>NC_045598.1:62135248-63348998 GCF_009762305.2 Zalophus californianus
CAAGAGTATTTTATACTTTTCTGAGTACAGATCCTTTACCTCTTTGGTTAGATTGATTCCTAGGTATCTTATGGTTTTGGGTGCAATTGTAAATGGGATCGACTCCTTAATTTGCCTCTCTTCTGTCTTGTTGTTGGTGTACAGGAATGCCACTGATTTCTGCACATTGATTTTATATCCTGCCACTTTATTGAATTCCTGTATGAGTTCTAGCAGTTTTGGGGTGGAGTCTTTTGCATTTTCCACATAAAGTATCATATCATTGCAAAGAGTGAGAGATTGACTTCCTCTTTGCTGATTTGGATGCCTTTGATATCTTTTTGTTGTCTGATTGCTGTGGCTAGGACTTCTAATACTATGTTGAACAGCAGTGGTGATAGTGGACATCCCTGCTGCATTCCTGACCTTAGGGGGGAAAGCTCTCAGCTTTTGCCCATTGAGAATGATATTCGCTGTAGGTTTTTCATAGATGGCTTTTATGATATTGAGGTATGTACCCTCTATCCCTATACTGTGAAGAGTTTTGATCAAGAAAGGATGCTGTACTTTGTCAAATGCTTTTTCTGCATCTATTGAGAGGATCATATGATTCTTGTTCTTTCTTTTGTTAATATATTGTATCACGTTGATTGATTTGCGGATGTTGAACCAGCCTTGCAGCCCAGAGATAAATCCCACTTGGTGATGGTGAATAATCCTTTTAATGTACTGTTGGATCCTATTGGCTAGTATTTTGGTGAGAATTTTTGCATCCATGTTTATCAAGGATATTGGTCTGTAATTCTCCTTTTTGATGGGGTCTTTGTCTGGTTTTGGGATCAAGGTAATGCTGGCCTCATAAAATGAGTTTGGAAGTTTTCCTGCCATTTCTATTTTTTGGAACAGTTTCAGGAGAATAGGTATTAATTCTTCCTTAAATGTCTGATAGAATTCCCCTGGGAAGCCATCTGGCCCTGGGCTTTTGTTTGTTGGGAGATTTTTGATGACTGCTTCAATTTCCTTAGTGGTTATAGGTCTGTTCAGGTTTTCTATTTCTTCCTGGTTCAATTTTGGTAGTTGATACATCTCTAGGAATGCACCCATTTCTTCCAGGGTATCTAATTTGCTGGCATTGAGTTGCTCATAATATGTTCTTAGAATTGTTTGTATTTCTTTGGTGTTGGTTGTGATCTCTCCTCTTTCATTCAGGATTTTGTTGATTCGAGTCATTTCTCTTTTCTTTTTGATAAGTCTGGCCAGGGGTTTATCAATCTTGTTAATTCTTTCAAAGAACCAGCTCCTAGTTTTGTTGATCTCTTCTACTGTTCTTTTGGTTTCTACTTCATTGATTTCTGCTCTGATCTTTATTATCTCTCTTCTCCTGCTGGATTTAGGCTTTATTTGCTGTTTTTTCTCTACCTCCTTTAGGTGGAGGGTTAGGTTGTATATTTGAGACCTTTCTTGTTTTTTTAGAAAGGCTTGTATTGCTATATACTTTCCTTTCAGGACTGCCTTTGCTGTATCCCAAAGATTTTGAACTGTTGTGTTTTCATTTTCATTGGTTTCCATGAATTTTTTTAATTCTTCTTTAATTTCCTGGTTGACCCATTCATTCCTTAGTAGGATGCTCTTTAGCCTCCATGTATTTGAGTTCTTTCCGACTTTCCTCTTGTGATTGAGTTCTAGTTTCAAAGCATTGTGGTCTGAGAATATGCAGGGAATAATCCCAATCTTTTGGTACTAATTGAGACCTGATTTGTGACCTAGGATGTGATCTATTCTGGAGAATGTTCCATGGGCACTAGAGAAGAATGTGTATTCCGTTGCTTTGGGATGGAATGTTCTGAATATGTCTGTGAAGTCCATTTGATCCAGTGTGTTATTTAAAGTCTTTATTTCCTTGTTGATCTTTTGCTTAGATGATCTGTCCATTTCAGTCAGGAGGGTGTTAAAGTCCCCCAGTATTACTGTATTGTTGTCACCGTGTTTCTTTGCTTTTGTTATGAATTCGCTTATATAATTGGCTGCTCCCATGTTAGGGGCATACATATTTACAATTGTTAGATCTTCTTGTTGGATAGGCCCTTTATGTAGGATATAGTGTCCTTCCTCATCTCTTATTACAGTCTTTGTTTTAAAATCTAATTTGTCTGATATAAGGATTGCTACCCCAGCTTTCTTTTGGTGTCCATTAGCATGGTAAATGGTTTTCCACCCCTTCACTTTCATTCTGGGGGTGTCTTTGGGTCTGAAATGAGTCTCTTGCAGACAGCATATTAATGGGTCTTGTTTTTTAATCCATTCTGTTAGCCTGTGTCTTTTGATTGGGGTATTTAGCCCATTTACATTCAGGGTAACTATTGAAAGATATGAATTTAGTGCCATTGTATTGCCTGTAAGGTGACTGTTACTGTATATTGTCTTTGCTCCTTTCTGGTCTATGCTGCTTTTAGGCTCTCTCTTTGCTTAGAGGACCCCTTTCAATATTTCTTGTAGGGCTGGTTTCGTGTTTGCAAATTCCTTTAGTTTTTGTTTGTCCTGGAAGATTTTTATCTCTCCTTCAATTTTCAATGACAGCCTAGCTGGATATAGTATTCTTGGCTGCATATTTTTCTCGTTTAGTGCTCTGAAGATATCATAGCAGTCCTTTCTCGCCTGCCAGGTCTCTGTGGATAGGTCTGTTGCCAATCTAATGTTTCTACCATTTTAGGTTACATATCTCTTCTCCTGAGCTGCTTTCAAGATTTTCTCTTTGTCTCTGAGACTCGTAAGTTTTACTATTAGATGTTGGGGTGTTGACCTATTATTATTGATTTTGAGAGGGGTTCTCTGTGCCTCCTGGATTTTGATGCCTGTTTCCTTCCCCACATTAGGGAAGTTCTCTGCTATAATTTGCTCCACTATACCTTCTGCCCCTCTCTCCCTTTCTTCTTCTTCTGGGATCCCAATTATTCTAATGTTGTTTCATCTTATCATATCACTTATCTCTCAAATTCTGCCCTCGTGATCTAGTAGTTGTTTATCTCTCTTTTTCTCAGCTTCTTTATTTTCCATCATTTCATCTTCTATATCGCTGATTCTCTCTTCTGCCTCATTTATCCTAGCAGTTAGTGCCCCCATTTTTGATTGCACCTCATTAATAGCCTTTTTGATTTCAATCCGGTTAGATTTTAGTTGTTTTATTTCTCCATGAAGGGTTTCTCTAATAACTTCCATGCTTTTTTCAAGCCCAGCTAGTATCTTGAAAATCATGATTCTGAACTCTAGGTCCGACATCATACTAATGTCCGTATTGAGTAGGTCCTTGGCAGACGGTACTACCTCTTGTTCTTTCTGCTGAGGTGATTTTTTTCGTCTTGTCATTTTGTCCAGAGGAGAATAGATGAATGAGAGAACAAAATGCTAACAGGTTAACAACGTCCCCTGCCAATATACTCTAAGCAAATCAGAAAAGACCTGAAACCAGGGGAAAAGAAAGGGAAAGAAAGAAAAAAGAAAGAGAGAGAGAAAAAAAGAAAAAGATAAAAACAAACAAAAACAGAACAAAACAAAACAAAAAAACAGAATATGACCAAATATGACAAGGCTAGTGCATAGATCATTGCCACACACTAGATTTTGGGTGTATTTTGGTCTGTTAGAAGAAAGTGCCTCCTAAAATTTTAAAGAAAGAAAGACTTATATATGTATAAACTAAGGCTTGATACAATAAAGGGATGGTAGATGAGTGTAAAGGTGAAAATTATAAAAGATTTTATAAAAGGAATTGATAAGAAGTTGTTTGAAAAAAGAAAGAAGAAGATTTAAACAAAAAAAGGGGAGAATGTGATCAGGCAAGAGACTAGAACAAAGCCATACACTTGTGATTTAGGGTATATTTTGATCTGTTAGAAGATACTGTATCTCAAAATTTTAAAGAGAGAACAACTTATATATATATATGCCAAAAATAAGGGTATCTACTATGAAGGGATAGAATATGACTCTAAAAATGAAAAATAAAAATTTTTTTTCAAAAAGGGATTGATAAGATGTTGGTTGAAAAAGGGAAAAAGAAAAATTTAAAAAAAAAACAGTTAAAAAAATTAACCTTGAAAAACTAATGAATCATGGTAAAAAAGCCATGAGTTCTAAGTGCAGTGTTCCCTAGCGCTGGAGTTCTCCTGTTCTCCTTGATCGGTAAACTTGGTCTTGGCTGGCTGTTCGTGCTGATCTTCTGGGGGGAGGGGCCTGTTGCCGTGGTTCCCAAATGTCTTTGCGGGAGGCGGAATTGCCCCGCCCTTGTCCCCCGATTTAAGCAATCTGCTTGGGTTTGCTCTTGGGAGCTTTTGTTCCCTGCAAGCTTTCCGTACAGCTTTGGAGGACGAGAATGAAAATGGTGGCCTCTGAATCTCCGCCTGGAGGAGCCGAGAACTTGGGGCCCCGCTCCTCAGTGCGCCCCCAGAGAAAAGCAGTCACTCCCGTCTTCCCAGTCTCCGGCCGCACTCCGTGCTCACCTGGCCTGTGACCGAGCGTTTCTATCTCTGGCACCTGACCCCGTGTGGAGTCTCCAAACCCAGCAGATCCCTGCGGTGCGCTCCCGCGCCACTCCCCCCGGGAGAGGAAAGGGAGTCTCCCCAGCTCTGCCGCTTGTTGGGTCCATGCTGGAGGAGCAGTGGCCGGACTGTGCCGCAGATCACAGTTTATGGCAACCCCGAGCTGAGAGCCCGCGCCTCGGCTCTGTCTCTGCAGCTGGCTTCCCTGCTCCGATACCTGGGAGCTGTGCTGCACTCAGGCACCCCCGGTCTTTCTGTGACCCTGAGGGTCCTGAGACCACACTGTCCCACGAGGGTTCCACCCCCCGCTCAGCCACCGGAGTGACGTCCCTAAGCGGAGCCAACTTCTAAAAGGTCCGATTTTGTGCTCCGCGGCTCTATCCCTTGCCAGAAGCGGCCGACAGAGGCCCCCTCCCCCGCTGTCTATCCTCCTGAATATCGCCTCGGATTCACTTCTCCGCACGTCCTACCTTCCACTAAGTGGTCGCTTTTCTGTTCATAGAGTTGTTGCTATTCTTCTCTTCGATCTCCTATTGAGTTCGTAGGTATTCAGAATGGTTTGATCCCTATTCAGCTGAATTCCTGAGACCAAACGAAATCCAGGTCTCCTACTCCTCCGCCATCTTGCTCCGCCCCGCATGATTACATTTAATATTCTTAATAAACAACACGAAATGATGAAAGTCTTAGGTTTCAAAATTATCTCAATAACTATTTTCTTTAAATTTGCATATACTTTGCATTTTATAAAACATATTTTATAGACATTATTATATAGACATTATTATATTTAATCTTCATAGTAAACCTATGAAATAGAGAACATGATTTTGGGTAGAATAAGTTGGAATCCATTATTGCCTAAAGCCAACAGGATTTAAAGGCCTGATTTAATTTTATTTACTTATTTTTCAAGACTTTATTAATCTATTTGAGAGGGAGAGAGAGAGAAGAACACAAGCAGGGGAGTGGCAGGCAGAGGGAGAAGCAGGCTCCATCCCAGGACCCCGGGATCATGACCCGAGCCAAAGTCAGATGCTTAACCAACTGAGCCACCCAGGTGCCCCAGGCCTGAATTAATTTTAAAAAATGACTTATGTAAACATGGATGGAGGAGATCTAGTTTAATGGCAGTTTTTAAATGAAGTTGAAAATGAGTTTTATTATGAGAAAAGATAATACGAAACAAAAAGGAAAATGTTTTAGTCTGTTTAATAGTAGCAAAATATAATTTCAGGGGAAGTGATGGCAAGTTGTACTCTGCATTGGTCAGAGGATACTAGGAATCTGTGTTCAGTTCTAGGTACCATATTTTGAAAGACATTAATAAACTAGAGAACATCTGCTGAGGAAAGACCGAGATGATTAAAAACTTAAAACTGTCATGAGAGGAATGGTTGAGATTCACCTGTAACATGAAAGCTCTCATCAAATATTTTAAAAAGCATCCTGTAAAAAATATATATATATTTAAAGTTGGCTTAGAGAATAGATATATGGCCAACAGATAAAAACTATAGAAGAGCATATTTCAACTAAGTATAGGAAGAACTTTTCTAATAATTCAAAATGTTCTACTTAACCTCAAGGTTTGGTATTGTGCAGATTAAATTCCAGCTAAGTGCCTGATTTTTTATTCTTATTTATTGAGGCATACATAATCTGCATAGAATCTGCACTGATCTTGGTAGGGTTTTTAAAAAATTTTTTTAAAGATTTATTTATTTATTTTAGAGATGTGGGAGGGGCTGAAGGAGAGGGAGAGAGAGTCTTATGCAGACTCCTGGCAGAGCCCCAACACAGGGCTCAATCCCACCATCCTGAGATCACAACCTGAGCCAAAACAAAGAGTAGGATGTTTAACTGACTGTGCCACACAGGTGCCCCTTTTTAAAATGTTTATGTAGGTAAACCACCAACCAGATCAAGACAGAACCCCAGAGATAAGGGCTATGCGGTCATGGAGTTTACAATCTAGAGAAGACAAACATTAGAGAAAAACAATATAGTGTGACAATGGGGAAGTCCTGAAGGTGCTCTAAGAGCATCTAATGGGGAATGGAACCTGATCTAGGGGTAAGGGGAAATATCTCAAGGATGTGACATTTAAACAGACTGGATATGAGAAGTTAACCCGACAAAGGATGAGTTTACTGGGAAATTTTCTGTAAGGGGTACAGTATGTGCAAAGTTCCACCCTTCAAAAAGCAAGAGAGCATGCAGTATTCAAGAACCAGAGACAACTATTAAGGGAAACAGAATAAAAATTCAGATAAGCAGTCACCAAGGAACTGCATTATTTTCCTTTCAGCTGATCCAAAATATCTTCTATCATCTTCATATAATATTGATGAGAAATAAACCAACTGACTTGAACAAACAAACAAAAGAATACGGTAATTTTTCTCCTCCTATCTGAGTTTCCCAGAACCTTATGTTTAGGCCAAAGGCCCCTTTCCTAACTCTGTCCTCTTAATTTCAGCCCAGCCTTCCTGTGTTTTATTTCTTACATCTTCTGATCTTTCTATTTGCTTATTATATAAATATTTCTCTTGGGATTCAGTATATTTTAAGGCAAAAGACTTGACTCTTACTTCCTCAAGGATGAGAAAGAAGATGAAAGAAGCAACTAATACTTTGTTAGGAAGCATCTTCATGGAATAAAAATTACTAAATTATATCATGTGTCCCAATCTAGAAAAAAGTCTCATCAAATGCTATTAACTATAAAACAAAAAAGTCCTTATTAAGAATAATATTAATAATTACTATAAATTAAAACTTCAAAATTTGGGGGTAATCTTTTCAATTATATCCATGCTTTTTGTGGCATCTCCTGACTATAAATTTCTGTAAATTGTAATAGCTAAATTCATTGAAAACTTACTCTGTTCTAAGATCTTTACATGTATTTATTTATGTAATTCTTACAACAACATATGAGGTAGCTACTTATTACTATGACCATTTAACAGATGAGGAAATTGCCCAGTCACATGGCTAGTAAGAAACAGAGTCTAACCCAGGTAATCTGGCTTCAGGTCCTCCAGCCCTAAAGGAGTGCTTGTTAATGATGAAGATGAAAAAATTGTAACTGTAAGAAATACCTGGTTGGCAGAGATTCTCTTATACATCACTGAGGCCACTCACAGAATATTGGTAGAGTGCCATATATCTTTTCTTGCCTAAATAAACCCCATAAAGAATTTCTAGAAAAGGTAAAAGTCTAAATCCCCTTTCTCAACAAACCTGTATTTCTCAATATAGAAGAATGATATTTAGAAAATACCATGGAGCCCCATAGGATCTGTGGCAAGAAGAGAGTTACTGTTCTCATAGCTGTGAGGAATCTGAAAGAGTAAGGTTGGTCATAGGATTTCTACTTCTGTCTTTACTACCTTGCTTCCTTTTGATTAGTTCCATCTCTCTCTTCAACCCCTCCCCTCCCCAACCCCTCCCCAACTGGGTGCCCAGTGTGCTTGACTGCCTAAAGCACCTTTCCAACCCTCTCCCAATGCTGAACCACTAACCTGCCAAGCTATCCTGTGTATTAACTAGTGAGCTAATAGTCTGTTCTATCCTTGCTGTAATGTAATAATAAAAGCATTAGATTTTGAGTCAGAGGCTTCCATCTGCCATTAGCCATACGACCCTGAGCAAGCTGTATAATTTCTCTGAGCCTCAGTTCCTCATTGCTAATAGGAAAATGACAATGGCCCACAGAATTGTCTATAAAGAACTTTGTAAATTATAAAGTACTAGGGGAAATACTAAATTATTGACATGTGAATTAAAAAACTCTTTAAGGGAGTTTTATTTCTGGATATAATGTTTTAACATATAGGGTGAATTTTTATGATAATGTCAGGTGATGCAGGTAACTGATACATACAGGAGTTAATTTGGGAGCCGAGATGATCTTTCTGTATCCTTTGAACAAACATCAAAAGCAGGTGTCTTGTCTTCCCACATAACTCCGTGGTAGTCAGGTGCACAATTTAAAGTATATGTATCTCCCATAATGAACATTTATCCTCCAATCTATTAGCAATCTATTAGCAGAGTGAATTATTGGGACATGCAAAGGACTAGGCTATTCGTGACTGCTTTGGTTTTGTACTATCCTAACCAGACACCTGAACAGTAAATTGTTCTGCATGCACATCCTAATGAGCACCAAGCTTCAAAGAGGTCCCACAGACATTTCAGCAAGAGGCCTTCATTTGGTACAAACTCCAGATTACTGCTGGAAGGCTGTTTTGTGTTTTTGAATGGATGGAAAATATACTACCTTTTAAAACTGTAATTAACTATTGTTTTCTTAAGCATAAGTCATTGAATTTGGTCATATGCCACCTCTGGATTTGTTGATATAAATTTGTATTTGGGAATATTAAAAGCAAAATATAATCTACAATACTTGTCCACACAAATTGCAGTAAATTATAGTTCACCAAATTGCTGTACTAAGAGGAAAATAGAAATGGTTGTGGATTTCATAAAGCAAACACAGTATTCCAAAAATAATTACAGAGTTGTCACCTTAAAATATCCAGTTGTTTCTCAAAAGTGATCAGTATTAAGTAAAGACACGTTCATCCATGTTAGATTTCATTGACTTTACAGTTACCAATCCCTCCCCCTCTTCACCTATTTTTTGGTATTTATTTTAGAAAAGTTCATCCTTTTTCTTTATTTTTCTGAGGAGAAAAAGGAAATGCATTAAAAAGAATATGAAAACATTTATATGGATACACACATTTCATTTGCAGCAAATTACATGCCACTGCTGTTATGTGACTTATTATCTAACAATATAATTCATTAACTATAGAGAATTTGCTGTATTTTAAAACCCTAGGAAGCAAAGTCAGTTTTTTATTTGTTTTGTTTTGCTTTTGAATTAGTGCTCTTTAGAGACAACTGAGGTTATTAGGAAACAGGCTTCCACTGTTCTATGCAAACTTTAGTTTTAAATAAATTACTCTATGTATATACAAAGCATATGTAAATGCTCACATAATATATGTTTCTTATATATTAAGTTTATATTGGAAGAAAAAAGAAACACATCCATTTCTCAACATAAAACTAAAAATAACAACTTTAAAATCTATGTTTAGTCCTGAATAACTCTGAAAAAAAGAAGACTGAGGAGAACTTGGAACCCAACAAGTACACAAACACGGAAATTAAGAATTGTCCTCCAAAATAAAATTGTAATCAAAATGTTTATCAGTAAAAGTCTACAGGTCTCTATGTTTTAATGACTTTCAGAGCTAAGCAGAAGTGATTCAAGTTTGATTCCAAATCTTTTATAACCATTTTATACCATTATACAACCAAATTAAAAGTTCCCAAAAAGCTGATGAATCCTATAGTTTACTCGATGGTTTTACATAAGCTCAACTCAGAGAGGAAAAGTCACAAGGGGTTGATTTTTAATGCTAATTTTGATTTCTAATGCTTACAATAAATTAAGTCAACCACTTTCCAAGTTCCGGACTGCCACACATGATCTAAACTGCTCTGTGGGGATAAAACACTTTAGAAGCTTATAATTCCTACAGAGTGTTTTGATTATTTTATACAAACTAAATTCAAACAGCAAAAAATTTCACAGGGGAAATTGTTGTGTGGTTTAAGGCCACAGAATCTGGTTTCAACCCTTGTCTTTGCCTTGAGTTAAAGGCATACTCATTAACTTGAAACAATAAACTCAAACCTTAACATTTCTGGAAAGAATTCAATTCAGGACTGGCAGTATCAATGGTAAATATTACACACAGGCTCAATGTGATCTTATACAGATATACAGGACACGTAGGTAATGTAGGCAATGCCAAAATTTTAAATGAGCAACAGATATATTACATACCATTGCCTTATATATAGGCATTGCCCCCTCACACACACATGCAAAATTTTCTAGCTTTCTCAATACTGAATTAGAAGCTGGGGTTATAATTTAAACATTTATTTAGAGAGGAAATGCAGAATGGAATTGGAGTGGTATTATATATCACATTAGAAAAGCTAATCAATAATAAATTTTTAAAGAAAAAAAAAGGTTGGGCCATGTAAAAATAGACTAAAAAAATACCCACTTGGGGTTTATAGCTGAAAAGGAATGACATAGGCTAAGTAAGCAACATCCTAACACCTTAGCTAAATATGATAGAATTGGATGAGGCATTAACACAGAGAAAAGAGAAAAAAATTGATATTTTAAATGGGCAATAGGGTATTTTTTTTCTTTGTAAAAACTAATGTGAGTTAAATTTAGGTGGAAGAGATAACAGGATGCAGCACATTAAAAAGAGAAGGAAACACTGTAAGAATAAGTAGAGAAAAAAAGAAAAGACCTAGAAAGCAGAGAGGCTCAGGAAGGAAGAAATTATGTACACATGTCAGAACAGTGTACAGCTTAGCACATATTTCACTAAGGAGTGTCTAAAACAATCAAGTAGTTTGACTGACTCAAATATAAAATAAGACTATAAACAGACAAGAGAATCATGGAATGTGGTGATTCCAAGAAATTTTTTCAAAAAATTATAACTCCCCCACACTAGCTATACATTTGCCTTTGTAATAGCAAGGTTGGAAATCACCAATTCATATGGAAATAGCCATCACATATTTTTTGAAAAATTGTCCCATTTAGTCACTCTGTTTTAAAAGTTAGACTACTATAACAAAGTAAAGCCATGACAAAGAAAATTCCATTTAATTAAAAATAGGTTTGCCAAAGAGAAGACCATCATCACTCTATCTCCCCAGATTTAGAGATTATTTTCAAAATTTTACTGGAGTGTAAAGAAAACATCCACTGCTACCTCCATCCCCACCATGCTAGTCCCAACCCCAAACACTATGAACTTTGAGAATATTTGCAGAGTAACCTCCAGCTCTGTCTATATTGTCCAAACATGGTATATTGTATACCATATATGTACCATAAGTTACACTATCCATTCAAAGCCTTCTGCCTTCTACTTCTACACTATATTCTCATTTACTTACTCATTTAGTTGATCGGGATTTACTGAGTTCTAGACACTGGCATTGCATTATGTATTATGTTATAGTCACTGGCACAAATAAGACATTCATGAATTCCAATCTTGAGGAGCCAAGAGCCTAGCAGGGTATTTTGACAGGTTTCAATATAATATGGGAAGTGCAGATTATTTTAAGAGCACATAAGAGAAACACCCAATTGTCATGGTATAAGATGGAGAATCAAGGTAGCCTTGCTGAAGGCTGAAACCTAGAGTTTCAGTCCATCTATGTAGGAGACAAATGAGTTAATTTCTAACTTATCTCCTATACCTCTGTAAAATCTTATCAGTTACTAATTCCTTTTGCTTAATTAAATCACATATTCCTTTTGCTTAATTAAATCTTTTCATGGCAGATTCTGCTTTAAACCCTTGCTATTCTGGTCATTATCTCAATGTTCTTTATCCATCTAAAAAATTTACCATTGTCCTTTGCCTTTTTTATTTTTATTGAATTATTTATTTTTTGCTCAATTTTTTTAAGGAAGATTATTTATTTGAGAAAGAGAGAGAGTAAGCAAGTGAGCTGGGAAGAGGAGCAGAGGTAGAGAGAGAATCATAAGCAGGCTTTAGCATGGAGCCTGACACAGGACTCAATCTCACAATTCTGAGATCATGACCTGAGCCAAAATCAAGAGTTGGCTGCTTAATTGACGGAGTCACCCAGGTGCCCCCCATTTGCCTTTTTAAAAAAGTAATATCTAACATTTATCAAATGCTTACTGAAGGCTGGGCACTCATTCTATGTATTTTACCCTTTTTATCTCAATAATCCTCTTGACAACTTTATGAGAGAGGTAATATTACTGTCTTCATTTCACAGATGAGAAGACTGAGGCTTTGAGTATTTTAATAATTTACTCATGGTCAGCTAGCTGGTCAGTTGTAGAGCCATGACTTGTATCTGGGTCTCATTTGAATGCTCAGCCTGCATTCTTGACCACTACTATCTACTGCCTTTTTCCCTTTTGCTACTTCAAAGCCCAGGTTATTCCCATCTCCACCATGCATCTCTCCTTTCTGCAGAATTTGAAGTGGAATACTTCCAGCATAAGAAGAAAATAACACTTTTCAACCAAAACAAAGTGAAAGAGCCCTACACTTGCTAGTGTAGGAAACATACCCTCATACCAAAACCAGATAAAAATATTATAAGAAAATTAAAAATACAGACCAATAGAGTTAATAAGATTGTTAAACCCCTGGCCAGACTTACACAAAAAGAAAAGAGAAAGGACCCAAATAAATAAAATCATGAATGAAAGATGAGAGATCACAACCAACACTGAGGAAATACAAACAATTATAAGAACATATTATGAGCAATTATATGCCAACAAATTAGGCAATCTGGAAGAAATGGATGAATTCCTAGAGATGTATAAACTACCAAAACTGAAATAGGAAGAAACAGAAAACCTGAACAAACCCATAACCATCAAGGAAATTGAAGCCTTAATCAAAGATCTCCCAACAAACAAGAGTCCAGGGCCAGATGGCTTTCCAGGAGATTCTATCAAACATTTAAAGAGGAATTAATACCTATTCTTCTGAAGCTGTTTCAAAAAAACAGAAATGGAAGGACAACTTCCAAACTCTTTCTATGAAGTCGGCAGTACCTTGATCCCAAAACCAGACAAAGGCCCCACCAAAAAGGAGAATTACATACCTATATCCCTGATGAACATGAATGCCAAAATTCTCACCAAGACACTAGCCAATAGGATCCAACAGTACATTAAAGGGATTATTCACCACAACCAAGTAGGATTTATTCCTGGGTTGCAAGCGTGGTTCAACATCCATTAATCAATCAATGTGATATACTACATTAATAAAAGAAAGGACAAGAACCACATGATCCTCTCAATAGATGCAGAAAAAGCATTTGACAAAGTACAGCATTCTTTCTTGATTAAAACTCTTCACAGTGTAGGGATAGAGGGAATATACCTCAATATCATAAAAGCTATCTACAAAAAGCCCACAGTGAATATCATTCTCAATGGGGAAAAACTGAGAGCTTTTCCCCTTAAGTCAGGAACATGGCAGGGATATCCACTATCACCACTGTTGTTCAATACAGTACTAGAAGTCCTAGCCTCAGCAATCAGACAACAAAAAGAAATAAAAGGCATCTGAATCAGCAAAGAAGTCAAACTCTCACTCTTCACAGATGACGTGATACTCTACATGGAAAACCCAAAATACTCCACCCCAAAATTGCTAGAACTCATACAGGAATTCAGCAAAGTGACAGGATATAAAATCAATGCACAGAAATCAGTTGCATTTCTATACACTAATAATGAGCAGGGAAAAGAGAAATTAAGGTGTTGATCCCATTTACAATTACACCAAAACCCACAAGACACCTAGGAATAAAACCTAACCAAAGAGGCAAAGGATTTGTACTAAGAAAACTATAGAACACTCATGGAAGAAATTGAGGAAGACACAAAGAAATGGAAAAATGTCCCATGCTCATGGATTGGAAGGACAAATATTGTTAAAATGTCTATGCTACCTAGAGCAATCTATACATTCAGAGCAATGCCTATCAAAATACCATCAACTTTTTCACAGACTGGAACAAATAATCCTAAAATCCGTATGGAATCATAAAAGATCCCAGATAGCCAGAGGAATGTTGAAAAAGAAAAGCAAAGCTGGTGGCATCACAATCCCGGACTTCAAGCTATATTACAAAGCTGTGATCATCAAGACTGTATGGTGCTGGCACAAAAACAGACACATAGATCAATGGAACAGAATAGAGAACTCAGAAATGGACCCTCAACTCTATGGTCAACTAATCTTCAACAAAGCAGGAAAGAATATCTAATGGACAAAAGACAGTCTCTTCAACAAATGGTGTTGGGAAAATTGGACAGCCACATGCAGAAGAATGAAACTGGACCATTTCCTTACACCATACACAAAGATAAACTCAGAATCGATGAAAGACCTAAATGTGAGACAGGAATCCATCAAAATCCTAGAGGAGAACACAGGCAGCAGCCTCTAAGACCTTGGCTGTAGCAACTTCTTGCCAGACACGTCTCCAAAGGCAACAGAAACAAAGGCAACAATGAACTATTGGGACTTCATTAAGACAAAAAAGCTTTTGCACAGCAAACAGTCGACAAAACCAAAAGATGATCTACAGAATGGGAGAAGACATTTGCAAATGTTTTATCAGCTAAAGGGCTAGTATCCAAAATCTATAAAGAACTTATCAAACTCAACATGCAAAGAATAAGTAATCTAATCAAGAAATGGGCAGAAGACATGAACAGACATTTCTGCAAAGAAGACATACAAATGGCCAACCAACACATGAAAAAATGCTCAACATCACTCATCATCAGGGAAATACAAATCAAAATCACAATGAGATAACACCTCACACCAGTCAGAATGGCTAAAATTAACAAGTCAGGAAATAAAGATGTTGGCAAGGATATGGAGAAAGGGGAACCCTCTTATGTTGTTGGTGGGAATGCCGGCTGGTGCAGCCACTCTAGAAAACAGTATGGAGGTTTCTCAAAAGGTTGAAAATAGAGCTACCCTGTGACCTAGCAATTGCCTACTAGGTATTTACCCAAAGATACAAATGTAGTGATCTGAAAGGGCACCTGCACCCCAATGTTTATAGCAGCAATGTCCACAATAGCCAAACTATGGAAAGAGCCCAGATGTCCATTAACAGATGAATGGATAAAGAAGATGTCACACACACACACACACACACACACACACACACACACACACACACAATGGAATACTACTCAATCATCAAAGAAATGAAATCTTGCCATTTGCAACAACATGGATAGAACTAGAGGGTATTATGCTAAGTGATATAAGTCAATCAGAGAAAGAAAATTATCATATGATTTCACTGATGTGTGGAATTTAAGAAACAAAACAGAGTATCATAGGGGAAGGGAGAGAAAAACAAAACAAGATGAAACCAAAGAGGGAGACAAACCATAAGAGACTCTTAATCATACGAAACAAACTAAGGGTTGCTAGAGGCGTGGGGGTGGAGGGATGCAGTAACTGGGTGATGGGCAGTAAGGAAGGCATGTGATGTAATGAGCACTGGTGTTATATGATACTGATGAATCACAGACTTCTACCTCTGAAACTTATATTACATGTTAATAAATTGAATTTAAATTAAAAAATAAGAGAAAAAAGTACAGACTGATATTTCCCATGCAGATAGATGCAAAAATCCTCCAATAATGTATAAAAAGAACTATATACCATGATCAAGTGGGATTTATTCTAGGCATGTAAGATTGGTTCAACATTCAAAAATTCATGTAATACATTACCTTAACAAGCTAAAGAAGAAAAATCACATGCTCATATCTCACATGCTTGTAGATACAAAAAAACAAAACAAAACAAAACCTCTTAGCAAACTTGGAATAGACGGGAACTTCCTCAGTTTGATAAAGAACATCTGCAAAAAAACAAAAACAAAAACAAAAAACCTGCTGCTAACATCATGCATAATGGTGAAAAATTAGAAGGTTTCCCACTAAGACTAAGAATCAGGCAAGGATGTCCCCCTGCCCCTCTCACCACTGCTTTTCAGCAGTACTGGAAGTAATGGAAGTCCTAGCCAATGTAATTAGAGAAGAAAAGATAAAAAAGGCATACAGATTAAGAAGAAAGAGATAAAACTGTCTTTTTTCACAGATGACATGACTGTCAGTATGGAAAATCCCAAAGAATCAACAAAAAAACTCCTGGAACTAATGACAAGATACCAAGTTAACATACAAAAGTCATTCACTCTCCTATATACTAGCCATGAGCAAGTGGAATTTGAAATTAAAAAACACAATATCATTAGTAGCCCCAAAATGAAATACTTAGGTATAAATCTAACAAAATATATATAAAATATATATAAGGAATACTACAAAGCTGTGATGAAATAAATCAAAGAACTAAAAATTGGATAGATAAATATTCCATATTCATGGATAGGAAGACTCAATATTGTCACAATGTCAATTCTTCCTAAATCAATAAATAGATTAAATGCAATTCTAATAAAAATCCCAGCAAATTGTTTTGTGACTGATTTATGACACCAGTCATAAATACAGTAATCAGTACAGCATGATTGGTGAAAAATAGGCAAACAAACCAGTGGAACAGAATAGAGACCCCAGAAATAGACCCTCACAAATATAGTCAACTGATCTTTGACAAAGGAGCAAATGCACAAAACAAAATGTAGGAAAAATTCTCTTTTTAACACATGGTCCAGGAACAACTGGACAACCACATGCAAAAAAATGAATCGATACACAGACCCTACATTCTTCGCAAATATTAACTCAAAATGGATGATAGGTTTACATGCAAGATGCAAAACTATAAAACTCCTAGAAGATAACCTAGGAGAAAATCTAGATGACTTTGGGTTTGCTGATGACTTTTTAGATACAACCCCAAAGACCAGATCCATGAGAGAAATAAATGATGAACTAGAATTCACTGAAATTAAAAACTTCTGCTCTGTGAGAGACACTGTTAGGAGAATGAAAAGACAAGCACAGAATGGTAGAAAATATTTGTAAACAATATGTCTGATAATGAACTGATACACAAATATATAAAAAATTCTTAAAACTAAACAAGAAAAACAATACATACTGTATGATTCCAAATATATGACATTCTGAAAAGGCAAAAATATGGAGATTACAAAGATCAGTGTTTGCCAGAGGCTGGGGAATGGAGGGTAGAAAAGGCACAGGGGATTTTTAGGGCAGTGAAACTATTCTTTATGATACTACAGTGGTGGATACATGTCATTGTACATTTGTTAAAATCTGAAAATGTACAACTCAAGAGTGAACTCTAGTGTAAACTATGGACTTTGGGTGATAACGATGTATCAATGTAGATTCACCAGTTATAGCAAACACATCATTCTGGTTTGGTATGTTGAGTGTTGAGGAAGCTGTGAATGTGTGGGGGAAAGGGGCATGTGAAAACTCTGTACTTTCTGCTTAATTTTGCTGTGAACCTAAAACTGCTCTAAAAAAATAAAGTCTATTTTTTTAAAGTATAAATTCCTGAGAGTCTCAGCCTCGTCACTGCTGCTCAGAGAATGCCGAGCCCCCATCTGTCCACCACCACCCACTCTAGAATAGAACATCCAGTCCTGGATAGAAATGAGCTGGTACAGAGGGCCAAACTGACTGAGCAGGCTGAGCAATGTGTTTACATGGCAGCCTGCCTGAAGTCTGTAACTAAGCAAAAAGCTGAATTATTCAATGCGGAGAGGAACCTTCTCTCAACTGCTTATAAAAATGTTGTGGGAGCCCATAGGTCATCTTGGAGGGTCATCTCAAGTATTGAGCAAAAGATGGAAGGTGCTGAGAAAAACAGCAGATGGTTTGAGAATACAGAGAGAAAATTGAGACCAAGCTAAAAGATGTCTGCAATGATGTTCGGTCTCTTTTGGGAGTTTTTGATCCTTAGGGCTTCACAGGTGAGCAGTCTTTTATTTGAAAATGAAAGGAGATGACTACTATTACTTGGCCGAGGTTTCTGCTGGTGATGATAAGGAGATTGTGGATCAGTCAAAACAGGCATACCAAGAAGTTTTGAAAGCAGCAAAAAAGGAAATGCAACCAACATATCCTATCAGGTTGGGTCTGGCCCTTAACTTCTCTGTGTTCTATTTTAAGATTCTGAACTCCCTGGAGAAAGCCTGCTCTCTTGCAAAGACAGCTTTTGATAAAACCATTGCTGAACTTGATACATTAAGTGAAGAGTCATACCAAGACAGCACTTTTGTGGTGCCTGGGTGGCTCGTCGGTTAAGCATCTGATGTTGGCTCAGGTCATGATCTTGGGGTCCTGGGCTCCAGCCCTGTATCAGGCTCCCCACTCAGCAGGGAGTCTGCTTGTCCCTCTTCCTCTGCCCCTCCCCCTACTTGTGCTCTCTCTGTCTCTCTCTCAAATAAATAAATAAAAATCTTTAAAAAAAAAAGCACACTAACAATGCAATTACTCGAGACAACCTGACATTGTGGACTTCGGATACCCAAGGAGACGGAGTTGAACTGAAGCAGGAGAAGGAGGGGAAAATTAGCTGGCCTTCCAACTTTTGTCTTCCTCATTCTAAAATTTACACAGCACACCATTTGTCATTCATGCTGTTCCACAAATAGTTTTTTGTTTATGACTTATGACAGATTTATGTTACTTCTATTTGAATTCCTATTCTTCCCATATGGTTTTTATGTTTAATATTAGGGGAGTAGAGTCAGTTAACGTTTAGGGAGTTACCTGTTTTCATCTTGGGGTGGCCAGTATGGGGATGTGGAACTTTTATACTAGTTATAAATGTTTTGCATACTGCATTTGGTACATTGTGGCTTCACAAAGGCCAGTGTTAAAACTGCTTCCATGTCTAAGCAGAGAAAACTGCCTACATACTGGTTTGTCTTGGTGGGGAATAAAAGAAATACCTGGTTCCAGACACAGGTGTAGTTATTGTGGATATTTTAAGTCTGGAGCACTTACAAGGCTGTAGTAGAAATAGGTACCCCGTGGATATTACATGTTGAACCACATGTATCTGTGAATACTCATTCTCAAGGTGCACACCTTTGACTACAATTGCAGAAGTGTTGCTTTCACTGTGACCCAATTTACTCTGGATAAGGGCAGAATAATGGTTCATATTCCATTATTTGTAAAGTTCCCTGCTGTTTGCTTTCATTATTTTTGCAACCCTCATTTTATTTGTATTTAAATGTTTTAGACAACCTAAGAATAAATGTACAAGTAAAAATGAATGCTTGGTATCCATTACTTTATGTATATTAAGCACAACAGCAAAACAAAAATCCCATGGGTTTAACTTTTTGGGGGGTTTGGTTGTTTTTTTGTTTTTGTTTTTGTTTTTTTTGCTTTTGTGATTTTTTTTTTTTTATATTTGCCTAACATGCATGTGGTGTAAAAATAGTTAACAGGGAAATAACCTGAGATGATAACTAGCTTTAATGTCTTATGAAATCTCCATGAACAAGGCAAGCATAATTGTAGAGCACGTATTAAGTTCATATAAGTGGAATAAAGGTTTATGAATGGACTTTTCAACTACGTTCTCTACAGCTTTTCATGTAAATTAGACTTTTGGTTCTGAAAATTCTCTAAAGGAAATTGTACATTTTTAGAAATTTATTCCTTACTCTCTCTTGGCAGCTAATGGGTTTTTACCATGTTTAAATACAAAGTTTATTATAATAACAACAAGGTATAAACTCCTAAGGACAAAGAGAACAGGAAAGGAAACAAAGTTTTGAAAGATGGAAAAAGAATGAAACAAATAGCAACTGACTCAGTAAGTCAGAGAAAGCTGAAGCCCAACTACCTGGAAAGGGAGATACCAGTGAAAAACAAGCACATTTGTTCTACTAAACTCTAGAAAGATTCAGGAATTAGAGGTGACAGGTGACTTTGAAGACTAAAGGGCAAGATGGGGTGAGCACAAGAGGATTGATTTTTGAGTCTGTAATGGGAGTGGTTCAGGGCTCAGATGTCCTCCACCAGCCTACATCCCCTCCCACCAAGACAAAATAAGACATTACTGTAGGTGGAGATTGACTCAGAAAGGCTCCAGTTTGGGGGACACTATGAGAAAGACATGCAATCCAGGATATAGGAAGTCTAAAACAAAAGAAAGTATCCCCAAGATAAAGATGAAGACAGATCTCAAGAAAACTATCACATAGTTGATTTAGAAAGCAGTCAGTTATATTGGATGGGGAAGATGGAGAATTCAGGAGAGATGTTTTTAAGGGAAAAAAGTGGAACTTATCTATTACCTATGAGGTTTGACAATAACAAGAGGAGCTTCATTGCTTAGAAAGAAAGCTTGGGCTGAATAAGCAACATGTACAAAGAAAACTAGGCAAAAATAAACAACATAATAGCTGACTCCAGGAAAAACAGCGAGTTGTTTTGTTAAATGCAACAGATTATTATATGTGGATCAAATTTATACAGCCCTAATAATTAAATATAAAGTTATTTAACCAAAAAACTTAAGGGAATGAAAGTAAGAAAAATTTTAGTCATAAAGTATAAGAAAGCTAAAGCCTTGTATTCCATAGTAAAGATCAATAGCTAATATATAAAATCAATATATTGATAAATTAAATCAATATGATAGGGGTTCCTGGGTGGCTCAGACAGTTAAGTGTCTGCCTTCGGCTCAAGTCATGATCCCAGGGTCCTGGGATAGAGTCCCACATCAGGCTCCTTGCTCAGCGGGGAGCCTGTTTCTTCCTCTCCCTTTGCCCCTCCCCCTGTTCATGCTCTCACTCTCAAATACATAAAATCTTTAAAAAATAAATCAATATGATAAATACCAAAATCAATATAATATCTAAAATTAAAAAATCAAAAATTTACAGGATAGCATGCTATTTGGATAAATAGTTCTCAATACAATTCCTGAAAAAGGAGCTCACAAACATAAAGTACAAAATGAAAACCAAAAAAGTAGCAAAAAGAGTAAAATTGCTTCTAAGGGGCAGAAATTGGGGAGCAAAAGATATTGAAAACAAGGAATGCTCTTTTTCATCATAAATCAGGTAACCATACATCCCATTTTTCTCAGAAATGTCCTGTTTTATTCCTGGTTTCCCAGTGTCCTAACCAGTTAGCAACCCTCTTTCATTTTCTAAAGTGTGTGACAAATTAGATGTTCAGCCTAATTACAAGATTTATAAAATTACTTTACTTCTAAACTATGCACATTTATTACTATCATAAATAAAAATTTAAGTGGGGCTTTGAGTTGAAGTTGAAATAAGTAGCTTTATGTCTTATTTATGCCTCTTAGTACTTGGTGATTAGCAGCTAGTTCCCTAACCTCTCTGTGCCTTCTTTTGTATCACATCTACAAAATAAGGATTATAAAAGTTCCCATCACATAGATTTGTTATAAAGACTGACTAGGCCACTTTGCACAGTGTTTTGCACTTAACTGGTGCTCAGAAAACATAACCTATTATTGTGTTAAATGTCTATGAAATTTGAGTTGATTCAGAATGAATCTATTTTCTCATGGTGGATTTTCATCTATGCTTTTAATGTTATAATTGAAAATTAGTGAAAAGTTTAAAGTCACATTCCTTTTTCTTATATCAATGGAACATACTGAATAGTCTCTCTGCATGACTGTTTGAAGAAAAGGCCAAATTTGGAACTTTTAATTACAAAGCAAGGAGCCAATAAAACTACAGCCATTTAGTTCATCCAGATGTTTTTTTAAATCTTCAGATCATAATTAGAAAAACAAATGTTGCTTGTTTTCAGATCATAATTTTCCCTATATATTTGTCTATTAATCTTCATTTATTACTTGGGAGCACTTTTTGGACAAATAACTGTGTATAATAATCACAGACTGCTAGCTATTTTGGAAGTCTGGCTGACTTTTCACATTCTATGGGATCCTGGGAATACAGCACTGTAAGGGATCTACAATCTATGGGTTAATCAGACATGTAAACAGTCTCAAGAAAATGCATCTAAATGTCTTAGGCAATGTTCCCAACATTGTTTCATAAGATTCCTATCAAGAGTTAGCACTTTTTTATAGGTCAAATGAGGTTTAAATAGGTCATTTTTGTAGTGTTGGTTAGAGGACTTTTATAACATCACCCAATATCCTTATGGTTATTTCAATAAATTTCTTAATTTAAAGATAATGTTTAATTAAACCGTTCCTGTGCTTTAAACCTTACATTCTAATTTTTTATGTTCCAGTTTCCCAAATTTTATTTATTTGAAGTCTCACTTCCCCATAGTCTTTTGCAGGACTCCAATTTATATGAATATCCCTTCCTTCAACTCAACCACCATTTTAACAGTTGGGGATTTTTTTTTTTTTTTTGGTTGTATAATAGATTCTTTCACAAACTTTTTCCAGTTTTATTGAAGCATAACTTACAAATAAAGTTGCAATATAACTGAAGTGTACAACGTGATGATTTGATATATGTATACATTAGGAAGCAATTTTCACAATCAAGTTAATTAACACGTGCACCACTTCACAGTTACCTTTTTTTTTGGCACAAATTCTTTTTCTTTCTTTTTTTTAATATTTGTTTATTTATCTGAGAGACAGACAGAGAGAGAGAGAGAGAGAGAGAGAGAGAGAGAGAGCACAGGGTGGGGAAGGGCAAAGGGAGAGGGAAAGAGAAACTTCAGTAGCCAACACAGGGCTTGATCTCATGACACTGAGATCACAACCTGAGCAGAAACCAAGAACTGGATGCTTAACAGACTGCACCAGCCAGGTGCCCCTTGGTACAAATACTTAAGATCTACTCTCTCTTAGACTATTTCACTTATACAAAACAGTATATTAAATACAGTCACTGTACTATCCATTGGATCCTCAGGACTTATTCATCTTGTAACTGCAAGCTTGTGCCCTTTTACCAACCTCTCCCCATTTCCCCCACCCTTTATAGCCCCTGGCAACCCCCATTCTATCCCGTTTCTACAAGTTTGACTTTTTTTTTAGGCTCCACATATAGGTGACACCATGCAATATTTATCTTTGGTTTATTTCACTTAGCATATAATGCCCTTCAGATTCAACCATGTCACAAATGGCAATGTTCTTTTTAGAGGCTGAATAATAACCTACTACGATACATACACATAACGCTGACAATTTTTTTTACTCTGACTTCAGTCTTTCTTTAAAAGTCTTATATGTACAAGAGGTCTCACAAAATTTTAATCTAATGTCAGTGGCCTTGTGTTCATAGCATAATCATAAAATAATGCAACTTTAATTTTGAACAAGCATTCAAAAACTTAATACAGATGAAAGTTATGTTCTTTAGTCACATTGGGATTCAGTCCCTGTTCAGTACTGCTGCCAGTTTTAGTACTATACAACCTATAATATATTCTTTTGTGTAGTGACAGTAATAATGAATTTTCTTTCTCAGAAGATGAAATTTATTTTGCAAATCAGTAGTTATTTGTCACCAAATCTAGCACCAAAGCAAACGAGTAAGTAGAGTAGTATTCAGACTGTTTTATAGTTTAAATAGCTTTGCATATAATTCCTGAAAAAGGAGCTCCTCAAATTTTTAAATGTAGTAAGTTTAAGTCTACTGTTTTTGACACTGTTGTAGTCCTTACTTATTTTTATATATCATTTTAGGATTGTTTGTTTGGTTTTACTCTCATATCTCCCCCCTACACTTCTCAGTATGATGTAAAATGAAGACACATGATGGGCACTCAACCAATGTCTATAATATTGAAACTTCTCTGTCCTTCTTTCTGTAGGAGGCAACCAGCAATCAGAAAGAGACATAATAAAAACCACCTGGGCAACTCCAACCAACTCAGAGCCCCCAGTTTGAAATTAGTGGTTTCATTTCCATCAAAAAAAAAAATTCTTTTTTGTTTGTTTCTTTCTTCCATTTTTAGAAGCAAAGACACCCATTCAAATACCGGGTAGAAAAAAAATTCTAGACTGGTCTGGGTTTCCAGTTCCAGAAAACTAAGATAGAGCTGCTGCAATATTATGCCCAGATTCTCTTGGCTTTACCTCCTGTACAAATAAATCCATCCACTGCTGTGCTTGGCAAGGTGACAAAAACAGCTGCAGGGGAGGCAAAACCTCTCCTGGCACAGGTTCTGGACCATTTTCCTTCGTTAAGGACTCTCACCTTTTATTCTAGCATGTGGGCCCTCCTCAGCTGACAGGACAAAGCAAGGCAGCAATGGGTGGAAGGAGAGTCAAGCTCACTGACCCTTGATTGAGCTCGGGTTCTAGCTGTCTCCAACTGCTGTAAGATGCTAACCTTTTCCACTTTTGCCCCAGAGATTCCTGTGGGAATGGCAGAGTTCCTGGGCCACCGTCCTACAGATGGGAAGAGATGTTACAGGCTCAAATAACTCAGAGATGGGAGGGAGGAAGAGAAGGGAAAGAGAAGAAAAGGAGGTCCAGGAAAATGAAAGGAAAAAGAATCAAATAAAAGAGGCTATAAGGACAGATCTGAGAAGATAAGATAACCAGAAATTAGGTGTGTGGTTTTTTTTTAATTGGGAAAATGTCTGACAATTCAGGTGAATTCTGCCAGTCACAGGAGGATTTTTCCAACCATCTTTTATCCTCAGCTACTCTCAAGGTAATGTGTCCACACCTGTGCCTCGGTTAGGGCTTACGAGCACAGACTTTGGAGCCAGATTTCTCTAGATCTACTACTTCCTAGATGTATGACAATTATTTAACACTTTTGTTTATAAGTATCCTCCTCTGTAAAATGGGATGATTACAGTGTCTACCATATAGGATTACTGCGAAAATTAAATAGGTTAATGTACATAATACAAGAATTTTCTCTAGTATATGAAATATAGTGCACACTCAATTTTCCTTGTTTATTTTGACAGTACCAATGAATAGCTTCTGACAATTAAGTCACTTGGTGGAGGTGACCTGACTCACCAGGCATATTCATTTATTTGTAAGTGTTCATTTATAAATATTGCTCACACTTCTCCTATCTTAAAATACCTAGGTTTGCCTCTTTATCTCAACCTATCAAAACCTACCATTCTTTAAGCACCTATCAGTTTCACAAATACTTATTCCAACCTCCACCATGAAACCATTTCTGATCTCACCTGTGAACTCTTACAACATCTAACATCTATAAATTTGACACTTAGTGGTTCACATACCAGCATAATCTACACAGTATCTTTTGCAAAGCAGTGATAGCTGGCTAGTAACAGTTACTGATTAGCTTCTTGTAGCCTGCCTTGTATTAGGAAGGGGAAAAAGAGAATGGTCAAAGAATATATGTAGCAACTCCATGCCAAAGTATTTATGTCTTTGTCCAGTGCAAATTATGCAGGTCTCCAGTGCTGAAAGACCCTCCTTTTTTTGAGAATCTCTTGAAGGTGAAGTCTCTGAATGGTGGTGGGAAAAGGAATAAGTGATCTGGCACAAATTGCCAAGAGAGGCAGAAATATCCAGAATAACTCCACTGTATCCTCAGTCTGTAATTGTCACTGTTAAAATATGTCACCAAATGGGCTTGGAAGTCAGACAGAGCAGGGATCCTTCCTTGGCCTTCGATTTACTAGCTGTGCAATTCTGGAAAATTTATGAAGCTATATGAGGTTCACTTTCCTCATCTGTAAAGTTAGGGTAAAAATGTCTTCTTCACAAGATAGCTGTGGCACTGAAAGAACTTACTATTGTGCCTGGTCAAGTATGCATTCTATAAATGTCATTTCCTTTCCTCTTTCCAAGAATCAGTCAAGGCAGAAAACACCAAACCATTCTTGAACCAAGTCATTTAAACTACTCTATAGGTAGTTTTTCACATTGTGTTTTTGTAAATTCAAAAGAGCCGCAAAAGTCACATTAGTCATGGCTGTGACTAAATTAGATACTATTCTGAAGGATCACGGTCCCGGGAGCATATTATCTCAGGAGGCAGAATTAAAAATCACACCCACAATAGGTTGGAGGAATAAAAGGAATACGTCACAAATAACTTTATTTTCTCTTTCTAAGCTGTTGTAGCTTGTTTGCTTACTTGCTTTTTAATTGTTTGCCAGGTCTTCAATGAGTGCGGTCCATTTTCACCTCTTCCTTTTTGCTGTAAGTTTATCTTAAGTATAATGGAAGGGAAATAAAGAATTTAAAGCTCTAAAACATATTTTTTAACGGGAAGTTCTTTCTGAGCTGGAATTTACTTCTCATGTCACTTACAGCAAGAGACTTAGGAACTACGGGAACAGAAGAAACGCTTACAGTATTAATGTTTACTGTGGAAATAGTATTCATTATAACTTTCTGTCAGAAAGCTAATACTTTATCGTCCAAAATGAAGGTGGTATATATGTGGTCTTTTCCATCTGTAGATGGACAAAGTTAATACTTGTGGTCAAACTCAGAGAAAACTGCGATTATTAAAACTTTACTAGTGCAAGACATGTGCAAGTCAGTGCATGTCCAGCATGGCCCTGGAATCAGATAGACAGGTACGAACCCTATAGCCAGGGTGGTCAGTGTGAGCAGAACAAAACACTGAGTTAAATGGCTGAGACTGTGACCAAGAACAGGTCCCTTAGAAGGTAACTGTGATCTATGCTTATGGGGTATGTACCTAAAAAACAGACAAACTTGACAGTGGAAGGGAATGAAAAGGGCCCTATCAACATAATACATAAATGTGTAGATACAGAGAAAAATGAAAGACACACAGTAAACGTGGGCCAGAAACAAGAGTGGCCACCACAAGTGCTACAGGAACAGAAAAGATTCAGAGAAGTGTTGGCCGTAAAAGAAGAGTACTTTCACTCACCCATTCATTCATTCGTTCATTCATTCAACAAATATGTATTGAGAACCAACCATGTGTTAGGTAAATAAGGTTACAAAGATGAAAAGACAATCCTTGCCTATAGTGAGGAGAAAAACACCTCTAGTGTGGATTAGAAAGAAGGAACCCTAGTCTGCCTAGGCTAATATTGTATTTTTACAGAAACAAGATGTCTAAGGAGTTTTATTGGAAGACAAAAGAGAGGTGGACTCTAGTAAGAAGGAACAATATGTTCAAAGTTTCAAAAAAGTAATCGATTTGAGAACTTAAGTTGGTACACAATAGCTAGAATATGATATTCAAAGGAAGCTATAGTAGATAATAAGGCTAGACTGAAACACAAGGGTTGTATACAATCTGAAGATCCTTGAAGGCCAAGCAGAGAAGTTTAGGTTTTATTCTATAGGTATTGAGGAACAATTAAAATTTTCAAGCAGAAGAGAAATAAGAAGAGATTTTTATGGTAGAAATGTCATTCTGGTAGAAGTGGACATAAAGAAGGACAAGAAGGCCAGCAAAGAGGTTATAACAATAGTAGAGGGATGTTAGGTATAGGGATGTTAAGAGTTGAACCCAATAAAAAGTAGAGGGATGAGAATGAAAAGGACAGATTTTAGGTAACAGAATTGATAGTGTATATGTGTAAAGGAGAGTGAAGGATCTACAAAGAAGTCCATATTTTAGGCAAGGCAAAGGCAACATTAGCCTAGGCAGACTAGGGTTCCCTAGGGCAAGGAAGAGCTGGGGCTGTTCACCAAAGTAGGAAATACTGGAGAAAAAGCAGGTTTTGGGAAAGACAGCGTACAAGCTTAATTTTCAATACAGTATATTTACACACTTTTTTGACAACCAAGTGGAAAGGGCTTATAATTAGATCTATGTACTGTACATATACTACTTCTAAACTTCATAATAACCCTCTGTGGCAGGTATTATTATCTCCATGTTACAAATGACAAAACAAGAATCCCAGAAGTGAAATAACCAATATTGCAGAGCTAGTATATGAGTGCAAGGCTTGAGTGCAAGTCACCCTAATTCCTAACCCTCTCCATGCTCTTTCAAATGCTATCAACATAGAATACCTGTAGTTAGGTAAGCATTTCTATATGAGTAGTGTAATAAATTTGTTTATACTTTAACTGTATATTTTAGGGTTTTTTTCTGAATAACTGCTTTGATTCTAAAAACCACAGTCAATGACATCTGTCTCAGGCACTGCTGTAAAAATGTATAAGCCCAAGTGAATGCTAATGAACAAGAAGTCAAGAAATGTTACCCTGGCCACAGGGTACAGAATGTTACACAGGTGACTCTAGACATGGAGGAACATGGAGATTTGGCCTAGGAAGGCTATGGATGTACATCCTGTAATGAATAGGAACACTGGATCGGGCCATCATCCCGCCCTTTTGTTTTCCTACAACAAAGAAGGTTCTTTTTCTGACTAAGGAAGACCGTCTGATGATACACAGTAAAATGGTCTTGCTATTTTTAAAGCTTCCAACAAGTTTTATCATCAGGATATATTTTTACTTGTAAAGTTGCATTAGTTTTTCCTGCCAAAGAGTTAAAAGATATACTTCTGTGTTTGGCTGAAATATGGTTTCAGGAAGGTTTATGAAAGGTATGAGAGTAAATCCACATGTGGGAGAATATGAAGGCAGCAAGATAATTCCTGTGATTTTACCACATCTAAATTTTTCTAATTATCCTTGAAAATTTCAATAATGTGGACTTATTTCTGTATATGTGTGTGTGGTATAAATGATTCAGTTCCCATGAACAATCCTTTCTTTATTATCAAAATAAAAGCATACTGGATGCACCTCTATGTTTATTGCAGCATTATTTACAATAGCCAAATTATGGAAACAGCCCAAGTATCCATCAACCAAAGAGTGGATAAGGAATATTACTCAGCCATAAAAAAGAATGAAATATTGACATTTGCAACAACATGAATGGATCTAGAGAATATAATACTAGGTGAAATAAGCCAATCAGAGAAAGGCTACCATATATTCCATTCATATGTGGAATTTATGAAAGGAAACAAATGAATAAAAGGAAAAAGAGACAAATAAAAAATAGACTTTTTTTAAAGATTTATTCATCTATTTGAGAGAGAGCGTGAGCAGGGGGAGGGGCAAAGGGAGAGGGAGACAAGCAGACTCCCAGCTGAGCGGGGAGCCCAATGTAGGACTTAATCCCAAGACTGCAAGATCATGACCTGAGTTGAAACCAAGAGTCAGCTGCTCAATCAACCAAGCCACCCAGGTGCCCCCCACAAATAGACTCTCAATTGTAGAGAAAAAGCAGATGGTTACTAGATTTATTTGTGTATATATCTGTTTATCATCTGTCTCACCCAGTAGAATATGGATCCATGAGGACAGGGATATCATGCTTTGTACTGCTGTATCCTCAGTAAGTGTGGCAGGTAGCTGTTACTCAATAAATTTTTACTCATGGAATAAATGCAGCAGTGGTAGAATAGAATCAGCATGGCCTATGCCATCCACCCTTCCTTAAAGTTTCACAGCTTTTTAGTCCATGTCACAGCTTGTTGTCCTAGTCACATATAACAAATGCTCTTATAGTTCTTGGTTTTAAGCCCTGCTTCTCCAATCAACAAGAATATCTGTACCTGGTTTGACTCCCCTTTCTTCAAGGCTTTTACCTCAAAAGCTACTGAGTCCCTATGCCATCCTTGGTTGTTTAGAGAATTTGAAGCTTAATCTACAGCCTACCCTTTATGCCAGCTAGAATTTAATGCACTCTGTGATGTGATCTGTTACTTCAAGGTGGCTATTGTTAGTCATTAGCAAAGCAGTAAGACCTACCCAAAGTCATTTCACATGCAGCCTTGGTGCCAGAAATATGTCTCAGGAGTGCTGAGGAATGATTTTAGAGACTCCTGAAAGCCATAGATTTGGGAGTACCTTGTTTATTTATTCTGAATAAATTAGTTCCTTAGGATATGAAATCATCTAACAATGAAAATACAGATTTATTCATACAGGTGATGATTTTTTTTCAATAGCTGGGCAAGAAATTCCATTTCATAAGTCCTACTCCCTTAAAAATCAACCAAAATACTAACTGTGAAAATTCCCATCAGGTAATTATAGCTTAAAAAAAAAAAACTCAAACGTGACGAGAGAGTGGCTAAACAGTGCAGAGCAGAGATTGGTGAGTGTTTGAGCATTCTTGTGCATGTGCTTAAAGGCACTTAGGGACCTTGCTTTTCATGTAGTATAAAGCTTATTTTCAAAATAATTTCTTTAATTGTACTTCTACTTGAAGGGATAAATTATATTTGATAAATGATCTTCTTGTGCAAAAATCCCAGGATAGGTATTCAATATCATATAACACTCACTCTCATAGCATGCACTCTTTACAAAATAGACCAAAACAGTGTTTGAAAGAAACACTTCCTCATCATGGCTGAGAGTGATTTTAAAATGACTATCAGACAATTAAAATCTCTCCTTTCCAAAGAAACTCAGTGTTTTCTGCATTAATCTATAAGATAAACACTAAAAGTTGATAATGAGAAGATACATGTTCTTCAAGTACATACAATCTTCATTTTTATTTAAGTGTGTTTGTAGGGGATAGTAAGTGTTACATATTTTACTGTTAAAATATACAAAAATTATTTCTAGTGCTGTCACACCAAAACATCCCTGTCCTTAGTCTAGCTTCTGTGAAAACCCAACATATACCTAGTCTGAAAACTAAAAATCCCCTAAGGCCTTTTGTTCCTCAACCCCCACATGTCCCCAATCATTTACTGACCCCTTAATCTTCCAAATGCAGTTGCAATTCTGAGCAGTGTGTGTGTGTGTGTGTGTGTGTGTGTGTGTGTGTGTGTGTGTGTGTGTGTGGTGTCTGGCTGGATAATGATGAGCTAAGCTTAATTACATCATTAGGCAGGAGGCCGCAGATCTCCTGCTGCCTTAAGGGACTGATTGGAATTTTAAAATATTATTTTCACTTAGTGGAATCTAAATTAAATAAATAAGTTCCATTAAAAAAGAACAGTGATACATTTGCTATTGATTTTTGTCTATTTACAATTGTGCTAGAGGCTGAGGTGCCCAAAGGGGTATACAGTCATCTTCTTGCAAACTCCTAATTATACCATTTAAAATATAACTGACAAGACTTTTTCTGTTGTACCAGAATATACTTATTCTTTGAAGTATCTTCCTTTTTTTTGCACCTCTAATATATTCCTCCAACAACTATTCTATACCTCCCAAATTATTGTTTAATATAAGTCATTACTGTATGATGAATAGGCTTATTTTTTTTACATTTTTATATATTTATTTCATGGTGCCATTTATAGCTCTACTCAGCCAACCACTGCAATGTGAGGAACAGAGAACTAACTTCTTTGCTCTGAGTTACTCCTAGCTAAGCTACAAGAAAGGTAAAAAGACAAGAGAACTTAGAAATCTGATTTTTGGTCCTGAAAAGCCGAAAGCATAAGTTCCCTTAGCACTCCTATTCAGAGTCAGACTACTTCTCCTTCATGTAAGCAAGGTTATAAAATTGTCTCTATCCTTCCTAATTAAAGACCTGAGAAACATGAATGTTAGGTTACTTACAGAGTCAGGGTCGGGTTTTGAGGCACCACAGGCCACCCAAGGAAAACCCAGCTGCATCGCATTTGAAGCTGTCCTATCACAGTCTGGAAAAAATGTTCCAATCTTAAAAATATGTCTAGACCACTTTATTTCACTCCTATGTGACTCTTAGGTGAAGCGGGGGAGGGGCGAGGATTGATGGATAGGATGAGGGTGGCAAGTGAGCATTCTACATGAAAAGTCTTTTCTCAAAAGAACCCATCAGGAAGCTGATGGACAGTCAAAAAACTGACATTACAGATCCTGTGTGTAAACCTTCATCATCTGCGGTAGGGAGTTTCAGGCACTGTCTACAAATAAAGAGCATACAAAACATCCTCCGGTATCTCATAGATGTAGGCATGGCTCCAGGCATGTTAAGGGCAGAATGTCTTTACAATGGCCTCACTTCCCGATAGGCATGCTCCTGTGCTCCCAAGATCCCCAGATCTTCAGATTCTAGTGTGCAGCGTTTGGCTGGGTCTGGTCTCCACAGCAAAACCACCGCCCTATTTAGGATATATCCATTCTCTATGATCTCTTATGAAAACTTAACTGCATTCACTTGTGACCCTACTTAAATTTTTAACATTTCTGTTTACGGGTAAAAATGGGTCTTGGCTAAAAATGCCTTAGGATCTTGGATTTTTGAGGAATGGGGCCTCCATGGTTATTTTACAAATGAGGAAGCCAAATTCCTGGAGAAGTTGTCTAATTTCCTCAAGGTCACACAGCTACTTAATAATTTTGCTGGGACTCACATTTCTGTTTCTCAATTCCTGATCCATTGTTTTTAATCCATGGCACCAAACTGTTTAATGTTTCAACCTTCTAAGGATATCTTATCATCTAAAGAGCTTTTCTAATCCCTTGACCGAATGATAAGATGGGAGATTTAGACTCTGATACACACTCTTAAGAGAAAATATAACCAATCCTCTGAGAATTGTCTTTCTTAAACAAATCTTCACACTCCACAGCTTATTTAAATGAATTGGTTTGCCTTCCTGCTCATTTGTGGCTGGCAATGCCATCTCTTAATCACAGGAGAGGAGGGACTGCAGGAGTTTCTTCTAGAAATACTGGCAAAAGTCACTCCCCTGAAAAGTAGGGAAGAAACACTGACTCTGGTCTTTGGCTAAGTGGGTCCCTTAATGGAGGAGGTAGGGACTGCCTAGATATCCCATTAACACACAAGAGTGTGCATGAGTGCAGGAGGGTGTCATTAGGGTAAATGAACGGGGTTTGGGGATTAATGCTGTTAACATTGCTGCCTGCTGATAGTAAGAGAAGGCAATCTCAACCTGTTAAACAGCCTACCACCTGGGAAGTTGAACTGCCCACAGTCAGCAGAGACTGGCACGGTTATCAAGAATGAGTTTAAAAAAAAAAAATTCAGAGCCACAGGGATAAAAAAAGGGACGCAGAGAGATTCTTAAAAGAAGAAAGAAAAGATGGGAAAACCAACCGAGTTAACATGTTAAGCTATTTTATGAGATTCAGGACTACTGTGATGTGATTGATTTGGTCCTAAAGAAAGTACTGGGTGCAGATGTGAAGTATTTTGGCTTTTCTACTATTTCTACTAGAAGATTTGCCAAGGTCACCTTGTTTAAGGGATTTCAAGTAGTTTTTAATTAGTAATTTATTCCAAAATATCTTTGTACTATCACTCTTATGAATATATTCATAAAATATATCTGTGGTTTCCCAACAAGATAGTATACCAGCAGTGTGTGAGCTCCTTTCCCCAAAATCAACCCTGGAGAAACTGCAGAGCCAAACATGGGTCAGAGTAAGTATTATAAAAACAATGAGGAAACTCCTAGGGAGAAAGCTATAGAAACTAGTGTACAGGGTTGCAGCAGCCCGGAGCAAAGTCTACCGTGTCACAGCATTAAGAACTGGTTTAGGGAGAGTTTTAAAAAACTGTTCTTATCTTTGGATGGTCATCATCTGCCCCACCACCAAAGAATCTACAACAGTTCAGGTCACTGCCATGGGGTAATATCAGGGCAAGATAAAAGTCCTGTTGGACTGAAACTATATTCCCACCCACCGGTCACATGCCACGAATCACTCTTCTACTTCTCCCCTGTCTAAATTCCCTAAGGGGATTGCCCCTGCCCAGGAATATAAAGCAGATGCATGGTAGAGTACCAGTAAACCAAAATGCTCTGTAAAAATAAGTTCTAATATAATAGTGATTACAATAAATTTAAGTGGGTTTGATACCACTTAAAAGACAAGAGATTCTCATACTAGTTTTTAAGTTAAAAAAAAGATTTAATAACATGCTGTTTCTAAGAAGTACCACTTAAACACAATGATACAAATAGGATGGCAAAAATTAATCTGGAAACTGTTCAAAATTCCAAAGAAAGCTGGAATTGCACTCTTAACATCCAACAAGATAAAAGTTCATGGGGAAAAAATCATAACAAAGAGAATAATTATACCCTGATATACAGAATAATAGAGCAAGAACATAAATGCCCCTAATAGTATAGGTAGATAGCACTGGGGCGGGGGGGATAGGTAAATAAAATATTGTAGCTGAAGACTTGAACACACACTTCCTGAAACTGATAGATCAAAAAAATAAGATTAACTTCTAGCTTCTTAATCAGATTGCAATAAAACTAGAAATTAGTAAAATTTTCAATCCTATATGTCTTAAATTTACAAAATATATACTAAATAGCCTATAGAAATCATAAGAGAGATGACAAAGTATTTAGAATTGAACAATGAAATTCATACTATATGTCAAAATTTGTGGGGCACATCTAAAACAGTATTTATGGAGAAATCTATAACTCTGAATACACTTATTAGGGCACAAGAAGGATTGAAGAAAAATATAGCTAAGCAAGAAGATGAAAGAAAGAAAGAAAATATCCTCCAAAAAGAAAGAAATAATTTTTTAAAAAGTAAGAGCAGAATTCAACTAAATAGAAAATTTAAAGGAAAATAGAGTGGACTGGTGCCTGGGTGGTTCAGTTGGTTAAGCATCTATCTTCAGTTCAGGTCATAATCCCAGGTTCATGGGATCAAGTCCCACATTGGGCTCTCTGCTCAATGAGGAGTCTGCTTCTCCCTCTCCCTCTGCCCCTCCCCACTGCTTGTACACTTTCTGTCTCTCAAATAAATAAATAAAATCTTAAAAAATATATATTAAAAAAAGAAAATAGAGTGGATCATAATACCAAAAGTCATTATTTTAAAAGATCAACACTAGTCTTCCTCAGCCAGTACTAACTGGGGAAAAAAAAAGATGAGATACAATTGTATAAATAATATACACTATAAAAAAGAAATAACTATAAAATCAACAGATTTTTAATAATAATAATGAAATAGCATTATGAAAATGTGAAAACCTCAACAAAATGGATAAGTTTCTAAAGAAATATAAAATGCAAAACTATATATAAGAAGAAATAGAAAACGTGAACAGAAAAATTGGCATTGAAGAAATGTAAGTGGTGAGCAAAGAGTTTCCAAAAAAGTCTCAGGCCCACATTTACAGTTGAGTTCTACCAAACTTTCAAAGATTAAAGTTACTCCTGTAAATAGAAAGGGAAAGAAGACTGATCAGTTCATTTTATAAGGCTAGTACAATCTTTATTAAAAAACTGGGTAAGAATAATATAAGAAAAGAAAATTATATATCATTTCACTTTTAAATATGGATGGAAATATTCAAAATAAAGTTTTAATTCATGAATCCAATGTTGTATTGTTTAAGTGCAGCATTATCAGGTAGAGTTTATTCCAAGAATGCAGTGATGCTTGACATAAAAAAAAATCTATCAATGATATATATAAACCACATTAGTAGACTAAAAAATACAATCATCAATTTTTAAATAAAGAAAAATGAAAGTTCATCTCCTTGAAAAAGGAATTAGCAGAAACTTCCTTAACTAGGTAAAGGTTATGTACATAAATGCTTCCACTTTCAACACATGCCCTTGAAGTTTAGAAAAAAGACCAAAATACTTGTCTGTTACTGTTTAACATAGTAAAGTATTCAAAGGGAAGAGATAAAACTCTCATTATTTGAAGATTTTCTATATAGTAATAACAAAATGAACATATGATACTATTGAGAGATTTCAGCAAGGTGGCCAGATTTAAATTCAATCTACACAAAACCAATAGCATTTCTCTATATCAGCAATAAGCATCTAGAAAATATAATAAAATGAAGACACCATAAAAGTATAATAAAAACTATAAAATTTCTATGCATTAAAAAGTACCCTAGGTTTTGCAGAGATAAACTTAGACTCTATTGAAAACCATAAAACATAGAGAAATACTCTATACACTTGGAAGAGATAAGAGTTTAAAGATCCAATTCTCTTTCATAGTAATTCATAAATTCAATACAACTCCAGTCAAAATTCTAAGTAGACTTTTTTAAAGTAAAACATTTTAAAATTGGTTTCAAGAAATAAAAATCTTTAATCAGTTTAAGGCAACTTTGAAAAATTAGAGTAAATAAAAAAGACAGTATGGTACAGTATGGGACAAATAGATCAATAGAATATAATAGAAAACTCAAGACAGACACATGCAAATATGAGAACATTATATATGATAAAGTTGACCCTATAAATTGTGGTTATAAAAATGCATAGATCAGAATTCCTGTGGCAGAAACAGTTGATTGATGATCCCAGATGCTCTCCCTCTGCTTCCACAACCGCATTCATACCAAGGCCACTTCCTGCAGGGTATTCCCAGCCAAAGACTGAGCACATGGGGGTACTAATTCCCACAAGACGTGGTACTCCCAGGACAGGTAACTTTGGTTTGAGGACTCTCCATTGGTCTTGCCAAAACTTTCTTAGAACTGTAGTTTGAGACTCTTCCTACCCAATCCACCTTCTGTAGGTCTCTCCTTCACAGGTGTCAGACATAGAGGAGTGGTCTTCTAAGCACCCCCCTTTATCCTTCACAGGTGTTTCCCCCAATTAATCTCTTGCATGTCTAAACCCATTTTGACATCTGCTTCTAGGAGGACCTGAACTAACATACAAAAAATTATGAAAAGATAGATTGTTGCATAGATGGTATTGGGGAAATTGCCTCCTATATAAAGAAAAATATAATTGCATCCCTCTCTCATACCATAATTGCAGGTTAACTCCAGATAGATCTAAAATTATCTAAGAAACTTATAACTAAAAAGCAAAAGAAGATAGTCATTCAGTGATAGTGAAAGATTACTTAAACAAAACTCCAAAAGCACAAATAAGGCAAAAGTAATAATTTGAGGATACTGAAATTTAGGATTTCTGTTCAGTGAAGGCCAATGTGGTATGATGGACTGCTGTCTCCCAAATTCACTCTCCCATCTCTAAACCTAACATAATTCCTTAATTTTTGGTGGGAGCATGGTCACCTAGGTAAAAGATTATGTTGCTTAGCCTTCGGTTATAGCTAGATATGGCCCTCTGACTACTTTTTAGTCAATGAAATGTGAGCAAACTTCCAACAAATGTGTGTGGCATCTTGCACCATGCTGGGAAAGGTGATACCCTAGAAATGGTGGAATAGTAAGACAGAAGGATCACCTCCTCCAGACTGTCACTTGAGAGAGAAATAAACTTTTCTTGTTTGAGCCATTGTTAATATGGGGCTCTATTACAAACACCAAAGTTACCTCCTAATTAATATAAGCACCATGGACAAAGTTAGTAGACAGAGGACAATTTGGGAAAATATATTGGCAATGTCTAAAATCTAAAAGGTATAATAATTAACATATGAAAAAACCTCATATAACCAAACAAAAAAATGAAAAATCAAAAATGTTCAAAGCTATTAACATTAATAAGGTGAAACCCAAAACACTAAAAAGCATATTAAGAGATGATAAATTTTATTAGTAATTAGAGAAATTAAAATTTAAATATTGACATATTACATACACTCATCAAATTGGCCAATACTGAGCAATGTTAAGGATTAAGGATATAGGTATGTTATGTAAGGATATCGGGATATTCTTGCACTCTTGGTAGGAATATAAATATACCCATTCAGAAAGCAGTTTGACAGAGCTTAATTAAATTAGATATACACACATGTCCTTTGGCTCAGCAATGTTGCTCCTAGGTAGCTATCCCAGGAAATCATTATGCAGATCTAGAAGAAGATACATAAAGGACCAGTTCATTACAGGTCTATTTCTGGTGGTAGGAAGATGAAGACATTATAGCTCTCCTAAAGCCAATAGAAACAAGGGATATCTAATACATACTAAAAGCAGAGTGCTGAGTAAAACAAGCAAGAGACAGAATGAGATTTATAACACTAGATCATTATATAAATAAAAATGTATGAACATAAAAATAATATAAATAATATACACTTATAATAAATATATATATATATATATATATTACTAAAGACATACACATAAACCACTTTAGAATGGCTAAGGAATCAGACTGAAGGGGAAAATAAAGAAATAATACAAGAGAGAGTCCTTGCGTAGACTGTGATGACAGTGTACCATAAACTAATATAACTAACTCAGTCTTCTGCACTCCAAGTACCAAAAAACAATAAAACAGTATAAAATATATATACATATTTTCCTACAAAATTAAGTCTGCCTTTCTTTATTACATATGTTATTGCTACCTCTGTACACTCTTTGAGGTATTTTTCTAATATAATACGCAGTCCTGTGAATCTTGTGAAAATTTTCATGGGTCTATATAATCTAGGAGGTTGGGCAGAGGGTAAGGAGTGGTAGGAATATGCGGGGTATAGAGGAAGGAACCTTAAATGTTATCCATGTTACCTCCGAAAATTTGGATTATTCTAATACTAGGTCCTGGTATTATCTTCCTTCATCACCTTGGGCTCAGTAGTACATATCTATGTTCCTAGTGAACCTCTCCCTATTCATAATTATCAAGCCAAAAGAGAAATGGAAAGGAGGTTGGGAGGAGAATCAGAAAAGAAACAGAAGAGGTGAAAAAAAAATATATATATATGACTAGGGCTCCTGGTGGCTCAGTCATTAAGCGTCTGCCTTCAGCTCAGGTCATGGTCCCAGGGTCCTGGGATCGAGCCCCGCATTGGGTTCCCTGCTCAGCGGGAAGCCTGCTTTTCCCTCTCCCACTCCCCCTGCTTGTGTTCCCTCTCTCGCTGTCTCTCTCTCTCTCTAATAAATAAATAAAATCTTAAAATATATATATTTTATATACATATAAATACATATACATAATACATATACATTATATATATATATATATATATATATATATATATATATATATATATATATATGACTAGTGAAATAAGCATCTGGTTCTTCCATTCAGTGTCGATTTCTATGTGTTCAGGGTTAGGAGAATAAAAGGAAAGAACTGAATGCAAAGCTTGATCTTTCCATCAATGAGACACCCAACCATTTATCAGAATCCTTTTATATTCGATCACCTTAGCCAGCTAACTCTTCTGCTCTGTAAGTTCTCAATGGCTACAAGCCAAAATGTTGACTTCCTCCATGTTCAACAATACTATTGATACTTGTACTTATTTCCTATGAGGAATGAGTCCACGGTTGTATTTTCAAAAATAGATTTGGCCTTATTTTCATCTCACTTTGGCAATTCCTTACTCTAAAAAACTGAGTTTTGGCCTGTTAACAGGACACCCTCTAGAGGATCTGTGTTCTCCTACAGTGAAAATCGGTTCCACAGGGAAAAGAATTCTATCAGCCATCTTGTAAAAAGAAACCAGCTAACCTTTGCTTCAGGTGAACAAGCACTGTTTCACTCTACTACAGCAAATGTAAAAAGTAAACAACTATGGCTACAAAAAATGTTTAGGGAAAGAGGGTCAAAGCCACAGTGTGAATGTAAAGGTCTAGTATGGACCGCCTGGGTGGCTCAGTCGTTAAGCATCTGCCTTCGGCTCAGGTTATGATCCCAGGGTCCTTTGATTGAGCCCTGCATCGGGCTCCTTGCTCAGCAGGAAGCCTGCTTCTCCCTCTGCCCCTGCCTGCCGTTCTGCCTACTTGTGCTCTCTGTCTCTCTGTCAAATAAATAAATAAAATCTTAAAAAAATAATAAAAGATAAATAAAGGTCTAGTATATCTTCTTTAATAAAATATATCCTACACCCAGGACCAGCTTCATGGATTTGCAACTGGTGCAGTCTCACAGGGTCTCGTGCTCAGAAGGGCACTGCTTGGGTTTAATGCTCCGGGGTGGCTATCTTGAAACTCTCCCAGCTCACGGCCATCCTCGGTCTGGGGTACAGTTTGAATTGGCTGAAGGAGGTCACATCCCCCTCGTCCAACCACCCTTCTTGCTCCCTTGCATGGAGTTAGGTTCAGAGAGGGTCTGGGTCAGGTGTGCACTTGCTGAATCTTGGACTGGCAGAGAGGCAGTGCCTTTAGTGGGTGACTCCGTGGCATCTCTTTCCCAATCCCACAGAAGTATCAAGGAGGCCTGGTGCTGGACCCCAGCTGCAATAAATTGGTCAGCAGCTGGTCTGTGTGAAGGGGATATTGACTTTCCTGCCCCTGGCTGGGGCCCCCACATTTTCATTTTGCCATTTTCCCTGGACCCTGCAACATAGCCAGCTCTGCCTAAATCTTTCCAGGATCAATACTGAAAAGAAACTTTCCTGGTGGGAAAAAGCAGTTTACCAGGTAATAGGACCCTGTTCCTCTGCATCTGACCTCGCTGAGGGTCTCTCACTAGGGGTCCTGGTGCCAGCATCACACTGGACTCTGGGTTGCACCCCTCCCTTAACTACTCTGTAAGTAGTTCTCTTTATGCCACTTTATGCAACTGAACCAAGCCAGAAATTTCAGATAGGATTATTAAATAGTAAAGAAAACAAGAAGGAAAATAAACACATGGCAAAAAAGGAATAGAAATAACACATCTGACAGAATGAAGACTCTGGTCGTAGGATAGCAGACTTATTCTTAGGAAGCCTATGACTCAACCATTCCAGTCCTTTCTACTCCCTTTACCTCCCAAACTTTCCCTTTAAATAGTTTTTACTTCTTTCAGACAGTCTTAGTTTCCTTTTAGAGAGAGCTACCTCTTCCCGGGATGACTAATATGAGGAATTAAGTCATACTTGAAAGGAAATGCTACCTTCTCCTCAAAAAAGAAAAAAAAAGTAGTTTTAGCTTTGTATGCCTACCAGAATAGCCAAATCTTAATAAAGTATATAAAATTATTTCATTCCTATATTGAGAAATAAGTGATATAGTAGCAGGGACATCCTGCTCTAATGTTGGAAATATTAGGATATTTTTTGTTTTCATTTTAAATCCTTTCTATTCAAACAATGATGATGTTCTATAGGTTCCACTAAAAAAGTAACATGGATATTAGTGGTGATGGAAAGAAAGTAACATGTTTAGGCTTCTCTCTAGAGCTCTGACATTCAGTTTCTAAAAGTTTCATCCTATCGTTTTAATTCCTGATCATCTTTTTTCCTAAAATGCATGACATAATTGTAAGAGTATTTGATGATTTGTTTTCTTTTGGGTGTCACAGCTTGCTAATTTCCACCCCCATTATTTCTTCCTCATCTAATTGGTTGACCTGCATCTATAATAGACTATTTGTACCAGCTTAGAGAATAAAAGAAAAGTTCTGCTAATTTCTAAATTCTCTTAAGCTAGAAGATGCTTAACTTTGGATTTCACAGGATATTTTTAAAGTGAAAGTGAAACCCATGAATGATTGCCAATTTTTTTTATTTTATCAAGTAAATATCTTTAAAAGTAAAACAAACTGTTTTATTTCATAAAAGAGGACATTTTAATTCTGAAGAAAGTCCTTTAGCTGAACAAACTGAGCAATGAACTCACTGCAAGCAGGTAATCTCCTGAATCAGAGGTTGGCAAAATCTTTAACTTCTTAATAAATATTTCCCTGCAAATTTTTCAACTATTTTGAGTATTTCTATAAGTTTTATGAACTTTTACATATGACAATATATTGAGATTCAACAGTATGGACTCGGTGGCTTTTCAAAGTCACGCTAAATTTAAAAACATTTGAAGCAAGCATTTCATTATGCTTTTTTTTATTATTATTACTAAGAAAACTAAATAGAAACCATTGTGAAGTGCCATTGTCTTCTCTTGAATTGCTCTTTACAACCAAACTTTCATTTATAAAACAATAGAATGTCATGTATTACATGATTGAGATATACCATGGGTTATTTTTAACACCAAGGACATTATTTTATAACTGATAGCCTGATTTGATAAAGTAGGCCTGTAGTCTTGTCACTTGATATCAATATAAACATCTTTAGTCTTACGAGGCTCTCTTCTATATCTAATTCCTCTTGGAAAACATGCTTTAGATACATTCACATAAAAAATGTGTTAGGAATTTAAAATTCTGACGAAGATCTTTGCTTGAAAACAATGTTGCATTCCTACATTTAAACACGGCTGTTTAGAATTTTTTCACTACATGCATAGAAAGCAGAACACTAAATAGAATTAATAAACTTGAACTTGACCCTCACCCTTCGTTGCATAATAATCAATGTAAGGATGTTATAAGGAAATATTTATTATGTTAAAACAAAGGACATTATTCTGATAGCTGTTGGGTCTAAAATGTAACATTTGACTTTCAAAGCAAGTAAATCAGCAGAGCTCCAAATAGGGGGACTCAACCAACAAAGGATCATAAAGTTAAAAAGTCTCTGTTAATCAATGACAAATTTAGTACTTGTTGCTACAATTACAAAGATAATAGTTCCTTTATGTCAATGCCTTTGGTTTTGCAGCTGTAAAATAGCTTTGAAATTCAGCATTTCAAGGAATAGAAATTAATAGGAGGTCATTTCTACCAGAGAAATTTTAGGGGCCCATCCTCTCTAATCATCATTAAAAACTAAATCCGTAGGAGAAGAGGCACTTTACTGATTGTCAAGTGGAAGCTATTATTCATTTGATGAAGCTCTTGGCACCGTGCCATTGATTCTGCACTACAGCCTGCTGCTTGTTCTCCTTCATCTCGTGCAATCAGAGCGGTTTCTGCCTGCCAGGAGCTATTTATAGAGCAAAGCGGGGGGGGGGGGGGGGGGGGGGGGGGAGAAGCTGATATGTTCTCCGTCTTGAAAAACAACTTTCAAACTTTATAAGTACAAATCTGTTTTTCTTGTCATCAGACTGTCTGCTTTTTTTGTCAATGCAGAAGATAAGGAACCTGACTTCAAGAAAACTGCCCTTCCTAATAATGACTATGAATTTGGTGGAGTCACAGGCTACAATCACACTGCATCTGAGTCCCCTGGATTAACAGTCCTCAAAACTACACACACACCGTCATATGTCTATAGTGTAATTCTCTCATTTCTAGCATTCTAAGTCCATTCCACTTCTGTATCTTAAAAATTTCTAAGAGATACTCCCTGCTTTCTTATACTTATTAAAAGCAAATATACCTTGCAAAAAAAAAAAAAAAACACTAAAAAGAGAAACTTCAAAATATAAGTATAGGAAAATATTTGGGGGCTCAATTATTTAGGAGTTGGTTCAACAGTTAAATGTTGGTGAAACTTTTTCTTACAATTGCAAAAGAGGTTGGATTTTCATGAATTTTACTTAAAAGATTGGTCATCCCAAGACAATATAAATCTTTGTGTTAAAAATTACCCATGTGATATGAACATGGCATTCTCAAATTTATCTGCAACTTTCATTGTCTTGAGTTACAGTTATGAACATATTTCAAAACCCAAACTATTCAGAATCTTTATTTTTGGAAAAGTTTCAGGCTTTATCTTAGCACTTACAAAATCCACTTAAAATGTTTTATCCTCTAAAATAATAGAGAAAACAAAAATAAAATAATAGTATACGTTTAAAATCTTAAGGATAGCAATAGCAATACTTCTGGTTGCTAAAATTTAATATAATGGAAAGGAATTATATTTGTTGGAATACAAAACAACAAAACCAAAACCTGAGCCTTAAAAAAAAATATGGAAATAAAATCATATGGCTGTGAACTGCCTGATGTAATTTTTTTGAGAAATTTAGTTCATGAGCCAATCAAATGTTTTAATAAAGTGCAATTTTTAAAAAGTAGCCATAGAGCTATAACATTGCCAATAAGTGTCTGGTTATAAATAGAACATCAAAATACAACCATAATAATTTGAAAATACAATAAAGTTCAGCTAAAGTAGTTACTCAGCAGAACAACTTGAGTTAGTAGGGTGGAAAACAGACCATGGATTCATTTGTTTTGTTTTGCTTTAACTTCATAGAAGATCTACATTTCAGCACCCTTTTGGATTGTGGTATTTGCAGAGCCCTGGCTTGTAGCAGGACCCAGAACGGTGTACTTACCAGGGAGTCTATAGTATCGTTTCTCCTGAAAGCTACATGCCTTACCACCAAAGCATTTACCTACAAGAAGCTAAGATTAGATGAAATGCTCTGTTTCAGACAAAAGCTATAGAATATGAAGTAAAATTAAGTATCATGGATCCAGGTATTTTAGAAAGTCAAGTGGAATAAGAAGATTAAAAGTCCAATTGAATCTGAATTGCTCAGAATAACTCTGCATTGTATGAATTTCTAGATAACTTCCAGCTTTTCCTGCCCTTCACTTTTAGTTCTCACAACGTTCTTCTTATGGTTTTCCCTCCAAACAATGAAAAAATTGGGGCATTTGTAGAATAGTAGTTTGAAATCTCTGCCATTAATTCAACAGATCACCACCGGGCTCAGAAAGTTAGGTTTGTGGAGTTAATCCCCATCTTAAACATTCAATAGTTCACTCAACAAATACTTATTGAGTACCTACTATATGCTGGCGCCAACCCAGTTGTCAAAATACACTGAGGAATGAAAAACATGCAAAGTTCCTATCTTTATGTAGTTTGTATTCCAATGGAGACTCAGCTAAAACAAAATAAAGATCAGCATCACAAAACATCTTTCTTTCATGAACATAGTCCTGTATTTCTCAAAATTGCAGAACATTAAATAGAAGGGCAACAACTTCATAAGTTATAATTTCAATGTCTGAGCACTGACCTTATACACCAGATACTGTGTTGAATACTTTTTCATGCATTATCCCATTTAATTAGTGCCTATCAATCTTAATCTTCAAAAAAAATTCCCATAATACAGATAAATAAATGAACACTTAGAAAGGTTATGTAACCTATTAAGTTTACACAGATAAAAAGTGGCAAATTAAACACAGGTCTCTCTCAACTATAAAAATAGTAATTTCAGGCAAGTCTTCTACTGAGGATTTAGTAGCATTCATTCATTCATTCATTCAGCATTTTTTCAACCAATATTAAGAGGGTCTCATATGTGCCAGGACAAAGAGGCAAAGATCCCTGCCTTTGGGGAACTTAAATCTTAGTGAGAGGAGACAGACAATAAAAATAAACATAATAAATAAGCAAATACATAATATATTAGGTTAACATCAACTCATTGGGAAAAAAAAAAGTCTAACATTTTTCCTAACAGTTTGAAATCTTAAGTTAGAGGTAAAGACAACTTTTAAAATTTCTAAAAAAAGGAGCTCAGGAACCCAATGACAAGCACCCCAAAAAAGAAATGCTACAGCATAACAGTGTTGAAGAAATGACTTCATACTGGGGAAAATGACACCTGTTTGCCACCACTGTAGAGAGTTGAATTTGTTGTTGTCTTTGTTATTTTGATCATGAGATGCTTGGAAATAAAGGGCAGAGCAGGGCATCAGTAATTGCCCATCTGGAATACAACAAACACACATAAATCACTGGAAAATCACGTGCGGTTTGATGACATTTATCCACTTTGGTTTCCACTGACTGGTATGCCAAACCCCAGACACCAAAATGACTAAGGTTGAGGAATAAATACCCATCATTAAATTTCCAGTGGTTTAATAATTATCCCTCTTCCTGGGGACATGATTAAACCTCACAGCAGCAAAACAAGCAACCAAGTTGCTGGGCATCAGAGGTGAAGAGAAAGTAAATGAGAAAAAGAGAGAGAGTGAGAGTAACAAGGGAAATGAGAGAAGAGAGGGGGAGAGGGAGAGAGCACAGAAGGGAAAAATCTCTTTGGTGGTTACTCTCAACCATCCTTGGGCTTAAGACAACCACCCACAGGCACTAAACAAGTGATTAAGCAGTAATTTGGATGTGTACCTCATTCTCATAATTCCAGGGGACGGGGCAAGTTGCTCCAATGGGAGCAGAAAGTGCTGTGACACAGGAAACATAATCCCACCCAAGGCCATGCTTTTCTCCTAGAGGGATGGCTGAGCTAGATCCCGCTAACACAAAAATGGTGAATCTTCTCTCTTCTGGGAGTACTAACTGGCTTTGGTCAATATCGCCTTCTTAAGAGGGAAAAAATGGAATCTTTCTTTAATAGCATGTTAAGTGGTCCCGGAGTTATAACTGACCTAAACCTCAGTCAAAGTTCCTTGTAATGGTTGAAAAACCCAGCATACCTTCCTATCCATGGAGTTTCCAGGCACAGCCTAAAAAAAAAATTCTCGATTACTGACTGGAACTAAGGGAAGTAAATTGGCTACAAGATGATGATAAATCCCATTTTAGATATAATACCAGGGATTTTATGTTAACTGAGATCAAAGTCAAAGTCAAACTACTCCTTAAGTAGTTTCCTTCTTAATTTTTCCTATTTATAAACTGAAAATATTCTAGCCGGCCAACTCCAGAAACCATGTCTATATTACTCACCATGGTATCTCTAGTACCTGTACAGTACCTACCAAATAATAGCACTCAATAAACATTTTGACCAAAAAAATGCAGATAAATGAATGTATCAATATTATTTTTTAATTGAAGTAGAGTTGACACACAATGTTCCATTAGTTTCAGGTGTACAACAGTGATTTGACAACTCTATACATTATGCTATGCTCACAAGTGTAGCTACTATCTGTCACCATACAATGTTGTTACAATACCATTGACTGACTCTCTTCCTATGCTTTCATCTCCATGAATTATTCATTCCATGACTGGAAGCCTGAACCTCCCACTCCCCTCACTCTTTGCCCATCCTCCACCCTTCTCCCCTCTGGCAGCCATCAGTATGTTCTCTGCATTTATGGGTCTGCTTCTGCGTTTTTGGGTTTGTTCATTTGTTTTGTTTTTTAGATTCCACATATAAGTGAAGTTATATGTTATTTGTCTTTCTCTCACTTATTTCACTTAGCACAATGTCCTCTAGGGTTCATCCATATTGTTGTAAATGGCAAGATCTCATTCTTTTTTATGGCTGAGTGATATTGCATTGTATATTTATGCACCATTTTTCAAAGAAAAAGTTTTTTATTTCTCTGGGTAAGTATCCAGTAGTGCAATTACTTTTCTTTTTTCTTTTTTTTTTTTTAGGAACCCTCAAACTGTTTTCCATAGTGGCTGCACCAAGTTACATCCCCACCAAGAATGCACAAGGGTTCCTTTTTTTGTACATCCTTGCCAACACTTGTTATTTCTGTCTTTTTGATACTAGACATTTTGACTGGTGTGAGGTGATATCTCGTTGTGGTTTTGATTTGCATTTCCCTAATGATTAGTGATGTTGAGCATCTTTTCCTGTGTCTGCTGGCCATCTGTATGTCTTCTTTGGAAAAATGTCTATTTGTTTTTCAGTTTTGAGTTATATAAGTTCTTGATATATTTTGGATATTAACCCCTTGTAAGACAAATCACTTGCAAATATCTTCTCCCATTCAGTAGGTTCCCTTGTCATTTTGTTGATTATTTCCTTTGCTGTGCAAAAGCTTTTTGTTTTGGCGTAGTCCCAATAGTTTGATTTTGCTTTTTTTTTTTTAAAGATTTTATTTATTTATTTGACAGAGAAAGACACAGTAAGAGAGGGAACACAAGCAGGAGGAGTGGGAGAGGGAGAAGCAGGCTTCCCGCAGAGCAGGGAGCCCGATGTGGGGCTCAATCCCAGGACCCTGGGATCATGACGTGAGCCGAAGGCAGACACTTAACAACTGACCACCCAGGTGGCCCCTGATTTTGCTTTTGTTCCTATTTTTCTATCTGACAAAAACATGGTAGTAATTTATTTAAAATTATTGGGTTCCCTGAGTTAATTATGTACCTTACAAAGTATAAAATGACTCTTAAAATTTATTATACTTGTATGCCTCATTATTTCTCATTATTTACTTTTATATATTATTTTATTTTATCTTATTAAACCAAAATACCAAATTACTCTCTGGCCAACATATGACAGGAAGGAAAAGTAACTAATATATATTAAGGATTCATTAAGATTGGCATGTGCAAAATGTCTTTATTTGCATTGTCTCATGTATTTAAGGCACTCTGATAAATTAGACATTATTAATCTCCTTTAACAGGGAAAGAAGTATAGGCTTAGAAAGGTCAATTAATTTGCCTAAGGTCATACAACCAGTAAAGAGCAGAATGCAGATTCAAACCCAGGCCCTTTTGACTTGAAAGTCCCTACTCCTTTCTATTATATCAAACTGCCAAAGGAAAACATATTCAAACTGCAAAAGCAAGCATCTATCTGCTCTTCTCTTCCAGAAAGTTACTTAGAAAAGCCAGCATGACTTCTGCGTAAGTCTCCTGTGAATAAGCTCTGGAAGACATCCATGGAAGGGTAATCCTATATAAAACTGAACAATCCTGTGGCAATTAGATTGATACTGAATTTGGTCTTAGGGGAAAGGGTCCTACACTGGTAAGTGAAGTAAATGGTATTGGTGTTTTAACCACTCCTGTCACCTGAACATGCACATTGCACACGCCACTGAATTAATAATTACCAGAGTTCAAAACTAAGGACTTTAGTCTGTGTATGTCTGTGTATCTCTCGAAGAGACAAAAACAACCCTTAGGGAGAAAAAATGGCTCATTTTTCAACTGATTTAATATGGAAAACTCCCTTCAGTAAACATGTGTTGAGTTAAATAGGAAATAATTCAGCAAACTTTATAAAGAAAAGTCTGTTCATAAACTTCTGGAAGCCTCGAATTCAAAGTACTCTGATTATCTGATCAAAGTTTCAGCACTGAGTACTGGAAATCCCTATAAGTGAGATTGTCAAAAGCAGATATTAGGCCATAAACATTAATAATCAGAATCATAACCTACCAAAAATTGGCTCATGTTTTCATGTACTGTACTGTACCTCAGTCTCCCCTCACCCTTAAATAGAGTTTGTAACAGGTAATTCCTGCATAAAAGAAGATATAAACAGAATCAGTTTTATGCGAAAGAACTGATTATGCATATCCTTATCCTGAAGGATATGCATAAGAACTGATTGTGCATATCCTTATTTTGAAGGATAGCAAAAAGTCCACATGTCCCCCAAAATGTATCATCCTTTCTCACACACTACTGGTCTCAAACTAAGAAATTCACCATTAATGACACTTCTTTGGACTAGAACATAATATATGTTAATTATCCATACACATACATACCCTTTAAGAGTAGAGTTTGAAGGAATAAATGGAAATCAGGTTCATTTTATAGGGGAAAGAGAACAATTTGGAACATCCATGGAAAAAAATCAGACCACTAAATGTCAATAAGCAAAGATGCCAGAAGATATGACAAGAGAAAGAGTGAAGGTACATTTTTCTAACATAATAACAAAATTCATCTAGCTCACCTTACTCAGGAAGATTAAATAATGTATGCAGAGCTCTCTGAACTCCTTGAAAAAGCAGCACAGACATACAGAGAATAATTATAGCTGCATTTTCTAGTGCCTAAACAAGTCTTGGCTAAACGCCCCATTAGGTCATGCATATCATCAGATTACCATTAAGTAAGCCAAAAGAAAAACTCCTACATGCTAGTCAGGGAGCCAAAGAGTAAAATGCAGCCTTCAACAGCTCTGATTCCAACTAGAATTTAACTTGGGCTCCAAGTATAAGAATCTGGTTCGCATATTTTTAATGGGCATCTTTCAGATACTTAAGGAAGAAAGAAATTAATAAATTTTCCCCAAACCTTATCCCTAACATGTAAGGAATGAAGACTGCCACCTGTCTAGGATTTGAGTTTCAGAGGCATCTTCACTACATCAAAGCATCAAGCGACAGGCTTTGAGTAAAGGCAGACAAGATCAAGAGACTTGCATATTTTAAATAACACACAAAAATTACAACATAAAAAAAAAGATCAGAACCCCTCTTTATTCATTCAAAAATCTGAGGGCTCTTACTGGGTTAGGCTTAAACTTACTATATGTCCTAGAAAAGGTACTTTGTTTAAAAGGAAGTTTAAGGGGGAACAAATGTATTTCATGGGGTTTTATAAATTAATAAAAGTATTCTGCAAGGTGCTTTGAGATTTAGAGATTAAAAAAAACTGTGAAGCAATATAAAGCATTCACTTTTTCACACTAACGCTGTGAGAATATGAGTAGCTTTTCTCAGCTGTTGTCAAAGAATTTTTCCACGTTTATTCTTTCCTGATGCTATCTATACCAGTAGCTATACCAACAGCAATAACATCTTAGATTTAATTAAGCTTTAAAAATTGAAAAGGAATATTAAATATGGTATCTTTTTTTGATTCTTAGATATATTCTGGAGACAGTTATTTTTACCTCAATTTTACAGATAAAGCAACTAAGTTTAAAAAAGAAATTAGTGATTTACTCAAGGCTACACAAGAGCTAAGTAGTAGAACTGAGTGTCAAATCCATCTCTTTGGACCCCAAATCCATGACATTTCCTCCCATCAACCGAGATTTTCCTACCAACTAGTGATATAGACAACTCTTGTTCTTTTTCAGTGCTAATTTCACGAAGAAGACCTTCTAGTCAGACCTGTTAAAATAGTTAATATTATTAAGGCAAAATTATAGTAATTTTTATCACAGAGTATAGTGAGGGTGCAAACTACAACTCTTTTATATGATCCACACTAAACAAATAGACTGGAGACTTCAAATTGTTCTTGGATCAACCTAAATGTGGCCATCTTGCTAATACAAGGGGATTTCTTTATAATGGACCTTAACTAGTGAAACCGAGTCTCCTAAGTGTTGATGCAATCCACATGTAGTGTTATGAAAATCTGCCTGAGCCACAGCCCCAGGGGCAGGTGGTTCGTTTGATCTTTACAGTTATAAAGGAAACATTTGGTAATCAGACTAAAAAAGTACCCTAGAGAAAAACAGGAAGGCATTTGTACAATGACATGAAATTCTTCGTCTGCCTAAATCTCATTCTGCCAGCAGTAAAAGAATCTTGAAGAAGAAACCTAGGAGAATAGGAAGAGCTTTAGAAGCAATTGTTAGAGTGGTTCTGGCAACAGCAATAAAAATAGAGGTAAAAGAAAAAATCAAGAGTAGCTCTTTTTTGTCATGGCTTATTACAGAAAGCCTCCATTATAGTGTATTTCAGTTAGACTTTGCTGGGTAACAAACCGCCCCTAAACTAAATGGCTTAAAAAGTTTTTTATTACTTTCCACTGTTCTTAGGTGGTTCCTCTTCTGACCTCACCTGCACTTACTCATGTGCTGTATTCACCTACAGAGTCAGCTATAGTCCAGGGAGGGAAACAGACTCCATCTGTTGATAGGAGAAGTCACATTGCAAAAGTTTATAGACACAAGGAGTCATAATTCTTTAGGGTCTGTTATGACCCTAATCAATAATTCTGGGGTCTTTAATCCCAGTTTTACATAGAATCATCTGGGATATTTTTAAACAAATACAATTGACTAGGTTTCACTCCTAGAAATTCTGACTTAAGTGGTTGGAGGTAAAGCCCGGTCATCAGCATTTCTTAAAAGCTCTCCAGTTGATTAAAATTAAGCAAGATTTAAGAATGACTATTTTTGGGGCACCTGGGTGGCTCAGTCCATTAAGCATCTGACTCTTGTTTTGGCTCAGGTCACGATCTCATGGTTTCGTGAGATCAAGCCCTGCATATAGGGCTCCTCGCTCCGTGTGGAGTCTGCTTGAGATTCTCTCCCTCTGCCCCTCTCCCAACTCGCACGTGTGTACTCTCTGTCAAATAAGTTTAAAAATCTTAAAAAAAAAAGAATGGTTGTTTACTGTTCCAATGATTGAATTACAGTAGTTGCAGAATGAGTGAGAGTACTCTGTAATAAGAATTTCATACTAAGGTAAATGATATGGGGTAATATAAAAGAGAAAACAAAAATAGAAGAAAGAAAAGTATTGGATCACAGTCAATAACAGAACCAGAACAAAGACACTAACACAGTCAAAACTAGCTATGGGTTTTTACCACTATCCTAGTGAAGGGAGACTGGTAATTAAGAGCAGAAAAAAACCCTGATGAACTATATAACTGTGTTATGTCTGCAATTTGTTGTATACATATTTATAGATATGCTTAAGTATTTAAAACTCAGTGCACACTTTACTCATTGGTATTGTTTTAGTTTTCCCCAATTGACTCTTTGCATTTTCCTTCTAACACACTGGTTCTCAACACAAATTGAAACTAGGATGGTTTTAAAGAATACTGATGCAAAAGCCCAAACCCAAGTATTCTGATTTAATTGCCCTGGAACAGGACCAGGCATCAGATACCCAAGTGATTATAATGTGAAACCAAGTTTGAGAACTGTTGCTCTAAGATATCATTTTTTATTTATTTATTTATTTATTTATTTATTTATTTATTTATTTATATAAGATATCATTTTAAACAAAACTTTCCAAGTATTGTTAAGGAGAGTTTGGCATTAACTCTGATGGAACCAGTCAATACAGTAGTCTCCCTTAGGATGAAAATAATTCTCTGAGGGCAAGACCTACATCTTGTTCAACTCTGTATATCAACAGCCTGGCACATGTGTGGCATAAGACATGGACTGGTAACTCTCTTACAGAATGAGCACCCAACCTACTGTTGTGTGAATTTGGATGGGAGCTAAATATTTTTTATATTAAATAAATATTAAAATATTTTTAATGCAATTGGCAGTGACATCTAGGGTAAGCTAGTACCTAGAAAACCTCATCTTGTTTGAATACCCCCAAGGGGTCTTCAACTGGGAGACAGAACTTAAAACAGAGCCAATTAACATGTCAGTATTCCTACATTTCAGGGCCTTTAATACCATAGATTGGCATCCCCAGACACTTGACACCCCTACTTAATAGTAGACAATTATCTTTTAAACTTCTGATACTTCCTATCTCCAATCCTTGCTCTTTACTTCCTGCTCTGTTCCTGCATTTATTCAACTCCTAAATCTTCCTGGCTTAACCTTCTGTCCTGACTAAACATTTAGTCTTTGGAGTTTGACTTTTCTAGTTTCAACCCTCCATCCCCTCTAGAATACAAATTGGACTGTCTCTGACTTTTCTTATTCTCAGCCAATACCAAAAAATCATGTCAGTGGAGCTTCAGCCATGGGGCATCATCCATGATGTTCCACTGCCCTATGCCCCATGTAAGCTTCTCCCTCCTTCCCAATCCACAAGCTTTCAGGTCAACCCCACACTGGGGACTGGCCCTTATTCTACTGGTTGGATGTCAAGACCCTATTTAAGATATGTGGACTCAGGGGACTTCAGAAATCAGATATCACAAACTAATATTGGGCCCTATCCTAGAGGGAAAACAAATGATATAAATATGAGAAACGCTGGATTTAGCAAAATCAGGTAGATTTTAGTGGAAGTCTTCATAGAGCTTTTATGTACACTGAATTTCTAGCACTGGCAACTTGAAAAATTCTGATAATTCTCACTAACTATGCCAAATTTGGAGACAAGTGAATTGAGATAGGATGATACCCCTTCTCTCTTTCTCTCTCTGTCTCTCTCACTCTCTCTCTCTTTTTTTTTTTTCAAGTAATCTCTATAGCCACTGTGGGGCTCAAACTCATGACCCCAAAACAAAGAATCAAATGCTGTACTGACTGAGCCAGCCAGGCACCCCTCTTTCTCTTCTGATTAGTTTGGAAGAAGGGGTAGGAAGTAAGTATGGAGAGGGATGGATTAAAGACTGGTGAAATCAGAGAAGTTTTTAGGGCTATCTATTGGAAACAAAGGCTCTAGAACTCCACACTGAATTAAGAGAGTTACTTAAAGCCCTAAGATATCTCCTTACCATGGGAATGGGATATGTTCATGATAAGGTAAAGTGAATTTTGATACACTATAGTTTACAATGACTCAGGAGAGCAAAGTTCAGATTATCATGGTAAAATTTTATACAATTTTGTCTCAGCTCTAATGAATTCCAGAAACAATTCCATACTCTCAAACTACATAAAAGTGGATGGAATACAAATTTCCCAGACCAAAAATTTAGCTTAGAGGGAATGATGAACCAAATCCAGGGAAATTCATCCATATTTTATCAAAGCAAAGAGAATGTCTGGAAAAGTAATACCTATGTTAAACATAAGCAACATTTCAGGGAGGAAAATGGCATAGCAACTATAGATACTGCACTATAGAAATAAAAGAGTGGATAATAACAAGGGTGTGCAAAATGGAATTCACTAGACTGTTCTGAAACAAAAATGTAAATAATGGAAAAAATTCATTATGAATGCATTGTCTAAAAGAGCACAATAAAAAGATTAAATTTAACAAAGTAAGCTCTTTATCAACCTAAAAATGAGGTTAAAAAGTAGTGAGATAATAAGATGAAATAGGAAATAGCAGCATAAGAAAAAAATAGCATTTCAAAAGACCTACTAAAAAAGTAAAAATAAATTAAAAATAAAGATGAAAATAAATAAAAGAATTTCTAAATAAGTCAGAGGAAGCAAGAAACAAAATAGAATTACTAATATAGAGGAAACACTTGAGGTAATTACAGCAAATGCAGAGGAAAAAGCCAAAACAACTAAAGTAATTAGAGAAATGATAATGGATATGAAGGACAAACTGTGGCAACAATAAAGATACATGAGTGGTTTTGAGTTCTATAACCCCAACAATGAAGAACAAAATAAATTCAAAGATATAACACAAAACACTATCCACAAAGAAAGGAAAACCTAAATTTGTATATCAAAAAAACACTCTGTTCCAGGAAAGAAAGCAAATACAATGATCAGCAAAAAGATATACCTGGTAGTTACTGATTTTAAAAATAAAGAAAAAATTCTTCAGGAATTCCTTGCAGGGGAAAAAAAAAAGTTACATTGGCTTCAGGCTTCCCCAAAACAATGATTTCCAAAAACTGTTGGAGCAATATCTCTAATGTTCTGAGAAAAACAAAGTATGATCCAAGAATACTGTACCCAGCTAAAATATCTTTCAAAAAATAAAAAAGATAAATATTTTGAAAATGAAAAACTCCAAGAATACAGCAGCCATGAACCATTTTTAAAAAAAACACAAAAATTCTAGATCATTAGTAGGATAGAAATATTAGAATAAATATATAAATAAGTACATAGACTATATAAATAAATAGAAATATTTATTTGTTTGAGGGGCAGCCACATACAGTTGTGCAGAATTTTCATTGTCCAAATTCAGGGAGCACCATTCATATTATAAACTGAACAACTGAATGTGGTGGCTCCAGAGTTTCAACTTAGATTTTCTTTTATGAAAATAAAATAAGACCAAATTAAATTATCTCATTTATAAGAACATAAGACCAAATTAAATTATCTCATTTATAAGAACATGACATTTATGACCATTATATTTACCAAATTATTTCTACCTATCTGCCTATCTCTTTATCAATAAATATGCATAGGGATAGATCTTTATGTTCAACAACTCTTAAAGATTATTATTAAAGAATAGTTGGATTTAACTATTCAAAAATGATCAATTTAATCATATAAATATGTAGCAATTTACAAGTAATGTTTGGTAGTAAGGAGAAATGATGTGATTGCCCAAGTCCTGGAAATTTCATAACATATCCTTTTTATTTTTATAACATATCCTGATTATTTGTCATCCATTTTACCCTTTTAACATTCCATTCTGTCCACATCTGTCTTAATCCTAGGGAATAACCCAGCCTAGGTAGGTGTTCTGAAGCTATCAAGTCCCACACATCTAATTCATTTTTCTGGATTTAATTTCCCTCTGAGAGAGCCTGGAAGGAGGGTCCCTATATGCCATATGATCCCACCATGGCCACATCTTATTAGAGAAGAATGGACACCAGTTCCAAGATCAATGCTTTGCTTAGCCACAAATAAATGAAGAATAAATAGAGACTATATAACTAGTGATAGGACTTGAATTAGACAATCAGGGCCAGAACAGTCATATTGGACCATGTAAAAAATTAATAAGAGAAAAACCTGGTTGCTACAGAGAGGAAATAATTAATTAAACATGTTTAGAGAAGCAAATAGAAATATATGCCATTGAAGAATTAAAGATTCCACCTTCAGTTTGGGGGAAGGAATAAATAAGGATTTAGGAAATTAGGTAAGGATTTAAGAAAAGGCAAGGGGCCTCATTTTGGCCTTAGCCTTCGCCATGTGCCACAGCTTGGTTCAACCCCTATTTAGGGGTACATGGTACTTACAGAGAAATCAATATATTCATACTTTATTCCTCACTGAAGTGCTATTAACTGTATAATTCCTTCAGAGAGGAGAATAAATGATGGGCTTCAGGTAACTGAATCCTTAAATAAGTAATGCCATGGCCCCTGACCTTGAAGGGGTCTAAAAATTGGTATGCACAAAATTAAAGCCCTCCTAAATTAAAAAAAAAAATCTATGATATAAGAAAGAGGAAGAGCAGTGCCTGGATGGCTCAGTCAGTTAAGCGTCTGCCTTCAGTGTGATCCCAGGGTCCTGGGATCCAGCCCCCACTGGGCTCCCTGCTCAGAGGGGAGTCTGCTACTCCTTCTGCCCCTCCCCCTGCTTGTGCTCTCTCTCTCTCACTCTCTCTCTCAAATAAATAAATAAAATCTTAAAAAAAAAGGGGGGGGAAGTGTAGAACTGCATTGTCCCCCTATGTAAACTGAGAAACCACCAAAAAGAAAAAAAAAGAAAATACGTGTGCACAAAGATAAAAAGAATACCTTTACCAATGCTAAGACATATGAAAGCAGGCTGTTTTTCATTTCTCATTATTAAGTATTCCTAGGATTACCTGCTATATCCTCACAACAACTCTCCTTTACTTGGGCTAGCTTGAATGGGTTTGTTACTTTACAAACAAAAGAGCTTTATTTAGACAAATAAAGCATCAATCAAGATAATCTATTGTGGTGTTTGGGTTCTAGAAAGGCCTGTGATGATTAGGATCACCACTAAAGGCAGTGAGGAATACGTAAAACAGAGATGTGAATCTAAGCCCAAGATTTTAGCAAGTGTGAAGATTAAACCAGGAAAACCAAGATGAGTAGACTAGATTCAAGTGCAAGCATAGGCTAGAATATGGAAGGGAGTTAAAATAGCAGGACTGGGACTGGGCAGAACTGAGTTACACTTACGGCAATAGCTGTCCAGGCTGCTTAAGTCAACCTTACTGCCAAGAACAACCAGAAAAGAGGGAAACAATTTTTAATATCCATTAGAGAAGAGACTTCCAGTTCTAGTTCCAGATGTAAGGAGTGTGGAACTTACCACTCTGCCCTAACAACAATAAAAGGCTGAATGGACTGAAAAATCAACACCTCCCTGGATCCACAGAGAGTGGAAAACACAGACCAAACTGCTGTCCCAAGACTGAAGAGACAGGCAAATACAGGCAGTCACAGTTTACTAGAGCAGAACTCATAAGCAGAACCTGCCTCAGGAACCAGTACTAGGATAGGAAACCTGAACTGTAATTGATGAATTCCTGAAGGCTAACTATGAACAACTCTAAAAACCCAGGATGACCCAGTCATAGGAGGGCCCCCACAATACTGTGAGATTCACTTCCAAGAGCTAAACCAGATTCCCACAGTAAATATCAGAAAAATGCCCTTGGGTTCTAGCAGGGGAAGGGGAAAAGGAACTGTTTTGGAATACACCAGAGCCCTTTGTTCTCGACAAGCCCTGTGGTCTGGAAACTAGTTAACTAGAGACTAATCTGCCAAGGTATTATCAGAGCCTAACTGACCTGGAAGAAGGGAAATACCCAACTCCAGCCTACTGTAATCATCCTGTCCTACCTAAAGGGGAAGAAAAAAGCAGAAGCATGTGTGGTGTTCACAGTCCACAAGCACAGAATCACTAAAAGATTGAGGCTTAATCATAAAACTGTAGAATGATTCTCTCCCCCACACCTCACCACTAAATTACTAAAGGCCTATTTATAGAGGTTTCTTTTACCCAATACATAATGTCTGGCTATCCAGAATAAATTAAAGGTCTATCAAAGGGCAAAAGACAGTTGCAAGAGACAGAGCAAGCATCAGAAGCAGACATGGCAGGATGTTGTAATTACCAGGCTGAGAATTTAAGCAACTATGATTAATATGTTAAAGGCTCTAATGTATAAAGTAGACAGCATGCAAAAACAGATGGGCAATATAAACAGAGAAACAGAAATTCTAAGAACCAAAAAGAAATGCTAGAGACCAAAAACACTATAACAAAAATGAAGAATACCTCTGATGGGCTTATTAGTAAACTGGACACAGCTGAGGAAAGAATCTCTGAGCTTGAGGATGTATCGACAGAAATCTCCAAAACCAAAAATCAAAGAGAACAAAAACTGAAAAAAAATAACAGAATATCCAGGGACTATGGGACAACTACAAAAAAAGTAAAATATTCATATGATGGAAATACTAGGAGAAGAAATATAGAAACAGAAGAAATAATTGGAATAATAATGACTGAGAATTTCTCCAAATTAATATCAGAAACCAACATACTCAGGAAGCCAAGAGAATACCAAGCAGGATAAATGTAAAAACAAAACAAAACAAAAACACTACACCTAGGAATATAATTTTCAAACTATACAAAATCAAAGATAAAGAAAAAAATTCTTAGATTAGCCAGAGGAAAGTGAACAATAAACACATTACCTACAGCAGAACAAAGATAAAAATAATATCCAACCTCTCAGAAACCAAGCAAGCAAGAAGAAAGTGGAGTGAAATATTTAGAGTGTGGAAAGGAAAAAAACCCACCAGCCTAGAAATCTTCACTCTCTGAATTTATCCTTCAAAATGAAGGAGAAATAAAGGCTTTCCCAAGCAGACAGAAATTGAGGAAATCTGTCACCAGTTGACCTGCCTTTCAAGAAATGTTAAAAGAAGTTCTTTAGAGAGAAGGAAAATAATATAGATCAGACACTAAGATCTACATAAAGAAAGGAAGAACATCGGAAAAGGATTGATAAGTGAAGGTAAAAGACAAATTTACTTCTTTTATTCTTAAATGATCTGACAAATAACAGTTTGTTCAAAATAGTAATAGCAACGGTGTCTTTGATTATGTATGCATATATACACACACACACTAATGTGTGCATGCATGTGAATATATCTATATCCTATAGATAGATGTATGTATAGATATATGCAATGATACAAATGGCAGGAGGGAGGAATTAGGATTATTTGTTAATAAGGTATTCACACTACCCACTAAGTGGTATAGTATTATTCAAAAATGTCATTGGATTAGTTGTAAATCTATATTGCAAACTCAAGGGCAACCACTAAAAAAGGTTAAAAAAAATAAAAGAAGTGACATGCTAAGAAATAGGATAACTGATATACTAAGAAGAGAAAATGGAATCACTTTAAATTCTCAATTAAATATCAATTAGACAGTATTAGAGACCAAGGCAGGGAGGATTGTGGGTCAATATCAAGAAGAAGAGAGAAGCCAAGAAAAGGGAGCACAATTATGAGAGCCACTTATTTCCTGAGGTGAATATTAATATCAAAGAGCAGCACAATGGCTAAAAGGCTAAGAAGCTGAGCAAAGCTTTCACCAGTTTCATGATTCAGAGGGCCAAATAACAGTTCAAGGACTTTCAAAGAAGTGCAGCCCTGTTAAAACACCTCTAGCATTTGGATAGAAATCTGAAGTGCCACATGGTAAAGAGTAAGAAGTAGATCAGTCCTCAAAAAAAGTGAAGCCCAGCTTTGAATCATTTCAGTTTTTACTGGATTATGGTGATCTTCCCTGAATTTGGTTGTCTGCAAGAAGCAAAATTAAATAATCTCTGGAAGAAGATATCATCTAGAGATTAAACTATGCTTGTAATTTTTCATGCACAAACAACAAACAGAAAACAGAAACATACCCACAGGGTATCTAGATATTGATATGTTAGATACATGCTATAAAATCACTATGATTAAAATGTTCAAGTAATTTACTAATATGGTAGAGAATTCCATGAGATAAATGGAAATTATGAAAAAAGAATCATAAAAATTCTAGAACAAAAATTAAGTTATTGGAAAACTTGGTGATGGGCTTCAACATAGCTGAAGAGAGTATCAGTGAATGACAGGACATGGCATAAGAAAAAAATCCGGTCTGAAACACTGAGGGGGAAAAAAAAATGACATGAAATACAGGATAAAAATCTAATATACCTGTGACTGGAACCTCAGAAGAAGAGAAAGGGAGAGAATGAGAGCAAGTGAGAGAGGAGAGAGGGAAGAGATAAAAGCAACATTTCTAGACAAAATGTTCAAAAATGTTTTCAAAATTGATTAAAGGTATCAAGTTAGTGATTCAAGAAGCAATCCAAACTCTATCCAGAATAAATAAAGAAAACCACATCCAAGCCTATCTTACTAAAATTGCTAAAAACCAAACATTAGAAGGAAATCTTAAAGGCAAATAGGGAAAAAAATGTTATTACTTTAAACAGCAACCATAAGACTTAAAATAGAACTTTTAAATGGAAATAATGTTCAGTTGTTTGTGTTTTCTTGTAATTCACTGGATTTCTTTAGGAGGAATATTCTGAACTCTCTGTTAAATAGTTCATATATCTCCATTTCTTTAGGGCCTGTCATTGAAACTTTATTAGTTTCCTTTGTTGATGTCACCTTTCTTCTGTTATTCATGATCCTTGCAGCCTGAGGCCACAGGAGCCATCCTGGAGTCTAAGTCTGTGGGGCCTGTGCTGGGGCTTGCCATAAAACTGGGGCCACAACAATTGGCTGGGTGCTAGGGAGGGTGAGAAGCCCACAATAGCTAGTTTGGAGTATAGGTCCATGGAGACCAGCCTGGTGCTGGAGTGAGGTGGAAGCCTGGAGCCATGAGAGCTGCCTAGGGCTGCAGGAGGCAGTCAAGCACTGGTGTGGACCAATGCTGTCAGGCATTTACTTTACTCTCCAATCCCTCCATGGAGAGGTCATTCCTCTCTGTACTGGGCTGCCCAGGCTTGGGGGGAAAGTGTGATGGGGTAATATGAAACTGTCTTTCCTACCTTCTTCAATGCATCTTGTCTTATTTCTATGTTCCTTCCAGGTTCTGTTAACCCTCATCTGGAATCATTAGCTCTTGTGCAGGTATTTTCATGCCTGGAGAGTTGTTCAAATTGATGTTTCTAGGAGGGGAAGAGCTCTAGAAACTCCTACACATCATCTTGCTGATGTCACTCTCAATGACTAAATAATTCAAGGAGAACTAGGACTCATTCTAGAGAACCCAATGAGGAAGTTAGAATGTCTACCTTCCCGGCTAGGATTTAAGGTTAGACTTCATATTCCATGAAAGAAGAAGCAAAGGGAAAGTTGGTAGGATATCCAAGTACCAGAGCCCTAGCAAGGGTCAATTAAGCAGACTAGTCATATGTGATGGAGGTTATGGAAGGTACTGAAGCTGAAGCACAAGACAGTGACTTCTAATGCATTAAACACTCTCCAGGTCCTTACATAAGTGTAAAAAAAGAGGCTGGAATAGTGTCTTTTCAGGTCCTATTTGTAAGTGGAGACAGAGAGACTCTAAATCTCACTGGACTGTGAACAGCCTGAAAATGACATACCTAATTATAGACCATGGGTGGAAGTAGGGCAGGCAGGTCCTGACCAAAGTAGTATTTCTTCTGAGCTAAGTGCTACCTGGAAGACTTTCTCCTCAGAACTTGAAATTCTTTTTTTCTAAGGTGGTTTCTTGCCTCTTATTTTCAAGTTTTTCTTAACCACCTCATCCCCAGCTGAGGTCTCTTCTTTTTAACCACTTCATTCCTACAACTTATAGGCTACAGAATTTATTTGTGTTAAGGCTGAGAAAAGAGGAAAAAAGAGAGCAGAACAGGCAGAAAGAAAAATAAGAAGTGACTACAAGGGGATGAGGTGGTGGAAAGCTTGACTATGGAAAGGTGACAGATACTGGAGATATAAGTGCCTATCATAAGCTCTAAGAATTTAGCAACTGGTGATTTATTTGGGAAGAATGATCAAGAAAAGGAAAAAATGTGAAAATTGGCTGGACTTATACCAGTAAGTCTAATAAGAATCAAGAACTTTCACATACTATTTATCCATGGTTATGTGGCTAGAGAAATCTTAAAATGCTACATGTCAGTCATGTGAAATTTTGGATAATTTTTTCCTGTGGGTAGGGAATTTAAGTTCAAGCTGAACTTTTATGAGGAGAAATTGGCTGGAATTCTTTACCCTGCAGCCAAGAAAGGAACTTCAGATACACTCGTCAGTGATGTATTTGTGAAAAATATGAATCTAAGGAATTTTAGTCTATCTTCATATGCTAAAGTCAAAGCTCTACCGATAGAGCTTAGCTTGAGCAAAAAGGTAAGAATTTGTGTTTTACAATCTCTCACTTCTTGTATGTCTGTACCCTATCTCCCACTACATTTCTTTTCTATCCTGGAGACCCAGGCCCTTCATACTTCAGTTCAAAGCTGAATTTGGTAACGGCCTGGATTCTTCCCCAGTGTCCTATCCACTTAGCTTCTTATCTCTGCTTTTCAGGTAAAAAAGAATGCTCAAAGTAGTTAGTGACTAGCTCAAGAAAATACAGATTAAAAGTTGTAGAGCTAATTTCTAGGTATTTCTACTTCTTTCCATCTTTGGTAAATCCATTAATTCATTTATTCATTTCTTTAACAAATACTTACAGAGAGAATTCTATGCACAAAACAGCTAACTTTTACACAGAATGTCATAACTTTTTCATATATACTGTTCACTTAATCTCTACCATAACTCTCTAAGACAGGTAAGTTATTAACCCCATTTAACAGATGAAATGGTTAAAGTTCAAAGAGACCAAGTAATATGTCTTAGTTTACCAGATTTATTAGGTGTCAGTGCTGTGACTTTGATAGAAAGTTCAATGAACTTTCCCTTAAACAGTGCTAATGATATAAAGATGATAAAAACACATTTTTCCTACCTTCACAGATTTTATCTAGTTGAAAACCAGTAACAGATTAAATAACAACATAAAGCAATATGGTTACTACAAAACAGTATTTCAAGTGCCAACTAAACTATGTAGGCATTAAGTGCCAAAGATTCAGAGAAGGATCACTGATAACTGAAGAATAATCCTGGAAAGCTTCACAGAAGGGGCAGATGCTTAAATGGCCTCTGCTGCAATTTTCTCAGGCCACTTCAGGTCCCCTCCCACAGGGAACCAGCAAGGACCTTGCTAGCACCATGGGCCCCGCCCCTGCATGCTCCTGTGGACTCACCCCTCTAATATACCCTTGGTGGAACCCATCCAAAACAATGCCACGAACCTGGCAGTGTGCAAGCAGCTGTGACAGTGGCCAGCACAACTCTAAAATGACTCCTGCCCTAAGGAGAGAGGAAGATAACCACAAGCACCAGTCCAACTGTAGCCCCGACAGTGTGCTGGGGGTAGACAGAGGATCTGACTGCAGGCCCTTCCCACCAACAAAAGCTTCTCAGGGGACAATGCAGGGAAAGTGCCCTGAAGTTCCACAGTACTGCGTTTCTGTCAAATGCCTAGTCTGATTCAACTCAAGCCCAAGGTGGCACCAGACTGGCCTACTAACCAAACCCTGTCCACAACAGGCAAAGAGAGCCATTGTGGACAACTGGACAGAAGCCAAACACAGCTCAGGCACAACAATAGGGCATACCCAACACACATAGGAGACACTCCTGGAGCACCAGGTGCTGGTGAACAGGGGACATTGCAGTGCAGGGCACTACAGGACATCTTCTTCATAACGCCATAGCTTTCAAGAGCAAGAGACATAGCCAACTTTCTTAACACATAGAAACAGACACAGAGAGTTACACAAAATGAGGAGACAGAGGAATTTGTTCCAAATAAAAGAATGGGACAAAATCACAGCAAGAGAGCTAACTATAATGGAGATAAGAAATATATATGCTTGATAGATAATTTAAAGTAATGGTCATAAAAATACTCACTGGACTTGAGAAAAGAATAGAGAACTTCAGTGAGACCCTCAACAAAGAGATAGAAAACATAAAAAAGAACCAATTAGAGATGAAGAACTTAACAGCCAAAATTAAAAATACACTAGAGGGAATAAATAGTAGACTAGAGGAGGGACACCTGGATGGCTCAGTCAGTTGAGCATCTGACTCTTGATTTTGGCTCAGGTCATGATCTCAGGTCGTGAAATCAAGACCCCTGTCAGGCTCTACGCTTAGTAGGGAGTCTACTTGAGATTGTCTCCCTCTGCCTCCACCCCATTCTCTCTTTCTCTCTTTCTCCCTCTAAAATAAATAAATAAATCTTTAAAAAAATAGTAAACAGGAGGAAGCAAAAGGATGGATCAGTTATCTGGAGCACAGAGTAATGGAAAGTAATCAAGGTGAATACGAGAGAGAAAAAATAATAAACAATGAAAATAAACTAAGGGAACTCAGTGACACCATCAAGCATTATAGGGATCCCAGAAAGAGAACAGAGAGGAAACAGGGCAGAAATTTTATTTGAAGAAAGAATAGCTGAAAACTTCCTGAATCTGGGGAAGAAAACAGAAATCTAGATCCAGGAGGCACAAAGAGCCCTCAACAAAATCAACCTGAGGAGGTCCACACCAAGACATCTAGTAATCAAAGTGGCAAAAAAATATAGTGATAAAGAAAGAATTTTAAAGGCTGCAAGAGAAAAGAAGACACTTACATATAAGGGAAATCCCATAAGGTTATCAGCTGATTTTTCAGCAGAGCCTCTGCAGGCCAGAAGACAGTTGCATGATATATTCAGTAGGCTGAAAGAGAAAAACCTACAACCAAAAATACCTATCTAGCAAGGGTATCATTCAGAATAGAAGGAGAAAGAAAGAGTTTTCCAGACAAACAAATATTAAAAGACCACTAAACCAGCTATACAAGAAATATTAAAGGGGACTCTTTGAGTGGAAAGGAAAGACCATAAGTAGGAGTAAGAAAAGTAGGAAGCACAAAGTAGTAAAATTAAGTATATCTATAAACATCAGTTAAGGGATCCACACAATAAAAGGATGTATATATTAAAAAGAAAAACCATACACCTAAAATGTGGGGAGGAGAGGAGTAAAGCATGGGTTCAAACTTAAGTGATCTTCCACTTAATATAGACTGCTATATGCATAAGACATTATATTCCTAGTGGTATATACCTTATGGTAACCACACACACAAAAGAAGTTAAAATATGCAAAAAATAAAGAAAATGGAATCCAAGTATATCCCTAAAGAAAGCCAACAAACCAAAAGAGAGCAAAAGAAAAAAGAAACAGCGAAGAACTACAAAAACAAACATAAAACAAGTGACAAAATGGCAATAATTACATACCTATCAATAATTACTTTGAATTTAAATGGACTAAATGTTCCAGTCAAAAGACATAGGGTAATGGAATGGATAAAAAAGGAAGACCCATCTATATACTGGCTACAGAAGACTCATTTCAGACCTAAAGACACATGCAGATTGAAAGAGAAGGCATGGAAAAGCAGTCATCATGCAAATGGAAGTGAAAAGAAAGCCAGGGTATCAATACTTATATCATCAAAATAGACTTCCTAAGAGACTGTAGCAAGAGACAAAGGACACTATATAATCATATAGGAACAATCTAATAAGAAGATAGAACAATTGTAAATATTTATGCACTCAACATGGGAACACCCAAATACATAAAGCAGCTAATAACAAATATAAAGGAGGGGCGCCTGGGTGGCTCAGCTGGTTAAGCAACTGCCTTCGGCTCAGGTCATGATCCCAGGGTCCTGGGATCAAGCCCCGCATCAGGCTCCCTGCTCAGCCAGAAGCCTGCTTCTCCCTCTCCCACTCCCACTGCTTGTGTTCCCTCTCACGCTATCTCTCTCTCTCTCTTTCTCTGTCAATTAAATAAATAAATAAAAATCTTTAAAAAATTAAAAAAAAAACAAATATAAAGGAAATAATACCCACTAATACAATAATAGTAGAGGACTTTTAATACCTCAGTTACATCAATGAATAGATCATTCAAACAGAAAATCAGCAAGGAAACAGTGGCTTTGAATGACACATTGGACTAGATGGATCTAACATATTTATTCAAAATATTCCACCCTAAAACAGCAGAATACACATTCTTCTCAAGTACACATGGAACATTCTCCAGAATGGATCACATATTAGGCCACAGAATAAGTCTCAACAAACTCAAAAAGACTGAAGTCATGCCATGCATCTTTTCTAACCACAACACTATGAAACTGGAAATAAACCAAGAAAAAATCTGGAAAGAACACAAATACATAGAATTTAGACAACACAACCCAATGAATGGGTCAACCAAGAACCCAAAGAGGAATTCAAAAAATGCATGGAGACAAATGAAAATGAAAACACAATGGTCCAAGATTTTTGGGATACAGCAAAAGCTGTTCTAAGAGACAAGTTCATAGCAATACAGGCCTACCTCCAGAAGTGAGAAAGATGTCAAATAAACAACCTAACCTTACATCTAAAAGAGCTAGAAAAAGAAAAAGTTCAAAACCAAAAGGAAATAAAGATTAGATCAGAAATAAACAAAATAGAAACTAAAAGAAAACAAAAACACCCAAAAAACAATAGAACAGATCATTGAAACCAGGAGCTGGTTCTTTGAAAAGATCAAAATGGACTCATTTTGGACTTAGCCAGACTCATCCAAAAATGAGAGGACTCAAACCAGCAAAATCACAAATGAAAGAAGAGAAATAACTGACATCACAGAAATACAAAGGATTATAAGAGAATATTATGAAAAGTTATACTCCAACAAATTGGACAACCAAAAAGAAATGGATAAATTCCTAGAAACATATAACCTCCCAAAACCAAATCATGAAGAAAGACAAATTTTGAACAGACCAATTACCAACAATGAAAATGAATCAGTAGTCAAAAAACTCCCAAAAACCATAAGTCCAGAGCCAGAGAGCTTCACAGGTGAATTCTGGCAAACATATAAAGAAGATTTAATACCTACTCTTCTCAAACTATTCCAAAAAATAGAAGAGGAAGGAAAGCTTCCAAATTCATTCTATGAAGCCAGCATTACCTGATACCCGAACAAATAAAGACACTACAAAAAAAAAAAAAAAAAAAAAAAGAACTACTGGCCAATATCTCTGAGGAACATAGATGCAAATATCCTCAACAAAATATTAGCAAAACAAATCCAACAATACATTAAAAAATTCATTCACCATGATCAAGTAGAATTTATTCCTGGGATGCAAGGGTGATTCAATATTTGCAAATCAATCAACATGATACACCACATCGAGAGAAAAGATCAAAACCATATCATCATTTCAATAGATGCAGAAAAAGCATTTGACAAAGTACAACATGGACTCATGATAAAAATCCTCAATAATGTAGGTTTAAAAGGAACATACCTCAATACAATAAATTCCTAGACTATGGAATTCATATAGAATATATGAAAAGCCCACAGCTAACATCATACTCAATGGTGAAAACTGAGAGCTTTTCCCCTAATATTAGGAACAAGACAAGGATGTCCACTCTCAGCACTTTTATTGAACATAATATTGGAAGTCCTAACCACAGCAATCAGACAAGAAAAAGAAATAAAAAGCATCCAAATTGGTAAACTTTCACTATTTGCAGATGACATGATACTATATATAGAAAACCCTAAAGACTCCACCAAACAACTAGTAGAACTAATAAATGAATTCAGTAAGGTCACAGGATACACAATCAATATACAGAAATCTACTGCATTTCTATACACTAATAGAGAAGTAGCAGAAAGAGGAATTAAGAGAATAATCCCATTTTAAATTACACCGAAAATAATAAAATGCCTAGGAATAAACTTAACCAAGGAAATTAAAGACCCTGTAGGGGAAGAAAAAGAAAGAAAAGATTAAGAGGATTTGGATAGAAAAGGACAAAGAACTTTCCTGGAATAGTGGATGATATGAATATTAGCAAGGAGGTAGAAATATGCATAACGTGTTTAAGGGACAGTAAATAGAGTATTAATATAACAGCTACCATTTATTGAAAGGAAACATGGTTTAGTGATTAAAAGCATAGTCTCTGGGGTGCCTGGGTGGCTCAGCCATTAAGTGTCTGCCTTAGGTTCAGGTCATAATCCTGGGGTCCTGGGATCAAACCTTGCATCGAGCCCTGCATCAGGCTCCCTGCTCAGTGGGAAGCCTGCTTCTTCCTCTCCCAATTCCCCCTGTTTGTGTTCCATCTCTCACTGTCTCTCTCTCTCTCTCTCTCTCTGTCAAATAAATAAATAAAATCTTTAAAATATAAAAAATAAAAATAAATAAATAAAAGCATGAGCCTCTGAAGACAGACTTCCCAGGTTTGAAATATACTACCACTTATTAGCTGTTTACATGGTAAGTTAATTAATTTCCCTATATCTCAGTGATCTGTTCTCTAAAATTAATATAATGATATTACCTATTTTAGAGGCTTGTTACAAGGATCAAATGAGTTTACAAAGTATTTAGAACACTGTCTAAACAGTGAGAAAGATTAAAAAGAGCCCCAAATCCCAGTGAAATCATGGAACTACCACACTAGTCCTGAACTACTTTACTCTGGGCTTGTTACTTAAGAAAAATAACTATTTGGCAAAGCTCCTGTCGCTGAGTTTGTTAGACTTGCACTTGAGAATAGTCCCTAAACGATCCACTCCCAAACCTAGCTTCTCCAGTCCAGATCATTCTTCCAAATCCCAGATATGCACATCTAAGCACTTTAGTAACATCTCCACTTAGTACCTCAATCCCAACCTGCCCAAAACTGGACTTCTAAATTTCTCCCCAAATAGGCACTTCTTTCTGTATCTCCAACAGTGAGTGTCACCTCTCACTGCTCACTTACCCCAAACAAAATCCTGAATGACAAAGCCCTGCAGCCCCTACCAATCTTTTCACACCTCTCTACTATCGTGTTCCCGTACCACTGCCGCAGATTAAGTCCCTGGGTGCAGTCCCATGAGTTCCCTCTTTTAAATGCGTCTCAAATACATTCTTTTCTACTGTGCTTACTGCCAGTGTCATTGTCTTACCTCAGGTCTTCAGCATTGTGCTCTCCGATAATAGCTTCCTACCTGGTCTACTTGCCTCCTATCTTGATATTCTCCAATTTATTACTTACCCACACTTCCACCAGATGGACTTTGTTTTTGCAGGAGGCAAAAAATATCCTCCTGTCTCCCCACAAGTAGTCTTCATGGTAGAATAGGATAAATTTGAAGTGGTTGTTCGCTGAAAGAGAAAAGAAACAAAAAGGAAAAAAGTAACTAAGCTCTACATCTGGTTTTACACAATAAAGATTAAGGAAATGTGCAGGATAAGGAGAGAATTCATACATTAAACTAATTCAGCAGATGCAGACACTTTGAACCAGAAGGGCCTACAAAATCCAACAACCCCCTTCTCTTCCCTGCTTTTCAAATCTGTAGAGATTGGGAAGAACAGTTGTGGTGTGAACTTAAGCAAACTTCATTTTACTCTCAAATGTCCTTGTACCTCTCTGACTGCTGAGTTACTGCCCAAATCTGGTATCATTCCTCTTCTTAGAATTTTTCAATGATTTTCTACTACCATCAGGAAAAATGTGAACATCTAAGTCAAGCCCTATGATCTGGCTATAGTAAACTTCCCAGAGTTTGCTATGTCAAACTACCCAAGTAACTATTTCATGCTCCCATGCCTTTTTGCATTCTGTTCCCCCTACCTGTCACGCCATTTTTGTTCTACCCTTTCCTCTTTACTGTTAAGTTCCATTTATCCTTAGGTGATGCATTTCAAGCCTTTCCTAACCTACTAAGTCTAAACACCCTTCAACTGGACTTCAATATCACTCTAGGTGAACTTTTGTTGAAGCATTTGTAAAACTACATAGTAACAGTGATGAAGTCCTTAGGGGCAGAGACTATAACTCTGTAATGCCGGAATGAATCTGTGCCTCATACGTAGTAAGCACCTCCTCCCTAAAGTTTGTTTAATGTGGTGTTTTGTTGTTTCGTTGTTGTTTTTGCCACCATTAACTAAGAACTTACTATTCTTAGGTTCTGTAATAGGAGATATATGTGCGTTTTTAAAATCCTCCTCAAACCCTATGAATTATGTACTACTATTAATCTCTATTTTAGGGATGAAAGAAGTGCACACATAGAGCTTTAGTGATATATCCAAGTTCATGCAGCTAGTGACTAAGCATGTGCTGGCAATCTACATCTCTATTAATAATAAGCTTTTGCAAATGCTTTGAAGTAGAAATGGCTATATGAGAATATATACATGTAAGCTAAAAACTCTGCTCATTTATTAATTCAACAAATATTTAATGAGGAAAGAGGGGTACAGTTTCTCTAAGCATCTTACCCATTTAAAACAAATTCACAAAATAAGTAAAATTATTAAACTCCTTCTTTTCCCCTCTAATGTCCATCCGCTGTCTCCCTCCTTCCCTCCCTCCCTCCCTCCCTCTCTCTTTCTTTCTTTCTTCTTTGCAAGGTGTGTTGCCTAATTTCCTTTGGGCTACCATTTTACTCAGTCTCTGGGCATACAGGTGAAAGATTATGCACATATCTCAACTGAAGTTCTACATAGTTTTATTAGAAATCAGATACTTTCATTTATTTAAAAAATATAAAATGCTTGGTCAAGAAAAGGAAGAAAAAAGGAAAAATACAAAAAGAATTCATCATGCATGAAATATTTGGAAAAACTAAGTAACCATGTTAGTTTACAAACACAGAGAGCTGGAATAAATTAAAACCAAAAATAATTGCACCAAAATAAAAATCAGGTAAGTTGAAGCTTCAGGACCCTAAATCCACTACTCAAAATAGCCCAACACCAACTGAAATGGATGTCCAGTCCAAATATATGGCAAGAAGTAGGTGTATTCAAATAGCATTTAGTCTAAAGCTGAGTGTTCATTTGCCAGGCAGACAGGCCATTAAAAAACTGTGGTTTTGGGTGTTTTCAACTGAACCTGAGTTTTCAGATGTATAAATTAGTTTACCTCCTTGGAAAGACATGATTTCCTGTTTTCGGGAGAAATGCAGGCTTCTAAAAGCTTATTTAAAAGGTTCAAAAGGCTACTTAGGCATCAAATAACTATTAAAAACAATATTTTGACTATTTAAGTGTAAACGAATCAGAAACATATGGATTAAATTTCCCTTAAATTGCACATGCTCCAAACTGAAGAGTATAAGCATGGGTGAAACCTGTTTTGGATTTCAGTGAGCCCAAAACATTTGAAAAATCATCTGAGATGTTCAGTGAACTCAAGAGTACAGCTGGATTCACCCATCCCTAATTCATCTCTATCCTATGCTTCTGGTCTTAATATAAGGAAGGGTGTAACTACACAAGTAGCTTGCAGGTAAAATGTCTGCATCTAACTTTAGAAGTGATTAAAAAAGATCTTTTTAAATCTTTTAAAATCCTGTGTTTTAAAAGAAAGTTTTCCATTTTCAAAGAAAATCTAAAATAGTCTTTAGATTCTTCATATAATTTTCTTTTGCATCTCTTCCTAAAGACAATTTATATGACTCTAGGATTGAGAATAAAAAAAAATGAAAAATTTTTGAGTTTCCATTATGTGCCAGGCACTGTGCTTGGTATTTTTACACACATTATTTCTTTATCCAATCCCCCAAACCAGTTTCAGTGGCCTATACACAAAGACAAGGCATCTGTATTTCACTCAGATTTATTCTCTTCACCTTGACCAGTCAGCCTGTTTACAATAAACAGCCTGAGTCTAATAAGTCAACTGAAAAATTATCATATTTTCTCATCAAATTAAACTGATAATATTAACAATTAAAGTCCTTAGCTACCAGATGAACTACACAGAACTAGAAGACAGCAGAAAAGGTGATTAAGAGTACATGTCTTTGGATAAAAAAATCACTTTGTCTTTTTGTAACTTCTTTGTATTAATGGGTAATAATACCTACCTTATAACATCACTGTGAATATATAGAGTAGGAAGTTGTATATAATATGCCTGAAAGTAAAGAGTTCAATAAATATTACATAAGAAATATATGCATACTGATGTATGTGATCAAAACTTTTCTCCAACAACCAGTCAGATCCAGATTGTGACTGCCCAAATGAATCCCTCAGATCTTTCTCCAGACTCTCTGTGATAAACACTTCACCATTCACCCAGTAGATAATGAATAGTCCCCATATATCCTGAAGAGGGTGCTTGGAACCACTCCATCATGAGTTACAACTTTTCACAACATGGGTGGACTTGGAGGATAGTGTGCTAAGTGAAACAAGTCAGACAGAAAAAGATAAATACCATATGATTTCATTTATATGTGGGGTCTAAAAAACAAAACAAATAAACAAGCAAACAGAAATAGACTCACAAATACAGAGGACACACTGGTGGTTGCCAGAAGGGGGGGTTGGAAGGATGGGGGAAATAGGTGAAGGGGATAAAGAGGTACTAACTTCCAGTTATAAAATAAGTCACAAGAGTGAAAAGTACAGTACAGGAAATATAGTCAATAATACTGTAATAACTCTGTATGGTGACAGATATAACTAAACTTACCCTGGTACATAATTGTTGAATCACTATGTTATACACCTGAAATGAATACAATATTGTATGTGAACTATAATTCAATAAAAAGTAAAAAGTAAAACAAAACAAAACAAAACAAACAAGTTAGAACTCTCCACCTCATGGTGCCCTGTAAAATGCCATGCCACTACTTGAGGACTGAGGCTATCCCCACGCCTATCAGAGTTACCTGTGTCAAACAGCAGGGCCTGCCGTGACCCACAGCCTGCCAACTGAGGTGTATCACACTGTTACAGGAGCCTCCTTTTCCCCATCAAAATCCAGGGGCTCCTCTACCATTAGTTCAGGGAGTTTCCTGGACTCCAAGAAGTCGTAGCTCTTTCTTGGGTATACCTCAGCTCCAGCACTCTGGTCAACCACTCCACCACCCCTGGAGAAGCCAGCACAACCCAATGTGCAGGCATATTCAATATAGCTCCAATGCTCAGATACAATATATTTGAGAAAGAGAAGATATTGACAGCCCCCTCCCTACCCACCACTCATGCTTTATCTGAGGGTCATTCCTCTGCCTCCCTATGACTTCAACTTTTGCTCAGAGAAATGGAAATAGGGTGGCTAGGAAGAGTTCCCAGAACCATACCACAGTTCCACATGGGAAAATGACCATAGGACATTTTTCTTTGACTGTTCCCCCAACCTCCTTGCATGCCTTTCCCCCCGCCTTGAAAAAGGTCTGATTCCCCAGCATGACAGCCTATGAGGTTTTCAAAAAGTCTTTGTGCAGATTTTAACCTTCTGAGTTATATCAAACCTTGTCATATCTGCTGGTTAGTCAGTTTTCCATTGTCTGTCAGCAGTTAAAACCTGACCAGAAGAGGAGCTCTGGCCAGCAGGGATCTATCAGTCACTTATCTCCATGAGGTTTTAATGAGCTGCATTAAGTAAAGCACTCTGACAAATCTTGTACATAAAGTAATTGGTTTTAAATGCTTTGTGAGAGGCTGCACATGGAGCAAAGGTATTGAATGTTGTGTACTCACCACAGGTAAGAATTTTAAGAGGCAACCTAATGGCTTAAGAGCCTTCTAATTCTCATTAGGTCTCTCTTTGGTTGGGTTGCTCTTTGTTTTAAGTTTACAGGACGAAGAACTAGCTTCAGACCATAGCTAAGAAGGTGAAAGTGACTGGTACTTAACTGACGGCTCACCTTTCAGCTATGTGCTCTCTGGGACAGAAAGAAGGGAAATAATGGGAAAGTACAATAGTCCTCCCTTATCTGCGGTTTTCCTTTCCACGGTTTCAGTTATTCACGGCCAACTGCAGTCCAGAAGCAAATGACTCTCCTTCTGACATATCATCAGTAGGTTAATAGTAGCCTAAAGCTACATCACAGTGCCTACATCATTCACCTCATTTCACCTCATCACAAGGCATTTTATCATCTCACATCATCATCATTGTAAGAAGGGTGAGTACAGTACAACAAGATATTTTGGAGAGAAACTACATTCACATAACTTTATTATAATATATTTTTACAATTGCTTTATTTTATGTTAGTCATTGTCATTAATCTCTTACTGTGCCTAATTTATAAATTAAACTCTGTCATAGTTATGTATGCATAGGAAAAAAACATAGTATATATAGGGTTCCGTGCTAGCCCCGGTTTCAAGCATCCATGGGGGTCTTGGAATATATCACTTGGAGATAAAGGGGACTACTGTATACCCTTCCTTCTTGCACCACCAGTGATATTCCATTTTAGTTCATCTGTCAAAGGCAGGGATAGAACTGACAAAGTAGAATTCTGGGTGCTGCTTAAGTTTCCATGCCCTTTTATCCACAGTGTTATCACTTAGGCCTGTTTGGGACAAGGCTGCAGGGTCATTGGCAATATTAGGTTACCAAGGAAGGAAAAATTCATTACTGAAGATGCTGGCCTGGCAACAGAAAGTAACTGAGTGAAGACATAGGTCAAGGTCATGCAACATCAGGCATAAGACTGTTAGTACCAGGGGTACATTTGTCAGACTTATCATTGCAGAGAGGGATCTCAGCAGGAATTTACACTGATGTCCTAGTGTATTGTAACTGTGATCCAAGGAATTCTGTCCATATTGGAGAGGTCTCCAACCAATGGAGGTGGGGACTGTGGGCTTGTTTCTAGGGGCACAATTCTAGCCATCAAGGAGACAAATGAGATTTCCAGAACTTTGCAATAGTCTGAGTTCAGGGGGATGCTAGATCTCTAGGAGACCTGACTATAATACTAGGAAGGATAACCATGCAGGCTATCAAGTAGGAAATGAAGGCTCCCAGACTCCTCTCTTTCCCTTATTTCCCCCTCTTGTCACTTAGGCCTAATATCTCACTCAAATGCCCAAGTCAGACACCTAGGCACCATACATGATACTTCCCTCTCCCATCTCTTCATATTCAAATCAAATACCAACCCTTTGTTCCACATTCTTAACGTTTTTCGTCACTTCTCTCCAACCCCACTGTTATTACCCTTAGTTCAAGATACCATCATCTTTCCTCTAGATTACTATAGTAGCCTCTAACTAGTCTTTTTGCCTTCCTACCAATCCCCATTTCCTACCACTACATCCCTTCTACCCATGCTCTGGCCCTCCCTAATTACTTGTAGCTCCTTGCATGTGCCATGCTCTCTCTTGTTTCTAAGATTTACACATCTTCATTTGTCTAAGTCTTATACCTTCACTTTCTCAAAGAGGGTTCCCAATTCCCCAGGACTGGGCTCAGTGCCCCACCCCCATGCTACTACAGAACCCTATAAAAAGGGCTATGAATACCATATTGCAGTGCCTCTTTTCTTGCTTTTGTCTTTTTGGTCAACTTTGTACTCCAGCTCTTAGTGCACTGCCTAAAATACAGTATGCAATCAGTGAATCTTTAATTAGCGGACTGGATTCTGTAACTTGGGGGTTACACTCATGACATACCTTATTGTAAATGTAAATGATATAAAAAAGAATTAGACAAAAAATTAAAAATAGAACTACCATATGATCCAGCAATCCCTCTTCTATATATATATATATATATATATATATATATATATATATATATATATCCCAAGTAAATTGAATCACTATCTTGGAGCTATCTACACCCCTGTGTTCACTGCAGCATCATTCACTATAGCCAAGACATGAAAACAACCTGTGTCCATTGACATCTAAATAGATAAGAAAAATGTGGTGTGTATGCAATGGAATATGATTTATCCATAAAAAAGAAGGGAATCCTACCTTTTGCAACAACACAGATGGTCTTTGAAGGCATTATGCTCAGTAAAATAAGTCAGACAGAAAAAGAAAAATACTTCATGATATTACTCACATGTGAAATCTTAAAAAGTCAAACCCATAGAAATAAAATAGCATGATGATTGCCAGGGGTTGAGGGTTGGGGAAAATGAGATGTTGGTCAAATGGGTATAAACTTTCAGTTATAAGATAAATTCTGGTCATCTAAAGTACAGCATGGTGACTACAGCTAACAATATAGTATTAGATACTTGAAAGTTGCTAAGAGGGTAGATCTTAGATGTTCTCACCACACACACAAAAAATAATTATATGAGGTGGCAGATATATTAACTAATCTTATGTGGTGATCATTTCACAATATATACATGTATCAAATCATCATGTTGTATACCTTAAAGTTACATAATGTTATACATCAATCATATCTCAATAAAACTGGGGGGGAAATTTTAAAAAATTTTAAACAGACATCTAAGGAACATACTAAATCCCAGGAATTGCAGCTATGTCTCCAGGTTCTGAATCCGAGGGAGTGTGACTATACCTAATGAAGACATTAATCTTCTATTAAGTTTGGTAGAGGGGCTACATGGGTATTTCACTGATCCGACAGTAGACAACTGAAGAAGCAAAGAAAAAAGCAAAATAAAACCAAACCACCAGGCAGAGGTAAAAATACCTCCTCATCTAAAAAAGAGCTCTTTTAACTTCCTTTGGTGACAGGAAATAGTAATTTTTCAGGAAAATCCTCCCGTTAGTCATTCTAACACTGAGTCTAGACCAATATTTGCTCCAAACTGATCATAAATTCTCTTTGTAGTCCCACCTCCATATATAAATCCCACCTATCCCAAATTGAGGCTATCCCAGACACAAGAAAAATCAAGACCCAAACTTGGTAACAAGTATTAAGATGTTAGTTTGCTAAAATGCAATCAAACCTTTCTTGCGCATATACCCTTTCATATAGAAAGTTGAACAAGTTGAATTAAAATGGCAATTTTACACGATAATGTGGAAAAAAGCAAGGATCTTCAGGGCACAATAACGTTCCATCTAAGATTGTACAGAAAAGAAGTCTTCCTAATTCTGTTTTCATTAGTTAGCTAATCAAAATACTTTCTGTTGATGAACTTGATACTCTCACACATTGAGATGTGCCAATCTACTAATCATGGTCAACTTCATGTACTCTCTGTAAAGCTTGGGCAGCTATCCTGTATGGCTGTGCAGGTTGCTCACCAGATAAAAATGCCCACTTAAACAATGACTAGAGTCTGAAATCAAGCCTGAACTCTGCTCAACAAGCTTTGTGCCCTCATTTGGGGCTTGCATCACCAAGAGGACAGGATCCCTTTTCCTAATCCATACAAAAGTATGGAGATCCTGCTTGAAAGGGTTAAGACTCAGCATTGTCACAGCTCTCAAGTAACCCTAGAAGATCAAACTTCTGAATTATATATTCCAGAGATCCCAAAGGCCTTCATCAATCTCAGGATATACCATTCTGCCCTCTAATCATCATGACTTTGAGCCTGAACCATTAAATGAATCCACTCAACTTCTGCCCATCAGGACGTTTGCTTATGGTAGAAATTGCCAGACCTTTAAACCATGCAGAACAAACAACAAAGGCTATATAAAAGTCAGCCTGAGGCTAGGGAGTAAGCAAAATCCAGCCTTCTGTTTATATTTCAGACCTGCTTGATTACAAGTGCTTTGAGCACACTTGCATCTTTGGCTGGTAGGACAATATCTTGACTTTATGGGAACCCCATCTTTCCTGGGACTCAGCCCCGTAGATATCAGTCTTCTGACTGACTTCCTGGATAGGGTTTAGTCCCCTGCCTCAACCTTCCTAAATCTACTCTCTTCTGAGGCTGACCACCTTTTCCACCAGTGATGAATGTGATCCCAGGCCCAGCATTCAGCCCAATATAGATAATGATATGGCCCAAGTAATGAGGTTAACAATATGGTATATTTCATGGGCTCCAAAATACCAAACTTCACAAAAATGGGGGTTTTCCACATATTATTTCATTGTATTCCTTCACTACTCATCATAAAAATCTCATCCAGTAAGACCAAAAGGGTTCATCTTATCCTTATCTTTATCAACAATAAAAACAAAAACAAATATCCACTCTGGTGAAGACCATAGAGCTAAATTCTAGAGAATAAAAGTTTATGAAACCCAGACCATATTCTTGAATGTTGCCCATCGATGACCATATTTTGTCTCAGAAAGCTCTCCTTGGTGGAAAGTTCTGGCCATACCAGGATATCAGAGGAACTTCAGGAGGACAGCAAGATTGAGAAAGCAGGGGGTAGGCTTCCCAGTACCTGCTGAGAACAGGATAGCAGACTTAATTCTTTAGCTCCCAGTTTTTCTGAAGGCTGGCTCTGTTGCTGAACCCTCTTCCTCCCTTAGTAGGCCCCATCTACAATCAACCTAATCTCCTCCTTATTGCCTACAGTCTTCCCTCTCCCACATCTAGTCTCCTCTATATGCCACATTTGGTTTCTGTGCATGCCTTTAAACTGACCCTTTTTAACCATGACTCTCTTAAGATCCAGAACCATTTCTTATTTTATTCAGGATCAGGCTCTAAAATCTCTACAAGCTTTTCTGGGACCCTCTAACAAACCAAGAGTTTTCTAGAGATGATGACTGACATTCACTGAATTCTTATTACAAGTACAGGCTTGCACTACTCTGGTGGGGCCCAGGAAGGCCTGAATTTTCTGCCACTACAGCCCTGCTGTCCTTCAGACAAACCTAGGCTGACATTGGCTGATGTGTCTCTGGAAACCAAAATCCACACTGACATGACTTACTTTTCTTACAACACTCACATTTTACATCACTATTTTTGGCTGTGATCTGCATATCAATATCATTCATTTTCCCCTCCTATGATTCTATTGGTCTCATAATTCAGTTACAATTTTTGTTGTCTGAGGAAGGAGGATGAGGAAGGTAGAAATAGCTTTAGAATAAAGTTGATGCTGTGGACAGCAAAGCGAAAAGATGGAAAAAACCTGGGTCTCTGATGACTTTTGTTTTTTATTGTGGTAAAATACACGTAACACAAAATTGGCCATTTTAACCGTTCTTAAGTGTACAATTCAGTGGCATTAATTATATTCACGATTTTGTGCCACCATCACCACTATCTATTTCCAAAACTTCTTCATCACCCCAAACAGGGACTTTGCGACCATTCAGCAATAGCTCCCATTCCCCAGTCTCCCCTGCCCCTGTGACCTCTAATCTACTTTCTGTCTTGATAAATTTGCCTATTCCAGATATTTCAAATTAAGTGGAATCACATAATATTTGTTCTTTTGTGTCTGGTTTATTTCACTTGGTATAATGTTTTCAAGGTTGAAGGTTTCTGAAGTATGGTACCCATTATCAACAGTGTTCTCATGATTCAATTCATATTTTCTGTATATGGTTATAAATTTTACACAGCATTTATCTTGATACTCAATATAAATCCATCTGATTTGAATATACATGGACACCTTATTTTATTGCATTTGGCTTTATTGAACTTCATAGATAATTGCATTTTTTTACAAATTGAAAGTTGGTGGCAACCCTGTGTCAATCAAGTCTATTGGAACCGTTTTTCTAACAGCATTTGCTCACTTTGTGTCTTTGTGTCACACTTTGATAATTCTCACAATATTTCAAACTTTTTCATTATTATTATGTTTGAATTGCTGCAATCTCATGATAAAAATGAGGAGTTGCTTCTTATGGATGAGCAAAGAAAGTGGTTTCTTGAGATGAAATCTACTGATGAAGATTGTTGAAATGACAACAAAGGATTCAGAATATTGCATAAACTTAGTTGATAGAACAGTGACAAGGTTTGAGAGGATTGACTTCAATTTTCAAAGAAGTTCTACTGTGGGTAAAATGCTATCAAACAGCATCACATGCCAGAGAGAAATCATTTGTAAAAGATAGAGTCAATCAATGTGGCAAACTTCATTGTTGTCTTATTTCAGGAAACTGCTGCAGCCACCTCAACTTCAACAACCACACCCTGGTCATTCAGCAACCATCAACACTGAGGCAAGACCCTCCACCAACAAAAAGATTATGACTTACTGAAAATTCGGATGATAGTTAGCATTTTTTAGCAATAAAGTATTTTCTAATTCAGTATATACATAGTTTTATTAGATATAATGCTTTTGCATGCTTAATGAACTATAATACAGTAAAAACATAATTTTTGTATGCACTTGGAAACCAAAAAAATAATTTGACTCACTCCATTGCAATACTAACTTTATTGTGGTGGTCTGGAACTGAATCTGCATTATCTCCAAGGTACATCTGTAATGAAGAGTAGTATGTGTATGTGGTGTGTGTACACTTTAGTTCCCATGAACCTTGGGAAACTGATTCTACAAATATCATATAGAGACATAAATGTATAGGCTTCTTTTTTTTGCAAAGTGATACATTCCTCTTATTTATTAAATTACTGGCTATGGTGTTATGTAGAGCTATTTGTAGATTAATTTCAGAAAAGAATGAAAATATTATGAAAATTTCAGCTTAATATTTATATTAAAAACTTCAGAATTTTAGTCCTTTTTCATTGCTGTATAGTATTCCATTGTACATCTATACAACATTTGTTTATCCAGTCATCTGTCGATGAACACTTGGATTATTTGCACCTTTTGGCTATTGTTAGTAATGCTGCAATGGATATTACATACAAAGTATCTGAGTCCCTGCTTTCTATTCTTCTGGTTATACACTTAGGAGTAGAATTGCTGGTTTACGGTAATTCTGTCAAACTTTTGGAGGAACTGCCAAACTTTTCCACAGGGGCTGCATTTTACATTCCCCCAGCAACATAAGAAGATTCCAATTTCTCTACATCCTTGCCAATATTAGCTATTTTCTTTAAGAATTATATTCTTATAGTCCTCCCAGTAGATATAAAGTGTATTTCATTGTAGTTTTGGTATGAATTTCCCTAATTCCTAGTGATGTTGGTATTTCCCTAATTCCTAATGATGTTGAGCATTTTTTCATGTACTTATTGGTCATTTGTATCTCTTCTTTGTAGAAATGTCCATTCAAATCCTTGCTCATATTTTAATTAGGTTGTGTTGTTGAGTTGTAGTAGCTCTTTATATATTCTGGATATAGATTTTTATCACAGATATGATTTACAAATATTTTGTAGATTGTCTTTTCAATTTCTTAACAATGTCCTTTGATGTACAAAAGTTTTTAATTTTGATATGGTCCAGTTTATCTATTTTTTTCTTCTTGTTATTCTTGCTTTTGGTGTCATATCTAAGAATCTATTGCCAAACCAAGGTCATGAAGACTGCCCCTATGTTGTCTTCTAAAAGTTTTATGGCTTTAGCTCTTATATTTAGGTTGTTGACCCAATTTAAATTAATTTTTGTATATGATGTGAGGTAGAGATCCAACTCAGTCCTCTGCATGTAGAAATCCAGTTGTGCTAGCACCTCTGCTGAAGAGAAAATTCTTTACTCATTGAATGGCCTTGGTACTCAGGTCAAAAATCAACTGGCCATAAATATATGGGTTTGCTAATGTAATCTCAGTTCCATTCTATTGGTCTATATGTCTATCTTTATGCCTTTCATGACTTTTTGAGTTGCTTAATTAACACACTGAAGGTTACTTCATTTTCTATTGCTGCTATAACAAATTATTACAAATTTGGTGGCTTAAACAAAAACAAATTTATTATCTTATAGTTCTAGAAGACAGAGTTCCACAATGGGTTTCTCTGACATAAAACCAAGGTTCCAGCAGGGCTGCATTTTTTTTCTGACAACTCTAGGGAAGAATCCATTTCCCTTATCTTTTCAAGAGTCTAGAAGCCACCCACATTTTTTTTTAAAGATTTTATTTATTTATTCGACAGAGAGATAGCACAAGCAGGCAGAGTGGCAGGCAGAGGGAGAAGGAGAAGCAGGCTCTCCGCCGAGCAGGGAGCAGGACGTGGGGCTCGATCCCAGGACTCTGGGATCATGACCTGAGCCGAAGGCAGCCACTTAACCAACTGAGCCGCCCAGGCGCCCCAAGCCACCCACATTTCATAGCTCATGGCCTTCTTCCATCTTCAGAGACAGAAGTGGTAGATTGAGTCCTTTTTACATTGAATCACTGTGACTTTTGCTTCATCATCATGTTTCTGTCTCTGTCTCTGACCCCTCTTTTGCCTCCCTCTTTTACTCTTGTGATTATATCAGACCCACCTACACAACCCAAGATAATCACCCTATTTTAAGTTCAGCTGATTAGCAAATTAGATTTCCCTTTGCCATGTAATATATTCACTAGTTTCAGGAATTAGGACATGGACACCTTTAGGGAGCTATTGTACTACCTTCCATAGCCATTCCAGTTCTGGACTTGCAGTCATTTGATACAATAAATCTCCCTATAGTTAAAGTCTATATAATTTGGGGCTGAGCTTGATGTACTCACCAGAGTCTCCCTATCACCACTCACCACAGTGCCTGGAATATAGTATGTAACTGATAAATACTATTGAAAAATATATTTATTGATGCTAAATATATTGATATATTTAGTACCCAGATCATTTATGCTAGTGATTTTCAAACTAGGTCCCGTAGAATTCTGAAGTTTCATTCCTATGCTTTAGGAACCACTTGAGGTGGGAAGGAGAAACTGCTGAGGAAGAAGCTGAACCTTGCTTCAATCCAAGCAGTTTGCCTTTGTCTATTTCATATTTTGAGATTCTGTGTAAAACTGTATTTATAAGAAGTCTACTGATACAGGAAGTTAAAAAAGAAAACACTGGGATTAGGTCATTGACAATATAGCACAATTCCAAAATGTTTGCTTCAGGAAGATGTTGATTTTATAAGATAAACTGAACCAGCTGTCTAGGTGAGTTACCCTTGTAGTGAGAAGGATGTGCTTCATGTGGTGCCCAGCTGAAACTGGGTTGAGTAGAACTGGAGCATGAGACAGTCTCTTTACAACTCACCATTCTAAATATAGTTTCCTGTTCAATCCCTCAAATATTTTCTTCCAATTAAGCAATTCCCTTGGCCCTATAATTTCAGAAAACTCATTGGAATTCAGTTGGAAATGAAGAACTGCCTTTTCTAAGCTACTGAGAGAAGAAAAGCAATAGTGAGCATGATTAAGTGCTTACCCACTCTGTGCAAAGCACCACGCTAAACAATTTACACACATTATTCCTCATATGTATGCAATCTTTGCCATAATCCTGCAAAGTACACAGTATCTCCATTTTACTAAGAAAACTGAGACGAATAAATACTAATCTGCCCAAGGCCACAAAACTTGGTAGAAGATCTTTTAATATTTCCCTCAAACGCTGGTCTCAAAGACCCCCATAAGAAGAGGGGTCCTTTTTCCTTGCTGTCCTTAAATGACCCTTTCATTTACACAATGTCCAGGGCATTCACAAAGATTTCAGATTTAGAGTTATGTTTAAGTGAAAAGTAAGCTATATGCAGTGGGAAATCTGTGTAAGATCACACCCTCACTAAGAAATAAAATTTCTGGTTGACTTAGGAATAAGTAGGAAGTTAATTGTTGAAATCTCCACAGAAAGTCTAATAAGTTTCCTGAGTGAAGCACAGTAAGCAGTTGAGTAGAGGTCCTTTAGCAAAGATTAAAGAGCCTACCCTGAAGGCAGCCAAACTTGGGTTTGGGTTTGAACCCTAGCTTCAAATGACTGCACAATTCTTCACTCTGCTAAGCTTATGTGTTCTCAAACATTAAATGGGGGTAATACTAGAGGCGTGGAGAGGATTAAGCAAGATAATGATAATTGAAAGTGTTTGAAATAGTCCCAGTCATAGAGTAAACAGTAAATATTGGCTATAACTGAGGGATTTATAAAGCTTTTGGATATGAATTTTACAGATCAGTTCTCATGTAGTAGCAATAATAATTAGCGGCAATGACAATGAATCAGTAATAACAATAACTGCTCCCTCCCTTCCCTCACGGTCTAATTTTCCTCCACAGGAATGGTCCCACCAACATCAGATCTGCTGTAATACATGACATCTTAAGAAACTCTCCTGCGTATCACATTTCCCCCTAGCTATCACCTAATTTTTATGCTCCCATTAAAACAAAAATTTTCAAAATCATGTTGATACTCACTGTCTGTATTTCCTTTCTTCTATTCTTTCAAAACCACACTAATGAGGTTTCCTTTCCAGCACCTCTTTGAAAACTGCTTTTGTCATGATCACCAACGACCTCCTCATTGCCAAACCCAATCCTCATCTTACTTGTCCTCTAAGCAGTGTGTGACACAGATGATCACTTCTTCATGTTTGAATCATTTTCTTCACTTGGCAACCATACCAGCACTGTGTTCCTTCTAGTCTCTCACTTCTTCTTTTCAGTCTTCTCTTTTTGTATCTTCCAGAACTCTCTTACTAGAATTCTCTTGACCTCAGATCTCTCTGTCCTCTCGCTAAGCCTACTTTCTAGTGACCTTACCCAGTTCCATGCTTTAAATACCATATATAGGTAACAGCTCCTAAATGTATCTCTCCAACTGCAGCCTCTCTTTTGAATTCCAGATTCGTATTCCAACTGCCAACTGGACATTTCCGTTTGGATGCCTAGTGGGTATCTCATATATAATGTTTCCCAATCTGAACTCCTATTTTCCTATTTCTACCCTCCACCTCCACCCTTCCTAAACTCTATAAATGGCAACTCCATTTTCTTTTTCAGTTGCTCAGGTCAAAATCTTTTTGACAACCTCCCCCACCACTCCCAGCCACACCCAAACCAAGCAAGTCCTATTACCTCTACCTTCAATCTGACCTCAGTCTAATAATTTACCCTAAAATCTAATAAATAATCAGAGTGTTCAGAATAAAACCCAAAGTTCTTACTATAGTCTACAAGGCCTTTCATGATGTTATCCCTATTTCTCTGATTTCACCTTCCAGTAATTTCCTTCTGGCTCACTCCCCTCAAGCTAAACAGAACCCCTTAGTGTTCTTGAATACTCCAAAGCTTTGCCCTAACTTTTCTTTCTGTTTGAACCGTTTTACCCACTTATTTCTATGTACCTTGCTCCTTCATTTATTCAAGTGTCTGTTCAAATGTCACCTTATCAGAGAAACCTTGAAATAGTCACCCCATCTCTAACATTCTCTATTCCTTGCCTTGCCTCATTTTTCTTCATGGCAGTCATCACTAGTTAGAATATTAAATTTTTTAATACGTGCCTTCCTCATTGTAATATAATTTTCATAAGTCCAAGGACTTTGTCTTTATTATTCATTGCTATAGCCTAAATGCATAGAACAGTACACAGCACATTGTAGAAGCATTCCTAAATATTTATTGAATTAATAAATCATTTTTTAAGGCCCTACTATGTAACCATTATCTTAATCAATCCTTACAACCACCTGGGGTTAAATGCTTAGGTGCTATGTCAGAATGTCACAAGTCTGATGTTCTAGTTGTATCAAGTTGGACAAGTTACTTTGCCTCCCTAAACTTGTTTCCTCATCTGTATAATAGTAAATAATATCTATTTCAAGGTATATTGTGAAGATTTAAAGGACTAATATGTGAAGAGTTTTGCATAATGCCTAAAAGTTGTCTAATATTAATATAGGTAAGAAAAGTAAGAATCAGAAAGGTTAAAATCTACATAGGTTATAAAATCCACAGATAGATTATAAAAATAGAAAGAGAGGGCTGGATAAGGAACCTAGAGCTCTAATGCTAGAAAATTTGCTTATTTGTGTTTGATTTACTGTTCTTAAAACTAAATCTAGACAAACAGCTTTTCCCTTTCCATTTGTTCCTAAATCTAAAGAGCAAAGTGAAGCCTTTGTTTTCAAGATTTATGAGATCCTGCTGAGGTGTCCTGTTTTCTGTAGTAAGTACTAACATTTTTCTATTTTTATTTATTCACATAACAAACATGAATCAGAATTTATAATCTACTTGGGAACATAAACCACATGTTTTGATGACAAGGAAATTAAAAGAACTGAGAGAGTGCTAAGGAAATTCAGGGGTAAGAGGCATACCTTTATTTCTTAGTAGGTGAGGACTCTCCTATTCCTTCCCCTACTCCCAATCCATAGGGCAGTTTCTTTGTAAACTCCTTGCTATGTAAACACAATACATGAGAATGACTGACATACATACATATTTTTCTCCTAAGTGTTAAGGATTCCTGTTTAAGTTCCTAATATCGATTTCTTGAAACAAAAATGCAGAGATAATTTTTGGGGGAGTTAACCAAAGTGTTTTCTATTCATCTCATCTGGTCTGCACACGTAAGTGATGCCTCTGGGTACACCATAAAAAGAGCTTTAATTAAGAGCAAACACACTTGGGTTTTACTTATCTTGGGTCCACTAATCAGATTCAAGATAAAGAGTTCCTTGCAGGGAGAGGGTTGTGGAGCAGATACTTGTTTTCCCCAAAACCTTTTGTCTACTTCTGCAGTTATATTAAAAAAAAAAAAAGCCACATATATTCTATAGGATTATTTACAACCTCTGGAGAGAATGAACATGAAGCATTAGTGTGCATGGATACTGTCATGTGTTAAGAGAAACACACTTGCAGTGGGCCTGTAACTACAGAATTCTGAGGTTGAATTTCAGGGTTTATTGGAGTAAGGGAGTGATTCATAGGGATGTTGATATTTTAGCATTTTCTATTCAACAAGGGAATTTAGAGATTATCCTGGGAGAAATGAAGGGGAAAGCTATATGTCTCAACTCTTATTTTTAACGAGGGTGAATTTGCCAGGATGTCAAAAATTGGATAGTCCATCTGCCAAATCTCTGTTTTATGTATGCATTTTTTTTTTTTTTTTTTGCCATCTTATTCCTGTCAAAAGGTGTTGCCAAGAATCATTCCTGTCATGGTGTTTAGTGCCAGCACTGTCCAAATAAGAAGCTGTTCAATGTGAGAAAGAATTGGCTTCAGAGGCACAGATGCTATATCAGTGTTGGAAGTATTCCTGTGTGGAAGCTTCTCTGCTTCACACTGAATAAAACTGTACGATATTTACCACCATTTAATCCAGATACCCCTTTCCCTCCTTCTACTTATAGTAACTGCACTGTATTGTTGTTGTTGCTTTTTAACTACATCTGGACTGCAAATATAAAAAATGCATCAGCTATAAGTAGAGTTGTGACAATAAGAGAAAATTCTTGCCATTACTGCTTTCACTCAAAACCCTGAAACTCTTGCTTATGATTCTATCTCCCAAAGTGAAACCCCTCAGCAAATCTCTCTAAGCCTCAGCATCCACATTAGAAAATTAGAAATTATAATACCTATCACACACACACAAAAAGTTGCCAAGATTTAAATTATAACCCTCATATGCCATTTGGCGCTTACAGCACAGGAGACATAAACAATAAATGCTATTAGAAGGGAAGTAGAGGGTAAAGGCTTGTCAGCAAACACGCCTAATTTCTATCCTGCTCTACTACTTATAAACTGTGTAGCCTTAACCTTAAACTGGCCAACATACTTTCTCTGAGCCTCAGTTTCTCAGAATGAATCAGAATATTACCCATCTTGTAGACATGGGACAATGAAATGTGATAATACATCTAAAGTGCTTACCACAGTGCCAAAACATTCTAAATGCTCTGTACATTAGCCATTATTATTAATTCATTACTTCTTGAATGCTTGGATAAATATTAATAATATTTTAGCATACTTTCAGGAAAATCTTTGTGAAAATAAGTTCATTCATGAAGACTGACATGGGGACCTTCTATATATAAGTAGAGAATTATACAGCCCTAAAAAAGAATAAATTATAGAGTACTCCTAAATTGATTAGATCATTTTAAAACCTCTCAGTGTGGATACATCCATCCTTGCATAGAGGTATATATACATGCCTGATCCAAGTCCTACTGAGAAGTCCATATCTTTCTGAGCTTCCAGCTGTGTCTTCCCCTAGAAGAAGCTAGACATCCAAAGGACAAGTAGCTCTTATCTGGCCCTCTGGGGTCTTGTCCTCAGCTAGACTGATCTCCTAAACCAGTTATTTGGGCTCCTGCTCAACAGCTCTCTGGATCCCAAATTTCATGAACTCACATCTCCTGCTGGAGCTAGGCTTTTGGTCTCTAGTCCTCCCGGAATCCAGAGTCATTTTGTCTTATATACATGCTTGTTTTCCTATTTCTAGTTAACTCTGAATAAAAAACTACAGACACACAAAAACTATCCATCATTCAATACAAATACACAGACACTCCCACCAAAGAGATCCAATGCATGCAGTCAAAGCAATGGGAAGGAAGTCACTGAAAATGCAGTTGGAATCACAAACCTTCCGGCACCAAGGGGGTTTTATGGTTGTTCCTGTGTTCAGTGAAGGATGTGACATTCTGAAATTAAATATATATATATATATATATATATATATGTTTTGTGAATACATCACCACATGAAAATCAATCTGGAAATATTTAAGTTCTAAAAAAAAAAAAGAAATATTTAACTTCTAAAATTTTTTTTAAAAGACATTTGGTTCATTAATTCACTTTTCAACAAATGTATAGAAAAGTAAGAATAATGGTTAACATTTATTGAGCATTTTCTGTGTAAGATACTGTCCTAAGCACTGAAAAATGATAATCATACTAGGAAGTTAATAATCACAAGATCTTCACCTTACTAAGTAAACTGAGGAACAGAGGGGTTAAATAATTTGCCCAAAGTTACAATGGCAGTAAGTGATAAAACCAGGTACTTACTAAGTGCAAGGCACTTTGCCAGAGGCAGAGCATACAAAAGTAATAATATCTAGTCTCTGTTTTCATGAAGTTTATTTATGTTCAAGTGACAATGTCAGACAAAAAGAGTAAAGAAAATAATTTCAAATAAGCACTATAAAGGGAAGAGAAAGTAGGATTATGCTATGTTATGAACTGAACCGTGTCTCTCCAAAATTCCTATGTTGGAATTCCCTAGTACTTCCAAATGTGATTGCATTTGGAGACAGGGCATTTAAAGAGATTTCTAAGACTAAATGAGGTCATATCATTGGGGTCCTATGAAGAGAAGAGAGGTTGGGACACAATCAGACACAGAGAAAACAGTGTGTGAAGACATCTGAAGAAGACAGCCATCTACAAGCCAAGGAGAGCGGACTTCAAAAGAATCCTACCCTGCTAACACCTTGATCTCAGACCTCCAGGCTCCAGAACTGTGAGAAAATAAATTTCTGTTGTTTACATCACCCAGTCTGGGGTGCCTTTGCCATGGCAGCCCTAGAAAATAATACAGCAATCAAAGAAGGCCTCTCTCTCAAGTGAGAATATTTAAAATTAGGACTCGCAGAATAGAAGAAAGTCCCAGACGAAGGAAAAAGAGCAGAGGCCTTGAGGGGAGAATTAAACACTTCAAACATTCTTCTGGTCTCAGAAGTCATCATAGCCACTTAATTGAGTGATTACTCACAAAACACTTTATAATTTGGGAAGTGTTTTACAGCATTATTCTCAATTAATCACCATAACAGTCACAAGAAGCAGATATTAATAGATTCATTTTGCAGATGGAAATGAGGGCACCAGAGATGCCAAGTGACTAGAACTTGCACCTAGTTCCTTTGATGTCAAAACCAACATTCTTTTCATTATATTGAAGTTTCCTTCTAACCAAGACCATTCCCATTCTGTATGAAAGGCTCTAGCAATCATAAGGCCATATCCCACAGGGAAAGGCAGATTAAAAGCTGAGAAATTATAACCAGGGTAGAGCACTTCTTCATCTCTTCATGTTTCACATCCCAACCCCCATACCCTCTTCTTATTGTCCTCAATAATGATGGTGTTAGAGTATGGGTTTTATTGGTTTTTAAAATCTGTTTTCATGAATAGATATTTTAATTGCTTTAATTGCCCCCTTCACTTAGACTGGGTAGACCCATGAATTCTCTTCAAAATGGCTTTGAATTTAACTGTAGCCTTTGCAAAATGGAACCTCAACAACTACCTACCACGCTTGCCAGCAGGACATGGGGAAGTAGTGCAGGCAAGGGAGATTTCCATATAACACATGTGCTCTAAGTACAAAATTACCATAATTAGAGATGGCAAAGACTGAGAAGTCTATCTCCAGGAAGGTCAATGAGAGATTACAAAAATGTTTAGTCTAGGCTGGTCCCATTCTCCTAATGGTACATAAAGTGAGCAAACCATATATGCTTTCTCTAGCAGACTATCACATGATCTAATCAAATGTAGATTTGCATATTTGTACAATGTCATGACCTGTAACTCTATCATATTTCACAATCAGTTTTTCCCACTGAAGCCTGTGGAAATCTGAAAGTATAAACAAAACACACTGATTGTCCATTAAAAGTTATTCAATAAATATTTTTGAGGATCTGTTTTGGAGAAGGCCCTCCATTAGTACTGTGAAGGTCATAAAAATAGTTAAGATTAAGACTAGCTCACAAAATGAATGCAAAACTCTAACAGAAGGATGTCATCCTTATTTATATCTATAAGTCAAAGGCAGAATTTGTAAATGGTAGAGAAAGTATTGAGAAGGGGAAGGAGGAATTCACATCTAATTGTGAACATTAGGGAGCCCTTCATGGAAGAGAAAGTACTTAAACTGGGCCTTGAAAGGTGGTTGGGATTTCAACTGGAAGAGATGATAAAGGGCCTACTTTCTGATGAAGGGAAAAAACATAAACAGAAATAAGAAAAAGGGAAGTCAGGGGCACTTTGGTGGCTCAGTCAGTTAAGCATCAGTTTCTTGATTTCAGCTCAGGTCATGATTTCAGGGGTGTGGAACCTGTTTAACATTCTCTCTCCTTCTCCCTCTACCCTTCCCCTCCTCAAAAAAAAAAAAAAAAAGAAAAGCAAAGCCATTTCAGGGGACAATTTGATGAGAGTTGGCATATCAGACTGATCATTTGTAAACAATATAGAGCCAGCTCAGGCATTTAAATAAGGGGAAGTCTTAACAGCAAATGCCTACCATGTACCAGGCACCAAGTCTCGACTATTACATACAAGTTTATACTTCAGTCCCCACAATCCAAACACAACACACTAAGGTGGAGAAACTGAGGCTTAGGAGGTTCACACAGAATCAGCAATGGGAATGACATGAACAGAACTATGCTCCAGATGATAAGTCTTGCAACCATTTAAGAAGAATACCTATTTATTATCAGAAACAAGGAAGTGAGGAAAAGATGACATGCTGACTTTGAAGTGAGTAAAAGGTAAGTGGAGATTTCCAAATAGTAATTTTAAACATAAGGATGGAACTGATTTGAGAGGTCAGAGCTAGACACAGATTTTTTTTAAAGATTTTATTTATTTATTTGACAGAGAGAGACACAGCGAGAGAGGGGACACAAGCAGGGGGAGTGGAAGAGGGAGAAGCAGGCTTCCCATGGAGCAGGGAGCCCAATGCAGGGCTCGATCCCAGGACCCTGGGATCATGACCTGAGCTGAAGGCAAATGCTTAATGACTGAGCCACCCAGGCGCCCCCAGAGCTAGATATAGATTTGAAAATCATTCCTACAGAGATGATAGTTTAAGTCATGGAAAGCACAAGATAGCAAAAGGAAAAATTAAGAGATGATGGAAGACACAACCCTGGGAAACACCACTATTTAGGGGGCAAGAAGAAGGCATGCCAGTGAAGCAGAGAAAAACGGAAAATGAAAGAAATATTAAGGTGGAGAATAGCAAAGCTCAAATTCTTATCATATAATAATCACAAATCTATCCACAAAGTCAGAGATGAAGATGAAGGGGATGAAGGAAGAGGAGAGTAGAGTAAGAAGCTTGAGAAAAACACAGAAGATTTTGAAAGGTGTGGGAAATGCAACAGGAAGTCAATCTGACAGGAATGAAAAATAATGCCAAAAGCAGCAAGGAGGTCCAGCTAATTTTAAAGCAAGGATTTGTGGTAAAGTCAGAGAGAGGGATACTAGGACTTTGTCTAGGAATACTGATAGCCTATCAACAGAAACAAGTTGTGAAATAACAAGTCAAGGGGAAAGGAGACTAGATGGTGGTAGAACCCATCATGGAGCCCAGACTGAGAAGAGAAATAAGTGAGTGCGGCTTTTTCCCTTTATCTCTGACATTCCCAATTGTGGTTAAATGATTTTTTTAAATGCAAAAATCAATGATGTTCGAACTTTAAATATCCAAAATGAGCATCTAAACCAACTTGTTTCCTTTGGGAAAACAGGTACAACAGCCATATTAAAGGAAAGAAAATATGTACATTGTTCAACAATGTTGAATTTGACCAAATTTCCCCCTATAATTACCAAGCTATAAACCAAATTCTGACTTTATATAAGCCTAGTGGCCTTCACGTTCTTCTGTGTGGAAGGTGGCATGATCAGGTAGAAAGAATTCAAGTTTGGAGTCAGAGAGATCCATAAGGAGAATCTTTGCATTATCATTTACTAGTAGTGTAACATGAGGAGGTTATGTTTCAACTGTAAGTTCATTTACTTAGAGATAGGATTTAAATGTGCATTTATTGAGATATGATATGTAAACCAAAGAAATATTTACTCCAATTCTATTAAGTGCCTTTAATATGCCAAGTTTATGTAAGAAACTGGGATTTGAAAAGATGAATAAGACACCAAAGAACAGTTCTACATGCAAGGAACTAGCAGTCTAGAGAAGAGGCATTTAAATAAATACAATTCAATAACAATAAAAGTATGCAGAAGATGCAGATGAAATATAGGTGGGAGGTGGGAAAGAATATTTATTTTTTTAAAAGATTTTATTTATTTATTTGACAGAGACAGAGATAGCGAGAGAGGGAACACAAGCAGCGGGAGTGGGAGAGGGAGAAGCAGGCTTCCCGCGGAGCAGGGAGCCTGATGTGGGGCTCAATCCCAGGACCCTGGGATCATGACCTGAGCCAAAGGCAGACGCTTAATGACTGAGCCACCCAGGCGCCCGAAAGAATATCTATTTTAAAAGGTGTGCAGGAGGGCAGGTGTTTACAGGAAAAACTTCCTGGAGAAAGTGACAGCTAACATTTCCAAGTGCTCCATAGATAAAGTGATAGCTAACATTTCCAAATGCTCCATAGATCCCTCCTCCTTATATACATATTCACAGATAGGCCTTGAAAACCTAAAGACCACTACTTCCAAAAGATTATTTTGAGTTGCTTAAAAACTGATCATAATCTCCATGTGTTTTTCTCCTCTTTCATCTCCTCTAGACTCCTGGACTTTTTTTTTTCTTCAAAATAGTGATTTTATTTTCTTTGACTATACACCCATAAGTGGGATTGCTGAATCATATGATAGCTCTATTTTTAATTTTTTATGAAAGATTTAACCTCCATACTGTTTTCCATAGTGCTTGCACCAATTTGCCTTCCCACCAATAGCGCATGAGGATTCCCTTTTTCCCACATCCTCACCAACACTTGCTATCCTTTGCCTTTTTTAAATAGCCATCCTAACAGGTGCACGATGATATCTCACTGTAGTTTTGATTTTTTTTATTAAGTTCAGTTAGCCAACATATAGTACATCAGTAGCTTTTGTTGTAATGTTCAACGATTCAATAGTTGTGTAGTAGTTGCCCTGAAGTTTTGATTTGCATTTCCCTGATTAGTGATGTTGAGCATCTTTTCATGTGTTGGTTGACCATTTGTATGTTTTCTTTGGAAAAATGTCTGCTCAGGTCCTTTGCTCATTAAAAAAATTTATATTTGGTCTTTTGCTCTTGAGTTGTACGGTTCCTTATATATTTTAGATATTAACTCCTTAGCAGATAGGTGGTTGGCAAATATTTTCAGATAAACATTGTCTTTTCATTTTGTTTATTGTTTCCTTTGCTGTGCAGAATTTTATTATTATTATTATGTTATGTTAATCACCATACATTACATCATTAGTTTTTGATGTAGTGTTCCATGATTCATTGTTTGCATATAACACCCAGTGCTCCATGCAGAATGTGCCCTCTTTAATACCCATCACCAGGCTAACCCATCACCCCACCCCCTCCCAAGACTCCTGGACTTTTAAAGGTGGAAAGAGCCATAGAGATCCCAATCCAAATCTCTAATTTTATAGGCGAGAAAACCAGAGCCCAAAGAATTCCAGTGACATATTTGTCCATAATCACACAGCTGGCAGAGCTGAGCCCAAACTAAGATCTCTCTTGTTCCCATTTCACAAACCCAGAATCAAGTGCCAAAAAAAATCCCTTTATAAGTGTTTTTGACACCAAATAATAATTATCTTTGGAGTAGTGATAGCACCGCTCCTCTCCTCTCCTAAGGGTTGGCCAGGTCCTTCTTTTACTAAAATGACATCTCATCTACTCTAAATTCCTTCTTTCCTCTGTCACTTATCCCACAGTTTTCTGAGAAATTAGGTTAAATTATACCAATAGGAAATGATGAATTATCAATCTTTATTAATGCTGATGATAACTACTGTATTCAGATTACTTTACCTTTTTTTTTCATAAATCCTAAACATGTTCTAGGCAGTACAACAAAAGGCACAAATAATACCAGGGTAACTGACATGACATAAGGAGCAATGGAAGCATTTTCCATGCAACGTTCATGTATTTTTAAAGCATAGGAAAGTGTTGAAGTCACTTAGATTTTGAAGCCTGACCCATGAGGAAGAGACTGTTTCCGTCAATCATTTGGTATCTGAGATACCTATCTCATTAAAATCCAGGCTTATTTAAGGAGCATCAGCTCCTCTTGACTGAGTGAAAACATACCCATGGTACACTTAGGGAATTATTATGAACCAAGAATGCTTCTTATTTTGTCTTTAAACTTCGTTTTCTGGATATGTAAAATATCTTTCTTAAAATCTTACTTTTGTCATCTTCTTTAAGCACAGTTTTTAATGAAAATAGAAAAAGGCTTATTCTGATTCTGCAAAGAGATCTGAGGAAATCAGGTAAAAGAATTCTAGAATTTTAATTTAGTTTAAATCAAGTGTTTGGTTTTTGGCTTATTTGAATGGCTGAGGTTTTTGTTTTTGTTTTTGAACTTGGCCAACACTGGTTTTGATTGTCCACAAAACCCAAATTTTCTAGGTATTTGCTAATTCCACAATTCACTTTATGTAATAAATATTTAGCTAAAAACACACATATAAGTCTTCTGAATATGCATGATAAATGTCTTTTTGAACAGTGTAGATTCATGATTGGAAAAAAAGAAGAAACCACTTGTGCTCACATTGGTCAACAGCTCTCCTTCCATCTTTCTATAAGAAAGGCCTGAAAACTTGAACATCCAATTTTTACTTATCTCAAGAGTTATTTTAGAATAACTATTTACAAATTCCCTAGTACAAGGAATATACAAATTTACATATTTCCAAAAGGGATGGAAAGGATCAGAAAATGGTCTTGCTATCCTCTTGCATGTTTGTACATGTTCTTTCATAATTACATATGTCAAACAGTATTCAAAGCAGTATAATAAAGTGCTCCTTTATCTACTTTATAGGGAATGATAGCTGCTTACCATATCCCAATTGTTTCCAAAAATCCCACCAGTTTGCCATCTAGTAATTCACTAAAAAGAATTAATGGAGAAGAAAAAATCTGGTACTCAGTTACCTAAAACACAAGCCACATTATCAAGAATGATGAAAGATGGCTAAGAGAAAGTAAGACATGCAAATGTCCTCTATTAGTACAAAGGAAAAGGAATGCATATTTCCTCAATAAGGGGGACAGTCAACTACACTCAGTACTGTCTATTCAAGGCTTTCTGAACTTTTTGGTTCTTTTTCCTACTCTCATCCCACTTCTGGAAAAGAATCTATTCATAGTGGAGGATAAAGGTTACTGAATAAGACTATTATAGAAAGTATATAATTTAGAGTCATTATATCCTACATCTATATAATTTCTATAACTGTTTAGTATAAATAATAGAAAACACTTCAGTATGTTGGCTCTGTGTGTTTCCCCATTATACCATTTGTAAGTTACAATCATTCATTTTTAGCCTAAACTTTTCTTTGTACATGGTATTAAAAGCCGCAGTCAAGTTAGATTGTTGGGATATACTTCATGTAAGGGTCATCTAGAAGATTAAGTACACAAACACAACCAAACCTCAGAAGCTAACTCATGTAATTATTACTTTTCTAGCTTCTAAAACTTGTTACTGGCATGCCATTTCTTATCTCAAAATTCTGCTAAAATTTCTTGTTTAGCAACAAGAAAATCTAACAGATGTTTTATGTTCTGCAAGTGTACTGTTCACATTCCCATTCCTCAAAGAGAGATCTACAGCCAATGAAGTTTAAATATACTGTAAAAAGCCTAGCAATGTGGAATGTGATTTGTCACCGTTACATTCCACATGACAGGCAAGCTGATTCCATGGTGAATTTTGCATCAGCCAAGCAAGAGACTAATGGAGAGAATACTTCAAGTTTTAAAAGTCTACTACAAATGCATATGCTTATCAGTCATATTCTAAATGGAGCTTAACTCAGAGAGAATGACATGGCTATTAGACTTTATTGGGCTGGATTATATAATGCAAAGAGAGCTGATCTGCAGCCAAAATAATTAAGTTTGAGTCCCTCTCCATTAATGTGCTATGTGGCCTAATGTAAGACTTAACTCTTAACCTCGCTGTATCCTAATTTCTCATCTGTTTTTTTTTTAATTATCAAATGAAACTAACTTACAAATAAGATAAGGTAGGTGGAGAGCATTTGGAAAATTTGGAAGCTCCATATGCACACAGATAATTGCTATTGTTATTATCCAGACATTTCAAGAAAGGGATTCTTGGCCTGTGTTGTAGCTATTGGCTATATACATATTTATAGACAATTCAATAATGTGCTCATTTGGAGTTTGGAGTTTGAATCATCTGAATAATTTTAGACTTTCACTCTTCTAAGACCTGTCTGTACAACACAAAACAGGATCGAGCATTTGTTCATGGAAACCTCTAGGTGGCCAAACTCAAGCCAAGCTAGAAAATCTCACTTTCAATTAAAAATGTCTCTGAAATTTTAAGTTCCTTGATCATTGCTTCAAATATCCTACTAGTTTAAGAAACCTGGCCATAACTGTTCTGGTAATTCTCAACCTGATTCATTTATTACTAAGAAACTTGGCTAATTGTCTTAGTCCATGCAGGCTGCTAAAACAAAATGCCACAGACTAAGTGGCTTATAAGCAATAAAAACTTATTTCTCATAGTTCTGGAGACAGGAAGTCCAAGACCACGGTGCCAATGTGGTCAAGTTCTGGTAAAAGAACTCTTCTGGGTTGCAAATTACTCCCATAGTGGAAGAGGCTAGAGAGCTCCGTGGGGTTTCTTCTGTAAGAACACTAATCCCATTCATGAGGGCTCCACCCTCAAGACCTAATCACTTCATAAAGGCCCCACCTCCTGATACCATCACAGTGGGCATTAGGATTTCAATGTATGAATTTTGGGGAGACAAACATTTACACCACAGCACCTTCCAAATAAACTGTAGTCACAACAAAAAGAAAAAACTGAAGGTCAAAATGTATAAAAATTGAGTAATTTAGAACAAGAGACGTATCTAAAGATGCTGTCCCCTCTTCTTCCTATTCCTAATATCACCCGCTAGCCAATTTTTTTTCAAAACTCAATGTCTGGTCATATTCCATCATCCAACTACCCAGAAGAGAAAACACTTGCTATGGTTTTAGAAATATAACACAAAGGAAAATTAAGAGGTTGTAACTAGCCAGAATATCTTATTAGATATTGTCTGCCTCCTTACACCTAATCTGGAGGTATATTACAAATTTACTAAATGGCTCTCGCTCTGGCCTGAATGTTTGTGTCCCACCAAAATTCACATGGTAGAATCTTAATGCCCAATGTGATAATTGTAGGAGGTGGGGCCTTTGGGAGGTGATAAGATAATGAGGGTACAGCCCTTATAAATGGGATTAGTGTTCTTATTAAAGAGACCCCACGGAGCTCTCTAGCCCCTTCCATCATTTGAAGATATATGAGAAGTCTACAACCCAGAGAGGAGCCCCCATTTGACTATCCTGGCACCCTGATCTCAAATTTCCAGCCTCCTGAACACAAGATAAATTTCTGTTTTTTATAAGCTATCTAGTCTGTGATATTTTGTTACAGCAGCCCAAGTGGACTAATATAGTTCTTGTTTGAATAAAGGATATAGTATGCAAAATTTCAGAAACTAGAATTTATATATATTAGAATTAATGTCATCTGGAATGGAGTATTCTTTTTTAACGTTTATTTTTTTATTATTATGTTCAATTAGCCAGCATATAGTACATCATTATTTTTTGATGTAGTGTTCAACGATTCATTAGTTGCGTATAACACCCAGTGCTCATCACCACATGTGCCCTCCTTAATACTCATCACCCATTTACCTCATTCCCCCATCCCTCTCCATTTTGTAACCCTCAGTTTTGTTCCTGGAGTCCAGAGTCTCTCATGGTTTGTCTCCCTCTCTGATTTTTCCCCATTCAGTTTTCCCTCCCTTCCCCTATGGTCCTCCATGCTATTCCTTATGTTCCACATATGAGTGAAACCATATGATAATTGTCTTTCTCTGCTTGGCTTATTTCACTTAGCATAATCCCCTCCAGTTCCATCCATGCTGATGGAAATGGTGGGTATTCATCCTTTCTGATGGCTGAGTAATATTCCATTGTATATATGAACCACATCTTTATCCATTCATCTGTTGAAGAGCATCTCGGCTCCTTCCATAGTTTGGTTATTGTGGACATTGCTGCTACGAACATTGGGGTGCATGTGCCCCTTCTTTTCACTACGTCTGTATCTTTGAGATAAATACCTAGTAGTGCAATTGCTGGGTTGTAGGGTAGCTCTATTTTTAACATCTTGAGGAACCTCCATACTGTCTTCCAGAGTGGCTATACCAGCTTGTATTCCCACCAACAGTGTAAGAGGGTTCCCCTTTCTCCACATCTTCGCCAACACTATTGTTTCCTGTCTTGTTAATATTTGCCATGGAATGGAGTATTCTGATTAATCAACAGCTTGGACAAAACGTGAGGTGTATTCCATATAGTTAACACCATTTGTCAAATATTAGAATAGGTTAGAACTTTCCAGAGCAAATTGGATTCTTATTTGCCAGATACTATATTAAATCCTTTATATGTACTAACTAGCTTAAACCTTTTTACAGCCTGTGAGGAAGATACTACTATCCCTGTTTACAGATGAGAAAACTAGTCATAACACTTGTAGGTATTGAAATCAGGATTCAAATCCAGACTGGCCTAACTATGTAGCTGATAATTCTATTACACTATAACCTCCTGCTTTTATGAACCAATGTCTTTGAATACCAATTACCATTTCAATGTCTTGAAATGCACAGCAGAAAAACACCTGTAATGGACAGAATGCTGAGGGAGTAAGCTTTATTGTTCCAAAGTCTGTCCCCAGTGTTCAAGGTTGGTGCAACACCCACAGGAAAAATCTCTGGTTAAATCTGGCTAAATGAGGCAAAGCCTGAAGCACATGACAGGGCTGCAATCCAGAAAAATGTTGATCCAATAACCTGCTTAACTGTCTATAGCAGCTAATCTTCCAGCAGGATTAGCTGACTGCAACTCTGATGCAAAGCAGCTGTGTAAGGTTGCTTCTGGGTAGCCAGATTTCTATTATCTCCCTTTTATGGAGGGCAGCAGTAAATTGCCCCATGCTCTAAGGTCAGCAGCAGTTCTCAAAGACCTTTCTAGCCACTTCCAGGCCAACTGGCTGGGGACACATGACTAAGAGCTCAAACTAAGCAACTTGAACATAAGCTTAAGAGCTAGAGTTTGTTGCTTAAAAGAATGCACTACCACCAGACTTCCAAAACAGATGTGCAAACACATGACCATAAAACAAGGGTTGTTTCCCTCTGTTCTGCATGGTGGCCAGGCAGAAGAGCATCGTTGCCAACAACAAACTAGCTACTACAGGTGGAATGTCCAGTTACTCTAATCTGAAGAAATATTTCAGAACATTTCTTTCACTTTTTGGTCCTTTTCCATTAGTTATTTAGAAGCTTCATGGCTAAATCTTCATGGACACCTTAAAGAAAATGTTATTAATATCTTCATCCACTATAAACTGAACATGACCTTAAAATCTCTATAAAATCAATGTGATTTTTCCTTCAAGTGGAAGGAAAAATAAGGACATCAACAGGATAAAAAATTCAATTCAAAATACCACTCTTTAAAATGTTAAATACAGCTACATGACATCAATGCTCTCATTAATGAAGAAAATATGTTTGTATGTTTCAAGAATATCAGTGTGTACATACATATAATAAGAAATAAAATTTGCATTTTTTTACTTTTTTTTTAAGATTTTATTTATTTGTCAGAGGGAGAGAGCACAAGCAGGGGGGAGCACCAGGCACAGGGAAAGGCAGGCTCCCTGCTGAGCAAGGAGCCTGATGAGGGACTTGATCCCAGGACCCTGGGATAATGACCTGAGCCGAAGGCAGATGCTTAACCAACTGAGCCACCCAGGCGTCCCTTTTTTTACTTTCTTGAGCTTGGCAAATATGTTTCAATTCATGATTTTTCCAATCTATATAAGTTAATTTTATTTCTTTGAAATAAATAAAAAGAATATCATATGTACATAAATATTTTTATATGGCTCCCAGAGTGCAGAATTTTTAGCTAAAAAATTTAAATATGATTGCATTTAACACTATAATTCTAAGATGAGAAATTTGTGATCATAAACATCACTAATAAAACCATAATTTTCTTAGGGAAAATAAACAACTTTGTTATAACCATTCCAACATAAAATCCAGAAAAATATATTTACCTTGATTTCTAAAAATTGATTGTTTAAAACACTCCTTATAAACTCCCTGTAAAACATTTCTCATTCTTTCATCCAGTATACAATTATGTAAAAGGCATATACTTAGCATTTTAATTCCCTTTATCCAAAAATCACTATAATTAATCTACCCAACAGAAACTCTCAGCCTACAAATTCCTCCTACTTTCATCTTTACATTTAAATCTCAAAAATAATTTGACATTCTGTGTTCCCAAAATGTCTGATTTCCCTCTAACTGGTCAGCTTAACAAAGCAGCTCCAAAGATTTCCCATAGTGGTACTGAATAAAGGACCAGCAAAGGTGAAGAAGAATATACACTCATGGTGCCAAAAATGTCTCCATCAAGAGAGTCCCTCAAGATTAATTTAGTCTGCCTCCACATTCCAAACTCTCCCATTTTCTCATTCTCTGTGAGGTAGAGATCAGCAGAATGTAGTCACCGCACATGTGTCCACAGGAGACTTCCTGGGTACCAGGTTTGCTACTTACTAGCTAGGTGACCTTAGACAAGCTGCTTGATCTTTCCAACTTCAGTTTCCTCTGCTGTAAAATGGGGCTAACAAAAGTACCAACATAAAGTTTTTGTGAACATCAAATAAAATAATGCAAGTAAAAGCACTTAATAAAATTGCTGACAAGTAGAAAATAGTGACTATACTTAGATTTTATTATCTCTATAAGATGACCCAGGTGGGTTGAGCAAGGCATATTTACATTAGTGAGAAGTAGAGCAGATGGGAGGAATAGGATTTAGGCTCAAGTTCTAATGTTGTTTCTAATGACATACAGTAAGTACCCTTGAATAATGTCATACAAATATGAATTCAAAATAAAATTCTATGTTCACAAGAAGACAATCTGATGTTCAGATCCACAAAATGTAACAGTATTTCTGGAAAAAATGATGTGAGGCAAATGGCACTAGGAATCCTCAGGGGGGTGCATTTTTCCATTAGTCTTGGTAAAACTTAATAGGAAATAATGCAAAAGGAAGCACTTCTGGAATGGTGAGGAAAGACCTCAGAAAATCTACTCCCCTGTAAAAGCAATGCAAATACTAGCAACAATTGCCAAAATCAACTTTTCTAGATGTTAACCAAAGGCTTGTAACAATTCAAGGAGAGTTAATTTTTTAAAAAAGACAAAACTGGATTTCCTTGACTGTTAACCCAACTGAACAGAGATATGAGTGGCCACATATAATAAATAAAACAGATTTTAGAGAATTAATTCTGGAAAGTCACTTAGCAAACAGAGATAACAATAACCAACAGCAACAACAAGTCCTGGAGAGGAGAGAATCTGATCTCAAGAGTTGTCAGATTGTATCATTTAAAATATCTAGTTCTGAGCAAAAAAAAAAAAAATTATGAAATATACAAAGAAACAGGAAAGTATAGACCACAAACAAGGGGGAAAAAAGCAATTAATGGGAACTATGCCTGAGGAAGTATAGATACCAGACTTACTGAAAAAAGACTTTTAGAAAACAATCATAAATATGTTCAGGTATCTAAAGGAATGGTGTCTAAAGAATTAAAGAAAACTATGAGAACAATCCCTTACAAATAGAGAATATCAGCAAAGAGACAGAAATTATTAAAAAGAAGCAAGCAGAAATTCCAGAGTTTAAATATATAATAACTGAAATAAAAAATCCATTAAGGGTCTCTGTAGAAGACCAAGCATACTAGTAGCAGAAAGAACTAGCAAACTTGAAGACAGATCAATTGAGATTATCCAGTCTGAAGAACAGAAAGAAAAAGAATGAGGAAAAATGAACAAAACCTCAGAGACATATAGGACATCATCAAGCATATCAAGATATGTATAATGGGAGGAGAGAAAGAAAGCAACAGAAAGAATATACAAAGAAAAAGTGGCCAACTTCCCAATTTGATAAAAAATATTAAACAACCAAGAAGCTCAATGAAGTCTGATAAAATAAACTCAAAGAGATCTGGGCCTAAACACACCACAGTCAAAATGTTGAAAATTGAAAAAAAAAAAAAAAGGAGAGAGAAACTATTCAAAGCAACAAGAAAAAAAACAACAACTCATGATCATATCCAAGGGATTCTCAATAAAATTAACAGCTGACTTCTCATCAGTAACTATGTAGCCCAGTAGGCAGTAGAAGGACATACACAAAGTGCTCAAAGAAAAGAATGCCAAGCCAAAATTCTATAAATACCAAAACTATCATTCAAAATGCAGAAGAAATTAAGACACTCCAGATTAAGAAGAAAACTATATTTTGTCACCAGCCCTACAAGAAATAGTAAAAGGAGTTTTTTGGGCTAAAATAAATGGACACTAGACAGTAACTCAGATGTACACAAAGAAATAAAGTACACTGGTAAAGGCTAACTACATAGGTATATATAAAAGACCATAAAAATGTACGTTTGTAACTCTCCCCTTATCTCATTCAAAGGACAACTGTATTAAGCAATAGTTTTGTGCTGATAAGCTTATGTATAAAAATGTAATTTGTATGATAAATAGCACAAAGGAGGGGAGGGAATGGAGCACTCTGAAAACAAAGTTTTTGTATACTATTAAAATTAAGTTGGTATTAGTCTAAACTAGATTGTTTTAAGTTAAAATGAGAATTATAATCTCCAGGGCAACAAGTATGATAATAACTCAAAAATATATAAATAAAAGAAACAAGTAAATTAATTTGGAATACTAAAAAAAAATCTATTTAACACAAAAGAAGGCACATAGAAAAATAGAGAAATAAAAGAGGACATAAAACAGAGAACACAAATAGCAAAATGTCAGGCATAAATACTATCTTAGCATAAATTACATTAAATACATGTAATTGGATGAAACACTCTCAACAAAAGGCAAAGATCAGCATATGGTTTTAAAAAATCCAGAAACATGCTGCTTAGAAGAGACATTCTTTAAATTTACAGATATAAATAAACTGCACCTATAATGACTGAAAATTATATAACATGCAAACAGTAACCAAAAGAAAGCTAGAGTAACTAAACCAAGATCAGACAAACAGACTTTAAGATAAATATGGAATTTTTTTTTAAAGATTTTTATTTATTTATTGAGAGAGAGAGAGAATGGTAGAGAGAGAGCATGAGAGGGAAGAAGGTCAGAGGGAGAAGCAGACTCCCCGCTGAGCAGGGAGCCCGATGCGGGACTCGATCCTGGGACTCCAGGATCATGACCTGAGCCGAAGGCAGTCGCTTAACCAACTGAGCCACCCAGGCGCCCAGATAAATATGGAATTTTAAGTATTCTCTACTTGCAGATTTTTAACAAAGAAATCCTCATAAATGCATCAAAATAAAACTATTAGAACTAATAAAAGATTTCAGTAAGGTATTAAATACATGATCAATATATAAAAATCCTAAATTTCTAAAAACTAAGCAATAAAAAGTCCCAACATGAAATTCAGAAAATAATTCCATTTACAATAGCATCAAAAAGAATTAAATACTTAAGAATAGATTTAATAAAAGAAGTGCAAGACTTGTATACTGAAAACTATTAAACACCATTGAAATAAATCAAAGAAAATCTAAAGAAATGGAAAATCATCCATATTCATGTGTCTGAGAATTTAATACTGTAATGGCAATACTTGGTAAATTGATCTATAAGCTGATCTACCTATCAAAAACCCCAGCTGCTTTTTTGCAGAAATGAGCAAACCAATCCTAAAATTTATATAGGAGTGCAAGGGACCCAAAATAGCCCAAATCTTAAATAAGAACCAAGTTAGAGAATTTATACTTCTTAATTTCAAAACTTACTACAAAGCTACAGAAACTGAGACAGCATGGTACTGGCAAAAGAACAGACAATAGATTAATAAAATAGAATTGAGAGTTAAGAAATAAACCCAGACTTTTTGGTCAACTGATGTTCGACAAGGGTGCCAAGACTATTCAATGGGGGGAAAGAATGGTCTTTTCAACAAATGGTGCTGGGGCAACTGGCTATCCAGATACAAAAGAATAAAGTTGAACGCCTACCACACACCATATAAAAAAATTGAACTAGGGGCGCCTGGGTGGCTCAGTCGGTTAAGCATCTGCCTTCGGCGCAGGTCATCATCCCAGCGGGGAGCCTGCTTCTCCCTCTCCTGTTCCCCGCTTGTGCTCACCCTCTCTCTTTCTCTCCCTGTCAAATAAATAAATAAAATCTTTTAAAAAAATTAACTGAAGATGGATTATAGACCTAAATGTATGAGCTAAAACTATAAAATCCTTAGAAGAAAATTTAGAAGTATTTCTTCATGACTTTATGTTAGGCAATGGTTTCTTAACAAGAAAAAATAGATAAATTGGACTAATACAAATCAAACACTTTTCTCTAAAGGACACTACCAAGAAAACAATCCACAGACTGGGAGAACATATTTGCAAAGTATATATCTGATAAGGGACTTGTACCAAGAATATATAAAGAACTCTTACAAATCAATACAAACAACCCAAGTAAAAAAATGGACAAAGGATTTAAATAAACTTTTTTTTCAAGAAGACATGCAAATGGCAAAAAAAGCATATGACAAGATGCTCAACATCATTAGTCATTAGGGAAATGAATGTCAAAACCATGAGAAAGCATTCCACACCAACTAGAATGGCTAAAATAAAAACTGAAAAAGACATACAAGTGCTTAGAATGACTATAGAGAAACTGAAACCCTTGTGCATTTCTGGTGAGATTATAAAACAGTCCAGCCTCTTTGGAAAACAGTTTGATGGCTGCTCAAAATGTTAACCATAGAGTTACTATATGACCCAACAATTCCAGTCCTCGGTATATATCCAAGAGAAGTAAAAATATATGACCACACAAAAACTTGCACATAAATGTTCATAGTAATAATATTCAAAATAACCAAAAAACAGAAAAAAGCCAAATGGCCATCAGCTGATAAAAGGACAAACAAAATCCGATAGATTCATACAGTGGAATATTACTCAGCAATAAAAACAAATGAGTACATGTTATAATGCATGCTACCACATGCATGCTACTCTATGAAATATGCATGCTACAACATGGATGAACTTTGAAAACATTATGCCAAGTGAAAAAAGCCAGTCATAAAAGGCCACATATTATACAATCCATGTATACGAAATATCCAGAATAGGTAAATCCATAAAGACAGAAGTAGATTACTGGTTGCCAGAGGCTGGAGGAGAGATATGAGAAGTGACTGCTAATGGATGCTGGTTTCTTTTCAGACTGATGAAAATATTCTTTTTTTTTAATTTTTTATTGTTATGTTAATCACCATACATTACATCATTAGTTTTTGATATACCGTTCCATGATTCATTGTTTGCTGATGAAAATATTCTAAAATTTGATGGTGGTAATTGTTGTACAACTTTGTGAATATACTAAAAACACTGGATTGTACAATTTAAGAGTGTGAATTTTAGGGGTGCCTGGGTGGCTCAGCAGTTAAGCGTCTGCCTTCGGTTCAGGTCATGATCCCAGAGTCCTGGGATCAGGCCCTGCATCAGGGTCCCTGCTCAGCAGGAAGCCTGCTTCTCCCTCTCCCACTCCCCCTGCTTGTGTTCCCTCTCTCACTGTGTCTCTCTCTCTGTCAAATAAATAAACAAAATCTTTAAAAAAAAGAAGAGTGTGAATTTTATAGGATATAAATTATATATATATAAAGCTTAATAAAGCTTTTATAAAAATAATACAACAAAGAAATGCAGCTGTCATAATAATTTCTTTAAAAAGCGAATAGGCACAATAAGATATCACCTCACACCTATTAGAATGGCTATTATCAAAAAGACAAGAAATAACAAGTGTTGGCGAGGATGTAGAGAAAAGGGAATCCTTGTGCACTTTTGGTGGGAATGTAAATTGGTGCAACCGCTATGGAAAACAGTTGGAACTTTCCTCAACAAATTAAAAATAGAACCACCATATAATCTAGCAATTCCACTTCTGGGTTTTTATCTGAAGAAAGTAAAAACACTAACTTAAAAAGATATATGCGCCCCTATGTTCACTGCAGCATTATTTATAATAGCCAAGACATGAAAACAACCTGTATCCAGTGATGGATTAATGAATAAAGAAAATGTGGTAACATATACAGACATATATAGAGAGAGACAGATATCTATATCTATCTGTGTACAAAAAAGTGTGTGTATATATGTTAGGCAATGGTTTCCTTACAAGAAAAAAATAGATAAATTAGTCATATACAAATAAACATTTTTCTTCAAAGGACACTACCAGGAAAAAAAATAGCCTATATAATATATATAATGGGATATTATTCAGCCATACAAAAGAATGAAATCTTGCTATTTGCACCAACATGCATGGACCTTGGGGGCATCGTGCTAAGTGAAATAAGTCAGAGAAAGGCAAATACTCTATGGTATTATTTATGTGTAGGATTTAAAAACACACCAAGCTTATAGATGTGGAGAACAGATTGGTGGTTGCCAGAGATGGAAGGTAGGTGTGGGGAAGATGGGTGAAGGTGGTCAAAAGATACAAACTTCCAGTTATAAAATAAATAAGTCATAGGAATGTAATGTAGAGCCTGGTGACTATAGTTAATACTATTGTACTGTATATGTGAAAGTTGTTAAGAGAGTAGATCTTAAAAGTTCTCATCACAAGAAAAAAATTTTCACCATAGATAGTGATATGTTAACTAAACTTATTGTGGTGATAATTTTACAAGGTATACAAATATGGAATTATTATGTTGTACACTTGAAATTATTATATTATGTATCAATTATACCCCAGTTTTTTTTAAGTGAATAGAGTGTGATTTACCTTTGAAAGTGTGAATAGATGCCACAGTTTATTTTCATTCTTGGCCCTCTTTGACAAATAGACCTATGTAAGTCAGGTCCTAACTTGACAAAAACAAGCAGAGAGAAGGAAAGTAGGAGGGTTACACTTGAGTGAACTGCCAAAAGCATCTCCAGCCAAAATCTCAATCATTGGGAGCACTGAACAGATTCAGAAAACAATTCCTGGATCCACCCAAAAACCTGGAACTGTCACGAGAACAATTTATCCCCCTTACCTTTTCCTAAGAGAAGTTTTGAACACAAGAAAACCAGATTGTTCCATACCAGAATAGGTAAACAGACTGTCCTAAAAAAAAAAAAAGACTGAAGGTAGCTCTAAAAACAGGTCCAAGTTGTCCTGAAAGGTTTTAGTGCTGCTGCTAACTTCAAAAATCTCCTTAGCATCCATTTTCCAATTTGTACTTATTGGACCCTCTTGTCTCAGCTCTGTTAGTGTGTGACTAACATAGTTGTGTGGCTACAGAAAGTCTTTCAACCTCTCTGGACCTCAATTTCTTCATTCCTAAAATAAGGATACACAAGGTCTGGTCTGCCTATGAAACCAGGTGGTTTAAAATTAAAAGACAGTATATGGGAAAGAACTCTGTAAATTATAAAATTCCACATAAAACAAAGTAACTAGTATGAGCGGTGGAATTAAGCTGCAGCTAAGGTATGTTGTGAAACTCTGCACTTTGTTTTAGCAAACAAAGGGAAGAAGAGGAAGGAACTTTGGCTAATCCTGAAAGAAATAGTAATAGAGGAGAGAGAAGGCAGCAGGGAAGCTCCTTATGGAATTCTTTGTTACCACTGAACCCTGGTGTAAAAATTTTCCCCCAAAGATTCAAAAGTCACATTCTTCCATTCCAAGAGTCAGGATGTTTAATTGTACATTTCTGAACTCCTTTACATTAGTAGGGAGGATACAAATCTAAAATATTAATAATTGATTTAGAATTTCTAAATCTGTTTTCATAGATTATGTGGCCAGCCAAAATGGATTGCATAGTCCTTTAGACTCCTACATGTATCATGTACCTGTGACTATCTAATGCCTCATTTTACAGTGAGATGTTCTGAGAAGCAGAAGGCCTCGCCTGAAGGAACCTGAATTAGATGATGAGAGGAGACATGGAACTCTGATCATAATTTGCTCTCCAACCTTGGGTAAATCACATAATCCCTTTGAGTGGTATAACTTATAAAATAATAGTAATTCTATCTGCTTTATCTGCCTCACAAAGTAAGGGTAAAAGCTATGTGTGATTTTATGTGAAAACAAGTTCTTTAGAAGAGCCAAATCATTAGGACAACAAATGAACTAGTACTATGGGGTTTGTAAGTAAGTGAATGAGTCAATGAATGAATGGATGAATGAATGAATGAATGAATAAAATGGCAAATATCAAGCATGACTCTGTAGAAGTTTTACCCATGCATTCTTTCCAGGGCAATACAAAAACACGATATCTTCCACATGGTAGCTTTTTATTTATTTACTATTCAGACATTTATTAAGACACTCAAGATATGTTCCTCTATAGAAAATGGAAACAATGAGCTCTGAGGGAGAAGTACCCCAGTGAGCTGGAATTCCAGCTGTGCCATTGTGTGACTTTGAACAAATAACAGAATGTCTCTCAAGGTTACCTCTACTGAAAAGTGGAGGGAATATTACCCATTCTGCAAGACTGTTACTGCATCTTAAAGGAGATAACTACATATAAAATTGTCTACTAGAGCACTGGCCCATACAACAGTTCACTAAAAGTGGTTCTTCTTATTATTTAAGGCATATTTCCCCATATCCTCCAACTCAAGAATTCTTAATCTAGATTCCATGAACCATGAACCTTTTGCATTTTCATACATAATTTTATATATATATATGCAGTGTGCATTCTTCCAGGAGAAAGCTCATAGCTTTCGTCAAATTCTAAAAACAGTAAAAACAGTTGCTACAATGTAACCCTTTAAAATGGTGATATCCAGCATAGAACACAATATTGCGAAAGGTGACCTACCAGTGCGGAAGGCTGATGTCATCCTCTCTTGGTACCACTCCCTCCCACATTCATATAATGCTAATCATACTAAACTCTTTTCCATTGAGCCCCAAAGCAGATTCACAATTCTCAAAAAATAGCTCTAGGCAGATACTACCATTTTACCAGAAGAATCTCTAAAGGTGAAATTAACCTGACATCTGGATCTGGAATCCACCTAGACTCTTCCCCTCTTTTCTTTCATTTAGTTTATTTTGCGCTTTATGGTCATCTAAAACCCTTGGGTCTTTATAAGGAATTGCCATGCCTTATAGCCCTCCTAAACTTGTCCTTCATCCTATTACTTGGAATTAACTTTTTAAACACATTAAAATGTCAAAGTCGGCTTGAGTCTTTTGAGATCTTGTTAAATGATAATAGAGTTATCCATTCACTTAACTATTCATCCAACAAATATTTACAGGAATACCTACTGTGTGCTGTTAGCCAGCTCTTAGCCAGCTCTTCCAGCTTTAAGTCATACATAAATTTGATTTCTATGCCACCAAGCCACTGATAAAAATAATATTAAAATGAAAATATTTATTGTAATCAGGATATAGGTGTGAGGCAAGACACCCACAAAATTTCTAATTCAGGTTACTTCTTCAATGTAGAATTAAAGGAAATAAATATGTAATGGCTGGTTTCCAGTTACCAATTTATTGCCTCTCAGCTCTACATCTATCCTCCTCTGTCTGCTCTGCAACCTGTAAATATTTCTCCTTTGCTAGCTGGCACAGTTTAGACTTTGTCAGCAAAAGACACTAAAGGAGTTTCTGTACCTGGTTCCAGTGTACTCCTCTTGGAAGGGTCTGCAATGTGCAGTGTAAGCAGTCACTATAGTACCCTGAGACTAGTACCATATGACACATCCCTGTCAATGGCTTCCTTCAGCGTCCTCTAAGGTGACTTCCACAGTGCTCAGCTCCTGAAGGACATGAGGCTCAGCAGTCCCTGGAGCCAACAGCATTTGGCACCATCCATAATGACTACCCCCAGGTACCTCCTTGAATGGCTTTGTAATGATTTCTAAAGTATGAGACATCTCTTTGGAAGGCTTTCTTTGGCATCTTTTGGGAAGCTCTGCAGTAGGTTCTGAGGTGCACCACCTCTCCACAGATAGCTTTCTCCAACACCCAGAAAGCATATCCTCAGTGTGTACTGCTGGCATAGCGCCTCAGCAAAGTCCTCCACCACCCATCTGAACTGCACCCTTTCTAGTAAGATCTGGATCTCAGCCCAGAGTGGTAGGGGGGGCTTTTCATTGATGTTCTACCTCAGTCCTAAGAGGTAGTAGCTGTTCCCTAGACCTAACCATAGGACTATAGAACTCTCCCCTCCCCCCACAGCTTACCACTGCATTACTAACGGCCTATTTGTAGCAGTTCCTTTTACCTGGTACATCATGTCTTGCTATCCAGAAGAAATTACAAGGCCTATCAAGAAGCGAAAGACACAGGTACAAGAGACAGAGCAAGCATCAGAACCAGACATGGCAGAATGTAGGAATTATCAGGATGAGAATTTAATCAATTATGATTAATATGCTAAAGGTTGTAATGTATAAAGTAGACAGCATGAGAAAACAGATGGGTAATATAAGCAGAGAAATGGAAATCCTAAGAAACAAAAAGAAATGCCAGAGATAATAAAAAAAATACTGTAACAGAAATGAAGAATGCCTCTGGTGGGCTTATTAGTAAACTGGACATGGCTGAGCAAAGAATCTCTGACCCTGAGGATGTATCACAGAAACCTCCAAAACCCAAAATCAAAGAGAACAAAAACTGAAAAAAATAGAACAGAATATCCAGGGACTATGGGACAACTACAAAAAAAGGTATAACATGCACATAATGGAAATACCAGGAGAAGGAAGAGAGAAAAGAACAGAAGAAATATTTAAAATAATAATGACTGAGAATTTCCCCCAAATTAGTGTCTGACACCAAACCATAGATCCAAGAAGCTCAGAGAAAACCAAGCAGGATAAATGCCAACAAAAACTAAACCTAGACATGTCATTTTCAAATAACAGAAATTCCAAGATAAAGAAAAAATCCTGGAAGAAGCCAGAGGAAAATAATATGTTACCTACAGAGGAACAAGGTAAGAATTACATCCAACTTCTCCTCAGAAACCATGTAAACAAGTAAAGAATAGCACGAAATACTTAAAATATTGAAAGAAAAAAACCCACCAACTTACAATTATGTCTCCTGCGAAAGTATCCTTCAAAAGCGAAGGCGAAATAAAGGTTTTCTTAGACAGACAAAAAATTGAGGGACTCTGTTGCCAGTAGTCTGCCTTTCGAGAAATGTTAAAAATTCTTCAGAGAGACAGGAAATAATATAGATCAGAAGCTCAGATCTATATAAACAAAGAGCATCAAAGAAAGAGTAAGTGAAGGTAAACAAAAAACTTTTATTTCTCTTACTCTGTATAATTGATCTAACAGATAACAGTTTGTTCAAATAATAGCAATAATGTATTTGATTAGATATGTTTATATATATCTTACGTGTGTGTGTGTGTATGTATATATGCTTTTGTATGCTTCTATATAAGTGAAATGAATGACAGCAATGATACAAATGATGGGAGGAAGAAATTAGGATTATTTTGTTAATAAAGTACTTACTTAAAATGCTCAGTTAAAACCACAAAAAGCAGAAAATGAGTGGAAAGCAAAAATAGGAACAAAAACAAGGGCAACAAGTAGAAAACAGTAATGAATATGATAGATACTAATCTGATCCAATTATATGAATAATCACTTTGAATGCTAAGTAAAATAAATCATTCAGAAAAAGACAAATATCATATGATTTCATTCATATGTGGAATTTAAGGGAAAAAAAAAAAACAAATGAACTAAGAAAAAAAAAGGCATACCAAAACAGACTCTTAACTATAGAGAACAAAGGATGATTACCAGAGGGGTGGTGGGTGGGGGATGGGTGAAATAGGTGAAGGGGATTAAGAGCACACTTATGATGAGCACTGAGTCATGTATGGAATTGTTGAATCACTATATTGTACACCTGAAACTAATATAACACTGTATGTTAACTATATTGAAATTAGAAATTTTTTAAAAGGCCCAGATACATACATGTGAATAATTAATTTATGACAGAGGTGACATTACAGATCAGTGGGAAAAGAATGCACAAAACAGCTATCCATAAGAAAAAAGATAGATTTTTATGTATGCAACTTGCCACACAAAAAGTTAAATTTTGGATGGACTAATATCTAAATATGAAAAATAAAACTATTATAAAAGCCTATAGAAGACTTTCTTCCTGGCAGAAAGATGCTATATCAGTCAGAGTTTCAATAAGAGAAGCATTAGAAGATACACACACACACACACACACACACACACACACACACACACATATCTGTTACAGAAATTTGACTTTAGGTAATTGTGAAAGATAAGTTAACCAGTTTGTGTAAGCCTGCTATCTTCCCATATGACACTGGAGCTGTAAGCTGGAAGGGGAGAAGGCAACATAAATGTGAACTGGGGAACAGCAAGAACAACCTAGAACTCAAAACCATGAGCCATAACTGACAAGGGACAGGCTAAAATCTCTTTCAGTTCGTGTTGCCCCTGACTTTTTTGGAAAATGTGTCCTGCAGGAACCAGGGCTCTTCTTCACAGAGCTAAAGCACACACATCTGGCCAAGGTGTTAGAGAAGCTAAAGAAAGATCCAGGAAAAAGTATAGCAATTACAGCCTAACAGCAGCTTCCTGCCAATGAAGTGATCTATCAGATAAATGATAAAAATGTATGAGCTACAAAATGTCTGTTGTTTAACTTCAGTCCTTTAAATCTCATACAAGAGGGGCGCCTGGGTGGCTCAACTGGTTAAGCGTCTGCCTTCCGCTCAGGTCATGATCCCAGGGTCCTGGGCTTGAGCCCCGCATCGGGCTCCCTGCTCGGCAGGAAGCCTGCTTCTCCCTCTCCCACTCCCCCTGCTTGTGTTCCCTCTCTCGCTGTGTCTCTCTCTGTCAAATAAATAAATAAAATCTTTAAAATCAATCAATCAATCAATCTCACACAAGAATCTCTCTCTTGGCCTACCTAGCCAGAAACACGCAGAAGGAAATTCTGGGAAGTATAGTCCAGCCTAGCAGAATTGACACATTAGAAAGCCACCACAATTAGGAAAGAATTTCCTGTGACCGCTAAAGAAGGGCATAAGTCATATGAGAAAAGACAGATCAACATGAAAATTATAAGCTCCACATGTCAACAGGTATAATAAACAAAATGAAAAGACAATCCTCATCCTGGTAAAAGAAATTTTAAAACTTTTTAATGATAAAAATACTCATATCCAGAATATTTTAAAATTTCCTTCAAATCAATAAGAAAACTCTAGCAAACCAATTGATAAACAGACCATTCAGAAAAGGAAAATCTATAAGGGACAATGAAAGGATGATGAACCTCACTAATAAATCAGAAAATAAAAATTAAATAACAATACTCTCTAGATGGACAAAATGTAATAAATCTGAAAACACCAAGCATTAGTGATGATTAGGTAAAGTATAGTTCTTATAGGTTGCTGTTAAAGTATATACTGGTACAAGCAGTTTGAAGAGGTTGTAATTTAGTAATATGCAGTATATGTGAAGGTATATCTACTATAGAACACAGCAATTTCACTTCTAGGTTTCTAAAAAAGAAACTTGTGCATATATGCAAGAAGACATGAAAAGGGATGTTTATTGTATACAACAAAAAAGTGACATCACTCTAATTGGCCTCTCAGTTAAGGATAGAAAATAAATTGTGTTTATTCATACAATAAAATACTATTGTTAAATTAATTAAGCAAGGAGGCCATTAGTCTGAAGTGGCTTTAATGCTTTAGCAACGTACTAAGCAAACCAAAACCTAAACCTGAAATGCCTCAAGGTTAAGAAATAAAATAGGACAACCAATCACAAACAGTCAAGTAAGCTATCCCAAATTAGGCAACCACTTAAGCTACAGCCAATCGAATAATTTCCTTGCTTTGCTTCTGCCTTTTCTCTATAAAAGTCTTTCCCCTAGCACCTGTTGGTGGAGAGCTCCTAACCACTTCTGGCTTGGTGCTGCCTGATTCAAATCAATTTTTGCTTTAATAAACTCATAACAATTTTAATGTGCTTCAGTTTCTTTTAACACTATATAGCAATCAAAATAATTTAACTGTAGCTAGTGTATCACTATAGATAATTTTTAAAATAATATTAATAAAGTTTCAAAAGGATATACAGAGCAGAATAATATAAAATTCTGGGTACATATCAATAGCATATATTCTGGACATATACATATGTAGTAAAAAAATACGCATAGAAATGATAAATCCCAACCTCAGAACGCTACTATAGTTTCCTTTGGTGCAAGAGAGAAAAGAAAGTGCTAGGAGAGGGGAACTTTCTGCCTGCTTCCCTCATTAAATGAGTTAAAGTTTTAATATGTGTTCATTTTTGTATCTCTAAGAATCATAATCTTATTTGTGTTCATTATCTTTTAGGACATTGCAGACTAGAAGAATGAAAGGGGTCTGTCAGAAGAGCAGGACAGACAATCCCTTTAGGGCAAACTTCACTTACTGTAATGTTTTACTTTATTGTAAAGGAAGATTTCCTGCCCTGCTATTCCAAGGAATATTCTTGCAGTTTAGAAAGCTTAAGTGTCAAGTTCGAAGGCTTTTTTAAAAAATATATCAACATGAATGAAGGGGAGCTATCTGAGCAGCAATCTGGAGAATAATCAAAATTAAAATTCAAAATCTTTTCTCTTGGCCACAGGGGCACTGCCGAGTTGATCCAAATACTAGTTATATAATATTCACAGGCACAACCTAAAAGCATGCTTTCTTTTCAAATTCTGAAATCTTAACAGCATTTGTTTTCTTTTAAGATTTTTGAAACCCTGGCTCACTTCTAGGAGGTTCCTTCCAGTTCAGCTTTGGCTGTACAGCTTAACATCCATTCACAGGATTTGGGGGGCAGGTTCTGAATAGCAGAATTTCCAACTGGGAAAGTTTATGTATCCCATCAGATACCTTCACCCTACACTCCCCACCCAAGCCACCACCCCCACCCCCACCACCAAATTCAGGAATCTTGTTTCTATACCGAGGGAATAACAAAGGCATTTGATGTTTCTTTGGTTTCATACTAGTATGGCAGTATGACAAAGAACCCATTCCCATAAACATCGTTTAATAAGCCACAATTTTATTTAACACTCACCTAGCTGCTTAAGATAATAGAATAAAATATACCCCAAAATAATTTTTAAAGAAATATGTAAGCAATGCTAGTCCCTGGCTCTCACAAAGCAGGTATCTAATTAAAGCTTTTTGAGACTCTGTTCTACACTCCCATCCTAAACCTACTTTCTAGAGTTACTTTTAACTGCAGAGCTTTCACAGTGAATAGAAAAGAGAAAGGAAAAGAGGATTTGTAAATACACAGCCACAAAAGTCTGAGCTCATCCTCAGTGACTCCTGGGCACACTCTTGGAGAGGGGCTGGGCCAATTAAGGTGATTGTGGAGGTCATAATCACTATGAGCTTGTTGGGAAGTTCTTGTGAATATTTGAATATCAATGCACGTAATATATGCAGAATGAATTTTCAGAAGCCAGACTACATTGTTTACACAGCACTAGAAATCTCCTCACTGCCTAGCTTGTGTGCATGCATTTCTGAATTCAGAAACAAAAGGAACAGTTGAGATCATATTTAATGGGGTCCTAAAAGCAAATTTCAATGTGAAGCAGCCATGATAAGAAAAGTAGCAATTTTGCCCTTGGTAAAAGTAATATTTTTTCTTCTAGATTCTGTCTCCCCTTTCAGCTACTCATTTTCAAAGATCATTTGGTTTTTGAAGTTATTTATTGTTCTTTTTAAAACTAAACAAAATTAACTTGGTACCAGCAGTATCAGGTGCTTTCACATTTTATTCACTTTATGTCTTAGATGAGAAAATTGACCCAGAGAAGGTAAATCATCGGTTGGTCCAAGGTCACAAGCGACAGGGGTAAGGTTTGAATTCACATATCCTGACTTGGTTTTGTCTGTCAGTTCCCTAAAGTAATTGTGTTGAAATATCTTTAGTATTCTTCTTTTAGAGGTATTTGTATTTGGAGACTCTTAAGCATTGCAGTTTAGCATCTTTCCATGCCTACACAAGGCAGCTGCATATTGCTCCAAAATACCTCTCAAATTACCCTAGTTCAAGATAAAATCATCTTACCTGAACTATTAAAACGGATTTCCAACTAGTCTCCCTGTTTCACTCTTCCCTTCCCTTCACGGTGTTTTCTTTACCATAAATTGGTTTCTGTAATGCTACTGGTAAATTCCTTCATTGATTTCCCAAGGCACTGAAAATAAAATTCAAATCCATGACCAAGACTTACATGACTTGCCTCTTGACTCTTGGCCCATTTCCTCTGTATTATACCCTACTTTGTATTACTCCCACCAGCTATTTATACTGCAGTCATACTGCCCTTCTTTCTACTCAGCAAATCATTAAGTCAACTCAGTTTTAGGGCCTTTGCACCAGCTGTTTCAATTTCCTGCCAATTCAAGTTTTAGGTCAAATGTCATCTCAAGGAAGCCTTCCTCTTTACCAGAGTCCCTTATTTTAGTCTCTTCATGGTGCTTATTACTATGAAATCTCAATCATTTGTCCCTAACTTATTTTTTCTCCTCTCCTTTTAGAAATCTGTCTTCACTGTATCCCTTGCTTATGAAAAATTCAATAAATATCTATTGAATATATGAATGTGTGAATGAATGAAATTACATTTCCAAGGCCCAATTGGTTAACATTTCACAAATAGTCATGTCTGTTGGTGGGGGACGGACATCAAGGAAGAGATTTTTATTTTTAACTAGGAGAGTGGCTTGTCAGAATCTCTTTATGCACAGAATTTTCACAAGCAATTCCCTGAATTCCCTCATTCATGACTCCCTACAAGGCCATGGAACCCAAGTTTAGAACCCCTGTTTCACTGTACAGTTCAGATGCATTATCTTGGCTTATATGATGCAAATAGTTTGATTTTTGTTTAATTGTCCTCCCTGATCATTACATAGGAGTTGGGAGCCTTAAAGAAGTACAGTTTATTCTGTACTTCTCTTATAAAACACTTCCACAAACTACTATGAATGTCAGTTTATATTATGCATATGTACAAGTTCAGGGTATATGTCTATTTTATTCACCATGGTATCAATAGTGCCCAATATAATACCTCACATGATGAAGAGCCCAATTAATATCAGGGTTAAAATAAACTCACTTTTCTTGACCTTCTATTTATTTCTTATAAATAGTGGTTGTTTCATATCTGAAAATGGATGTTACTATCAATCACATTTTCTAGGACATTCAAATTAGAGGTTCCAAATTGGTTCACAAATTTTCTTTCTGACTTTAAGGAAAATCTTTTCAGAGACTAATACAGGCTGTGTCAAGGTTTAAATTGTGTCTTTCAAATGTTTTGAAATAGGAAAATAAAAGGCAGTAAAACAAGTAGTATGTGTAGTTGCAATAGAACATAAGTTTCTCCGGGCGCCTGGGTGGCTCAGTTGGTTAAGCGACTGCCTTCGGCTCAGGTCATGATCCTGGAGTCTGGGGATCGAGTCCCTGCTCAGCGGGGAGTCTGTTTCTCCCTCTGACCCTCCCCCCTCTCATGCTCTCTCTCTCATTCTCTCTATCAAATAAATAAAATCTTTAAAAAAAAAAAGAACATAAGTTTCTCCACTATCACATTCATATTAATAGCAAATTTACCTGCCTGTGGGATATTTATTGCCATTTAACAAACACTGAGAGGCTGCAGAAATCACTGTCTGCTTCTAAACTCAACTAGCTTAAAGATTTTTGTGTGAAAGGTGAAATAAAGCAATAATATAGCATGAATGTATACTGGGTGAGACCAATGATCCTGATGAATAAACAGTGTGATCAGAAGGTGGAACTAGCAAGGAATTTAAGGTAATAGTAAATGTTGATACTAATCTTCTCTACATGGCTTCCTCTGTATTTTCATAGCAGCAAAAACACTTTTAAAGGCAAAGGATTTTAATACTCCACTAAGAAAAATTCCTAATAATACTACACTCTTCTAGCCCCATTCATCTCCAGAGGGGCGTAAATATACTCTCCTTTTCTCATTTCACATATACATGGGGACCTTGACCAAATAGTGGCTCTGTACTTACAATTCCCAATGCAAAAGTCCTAGTATTATGGAGGAGAACCATCACTTTGGAAAAACATGTGTGATTCCTAAAACAACTCATTTTTTAGTTTATATGAGAACCAGAGATGAAATATGAATATGAGCAAAATAAGCAGAATCACAATTCAGAGATATGGCTTGGAAAAACAAAATAAAAGGACATGTTTACATAAATTATAAGCACTCCGGGGCTGGGATATTATTCTTTCTCCAGCACTGTCAACCATTTATATAGCATTGTATACACTTGTGGCAATATAGAATGAAAAATAATAATTAATACAGTATGTTTATCCTGAATCCCATAGACTTTTTCTTATCGGATCCTTGCAGCCTAGTTTTTTTTTTAAGTCAATTCATAATTGACCATATGTATTTCCCAATCCTTGCCTATTAGGCTTCGTTCTCTCTTATAAACCCACTAGTGATTATTTTGGACAAATATCTGCTATATCATTATTAGCAAGGCATGGACTTCAAAGAGTTCAACTTGGATAGTGTTGAAATGATTGGAATGTTGGCCAAGAGCTTTAACCTCAAAGGGGTGTGATTTCAGTGATTTCTGGTTTTAGATGGCTCAGAAATAGAGAAAAGAAAATGGAGAATGGGGTAGGGGAGTAAGGAGAAAGAAAGGTTAGAGAAATTAATCATGAAGCTATACCAGTATTTAAAATACCAAGAGATCAAAATTCAAAGGTATCTGTTTTGACCTTAGGCATGTATCTGTTGAAGGAATCAACAAATGAATGTGGAGAGTCCCTAATGAAACAGCTTTCTAGCTGGTTTCCTGACTGAAATCTTTTTTCCCTCTTCAATCTATCCCACACACTTCTGCCAGAATTATCTTCCAAAAGTATAGTTCTAGCAAAAATCTTCCTTTAATTTTTAAAGAAAATCAAGCTAATCACTGCCTGTACAGTAACTCCTTGATATGACCCTCAAAGTCCCAGGACTCTTTTCCTGCCTGATCTCCTTCCACTGCCCTCCACACATCCTATGTGCCCACAATATTGATCTTCCCTGAGTTCCCTCAAACATCCCAGCTCCTCAATATCCAGGGCCTTTGTTTCTGTTACTTTATAACATCTTCCTAACTCTGTGAACCTGGAAAATTTACCACTTAAGATGCAGAATAAATGTCACTACCTCCATGTACTTTCCTGACTCTCCTCCTATTAAGATAGTTGCTTCCTCCTTATCAAATCTTTTTTTTAATATTTTACTTATTTATTTGACAGAGAGAGACACAGCAAGGGGGAGTGGGAGAGGGAGAAGCAGGCTTCCCGCTGAGCAGGGAGCCCAATGCGGGGCTTGATCCCAGGACCCTGGGACCATGACCTGAGCCGAAGGCAGAGACGCTGAACGACTGAGCCACCCAGGTGCCCCATCCTCCTTATCAACTCTTAGCCCATGTTACAATCCACTAAGCACATTTACATGTTATTTGCTTTATATGGTTGTCTCCTCCAACAGGCCAAATTTATGGGCAGAGATAATCTTTTTGAGCCCTGAGTAGTGATGATCTGATTCAGCCCTGGGTCAAGCATAGTGTCTGACACACAGTAAGTACTCAGTAAATATTTGTTTAATAAAAACACAAATAAAATATGAAAATTATATTTTCTTAGCAGGTAATACAAGGAAGGTTCTGGCAATGCAAGGCCCCCACTGTCCTTAGCATTTGCCTTTAATCAGAATAATAAACAAGAAATGTCTGGTAGAAACAATTAGCCTATAAAGCAGGTGCCGGCTCAGTCCCTCCACACGTTCTATGTAGAGGTTCCATTCTGGGTTTCATTTAGTTTGTGAAGCCCAGAAACGGACAGCCACCCCCACTGCAGCAGTAGGCATAAACAATACCAAGTGCTAAATCCAGCAGCCTGGAAGTGCACTTCAGTCTCATTCAAAGTCAAGGGAAATTATGCATACATGAGAAGTAGAAGGGGAGGGGAGGTAGGAAAGATGGCTTGCTGCTTCTTGGAAAACAGTCAGGAAAAAGACCATAAAGGTTCGGTTCCTGAGAAAATTGTCACCTATTTGCTGTTGCTTTTTCATCTTCATAGGAATTTATTGGATTGGGAAAGACCTTTGCTACTCCACGTTATCCCAAGCTCCCAGTTGCCTTTGCATTAGTTAATATCTGAGCTTCCTGGTTAATTGTGGCAGGCGAGCGGCAGGCTGCACAGATGTCAGATGTCATACTCTATCAGATGAAGAGGTTCCTGCCTCGGGCTGTTTATATATGACCTACCAGGATTTCCTGCTGCATGATGAAATAATTAGGGGGCCGCCATGCAGGGAATAATGTTGCAGCTAAATTGTAACAGCATTACATTTAAAAATGAAAATGAAACATTCGTCCTTATCTGCATCAGAATCTTCCTAAGGTTTGTTGTGAACATGTTGTTCCTTATTTTTATAATATTCACATGGGTACTAATTTTAATGTTCACTGGAGAACACAATGAGCTTAGCAAGGCTTTCTTTAATGCTTGTACTGCAATTTGAGTCAAGAGTAAACAGGGTTGGGAGATGTCTTTTTTTGTGTTTTTCTAAATAAAGTTTGTCTTTTGCCTCTTGTAAAAAGCCAATTTTACAGACTTAACAAAGTCTGGGTGATCTTTAAAAGAAAACAGTAATATTTTCTAAATTGATTAATTCTTAAGTCTTACTAAATTCTAACTTCTGACTTTCTGACCCAGGAAATATGTATACATCCTGTTTATAATGTAATATTTTAAAATATTTTTAATAAGAGCATATTATAAGACTATAAGTTCTTATCCACATCCAGTGTCCATGAGTCAAGGGAATTATCCTATATACAAAGATGATTCAAGATTAAGCACAAAAATTCTAGGGGCAACTGGGTGGCTGTCAGTTAAGCATCTGATTCTTGATTTCAGCTCAGATCATGATCTCAGGGTCATGAGATCGAGCCCCGTGTCGGGCTCTGTGCTCAGCAGGGTGTCTGCTTGAGATTCTCTCTCCCTCTCCCTTACCCCCATCCCCACTCTCTTTCTCTAAAATAATAAATAAATATTTTTTTAAAAAGAACAAAAATTCTAAGCAGCTTTGATTGTTAAAAAGTTAACAACGCTCTCCTGAATTCTAGCAGTACAGAAAGATAAATGGGACCATTCAGACCAAGCTATATTAGCATGTTTTTCACTAACATCCTATGCATCCCTCTGCTCTCATTCTTAACACCTTCCCTAATAAGACTGCTAATTCCTTGAGGACTGTTTTTCTCATGCATTTTTTTATTTCCTGTTCCTAATAACAGTACTTAACACAAGTAAGTACTTGGTAAATTTTTGTTTAACTGAATTATATTGTGTATAGTGAGAAATGGAGAGCAAGGGATTAAGAAAAAGATAATGATCATGATGATTCCTCACCTGTCCATATTGTTTTCCTGTTTAGGCATATCATCCTTCTTCCCCTCAACATTCCCGATTCAATTCTTCTAAAGATGTTAATGATTCTGAGTTCCCTCATCTGAACAGTGGAATCATAGTATCTGCTGATACACAGAAGTATAATTCATATCATAAATTACCACAGAAAATGAAAATCCATCTGAACTTCATTGCTTAAAGATCATATACAACTGAAGTTGGCCCAGGTAGATTCCTGGCAAATCCAGGGAACACAGTTTTAGAGCTGAAGGAAGGTTTCATCTCTAAAAGAAAAGGTTTAAGGAAAACAAGAGACCTCTGTGTGATTTATGAGAACAGCAAATACTTTTTGTCCCAAGTGTTAACTCTGATTCATTAATAATAGCTACCATGTAAAGAGGTAGCATCCAGGTTGTGTAAGAAAGTGCAGTCATTGATTAATTGTGTCTGCCTTGGCCTTGGAACAAGTGAAAATATAAGTACTAACTATCTTTCATACCAGCACCTCTTCTTAATAACCCAGAAGATTGTAGCTATTTTGGGGGAGAACTGGGGAACAAAGAAACATTCAAACAGGATCTTTGAAGCAAAGCAAATGTTCATTTAAGCACCACTATACCCAAGCGTTACCCTCCTTGTCTTGTTTAATAAACATCTATCGGGCATTTATCTGTCCAGTAATGTTCTCTAGTCTCAGGAATTAATGGCCACCTATAGGAGGCAGACAAATAAATAGGAAATTTTAATACTATGTGATTAATAACATAGAAGTCTACAATAATGGTAAAGGAGTTCAAATTGAAATGGCTCACCCTGGCCGAGGTAAGGGTAAGGAGAGGGATGTCAGGAAATTTCTCCCAGAGGAAGGATCATCTGAACAAGGCTATAAGGATAAGTAACAATTAACCAGGCCAAAAAAAGAAGGAAGAAGGAAGAGGAGGAGGGGTGAGGGAGGAAGGGGTGGTGGTAAAGGAAAGGCATTTTGGGCAGTACATATAATGACATTCAAGTAAATGTCCATAGTTCAGTTGCACAGCATAGTTCAAGTGCATGTAGAGGATGATTATAGAGATAAAGCTAGAGAAGTAAAGAACAGTCAGAACTCAAAAGATTTTGTGTGTCAAACCAAAGAGACTGGAGAATTTGGGGCAGGACAGTGGTTTGCATCTCTTCCTTGGACTGTATCTACTATCCCTTTTCTACTGTCTCTGTTCCCTCGATATATAAACATAACAATGTCTTTCCTCCTTGAAGAAGAAAATCACTCTTGATCCTACATTTCTGTATCTTTTCCTCTATCTTTCCCTCTCTTCCAAACCAAGTAGCCAAGCTTCTGGAAAATAAGAATCTATACTTTTGGTCTTCACTTCACATTTACTGCTAAAATCTACTGCAGTATGTCTCTTGTCCACCTGATTTCATGAAAAGTCTTGTTAATTCTGTTGTCTTTCCTAACAGACCTGAGCTTTAAGTGAGTCCTTAGAGACATCTGACATGGCTTATGAGCACTCCATTGAAGCCATCTTTCTTGGCTTCCAGGACTCTGGACTCTCTTGTTTTTCCCCTTATCTTTCAGACCTCCCTGAGTCTCCATCATGAGCTCTGCTTCTTCTACACAGGTCAGATGTCTATAACCACCAGAGCTCCAACCTCTCCCCTCTCACAATACAGACTCTTCTTTACCAAATTCCTTTCTATACTTTAAGATGCAAAATGCCATCTCCTCTGTAAAGCCTATTCCTGAAGTTCTTTGTCTACAACATTTATCACAACATTTTGCACATACTGTATGTCAACCCCGCCCAGTAAACAGTAAGACTTTTGCGGGCAAAGGCCATACATTGCCCAGTTTGTATCTATAGTGCCTGACACTTGATATGTCTACAATCTTTCTTTGTTTCACGAAGGAAAGAGGGTTAGTCAGTGGTACATTTGCATATAATTTTCATCTCTTAGACCTCTAAAGGGTAATAACCCCTCATGTTAGAATTGAGGAAACTGAGATTCAGGATGGCAAAGTAGTTGACCTAAAATTGCAGAGCTCATCAAGGACAGAATTTCAAAATTCTAGTTTCCAGCTCTTTCGTGGCTTGTCTGCTCCATTTTTTAAAAATATTTATTTATTTATTTATTTGAGCAAGAGAGAGCAGGGGGAGGGGCAGAGAGAGAGGGAGAACCCCAAACAGACTCCCTGCCTGATGCAGAGTTCAATCTCAGGACCTGAGATCATGACCTGAGCTGAAATCAAGAGTCAGTTGCTTCAGTTGCTTAACCGACTGACCCACCCAGGTACCCCTTGCCTGCTCCATTTTAAGTAAAACACGCAAATGAACAGTTTGAGAATTAGGAAAGAGTATGGACTTGACCCTTCTGAATTTATGAATGACAGAATCACAGAGGAAATGAAAACAATTACTTTGTGCAGACTGAGGTAACTTTTGTTTCTTAGGAGTGTTAAAGCTGAGTAATAGCCTACCCTTAATACAAGTTTCTAGAAGGAACATTCCCAGGAGCTGCAGAAGCCTCTGAGAAATATGTTTAAAGCAGTCAGGAGATCCTCAGAAATGCAAATTGCCCACTTGAAATAAGAAGGCATCTATCGTTTAGCCCTGATTGCCTCTGCAGGCCTCCAGGCGAGGGGGAGAAAAATCCTCGAAGGAGGAGGCAGTCTAAGTAAACTGCACACATGGAGGAAAAATAAAAATGAAGCCAAACTCCAACAGGGCTTCCATTTATCATCTGCTAAGCAAGCAGGGATTAGAGAGCAAAAACCATTTACGGTTCGAATTCTTTATAACTTCACTATTTGTGTTCCTTTTTGGTTCCACCTATTTTCCCATAGATGTTTATAAATCTGAAATCTCTAATTTCACCATCACCACCAATGAATGCATAGACAGAGAGCAATCAGAAATTTCCTTTAGTAATATAAAATACTTTATACCAAGAGAATATACTTACAACAATGGGAGAAATAATAGCTTTCACTTTTTCCCTTCATTTAGACATGTATTTTGTTTAGATTTTTTTGTTCCTAACTTGCTTCTGCAAGTTCTGTTCTTTTGCTTTGGAGGGAAATATGCTGATTTTTTAAATTTTATTCCTAATTCAATTTCTTTTTGTAGGAAAATGCTTAGTCACAAAAAAAAACATTAAAACTTTCAAAGTGTGACTTTAAAACATAATGAATCCTTCAGTAGAAAATAAACACGGTGCCATTTTTTTAAAAAATAATCTTCATCTAACCTGTTTACCAGCTGAGCAATAAAAGACTTGGTATTTAAATTTGGAACTTTCTTCATCTCTTTATCCCATCTCCTTTTCATCTTTATAAACAGAAGAAAGTCTATAATTACTATACTAACAAAGAATACAGTTGAACTGTACACAGGTTAAACCATTCTAAATAAAGCTGAGAATAATAAATAATAGAATAGCCAAAGGAGCTAGCATAATAAACACATAAAGAGTAACACCACATCCTACAATGTAAGATGTCTCCCATTTCTATGTATTTTAAATTTCCGGAGTGGAAAGAGACCTTAAAAAGCATAAGTTAACAGTCTATATTCATAGAAACTAGAGAGATCATAAAGTCCAGCCTCTTAGGTAAGTTTAAAATTCCCATTAAGGGGCACCTGGGTGGCTCAGTCGGTTGGGCGGCTGCCTTCGGCTTGGGTCGTGGTCCCGGGGTCCTGGGATCAGGCCCCACGTCGGGCTCCCTGCTCTGTGGGAGGCCTGCTTCTCCCTCTCCCACTCCCCCTGCTTGTGTTCCCTCTCTCGCTGTGTCTCTGTCAAATAAATAAATAAAAAATATTAAAAAAAATAAAAAATAAAAAATAAAATTCCCATTAATAATAGTAATGACAGTGGTGATGGAGGTGATGGTGGTTGTGGTAGTATGAACAACTACCATTCATCAAATATTTACACGGTGTCAGGCACTAGGCTAACTGTGGTGCCCACGTTATCTCATTTAATCTGTATAACAAATCCAGTTGAATGATTATCATCTTCACTTTACATGTGAATATACAGGGACATTTCTGATTAGTGGTGGGCCTAGCTTCTGCTGGAATGTTTTTAGTGTTAGGAAGTTTATTACCCAATAAGACAGCCCTTTCTATTTTAAAACAGTTGTGGCTGAAAACTTTTCCTCATATGGAGCCCAAACTGCCTTCATGAAACCTCCAGTCATTCATCTTAGTTCTATCTTATAGAAATAAATGAGTTCAGTACTTCTTCCAACTGACAACGCTTTAGATCTTTTTAAAAACTGCCATCATGAGGTCATTTTGGCTACTAACCTGTTTGGTGTCCCTGCAGCTAGACCGATCCCCAGAGCTAGTCTAACCAGCTTAGTCCTCACTTGGAAGCTCAGTTTTGAGCCAAATTATGAGACAAAACTAGCTAACAAGCAGAGGTGAGGTATGGAGAATGCCACAGCCCTTCCCCTTTATCGCAGCCAGTTAACCCTAACACTGCCCTTTTCTCCAGTTTATGGCTCTGGGCCCTAGGACAAATCCTCTGCCTTAATTTCATTCTACTCTGAATCCTAGAGTGATTTCTAGTAAGAAATGTAAGGCATTAATCAACTCTACAGGGCAAATAATTGGAGGTATCACTCTTAAACTCAAGTCTTGCAGGTGACACTCACTGTATTTTTAAAAGAACTGGAGTGCTTACTATTCTAAGCATTTAATCCTGGCAACCCCCCTATGAGACAAGTACTGTTATTATCACCACCTTCATTGTGAGGAAACTGAGGCACAGAGAGATGTTAGCTACCTTGCCCAAAGCTTTATGGTTCTGCGGGAGTTGGAACACAAATCCAGAAAATCCGATTTTAGTACTTTTTAATCACTACGTTATGCTGTTTTGCAGGAGATGCTAAACTCTTCCCAGGCTGGGGTCTGGGATTTGTTTCCTGTAGTTTCCCATGTTTCCTACGTTTTAGCAATTTTCCAGAAAAAATAGAAAGAGCAGCAAAGCGCTTTTCCTGGGCCTTACCACTTCCTCTTTTGCGAACTAACTGCATCTTTCTACTTTTTTAAAAGGGTGGCGTTGAGTGGGCTGGGAACAAGGACGCTGACTCAGCATTCGGGAATCAGGAATGCAGGCTGACCAACAAAAGACTCGCAAGAATCAGGCCTTCATGAGAAGTAGAGGAGGGATGCCACAGTTTCTTGTGGTACTAAAGTCAGAGTTTATCATACACACTACTGTGACCACCGTGGCCACAAGCAGCTAGGCTCCGGAAATGAAAACCCATTGGTCACCTATATCTGTATTTTGTTCAATCTGGATCTTTTTAGATCTGCCCCCTGTCAGTTATAACCAGGAGATCAGGTCTGCTTTGCAAACTCATTGTCCTGGATCTGAACATAAAAAAGCCAGTTTTGCTTGGAATGGTGCCCACTTGAGTTCTATAGCCTTGTTCCAAGCCCAAAACTAAACAGTGTATAAACTGGAGATATTTAACCTTATGGCCTTTCTTATCTCAACTGTGAGGATATGATATAAGAAGATAAACTCTGCCTTTCATATTCAACACAGATACGGAAATTGAAGAATAGAAAAATGACTCTTTATAGGGATTTGTTTGTTCACTGTAGGCAAAAAAAAAAAAGTAAGTGAAAAATAAGACTATTTTTAAGATATCTCACTTCCTGTTTTAAGTATAATTTTGTATCATACTCAAATGCCCACACAATTGTAACAACACAGTATCATAACTATCTGTATAGTTAAAACTCAAAGAAAAAACTTCATCTACTTTGATCAACCTAATTATAACTGAATGAGTGGTTCAGCTATCTCAAGAGAAAGTTTAGAGTGAGCTATCCCACATACAGGCAATTTTAGCATAAACCTTCTCTCAACTTAACTAAGCAGTGGAGATACTTATTTTAGAATGGAATGAATCTTCCAGATCTTGGCTCTGCCTTTCCTTCTTGGCTCCCTCCTAACTACTTGCAGCCTGTTGTTGGTTACTTTTCCCCCCTCACATCCTTTTCTCCACTCCCACTCAACTCTAACCTCTAAAATACAAATCTTTCTTATACATCAGTCTCCATTTGGCAAGCTAGGTTACAGATTTAGGGTTTTTTTTTTTTTCCCCTGACTTAAAAAAATCACTTATCAGTTATTTTTCTGTCCCTAGATCCCTATGCTGTGATAGGGAATAATGAGGAAACTTTATTCTCCCATTATCTTTTTAAAGAAAACTATGCCTAATTATCCTACATATGTATGTGTACACACACATACACACACACACACACACGGCACACCCTAAATCCCACAATCTGCTCAAGTTTCAAGTGGACAATAATTTATTTCTTGTACAAATATATCTTCACTTTAAGAAGAGATATGGACAATTTATCCACATGTATATTTGCTGCTGGTGAAAAAAAGGCAAAGTATATTGAGAATTCAAGCACTTTCTCCATTTTTGTCATGTGATAATTCTGAGTAGTCCCAAAAGAGCGGCTTTTTCTCCATACACATCTGTGTCCTAGCTCTGGCTACATGTGTTCTTGCAATATTTTTTCATTCAATATGTCATCCTGCCAAATAGGTTCTGATAACCTATTAGCACCTCTCCACAAATTTCAGCAGCCCACAGCCCACAAAATATTCCTAACCATCACAGTAGTTGGTTTTTCACCCAGTGTACACAAGGCTTACTCATCAGCTTTTCACCTTCTGGGAAACAGAAAATAGAACAATTTCTCTGACCTGTGGGATAGAATTAGGTTTATGAAAACCTGTCAAGATAAATCCACCAGCTTTATGGGAAAAGGCACTTAGTAGTGGAAAGTATCAATATTCACCTTCCCAGCTTCTCCATTCTCTGGTATAGGCAACTTTATTCAGAAATGGAGCCTGTTCTATTCAATAATCCAGAAAAAGGTTTTGTCCCTTTTTCAAAGTAGAGAGAAGTGCTGGAGGTACTAACTGAGAAAACCATCGTTATGGCTACAAAAGACTCTTGAGACAAAGCAGGGTGTCTGCCTATAGCTGTACAGGTAGTGCACAAAAGTGCCCAGCTAAAGAAGTGGGGCTAAAATCCATCTTTATTCAGCTGGACAAACCCTGTATCCTCAGACTCTGACAGCTGAAAGGAGGCACTTTTTACTAATTTCTGCAAAGGTACTTATGGGCTAGTGGTGACTCTAGTGAAAAAGACTGTATCAGCCTCATCTACTGCAATCTCTTTAGCATTTCAAATAACTCATAGCAGATAAAAGCAACTTAATAAATATCTGAGGAATGAAGGGAGTGAAGGGAAAGAACTGTCTATGTGAAGTGCCAGTAAGTGCAAAACTCCAGCAAAGAATCTGAAATAAGTGCTCCTTTCTTTGGCTCCAGAAGGTGCACTGCTGGACCTGGGAAGTACGAGAGAAAAGAAAAATGAGCATCATACGTCACTGTTATGTTCTTATTCAGAGATCCAAAAAATCATGACAAACAAATTGTATTGAGGAAAATTAAATTACAACCTAATTTTTATCATCCTGACACATTTGCTACTCTAGCCAAATGTTTTTTTATGCCAAGAGTATATAAGACTCTTCATTATTAAAAAATGTGAGAACATTTTAATGTAACAAAATATCATATAACCTTATAAAACCATAATGCATTTCATCAAAGGCACAACTGTATACTTTCCACCTGTAATCCAATACAGAAAGAAGTAGTATGACTTTTAAATTGGGGAGGAAAATAAAACTTCTGCAAACCTATACCTACTGTATTAGTTTCCTGTGACTTTTTCAACACATTATCACAAACTTAGAGGTTAAAACAACAGAAATTTACTGTCTCATAGTTCTGGAGGTCAGAAGTCCAAAATCAAGGTGTCAGAAGGCTGCACTGTCTCCAGAGGCTCTGGGGAGAATCTACTCCTTACCTCTTCCAGCTTCTGGTGGAAGCTGGCTTTCTTTAGTTTGTGGCTGCATCAGCTCTGCCTTCATATTGCCTGTCCTCAGGGTGTGTCTTTTCCCTATCTGTTTAATCTCCTTCTGCTTCTTATAAGGACATGTGATTGCATTCAGGGTCCACCAGATAATTCAGGATAAGCACTTCCTGTCACTGTAATTAATCTAATCACACCTTTCACCAAATAAGGTAATATTCAAAAGTCTGAGGATTATGAAGTGAATATATCTTTGGTGGTGCTACTTTTTCTATCACACCAAAATGTTATATTTTACTGCGATTTTATTATCTCAGTAAATATTTACATTCATCTTAGTTTTCAGGGTGCTGTAAATAAATTACAATAGTTTTAGGGACTCTTGAAATAGCAAGGTTACCTTATTTAAGATATCAGAATTTTTCATTCAAAATCTGAGAGTCTGAATTCAATTACAATGCTTAAAGAATATGTTTCACTCATGTACAGTGAATCTCCTCTACACATTCTGAACTAAGACAACTTTGTACAATTCTGAAATATTTTCTTTATATACGCTATCATAAATTGCTTTGTTACACAGTTATTGTTGAGCCGATGACACCAAAATACTAGGCAAATACACAATTTGATAAGCCATCCCTTGCTTTGTCAAATTTAGCTCACAGCTCAGAAAATTTGAATGACCCAAATCAACTAGTACTTTGCATACTGCTAAAACTGTGTGTTCAGATTAAAATTTTATCAAATAATGGTGATGGTAATATCTACTCACTATATTGACAACGATAGTATAATGCTTTCAAATGTTTAGAATAAAGTTAAATGAAAGATTAGGGATAAAAGGAGATGCGTTAGCTGTCCACACATATTTTAAAAGGGCTTATCACAGAGTGCCTGGGTGGTTCAGTCACTAAAGCATCCAGCTCTTGGTTTTGCCTCAGGTCATGATCTCAGGGTCCTAGAATCCAGCCCCATACAGGCTCTACACTCAGCACAAAGTCGGCTTGAGATTCTCCCTCTCCCTCTCCCTCTGCCCTACCTACCCCTCCCCCCCCCGCTCATGCTCACTCTAAATAAATAAATATATCTTTTTTAAAAAATTAAAATAAAAATAAAAGGGCTAATCACACCTGTATCTTTACACTCGAAAAGGTTATTGCTTCATATTATTTTCAGTGCACTAAGAGTTGAATAGGCTAGCTCAACTCACCAGAGGCCGATTCATGAAGCAACCCATTAATTTACAATGAGGAATATGTTTTTTCCAGTGACCATGGACACAGATCTGTCTCTTATTCAGAGAAATAGATCTTGCAGGTCAAAATACCTGGAAGACTGAATTATTAATCAGAAAGTAGCTCTGTAAGCCAGGAATCTGAGCAAATTGAGTTTGGGAGGATACTTTACCTAAACTATGGACAACTTCAAACACACAGTAACAGTTTTTACAGATGGCTAATCTCTTGATGATTCTTACTTGCCTTATATTTAGAAAGTAGTCTTATTTTCAAGTTTAGAGGATCCTCACTTTGCTCCAATATACTGACCACACCTGGAATTGGGGCTTTCTTATGCAAGTGTTTGGCAGCATTAACAATACTTCTTGAATGAACAGAACAAGTAAGTAGATTCCACTGAAGGTTAACATGAAAGCTAAAATCACCTCACCCAATAAATAGCTTTGATGTAAAGTAAATCTTTTATCTTCCACATGGTTCTGTCAGTTACTATCAGCTTAATAAAATGAGTCTAAATCTACATGTACAATAAACAGTTTTAGTAAATTCCAGAAAGTACACAGATGATGTAGTAAGAAGTCCTCATTCTGAACCAGACCTAAATCTAATGATTCCCATATGGAAGAAGGAGGTGTTGTTTTGTTTTATTTGCAAAAGGAATTACAAAATTCTATGGTTGACTTTTATAAGATTAAGAATAAAGAGGCTATCCTTGTCATGTGGTCTTTTTTTCAATTCATAGAATTGTTTTTGCTTCACTTTCCTTTCCCACTGGACATAACATTCTTTCCCTTTTCATGATTTAAAAAAAATGCCTAAGGGCATTAGGGGAGCACTCATTCAATGAAAGACAGACATTGTCAAATGGTATAGGGATGGTTCACTAATTTGCTCACAAAAGTTTTTTTTTCTAATTTTCATTTAAATTCTAGTTAGTTAACATACAGTGTAATATTGGTTTCTGGAGTAGAATTTAGTGATTCATCACTTACATACAACACCCAGTGCTCATCACAAATGACCATCTAGCCCATCCCTCCACCCAACTCTTACGGTTTGCTTCCCTCTCTTTTTTTTCCCCCTTCCTCTCTGTTCATCTGCTTTCACAAAATATTTGAAGTGTTGGGATACACTTTAAAAAATAAAAAGTAGGGTGCCTGGGGGGCTCAGTTGGTTAAGCGACTGCCTTCGGCTCAGGTCATGATCCTGGAGTCCCAGGATCGAGTCCCGCATCGGGCTCCCTGCTCAGCGGGGAGTCTGCTTCTCCCTCTGACCCCCCCCCCCACAATGTGCTCTCTTTCTCTCACTCTCTCTCTCAAATAAATAAATAAAATTTTTAAAAAATAAAAAATTAAATAAAAAATAAAAAGTATTGGGGTGCCTGGGTGGCTCAGTTAGTTAAGCGTTGACTCTTGGTTTCCGCTCAGGTCATGATCTCAGGGTCGTGGGACTGTGCCCCATGTCAGGCTCTATGCTCAGTGCAGAGTCGGCCTGAGATTTTTTCCCTCCTTCACCCTCCCCCTCTTCTCCTCATGAGTCCTCTCTCTCTCTAAAAATAAAAAATAAAATCTTTAAAAATAAATAAATAAAATAAAAAGTATTCTTTTCCATTGGTAATGTAAACCTGCCATTTTAAGAAAGGAACAAATCCAGGATCTAGCAAAAAAGACATGTATGCTGAATTGAGCCATATTCATTCATTCATTATTCATTCAACAAATATTATGTGCTATGCAATTTGCCAGGTGCTAGGGATATAATGTGAGTAAAAATACATATATAAATATATAGCCCCTGCCTTCATGAAGTTTACAGTCTAGTTAAGTATTAGATTCAAATTCCATCAGCTTGAGGTATATCTGTATTTCCAAGTCATATTTTGGGACTGCTTTTACAATAGCACAGTAAGGCAAAATGAAGTCCTAAAGAAGTAGACAGTGGCAATGAATACTATCAGCAAATAGCCTGGATCTCAGTATATATGATAAACAGAAGGCAAGATGAAGGTAGATATTTAAGGACTGCCATGTAGAAGCAAAAGTAGATTAACTATTTGGTACTCTAAAAGGAAATAGATGGATTACAAAATGCTGAATTTTGACTCAACATAAAAAGAAAGAAAATTAAAAAACTAGAATTGCCCAACAACAGAAATATTCAAGTAAAAGGTAGACAGCTGCCAAAAAACTACAGAATTATTGCATAGGATAGAAGACTATCTCACTGCCAAAGTATCTTCCAGTTTTAATGTGCTAGGGTTCCATGGGTCTGCTTTGATTTTGTGGATAAATCAACAAAGGAAAATAGTTACTCAAAACTAATAACTTTTTTTGTAATACCTGTATATTCCAGATTGACTACATTATAAACCTATTTCATCCACCAGAAAATACCTTAACTCTAACTCACTTTGTGTGTAGATTCATACTATGTGCATTAACTCACTGTTAAAACTTTTTAAAATCAAGTTCCTTTTCATGCTCCATTTTCTGCCTAAATTAATCTTCAATGGAGAACTTTTTTTAACCCAAAGATAAACTTTTCTTAACACACTATTTCACTAGAATACTAAAATCCAGCTTAATTTCTTCATAGATCATTAAGCTATTCTTCATCATTCATGATTTTTAGTAAAAAATAGAAAGTTTTCTTCCAAAAAGAATATAAAGCTTGTTTTCCACAGCTACCTGCACCCTTATGTCTCAAGTCCTAAGGCTATATATCAATGAAACTATTTTCATTCTATGGCAGTTTTGGTTCAATATTCTGTCAGATTTCATTATTGTCAACATATTTCTAATGGTCATTTCTTTTCTTTTTTTTTTAAGATTTTATTTATATATTTGAGAGAGAGGGAGAACGAGCAGTGGGGAGGGGCGGGGGGGGGAGAGAGAGAGAGAGACAAAGAAGCAGACTCCCTGCTGAGCAGGAAGCCAGATTCGGGGCTCAAACCCAGAACCCACAGATCATGACCTGAGCCGAAGGCAGACCCTTAACTGACTGAGCCACCCAGGCGCCCCTCTAATGGTCATTTCTATGATTCTATTAGAATTTCAGCAAAGGTGATTTATATCACTAAACTAGAGTTGACCTGGGTGACTAACATGATATTGAAGAAGTAATAGTATGTAACTTCTGATGCTAGGTCATAAAAGGCATTATAGCTTCCACTTTAGGTTCTTGGCTCATTATTTGTGGGGAAAGCCAGTCATCATGTCCTGAGAGCAGTCGACCAGCTCTGTAGAGAGGACCAGGAGGGGAGGAACTGAGGCCTCCCACCAATAACTAGTACTAACTTGTCAGCCTTTTAAGTTGCCTGGGAAGTGAATACAACCTAGTAAAGTCTTCAGACATCTTAATTACAACCTCATGACAGAACCAGAGCTAGAACCACCAAGCTAAGCTGCTCTTGAATTCTTGTCTGGGAGAAATCATAGGAGATAATAAATGTTTATTGTTATTTTATGCCACTACATTTTGGGGTGATTTGTTTCATAGCAATAGATAGCTAATCCACGGCATAGTCCATATTCCACATATATTTATACCATCAGTAATACAGAGAGGAACATATATTGCTCACTTTGTAAAGTCTATTTTATGATTTTTTTAGTTTTTTTAATTATGTTTTTGTTCTTATAAAATCCAAATTTTTCAAGATTGATTGCATGAGGAAATAATTCATAATACAGTATTAAATGAGAAAAAGCAAATTACAAACACTCTACACAATATGAATTACTCCAAAATGTTTACTTATGCCAAAGTGATGGGATTACACAAAATTTTCTTATATATAACAGTTAATTATTGCTGCATAACAAACCATCCCCCAATTTAGGACTTAAAACAACCATTTATTTGCTAACAGTTCTACTATATGGACTGGGTCCAGTTAGGCAGCTGGGATCTGCTCCATGTGGTATTAACTGCGCTCACTCATGCACCTGCAGTCACCTTGCGGTTTGACAGGAGCTGAAGGATCCAAGATGTTTTCACCTACATGTCAAGGTCCTAGGCTAATATGGCCGGAAGGGCTAGTATCTCGCTGAATCTCTTTGTAGTCTTTCTGCAACAGGGCCTCTTTTTCCATAAGACCTCTTATCCTCAAATAAACTAATTCAGGCTTCTTTATATGGTGTCTCAGGGTAGCAAGAAAATGCTGCAAGTTTTCTTAGGACCTAGACCCAGAACTTGCACATTCTCACTTTTCACCACATTCTATTGGACCAACAAATCATCAGGCCAGCCCAGATTCAATGTGAGAGAGGACCACACGGGGCTTGAATTCAAGTAGGTGTGGTTCACTAGGATCCATTTTGTAACAAATTACATTTAACATCTTTATTTTCTAAGTATTCTAAAATAAAAATGTGTATTATTTCAATAAACAGTAATTTTTAAAATTTAGTGGCCATAAAGCTAATATCTTGGAAGAGGGTAACTGCTAAACCTGGTTTTGATGGAAATAAGTCTCTAATCTCCACTGCCTCACCTGGGAATAGAGTTCCTTTGGTTGATAAAGACTTGGGTTTTTCCATACTGGTTTGATGTAAACATATTGAATTAGTGTACTTATACTAATTTCATGTTTAAAAGGTGTATGTAATGCCTATTTTAAGAACTTCTAGTGGTACCTTCAATTCAATTAGTATTCTATAAACTTTGTTTTGTCTGCAATATTTATGGATGGGTACAAACACAATAGTTAGAGGTAGGAAAGCTTTGGAGTAATCCATATTGTTATAATTCCCAAAGGGGAAAAAAAAAACTCACAGGAAAAGGTCGAGTCTTGAGGGGAAATAGAGATTTTTAAATCAATTAACTTTTATATTAATATTTATGCATGCAAGACCCTAGCTTAGGCACCATGGGGAATGCAAAGCAATAAAAGGCAAATTCTCTTTAATTAACACTTAAAAAACAATAATCAAGAAATCCGATGAGTCTTAAAAGATTGCCACATAACTTTAGAAAGCATTTTGTTGATTGAAAAATTATAACAGTCAAATTTACCAATCTCTTTTTTTTCTTAAATAATAGGACTAATGGACTTATGACTGATGGCCTTTGCAACAAAAAGGATGCTGACCTCATAGGTTGTGGTGGCTATAATAATAGTACCAACTCTTGGAATAGCAGAGGGATTTTTTTTTATTTTTATTTATTAAGAGAGAGCAAGAGAGAGAACACGTGGGGAGGTAGAGGGAGAAGCAGAAGCAGACTCCCCACTGAGCAGGGAGCCCCTTTGACCTGAGTCAAAGGCAGACACTTAACCAACTGAGCCACACAGGCACCCCTGAGCATAGGGATTCTTGAGCTGCTCTTTCTTCTTTTCCTTCCCTAATAGTGGGCCATTGACACTTTTGTCTTTCCTGTAGCTCAGAAGCAGTGATCCTGAGCAATAAATTTGGCTTCAGTAGGATAATGGCCCAGAATTCTAGCATGGTAAACTTAAGCACACCAACTTCCAGCTTCAAGTCTCTTCATTTACCATATAACAACTTATCTCAAGATGACTAAAATCAACATAATATGATCAAGAAACAATACTAAAAGAATTTCACATCAAAAAAAAGAAAGAAAAGAAAAGAAAAAAGAAAAGAAAGAAAAAAGAAAGAAAGAGAAAGAAAGAAAAAAGAAAAAGAAAGAAAGAAAGAAAGAAAGAAAGAAAGAAAGAAAGAAAGAAAGAAAGAAAGAAAGAAAGAAAAAGAAAGAAAGAAGAAAGAAAGAAAGAAAGAAAGAAAGAAAGAAAGAAAGAAAGAAAGAAAGAAAGAAAGAAAGAAAGAAAGAGAAAGAAAGGAAGGAAGGAAGGAAGGAAGGAAGGAAGGAAGGAAGGAAGGAAGGAAGGAAGGAAGGGAGGAAGGAAGGAAGGAAGGAAGGAAGGAAGGAAGGAAGGAAGGAAGGAAGGAAGGGAGGAAGGAAGGAAGGAAGGAAGGAAGGAAGGAAGGAAGGAAGTATAAAGGGGTGCCTGGGTGGCTTACTCAAGCATCCAACTCCTGATTTCGGCTAAGGTCATGATTTCAGAGTTGTGAGATCGAGCCCCACATCAGGCTCTGTGCTGAGTGTGGGGTCTGCTTGGGATTCACTCTCTCCCTCTGCCCCTCCACACCCTGCCCCAATCTCTCTCTCTTAAGAAAAAGGAAGGAAGGAAGGAAGGAAGGAAGGAAGGAAGGAAGGAAGGAAGGAAGGAAGGATGGAAGGAAGGAGAGAAAGAGAAAGAAAGAAAGAAAAAAAGAAAGAAAGAAATGAAGCATAAGGAGTTTATACTTTTCTTAAAATTATGAAATGTTAGGAATTAAGCTTAGAATAATGTAATCATTAGAAATAAACAATGGTGGCCACAATTTATTGAACTCCTGCATATATCATTTATCACTCTAGGCAATATAACTACATTATCTGTGAATTCTATGAGGAAGATATTACTATAACCCCTGTCTCCTTTATATATAAGGAAACTGTTTAAATGACTTGCCCAAAGTAGTCCAGGTTGTTAGTGGTACAGCTGGTATCAGCTTAGTACTGTAGTACTAGTACTGTAGTACAGCTTAAGTACTAAGTAGTACTAGTACTATAGTACAGCTTACAGTACTAAGTATCAGCTTAGTACTGTAGTACTAGTACTGTAGTACAATAGTATCAACTTAGAATATCCCATAAATATTATTGATTATTATAATTACTTCAGTTAAAAAATGCCAAAAGAACTAATGAGGTTTGGGGAGCTTTTTCAAGTCGAAAGGTTTTCGAACCTTAACTTCAAGCCTGTTACAAATATTTCTGAGTTGCATATTGCTGAGATTTATCTTTATCTTTCCATCTCTATATTCAGAATCTTTTTAACTAAAGCTATAGGACTCTTAAATGTATTTGTCCCTCAAGTACACTTGAAATTCTCAGCCCATGTTTTCTTCTTAGATTTAAACTATGTCTTTTTTTTAACTTCTTTGCATTATAAGATTTACATATTTTACTGACTGAATCTGAGGAATAGTGAGTTCAAGAGATACACTTGCTAGAAATTACATTTAAAACTACTAAAAACAGTGGTGAAAGAGTAAATCTAAGAGCAAATTTCCAGGTCATAGAATTGACTTGACCAAAATGTTAGAGGAAATCTACTCCTAGTTGTCCAATTAATAAAATAAATTTAAAGACTAATACTTGTTATGTCAAGGGCAGGCAGAGAGAAAAAAAAAAAGAAAAGAAAACTAGCCTAGAGGGATTGAGTCCTCTTCATTTTCTAGCCCCCTTTTAGTTATTTGTGGGAGTCCATTACATCCTAGATTTTGTTTGAGTTTGTCTCAGCTTGCTTCATTCAGTATATTTCCAAGTCTTTCCTTGATAATAATTTTATTCCCCTGTCTGCCTTCTCTTGGCAACAGCTAACCTGGCTATAAGCCCAAAACATGGTAAATGACAAATCACTACCAGATGAATCTCCAAGTTTTACATACAGTGTTTCCTCCAGGCTCAGAACACTTTGAGGCCCAATAAAATTACTGGAATGATTCAGAATCACAGTGAGATCCATTTTTTTGTAGAAATCCTCTAGTTCTGCTAGACAATAAAGCACTAATGAAGACTCCCATTAATTTTCAAAATCAGAATATAGAAAATAAGTTATGACAGGCCAAGAAAAATTGTAATCGTGACTAGAAAGAAAGAAAGTTACTAAACAAATGATATCATGATAAATCCTCAGCGTTTATTTTCCTAAGCAGTTTGGTTTTGATTAAAAAAAAATCACTGTAAAAAATTATGCATAATTTTTTATTGAAACAGTAGAAACCAACTTCCCAAAAAAAATCACACAATTTGACCATTAAAATGTTTGACTATATATTAATATATATAGTTATATATATGTTTTAAATATTTGTGATGATACAGAATTGATATATGATATTACTTTCTAGTTTTTTTTTTTTTTAAGATTTTATTTATTTATTTGACAGAGAGAGAGACAGCAAGAGAGAGAACACAAGCAGGGGGAGTGGGAGAGGGAGAAGCAGGCTTCCCATTGAGCAGGGAGCCCGATGAGATGCGGGGCTCGATCCCAGGACCCTGGGATCATGACCTGAGCAGAAAGCAGACGCTTAACGACTGAGCCACCCAGGTGCCCCACTTTTTAGTTTTTTAATTTATTTTTTCATGATACTACTTTTTAAAGTTTTACTTTTTAAGACATCATTATTGGGTTTATGGATGAGTTTTTAAGGAAAATTTTTCTAGGATGTAATGAATTAAAAATAAATAGAAAATTCAGTCTATAACTGAATCCACAATAAAACCTACCCATTTAAATCACAAGGTAACTCATCTGAATATTTATAATATGTAATTTTTCATTTTTTAGGAATCTTAAGAATCTACCTTTCTCAGTCCCCAACTACAAATTTCTGATTTAAAAATCTTACTTTATTCACATGCCACAAAACTTGTTCTGAAAAATAGTTGGAAACCACCTCTTAAATATATGTGGTATAATTTGGGGGGAATGTTTATGACATATTAATGGTTATGTATACAAGTAAAAATGGCAAGATTTATCAAAACTGAACACCTATAAAATGCTTTGTAAAAGAATATTTAAAAAAAAGTTATAAATCAATTTGTGGGTGTTTAAAACAATGCTTATTTGCCCTGTGCTTCGCAGATTTGATTTATTCTCAAACTTGATGCTTACAACAGGTTTAGCCTTTGGCAAATCTCAAGAAACCAAATTACTCTATAATTTCCTTCTCACTGAGGTATCCTCCTTAAATGTTGGTCTACTGGCAAGATCCTGCCATCAGAAGGCCTAGGTTTTAATCCTTGCCCTTTACTAACTATGGACATTAAGAATGTTAGTAAGTGGGGTGCCTGGGTGGCTCAGTCAGTTAAGCGTCTGCCTTTGGCTCAGGTCATGATCCCAGGGTCCTGGGATCAAGCCCCACACCAGGCTCCCTGCTCAGCGGGAAGCCTGCTTCTCCCTCACCTCCCCACTCATGCTCTCTGTCACTATTTCTCTCTCTCTACCTCAAATAAATAAAATCTTAAAAAAACAATAAAAAGAATGTTAGTAAGCAGGAACCTTAGCTTCTACACCTTGAAAAATGGAAATTTGGTAATGGCTACTTATGATAGCCTATTTAAGAAGGATTATTTTTAGGATAAAAATTGAAGTGAGATTATATATAGGCAAAATGCTGTTTAAACTACACAGTACTCCATATGATAAGGAGTACTATTCCTCGGACTGTTCTCTCTGGCCTAGCAATATTTATGCTGTACCATCTCTTCCATTTTCACTCCCCTTTGACAGGAGTCAGTCCAAAATATCATCCTTCTAAATCTTGGGACTCAATTCAATTATGTAATCATAAGAGACCTAGAGCACTAGGTCTGAGAAATGTAGGTGCATTTCTTGGGGCTTTCTAAAATCCCTGTTCCCCCATGTTGTCTAACTTATTAGAAAGCTTCCCCCATTGGAATTAAGGCCTTGGCAGAAGAACTGGAGAGCCCTACTTACAAAAGACTTCTGCAAACGGACCAATTCCATATCTTCCCTGAAACTGTAACTCAGACAAAGCAGATGTGAATTTAAAGTGAATAGGCCTTTTTCCTACAGCCAGAGGAACAAATGTAGGGGGGTTACTGACATTAAAACAACCAAAGGGGCATGTAAAGTGAAACACTGAAGTTTATCCTGTATCAGTAAAAGAAAAAATCTAGAATTACAATGCCACTCCAACTCTACCCCATCTCCTCTCAAATAGTACAGTTTGGCTGTGAGACTAACTCCTGAAAGTTGTCACTTTTTTCTAGGTGAAAGTCTAAAGGAGTTTCAGGGTTTTTTTAAAGGTTATCATTTCTTTAATGTTTTACTCACAATGAACAAGCCAAAGATGATATTAAACACAGAACTAGCAACCCCTTATCCACAATCTACTATATCCATTGGAAGGAGTGGGGTACATTACAGGGGATGAACAACTTCCCTAAAGTGACAATCTTTTTTGAAACTTTGCCCAATGTACCAATATCAAGGGAATTTAACTATACTGATTTATGGGGGCAATGTAAAAAGAATAAAACCAAAATAATGCACGCTTTTTAAATTAGTTAAGAAACTGGCTGAAGCACCCTTTTCTGTCATTATTGATTATTACCAGTTTTAAACTGCAAATTTGCAATGAATGCTCTATTCCTCAGAAAAACAAAACAAAAAATTACTATTGCATGACTGAGATAAACTCCCTTGGACCTTCCCGATTTGCAAAGTTCTCTTCCTAGCTTCTCCCCATCTTCATCCCTGGCTTGAAGCCATTGCCTGGGTAAGGGCCACCCAGGGCTGACACCGAATGAATTCCAGGCAAATTTCATAGGCCAGCCTGACTTTTCCTCCAGTACAGAGTACTAGAGTAAATGGTTATAATAACTAAAGCAGCACTGTTCACAGGCTCTGAGTGTTTAAGGTTGATGACCCTACAAAATGAAATTTCAGTGAGCTGAAGATGGAAGTAAAAGAAACTTCAAAGGGTCACGTCTAGACAACACCTTCCTGTCTCAGGGAATTGCCTGCAACCTCCACTCAGATGCAGATGAGAGAAGGAAAGCCTGTCAAACCTCATTGACCATAGGTAATGGTACAGGGTAATTTCTTCTGATAATGTCACCCAAAAAGGAAATCCTACAGACTAAACCGATTAAGACCTCAAGGGAAATATCATATGAACAAAATTGTTTTTTGTTTTTCGCTTTTGGAGGATTGTGGGGAGGCAAAAGAGGTTATGGATGGGATTTTTAAAATTTTGACTCGAGTCTTTTTGTGTAGTTGGAAATAAAATGGAACTAAATTTGAGAAAAATAATATTGTGATATGTAACAACAAATATGTCTTTTACAAGTTTCCTCATTAAATATTTATGAACTCTTAAATCTTTGGTTCCCTACAATCAGAAACCATGTGCCTTTTTTAAGATAGTTATTACTTTTAAAAGAAATAAAGTTGATTTTGGTAAGATGGGTAATTTAAATCTAATGTGTGTTTCTGAGATGAGATAGGAAGATATGACTTGTGATTGAACTGGTTTTATGTGAATATATATTTAATATAAACACATGTTTATAGTATACATGCATTCATCTATAAACAGAGTGACTAAAGAAATAAGCAGGAATATGGAATGCCTGGGTGGCTCAGTCGGTTAAATGCCTGCCTTCAGCTCAGGTCATGATCCCAGAATCCTGGGATCGAGTCCCACATCAGGCTTCTTGCTCAGGAGGGAGTCTGCTTCTCCCTCTGCCTGCCACTCCCCACCCCCACCCAGTTGTGCGCTCTCTCTCTAATAAATAAATAAAATCTTTAAAAAAAAACAAGTAGGGACATTTAATTCTAGTATTTTCAAATTATGAAGTCTTACGTGAGTAGATGTCTTAGTTTATTATGGTACTACATATTTTTATGTGATAATTGTTTTTTTAAAAGAAGACAGAAACTTCATTTTAAATTATTTTATATTCTCCTTTTGTCCAAATTTCCCTTTTAAAAATAGTTGTCACTACCATATCAGAGTCTTATTTTGCAGAAAAGTACAGTCTCCTGGCGGGAAGTGTAGAGGTGGCTATTTCACTGTCCTAGGTTAACACATGTATGGTACCTACTGCAGTGTCAAACTGAGTGAGAAGAAAGGTACATCAAAGCCTGTTTTCAAACAAGGAAGGATAGTGTGGGGCCCACCCTGGGAAACAGTTAAGAAAACAGACCCACTTGACTAACCACCATAGGTTGTAGCTAGCCACAGAGTCTGAAAAATGTCGATAATGCTCTGGAACTGTGATGTAGTGAGAAGCATGAATCCATACTGTCAGGCACATTTGCTAGCCTTTTTGATCTGGTTTTCCGCTCTTCTTTGAGTATGCTTTAGAACAGTGTGACTCAGGTATCAACATTTTAATAGACCATCAGTTATTTGTTACTAATGAAATTACACACTTAACCTCCCTAATTCAGGTTAAAAGAAGAGTTGTCGCCACTGGTAAAGGTCTGATTGGAAACTTCAAAGCTGTATTATTTTTAAGTTACTACTTTTCAAGTTATTATTTAAGTCATAATAATATGTTATTAAGTAATTACTTTAAGGTTAACAAATTTTACCCAGGAGAAATCTTTTAAAAATTGGCTTATTAAAAATTCCTATTTTCCTGATTGTAAAAAGTAATTGATGACACATTTTGAAAAAATTTGAAAAATGGAAAAACATTTGAAGAAGAAAATAAAAATCACATCTGACACTTTTTATTCTATTCTTATTTTCTTTCCATATATTATTTTGCATATGGTTGAGATCATACTTTATACACAGTTTTAAACTTAATTATATCACAAAATTTTCTCACTTGAAAATCTCTTCAGAAAAATAACTTTAATAATGACATAATAGACTATTTTAGATATATACTATATCTTAATGATTCACCTATTTTTAATAGTTTGCTTGTTCCAAAGCATGTTTTTAAAAACAACAAAAAAAAGTTGTACTCCTTTTTCACAAATCTGCATAAATATTTAGGAATATTTCCTCAGGATACATTTCTAGACAGACAGCTGAGGCAAAGGGTATGGATTTTTTTTAAAGTCCCTCCTCCCTAATTTAAAAATAGGCTCTTTGGTCAGTAATAGTAAATAAAAAAGCAGTAGGAAAAAAATACCTATAACTTCCCCCTTGTGCAAACACATTCTGCCATACTTCCTTCTAGTCTTTTTCCTTTCATTTTAACATACTTTAAATTATTTTGTATATATACTTTTGTATCTAGCTCTTCTCATCTAATGTATCAGAAGCATTTTCATATAGCATTAAAATCATTTACACTTATTATTAATGACTGCATTATGCTCCATCATTTGAGTGAAGCATCATTTACACATACCACCTGAGAATGTAGATTATTTACAATTTTTCCTTGTTAAAACAAAGGTCATGCCAAACACCTTTGAGTATAAACCTTAGTGAAAATTTTATATTATTTCCTTCCTTAGATGATTTAAAAAGAAATGCTGCCTTATAAACAATTTTAAAGCCTTTTTGCTACATATTATTAAGTGTTGAACCAGTACTCTGAGAAACAAACTGAGGGTTCTAGAGGGGGGGGGTGGGGGATGGGTTAGTCTGGTGATGGGTATTAAAGAGGGCACATATTGAATGGAGCACTGGGTGATATAGGAAAACAATGAATCATGGAACACTACATCAAAAACTAATGATATAATGTATGGTGATTAACATAATAAAATAAAATTTAAAAAGAAAGAAATTAGAAAAAAAAAAGCTGAACCAGTTTTTAGTCTAGGCAAGGGTGTAGATGACACTTACCCTTACCAGCCATTAGTATCTTTCATGATTTGCTAATCTAATTTGAGTAATGAATAATTTCATTACTTTTTTTTTCAGAAACTATTGTGGCTGAAAAATCTTTTCATATGTTTCTTAACCATTTGTAATTTCCCTTTTATAAAACAGTCAAGCTTTTTGCCCATTTATTTATGAGATTTCATATTTATCTTACTGAGTTGTATGAGCACTTTAAGAACAAAGTTATCAATTCTTTGTCACATTTACTGCAAATTTTTCATCCTGTTACAAAATTTATTGTTTAAATAATGCACAAGACAATTTTAACATTTCATAGTTTATATATAATACATAAAAATTCTCTGAACTATTTTAAATATTACTAAAATAATATTAAGCAAGTTACTCATGTGCATTCTTTTCTAAGAAAGGCTAACTTCCATTTACATGATTATCAACACTAAATTAGCAGTGTTTAAATTAATAAGGCTTGGGGTGCCTGGGTGGCTCAGTTGGTTAAGAGACTGCCTTCAGCTCAGGTCATGATCCCGGAGTTCTGGGATCGAGTCCCGCATGGGGCTCCCTGCTCAGCAGGGAGTCTGCTTCTCCCTCTGACCCTACCCCCTCTTGGGCTCTCTCTCTCTCTCACTCTCTCTCTCAAATAAATAAATAAAATCTTTAAAAATAAATAAATAAATTAATTAATTAATTAATAAGGCTTTTCTGAAAGTAGGTTAAGTGTACTACCTATCTTTTGTCACTTTAAAGACCACGGTTGACTGTAAAATAAATGATAATTTACATGTTTGTTTGTTTGTTTTTCCACATAGGAAAGCCTGTGAATGTAGAGAGATACTACCAAATCTGAACACTCCTACAGGGATTTCTTTTACAGATATTCCTTTACCTTTTTTTTTTATTTTATTTTGGAAATGTTAGACTTGGGTAATCAAATAAAACCAATTTCTGAGGGAAAAAAATAAAAATCTACAATAGGAAAAAAAAAGTTAACACTTTGGTTCATAACGGAACCCAGATATTATATTCTTTTAGTTGAAAAATTCTAGGTGCTTCATAATTGGCCTTTTGATACAAAATGACCTACTAAATTAGCAATTTGTGGTTCTTGGCATTGAGGTCCATAGGACAAACAAGGAAGGAGGATAAAAGTATTTCTATAGGTAAGAAGAAATGTATATATAGCATCAACTTCAGGTTCTCCACAGCATCCTTAATTATGAAAGCGTAAAATAAGCAAACAAGTTTTCATATAATGATCTTTTTAAGTGGAGAAAAATCTAAACAAATTTGGCAAAGTTCTTCCTTTCATTCCATTAATAGTAGGAAATAAATTTCACAAAAATACTATTTAATTCACTCAAGATTATAAAGAGTTATTTTAATCAAAAACATATAGATATTAGGTCAATATAGGCATTTATCATGATTCAACAAAATTCTCAAGTAACAGATTGTTTTCCTAGCTTCACAAAAAAAATACTTTTTTGAATACCTTTACTGAATTGTATTATACATTTTGAAAATTATTTTGTAAATTCTAGAGAGCTAATCAAATTAAGTTATTATTCATGCTTCTTATTTTGATGCTTCTGGGAGGGGTTAGCAAATTTTGAGTAAAAAATTAAATTTAAAATCTACTTGGGAAAGGAGTTTGAATCATTCATTTTATAAGTAAAATATATTTATTTCATTTTATTAGGAACCAAGCTGGCCAATAAATAAGTTTAACCAAGCATAAGTATTAGAATGCATTAGTTAAAACCTTGCCAAAATAATCCAGATTATATTCAGAAATAAACCAATTCCAAATTGATTTACATCCTTTTCCTGGTTGAAAAAAAATAAGATGCAAATTAAAGCTAATTCAGATATTCTCTATCAGTAATAAATTAGAGGAAGGTGAATGGTAAAAGGTCAGCACACATCTAGGCTATTTTCAAGATACGGGTTTCCCTAATTTCTTCATTAAATATTGGAAAACTTCCATGTTTTTCCCTCACAAATATGCTCATATATTAACATTTTACTGACTGAAAGCATAGCCATTTTTCTCAACAATGAAATCAACAATATGCATTTTAAGAATCTATACTTTTTCCATAGGATACAACAAAGGAAATAATCTACCTTTTGTTATTTAAAATGCAACCCAGTCTATATGTGTGTGATACTATGTGGGTTTTTAATTTGTATGTTTAATATTTTAATTTTACAATGAATATATATATTTGTAGTTAGAAAAATAATATTAATTTTTAATTAGCCCCAAAACATTTTTTTTTCTGATGTAGCTTCATGAAACAATAAATAAATAAAAGTTTTCTTAACACAGCACTACATGTTTATATCTATTAGGGGAGAAAATGTTAGTAGTCCTAAAAATGAAGCCATGAAGTCATCATATCTACTGTTATAATTAATCAAATCAAATAGTTAACAAATGACAAATAATCTGCCTCAAAATTATACTTTTTTTAAACAATTACTATAACTAGGGATCCATGTATGGCTTTCTCTTCAAGCATATTTGAAACATCTAAGCACTTCACGATCATTGCTGTTCTTTCCTCCAAAGTAAGTCAAACATAAAACAAATCTACCCTGATTCACATACGTACAAGAGCTTGTGTCTAATGATTTGGATATCATGAAACTGCTGGAGCCATGCCTTTGACAAAACAGATGGAATGCAGCTAAGAAAATAAAAAGTAGTTTCCAACTCTGAATACACTGTTACTTTGTCTAAACATAACTCATTATTTCAAATTATAAAATGTAAAAATATATCTAGTGCTGGCATACCTTATGAAATGCAAAAGAAAACAAAATAACCTAGGCTCTTCATTGCAGTGTCTTTGTAGTTTGATTGAACACATCAATTATTTCACAATGCCTTTGTCAAGGTTTTTGGGTTTTTGGTTTTTTTCCTTGACACTGGCTTTGAACATTTTGCAGCAGATTCATTACTTATTTGTGGTCACACAGAGGAATTCATGTAAAAATAATGCCTAAATTGTGACCCAAAATTTTAATGCCAAGATGTTGATAATGACCTATAATCTTCATTAATGAATATGTATTATATTATTCTGTTAACCAGATATATAGTTAACAAAAGTTTAAAAATGTTAACTATTTTTATAATTCCACCTATATTAAGTATTATGTAATCTTATACAACTTAATTATAATTATTTAAGTATATTGATTATGAAGAATGAAACTGTATATTCTAATAGTTTTTTAAATATAAAGTAGTATTTTAATTTTTATTGTTACTTAAGAAAAGTTTAAATTTAAGAGCATTATTTCCATAACTGTTTAATATGTTGCTTATCAGGAGAGAAATAAACATGATTTCTACAAAGTCTTTATTTCATTTTTTTATTTTTTGCAATTTCATTTTAATAATGACTTCAACAGTCTAAACACAAAATATCCAAACAAATATATGACTATTCTTAAATGGTTGTTTTAATATCATTTTTTCCAGAAAATATTATACTTCGCTAGTTCAGTAACAGATTAATCCTCAAGGCCTTAATACTGCATTTCCCTTCACTATAATAACAGTTTAAGAGAATAAAGATGTTAGGAAAACAAAAAAAATTACTGAAGCCCCTTGCTCTTTCATCTTGAATAAAGGCTCACTTTCCAAATTCTTTATCAAAAATAAAGAATAAGAATGTACTTGGAACAAAGAGTCGATTAAAATCTACTTTATTTACACTGTGATTCTCATCAATTATTTTTATATACTCATAGATAATAAATTCAAGATATTACCAACCAATCTTCTAAAAAACACTATAATAATATATTTTCTACAATGTGGTTGTTTTGAAAACTTTTTCCAAATAGAATATCAACTCTTCATTTGGGTAATTTAAATGAAATTTTGGTTATTCCTGCTATCATTTTAATCATTCATAAATCTCTACTTAGCATTTCTCTTTGATAATTTAAGATGTTTTCTGAACAGTATTAAACATTTTCTTGTTTTCCAAGGAGAAGAGGAAAAAAAACCCTAAAATTAGAGATGTTTTACCTGAAATTTAAATTTTGCTGAGATTTTGCGCTTAGTGTTCTCTTAAAAATAAAACAAATCAGCCACAGTTATCAACAGATACAATAGCAAGGCAGCCAAAATAAGTTATACTTCAGTATTAAGAGTGCTTTTTTATTTCCCCTTTCCCCCAGATGCCTAGAAATCCTTTCTAAAGACAAAATCCTGATTAAATTATAATATCCTAGGTGGATCTAACAGTAACATTGGCTGAAAGATATATAATGGTACTTTACCCATTACATTCTTATTGAACACAAAAGGTATAAACCAAGTTCTTATGAACATTTTAAATGCATCAGATATAATATTTACTTGTAAACTGCTAGACTGGTAATGAAGCATTTTCTTACACCTAAAGATTTACAAGGAGAAAAAAAAATGAAAGGATACTACACCTCTAACCTAAAAAGATCAGCAGTAAACATGTTTAAAATTGCATGTACCATACATTAACAGCTTACTTTAAAACCACCAATATTCTGGAAAGTCTCTATTAGTAATTACTAATACATAGGTCTTTAGTCAATTACCTATTGCCACCATGACTGCTGACCATCAGAGAGACTAAGAGGTTACCAATTGGTAAGCCTTAGATGAGCAAAGTGAAAAGAACCTGAGCCAAAAAAAAAAAAAAGTGCCAAGTCCAGGAAAGTCCTCTATCCTAATTGTGTGCTCTAGAACTCAGTCCTCATGCTAGAGAACTATAGACTTTTCCACTTAACTCGACCATTAAAGATTTTTCAAAACCAAAGTTCAAGCCAAAAAGAGGCAAACACCTGAAGACAGAGATATTTCTTGTAAAGTTTCTTAAATGTATTTCCCCCACAATTAAAATAATGAGAAAGGTCTAGCTGAATGGAATATATAATTGTTAGAAAGCTTCAACCATCAGAGCTGAAGCATAACTCATTCTAAATTTTTGGCTGGCAAATATCAATAAAATATATTTACCCCCTGGATTTTATCATTTTCAAAAGCGCTCAAGTGGAGTTTTTAATTTCCTCTTGGTTCTATTTAGGGCAGAGGTACATGTTAAGACACATTCACAAGAATAAGAGATTACTATGCTTTACTTTAAAACACAAATGTCCATGACTTTTCTCTCTTTACAACACCAAAATTTATGAACACATCAAAATATATTTTAATATAGACTTTATTTCTTAAAAACTAGGAGAAAGTAACCAATGAGGAGTGTTTGCGCCATATAAATCCACAAACTGGAAAATATAAGCAAAACAAGTGGACAGTATCTCAATAATGAGAGAAGAGGCGATACCCTAAAGTAAACTCCCAAAAGCATTTCAGAGACAGCTTACAGTCTAGCAAAAAAGAAAAACTAAATTCTTTATCAGACACTGAATTAACGACTGAGTTGCATACCCAACAGCTTAAAATTATTTTGTAAAGTAAAAAATGGTGGAGTTGCTGCCTTGATGAAAGTACTGTAGCAAGTACTTTCCTAAAAATGGAAGCTTCAGATGCATCATGATAAACAAGCCAGTTGGACTATTTATTATTCTCTGATCTAAACTACTAGGTGAGCTAGTAGCCAGAAATAATTGAGAGATGTGGAAAACCTCTTTGCAAAACAGCTTCGTAAATAGCATGTTTGTGCTGAAAGTGAGATAAGTAGTAAATACTTAAGATTAAGCATTCTGAGAGTTACAACTGACTATCAAGCCAGCAACTTCTAGTGTTTATTTGCCTTTGAGGTTTTTTTGGGTTTTTGTTTTGTTTTTGTTTTGTTTTGTTTTTTTTAAATTCTTCCTGCCCCATAGAATATGAGGTTTTGATACTGCTGTTTGTTTTTTAAACTACACTCATCAACTCCATAGGGTCATGGCCTGTAGGAGGGAAGTAAAATTGCATCTTTTCCCCACTGTATTTCCACATTCTTCAGGATCTGACCATGAATTTATGCATTTATACAATAAATATTTATTGAGTACCTACTACAAATGAGATAAATAAGTAACAAGAAATGTTTTAATGGACTGTTACCTTTAAAAAATCCACTAAGATTTAAATTTAAAAATTTGCAAGAGTGTTTATAGTTAAACTATCATAACTTGGTTTTGTTTAAAAAAAGTAAAAAAAATAATTTGGCTTTGTTCTTAATTCTTTTGCTTTTTAATTATTTGCTTTATTTACTTTGAGATATTGGAGAATTTGCCTATGTCTACTTTCAGGGTTGAATTAAATTTTAAATCCTTAAATACTCAGACTTAGTAGTAACCTTGAAGAAGAAAATCAAAGAAGTACTTTAAAATTTATTTTGAAGGATGTAACAAAACTCATTTGGAGAGAAAAGACTGGAAGGACTACTTTACACTAGAGAACAGGTTCATAAGTATTTTTCTATTATCATCTATTCCCAAGTATGGGAAAAATTATTTGTAAATTGTTTAATGTCTTCATCAGCAACCTGACTGTAAGCATTAAGGGATCAAGAAGGACTATGCCTGTTCTGTTCATCAGTGTGTCCCCAGTGTCTGTCATGGTGCTTGGCACACAGCAGGTACTCAAATATATTGATAGAATATCTACAGGCCATTTTTACCATTCTCTTGCTGCCAGAAGACAAGGTCTAGTGCTGCTCTGCTCATCACTTAGGTTATCTATATGTTTCTAAAAACAAGTTCTATCTATCTACTCTCCCCCCTTGGGGGAAGAAGAACCTTAGGTGCCACAGCTTTTTCTTTCCCCATAGAAGGGTTTTAGGCTTCACCTTCCTAAGAGCCTGGCGGTGAAGGGAAGACCAGCAATCAGCACAAATCTGGGGGTAGAAACGTAGTTAACCCCTAGGTATGTAAGCTTCTAATTCAACGGTGTCTGAATCCATTTGCTATTCCACCAGGACTTCCCAATGAGTTTTCTCTTAATAGGAAGTCTTTCTGGACCTCATCTTATAAACTCTTTGGAAAATCCCAAGCAGTTTCAAATCCCTAGGTTGCATACTAAGTACCAAAATCAAGTCATTTGAATTTAGATACAAATTACAATAGAAACCACTATCAGACTTCTTTTGTTATGTTCCCTAAGTGCCAATAAGCCCTTATCACTGTGGCTCCTTTTGTTTGTTTGCACTCAGAATGTCCCCCATAATTTATGCTTCTAGAAATTCGTAGGGTTATCTAAGAATTGTTTATTCCTATACATTTTTTTAGAAATCTCTGACACATTATCTCATTTGATCATCACAACAACCCTATAAGTTAGTCAAAGAAGTTATTATTATCTTCATTTTCTAAATAAAAAACAGGCATAGAAAGGTCACAAGGCTAGCAAGTAGCAGAGCTGAGTCTTTTTAACTGCAAGTTCAGATTTTTTATAAAAGATGACCTAATGCAGGGATCCCAAACTAGCAATCTTCATAAGTATCTTGACACTAAGTTTTTATGATTCTTTTTTTTTAAGATTTTATTTATTTATTTGAGAGAGAGAATGAGATAGAGAGAATGAGAGGGGGTAGGGTCAGAGGAAGAAGCAGACTCCCCACTGAGCAGGGAGCCCGATGTGGGACTCGATCCCGGGACTCCAGGATCATGACCTGAGCCGAAGGCAGTCGCTTAACCAACTGAGCCACCCAGGCGCCCTTGACACTCAGTTTTTAAAACGAAAATTAATTTGAAAAATAAATAAATAAATAAAAATAAAAAAATAAAATAAAACAAAAATTAATTTGAATGTGCTTAAGCAAGGTATGTCACAGTCCTCCCACTCCCTATTGTATTTTATTGGGATCCCTTCCCACTTTCATGTTACTACCTGGTCACTGAAGTTATTTGCATTGAGATCCCATCAAAAGGCAGAGCCATTCATTTATTCAATGATCCATCCATTTGTTCATCACAGTACAGCCACTATTTGAAACACTAGGAATCTCAAGTTTCATAAGGCATGGTCACTGCCCTCAAAAGTTTTCAAGCTAGTGAGGAACTCAGATAAGCCCACCTAAACAACTGGGTAGCAGACAGAGGAATGGACAAAGTGCCAGCCAAGCACGAAGATCAGGTATTTAAATCAGAATGTGGAGATCAGGGGCGCCTGGGTGGCTCAGGTCGTTAAGCGTCTGCCTTTGGCTCAGGTCATGATCCCAGGGTCCTGGGATCGAGCCCCGCATCAAGCCCCACATGGGGTTCCCTGCTCCATGGGAAGCCTGCTTCTCCCTCTCCCACTCCCTCTGCTTGTGTTCCCTCTCTCACTATGTCTCTCTCTGTCAAATAAGTAAATAAAATCTTAAAAAAAAAAAAGAATGTGGGGATCAGATCGTGGAAGGTAATCACTGTATGGCTAGTATAAGTCTCCATTATCTCTCTCACTTAGGTTTTCAAGTGGCATTCCAGACTGCAACTTTCAAAATTTAAATTGTGAGTATTTATTAACAGTCTGTCATATAGAATGGAAACTACAGACATAACTTCAGGTTAAGTTCAAATTATTACAGATTTGTGTTAAATTTTGGTAATGATGTTTTGGAGGAGAGCCTAAGGCTACAGTTCTACCACAGATTTAAGAATTTTTAAAATAGATCTTCAAAATACAATGAAAAAACAGATAAGAGACATGCCTTATTTCTGATCAATAAAGAAAAATACATTCAATATTAGTGGCTAGATTAAAGCTACCTCAAATGTTTTATTTAGCACTATGTATACCACTGTGTTTTAAGTACACATGATCTTATACCAAATTTAGGGAAGGTAAAAAGCCACATAACCAAAATTTACCTAAAAGGAACATATCCAGTTTCCTGTGTATTATTACCTAATACTCGCTAAGTTTCTGGATATAGAAAAACTAAATTATATTTTTAAAACTATTTGTTAATTTGTTAAAAAGGGCTCTGGCTCAACCACAACACGAAAACTGTTTAGATTTCACATGTCTTGGAATTTTTACCAAAAACCTTAATTCAAAGATTGTCATGTGATAGTTTTATATTCAAGTCTTTAAACTCTTAGCTTCAAGAATCAGTATGTATAAAGAGCTAAACAATGTGCTGACTCTTCTTTGCTATGCACCTTGAACCATTCTCATTACGTCATTCTGGGTGCTCTTGGTTAAACCAAAAATATCTAATTCAAGATAAACCATAGGAGTAATGTAGAGGCACAGGTTACCACAGAAGATGTTTCTCACTCATTTTCTGAGTTTTGCCCCCATTTCTCCTCCCTGTGTCAGTTTCATCCTTAGGTATTTCCTTCATGGCCACAAAACGAATACAGTTGCTACATGCTTCCTTGTTTATATCTACAGAAAATAGGGACACTCCAATATCCTAAGGATCAAACAAAATTCCCAAGGATCATTTTGATCAGATAATCTTGTTTCATTCATTCAACAAATTTTATTGAACACCTATTGTATGTCAGGTACTATTCTTGGTACTGGGAATTAGCAATGAACAAAACATATTCCCTATTTTCGTGCAGTGTAAGTTCCTGAAACCATCCCTGAATCAATCACAGTGAGGACTGGTTTACCCCCATTATTCTGGCACTTGTGAATTTAGGGTTGGGATCAATCCTAATCAAACCACATGGCTACAACACAATGCTGTAAGGAACAGATGTTGGTAAGACAATTGCAATGTTCATCACTTGACCTGGTAATATTTTGGCAATGGATATTGATAATTACTGAGATCAATTAGTACACAATTCTATATGAATTGAAAAAATATATATATAGGATTATTTTATATGGAAATAACCTATACCTTGAGCAGAATGGAAGTAATCTTCTGCAGTGGTAAAATGGGTTGCAAATCCCATCCCCAGGATGATGAGACTTCTGTTTTAGCCAGCTACTACCAAGATGTTGGCCACCTAAAATAAAACATTAGCCATGCCAGTGTTTTTACCACCATAATTAATGTCAGGAACTATATTGTAAAACTTTTTTTTTAAATGTATATTTTTAGAAAGTAAAATATCATCATGCTCCAGACCAAGGCTGCAGTGTTCTAGTTCCCCCTTCAGTTTCTTCCATGGCTATAGTCTTCATCCTTGACTGCAGTCCACTGCCTAAGGAGGCCTGAAGGGAGGATGGCCAGATTCATTATAACTACCAGAAAAACAAACAAAAAATGCATGTCATATTCATGATGGGTGAGAAGTCTTCTTGAAATAAAGGACACAAGGAAGAATATGTTGAGCTTATTAACAAATTACCTATCAGATTATGTTACCAATTTTTAGCTCTGCCTTATCTGCATCATTAGCAGGGTGTATTTACACCAAACTCTAAGGCTGAATCCAAAAATAAGATTGCCAGAGCTATAACATTAGGAGAATCACATTCAGCTGTGGACATCAATTAAACAAGCTAGCAACTACCCAACTTGATGAATATGGTTGCTTAAAGAAAAATCACCTCCAGTGTGGAAGGAAATGCTTGAGGAGAAGACAGCGTTTAAGTTAGGTTTTAAAGATTGAGGGAGGAGCACTGGAAGAATGATGCCTGTTTGGGAATAATCTCATTTTGTTAGACCTGGATTCATATGCTTGGCTGGAGTCAGCTAACTTTTCTTAAGATAATTCTGCCTAGCTTTGGAGAAGAACTGCTGCTGGTTAGAGATGAGAGGTTAGTCTCAGTAAATAAACTATGATACGATGGTACTCTTAAACAGAGGTATAACCTGAAGAAAAATTTCCCTCTGGAGGACAGTCATAACTAAGATTTCAAAGCTGTTTTGAGAAAAGCTCTTGAAAATCTGTGAGCAGTGATTTACCATTAAAAACTAGAAATATTTTCAATGATAAGTTACTCTTATGACCCTTATTCCCCCCACCCCCAAAAAAAAAAAAACTGGTGAAACTGGGGCTCAGAAAGTTAAGTGATTTGCCCAAGGCCATTATACAGCTAAAAATCAAAGGAGCTGAAAGTGAACTATAGGTCAGCAGACTATAACTGTAAGAGCTTTCACTTCTGCTGGAGTGGAAGCAAGGGATTGAGGAAAGTGGAGAGAATCAGAAAGGAAATGTGCAACAATACCCAGTAGGAATCAACTGGTCACATAAACAGATCTGTGCTTATGGTGAGGCAAAATGAGATGCAATATCCTCAAAAGGAAAGCATAATGCAGACTTATTCCAAAAACCATGATTAAACAGAAGACAATTAAAATACAATGTCTCTTCAAGGGTAAAAGACATTCAATTAATTCAATCATATGATTGCTCCTTTCTCTCCTGATATTTTTCATCAATGTATATAAAAGAAGAAAATTATACTCTAAAAATTAATCTCTAAAAGTATTAATTAAATTTAACTTGGCTTTAATTCTTGTAAGTGCTAAAGAAACTTTAAATCTCCATTTTTTACTCTAAATTCCCAATAAACCTTTTTATAAACAAAACTTTTTAAAAAGTCTGCTAAACATTTACTCCCCAATATGTGTGAAAAATAAACTCAGCCTTGTAGTTTTAAGATAATTAATTCTCAAAGCTAGCAAATATGTGTTGGAAAAATAGCAAATTGACTTAAATGATAGTCTTTATAGAGTTCTCCTTTCCTTTCCCAATCACCTATAAAAGTTTACAGAGATGAAAATATAAAATTATTTTGTAGGAGAAGGAAGTGGTAAGAGGAAAAGAACTATTTTAGATTTTAGAATTAAACAAACTAAAAAATATTTCTAGCTCAAAACAGTGCCCCACCACTATTCTTTCAGCAGATTCTACAACAGACCCAAGAAATAATTGTGATGCAAGACTCAAAATAATTGAGCAGATGTTTCAGCAACAGGAAGTTAATACTGTCCCTTTCCTATACTCTGAAAATGTACAGAAGATATAAGTTATCTCAGAAGCCATATAGCCTTCTGGGGATAGTTCACTTTTGTTCATTTCGTTCCACACAAATGAAAGCCTTTAAAATTTTAAAACATATACCAAGTGTTGTGATGAGATCATCTACTTTACCAATTCAGAGCCCAAGGAGCAGATAGAGATCATTATAGAATTGCAGGAATGAGCTAGTTGTATTTTTGTCAGTCTCCTTAACGGATTGGAAATTTTCTGAGAGCAAGGACCACCCATGTCTTACTCTTCTTTATACCCCCAGCACTGGTACTTTGTCGGTGTTTGATAAATTGAATGCACAAAGATGCATACAGTGTTCTTTCAATAATTATTAACATTCATTTTGAGATCATCTCCCTTTTATACTGATGTAACTGCAAAAAAATTTTAAGAAAACACATCTAGTTAATTATTCTTCTAATCCCAGGTTTTATATAACTATGAACTAAATTTGTGTAGGAAAAGGCATCAGACCTTAAAGAAGCACATAGAAAACTGGTGGTGCAACACTCCAAATTGACTAAATCAGGTTTGTTATTTTATCCAATAAATAGTCTAAGCAGATTAATTGGAACCAGACATGTGAAGATTCATAAGGTTTTTTCTTTTTTAACATCAGTTATTAAAAACAAAATTTATAGGTTACATTTCAGGACATCTAACTTAATAGTTTAAGGAAAATATAGATCTTGATAAATAATTTTCTAGAAGTGTATGTAGGCAGAAATGTTATGAGAATGGTTCCCTTTTCTGCAACTAGATTTATCTCACAGTAACAAAGTACTGAATTCCAACAGTCTTACATAAATAATGCCAATTACCTATATCACCACAGATATATTTTATATACAAATTAAATACCCCAAAACAAAGATTTGTTTTCCTATAGAAACAACTAGAAAGAGACTATACACCTCTAAGCAGTTACCTTTAATCATAGAATCTGCAATAAAAGCAGTCTGTCCAGGTAACAGCTGAAAGAATGTGCAACCTGTTTTGGGCAGATTTCAATCAAAGGTAACTTCTTTGTCAATTGAAGAATACTGATTTCCCAGAATGAATGTCAGAAGCTTATTAACCCAAATGTCAAGCCATATATTTCTGGGCTTATAAACTAAAATATCATGTGAAACTATTTTTAAGGCTTTACACCAGGATATACACTTTGAATATAAACAAAATAAGTAATTTATCAACAGGAATGTTACATTTTAGAAAAGATTTTGAAAACATGCCGCCAGTATTCACTTTTTCAAGCCAATTCCAGTCTTGTAGTGGTGCCATTATTAACTACATATGCTTAGCCACCAAATATGATACTTGAATATTTTTTGAATTGTCACAAATAGCTCTACTTTTAAAGAGTTCAGAAGTGGGTAACATTGCTGTTAGCTTTTGAAAATACTGGGTAAAACCTGTATGAGTGGCCACAGGATAAAAAGAAAAAAATACCATTTTAGTTAGGCTCAATGATTAAGTTTATCTGCATGTGTTACACTTAATATATATTTGACACAGTTACATTACAATGTTATTCTACTTTATTATTTAAACCAGTTTACACTCTTGGGAATAGCGTCAAGAACACAAATTCCTAGATTTAATATATGTAGTGGAACATATATAAATACATAAATCATCAAAACTATACATTAACTCTCAATAGCCACTATGTCCAAATGTGTGTGTGTGGCAGTTGTTTATTTGGGTGATTATTTGATTTTAATTTAATAGTTTTGTTTCCAAATATTTTTATTTTTAACATCTTTACTATTTTAATATTGTTCTTCCTATCCAACATTTAGCTAAACTGCTGTTGACCTGCATAAATGTGTTTCTGATGTCTGTCAGCAAGTATAAAAGCATAATTCCATTAAAGTGTATTATATATGCTCAGGACTGAGAGAACATTATAAAATGAAGAAGTTTGGCTAAAGTTCAACTGGGCATCAAATAGCACTGGCAAGAATTTTCTTAAACAGATGGTGTAAAATCTTGCTAACACAATAGTGTGTGCTTAACACAGGAACAATATCAGAAACAGATGTGCCGCAAATGACCAAAGTACCAAACAGAAACAATAAACATGGATATATATTAAAAACGATGCCCTTGCCAACTGAAAAAGAAAGAAAAGAGAAAGAAAAACACTGAACAAATGCATTTCCTTGTCAAATAAGAAATGCTACCGATATTTTTCCACACCAAGGTTGGCAAACACATATTTCTTGCTTTGGCTTCCCCTTATGCATTGATATTTTACCTCTGTCAGGGTGGCCAAAATTAAGAACATAATTTTATTAGACACATTTAAAAAACTAATCATGTTAAAAGAAAATAAGAGAAATTTAGCAGATCTGTGGGCTCCGAGCCATCATTTGAAACTGGAAATATTCTCATCAGTCGAGAAATCTCTCTCTTTCTCTCTCCCCCTTCCACACACACACACACACACACACCCCTTTTAGAAGAGTGTATACAAGTGCCTGGTCAGTTAAAATTATTTGCCCAAGCGTCACTCAACAGTATTAAAAGTACTAAGGGCCAAGCGACTACGACTGGCACAGAAACTAAAGCCAAGTAGAAGAAACTCGAATCCCTGCAGAGGCCATCTGAGGCTGTAAGCGTTTCCCGGCTGGACTCAGGTCAGGCCTAGCGCCCCTAGGCCCTGGCTCTCCAGGGCCCGGCCTGCCCGAGTAAATGCCGCGCCTGGAGGAAGACTAGTCCACCAGACGACCTGGAATCCGCAGCAGGTCTCAGACCCGTGTGTCTCCCGCTCCAGCCTTCATTCCCCCGACTGGGCATCCTCAGCCTGTCCACTTTACCGAACAACTCAGACACACCTTGTTCTGGCCTAGTCAGGCCTTGCCCCATTACTTTCTTTGTTGTTGGCTTGGGTTTTTGGTTTTACCTTTTCATTTAACAGCTTTCCGTGGGGTACTAGGATGAACACTCTGGAGCTTTTTGAAAAGAGTTGAGCAAGAGTTACCTACCTATTTACGGGCAGATACGGCTGAGGGGAAGGAGGGCTTGGGCCTTGGGTCTCCTCCAGACGCTGACTTTCTCAGGAAAGAAAAGTCCTAACATCCTCTGGAAGCTAGATGAGACGAATGTTTCGCATTTGAAACCCAAGCCTCCGCCCTAAGGTCGCCCACGGAAAAGGGCGCGAGGAGGCCAGTGGGCAAACCCACCAGGGCGAGGAGCCTGCCTCAGAGCCTGGCCTGGGGTAGACATTCTGGTGCTCAGAGCCGCGGCCACCCTCCTCCCCGGGTTTGGGTTAGTGAGGTGGGGGTTCACGCAGGGTCCCCGCCTGCCTTTCCGACTAGAGCACGTTTCTGGGCGTTTGCCCTTTGCAGCGCGCTGCGCCCACACGCCTCGGCGCCTCCCGGAGTGCACCGCGCGGCGGGGACGTTCTGGCTCGTCCCCGGCTGCAGCCCGGCTGGGACTGCGACCCAGGGGGCTGAAGGGCAGGGTCCTGAACGCCGTCAGGACCTGCGTGGGGAGGTCGCCTCCAAAGGCCGCCGCCAGCGGGGAAGGGCCTCACACCCACAGGAGGCAGCCTGCAGGCCTCCGCCTCGGGCTGGGGGGTTACCAAGGAAATACAACAATATTTATGACCAGCAGGCGATGAGAAAGTGTTTTCCCAGCACGCGAACTACCCCCATCCTCCTTCAACTTCTCATCCCTCTAGTCCGTTTTCCCCGCGGGCTCCACACGTGCGTCTGAGCCTTACATAACTGACCACGAGCGGAGGTCAGGTCCCTCCAGCCGCGCCCCCCCCAACCCCCCCCCCCCCCCCCCCCCCCCCCCCCCCCCCCCCCCCCGCTCCTAAGAGAATTCCAGCTTCCAGGACTCCAGGAGAAAGGGAGGAGCCACACATCCAACCAGGCAGGAGAGGGGACTTCACTTTATACTCTGCAAGGCTCACGCAATATCCTTTATATAAAGCTCCATGGTTAAGACCTTGGAATAGGTTTGCATCCGTACCGTCTTTAATTAGCCCAACAACCTGGCCCTCTGTCTGAGCCTTAGGTTCCCCATCTGTGAATTGGGCATAGGAATATATACCTCATAGATAATTGTGAGGAATATACGTTACAACATATTTGAAATCTGGGCGATGTGAAACAATAAATGGTATTTCTTATTATAAAAGGGTAGTACTTGCTTGTACACATTCATCTCTAAAAATGCAAAGTCTTTTTAGGAAAAAAGCTGCGAGGGGGGCAGTGTAAATAATCAGATATCATGACTTCGTTTACTAATTGCTTCTTTCCCTCACCCCGACCTTTAAAAGATTTACATGGACTGATGCGGATATTTTTTTAATACTGGAGGTTTTTCCCACAATATCCCTAAAATTTATTGAGCCAGGGCAGAAGTATTCTGAAAGGAGGAGGAGGGGGAAACCTTGAAAAGAGACTATGTGTATTAAAAGCCTCCAAGAAACTGCTGCCCATTGTGTCCAGTGACTTTGAAACTCAATAATAAAGGCAAACTATAAAGCGCTGAGGCAGATAAAGCCATTATTCCTGAAAGATTGTGCAACATGAAGGCGGCCTTTTACAAAATGCTCCTCTGAGTCCCTCCAGAGGAAGGGATGGCTACTCAAAGGAAATTGGTGGGATTACACTCTTTTGAAATGATTTTTGACACATTGGTATGCCTATGTCACAGCTGTGACTCAGTTTGCAAACTGTCGTGGTGTGTTTGGCAAGAGACTCAAGTGTTCCCTCTCTCACTGTCTCTCTCTCTCTCTCTCTGTCAAATACATAAATCTTAAAAAAAAAAAGTCTTCAAGATAAAGTCCTAGCGTTTTCCCCCCTTAGTGTCCAGGTAAATTCAAGACCAAGGGGGCTGGTGCAACCATCTCAGGTGCAGAGACCTCTTCCAGCCCTTTTCAGGACTCCGGGCTAGTTTCTGAGTCCTCAGGCTACTGTTCCTGCTCAGGACCTGTTCCTGCTTGAAACAGGTTGGGTCTGGGGAGAGACTAGGCCAAGCCACCCAGGCACCCAAGACACACGGTTATGATCACACAGAGACTGAATCAGTCCTGTTTAAGACTCCATCTACAGCCCACATGTCTTCTCCATGTTCTTCTGCCTTGTTGCAGACTGAAAACAGGCATGCATCTCCTTTCCAGGCCAGGGAAGTCTGAGAGCACCAGTATCTGGCTCCTCATGACCTCAGCTCCCATCCTGACTGTCCACCCAGGCCCCCTTCTGGTTCTGGGGCAAGCCCAAACTTATGCTGACTTATGTCCGGCCAACACACACAGCATTTCCATGTGTGCAATCAAAATGGGACCATGGAAGCTTACCTGGCCACTTTTACAATATTCAGAACTTTGCAAAAACTGACAGGAGTCAGGGTGTCATGGAGACTTCTGAGGTTCAACACGTTCCTACTCTGACTCCAAATAGCCTCCTTCTCTATAACTGAGGTTCAGACCTGGATGGTCTCTTAGGCACCCAGAGTAGGTTTCCAATTTAATTGAAACATTAAGGTCTGAAGCACCCTCATGAAGGGTCAAAATGAACCACTATGCCAGAAGATCCAATGGAGGCTGCAAGTCCCTCGCCCTAAAAGAAAAGTGAAGACCAGGAATTCCCTTAATTTAAATTGTCAGAATCTCCATGCCCTTCCTTGCCTCACTCTTCTATGGGACTAAAAAAATTTGAGTTCTGGACAAGAAAGTGCCAAGGTGAAGAAATAGCAAGTTTGAACCAAAAATACACAAAAAGGCTTGAAACCCTCTGTACCTGCTAGCACCTACTGTCTTTTGTTCAAAAAGCCATCCTTTATTGCCCAGTGCCAGGCACTGAGCTAGGTTCCAGAGTCAGGAACAGCACAAGGTTCCTGCCTCCAGGGTCCTCGCAGTCTGCAGGAAGATCTGGTGGGGTCAACTTTTTTCACCCGTTTGTGTCTGGGAAAACTATTTCCGAAGACTTCTCTGAAGTGGCGAGAGAGGGTGTGAGAGGGTCCTGCGAGATGACCTGTGCACAGCCAGAGCTGGGCACCATGGCCTCTGCCAGACTCCATGCGGTGACCTGAACTTTGGTCCAAGCCAAAGGAAAGTTCCAGAAGTGAGCGCGGGCCTTTGCAACACAGGAGATACAGAGGGCGGTGTTCACTTGTTTAATCCAGGCTTTGATCCACTCACTGATGATTAGTCACTGGATTCTGTAATTTGCAAGAAGAGAGAGATTTTACCGCCAAGTTAAAGGCTCCGCTGGCTCCCTTTCCCCCTTTGTGGCTGGTTTGAGGTTCCAAATCCTTCTATACTATTTAACCTCATGGAGGTAGGAAGGGGCGCTCTTTCCCCCTGGATACCAGATGTCTTGCTTCTGGGGAAAGCCTGAAGCTCCGCTGGACGCCGGTGCCAGCAAGAGGCCTGTAGGTGGACTACCTGTGCTGGAGCTGCAACCTAGGTTAACTGGACTATATAAAGAACCATCTTGAGATGGGTAAATGAATCCATTAATTGAAGGTGTCTGTTTTTGAACGGACCGCAAATAGGGCAACACTGGGGAATGGTTAAAAGGTGGCCTTGAGTCTGGCCTCTGGGCTTGAATTCCAACCCAGTTTGGTGATGTGGCCTCAGGCAGGTTACTGAAGTAGGGTTTTACACCTCAGCACCAGTGGGGCATTTGACAGGTAATAAGCAACAACTATGATTACTGCCACTTTCACAATATTCATAAGTTTGCACAAACTGACAGGAGTCAGGGTGCCAAGCATTTAAATGTGCCAGATTAACCCTCAAATAAACAAGTGACAAAAAAGGAGGAAAAGTTTTTCATTGTGCCTCTGTGGGACAAACTGCCATAGTAGAGTGATTCCCAGTTGCCAGCTCTTCTCCAGAGTCTCTGCAGCTCTGGGAGGCTTATCTAGCATTGGCAACCGGATCTGTTAAATTCCCAGAAATAGCCGACTGGAAGCCAGGTAGGTGCTGAGGAGGAGCACTGGCCTGTCCCCTTCACCTGGGGAATAAGAACTTTGTTGACGCCTCTCCATCTAGACCTCTCAGTGCAGCGCAAAAGAGCGCAGGCAGAGCCTACGATTGAGAATCTCCTGCTCATCAGTGAACACATTTCAACATCATTAGTGCTGTCATCCCCATTTTCTGGATGAGAAAACCGAGGTGTTAAGTTGTTAAATTGCTCTGAAATCCATTACAGGTTTGACTAAATTCAAATCTCAAACTCGTACTCTAATAGCAAGTTGCCTAATTTCTTAAACTTCGAGTTCCCATGAAGGCAGACAGGCAGTCAGTCTTGTAGGTAAGAAGGAAAGGAGGAAGGGAGAGGGGAAGGAGAGGAAGGAAAGGAGGAAAACATTGCCAAAGTTAAAAGAACTAGTCTCCTGAAGCAGAAACCATATAAAAAGTTTTTTAACCTTAAAAAAATTGTTTCAAGATTATTCCGAAAAATCCTCCCCCCCTTTTTTTTTAAAGCATCATTTTATAGGATACATCGGTAAAGCAACGACGGGATGTGTTAGTGTTGCCGGGAAGATGTTGTTGCCTAGATTGTGGGCGGGAAGACCCGAGTTTGAATGGGGCACACTCACACCGGCTAAAAACCAGAGCTGTGTGTTCCCTTATCAAAACCGGATTGAAGCCTGCGAATAGGAGGCTCACACAACTCCCCGCCATCACCACCACCCCTACCCACTCCACCCGACAAACACGCTCAGGCGCCCATGTTTTTACACTTAGATCAACTTTGCCTTTTTTGCCTCCCTGGCCGGGTTTTAGTGCGCCTCTCGGAGATCCCTGGAGAAGAGGCGGGTGGAGGAGGGGGAAGTCTGCGGGGCTAGGGTTCCCGTCCTCCTTCTAGATTAGTGAGCTCCACTCTAGATCCTCCCGGTGAGCCTAGTAGGATGTGTAGGAAAACCCAGGGCGGGGGAATTGGGGGTTAGAGAACTGTTGGGTTTTGAGTTGTTCCCCCCCACACACACACACCTCCTATTTGGGTTTTTACGGAGTTGTGTGGGCCGAGGTCTGTAGAAACAGGTTAGAATCATGTTTCCCCTGGTCCTGCCGCTGTGCTTATTCTGAACGATAAAATGCATATAAAATTAGCAGCTGTAAACCACAAGTGTGCTTAAGGCGAAGATTGTGGGCTTGGAATGTCACAATGGGTAAATAGTGTAGTGGACTTTCGCGCTTTGCGCAGTAGCATTTAGTCTGGAGCGTCCCCAGACTGCGTCTTGACTAATTTCGGGCTCCCTAGGGCTCCTAATTCTATCACTCGTATTACCCGTCCTATCAGGCGAGAAACGCTTCCCCTCTCTCCTTCCGCAGAGGACTGGGCAAGTTTACTCGCGTTCTTGGGGGACAAGCGCACCCGCTGAAAAGAGACACGGACTCCACACGTACAGCCCTCTGGGGCGCAGAACGTGGTTTTCGGTTGTTGGGTCTCTAGAACCGCTGGAGACCGCTGGCCCCAACAAGGCGCGCGCTTCTCCAGCTAGCGCAACAGACGCAGGGCCGGCCCGGCGGCTTAGCCCAGGCGCTACGTCAGCGCCAGTGAGCTCCCGGCTGTCCCACGCGGAGCCCGGTAGCCTCGGCTCGGCCCGCAGTTGGGCAGAGACCAGGAGGTACCAGACGGAGGCCCTCGCCACCTTTGGGCGTCCTCCCCTGGCGTGAATAAACACGCCCCTCCTTTTCCCTCAGAAACTGAGAAGGAGCCTGGGACCGGTAAGTCCCAAGGTGAGCGCGTTTCCCGCTGCGCGATCTCTGAGGGGTGACGTGGGTCTGAGCTGCGCAAGTTGGTGGGAGAAAGTCTCTGGAATCTATCTCCTTCAGTCTCTTTCCAAATTAGTATTAACAGTGGTTAGACGGGGTGGGCAAAAATCAAAGGACACACTCCTAACCCTGAACCAAGTGTGATTTTCGCAGCTTCAGGGCGAGTTTTTACCTTCATGGGTAAAGAAGTTGCCACAAGAATCAGCCAGAAGCAGCGCTTTCTTATCGGCGCAGGGGTCTCCCCTGCTTCACCCTCCGACAGGGCTCCGGGCCGGCCCCCGGCGCGGGGTCGCTGAAGGGGGGAAAGCGTAGAGGTGCCATGGCTGGCATTGGCCCTGCGCCTGAGGCCCGGGAGTCTTGGGCGCTTCTGGTTTAACCGCGTTTTCGCCCAGGCCCCAGCTGTCCTCGCCCCGGTCCCCACAGGGTCTGACCCGAGCGGGTCCTCGAAGGCTGGTGGAAGGGCTGGGAACCAGGACGCGCGCGGATTCAGGAAGCGAGATTCCGAAGGTTGCTTGAGTAACGTGGCAACTCCAGGTTAAGTTCCCTCAAACATGTGGTTACTCACCGCGAGGAGCTGAGAGGCAAAGGGTTCAATAGTCAAGTTGGTGGGGACTTTCCCTACTTAAAGTAATAATTTGCTAATTCGAATCTATTGCTTTTAAATATCGAGTTCCAGAGACCTTTGTCAATGCAGGCTTAATTTCATCCTACTGATGAAGGATGTTTATAAACGGCTCCTGTGGAGGAAGCCGAGTGTGAAAATATCAGTTTTATGCCTTTTGATAAGAATTACCGAGGTGGAAGGCTTATTAGGCGATTACAAATTTCGCAGCTGCTCGCAGCCCAATTAGGCAGCTCTTCGCGGTGAGTGGAAACTGTAGGGGTCAGAGCGGGTTGGTGTTCCCGCTCTCCATCCCTGGACCTCCAATCAAGGCCTGGCCCCAGGGGACCCAGACCCCTTCCCTGACCCCCTCAGGCTTTAGGGAGACACACCCAGCGCCTCCCAACTTGCCAGGGCGTCCTTCCAAGTCTCTCTGGGTTTCTTCCTCGGGCCTTGCAAAGAGCCTTTGCAGTCCGGGGGTGTTGGTTAGTCCCCTGGGTGGGCTTGCGGTCTCTTGATTTTCATTTAAGGAGAGATGGCCATCTAGAAATTTCAAGTTAGTAGGTAGGAATCGACCCAACGCGGGTAATTCCTCTCCCACCTGCAGAAACACAAGATGATGTTTTTTGGTATGTCCTCCTTCGACCAAAATTGGTTTCAAATGGAGTTTGGGCTAAAAACCCTTATTAGAAAGACAAAAAGAGCCCTGATTTTTAGCACAGGAACCCAACTCTGCGAAGTAGCGGGCTAACTTTTCCTTTGCCCTAGCGGAGGAGGAGCGTGGGTAAGAGGTGTGACGCGAGCTCCAAGAAGCCGGGCCACGTTCAGGTGTTCACCCCTGACAAAGGGTCAGGAGGTCCGTGGGCCCAGCACCAACAGGACGCTCAGACCTGACATTCGTAGCAAATACCTGCACACCCCCTCCTCCCACCTCCGCACACGACCGCAGCCAAAGGCTTACAATGCCGAGGACACAGAAACAGACTCACCGCCGGGAGGCCTACAGAGCAAGGCTGTGTGCGCACAATCACACCCCGGGAAAAGGTCCGCGTCCGGCAGTGCGTCAGCAGTAAAGCGAACGACAGACCAGTCTTTTATGTCTTCTGAGGGCTGACGACCATTCTTCTTCCCCATGCCCAGAAGCCAGTAAAAATGATTATTTCCTTCACTGATGCAGAGATAGGGGCTCTTAGATCAAGATTAGTATTTTGAAAACCTGATTGAGAGCCGAGCCGACTGATTAGGCGAGGGTGGGTGGAAAGACCGCCTAAACGCCCGCGCCCCCGCCCTACTTCCCCAAACAGCTCCCGCGCTCTCCGGATCTCCAAATGACCCGAGCGATTAATTCTCCCGGAGAGTAGCCAAGCAGTACCCCCAGATTCATTTTGCAGACCCTAATGAATAGTAACTAAATCTCTGAACTGGACCTTTTTTTTTTTAATTCCTCTTTCAATCCTGCTCCCTATGAACACCCTGATAGAGCCAATGCTCTGACGACTTTCTTTCCATTCGGAAGAGCCATCTCGAGACCGATGCTATTTCATGGAAAATGCATTATGTGGATTTTCCCCCAATACTAATTTTTGCACTTGATGAAAAACACAAGACTTTCTGTTCTCCACGCACAGGTTAGCTTTTCTAGAAGTAGGTCCGCCCCAAGCCTTCAGTTCTGTGAGAGGGCACAGATCCCAGCGTCCTCTACCCGCCCCACTTCATAAACTTAAGCGAGATCTCCCAGATAGGACCGGAAGGGGGATGGCTAATATTAACCTGTGCGCAGCTGCGCGAAAAGGGAAACAATGGCATTAGGAAAATGCTATGGGCACCCTCGTGTTTATGGGAGAAAAATGTACTTGAGGGAAAACTAAATTTGCAGTCGTTGCTGGGTCCCAGACTGTTATACAGACTCACTTCATTACAGGAAGGCTACCTATCTCTGCCCATTGCCCCTCCTCTAGTCTGCTGTTGACCTGTCTGGGCGAGAGCCCTTCGATCTTACTCTTCTAGACAAACAAGGCAAGGAGATACGAATATATAAGATTATATATAGATATCTATATATCGGTTTAATTGGAACATTACATGATTTTACTAAAGGCCTTTAGGAAAGACTCCCAGGTATTCTTAAATTATATTTTGCTTTGTTTCGTTTCTTAAAAAAGGGAAAATTGGAAATAAAAATATTGTTAGTCTCTTACTAAATTCCCCTTTACACACTAAATAATGAAGTAAAATTTGCATCATAAAGAAGCTATTTAAACATACACTCCAATCCTCATCAAAATTACGGTATTCTGAGAACACCGCCCTCCCGTCCACAAACCCACAGCCAACATTTGAGGCAGGAACTGGCCCCTTCTAGGGCTTAAATTTTGTCTAGGATGAGATGAAAGAGCAATACTATTAGCAACATACTTTTGTCTTTCTTGTAGCCTTGATTTCCAAATCTAGTCGCAAATCATAAGCTTTTGTGCTGCTCAGATGTTCCTTCTTTATCTTAATGAGAAAACTTTTCGCAAAGGGAGCGGGAACAGCTAGATAAGTCAGCCCCCAGGCTGCCAGGGAGCGGTGGAGTTCCTCGGCTAGACAGGAGAGCTGCGAGTTTCAGGAGAATGACTAAAAAGTTTAAGTCACTCAGACCTCTGCTTCCCCTTCTGCTTGCTGCAGAAAGAGATGTAACTTGAATCTTTGTTTAGGTTTTGGTTGGGGAGCGAGAATTAAAAAGCCACGGCAAATGCAGAGAGCAGTTTTTTTTTTTTTAAGTCAAAAGTTAACAGGCCATTCCCAGTGTTGTTTTTTTCCCCCCTCTTTATTACTAAATCTGGAGTAAGTTGGCTTGCTCTGATAAAGATCTTAACATGTACAGAAGGCGGGTTTTCCTTAAGGAGGTGAGGCTATTCCTCCAGGAGAAGACTCCCCCTGCACACACACCCCCTTCCCTCCCTTTATGTAAGGTTCCACCCTCTGGAAAACAAAACTTTTTTTTCCTTTTCCTGGAGGGACAGACCTCAGTGAAGTTGGGATAAGAATCTTAAGAACAGTCCGCCAGAGTGGTAACGGCCACAGCGGCCTCTTTGGACGAAGACTTGCTTGTAGCGTTCTTACTCTTCTCCGTGTCAGCTTTTATTAGAGCTTTGGCGCGGGGGAGGGGGGAAGATCGGCAGACCCGGACGGCCGCTGACCCTCTGGAGTTGGTATGCGATAAGCAGCCCTAGCAGTGCCATGTATTGGAAAAGCGATCAGATGTTTGTGTGTAAACTAGAAGAAAAGGACGTGCCGGAGCTGGCAGTTCCCCCTGAGAAGGTGAGCGAGCTGACGCCTGGCCAGACCAGCTGAATTGCACTTTCCTTGAAACGCGAGCTGTTTGGGCTCCTAAACAAGGTTCAGAAATTACCTGTAACGGCCTCATCTTCAGACCTGGCAATTTTTTTTTTTTTTTTTATTACGTAGTAGCGTTAGTCAGTAATCATTGCCTCCCCTCCCCACAAGCTCACTTAACCTGAGGCATGGAGACTGTAATTTGGGAGACGAAGCCTCGAGCCTAAGGCGTTCTCGGGTACATGTGAGTCGTGCTTTTGTTCTATTTGCCGTGTAGTGACCGTGGCGTGGGGAAGAGCGAGTCGGGAGGTCGGGGCGGCTGTCGGGGTGGGACCAGAGGCTCGGCTCCTTGCGTCCAGCAGCTCGCGGGCGCTCGCCCGCCCAGAGGCGCGCCTTTGGCCGCTGGACGACCCGCGGCGCCGCGGGCCCACGGCGAGACAGAGGGAGTCGTGGCTCCTGGAGGGCCTCGGGGGATCCCAGGGCGGGCCAGGAGGGCCATTTCACTTGAAATACCAAAAATAAGAAAAGGGCAAAACCCAGGGCAAACGAGTCACACCTTTCGTCCAGGAGATGGGGAAAACTGACAAGCGCTCACTTCACTCTGGAGGCAGGACCCGTTGGTGTCTCGCGTTTTAAGTTTGAAAATCATCTGCAGCCTGTTTGAGCGCCTCAGAGGGACCCGCTTTGGGTACCAATGACTTTGTCGGACGTTGGCGGGGAATACCCAGCGAAAGCCGTACTTTTCTGCTTAAACTCTCTTTGTGTCTGAGAGGATGCGGCCTCCGAGCGGCGGCGCTGGGGCCAGGCCGGGAGCGCACCGGAGGGTCCCCGCTGAGGGCCGGGCGGGGGGGGGGGGGGTCTCACGGGTTCCGACGGTGTCTCGCCTGGCGCAGCCGGAAGGAGGGAGGTGAAGAGTCAGAAACGCAGGTGTGGGCCGCTCGAGTTCCGCACCCCTCCCCTCAAACTGGAGTTTTTGTAGACGAAGGCAGAAAAAGCCTAGAGAGGCTGCGTTTTCGTTTAAGAACAAAACTCCAGCAAAGGCTTGGAAACACTTGAGTAATGCGCGCTGTTGCTTTAAAACATTTTGACCGAGGTTGGGTGAGTTTTAATGGCACAAATTAAATTCAGCTGGATATTTTCCATTATTCGTCCCGCTTTTTGCGCTGGTTAAAAATAATCCTTTAGTAGCTCAAATGTTGACTTACTGAGCTATAAGTGGCAATTTACACCTTAAAGAAACGAGTGTAAATCATTCGCAGCTCTAATTGCTGTAAGTTTACGAAAGAGCTGCTGGCTTGGTTTAATCTGAAGCATTTTCATTCAAATTGTCATCGGAACAAACACCAGGCTTCTTAAATCCCGCTGTAATTAGCTTTCAAGTGTCCTATTAAACCTCTTCACCTTTTGGGCTATCCAATTCAAAAAGCTCCCTTTTAAAAATATATATGTGTCTTGCTCTTTTAATTGAGGTTATTAAAGAAATCAAGTTTCTTCCCCCACCCCCTCCTCAATCCTCTTTTCTTTTCTCCCACTCCCCCCCCCCCCCGCCCCTTGCACCCGCTTTAGGCTGGTGATCCCCGCTCTGTCGTGATTGACGTCTAGAAGGAAAATGCTTTGTGCTGGGATGATTGTTATTAACTTGTTACCCCCGGCAGGGGGGCGGGAACCGACTTGCTCCGGTGAGCGCTAGGGACCCGCGGCCCCGAGAGCGCCGCAGCACGCCGGGCGAGCCCTCAGCGCTGCGGTGGCCGCCTTGCCGCGCGCTCGGGCTGCGCCGCCGCGGCCGGAGGCTGACAAGGGAGGCTGCGCTCCCGCCCGTTTGCCCGCGGCGCCGGGGCCCTGGAGCCCTGACGGCTGCACGCGCGACCCGGCGCGCTGGGGGCCTTCATTAGCCCGCTCCGCGTGCCAGAAGCCGAGGCACGGGGCTGAGCGTGCCGGCTCTGAAGTTCTGCCCTCCGTTTTTCCCCATTTTCCCCTCCTCCCACCCCGCAGTGCCAGGGGCTCATGTCGGAGGAGTGCGGGCGGATTGCAGCCCTGGCGGCCGCGAGGACTCGAAAAGGCGCCGGGGAAGAGGGACTGGTGAGTGGGGAGGGACACGGCTGTTGGCAAGACTGGACGTGTGGAGGCGGCCCAGGACGAAGGGCCGCTGTCCCCGCGCTCCTTCCTGGGCCCAGCTGGTCCCTCGGGGAGCGGGTGGAAAGAGGGCCTGGGGCAGGGCGTGGTGCAAAGCTGAGCTGGCGGGACGGGCTGGGCCGAACTGTAAGGCTCCCTGGGTCCTTGAGGTCAGGGGTCGACAGCCCCAGCGGGTGCTTGGCGGGAGCTTGGACCCCGGGGAGAGAGCGGGGAGCAAGACCTCACGAACTGGGGGTGGCCCGAGGAAAAGGAGGGGAAGGGGTGGGGGAGGCCGGGCGGTTCTGTGGGATGAGGAGAGGAGGAGGTGTCTAGAACCGCCTGCGACTGCGCCTCTCGGCTTCCTTCAGGTGAGCCCCGAGGGAGCGGGGGACGAGGATTCGTGCTCCTCCTCGGCCCCGCTGTCCCCGTCGTCCTCGCCCCGGTCCATGGCCTCGGGCTCTGTCTGCCCCCCCGGCAAGTGTGTGTGTAACAGCTGCGGCCTGGAGATCGTGGACAAGTACCTTCTCAAGGTAGGGTGGAACCGCGAGGCCCAAGGGGAGCGGGGTTACCGGGGAACTTTGGGAAAAGAGAAAAGTTTCCCCCCCCCCCTTTTCCTTTCAAGTTTTCAGGCAGGTTGTAGGCTTTCTCAGCAAAACAGCCCAGTCCAGGGTAAGTCGAAAGAGTGGGAGAAGAAATCATAGAATCTCCCACGTTGTTGCAAAACAGCTTGTGTATATGACCCGTCGTGGTCTAGAAGAGCCGATACCCCGGGGTGGTTATACAAGAGTCAACCACCGACTTGTAGAGAAGCAAAAGTGGGTTAATCCTTTTACTCATTTTGGAACAGGGTCCTGCGTGATTATTTTTACCGAGCCTGGGTAATGGTCCCTTCGCCCCCAATAACACCCCTACACCTGCCTGCTTCTAAGAGTTCCTGGTCAGTATATGTTGGCTGATTCCCCTTTGCGGTGTCTCCTTTGGTAAGGACCACTGTAAAGTGCCTTAAAGGATCTTTTCCGGACAGAATTTTTACATAGTTTTATGTTTAGTAACAGTCGCCTGAGGCTTTTCCAAAGTAAAAGTTTGTAGGACCATGTACATAAAAAACCAGTTTCAGTACCTCCTTCCTCTTACTAATATTTGAAGGCCACCCAATGCTTATTTAATGTCCCCTCCAGTGCTTGTGAAAAAAATGGAAATCCATATAAAGTTAGACCCCCCATCCCACCCCCCCCCCAAAAAAAGAAGGAAGGCAGGAGAGAAAGAAGGCAGGAAGGGAAGCAAAAAGAAAGAAGAAAGATAGATGGATGCCTGGGGTGAAGTGCTAGTTTGAGAATTGACTGTCTTAATTTGTTTCACTTCTTTCAAAATACTGTGTGGGAATTTTGGAGTAAATTCTGGCAGGCCACAGTTAACCATGTCACTGAGTGCAGGGTCATGGTCCCATGTGTCTTAATCCTAATACCTTGAGTTTTCAACTTCAACAGCTCTTTAAAACCACTATTTAAAATAATGATCTCTCCTACACTGAATTAGTAGCAAACCAGTACACTTTCTATTCCCTCCTCATCAATCTCCCCACCCCCTCCTCCTCCCCCCATTTTTTCAGAAGGATTAATTATGGAGAGCATGAATTCAAAAAGCAAGTTATTGGGCTTCTTTAAATTTAAATTTCTACCTCAATGTATAAAGCTGTTTAATCTGTAAAGTGGGAATAATACCTTATAGATACAACCCAGATTAAGCACCAAAAGAAGTTTTGGTGAAAAATTGAAAAGTAACTAAATTAATTTTAATTGGGGATTGAGTCTTAAAGCTGGCCAATTAACATGGCTCTCTCTTTAAATCTACGTTTTTAAGATACCCTGTTTCTAGACCTGAGCTTTTTTGGATATCTCAAAATCATCTTTTGGATCAAAACTAGTTTGTTATTTTCAATGAGGTCTCTCAATAATATAATCTTTAAGAATGTTTCTAAATGGGTCTATAAAGCCTTTAGCACTTCATACCAGAGAGGATTTAGAAAAAAGTCATTATAAAATGACAACACACGTCTGAAGTAGATATTGTTTCTAGTATTCACTTTTATATGTTAAGAATATATTTGTATATTTACTTATATAAAATGCCTAAGTTATCTAAATAACTTATATAAAGCTATTTGTTGTAGGACTATTGTCCTCCCAGTGAAGTCTTCTATGTACAGTCTTATTCTGTCCCTTTTTTGTACATATTAGTATGTTAGTATATTAGCTCGGACTAAAGTTTGACATTATACGATTATATAAAAATTGAGTTGTTTTTTTTTCATTTGAGTGATTCTAAAAGAGAAGTTTAAATTCAATTTGAGTCACTGGTGAAAAATAATTGATAGACCTAGTAGAGTATTTGAGGGTACAACTGTTTAATATAGAAAATATAGAAACCATTTAATATAGAAAAACATCATCTCATGAGGCAAGTAAAATTGAGTTAAAGTAGGAGAGGAATTAGATGTGTCTTTTGCCTCATCTAATATTTCAGTGCCCTGTTTGGATGGTTTATCTGGCTTGGTCCCATATACATATACAAATTGGATCAATAACAGCCATCAGGAAAGGTCTGTATTCTCTAGAATTTTCTCTCTTTACCTTACTTTCCTGCCTGGAAAAGAAATGGAAGATGAACATTCTTTTCCTTGTAAAGTAAACTTTAAGAAAAGGTGACAAACCAGGCATTAGGTTTGGTTTTAGGGAGGTAGAAGATAGCCATGATTCTGCTCTGAAGCCTGAATCTATACTTGCTTGGAGAGAGGAAAAAGAAGAGCCTGGATAAGATCAAAATGTAGAAGTCCCTATGCATTGGAATGCTAAAGGAAGCCTGTATTTCTAAACTTTAATTGTCCCATGTTAGGAAAAAATAGAAGGAAAATACATATTTATTTCTAGGATAGTATTAACCATTGTTAATATTTTTTCTGATTTCCTTTGTTTCTTCCAAGTTTTCCTATGTAGTAAGCAAAACTTAAAATTTAAAAAATTTCACCAAAATGATACTCTTCATTAATGTTTAGGAAAGAGGCCTATACCTGCAGTTAGAAGCAAGTGAAACTTTTCCTTCAGCTTCAAAGTACCTTTCATATTTTGTATCACAAACATTTTGAAAAAACATTTTTGAACAGTAGTGCTAATCTGATAGAATCATTGGACAGATAGGGCTTTTGCTACACTTTCATAATAAAGGCTATTTCACAATTTCCCCTTTTCACGGTTTCCCAATTACTATTTTAGACATTAGATCCATTTGTAGGGTGTTTTTGCATCGTTGCTGTTCTTTTATATGAAATGAAATTATGCTTAACTGGTTAAACATAAACTCAATTCTTGTGTCCATTTAACAAGAGCAAACGTTGGGAGCCTGTGTTATAAGCAAGTTCAATCCAATACACATCTTCATTTTTGAAGGCTGAAGTTGTGGTGTTTATAGTATTATGGCAACAGTTTAAGGTGAGGGTTATTATGATTTGTTCCCTGAATTGACAATATTTCATGTTCATATATTTAGAAAATATAAAGTGGTGTGATTTATTAGACACATTTTATGCCTTATTACTTGGAATATAAATGGCAAACAGTGCTTGGGTGCCTTTTTAGAACCACTTATAATCAGATTAATTTTTTTCTCCAGTAGCCAAATCATTAGTTAGGGTTCCAATAATATACTCCTTGATTCTATAATTTAATGTTAGAAGGTAGCCATATCAACATTTAAATCTACCTTAGCAATTTCTGTTTGGTAAGGGAAATGGATTGCCTGGCTTCTTTATAAGGGTAAGTATTTTACAAAGCTTCTTTTTCACTTTCTTTCTCTCTCACTTCAACTAGTGTAACATTTATAATTGTTTGGCCAAAAAATAGATTGAGAAGGTATGTGGCTTGACTTCTTTAGCTACCAGGTTTCCTGGTGGGAAGAATTTGGTGAAAGAAAAAATAAAACAAGCCTGTATATAGGACTCTAAAGTGACCGAAATTTTCCATATTCATAGAAGTTCGATTTTAAAAAGAAAAAAAAGCACACACCCTGAATTCTTCAAAGGAATAAACAATTTAACACACAGTGTAAAATATGCTATTGTGATTTTCCTGGTTCGGGTCTGAAAGGGAATATATCTAGACACATATTTGTGTAAATTACACCTTTTAGATAGAAACGTTCAGCGCATATGTTAAAATATTAAGGAGCCAGTTTTTAAAATTGCTTAGCACACAAAACCAATGAACGATACTGTGAGTGCGGTATTACAATTGCTTCTTTTCCTTTACAGGTGAATGACCTGTGCTGGCATGTTCGGTGTCTCTCCTGCAGTGTCTGTAGGACCTCCTTAGGAAGGCATACCAGCTGTTATATTAAAGACAAAGACATTTTCTGCAAACTTGATTATTTCAGGTACACTGTGGAACATTTTTTAGTAGACACTCCAAGATAATATGCTAAGAGAATTTTGTAAACAAGCTTCCTTGTCCAGTTTTATGTATGGAAACCCAGTTTTTCTTATATAATGGATTTCAAAATGAGAATGCTTCACATTTTTGAGGTATAACTTATATCAAAACAAATACAATAAGCATGTTTATGTGTTTTAGGAATTCAGTATACAAAAACTAATTTAAAATAATTATTTCCTCTTTGGGAATGAAAGGTTTAGATATTAAAAACAGGGAAACTTCTCGCTGTGCATAGGTGTAAAATATAAGATGACTTATTGTGACAAAGTCCATTATTTGCAGGGGATGCTAAGATGAAATGAAATAATTGTGGGAAAAATCAAGGTTTTGTTAAGTGTTTACCAGTTTACTATAGAATGATCCGTAGTTATACCTACAAAATGTCAGCAGTTTGGAGAATGTGTTAAACGATATAATTTAGAGGATTCCAGTATCAGAAATACACCAAGTCTGATTATTCTATCTAAAAATACTGTTTCTTTTTTGTCTGTTCTTTGATCTTTGTTTTGTGAGATTGTATTTGCCCAAGATATTAAATGTAACATCTTTTCTGCGATCTCTCTATAAATTGTTTAAATGCACAGTTTCTTCTAGGATATAATTCTTAATGGATAGCTGTCTAGAAATTGAAATTATTCCTAAGCATGACTTTTAAAATTACCATATTTTTTTCTTTATTTGAATTTCCAAATGAAGAAAAATGTTCACCGTGAAATTGGGAAATTAATACTATATAATGAAGTTTGTTATACAAATTATGTTGTTTATACTCAGTTTCAAAAACTGGTTTCAGAGAGTTTAGTGATTGATTTTAATAAAATTGCTAATTAAAAGCACTTCATAAAACCCAGATCCTTTATTTTATAAAGTCACAGAATTTTATAATTACCAAAAACATATATTTCTCATCAGGTTTACTCTCCATTTCTTCAAAAATGATAGCAATTTGCCTCCTTTTTGATTTAAGATATGCAAATATTGATGTTTTTATGATAATTTAAAACTTTTTGAAAGGTGTAGTTTCAGGAAGTTATTGAAAGTCTAGTTCTTCAGGATTTTTTTATACTTCATATTATATTCCGAAATTTAGTTTTAGGATTCACTTTTTCAGATTAACTTAAAACTGGCAATACCTCTAAAGATATGCTAATGAATAGAAACAGATGCATATCTAGTTTGATGTGGATATGCAAGGCCATGACTGTGATTATGATAGGAGACATAGCAAAGAATGTCCAGTTACTCAGACCAGGAGAAAAAAAATATTTACATCTGACATTTTGTTACAGTTAACCTGCATTTAATGTCCAGGTTGGTCTCTGAAAGTTTTAGATAATGTATCTCCCCCTCCTGTGACTAGCAATGAAATAGCTTATTCACCAATGGAAACATATCTGAGTTTTCATTCCTCACTCTCAGGGTGAACAGTTTCTGTTCTTTGATAATATCAATTGTAATGTTTAAATATTTTAACTTAAAAAATGATATTTAAAACATTTTTTAATTATCTCAATTTGGTTTTAAGAAGTCATTATATTTTTACTGTAATCTTTTGCACTTTCAGGTTTCAATCTGGAGTATATGTGTGTTTGTATCTTGAATCTCTAGGTAATTTATAAATGTGTTGATATTTGTTACAAAAGGGATATTGAAATTCATATTGCATTTATTTAAAAAAAAAATCCAGTCTTCCTTTAAAGTAACAATGAGAAGTTTTTGTTTTATAAACAGATTTGAACTGTGGCCCTATCTTAAGTCTTGATTGCTTACCATATTGACTTTTAGAAAAATAATTGATGCCTGTTTCATTTTCAAAAGATGTAAATACTTAGGTTAATGCAATGAGTAATATAATGTATTAGTTTACTCAGGCTGATGAATATTTCACCAAATATTAAAATCTTCACCTCCTGCTCTTGTATTTATGTAGAAGGTATGGAACTCGCTGCTCTCGTTGTGGGAGGCATATCCATTCTACTGACTGGGTCCGGAGGGCCAAGGGGAATGTCTATCACTTGGCATGCTTTGCCTGCTTTTCTTGCAAAAGGCAACTTTCCACGGGAGAGGAGTTTGCTTTGGTGGAAGAGAAAGTCCTCTGCAGAGTGCATTATGACTGTATGCTGGATAATTTAAAAAGAGAAGTGGAAAATGGTAAATATATACTTAAAATACTTTGGAGTCTTTTGGGACAATGAATACAGGGAATAAAAACGATTTTTCCTTAGGTCATTTTAATGCATTATTTTGTGCAGTGTAATTGTGGTAAAACTCATTAAGCATTCTACTGTTAGTGATGATCTCCATGTGTTTATATGCAGGAAAAGCCATGGCATGTGTATTAGCCTTGTACCATATTCTCAGGCAGCAGCCTTGAATTTAAGGCTGTGTTTTGCTTTTTGTAACCAGTTGTTTTCCTGTATTTGCCTTCTTAGGATGAACCTTAGATGTATGCTCTTCTAATTTTTGGCACTTTTGAGTAAATATACAAGCCTATATATTGTTTCCACAGAATATTTCTAGTGCGTTTTAAAACTTAACTGACAGATTTGGGCAATCTACAATTTCACACGAAGCCAAGAGATACAAGAAACATATTATTACTTGATCAGCGGACCCATTTGAGTTACCAACATGTATGCTGTTGTTTTTCAAATGCAGGCAATGGGATTAGCGTTGAAGGTGCCCTCCTCACAGAGCAAGATGTTAATCATCCAAAACCAGCAAAAAGAGCTCGGACCAGCTTTACAGCAGATCAGCTCCAGGTAGACATGACAATGAATTTATGATTTTTGAAGTCCCTCCTGACCAAAACAAACAACACAAAAAAAATCCCCCAACTTCCCTGCCCCTTCCCCAAAACACCCAAAACAATTTCATGCTGCTTAAGAACATTTTCATGTTTTCAAAAAAGTTAGCCTGTGCTTTTAATGAATTCTAACTTGGTGAATGTATGAAAACATACTTATAGCTCTAAAATGTTTGTCAGTATTTCCAGAGTCATGACCTGGTATGAACTAGTCATTCAAGCTTTATTTCCCCGGGTTTTATTGGTATTAACGTCAAAGTGCAAACAAAATATTGATCAGTCCTGACTTCCTGATAAAATCAGTTTAACCAAGGCATTTATTTACATTACTACCTATAATGGGGATAGAAGACAAAATATTTTAAGACTATTAACAGAAAGAGACATACAGTATGTGGGCTTATGGGATACTAATGTGTTCACCTTTTTAACAAATTACAACGAGCCTCTTAATGGCTAAGTTTGTATAATTTTCTGAATAGGAAAGAATTGAATATGCCTTACCATAAACAACAGGAATCTAGTTATTGACTCCACAACCAAGTAAACCTTTTCTTGCTTTTAAAAGGGCTAGAGGGAGCTAATTCTATAGTTTGATGCTGAAGGTTGATTATGTCCCCTGAAAAAGGAGGGATTATTTCAGTTTAGTTGCCCTAAATATAATTGTTATAAGTTCAACTCATGTCAATTGTCAAAAAAAATAATTACTCCTTGCTTTATCTTTAAGTCTACACATATAATGATTCTTTCTGACATTTTTTCAGATAAAGAAATCACGTTTTCTAAAAGATTAATGTGGATGAGGTATTTGTTTTATGGTAAGGTAAAGTAACATTTATTGAGCGCCTACCGTGTACTACTGGGTGCTTTACACATAGGATGTATCTTAGCTCAAACTTTAAAGGACATTTATACAATGTTAGCAATTGAGTAAAAGTAATATTCTGAAAATCACATATGGTATCTAAGACTTGGCAGTGTTTAAGATAAATACAGTAAAAGGGTTTTAAGAGAGAATTTTTACTTGAGGGAATGATTAAGAAAGAAACCTTAATGTGATACAAGTATTTCAAGGGAACTTAGATCACATAAAGCCCTAAATTAGGAGATATGAATACCTGTGGGAGACCTGGGAGCAAAATACTAGCAGCTAAAAGACGTCGGAGTTAAAATAGAATTTCTAGTATAAATATATGGTTTTTAAAATGGGCTGTTTCCATGAAGGGCTGGCTGTAGTTTTAATAATCATAAGGCTGACAGTAAAAGTTTATGAGAAATTAAAGTTATTAATATTATAATAGTGAAAACTTGAAACAACTTCAGGTAGATATACAATTTTATATAGGAAGATAGTTACAGGTACTAATTAAAGAGGGAATAATATTTGTGAAAGTTTGTGTGTGTCGAGTCCTATGCTAGGCATTTATCTACATTCTCTCCTTTAATTCTTAACACTAATTCCTTGATGTAGGTAGCCTCATCCAAGAGGTGCATCCCCTCAAGGCAGACTACCAAGGGAATAGCAGAGAAGAGATTTGGAAACTTCCCCAATCCTCTGGTGTTTTCATTTTGCTTGGCCACCAGATCCTGAGTGGAATAAAAGCTCCACTTAATGGCAGCAGCAGCTAAAACAAGAGTGAGATTCCAAATCTTGCATAAGTTTTTAAAGATATATATTGTAACCATAGGTTTTAAAAAATGAAAATAGAAAAGAATGAAAATAGAAGTGATATGCCTTCAAAGCATATACTCATTTTTTTCAGGATTTCTTAGTATCTGCCTTATGCCAGGGATGGCTGAAACAAATGAGACGCAATCTTTGTCCTCAAGTGGTTCTTTATACCTGAGGAATCTGGAAAACATAGCTGTAAATTTTTTAAAAACTTAAATCATTATATTTTGCTAGAACCTCTGATCAGACAATGTACCCTCATTGTCAAATTGTCCTTTCAGAAAACTGAATATATTCAAATAGTGCTTGAATTCAGCAGAATAACAAAATATTACAGGTGATCAATAAGTCAAGACTATTCATGAAATACTGCTTTGGACAGAGGAGAGTTAACATGGGAAGAATAAACACGATAATTTCCCAAAATTATTTAGAAATTTACGGGAAGAAAGGCTCACAACAGAATAACATTTTGTGTTGGCAAGAATATTTCAAATATGGTCCCGTTTGTAGAAATGGTATTTAAGGAGTTCCTGCCAATGTTGTGGTTTGCATATTGTAGGTGGAAGCTCTTGCTCCATGATTATGAATATAAAACATGCCAAGGTTAGCACCTATTTTAATCCACTTTCAGATTGACTTGGTCAGCTGCTACTATGTAGATACCCGTCCTTTCTGGGATTTCCTGGCCTTAAAATGATGTCTACAAAGGCTCACTCCTTGACCATGTTAAAAAGACCTCAGAAAAGAAGTGGGGTGGGTTTCAACATCATTAGTGACTGAAGAACAATGAAATTAAGTAGAAATTAAAAGGCTTTTTGTGTGTGAGAGAGAGATTAAACATTGATAAGCACATCTTACTTTCCCTTTAGCATATACTGATTCTAAACCATCAGTGTTCATTTAAGTTTTGCTTTATTCCTTGATGAGAAATTGCTTTATTAAGTATAACTTGGTTTCATTATTAAACTTGTGAATTTGAAATGCCTTTGTGAAAAAGCATGCTGTTTTTTTGTTTTATAAATTATCAATAATGGCCTAACAAGCAAATCCTTAAATATCTGTTTAGCTTTTCCTCTTGAAAAATTAAAAAAACAAAGACCATTAATTTGCTCATTCTTTTTTCTCTTTGGGATATTACATGCTCAACTACATATGAACACAACCATTTGTACATGACAATATTGAAGTAACACATTTGGAATAAGAAAGGAAGAATGAGGTGAACTGAGTGAAATTATAAACTTTTAGGTCAGTTTTGCCCATTTTTAAAAGTAAAAATACATGCTGTTTACAGTGAGTGTATGAACAAATATGGTTGGACAGGAAGCCAGGAATACCTTATTCTAGGAGTCACTAAACAGAACTGAAAAAATTATATAATTTGTAAACTTTGTAAGGTTTCCTGGAACAACATTGGTCTTTTTCTCCATACTATCTTCAACTTTTCCTCACATTGTCAGGGTTCATTGTGTTACAAACCCTTAAGCACATACTGTGTGATGGGAAATGGTATTAGTTCCTGGGGGTATGAAGAATAAGACATTCCCTTTGCCCTCAAGAAGCTTACTTCGCTATGGAGAGCTAGACTTGCCAGTGAATTAATTAGCTGCCTTGTGATGTGTGCAGTGGCAGAAGTCTGTATTAGATGAGGAACATAGTGGAGAATGCAATTAATTTTGCCTATGGAAAATGGTGTTCAGGCCAGTGGTGGCTAAGGTCTTTAGGGAGGTTGGTTATCCCCATCCCACACCCATAGACATGTACAGTTATGTTGGATGACAGACTCCCTCTCCCATTTTTCATAATCCTTTATATTTTATACTACTTTCCTCAGTTGATTGACTTTTAAGTAATAAAATTCAAATATTCCCTCTTGAGTCCCATGATTTCCTCTTCAGAAAGAATCCAAAGCCCTTGGCTTATGCTTTATTCTGGTACTCCCTCCCACTCTATGCTTCTCCCCTTACCTTGTGTTGTAGTTATTGGCACGTCCATATCTTTGTCTCAAAAGGTGAGACCAGGGACAGTTTTTTCATGTGTCATTGTCACAGTGTCACTGTCTCATGGCACTTAGCACAGTGATTCTAATCCAAAGGTTCATATCAAATCACCTGAGAGCTTTTTCAATATACAGATGTTTAGATTCCAGGAAATTCCTATTCACTGGGCTGATTGATATCTTGTTTTTAGATCCCTGATATTGTTTTGCATGGAGCAAGTGCTCAAAACAATTAATGTTGGAGTATGGAATCCATCTGTTGCACTGTATACAATTGCTGACTGATTAAAAAATTGTAGTAAGAGCCTATTTAGCTTAGTAGAGGTTGGAGATAAGTTTGATAGGATTTTTGTATTTTTAAAAGTTTTCTAATGCAAGAAATTTTTAACAATGGGAGAAATGGTAAATAGACATACCATTTATTTCATTTGTAGAAGAATGGAAGAACAAAGGTGAGCTCATTTTTAGCAGCATAGTTGAGAGATGAGTTTTATGTTGAAATGAATTATTTTTTTTAAAGATCTCATTGTAGCGACTTGTTTGTAAATTTACAGCATATGCTTTCTTTTCATTTATACTCATTCACCCATATTGATTTTCAAGTAATAAAATACAAGTATCTTACTTTCTTGTGCATGTCTTATCTCTCCTGTCATCAAAATGCAGAAGATTGAGTTTCTTATATTTAGCTATTTACTACCTTTATTTTTTATTTTTTATTTTTTAAAAAAAAACAGGTTATGCAAGCACAGTTTGCTCAGGACAACAACCCAGATGCACAGACCCTCCAGAAACTGGCAGAAAGGACAGGCTTGAGCAGACGTGTGATACAGGTGATTATTTTAAAGGTTAATCAAGAGATACTAAAAGGTCTATTCTAGGTCTTTATAAATGTGCTGTGTGTGTGTGTGTGTGTGTGTGTGTGTGTGTGAGAAATATCAAAGCATTAGCTTCCCATTTTAGGTTTACGCCAACAATTTTTTTTAAACCTGATAATTAGTTTGCTTGGGCTGGGCTATCAATTGTTAAACAACTTTGTGTACAAGTTACTTCATTCAGTGCTCACAGCAACCCTAAGATCCTCAACCTGAAAAAAAACTGTAGTTCCAAGCTAGATCTGGTTCTGAAGCCAGTAATTTTTCTCCACTTTTCTGTGAGTCTGTGTGTGTGTGTGTGTGTGTGTGTGTGTGTGTGTGTGTGTGTGTGTGTGTGTGTGTGTGTGAGTGAGTGAAGGGGGACTTGATGACCTTTGTTAAAGATCCAGGTAGAGGAAGTGGTGTGAACAAAACTAGGGAAGGATGAATTAGAGCAAATTCACTGAAGTGTTAGTTTTATATCTGCAAATTGTGAGAGATGAAATTGTTGGAGCTGAACTTATAGGGGCCTGTGATTATAGAGTTCTGTCCCGAGCAGGAGAAAGCCATGGTAGCTGGTGGCAGCAAATGGCAAGAATTAGGGTTGGAAGAGCTAGATTAGAGATATACAGATTAGTTGGGATACCCAGCAAGGTAGTGATTTTTTTAAGAGACTTAAATGGGGTAGTGACCTCAAATTCATTGGGAAACATTTTATTGCATGTGTGCTGGTGGCAGAGAGACAAGAAAAGGACATGGACACTATAATGGGGAAGGAGAGAGAAGTGAAGGATGACTCTTAAATTTGAAATCAGAGTATCCGTAGGAATAGTGCTATTGACAGGAATATTCAAGTCAAAGAAAGATGGTTTGTAATTGGGAAGGAGATGAATTTCCTTTTAGCTCTGCCAATCATACAGTGATGGTGGCAGTTGGGCGTATAAACAGGTATTTTAAAAGATGAACAAGACTCAAACAAAAAGATCCAATGCCATGAAATTGGGTAAGATCCTTTAGAACAAGATCATAGGCAGTAAAAAGAGAAGAATGAACTTTAGGGAGAGGGGAGGGTGAGTGGTGCTATTTGAAAGGGACATAGTAACAGCCAGGATCAAGGAATGAGTCTGGTAGAAAAGCATCATGGAAGCCAAAGGGATGTGTTCAAGGTGGAGCTGGCCAACTGTGTCAAGATCTTATAGAGAAATCAGGGAAATAGAAAATAATTTTAAATAACATTCAAGGTTCAAAAAAGTTTACAGAATTAATGCGAGTAACCATAACCAGCAAGATGAAATTTAGTTGGGGGTTTGGGGGGAGGTAAAATCCAATGTTGTATATATGTTTTATTTCTTAAATTGGGTGGCTGATATTTCTTTTCTTTTTTTTTTTAAGATTTCTTTATTTGACAGAGAGAGACACAGCGAGAGAGGGAACACAAGCAGGGGGAGTGGGAGAGGGAGAAGCAGGCCTCCCGCGGAGCAGGGAGCCCGATGCGGGGCTCGATGTGGGGCTCGATCCCAGGACCCTGGGATCATGACCTGAGCCGAAGGCAGACGCTTAACGACTGAGCCACCCAGGCACCCCTGGTGGCTGATATTTCTTAAATAGGGTGCTCATTCTTCAATCTATTATTATTAAGCCTGAGGCATTTCATAATTAAATCATCTATACAAAGAAGCTGATGGGGAAGAACCTGATGGTACTGCAGCTTCTCTAAAGACTTAGATTCCCAGTAGATTTGTCTGACTGCAGTGTAATGAGGTTCTCTGAGGAGTTGGGTCATATGACCTCAGTGCTTTTCAAATGTCCAGGGTATTGTGTTTATTTCAGAGTGCCAAATTTTATTTTTTTTAAGATTTTATTTATTTGACAGAGAGACAGTGAGAGAGGGAACACAAGCAGGGGGAGTGGGAGAGGGAGAAGCAGGCTTCCCATGGAGCAGGGAGCCCGATGCGGGACTCCCAGGACCCTGGGATCAGGACCCGAGTCGAAGGCAGACGCTTAACGACTGAGCCACCCAGGCACCCCTGGAGTGCCACATTTTAAAAAGGGGTCTAACAAGAAACCAATCTGAGTCAGGCTAATAAGGTCATGAAAGAATTAGAAATAATGGGCTAATATATTAACAGCAATAGGAATTTGGAGATGAGATAGTAAGAGAAGGAATAGTATAAACAGTAAGTATCTTTAAATATATGTGGAAGGCTGTCCTGCAGATAGCAGAATCAGGTCTTTGGGAATGAAGGAAAAGGCAGATTTCACTCATGATGAAGAACTTTCTCAGCATGAAAGTCTACAAAAATGACATGGGCTGCCATTGGAGGTAGTGAGTTTCCTGAGCCTGGAAATGGAGCTTCCTTTGTTGAGGTGGTACAGACTGAATGGGCTGAGGGTTCCTTCTAATCTAAGAGTCTTATACGTTCAATGACAATGACTGCTCCAGCTAAGTCAATTCATGACTATGATGTTTGAGATTATTTTGAAGCTTGAAGTAAAGGAAAATGAAGGATTTTCCAGGAGCTTTTCTTATTATTTGAAGAAATAAGGACCCCAGACAATGTCACAAAATTTCCAAGTATTTAGGTTACGAGTATTGTGGGCAAGTTATCTTGATTCCAAGTACTAAAACTTGGAGAATATATTGTTGGATGGTGGTTTTTAATATGTGAGGATTGAATTTAAGTATTTTTGAGAGGATAGCAAAGGAAGGAGTACTAGCATGCAAATATATATATTATTTGTCTATATATACATTTACTTTATTTCCAAATTTTCATTATCCTAAAAGTGCTGTAATGAATAACACTGTATGTACACCTTGCTCACTTGTTCCTTAGTTTCCATATGATAAATTTCTAGAAGTGGGGTTGTTGAGTTAAAAGATAAAACATTTTTAGGGCCTTTAACTGATTAACTGATAGTACAAAAATCACCTTCCAGAAAGTTCATACCAGTTTATTCTGCCAGGAGCTAGATATGCAAGTTTCCTTTTACCAACCCATGCAAATCCTGAATACTGTCATTCTTTTACATCCCTTCCAGTTTGGTAGGAAATCATTTTTATTTATATTTCTTTGATTATCAATGACTTTAACATGTTTGCTTATTTTGTAATTTTAGAAATTGTATGTTTTTAGTCCACTTTGCTATTGGGTGGTTCCGTTTCTCTCCATCTTACTGATTTTTATTCTTTTTATCATGTTAAACTTCCATAGTTCATCAGTTTCTTTTCATTTATTTTCTCCACATAGAACTTATATATGTATATTTTAAATACTTTATTTATTTTAAAGAAAGAGTGAGCATGATTGGAGGGAGGAGCAGAAGGGAAGGGAGAGGGAGGGGGAAAGAATCTCAAGCAGACTTCTCCCTGAGCATGGGGTTCCATGTGGGGGTCGATCTAACCACCCTGAGATCATGACCTGAGCCGAAACCAAGATTCAAATGCTTAAGTGACTGAACCACCCAGGCACCCCAGAACTTTTATATTTTTATGTATTCAAATCTCTCAATATTTTTTTCTTTTAGCTTTGGCCCTTTTTATGCTTCTTCACCTAGAGAGTATATCAGTATTGACTGTTGTTTCCCCTAAATGTTTATGGTTCCAATTATTTACGTCTAATTTTTAATTTATCTGGAATCAACTTTTGGTTATTAGGTAGGGATTTTACCATTTTTTTCCTCACAAATGATTAGCCAAGTTTCTCTAAATCAGTATTATGCCATACTTTCCCAATAATTTAAAATTCCATCTTTTTTATACGTAAAAGTCTGATATTTGGCTCTTTGGGCTTTCTCAGAGATCCATCTTATGGATTAGTCTTTTCTTTTTCAGAATGTCTACATAGCCTGCTCTTAGCTTATATAGTTTACAGTTTAGAACTCAAAAAATTTTAAAGTGTGTTGCTCGGAAAAAATTTTAACTCTTCTTGGAGGTTTGCAAAACAAATTTTAAGACAGTGAGGAGGGTCAAAATGACTTGTATTTGAATTCTGAAGTTGGGTGGCCCTCATGCCAGAAGTTATTTTCTGATGGTCTGGAATTGTCAACTATATTTTTCTGTGCAAGTTACATGACATTTGTGTTTATAAACCTCTCTCTACTTGACTGTCTGTTGATGATCTTTCCAAGGAGCTATTTGAATCAGCATTAAGGTAGTTTTTCTGCTGATATGTCGAGCCTTTTTCATAATATTTCCAAAGTCTGGATTTTTTTTTTTTTTAAACAACTGAGTAGGTTCTATCTAGTATATAATTTATTGGAGATGTAGGATACTTTGGAGAAACTTTGGGAACCATAGTGCCATGTCAGTTAGGTTATATGTAGCCCACTGGAATGTATGTTTTCTGGGTACTGTTGGGGAAAGCGCTGGTGGCTGTAGTTCTCTTTCACAAGTTGGAGAACACGTGAGGATATCTTCTTGACTGGGTGAATGACAGTAGTGACACCTATTATTAAGGAGCCTGTGGAGAGAACTGTGACTGAGGACCTTGGGTTCGGTCCCTGTGTAAGTGTCTAAGAGTCTAATACTCCCGAAATGGAGGAGAAGGCTATGACTCCCCACTCCTTTTCCTTGGTATGTGCCTATGTCTTGTTCCTGAAACCCCTAGAGTTTGTACTTTGCCAGCTCTCTAATTTTGAGTCCCAAGGGCAGGATGTGTCTTTGAAATCAGGTCAGCTTTTTTGTATAAATCTTTTTGCGATTCCTTCTATTCTACATCATTCAGCCCTCATTCCCTTGTGCCATCAAATAACTTCCTACCAGCCTTGGGCGGGGGCTTATGCCCCTGATCTCTCCCCAGCCTTCTTCCCTGACACTAAAATGTTATCTTTATTTCCTTAAACTTTTTATTCCTTCACTTCTCTTTCTCCTCATGACAGACTTATTTGGAGTGATGGCAAATAAGTGCTCTGATATTTTAATAGAGTAACACTTTATAGTCAAGTTTTATCTAACAGCAGGGAGTTAAAACACAGGCAGATTAATTACTGGGAGCATTCTGGGCAGCCTAGCTTCACTCATCCTGACCTGGATGCAAAACTATGCTTGCCTTGAATTTGTTTCCTTTATTTCTGTGATAGAGTAAACAAAAAGCTGGTTATCTCTTTACATTTTGTGAACTGTTTCACCAGTGGATGTGTTTATATTTTATTCTGCTTAAGTATTACTCATTTTTTTCTTATTATAAGCCTGACCTTAACATGCTTCTTAGGGAATAGTCTGTGTATTCACTAAGAGAAATTGAACTCGGCAGGTTAAAATGTGATTGGAATAACTGAATCAAGAGGTTTGTAGAAAGCTTTAAGTTCTCAGTAGGGATTTTAGTCATTTGGAAAAGGATTTGAAATAAGTCCAGCAGGTGTCTAAGAATACATTTAGTTGGGTTTTTTTATTGTCGTTGTTGTTAAGTTCTGATTTAAAGGGCTTTTTTTTCTGTTTTTCTTTTTGTCCCAAATGCCAGTAGTTAAAGCCAAGGAAACTTTTCCGAAATTCTTGAACTTCTTCCCTCCCTTTTTATTTTGGAAGATGCTAGTATAGTATAGAATTGGCTTTTAAGTAAATCACCAAATAGTTACTATATGAACAAAGAAAATGACCATTGATATTTATACAAATGTTTCTCTTCTGTCTACGGAACTGTTTAAAAAGCTTGTTTAGATTTATACCGTGCTTATATGGTAGAGAAATTGAGGATTCATTTCTTTGTAAACTGAGTTGATAATGTACTCAGAAGTTGACATGTGACGTACCTACATTGCTTTTCTCCTCCTTCAGGTGTGGTTTCAGAATTGTCGAGCACGACATAAGAAACACGTCAGTCCTAATCACTCCTCCTCTGCCCCAGTCACAGCAGTCCCTCCTTCCAGGCTGTCTCCACCCATGTTAGAAGAAATGGCTTATTCTGCCTATGTGCCCCAAGATGGGACGATGCTAACTGCGCTGCATAGTTACATGGATGGTAGGTATCCCAACCTTTAACAGCTGTTGACCAAGCACAATAACTGGTAACTGCTAATATTAGCTGATTGATAGGATTCATATTTTGAAATATTACCTCAGTCGTAGCTGAAAAATTGTGTGTGGGAGGTTGCAGTAGGGAGCAGAAATGTCCAAACATTCTTATTTCTGTGACTACATTTTAAGGGACAAGTTTAACACCCACTTCACAGCTAAAATACAAATATTGATAATGACTGTTAGTGCTTGATTTTTTACTTAGGAAAAAAATGTTTTTCGTTTTGTTTTGTTTTCACCCGATATTTAAATAATTTATTTTCCTATGGTCAGAGAAAGTATTCACACTCAGAGTTTTATTTATTTAAATTCAATTAATTAACATACAGTGTATTATTAGTGTCAGAGGTAGAGTTCAGTGATTCATCAGTTGCATATAATACCTGGTGCCCGTTACATGTGTCCTCCTTAATGTCCATCACCCAGTTACCCCATCCCTCCACCCACCTCCCCTCCAGCAACCCTCAATTTGTTTTCTACAATTAAGACTCTCTTATGGTTTGTCTCCCTCTCTGATTTCGTCTTCTTTTATTTTTTCCTCCCTTCCCCTATGATCCTCTATTTTGTTTCTTAAATTCCACATGAGTGAGATCATACGATAATTGTCTGTCTCTGATTGACTTATTTCGCTTAGCATAATACCCTCTAGTTCCATCCACCTCATTGCAAATGGCACACTCAGAATTTTAGATCGGAGTTAGTATACTGAGTTTTATTAAACTTTTTTTTATTGAAGCAAAACATACATATAGAAAAGTGCACACATAACAAGTATCCAGCTTGATGAATTATTAAAGTGAAAATATCCATGTAAATACCAGATGAAGTAGAACGTAATTAACACCCCAGAAACCTCTCTTATGTCCCCTTCCAATTATTATCCTCTTCTTCCAGAGTAACATGGCCTTGACTTCTAAAATCATGTTTTAGTTTTGCCTGTTTTTGAGCTTTATATAAACTGAACCGTATGGAATGTATTCGTGTGTATCTCACTTCTTTCAACTACGTTGTCCGTGAGATTCACTTGTATTTGTTGCAAGAATCAGTGATTTGTTTTATTGTTATATAGAATTCCACTGTGGGAATATACCACAGTTTAACCATTTTATGGTTGATAAACATTTGTGTTTGAGCATGTTTAGGCTTTTATGAATATGCTGCTATGGACTTTATTTTACATGCCTTTCGATGTACATTAATTCATACTTCTGTTTGGTATGTACCTGGGAGTGGAACTTAGGGTCATAGGCTACCCATACACTCAACTTCAGCTGATTCTGCCAGTTTCCCATAGTGGTTGAACAGTTAACACTTGGACCAGCACTGTGTGGAGTTCAAGGTGCTCCACATCCTTGCCAGCACTTGGTATGGTGTGACTTCTTTTAACCAATTTGATGGTTGGGTAGTGCTCGTTATTTTAATTTGCTTTTCCCTCATGACTGATGAGACTAAGCATGTTTTCCCTGGGCATTTGTATATCCTTTTTTTTTTTTTTGTGAAGAGCCTATTCATGTCTTTTGTCTGTTGGTCTATTGGCTTGTCCATTTTGTTTTTTCCTTGATTTATCTTAATTCTTACTGTATTTTGCATATAAAAAGTTTTTTGATGCTATCTCCTCCTATTCATTGGCTTGCCTTTTTCTACTCTCTCAAGGTTATGTTTTGTTGAGCACAAGTTCCTAATTTTAATGTAGTTCATTTCATCAGTTTTTTTCCTTCATGGACAGTGCTTTCTTTGTGACCTATTCAAGAAATTATTTCTCCTCAAAAATAGTGAACATATTCCTCTTATGTTATCTTCTTGAAACTTATCTGACCTTTGACATTTAGATTTACAGTCCATCTGGAATTGAATTTTGTATGTCGTATGAGATAGGAAGCAAAACTCTTTTGTTATATTGATAAAAATACCAATTTTCCAGCTGTTTTGTAGTGATACATTTCTCATAAATCAACTAATCATGTAATGTAGGTGTTAATTTCTGTACACTCTATTTTATTGGACTACTTATTTTCATATTTATACCTAATTGTTTTAATTATTCAAGTTCTACAATTCTTGATATCCAGTAGAAAAAGTCTTCCTACTTTGTTTTTATTTAGGTTTGTATTGCCTATTCTTGACCCTTGCATTTCCATAAATTTTACCAGCTTGTCAATTTCCACCAAAAAATAAATTGAAATTTTGATATAGTCTGTTAGATCACTTTGTAAGAAACTGCCATCTTAATAATATCATCTTCCATCCTATGAACTTTGCCTTTCTATTTATTTAGACCATCTTTAAGTACTTTTTTATATTCTAGAGTTTTTGGCTCAGTAATCTTGCACATCTAAGGTTCATTCACAAGTGTTTGTTTTAGTGCAGTTGTTAATGGTATTTCCTGTGTATGTGGAACTCTAGGTTGGCAGCTATTTTTTTTTCCGGCACTTTGAAGGTAAGGTAACATTGGCTTCTGGCTTTCATTGTTTCTATTGTTTAGGATATGGATAGTTAATCTGATGCTACTTATTGTTGAAATCAGCTATTGGTCTTATTCTTGCTCTATTGAAAGTAAATATTGTTTTATCCCAGCTTTTCTCTTTGTGTTTGGTTTTCAGTTTTATTATAATGATATGCTTCTTGAGTATGTAGTTTGATGTATTTCATTATGGAAAAGTCTCAGTTTTTGTCTCTTTAAATATTGTTTCTGCCCCTTATGAAAAAATTCCATATTTTCCGGCCTTTTGACCTTCCATGCTTTAGTCTAGGTATTTTCTTTTGACCTATCTCCAGGTCACTAAGTCTCTAATATGGTTGTAAAACTTACCCACTGAGTTCTTAATTTCAGTTATTAAATCTTAAGTTTTAGAATTTCTATTTCATTCTTTTATATAGTTTTCACTTTTATGCTGAAATCTTCTATTTTTGCCACTTTATTCCTTAATAAAATTGTTATATTAATTATTGTAATACTAAAGTTTATGTCTAATAACTCCAATATTTGGATCTCTTTGTTTTCAGTCATGTCTTCTTATTTCCCTTTTTATTTTTTATTGCACTTCAGATGTTGGGTTGGGTATCAAAAACTAGAAATAATTTGAAGCTCTGAATGGTCTCCACCAGAGAGGATTTGGTTTTGCCTCTGGCAGGAAGTTAAGCTGGGGTAAGACCAACTTAATCCAGCAGCATCAGTCCTCAGGAAGGCTGGTATATTTCTGGGTCACTACTTGGATTTAGCCTTTTGGGATTCCAGACAAAGCCTATGTTTTTTTGTGTTTGTTTCTGTTGTTTTAAACCAGACCTTCTCTTCAGTGGTCCCTGTTCTTTCATGTTTGTTCTGCATCTCCCAGCCAAAGTCTAACTCCTACAAGTCTGCTCAAATTCTCAGCCTCTCAGACATCCCTTTTCTTTTAAAATTGTCACTAAATTTGGGGGATAGGTGGTGGAAAGTAGCCTCATTTTATTTCCCTTCTCTTCTGGGACTTGCTTTGCAGCTTCTCATTATCTTGGTATCTTTCAGATGCCTTCCAACAGATTTTCAAAAATTTTGGCCAGCTTTCCTAGTTGCTCTCAGAGGGAGGTTTGGTTTGAAGCATCATAGACCTTGCTGAGAATGGAAACTTCATTTAAAGTTTTGGTTAAATAAAAAACCAGAGCCTGTACCGTTGTTGCTATTATACTAGCATTAAAATTGTGTATGTTCACATGAATGACTATAGTGTTGCCTGAGTCAAATGTGCTTTGATGCATGTTTAGGGAAGAGGTGGTTAAGTATTCATAAAGGAGAATTTGGGGGTGGGTCATCCTATAGACAGCTTTATATGGAAGCTAGCAGCATCTCTGCAGACAAAGCTTTTGTATTTTCTAGCTGCAGGGTAAAGTGCAGTGAATGGGGTATGGATGGAGGACATTAAAGTGTCAAAAGCTTGTGGCCCCAAAAAAGGTTTTGGGGGTAAACTATTCCTGGATTCTCATTTAATACTGTACTCACTCTGCTGAATAAGTTAATGCTTCTGCTGAGGTTAGTGGAATGAGTATAGCTTGGTGCCCTCAGCTATAATGAGTAATGAAAACGCATTGCCTTGGATTGTTTTTGTTTGTTTTTAAATCAGTTTTATTCAGCCTACAAAACTGATCCACAAATTTCTTTCTATTTTATAGCTCATTCACCAACAACTCTTGGACTCCAGCCCTTGTTACCCCATTCAATGACACAACTGCCAATAAGTCATACCTAATTCCTTTTTTCAGGGATAGAAATGATTAAGGATATAATCTTGTCATTTATTATGTATAAAATACCATTGAAAAGATATTAATGTTAATTTTTTATTTAACACTCAAAGCATTTTCAACATCACTTTGCTTAACCAGGTATGTATCTATAGTTGGCCTGCAAGACACTTTTATTGATTCTTCATTTTTTGTAAAATTTATGTTTACAAGAAGGAAACAGATCAAAACTTTTTTTTGTATTGTCTGGAAATAGTTCACTCTAGTGTGTATCTGTTAATTTATTTGTCATCAAAAGAGCACTTTGCCTAAAAGAAAGGACTGACAAGTGTGCAAAATGTTTACAATCCTTTGTGAAATTGTAGTTTATCATTAGTTTGTATCTGTAAGTTATTGTTATAAATAATACCTGTATTTTTTGTTATATACAACTTTATACTTTGAAGCTTGTATCTGTGAATTTGCAACTGAAATTTATTTTGCCAATGTTTTCTGAATGAATTGAATAAAGCTTCTGTTGTAGCATGCCATGCAAACACATTATTGTGTTTGTGGTTGATGAATTATGGCTGTAAATAACACTATAGTTTAATAAGCCCACCACTCTAAGTTTATTAAACATTTTCCGTTCTTGTGAAAGTTTCAACCAATTTGTCCTTTTTTGTGTGTGTTTTCAGCATTAAGTCAACGTTAGTCTCAAATATAACAACTCTTAATTTTAGAAAGTCATTTTGTTTTGAGCTGTGTTTTGAGTACATTTTAATAGGAAACTTATTTGTAGATGATTGCACTTACTCAACAAAAGAACACGTGAAAACATCTAATTTGGCAAATTATCCCTTTTAAACTAGCTAATAAAATTAATGTGAAAGAAAAGACAGCACTTTTCAAAACAACCTTTTTGGGTATCCCAAGTCAGAAATGAAATATGGGCCATGAGAATATATTTCTTCAGGGGTGAAAAAGGAGAACTAAAAGTATTTGGAGTTTATGAGCAATGTTTCTAGAGCAGACTCTTTACTTTTTCTTCCTAGTGAACACTCTTTAGGGATTGTGATTCTGAGAGCTGAAATCTAAACCCCAGGACTTTATCCTATGTAGCAGTGGACGCTTGTCTTGGAATTACAAAAGTAAGTGGTACCACCCTCACTAATTTTTTAATTTAAAGAACTTAATCAGTACTCACTTCTTGTTTTTCATATACAAGTAAGAAAAAAAAGGTAATGGAAAAAAAATATCTTCAGAATCTTAAGTTTAAGTCTTTGTTTAACTTAGCAGATTCACATCTGGCTGAGGACTGGAAGTAATAGTGGAATATTTGTAATTCTATTCTAGTAATCATAAATGCAACCAGAAAGCGATCACGTGGCTGTAAGTAACTCACTATCTCCCTCAAACCAGAGGCAATAAGCCTAAGTTTCACTATGGGAGAAAGGATGAAAAAGCTTTTGTTTTGTTTTTGTTGTTTTTTTTTAAACCTGCTACTCCAGTTAGATTTTTTTTTTCCCCCAGAAACAAAGAATGTAGCCAATAGTCACTCTGATCTTGTGAGATTGATGCTAATCTCCTTGAGTTTTTGTCTACCTGTCCCAGGCACGGAGTGGTGAGGTCAGCTTTACCTCTACCAGATGTCGAGGAAAGCTCTTGTAGTCTAGTCAAGCTCTGCACCGTTAGCAGCTTATAGCATTTCCCAGCTGGATATAATTGGCATCATTTAGCTTGGAAGGTGCTTGATTGTGAGTGTTAGTTCTCCTCTCTTGTCATTTTCCTGTGCTCACCACCCTCTAACTGTTCAGAGAGTTTTTACAAACCACATCACTACACTTTTTAGTTCCGAAGATGAAGCCCAAAGTTGAAAACTTCCATAACAGAGGTTCAAAGCTGTCAAAGTGAATGAGATTTATATATCCTGCATATAAAGTTAATATTATTAATGAAATGAGATAGATATAAAAGTACTAAAAAAATTCATGTGATACAAACAATGCCTATGTTTTCATTTCTATTGGTGGAAGTCAGAGGTCCTAATTTTATAACATTAACAAAGAATTGAAGTATTTCCATATTAGTAATAGAGTACATGTGTAGGCACAATACTTACTTGCTTGAAGTTGGGGGTGATCGAACAACTTTTGCGAGGATTGGAGGAAGACTTTTTATCATTGGATTAGCAAAGACCTGGGTAACAAATAGTTATCTCTTAGGGATTCAGAGATTCATAATCTGTGAGAGAATAGGGATAACTTTTTGCTATGTAAATCAGTTGAATCACCAATTCCAACATTGAAACTAGAGTCACACTAAATCAGTACCCTTAAGTGAATCTTGTTAGTTGGACATGGTAGCATTAATATTCAGTAGTACTTTTATATTATGCAAATATCATTCTTAAAATCCCACATTATAGTAAATTATATCTGTTATAAGTATCCCATAATAAACATTATTAGAATCATAGTTCATTCTTTTTTTTTTTTAAGATTTTATTTATTCATTTGAGACACAGAGATAGAGAGAAAGCATGAGCAAGGAGAGAGACAGAGGGAGAAGCAGGCTCCTCCCTGAGCCAGGAGCCCCATGTGGGGCTCGATCCCATGACCCCGGGATCATGACCCGAGCTGAAGGCAGACGCTTAACCATCTGAGCCACCCAGGCGCCCCAATAGTTCATGCTTTTAAAAATTGTTATAGGAACTTGAATGCTGGTAGCTATAGTATTTCTTGACTTGGTAAATTATGTATATAATTACTTTAGTAACATTATGACACTAGGTAGTATCTTGGGACTTTGTTATGACATGGAGGACTTCACCTCTAAGAAATGCTTCTACTTTATTATTAGAAGTCGTTTGGATTGCAGCACACTAAGTTAGCAAAAGTATATTAGCACAGGAAAAATTCTTATTGACCCCCACCTCAGGAAGTAAAGGAACTGAAATTAGCACTATTTGATTTTTGCCCTTGTGAAATATAACTAAATTTTTAGAGACATAAATGCATTTTAATTCAAAACACGTTCAGGTACACTAGATAATGTCTTATAAACATCTGCTTGGATTCAGTCACATAGTAAATACTATTTTATAGCCTTCTTTTCTCCTTTAACATAATTATCTTTCTAAGTCAAATATTCACCTACAGTATCATTTTAATTGATATATAGCACTACATTGCTAGGATGAAACAATTTATTAGATATGTAGATTGTTTTTAATTGTTCATTATAATGAACATAATCTAACACCATGAGCACTTTTTAGTATGCCCTAAGTGCCTTAGATGTATTTTGTTAAATAGTCATAGCCACCTCATGAAACAGGTTCTATTATTATCAGCTTTATTTTACAAATGTAGAAATTAAAATGTAATATGTCTAGAATCTCAGTAAGAAATAACAAAATCAGGGTTTGAATCTAGCAGCTAAGTGATACCAGGTACCATATTATTATGTACTTTAAGCACTATTTTAAGTAACACCATGATGAGCATCTCATAGCTACCTTTTTATTTACATCTGTATTTCTCAAGTATAAATTCTTAGAAGTGGAATGGATGTGCATGCAAATTTAAAGACTCTTGAAAATCATTAATTGTCCCCAAAATGCTGCACTAATTTACATCTCCACCAGCAGTATCTGAGGTATTTTCCAGAGCACTGGTCTCTCCTGCCTACCAGTGGAATTAATATCTTAATTATTTTTTCAATTTGATAGTCAGAAAGATAATTTTTAAAGTCTTATATTTCATTTATTTCTTCATATGAAATTTTAATTTACATTTCAGAGAACTAGTTTCTTATAAAAGGGGTAAAGTTAAACACAAGCTACCACTTTTGTGACCTTTCTTCCTTTAGGTATTCTGCCATACATGGCTAAGTGAACATTCTTTAGGATTTGCTCAGCTGAGGTTTCATTACTTGATATAAATATTTTACTTTAGTACCTAGCACTCTTTATACTATCATATTTTATCAGCTTTATTGATCATTATATTACCTTTATTTACATGATCCTGCACACCTTTCTAATGCTTTTCTGTATATCATGTCCCCACTTGACAAATGGGGACCTGAAATTTAAGGAACATTAACATAATTAGGCCTTTGGTTTTAATATGCAAGAGTTCTCCAGAGCACCAGATTATTTTTATAAATCTGTAGCAATCTCAGGAGAATACATTCATAAGTGCTTTCCAGTTGCTTGGGTTTCATAAGCAACTCCAAAGAAGATAGACTTCCAGAGGCTCAGAGGATGTGAAACCCCCTGCAGGAAAGGCTCTTCTCCCTTTTTAAATTGTGTCAACCCTTACCGAGGATCTACCTAGAATTTGTAGCTGGTGGGGGCTGACCGAGTTTAAGGGGTGAACAGCGTGTGTGTGTGTGTGTGTGTGTGTGTGTGTGTGTGTGTGCTGAGAGCAGAGTTTAAGGGGTGGACAGCGTGTGTGTGTGTGGGGGGGAATATCACAGCAAGAGAAAACAATGTTAAGAAATAAAGGATAGGGGCGCCTGGGTGGCTCAGTTGTTAAGCGTCTGCCTTCGGCTCAAGTCATGATCCCAGGGTCCTGGGATCGAGCCCCGCATCGGGTTCCCTGCTCGGCAGGAAGCCTGCTTCTCCCTCTCCCACTCCCGCTGCTTGTGTTCCCTCTCTCGCTGTCTCTGTCTCTGTCAAATTAATAAATAAAATCTTAAAAAAAAAAAAAAAGAAAAAGAAAGGATAGTGAGCCTTGGGAGGGACCTGCTTTCCATTGTATTCTAGTGTGTAATATGGTAAATTTACACTAGATACTCAGTTGAATGAGGTTGAAAGGAAAATAATCAGAATAATATACTTGAACATCCTAAGAAAACTTCAAATTCCAAAAGAGTTTTTCTTAAATTCTCAAAATATCCTTCCTTTTTTCAGCAAATATCTTTTCTATGCCTGTGGCATTTTATATATTTATATACCACTTAGTCTGAGATACGGGACACCTGGATTTTAGTGCATTCTTTGACACCAATAAACTGTATATAAAGGATCCAGTAACCTCACTAGAAGCCAGTTTACTCAACAGTAGAAGGAAGATTTTTATGAGGCAAAAGTGAGACGGTGAATGAGAAACACATAGTAAAAACATGATCTATTAATTTAGGAGGGTGGAGCTAGTGACAGGAGATCAGGCAAGCCCAGTCTGGGCTGTTGGAGCACCGGGAGTCTGGCAAGCACTGCCCCATCCCCAGGCAACCCCAGGAGGACAGTGCTCTATCCATTTCTTTAAATAAAATTAGAGGTGGAGTATCTATGCTGGTAATGAGTTCCACGTTCTCATATGAAGTTCTTCTCTTATCCTGACCTCAGCACAAATGGAAAATATCTATTTGCTTTCCACATAAACTTCCTTCTTGATCTTAAAGAGTTTTTCAGACTAGTAGAGGTGTCACCTTGTGTAATTTGGGTGTAGAAAATCTCTCTATAATTTAGATTGCAGAGGTGATTTGAATGTTTGCAAAAATATTTTTTTAAAACCCAAAGGAGTTATGATGCTATATTTGAAAATGGAAACCATTGTTACAAATTCAATTTCAAAATATTTACTTCCCGGAACCAGGGTGAAGTCTCTCGGGAAACACTACTAGTTATTAGCTCATTTCTTTCAGATGCACTGGAATGAGTCTGCTACTTTGCCAGTATGGTTCTGAACCACAAAATTTCATCTTTGGTTGAAACTCCTCCAAGCGAGACCATGTGCAATTCTCCTAGTTCATCATTTATCTTTCAGAACATGGCCTGGTGCATTTTATGACAACTGTAAAAACATGTCTTACGAGTCTTGGTGGGCAAGGCTAGCTTCACAGACCCCTCAGCAGAGCCTGGCACTTGCAGGAGATCAGTAATGGAAGGAAGGTGGGAGAGGGATCAAGAAAATTCTAACAAAGGCACGAATCCCACCTTCTGGCAGGCTTGCACTCCTGTTATGATGGAAGGAGAGAGACTGTAGTGGAACTAAGTGAAGGCAGTCAGAGTCTACAGGGAATTCATGGGTTCTGAGGAGCACACTGAGCTCACATAGGGCTGGGAACAAGGTGCCACTTACCAAAGAGGGAGGAGTCCAGGTATTGTGGAGCTGACTCAGGAACAGGCAGGCCATTTGGCTGCTAAAGTTCTGCTCTAAGAGCAGACTTCTGGCCTTTGTGAAGCATGTGTTTATTCTGATCTGTCATGGACATGTATGGAAACTGCGTGGCGGTACCCAGGGCTACAAAAGCCACATTACAGACAAAATCAAAACTGAAAAAACTTTGAAGTGCTATAGTCTGAAGTCCTGGTTTTGCCACACCCCACTGGTGTGATTGTAGGCAAATGATTGAACTGTGCTTTAGTTCTTTCGTAAGCAAAACAGAATAATAATAGCCCCATTTCCAATTGGTTTTTGTGAAGATGAAGTAATATAATGCCTATAAAGTGCTTAGTAAGATGTCATGGGCATCGTAAAGCCTGAATATTGTCTATTAATTATTATTCTTTAGTAATCTAACTTTTACCACCAGCAGGGAAAAATGCTATCAGCCTTCACACTAGCTTTCACTCTCCCTTCCCCCACTCTCTTTTCCTGGGTAATACCTACTCATCTTTTAGGACCTACCTCGGGCATCACCTCCTCCAGGAAGCCTTACCTAGCTATTCCCTGCCTCCTATCCCATCCCAGTGTGGGTCAGTTGCTGCCTTTGTGTTCCCATCATTTCTTCAAAGAATATCTCTATACTTCACACATTTTTTATAATTATCTTTTCTCAAGTTTGTCTCAAGACTAGACTTTGAGAAACATCAGAATAAGGATTGTTCATCTTCAGGTCTCTAGAACCTAGCAGAGGGCACCAGCAGAGCACTCATCTTTACCAGGGTTGACTACGTCATGCCAGCCTGAAGGCAGCCTCCTTGGGCAGCCTTTCCCCTGCTGGCTCCTCAGCCTGGGCTGCACCATGGCCCATGGAAGGTCTCCAACTCAGATGGACCTGTTTCTTGTTCTCTTCAGCTAAGCAAAACAGACAGTTGGGCCATTATCGAGTAATTCAGGCAAGAGAAGCAGCCAAAGCACATGTTTTTATCTGAGTTACCCAAATTGGCTGACTCCCCAGCCTGCAGTTACTAGGTAATTGCTCAATCTTCCACTTGGCTTTTGCTGTGCAAATGTGGCCACAGAGTCTTTTCATTTGGTGAGTGGCTCCTCCCATCTTCTACTGAATACAGCTTAAAACATAAACTTTACCTTTCACCATGACCATGGTAGGTAGCTATTCTAGGTTGTAGCTGACCTCCATTAATCTTCAAAGTAGGATGACATGTTTGGGTATGGGGTTGGTAATTGTTTTTTATCTGTGTTTTGGATAATCTGCTGTCAACTCTCCTTTTTTTTTGGTATGAGGGGAGAAGATCCAGGGACATATAAGACACATACACATGCATATGCGCAAACACAAACAACTCAGTCATAAGTGTTACACACTGGAAACTGCCTCTATTTTGGCCTCAGGTTTGGGAAATCCCTTTCTCAGTAACCTGTGATCATGGCTCTCTATAGTCAGGGAAAGATCACACTGTTTGGTTTCAGATAGTCAGAGCCTTGTTCTGAACCCAGCCTAGTCCAACCTTATTACCTACGTAACCTTGGACATATCATTTACCAATTCATCACATGCTGTTTGTTGTTCCCTTGAAATGTTTCTAAAATCTACCTACTTCCCTACATTTCTAACACTACTTACTTCCCTACATCTCTAACACTAACAGTGGAAGCCACCATCTCTCATCAGGGCTTTAAAATAGCTACACAATTATTTTCCTGACTTCCACCTCTTCTCCCTTAAAATACTTTCACACAGATCTATTTGAAACCTAGGTTAAAACTTTTCTGCTCAAAATTCTCTAGTGGCTTCCCTTCGTATTCAGAAGAAAATCCAATATCCTCCATGGGCTTAAAAGGCACTTATCACCAGGTGGCTGCCCCCAGTTCCAGCCTGTTACTTTTTGACCTTGTCTTTTTCCCTTGTCCCCACTCACTCACTCCCTTGCTCTCTTGCTCCCAGTCACATTGGCCTCCTGGGCTTCAGACAAGTAGGCGGGATAAAATAGTGCTTCGAGTTTTAGAAGACGCATTGGATTTGCCACTTTTTGACTCTCTGACCCTGGAAAAGCTGCTTATGCTCTTGGAGCCTGTTTTCTCTTCTATAAATGAGCATGCCACTACCCACATTGCAGGGCTGCAATGAAGATTAAATAAATGAGAATGGACAGATAAAGCAGTTAGCCCAGGGGCACTTGGGTGGCTCAGTCCTTAAGCGTCTGCCTTCGGCTCAGGTCATGATCCCAGGGTCCTGGGATCGAGCCCCACATCGGGCTCCCTGCTCCGTGGGAAGCCTCCTTCTCCTTCTCCCACTCCCCCTTCTTGTGTTCCCTCTTACTGTGTCTCTCTCTGTCAAATAAATAAATAAAATCTTAAAAAAAAAAAAAAAGGCAGCCCAGTATCTGGCATATTGTCAGCCCTAAATCAGGAACTGGGGGATACTGGAATGAGAGGTGAGGCAGAGGGGAGAGGGTGCTCTGAGGCAGGAAAGCAGCACTAGAGCTTCCCCTAAAACACCAAAAACAATAACACTCTCCCTTGCAACCAGGTCTTCCAATTTCAAGCCCAATTTCTGCTGAAGTTCAGCACAAGCTTCTTTTGATGCTGTCAGTAGAAACATTTACACTCCTATCAGTTACCCATCTAAATACGCTGTTTATCTCCTCTGTGCAACCACCCTCCCAGCCCACAACTCATCGCTCTGGTCTAAAGGAAGCCAATCCCTCCAGGAATATATGTCTCTGAAGCCTGATTGATCTTGATTGCCTTTCATGGCCCCTCTCCAAGTTCTCTGTATCTCTTCAGCTCTGGGTTCCATTCAATACAAGCTTCACTAATGCTGAGGGGGAGCTCCTAGGCTTTGCCAGTGAAATTGGCTCATATTTCAGGCTTCATGGTGCTTCCTTTGTTTCACTGCTACATGAACACTGGTAATCTGACACCTCTGCCAACTTCATTTTTGCTTTTTTCGGCGATACCCTAGGGCCACACTTCTCCATTACCAAAGGAGTGGCCGGTGTTTGCTGTTCATACCCTTACCTTTGTGCTAACATGTATCCATCCTAGCCCAATGTCTCGTCTGCTGAATAATTTTCTCTCCTGAACTGTAAATTCAAGACTTCAGTGCTCCTAGGTCAAGGGTTTCTTTTGGACTATTGAGTCTAAGAGTAAGTGGATTTGAGACCAAGTGTCTTCTATAGCAGTCTTGGAGTTTTAGTAAGCTAAATGAGCAAATAATATAAAATTGTGTTTAATAGCCCAGGGAATTGAGTAAGTGCTGTCCATTGGGCCTGAATAATAGCACAGAATTAGTTGACCAGTGAATCAAGGAAAAATAAAAAGACAGCTTTCCTACAAAGTACTTTGACTGGCTTTTTAAACTTCCCCAAAATGATGATATTATCTAAACTTTCAGAGGACCTGTGGATCTCAGGACTCAGAGAGTGCTTTTAAATCATTGAAACATATGACCTATCTATGTCTTTACAAACCAATGACTAAAAATGTTAATAGGTTTTAGTTAGTGCTTTAATTCAGTGGTCCTCAAATTTAAGGTACTCAAGTGTCATCTGGAGATTTGGGAGGGATGTTAGAAATGGTGATACCCAGAGATCCTGATTTACCATATCTGGGATGGGGATCAGAAATCTCTGTATCTTACAGGCACCCTGAGGGATCCTGCAGCAAATGGTCAGAGAACACACTTTTGAGAAACCCTGAGGTAGTAGGAGGGGATTTAACAGATGAATGATTCTGCCCTGTGCTGTTATTCATTCACACTGTTTGCCCTTCTTAAACTGCTATTTACTTATCAAGGGTCTGCTGTAAACTGGGGGCTGAAAATACCTTATGTTTACTCCTCACAACAGTGTCACATTATAAGTTATTCTCATTCCCACTTTACAGATGATAAAACTGAGGTTCAGGGTAACCAGAAATGTTCCTAGTAAGCTGGAATTTGAACCCAGGTCTTAGATTTTTTTCCATTGCCTATGTCACAGTAAAGGTTGACAAAAGTGAGACAGGTGGCCTTCAAGCAAACCAACCAAGGCACATTCAGAGCTAAATCAACCGTGGGGGTTCAAAAAATTATAACAACTGAGTCTATTTTGTTTACAACAAATACTCTTTTTGCTGATTTTTTCTTTAATTCCACGAAATTCTTGACCGAGATGCTATTTGGCATTACCCAGTTGCCAAAATGTGAGTCAGTCCATTGGATGAGTGCACTTGGTACCCTACATCCACATATTTTCAAATATTCAGACATTTTGGCTAGTCACAGAGACACTGGCTTGAGACTAGTTTTCTAATTTTCAGGTAGGAAATCTGAGTCACTGAGTGACCAAGAGATGGGGCTTTTTTTTTTTTTTTTTTTGTACATTTTCTCCACCTGGTAGGCATGAATATAGAAACTTCTTCCAAAAATGGTAAGGTCCCAATATGCTTGATGTTGTTGGAGGTCATTCTTCTATGTGAATCCCTTTCCCAAAGAGGCTGACAGCTGGAGATAAAGGGAATCAGTGTTAACAGGCGTGTCCTCTGTGTCTCAAGAAAAGTTCACCCAAGCTGGAGTCATAACATTAATGGTTTGCTTTGCTTTTTAAAAATTGTGCTATGCTTTTAAGCCAGTGAAATTTGGTGTGAGCAGGAAGACAGCACTAGGGGAAGACTGCTTTCTTGTCTCAGATTTCAGTTGATGCCATTTAACACTTCCCTTCCCCTCTTTCCTCCAAAGAAAAAATGATAAGCAGGGTGACAAAGGCCATATTAGAGACTCAGTGGCTAAGAAAGAAGGAGCATGGTGAGTCTGAGGCTTTGCTGAGCAACTGAATAGAGTGGCTGCAGCTCCTACACTGAATGTGGAGTCAACATCTTGGCAGAATGATTGGTGGTTGTGTAGGTCAAGAGATCGTGGACTGGAAACCTCGGGGATGCTCTGGTAAACTAATAGCATTGAGATTTGTACAGCAGCTGCTTGTCTCATCCCTGGACTTGCCAAAGCTTCCCCCATCTTTCATCTCTTGAAGCACAAGAATTCCTCTCTTGCAACAATACTATAATTCCATTTTAATATCCTGATCCATCAAATGGGGTTTTACAGTCTAATTTCATGACCTTATAGCACACAAACTATACAGACTATCACAACTATTTGGACTGTTTCTTAGAGACATGTGAGACCATTACATTAGTCCTGAGATCTTCAGACAGTCACAATTGAATATAATTTGTGAATTATTTTACCCTTGTAAGTCTGGGCCTAACAACCATTGCTTAAACAGGAGATTTTAAAAGAGAATAGGAATAATTTGTATGTAGCCACTGTTGAACTTGTCCATCCAAATCCTTTTAAAGCTTTCTTTGACAATACATAACTTCTAGTCATGGTGAAATGAGGCTGGCTGGAAAAGAGACTTACCTGTCTGCCAATGTACGACTTTCCCCCAACATTTTGTGCTTCATTTTTTTTTTTCCATAACTCTGGGTATGAAACTCACATCATTTCCCTTACTAGGGTATTCTGAGGCTCAGCAGGAATTTGGTTGGGACATATTTTCCTGAGGATCTGCCTGAATTCTCCTGCCTTGAATATTTTTTAATCCCCCTTCTTTTAGTCATGCTCAGAGACTCAGTGCCTTGTAGAATGCTGGAACAGTCTTTAGAGATCATCTCATCCAATACCCCCATTTTATTCTCTGAATCCAAATGCCCCTCCCTTTCAGCTTCTCTTTGGAAATGGAAACAAAAATAATCCAGTTCAGGCCCCCTGCCTGAATCTCCAAGGAACACCCTGGGCTCTGCTAAATGATTTGTTTGCCAGTGGTGTCTCTGTGGGATCACTGAGCTGCTCCCAAGTCTTCATAACACTACCTGCTTGTACCTTAAAATAACTCTTAGCCAGAAATCCTAACGTCCAACTCTGAATTTTGTCATTCTGACTCTTTTCAGCTCAGTCTCTTCATTTTGAAGAAAGGCTCCATCATTTAGAGTTGTGAGCATGTTCAGCCTATTCTGGGAGGCTTTTGGGAACCTCCATTTCCACGAGGAAGGGCAGATCTCTAGGGAAAAAAACAAGACCATACTACTACCTGACATTTAGTGAACATTTATTATGTGCCAGGCACTGTGCCAAATGCTTACATGTGTTAACTTTCTTTAATCATCCCTATATCCCATGAGTTAGTTATTAGGATCCTTATTTCACATTTGAGGGGACTGAAGCATAGGTCACAAAGTTTCTAAGTGGCAGAGCCAGGATTTAAATGCAGGTAGTTTAACTCCAGAATATATACTTTTGTTGTTGTTGTTTTTAGAGAGAGTGTGCATCCATGTAAGTTGGTGGGGAGGGGCAGAGAGAGAGACTCTTAAGCAGGCTCTATGCCCAGTGCAGAGCCCCATACTGAGCTGGATCTCACGACCCTGAGATCATGACCCGAGCCAAAATCATGAGTTGGCTGCTCAACCAACTGAGCCACCCAGGTGCCCCCAGAATATATATTCTTTTTTTAAGATTTATTTATTTATTTATTTGAGCAAGAGTGAGAGAGAGGGAGCACAAGCAGGGGGAGCGGCAGGCAGAGGGAGAGGAATAAGCAGGCTCCCCACTGAGTAGAGAGCCTGATGTGGGGCTTGATTCCAGGACCCTGAGATCATGACCTGAGCTGAAGGCAGACACTTAACCAACTGACCTACCCAGGTGCCCCCAGAATAAATATTTTTAATCATTATGCTATACTGTTTCCAAAAAACTAAGATGTAAACAAGAAACCATTTTAAGTTACCAAATCAGGGAATTACAAAAGGACCTGATCTTTCAAATATTCTAACGAAATAACTCTAAGATCGCCTTCTAATATCAACAAGTGTGTCTTTATTCTTTCGTATTGTAGTACCTTTTAGACTCCCAACTATAGTTCCTCAGTGTAAGAAGTTCTCTATATTATTATGGTCCTGAAAAGAGAACACTTTTTGTTCTGTTGAAGACTCCCTCATATGGGAGGGACTCCTTCATTTGGTATCATTGAAACATTCGTAGCCTAGAGATTTGGTCATGAATCCTCAACCCCCAGCCTGAAAATCCTAGAGCCTGGTATAACCCCTGTCCACTGAAGAAGGGCAGTGACGGCAGGCCCGTTCTGTCCCTGGTGTAGCTGGGTGTTCTCCAGGTACAGAGAAGAGGATGCCTCTCTTCTCATTCCCCACCCTGGGTACACTTATAGAATCTCCCTACCCACACAACCCCAAGTTCTCAATCATTTCATACGCTTGATTCTGTAACTTCTCTATTTTACGTGTGTGCGCACACACACACACACACCCCCCACACTCTGCAGCCATTTCCCCCAAGATAGGTCTGCAAGGGCTTAGAGCCCAGATCAACTCCTTCCTTTAATTCTGTACTCTAGCCCTGAACTCCAACCTCAAAATCCATCCTATTTCCTGTTTCAGGATAAGCGACATTTCCTCTAGAGAAATCCCTTCAACTCCACCCCAACAACTTTTTATTCAAGGTAGGATATGATAAAGTGTTACGAAGCATGGTAGCAGATGGAATATGTCTTCACCATTCCTGGTCTTCATGAAAAGGCACTTTCTCTAAACATGCTGGCTGATTGGCCTACCCTTTTCACCTCCCTACTGAAACAGAGATACTAGCTGAGTGAGGCGAGGAGGAATGCTGGGAATGCCCCCCTCATTGGTCAAATGATTTACTAAGTCATACAGCTAGTGTCTTAGCCCAGGTCTTTTGAAGACAAAAATTAGACAAAACTTACGTGCCAACACGTTGGTTTGGCGTGGGGGTGGTTGTGCAATTCCAGGGGATCGTAAATGAAGGAAAAATGAGGCAGAAGAAAGGATAGCAAATTCAAAGCGGTGCTTATTATGAATTTTTTTCTACAGCTGTCTACTTGGTCACATGGGCCTCTCTAAGGAGTCTAAACATCCATGTGGAGCCATTGTATCTCAGAACAACACGTCTTCGAGAGCGAAAGCACAATTCTCTGTTGGCTCCTTCATATCTCCAGTCTTTCTTTTTATCAATATCTATCTCAGGTGACATTAATTTTCCTGCACTTGCAGTTTGTGTCACCTGTTCCCTCTTGGCAACCTCATTGGGAAGATAGAGTCTCCATGAGTCCTGTCAGTTGGGCCTTAGTGCTGAAGTCATCGTGACTTCTGCCATGAAGGGCTTAATGTGGGCAGAGACCACAATAGGGAATGACCTAGCCTGTGTGTGGCTGAGTTGCCAAAAAGATGTAGGGCTGAGCATAAAGATGAGTCTGATACAGGTAGTAAATGGCAAGGCAGGGTCAAACCCAGAGCAGCACTTTTCCAGATAGAGTATAACACTTATGTTATAGTTCATGTTCAAGGAATGATGAACTTCCCCCGAGCAAAGTCAGTTCAGCACTGTGCTGGGTACTGTAAGAAGTGCAGGACAGGCTCTCCATCAGTCAGCGTCCTCCAGAGGAATGACCAATCAGATATATACAGATATAGAAAGAGAACTTTATTTTAAGGAACTGGCACATGTGATTGTTGGGGCTGACAAGTCTGAAATATGTACAGGAGGCCAGAAGGCTGGAAATGCAAGTTAAGGGTTGATGTTGCAGTCTTTGAGTTTGAAATATGTAGGGCGGTCAGGCAGGTTGGAAACTCAGGCGGAGTTTCTATGTTGCAGTCTTGAGATCAAATTTCTTCCTCTCCAAGAAACCAGTTTTTGCTCTTAAGGGCTTCAAATGATTGGATGAGGCCCACCACCATTTATTCAAGGTCTACTGATTAAATATTAATCACATGCAAAAATAGTTTCACAGCAACATCTAAGCCAAAGAACTGGGCACTATAGCCTAGCCAAGTTGACATGTAAAATTAACCATCATAGGATCCATCCTTCATCTGAAAATTATGGTATTGGGAATTATTCTCTGGGGACACTAAGAGATGCTGGAAATTAGCAGACTTGAGGTGACTGCAATTTCCAAGTAGAATCTATAACAATTGTTAATTCTTTTATCATAAAGCTTTCTTCCAATTCCTTGAGGTTGGTCTGCATGCAAGTTGGGAAGGACATTTCTGGGCTACCAGTAATGAGGTTTGCTCAGGTTTCTGTTTAGGAACAGCTGCCCAGATTGTCTCTTTGTGCCTGTACCCATGACAAAAGTCTCCAAGGAAACTCTCTGAGAAGTTTAAATCTCTTACATTTAGGGAATAGGTGAAGGAAATGGTTTGAGAGGACATCGTGTTCCCTTATGTGTGTATAAAGCAAGCCATCATAGAGGTTTTGTTTAATGGCCACCCAAAGGGCACTAAAACCTCAGCAGAAGAGAAGCTGTGAATATTGAACCACCCTCACATCCTAGGACTAAATCCCACTTGATCATGTTGAATGATTGTTTTAATGTATTGTTGGATTCAGTTGGCTAATATTTTGTTGAGGAATTTTGCTTCTGTATTTATCAGAGATATTAGCTCGTAGTTCTCTTTTTTTGTAGTGTTTTTATCTGGTTTTGGTATCAGAGTAATTCTGGCCTCATGGACTGAATTGGAAAGCTTTCCTTCCTCTTCTATGTTTTGGAATGGCTTGAAAAGAATAGGTATTAACTCTTCTTTAAATGTTTGATAAAATTCACCTGTGAAGCTGTCTGGTCCTGGAGTTTTTAAATTACTGATTCAATTGCATTGCTGGTAATTGGTCTGTTCAAATGTTCTATTTCTTCCTGATTTAGTTTCGGTAGGTTATGTTTCTAGGAACTTATTCGTTTCCACTAGGTTGTCCAATTTGTTGGCATATTCTTTTTCATAATATTCTGTTATGCTTTGTATTTCTGTGGTGTCAGTTGTTATTTCTCTTTCATTTCTGATTTTATTTGAGTTCTCTCTCTGTCTCTCTCTCTATGAATCTGGCTAAAGGTTTATCCATTTTGTTGATCTTTTCAAAGGCCAAGTTCCTGGTTTCATTGATCTGTTTCACTGTGTGGTTTTTTAGTTTGTATTTCTTTTATTTCTGCTCTAATCTTTATTATTTCCTTCCTTTCCCTGGTTTTGGGCTTTCTTTGTTTTTCTTTTTCTAAGTCCTTTGATTGTAAGATTAGGTTGTATATTTGAGAGTTTTCTTGCTTTCTGAGGTAGACCTGTTTTACTACATATTTCCCTCTAGAACAGCCTTTGCTGTATTCCACAGATTTTGGAATGTTGTGTTTTCATTTTCATTTGTCTCCATATATTTTTGATTTCCTCTTTGTTTGGTTGACCCATTCATTGTTTAGTAGCATTTTATTTAACTTCCTTGTGTTTGTGTTCCTTCCATATTTTTTCTTATGGTTGATTACTAGTTTCATAGTGTTGTAATCAGAAAAGATGCATGGTATGACTTTTATCTTTTTGAATTTTTTGAGACTTGTTTTGTGGCCTAACATGTGATCTCTCCCGGAGAATGTTCCATGTGCACTTGAGAAGACTGTGTATTTTGCTGTTTAGGATGCAATATTCTGAGTATATCTGTTAGATCCATCTGGTCTATTGTGCCACTCAAAGCCACTGTTTCCTTGCTGATTTTCTGTTTGGATAATCTATCCACTGATGTAAGTAGGGTGTTAGAGTCCCCTACTATTACTGTATTACTATCAATTAGTTTCTTTATGTTTGTTATTAGCTGTTTTATGTATTTGGGTGCTCCCATGTTGGGTGCATAAATATCTACAGTTGTTTTATCTTCTTGTTGGATTGTTCTCTCTTTTTATTTTAAATTTAATTTTATTGTGTTATGTTCTCTTTATGATTATATGGTGTGGTTCTTTATCTTTGTTACAGTCTTTGTTAGAAAGTTTTTTTTTGTGGTGTAAGTATTGCTATCTCAGCTTTTTCTTCACTTCTATTTGCATGATAAGTGCTTTTCCATCCCTTCCCTTTTAATTTACATATATTTTTAGGTCTGAAATGAGTCTCTTGTAGGCTGCATATAGATGGGTCTTGCTTTTTTTCCTTTCCATTACCCTATGTCTTTTGATTGGAGCTCTTAGTCCATTTATATTCAAGGTAATTATTGATAGGTATGTCCTTATTGCCATTTTGTTACTTGTTGTATCATGGTTTTTGTAGTTCTTCTCTGTTCCTTTCTTCTCTTGCTCTCTTCTTTAATGGTTTGCTGGCTTTCTTTAGTGATTATTGCCATTTTGTTACTTGTTGTGTCATGGTTTTTGTAGTTCTTCTCTGTTCCTTTCTTCTCTTGCTCTCTTCTTTAATGGTTTGCTGGCTTTCTTTAGTGATATACTTAGATTCCTTTCTCTTTATTTTTTGCATATCTATTACTGGATTTTGATTTCTGGTTACCATCAGGTTTGTATATAACATTTATGCATATAATAGTATATACTAAGTTGACAGTCATTTAAGTTTGAATTCATTCTTCACTCTTCCCCCCCACCCCACCATGTTTTAGGTATATGGTATCATACATGACATCCTTTCATTTTGTGAATCCCTTGACTGATTTTTATAGATATACTTAATTTTACTGCTTTTATGTTTCCTAATTTTCTTACTCCTACTTATGGTCTTTCTTTTCGACTCAAGAAGTCCCATTTAATATTTCTTGTAGGACTGGTTCATTGATCATGAATTTGTTAAACTTCATTTTTCTGGGGTTCTCTTTATCTCTCCTTCTATTCTGAATGATAGCCTTGCTGCATAGTGTATTCTTGGTTGCAGGGTGTTTTGTTTTGTTTTGTTTTGTTTTTCTTTCAACACTTTGAATATATCACGGCAGTCCCTTTTGACCTGCAAAGATTCTACTGAAATACCAGCTGATAGGCTTGTGGGGTTCCCCTTGTATGTAACTGTCTTCTTTTGCAACCTTTAAAATTCTTTATCACTATTTTTTGCCATTTTAATTACTATGTGTCTTGGTGTTGACATGCTTGGGTTGATTTTGTTGGGGGCTCTCTATGTTTTCTAGATCTGGATTTCTCTTTCCTTCCCCAGACTCAGCTATTATTTCCTCAAATGAATTTTTTGCTTTCTTTTTTCTTTTATTTTCCTTCTGGGATTCTGATAGTGCAAATGTTACTATACTTGATAGTGTCACTGAGGTCCCTAAGTTTATTTTCAATTATTATTATTATTTTCCTCTCTCCTGTTCAGCTTGATTGCTTTCCATCACTATGTCCTCTAGGTCACTGATTCATTCTTCTGCTTCCTTGTCTACTATTTAATCCAACTACTGTATTTTTTCTTTTTGTTTTTTTTTACTATGTCATGTTAGTCACCATACATTACATCATTAGTATTTGATATAGTGTTCCATGATTCATTGTTTGCATATAACACCTAGTGCTCCATGCAATACGTGCCCTCCTTAATACCGATCACCGGGCTAACCCATCCCCCCAACCCCATCCTCTCTAAAACCCTCAGTTTGTTTCTCAGAGTCCATAGTCTCTCATGGTTTGTCTCCCCCTCCAATTTCCCCCCCTTCATTTTTCCCTTCCTACTGTCTTATTTTTCTTTTTTTAAAACATATAATGTATTATTTATTTCAGAGGTACAGGTCTGTGATTCTTCAGTCTTACACAGTTCACAGCACTCAACATAGCACATATCCTCCCCAATGTCCATCACCCTGCTACCCCATCCCTCCCACCCCCCACCACTCCAACAACCCTAAGTTTGTTTCCTATGATTAAGAACCTCTTCTGGTCCATCTCCCTCTCTGATTTCGTCTTCTTTTATTTTCTCCTCTCTTCCCTTATGATCTTCTGCTTTGTTTCTTAAATTCCACATATAAGTGAGAACTTATGATAATTGTCTTCCTCTGATTGACTTATTTTGCTTAGCATAATACCTTCTAGTTCCATCCACGTCATTGCAAATGGCAAGATTTCATTTTTTTTTTATTAACACATTATATATTATTTGTTTCAGGGGTACAGGTCTGTGGTTCATCAGTCTTACACAATTCACAGCACTCACCATAGCACATACCCTCCCCAATGTCCATCACCCAGCCACCCTATCCCTCCCATCCCCCTACACTCCAGCAACCCTCAGTTTATTTCCTGAGATTAACAGTCTCTTATGGTTTGTCTCCGTTTCTGGTTTCATCTTGTTTCATTTTTTTCCTCCCTTCCCCTATGATCCTCTGTCTTGTTTCTCAAATTCCTCATATCAGTGAGATCATATGATACTTGTCTTTCTCTGATTGACTTATTTCAGTTAGCATAATACCCTCTAGTTCCAACCATGTCATTGCAAATGGCAAGAGTTCATTCCTTTTGATGGCTGCATAATATTCCATTGTGTGTGTGTGTGTGTGTGTGTGTGTGTGTGTGTGTGTGTGTGTATGCACACACACATATATATACACACCACATCTTCTTTATTCATTTATCTGTTGATGGACATCTTGGCTCTTTCCACAGTTTGGCTATTGTGGACATTGCTGCTATAAACATTGGGGTGCACATACCCCTTTGGATCACTACATTTGTATCTTTGGGATAAATACCCAATTGCTGGGTTGTAGGGTAGCTCTATTTTCAAGTTTTGAGGATCCTCCATACTGTTTTCCAGAGTGGCTGCACCAGCTTGCATTCCCACCGACAGTGTAGGAGGGTTCCCCTTTCTCCACATCCCCGCCAACATTTGTCATTTCCTGACTTGTTAATTTTAGCCATTCTGACTAGTGTGAGGTGATATCTCATTGAGGTTTTGATTTGGATTTCCCTGATGCCGAGCGATGTTGAGCACTTTTTCATGTGTCTGTTGGCCATTTGGATGTCTTCTTTGGAAAAATGTCTGTTCATGTCTTCAGCCCATTTCTTGATTGGATTATTTGTTCTTTGGGTGTTGAGTTTGATAAGTTCTTTATAAATTTTGGATACTAGCCCTTTATCCGATATGCCATTTGCAAATATCTTCTCCCATTCTGCTGGTTGTCTTTTGGTTTTCCTGACTGTTTCCTTTGCTGTGAAAAAGCTTTTTATCTTGATGAAATCCCAATAGTTCATTTTTGCCCTTGCTTCCCTTACCTTTGGCGATGTGTCTAGGAAGAAGTTACTGTGGCTGAGGTCGAAGAGGTTGCTGCCTATGTTCTCCTCTAGGATTTTGATGGATTCCTGTCTCACATTGAAGTCTATCATCCATTTTGAGTCTATTTTTGTGTGTGGTGTAAGGAAATGGTTCAGTTTCATTCTTCTGCATGTGGCTGTCCAATTTTCCCGACACCATTTGTTGAAGAGACTGTCTTTTTTCCATTGGACATTCTTTCCTGCCTTCTTGAAGATTAGGTGACCATAGAGTTGACAGTCTATTTCTGGGCTCTCTATTCTGTTCCATTGATCTATGTGTCTGTTTTTTGCCAGTACCATACTGTCTTGATGATGAAAGCTTTGTAATAGAGCTGGAAGTCTGGAATTGTGATGCCACTGGCTTTGCTTTTCTTTTTCAACATTCCTCTCATTCCTCTGGCTATTCAGGGTTTTTTCTGGTTCCATAAACATTTTAAGATTATTTGTTCCATTTCTTTGAAAAAAGTTGATGGTATTTTGATAAGGATTGCATTAAATGTGTAGACTGCTCTAGGTAGCATTGACATTTTCACCATATTTGTTCTTCTAATCCATGAGCATGGAACGTTTTTCCATTTCTTTGTGTCTTCCTCAATTTCTTTCATGAGTAATCTATAGTTTGTACAGATTCTTTGCCTCTTTGGTTAGATTTATTCCTAGGTATCTTATGGTTTTGAGTGCAGTTGTAAATGGGATCAATGCCTTAATTTCCCTTTCTTCTGTCTTGTTGTTTGTGTATAGAGATGCCACTGATTTCTGTGCATTGATTTTATATCCTGCCACTTTACTGAATTCCTATATGAGTTCTAGAAGTTTTGGGGTGGAGTCTTTTGGATTTTCCACATAAAGTATCATATCATCTGCAAAGAGTGAGAGTTTGACTTCTTCTTTGTCGATGTGGATGCCTTTTATTTCTTTTTGATGTCTGATTGCTGAGGCTAGGACTTCTAATATTATGTTGAATAGTAGTGGTGATAGTGGACATCTTTGCCCTGTTCCTGACCTTAGGGGAAAAGCTCTCAGTTTTTCCTCATTGAGAATGATATTCGCTGTGGGTTTTTCATAGATGGTTTTTATGGTATTGAGGTATGTACATTCTGTCCCAACACTCTGAAGAGTTTTAACCAAGAAAGGATGCTCTATTTTCTGCATCTATTGAGAGGATCATGTGGTTCTTGTTTCTTTGTTTATTAATGTATTGTATCACATTGATTGATTTGCAGATGTTGAACCACCCTTGCAGCCCAGGAATAAATCCCACTTGGTCGTGGTGAATAATCCTTTTAATGTACTGTTGGATCCTATTGGTTAGTATTTTGGTGAGAATTTTTCATCCATGTTCATCAGGGATATTGGTCTGTAGTTCTCCTTTTCGATGGAGTCTTTGTCTGGTTTTGGGATCAAGGTAATATTGGCTTTGTAAAATGAGTTTGGAAGTTTTCCTTCCATTTCTATTTTTTGGAATAGGTATTAATTCTTCTTTAAATGTTTGGTAGAATTCCCCTGGGACGCCATATGGCCCTGGGCTCTTGTTTTTTGGGAGATTTTTGATTACTGCTTCAATTTCCTTAGTGGTTATGGGGTCTGTTCAGGTTTTCTATTTCTTCCTGGTTCAGTTTTGGTAGTTTATAAAATGCATCCATTTCTTCCAGATTGTCTAATTTGCTGGCATATAGTTGCTTATAATATGTTCTTATAATTGTTTGTATTTCTTTGGTGTTATTTGTGATCTCTCCTCTTTCATTCATGCTTTTATTTATTTGGGTCGTTTCTTTTTTTGATAAGTCTGGCCAGGTGTTTATCAATCTTATTAATTCTTTCAAAGAACCAACTCCTAGTTTCATTGATCTGTTCTACTGTTCTTTTGGTTTCTATTTCATTGATTTCTGCCCTGCTCTTTATTATTTCTTTTCTCCTGCTGGGTTTAGGCTTTATTTGCTGTTCTTTCTCCAGCTCCTTTAGGTGTAGCATTAGGTTGTGTATTTGAGACCTTTCTTGTTTCTTGAGAAAGGCTTGTATTGCTATATACTTTCATCTTAGGATTGCCTTTTTAGAGCCTCCATTTTTGATTGCACCTGATTGATAGCCTTTTTGATTTCAACTTGGTTAGATTTTAGTTCTTTTATTTCTCCAGAAAGGGATTCTCTAGTATCTTCCATGCTTTTTTTACAAGCCCAGCTAGTACCTTTATAATCATCTTTCTGAGCTCTAGTTCCGACATCTTACTAATGTCCATATTGATTAGGTACCTGGCAGTCGGTCCTTCCTCTTTTTTTTTTTTTTTTTTTTTGAGGTGAGTTTTTCCATCTTGTCATTTTGTCCTGTGGAGAATAGATGAATGAGAGAACAAAATGCTAACAGGGTAAAAACAACCCCAGAAAAATATACACTAAACAAATCAGAAAAGACCAAAAACCAGGGGGAAAAGAAAGGGAAAGAAAAAAAAAAGAATATGATCAGGCTGGTGAATAGATCAGATCCACACACTAGATTTTGGGCATGTTTTGGTCTGTTAGAAGAAACTGCCTCCCAAAATTTTAAAGAAATAAAAACTTATATATGTACAAAAATAAGGGTAAATATGATGAAGGGATGGAATATGACTGTAAAGATGAAAATTATAAACGATATTATAAAAGGAATTAAGAAGTTGGTTGAAAAAAGAGAGAAGAAAAATTTAAAAAATAAAAAGGAAGATAATGTGATCAGGCAAGAGACTAGAACAAAGCCATACACTAGAGATTTAGGGTATATTTTGGTCTGTTAGAAGAAACTGTATCCGAAAATTTTAAAGAGAGAAAAACTTATTTTATGCAAAAAATAAGGTTAATTACAATGAACGGATAGAATATGAATCTAAAAATGAAAATTAAAAAAGATTTTAATAAAAGAATTGATAAGATGTTGGTTGAAAAAGGGAAAAAGAAAAATTCAAAAAAAATAGAAAAAGAAAAAAATAAAGAAAATAAAAATAATAACTTTGAAAGACTAAAGAATCATGGGGAGAAAAGCCATGAATTCTATGTGCTGTATTCCCCTGGTGCTGGAGTTCTGCACTTCTCATTGATTGGTAAACTTGGTCTTGGCTGGCTGTTCTTGCTGATCTTCTCGGGGAGGGGCCTGTTGGCTTTGCCTGAGGCGGAATTTCCCTGCCTTTGCCAGGGGCCAGGCTAAGTAATCTGCTCGGGTTTGCTCTCAGTAGCTTTTGTTCCCTGCAAGCTTTCCGTACAGATTTGGAGGATGAGAGTGAAAATGGCGGCCTCCCAATCTCTGCCCAGAGGAGCAGACAACTTGGGGCCCCACTCCTCCATGAGCCCCCAGAGAAAAGCAGTCAATCACTCCCATCTCCCTGGTCTCTGGCTGCACTCCGTGCTCACTGGGCCTGTGACCAAGAGTTTCTGTCTCTGGCACACGACCCCGTTTGCAGTCTCCAAACCCAGCAGATTCCTGCAGTGTGCTCCCATGCCGCTCCTCCTGGGAGAGGAAAGAGAGTCTCCCTGGGATCTGTTGCTTGTTGGGTCCCTGCTGGTAGAGCAGTGTCCCGACTGTGCTGCAGATGACAGTTTATGGCAACCCCGAGCTGAGAGCCCACTCCTCAGCTCCGTCTACATAGCCGGCTTCCCTGCTCTGATACCTGGGAGCTCTGCCACACTCAGGCACCCCCAGTCTTCCTGTGACCCTGAGGGTCCTGAGACCACACTGTCCCAGCAAGTGTTCTACCCCCCGCTTAGCTGATGGAGCGACGTCCCTCAGCGGAGCAGACTTATAAAAGTTCCAATTTTGTGCTCCATGGCTCTATTACTTGCCAGAAGCGGCCACCAGAGGCCCCCTCCCCCGCCATCTATCTTCCCGAATATCGCCTTGGATTCACTTCTCCGCACATCCTACCTTCCAGAAAGTGGTCGCTTTTCTGTTTGGAGAGTTGCTGCTATCCTTTTCTTTGATCTCCTGTTGAGTTTGTAGGTGTTCAGAATGGTTTGATCCCTATCTAGCTGAATTCCTGGGACTGGTCGAAATTTAGGTCTCCTACTCCTCTGCCATCTAGCTCCTCCTCCACCTAGTGTATTTTTAATTTCAGTTATTGAGTTCTTCATCTCTGATTGGTTCTTTTTTATGTTTTTTTTATCTCTTTGTTAAAGGTCTTACTGAGGTCCTCCACTCTTTCTCAAGTCCAGTGAGTATCTTTATGACCATTACTTTAAATCCTCTATCAAGCATATTGCTTATCTCCATTTCATTTAGTCTCTTGCTGTGATTTTGTCCTATTCTTTCATTTGGGGCATATTCCTCTGTCTCTTTATTTTGTTTAACTTCCTGTGTCTGTTTCTATGTGTTAGGAGAGTCAGCTACATCTCCGGCTCTTGAAAGTAGTGGCCTCACGAAGAAGAGGTCCTGTAGTGCCCTGTCCCCTGTTTCTCAGAACCTGGCACCTCTGGGGTTTCTCCTATATATATTGTGTGCACCCTGATGTTGTGGCTGAGCCACTTTTGCCTTCAGTCCAGGTATCTTCAGTGGACTGTTGTGGGCAGTGTTTGGTCCCTGTGCTGTTAGTGGTCCAGTGCAGGGCAGCCTTTGGCTTATGTTGAGTCAGACCAGGTGTTTGCCAGAGAGGCAGTAGCACTGAACTGTAGGAGACCATGGGGGTGGACTGCACAATGTCAGCAAGGTCTGCACTAGCTGGGGGCACCTGAAGCTGTCAGGACAAGGTGAGCCTTGTGGGAAGTGGTGGGTCTGCAGAAGTGTACAGGGGCACAATGCATGGTGTTAGCAAGGTTTGCATATGTCTGCTGTGGAACAGGACCTGGAACTGAGGCCTGGCTGGAGGGAGCTTTTCTGCGGGAGAATGCAAGGGCATGGTGTACTCTTAGCAAGTTAGGTAGGGTGTTGGTGCCACACAGGTGTCTGTGTGTTTATCCTAGGGGGCAGGGGAAGGAAATGATGCCCATCAACTCCTTTGTTCATGGCTCTGAGATTAGTAAACAAGTCTCTGTCCCATATATTTCAGGTGTTTTTCAAACTGCTGCTTCTATGCCGTATCTCCATAAGGCTATTTGTTGTACTATCCTTTTAAGGGTGGGGACTTTGTTTTCTTTCACCTTCTCAGCTCTCCCAAGAGCCAACTAATTTTAAAGTTCTAGTTGTTAAGCCCTACTGATTTTAGGAACTCATGAAACTCGGCCCTTCTCCTTTTCAAAGTCAAATGTTATGGGCCTTTGTCTTCCTTGACTGGGTTCCCTGGTGTCAGAGTCTGTTTCTCTCCAGCTATCCATGTCCACAGCATCCTTCTCTCCTGTGGACAGTTCCATGGGTCCGCTTAGCTCAGGACATCAATCTCTGCCCTTCCTACCCACTTTGATGTGGTCTCTGCTCTATATTTAGCTGTGGAGAGTCTGTTCTGCCAATCTTCAGGTAGTTTTCTGGGTTATTTATACTGATGGGTGTGTTATCTAGTTGTATCTATGGGACAAGGTGAGCTCAGTGTCCTTCTACTCTGCTATCTTCCCTGGACCCCATCATTTCTAATTAGTGGTTTGAGGCTGTGTTTTTTTTTTTACTTTAAGTAGCTATAGAACTTTCTTTTACCTAAAAGGGAACAGAAAAATCATGGGATTGCCCAAGTTTTCATCCAGGTAGAGAAAGACTACTCTCAAAGAGCAGGTTTAAAAAGATAGTGTGAGGTGAAAGTCAACTTTCATTTGTGTTTATACCCCCACACTTTGCTTATCCAACATACTGGTTAAACTTATGTTCAGATGAATTATATATTTGTGACTCCTTTGAATGGCTTCTAGCCCAGCCTCTAGGAACTCACAGACCAAGACTATATATGATAGCTCTTAAAACATTTGGAAACTTGTCCTATTTCTCCTCAACCCCTTGTCTCCCTGTTCCATTTCTCATGGACCTTAGCTTTACAGTTCCCTCTCCCTGGGGCTCCCTTTTCTGGAACTGCTGCCATCATTTGTCTTGCCTGTCATCCAAGCGGAGCCCAGGGCTGGGTCCAGTACTGCATATTTGGAAGCTTGATTCTTCTTTGGTGACTGTGAGGAGAATTCTTAATGTTCTTCAGTGGAAGATCAACCCAGGTAAAATAACCTAGTTCCAATCATCTGAAGACTTCTGGGCTTTGCTTTCTCTTCCCTCCATCATCAAAATCTGTTCCTTAACCTCCATTATGAAAACATCTGCTACAGTCTGGCACCAGTGACTATGGCCACAGCTTTTCCACTTTCAACCCCACGATTGGACAGTTTTACAAGCCCCTTCTCAACATACTTTGTGGGCATTGCCTGCTTTTAACCATCTTCTGAATCTTTCCTCTGTCCTTCAAAGAGGATTTTATGTTCCTCACTACTTATTTTGCATTGACTTTGGCATCAGCATATATATTCCTGACATCTTGTTCTGTTCTTTAGAAAACCCTCCTACTACACTTCAGCAGGGACTACCCCTTAGAAATGGTATCACATAGCATCTGCCATTGTAGACAGCACCATTGTCATTTCCTAAGATATCTTAGGTAAACAACTGCCCCCTGTCTGCACCATCTGACAGGTAAATGGCATTATCAAAACATAAGCAGGCTGCTTCTTTCTTGAGATGAAGGAAAACAAAATACCAGTGAGTAAACAGAAAATTAGGATGCTCTCTTTCCCTTTGCTTTCTTGTATTTAATCAAACCATTTTTTTTTTTTTAAGATTTTATTTATTTATTTGACAGAAAGAGACACAGCAAGAGAGGGAACACAAGCGGGGGGAGTGGGAGAGGGAGAAGTAGGCTTTCCGCAGAGCAGGGAGCCTGATGCGGGGCTCGATCCCAGGACCCTGGGACCATGACCTGAGCTGAAGGCAGATACTTAACTACTGAGCCACCCAGGCGCCCCTCAAACCATTTTCTAAAAATGGTTTGCCATCAGCATTTGGCCAATTTGAATGCAAATTACCAGATCAGCCAAACAAACCACTAGTTTATAAAAATATCATCATAAATATAACTCAAGCCTTTTGAAGAGAAAGGCACTAGCATCCCATTCTGTTGATGTCACTATATGCAGCACATGCAGCTGTGGCTACAATGTAATGTATCGATTGGGTCTCAAAGGCAAGTTTTCAACATCAAGCCTCTCATGCCTCAACCTTCAGAGATTTTCAAATTTCACCAGAATTTATAGGGTAAATGGTATTAGGTTGAGGTAGTGGTTTTATTTTTTCACTTGCACTCATGTAAGTTTAATTTAGTGTCAAATTCTAGTATGTAACAAAAATATAAGTGAAAGGCTCTCTGGTGGTTAAAACTTTTTTTTCCCCTCCCACCTGCTTTACTAAGAAACTCAGCTTGAGAGGCTTACCTTCTCCACTGAATGGCCTGTTTGAAGGCCCTCAATAATCCAGTGATGCTAACAACATCAATCCTGAGACCATTTCTATATGATATATTCTCAAGTTGAAAGTTTCTTAAAACCTGAAGAATAAGTTATAATTTCCTGAGTCTATCTGCAGTAGGGATTCCTAACTCTAAGTGGGCAGTCCCTTCAACTGTGGGCACTGTGGATAATGTCAAGAAGTATCTCACAATTCTCCTACAAGAACTGAAAGTATAAATTAAAATAGAAAACTAAATGCCAGGTGGACCTTCACTCTCCTCTCCTCTTTTTCCCAGATAAATTGTAGTTAATTCTAAAAAAATCTAGAATCAAACTCTTTTTATTTTCTTTACAGAGTAGCTCCCTTTCCCAGATTCCTCATTTATGTTAACTGGGCCAGTGTGCCTAACAGAGAAGACACTCAATAAATACCCCCTTGCTTGAATTGGATAACTTATCTAAAATTTACAATATCATTGTATTTTTAAATTTATTAGATTTTACAGTTTTTATCTAGGCCTTATAACATCCTTTTTTAGAGCTCTGTATGCTGAGAAGAGAGAGATCTTTTAATATTTAAGGACACAGATTTGCTTAGTGGCAGACCTGGAATTAGAATTGTCATCTCCTAACTTGAATTCTTTGTTCTCTTTACCAGATTCCATTAATATTAAATATATAAAACTTAATATATTGTAACTTAAAAACTCAAACAAGAAAACCAAGAAATAAAAACACCCATAAATTTTATGATTATGTTAGTGTCATATTTAGTAGTCCTTTGCTGAAACTAAAATCTCATCAGAGTAATATCAAAACTTAGTAGTGCCATAATAATGATAATGCAAATTATATTAACCCACTTGATTTAAAATGCATTCTACCAATCCTAAAAAAACACCCTAAGATTGATACTTATTATCCTTCTTCTCCCTCACCAGATTGTAAGCTCCACAAGGGCAAGGACCAAGACAAATTTTTGTTCATCATTGTATTCCCAACATCTTGCTATGCCTAACTAACAATATTAATGGAATGAGTATAAATATTGGCCATTTAATCAACTGCTTAGTGATATTCATTCATTTTTCATTCATTAACAAGTGGGTTCTTTGCTAGGACTCTGTCAAAACAAGGGTGAATAAGCCATGGCCCCTTACTCATGGAGTTCACAGCTCAACGGAGAAGACAGACTTATTAAGAGAGGTTTGTCACACATAATGGTTTATCTCTAGAAGATGTTTGAGCTGAACACAGGTGAGAAAATGGCTAATTCCACCCTGAGGAATCAGAAATGCTTTTCAGAGAAAGAGTTCTCTCAGCTGGGTCTTGGAGAATGAGAGGTGGGAGAGAGAAATGGATGGAGTGTGCAAAGACTCTAAAGAAATCTAAGGAAAAAAATATTTTTTCTCAAGAACTTAAAAGTCAAGACTATTTAAGTGGACTTTCTGAGCTTTTGTTTTGTTTTGCCATTTCAGAATCATACAGATTATTCTTCATTAATCAAATTTTTTTTACCCTATATTTTTTGGCTTCAAATACAAAGCTGAAAACAGATTGTTCCCCTTAGCCACATTCTCACGTGATGATTACTTTTCCCCAAATCTGGAAATTGTGTTTCGAAGTGAGAGTCAAACTTGACTACATTTGTGTCCCTTATTTTGTTTTCACAACATTGTTTTTTACATTATGAGATGTAAACATCATTTCTCAGCTGGATAAGATTTACCTATCTTGCCCTAAATAAGTAACTGCTCAAAGTAATGAAAGCAAGATTCTTTAAAACAAATCATCAAAACACCATTCATACTAACTAGTCCAAGAAATTTAAAGGTACACTTAGTAGAGTCAATTGTATTTGACCATGAAAGTATTAATCCTGTTTATTTATATCTGTATATTCAGGAACTAGAAGTTCCTCTTAAAGAGAAACAAAACATTGTAGTGTTTAAAATGTCTTGAATAACAATCTTTAGGGAAAGAAAAGCCACCAAGTTTTATGCTAATAATAGTTTTATTATGTTATGGAGTATTAGCATGTTTGTTTAATATTTTGTTCCAAGAGTTGGAGTTAAAAAAAAAAAGAATTGATTATGCTGGTGGTTACATGACTCTACATTTGTTCAAATTCATAGAATCATAGATTTAAAAGGTCAATTTTATTGTATATACATTTAATTTTTTTTTTGATTTTTAAAAAAGAAAAAAAGATGAGAGGGAGGAAGGAAAGAAAATAGACTTTGTTTTATAATTTGGAGAAACTAAACTTAGGGTCCTTCTCCTGACACTGCTCCGGACTTTTTTCCAGAAGGCAAACACTTGGTACATTTCAAGCAGAATAATTAAAATCAATCACCCACCCAGGCAGGCCAAGAATGAAGAGCAGAAAACTTGGGATTTGACAAGAAGGAAAGAGATCCAAAACAGGAAATTGACTTGGTCAGACGTGTGGAAAATCAAGGCAACCCACAAGGCCATTAATGAAGGTCCCCTTAAGACAGTCTCTGCTTCTGCACCCCGCCCTCAGCCCAGGCTCTCTCTCCAGCTGGGAGGATTTATTTCAGGGAAGCTGTGCCAGCATCTTCCAAGGGAAACACAGTCGGAGCATGGTTACCAAACAGTGCTGCAAAGGAGGCACAGGTGGCACGCTGGAAGAATCTTCCTCAGAATCGAAAGAGGGAGCCAACCACAGCCAGTGCCCCTGATCTCCCTCCGAGGAAACTCAACTCCACTGAACAGATATCTCCAAAGATGAAGAAGGGAAAACCCAGTTAAGAAGGCTTTGTCCTTGGAAAACAGTAGAAGCAGTCCTGTTACTGAAACACATTGGAAGGCAAACACATTAAGGTGGTCACCAGAAATGACCCAAAGATAATGGGACTGAAAAGCGTTAAAAAGGATATGGAAGTGGATTAACATCACTGGATAGAAGCCAGTGTTAGATCAGCACTGCACATGGATTAACCAAAGAGGATATAGACTAATGCATGACCCCAAGCCAAGCACTTCTGTTAGCCCAACAGCGTGTGGAGTCAGAACTGATGCTTGTCGAAAGTTCTACAGTTTGACATGAAAATGAGGAAAAACATATCACCTCCTAAGCTGTTGCATGTTTGAATCCTAGCTGCACCACTTACTGGTTGTGTGACCATTGGATAGGTTGTTTAATGTGGTTTTGCCTCAGATCCTCTATCTGTAAAATGGAGGAGAATGTCAGTGCCTATTTCATGTAGTTGTTGTATCAAGTAAGTCCATCAAGTAAGTGTATGTAAGTATACATACACACACACACACACACACACTCCCAGGGACATAGTAAGTGCTATATAAATGCTAGTTAGTATGATTATCATACAATAAACTTTCCAGATTAGAGTTGGTCTTGGTATGCCAGTACTAAGTATGTTCTGAAATAACCCTAAAACCTGACCGAAGTCTGTGAACTGTACAAAGTGGCCAGTTTGCAAAACTGAAATTTTCTTGCTGAGGCATTTGTTAAGACTTCCATTGATTCTTTTGGGATTTCTAACCATATCTTCCTTGAAGCCAGTTGCAGCATTCCTACTTCCCAAGGCCGATATTTTTAGAGTAACAGTGAAATGGAATAAGCCCTGGGTTGGCAGTCAGGTGACAAGTATCTGGATGAGGTGTTTTTCTGAGTCACTTGTCAAAATCACTTCCTCTTCCTGGGCCTATATCTCCTCCCATTACAAGAGAGGGTTGGACTAGATAACATTTGTGTTTCCTTTGAGTTGTGACATTTTCTTATTCTATTCCAATACTTCGGGTGATTTTTTTTTTACATTTTTTAATTGCTGTAAATGGACTTTGGGATCTAATGTGCTCCAAATACCTTCTGGGCATCTATACCTAGGTATTCCCTGCAGGCTCCTCCATCTCTATAAGGGAAGGCAAAATTTCACCTTTCCTATCATCCCATGAGCTCTACATCCTTTCCTTCCTGAGATTCTTGAGAACGACCCCACCATTCTCTCGGTCCCAGTGCAAAGCTTGAGATGCCCTAGATGCCCTGCATTACCTCTCCACATCTCTTCTTGGTCTCCTCTGTCATCTTTGAGCAGCTGCTCATGTTCAGGCTCCCCTCAGCCCTCCTTTGACCAGTGCTTCTTATATTTTAATGAGCGTGCCGATCACCTGGGGATCCTATTCAAATATAGATTCTAATTCTGTAGGTCTGGGACAACCAGTTTCCACATTTCTAACAAGGTCCAGGTGGTGCCAAAGCTGCTGGTTACCTACCACCCTCTCGGGAGCAAGGCACTTAGTCTTCTAGTGAGAGCCCCAGAATCCAGATGTTTTCTTTTTTAATCCAATTTTCAGGTTAGTATTCCTAAACTTTGATCCTGTTCTTCCTGCTAAAATATTATGGCTTACATAATTGAATAGTAAATAAAATCTCTTCACAATAAAACCTCAACCTGTGCTTCTGCCTTAACTCCTACAATCCCCAGCCTGCATTTAACCTAATTTATCTAACTAGCCTACATTTAATCTGACTAGTTACTTTCAGGATGTGTTCTTCACTTTCTGCCTTCATGCCTTGCTCAGACTCTATAATTTGCTTAAGATGTCATCTTCCTCTTTTTATTTCTGTTACTCAGAATCTTGACACATATACCACTCAGTCCACGAAACATTTGTTTCCTCAAACGTCACCCTCTCCTTTAAATATTCATGGTGCTTTGGTTACTTTCTTTATGATGACTTACATTCGGCTCTGTAATTTCTATTTATGCATCTGCTACCTCTGCCATCAGACCCAGGGCTTCTTGAGGAGATGCTTCAAAGCAGGAAAGAACTGTTCAAAACAAATGAATGGAAGCACTCTGTCACTAATTATCTAAACTCATACAGGCTGAAAATATGAAACAAATTTTTAAAAAGGCTTAGAGAGCTTCATACTGCATTGCACTGTTAGCCATTACGGAGGGTGACTAGGACTTTTGGGGCATGCCTCCTACTTTTTATTCATTTACCCTGCATTTCTGAGTGCTGTCTCTATGTAAGACTCCATCCTGAGAGGGCTGTGGCAGGATCCAAAGAATAAGGCCAGCATCACGAAAGTCATCATTATCTGGTGGGAGGGTCTGTAGGGGCCAGGGACTGAGACATTTCACCATGGGTTTCTTAGGCCCCTGCCTATGGCAGAGTCCTGGTGGGGGGCGGGGAGGGGAGCAGGAAGTCTGGTTCATGACATAATTGTTATGTTCGGAAAGCCTATGGCTCTGGAGATAGTATACTTACTAAACAAACACCATGAGGATTTGTGTAGAAACGTGCTTTCAGTGTAATGCTGGCTCTGCATTTGATATCCTTCCTCTCCAGCATTTATAGCCACCACCTGTGCTTTCATCATTCACTCTAGTATCTCTGTCTGAGCCTCACACACTTAGTTTTACAGCGCCTCAGGGGAAGGCAGGGAGTTTCTCTCATGGACTTAAGTCCTGTTCACTCATGGGTGATTCTCCTAAGAATTAAGTCTCACGGACACATCCATTACCTGTGTGAGGAAGAAGATCAGAAAGTATTTTCATGGTGTTCTTAAAGCTTACTGAAGAGGTTAAGAGAAGACTAGTTATTTTGTAATTTCTGCCTCTCCTGAGAAATCGCATTGTTAAAAAGCTTAAATATGTGATCCCCAACCATTCCTCCTTATATCCTGAGAACTGGAGAACTTTAGAGCTTGAAGGTAGTTCAGAGATAGAACACCCTATTCCCTCATGTTTCCTCAGTGAAGAAACTGAGGCACATGATCACACATTAACTGAGGGCCAGGCGAGGCCTTAAACTTGTCTTCTGAGACTAGGACTAAGTGGTTAGTGGGAGAAAGAAAATGATATTTGTATCTATATCTATCTTATATTTATATCTATACCGGTACCTATCTGTGTTGTCTACCATCTATCTATCTATCATCAGCGGTCTCTTCGTGATGTGTCAAGTACTGTGTGTTTGGCGCTTTAGATACCTTATCACATTTAATTCTAACAGTTTTATCCCAGTTCCAAGAGGCAGGTGTCATCCCAACTTTACTGAGAAATCTGAATTTCAGCGAGGTAAAGTAACTTGTCCAAGAGCGAGTGTGTGGATGTTGCACCATGCCTGCAAGCCCCTTCTCCAGGGAAGACTTTACCTGGGAGCCAGCAGCAAGGAGTCCTGCCAGCTGATGATATGAGAGGGAGATAAACAGTCTTTAGCCTTAAATGATAAGGATATCCTTATCCTACTCTTTGGGTTACTCTCTCTCTTTCTCTCTTCTTGTCTCTGACCCTTATTGCTCTTTGTGGACTTCATGCCAAGATGCTTCCCCAGCCCTCATGCCTCCTGTCTCACACCCACTCTCTGAGATGGTACCCACTCCTGGGGCTTCCATGGGTCCCTTGCCTCAAATACTTGTTATGCTACACCTCAAGCCCCTGTAGTCATTCATCAACAATTGTCTGCTACGCCTGCCCCAACAGTGCACAAACCAGCGTTCAAAATGTGGGATCCTCTTCTCTCTCTCTCCGTCTCCCTTTTGGAATTCCTATTTTCTTTTTATCTATAACACCTTTCTTCATTATCTTATACCTACCCTCAATATCCTTCCAAAGACGATGCAGGTCCTACCTTTTCCCCTTTTCCATGAAGTCTTCTCCCATCTCATTCACTTATTAAAGAAACGTTTAATGAGCGGCTATATATGACAGGACCAGGAGAGGGTAGAGAACAAGACAGATGCAGTCTTTGCCCTCATCGAGTTTATAATCTAGTGGGGGCTATAAATAAGTACTTGTAGTGACTGCTCTGGACGGAAAGTCTAGGACAGGGAAAATTTAATATACTTTTAAATCTTCTACATTACTCCCATCCAGCAAGAGTTTGTTAACTATCAAGTTCAATTTTTTTCAAAGCTGAGGAGAGATCTTGTGGCAGGATCTATTCCCCTGCATTTGCCTCTGGGTCCTGTGAGGACCATTGCCAGTACTCTGGGGTCTTTGAGGACTGGGACACCTCCTAGATGCTTGATATTCAAGTGGTCAGTGCCAGGTGGGAAAAATTCTTGGAGCAGTTCTGCATGGATGTAAGCACATCCTGGATCAAGCATCTGCTTCTTCAGGGGCTTACTGGGTGGTACTGGCAGGAATTCCAATTCTCTGGAGCTTGAATGAAATACACATGGCACACTTTAATGTGAATTCAGCTAAAAGCTGGCTGGAGAACAAATGACAGCCAAATAGCGGGTGCTGCCATAGTTGTGAATCTTCCCTTTGAAGATTGTGTCAGGACTGTTCTTCCCTCCAAAATCACGATGTTCTCAACCTAATGAGGGTTTTCAGTGGCTTGGGGAGAGATAGCAGAATGTAATAGGAAACATTTTAGATTGGCTCTTATTTCTGTTCTTCATCTTAAGGTAATTTTGGTATCTGGCTACGCTTCTTATAGAGATTGTTTTTGTATTTCTGAGGCACTAACAATAGACGCATTGGACTCATATGCTCTCCTGTATGTCAGGCACACACACCATACCCTGCTCGTAATACACACGCATTTTTCCATCTTGCACATGTGCGGGCACACACACTGCAGGCATAGTGCTCTGAGGCAATCAAAGCCCATCAAGGGGCCTCCCTATTTGTGGTTTATTTTCTGCTTTTAAGTTAAGTACCGTTTGAGAATGACTATTTCATAACGGCCCACACTTGATAAAAACCAGCTCAAGAACAGTTTATATGCCCAAGACTCATATATGCAAAATAAGAACAAGGACAATAGATTATGGCAGGAGCAAACAAAAATCATTTAAAAAAGAAGTTCCAAATAGCAGCAAATATAAAACAACTTTGTTTTCCAAAAAAATTCAAGTTAAAAATTCAAGACATAATTTAATTTTAAAAATATAAATTAGGAAAATGTGGGAACATTCTTTTTTTTATTTTTTTATTGTTATGTTAATCACCATATATTACATCATTAGTTTTTGATGTGCTGTTCCATGATTCATTGTTTGTGCATAACACCCAGTGCTCCATGCAGAATGTGCCCTCTTTAATACCCATCACCAGGCTAACCCATCCCCCTACCCTCCTCCCCTCTAGAACCCTCAGTTTGTTTTTCAGAGTCCATCGTCTCTCAGGGTTCGTCTCCCCCTCTGACTTACTCCCCTTCATTCTTCCCCTCCTGCTATCTTCTTCTTTTTCTTTTTTCTTAACATATGTTGCATTATTTGTTTCAGAAGTACGGATCTGTGATTCAGCAGTCTTGCACAATTCACAGCGCTCACCAGAGCACATACCCTACCCAATGTCTATCACCTAGCCACCCCAGCCCTCCCACCCCCCACCACTCCAGCAACACTCAGTTTGTTTCCTGAGATTAAGAATTCCTCATATCAGTGAGGTCATATGATACATGTCTTTCTCTGATTGACTTATTTCACTCAGCGTAACACCCTCCAGTTCCATCCATGTCGTTGCAAATGGCAAGATCTCATTCCTTTTGATGGCTGCATAATGTTCCATTGTGTATATATACCACTTCTTCTTTATCCATTCATCTGTCGATGGACATCTTGGCTCTTTCCACAGTTTGGCTATTGTGGACATTGCTGCTATAAACATGGGGGTGCACGTACCCCTTCGGATCCCTACATTTGTATCTTTGTGGTAAATACCCAGTAGTGCAATTGCTGGATCGTATGGTAGCTCTATTTTCAACTGTTTGAGGAACCTCCATACTGTTTCCCAGAGGGGTTACACGAGCTTGCATTCCCACCGACAGTGTAGGAGGGTTCCCCTTTCTCCACATCCCCGCCAACATCTGTCGTTTCCTGACTTGTTAATTTTAGCCATTCTGACTGGTGTGAGGTGGTATCTCATTGAGGTTTTGATTTGGATTTCCCTTCATGCCGAGTGATGTTGAGCACTTTTTCATGTGTCTGTTGGCCATTTGGATGTCTTCTTTGGAAAAATGTCTGTTCATGTCTTCTACCCATTTTTGATTGGATTATTCTTTGGGGGTTGAGTTTGGTAAGTTCTTTATAGATTTTGGATACTAGCCCTTTATCTGATATGTCATTTGCAAATATTTTCTCCCATTCTGTCGGTTGTCTTTTGGTTTTGTGGACTGTTTCTTTTGCTGTGCAAAACCTTTTTATCTTGATGAAATCCCAATAGTTCATTTTTGCCCTTGCTTCCCTTGCCTTTGGCGATGTTTCTAGGAAGAAGTTGCTGCGGCTGAGGTCGAAGAGGTTGCTACCTGTGTTCTCCTTTAGGATTTTGATGGACTCCTCTCTCACGTTTAGGTCTTTCAACCATTTGGAGTCTATTTTTGTGTGTGGTGGAAGGAAATGGTGAAGTTTCATTCTTCTGCATGTGGCTGTCCAATTTTCCCAACACCATTTGTTGAAGAGACTGTCTTTTTGCCATTGGACATTCTTTCCTGCTTTGTCAAAGATAAGTTGACCATAGAGTTGAGGGTCCATTTCTGGGCTCTTGATTCTGTTCCACTGATCTATGTGTCTGTTTTTGTGCCAGTACCATACTGTCTTGATGATGACAGCTTTGTAATAGAGCTGGAAGTCCGGAATTGTGATGTCGCCAGCTTTGCTTTTCTTTTTGAATATTCCTCTGGCTATTCGGGCTCTCTTCTTGTTCCATACAAATTTTAGGATTATTTGTTCCATTTCTTTGAAAAAAGTGGATGGTATTGTGATGGGGATTGCATTGAATGTGTAGATTGCTCTAGGTAGCATTGACATCTTCACAATGTTGGTTCTCCCAATCCATGAGCATGGAATGTTTTTCCATTTCTTTGTGTCTTCCTCAATTTCTTTCATGAGTATTTTATAGTTTTCTGAGTACAGATCCTTTGCCTCTTTGGTTAAATTTATTCCTAGGTATCTTATGGTTTTGGGTGCAATTGTAAATGGGATCGACTCCTTGACTTGTCTCTCTTCTGTCTTATTGTTGGTGTATAGGGATGCCACTGATTTCTGTGCATTGATTTTATATCCTGCTACTTTACTGAATTCCTGTATGAGTTCTAGCAGTTTTGGGGGGGAGTCTTTTGGGTTTTCCACATACAGTATCATATCATCTGCAAAGAGTGAGTTTGACTTCCTCTTTGCCGATTTGGATGCCTTTGATTTCTTTTTGTTGTCTGATTGCTGTGGCTAGGACTTTTAATACTATGTTGAATAGCAGTGGTGATAGTGGACATCCCTGCCGCGTTCCTGACCTTAGGGGAAAAGCTGAGCTTTTCCCCATTGAGAATGATATTCGCTGTAGGTTTTTCATAGATGGTTTTTATGATATTGAGGTATGTACCCTCTATCCCTATGCTCTGAAGAGTTTTGATCAAGAAACAATGCTGTACTTTGTCAAATGCTTTTTCTGCATCTATTGAGAGGATCATATGATTCTTGTTCTTTCTTTTGTTAATGTATTGTATCACATTGATTGATTTGCAGATGTTGAACCAACCTTGCAGCCCAGGGATGAATCCCACTTGGTCGTGGTGAATAATCCTTTTAATGTACTGTTGGATCCTATTGGCTAGTATTTTGGTGAGAATTTTTGCATCCATGTTCATCAAGGATATTGGTCTGTAATTCTCCTTTTTGATGGGGTCTTTGTCTGGTTTTGGGATCAAGGTAATGCTGGCCTCATAAAATGAGTTTGGAAGTTTTCCTTCCATTTCTATTTTTTGGAACAGTTTCAGGAAAATAGGTATTAATTCTTTAAATGTCTGATAGAATTCCCCTGGGAAGCCATCTGGCCCTGGGCTTTTGTTTGTTGGGAGATTTTTGATGACTGCTTCAATTTCCTTAGTGGCTATAGGTCTGTTCAGGTTTTCTATTTCTTCCTGGTTCAATTTTGGTAGTTGATACATCTCTAGGAATGCACCCATTTCTTCCAGGGTATCTAATTTGCTGGCATAGAGTTGCTCATAATATGTTCTTAGAATTGTTTGTATTTCTTTGGTGTTGGTTGTGATCTCTCCTCTTTCATTCATGATTTTGTTGATTTGGGTCATTTCTCTTTTCTTTTTGATAAGTCTGGCCAAGGGTTTATCAATCTTGTTAATTCTTTCAAAGAACCAGCTCCTAGTTTTGTTGATCTGTTCTACTGTTCTTTTGGTTTCTAGTTCATTGATTTCTGCTCTGATCTTTATGATTGCTCTTCTCCTGCTGGGTTTAGGCTTTATTTGCTGTTCTTTCTCCAGCTCCTTTAGGTGTAGGGTTAGGTTGTGTATTTGAGACCTTTCCTGTTTCTTGAGAAAGGCTTGTATTGCTATATACTTTCCTCTCAGGACTGCCTTTGCTGTATCCCAAAGATTTTGAACATTTGTGTTTTCATTTTCATTGGTTTCCATGAATTTTTTTAATTCTTCTTTAATTTCCTGGTTGACCCATTCATTCTTTAGTAGGATGCTCTTTAGCCTCCATGTATTTGAGTTCTTTCTGACTTTCCTCTTGTGATTGAGTTCTAGTTTCAAAGCATTGTGGTCTGAAAATATGCAGGGAATAATCCCAATCTTTTGGTACCGGTTGAGACCTAGGATGTGATCAATTCTGGAGAATGTTCCATGGGCACTAGAGAAGAATGTGTATTCCGTTGCTTTGGGATGGAATGTCCTGAACATGTCTGTGAAGTCCATTTGGTCCAGTGTGTCATTTAAAGTCTTTATTTCTTTGTTGATCTTTTGCTTAGATGATCTGTCCATTTCAGTCAGGGGGGTGTTAAAGTCCCCCACTATTATTGTATTGTTGTCAATGTGTTTCTTCACTTTTGTTATGAATTGCCTTATATAATTGGCTGCTCCCATATTAGGGGCATAGATATTTACAATTGTTAGATCTTCTTGTTGGATAGACCCTTTAAGTAGGATATAGTGTCCTTCCTCATCTCTTATTACAGTCTTTGATTTAAAATCTAATTTGTCTGATATAAGGATTGCCACCCCACCTTTCTTTTGGTGTCCATTAGCATGGTCAATGGTTTTCCACCCCCTCACTTTCAATCCGGGGGTGTCTTCGGGTCTAAAATGAGTCTCTTGCAGACAGCTTATGGATGGGTCTTGTTTTTTAATCCAATCTGATAGCCTGTGTCTTTTGATTGGGGCATTTAGCACATTTACATTCGGGGTAACTATTGAAAGGTATGAATTTAGTGCCATTGTATTGCCTGTAAGGTGACTGTTACTGTATATTGTCTGTGTTCCTTTCTGATCTATGCTGCTTTTAGGCTCTCTTTTTGCTTAGAGGATCCCTTTCAATATTTCTTGGAGGGCTGGTTTCGTGTTTGTACATTCCTTTAGTTTTTGTTTGTTCTGGAAGCTTTTTATCTCTCCTTCTATTTTCAATGACAGCCTAGCTGGATATAGTATTCTTGACTGCATATTTTTCTCGTTTAGTGCTCTGAAGATATCTTGCCAGTCCTTTCTGGCCTGCCAGGTCTCTGTGGATAGGTCTGTTGCCAATCTAATATTTCTACCATTGTAGGTTACATATCTCTTCTCCCGAGCTGCTTTCAGGATTTTCTGTTTGTCTCTGAGACTCGTAAGTTTTACTATTAGATGTCGGGGTGTTGACCTATTATTATTGATTTTGAGAGGGGTTCTCTGTGCCTCCTGGATTTTGATGCCTGTTTCCTTCCCCACATTAGGGAAGTTCTCTGCTATTATTTGCTCCACTATACCTTCTGCCCCTCTCTCTCTTTCTTCTTCTTCTGGGATCCCAATTATTCTAATGTTGTTTCATCTTATTGTATCGCTTATCTCTCAAATTATGCCCTCGTGATCCTGTAGTTGTTTCTCTCTCTTTTTCTCAGCCTCTTTATTTTCCATCATTTGGTCTTCTATATCACTGTTTCTCTCTTCTCCCTCATTTATCCTAGCAGTTAGTGCCCCCATTTTTGATTGCACCTCATCAATAGCCTTTTTGATTTCTACTTGGTTAGATTTTAGTTCTTTTATTTCTCCAGAAAGAGTTTCTCTAATAACTTCCACGCTTTTTTCAAGCCCAGCTAGTATTTTTAAAGTCACGATTCTGAACTCTAGGTCCGACATCGTACTAATGTCCGTATTGAGTAGGTCCCTGGCTGACAGTACTATCTCTTGTTCTTTTTGCTGAGGTGATTTTTTTCATCTTGTCATTTTGTCCAGAGGAGAATAGATGAATGAGAGAACAAAATGCTAACAGGTTAACAACGTCCCCAGCAAATAGACTGTATACAAATCAGAAAAGACCTGAAACCAGGGGAAAAGAAAGGGAAAGAAAGAAAAAAGGAGAAAAAAAAAAGAAAAAAGATAAAAACAAAAACAGAACAATACAAAAAAAGCAGAATATGATCAAATATGATCAGGCTAGTGCATAGATCAGTGCCACACACTAGATTTTGGGCATATTTTGGTCTGTTAGAAAAAAGTGCCTCCTAAAATTTTAAAGGAAGAAAGACATAGATGTAAAAAATAAGGGTTGATACAATGAAGGGATGGAAGATGACTATAAAGATGAAAATTATAAAAGATTTTATAAAAGGAATTGATAAGTTGTTTGAAAAAAGAAAGAAGAAGATTTAAAAAAAAAAAGAAAGAAAAAAGAAAGAGAATGTGATCAGGCAGGAGACTAGAACAAAGCCATACACTAGTGATTTAGGGTATATTTTGATCTGTTAGAAGAAACCATATCTCAAAATTTTAAAGAGAGAACAACTTATATATATATATGCCAAAAATAAGGGTAACTACTATGAAGGGATAAAATATGACCTTAAAAATGAAAAATAAAAAGTTTTTTTTTTAAAAAGGGATTGATAAGATGTTGGTTGAAAAAGGGAAAAAGAAAAATTAAAAAAAAAACAGTTAAAAAAATTAACTTTGATGAACTAATGAATCATGGTAAAAAAAAAAAAGCCATGAATTCTATATGCAGTATTCCCCTAGTGCTGGAGTTCTCCCGTTCTCCTTGATCGGTAAACTTGGTCTTGGCTTGCTGGCTGTTCCTGCTGATCTTCTGGGGGAGGGGCCTGTTGCCGTGGTTTCTAAATGTCTTTGCCGGAGGCTGAATTGCCCCGCCCTTGTCGGTCGGGGCTAAGCAAGCTGCTCGGGTTTGCTCTCAGGAGCTTTTGTTCCCTGCAAGCTCTCGGTATAGCTTTGGAGGACCAGGGCGAAAATGGTGGCCTCCCAATCTCCACCCGGAGGAGCTGAGAACTCGGGGCCCCGCTCCTCAGTGAGCCCCCAGAGAAAAGCAGTCAGTCACTCCCATCTCCCTGGCCTCTGGCCGCACTCCGTGCTCTCCCTGCCTGTGACCGAGCGTTTCTATGTCTGGCACCCGACCCCGTGTGGAGTCTCCAAACCCAGCAGATCCCTGCGGTGCGTTCCCGTGCCGCTCCTCCCCGGGGAGAAAGGGGAGTCACCCCACCTCTGCCAGTTGTTGGGCTCCTCCTGCTGGAGGAGCAGTGGCCCAACTGGGCCGCGGATCACAGTTTATGGCAACCCCGAGCTGAGAGCCCACGCCTCAGCTCTGTCTCTGCAGCCGGCTTCCCCGCTCCGATACCTGGGAGCTCTGCTGCACTCAGGCACCCCCGGTCTTTCTGTGACCCCAAGGGTCCTGAGACCACACTGTCCCGGGAGGATTCCACCCCACGCTTAGCCACTGCAGCGACGTCCCTCAGCGGAGCCAACTTCTTAAAAGGTCCGATTTTGTGCTCCGCGGCTCTATCACTTGCCAGAAGCGGCCGACGGAGTCCCCCTCCCCCGCCGTCTATCCTCCCGAATATCGCCTCGGATTCACTTCTCCGCACGTCCTACCTTCCAGAAAGTGGTCACTTCTCTGTTCAGAGAGTTGCTGCCATTCTTTTCTTCGATCTCCTGTTGAGTTCGTAGGTGTTCAGAATGGTTTGATCCCTATTCAGCTGAATTCCTGAGACCAGATGAAATCTAGGTCTCCTACTCCATGTTGGAACATTCTTAACATTTAGTATGTTTTGTACCAAATTTTTTGTTCCTTTCACATGTACTTTTTGAATTAGGAAACATTTTGTGCTCAGATATTCTCTCTTTCTATCATATAAATGCTAAATTAGCAGTCTGAAAATACCCTGATACTTTAGCAAGCCTTATTAAAAAGAACATGATCATACAATTTCCAAAATCTTTTTGTAGTTTGATTTCTCTTAGTGCCATGTTCCAACAACACACTGGTATTTAAGGTTCCATGTTATAGATGGCAAAATGATTTGTTTATTCATCAGTTTACATAGCAGGTTGAAATGAACACATTATTTAAATGACATGGCATAAAATGATTTCTAGCCACTCCTTTTTATTTTTTTAATGGCCACCAAAACTAATTTAGGATCTGCCAAAAGAAAAGGAATACTTGCTTTTAAGCATGATTTCCTTCTCAGCTGATTTTATTTAAGATTTGTGGGGCCATATTGTTCTGTCTCAGGAAAATAGGAGCCCTCATAGAAGCCTGAAACAGTCCCCAAGAAAGGCCTAAAACCTGCAGTTTATTGAGGGCTTTCTGCATAGGAACTCAGTGTAGGGAAGCAGAATGAAAGATCTTCCATAGATCTACAGAAACTCATGGAGCAGCGTCTGCAGAGAAAAGCCACCAACCAGACATATAAAGTGCAGATCTATGACCCCAGTTTTGAAGGCTACAGTTGTTCAGTTGTGCAACATAAAACTGAAATGTTATCGGTTTTCAGCATTACCTAAAGAACAAGTAAAGTTAAGAGACCGTAGAAATACCATCCAAATTGCCAACTTCACAAACCTGGCTTAATGCTGGAATTTAGAATAAAAGAGGAAGGTGATAGTGACACAGTATGAGTCAAAAGAGCTGAAATCTCAGTGAAATTTCCCTTGGCTACTCTAAAAGGGTCTGCATTAGTAAGCCAAGAATTCAAGCTTTGTTAAGGACATCTCATGTAGGATTTGGAATGAACCTCCAGGGAAGGATTGAGAGCCACCCATGTACCAAGGACATTTACTCTGGCCTGGCTGTGGGGTTGGTGATGGGAAGAGGCCCCCACTACTATGATGCCCTTCACTGGCTTCTCAGAGAGGCTCAAATAAGCTGCCTGCTGGATAGAAGGGAGTGGTAAAGTTAAATCATCAAGGGCATGGAAAGTCCTCAGTCAAGAGAACCATCACTAATGGCTACTAGGCAGGGAGTGTTTCTGTGCATTAGGCCCTCTCAATCACAGGCACGATGCACATGCCGCCATTTCCAGCTGAGAAAGCTTCTGAGCAGTTAAACACTTTGTCCATGGTCATGTAGTAACAGGGTAACTTGGAATCGAAGCTTACCTGATACCTGGTTCTAAAGCTCATCCTAACAGCCACTGTGCTCTACTCCTGGTCTCTGTCATTTGCCATCCCTGGTGCCCTGGTGCTCAGAACTCATTCCATGAACCTGATACTTTGTAGCACAACCCAGACTTCTAGTGGAAGTCTTCATTTTTATTCTTCCTTTTCCTCTCCCAACCCCATGTCCTTTCAAAGACCTTATTAGAGCCTCAGTTTCTTATTGGCAAGGAGAAATGAGATGGAGAGAGTGAGTTGGAGTGAAGAGAAAAATATAACAACTTATCATAACAACAAAACTTTTGCTAACATACAGGAGCACTGAGTAAAAGAGGCAGATGTTTTTTAATCCCTTAATCATAAATTATGCTGGGACATCCTTTTTTCTTTGGGCTAAAAACATCTATGTGATTGGTTTTATTATAATGTTTCAATGTTTATCAGAAAATGGAAAATAATTATTATTGGCTTCTAATTTGTTTCTTTTTCAATAGATTTATGAATTGCATTCAGAAGGCACCCCACTTTTGTAATGTTGCCTTCTTGAATCCTATTAGAGAATTTTTAAATCTATCCTTAACTTTTTTCTATTCTCTCCTTGGATACCAATGCTTTCCTAACATCTTCCCTTCATTTTCTTTTCTGTACCCTACAGACACTATTGCAGCAGGACACATTCATCTGGCTGGAAAAATGTAGAGATTTCAAGGTTAATCTAACAATGAATCAAGTCTGGGCTCCCTTGAATTTACATGTAAAATGGAATGTCTTTTCTTGATAAGCTTCTCCTGCCCCTTTTAAAACACAGTGCTTTTTATTGCTGTTTTATTTTTTAAAGATTTTATTTATTTATTTGAGAGAGTGAGCGAGCACAAGTGAGGGTGAGGGGCAGAAGGAGAAGCAGACTCCCCGCAGAGCAGAGAGCCCAACTTGGGGCTCGATGCCAGGGCCCTAGGATCAGGACTTGAGTTGAAGGCAGACACTTAACCGACAGAGCCACCCAGGCACCCCAAAACACAGTGCTTTTTAATAGCAGAATATTAACATGTCCATGTTTGCAAGCCTTCAGTAGAAGGGCATTTTACTTCATTCACAAGATTATTTTCTCCACTTCCTCATTTCATAGATCTACTTATACAGTAGATATAAAGGACTGGGCAAGAAGAAATAAGGCATTTAAAAAAAAAAAGTGACTTCAAATAGTAAAATTGAAAATTGATTGCTTTTTAAAAATTTTAATTATGTAGAGTTAACATACAGTGTTATATTAGTTTCAGGTGTGTACAATATAGTGATTCACTAATTCTATGCTGATTCAGTGCTCATCATGATGAGTGCGCTCTTAATCCCCTTCACCTAGTGCACCCATCCCCCACCCACTTCCCCTCTGGTAACCATCAGTTTGTTCTCTGTTGTTTAGAGTCTGTTTTTTGGTTTGTTTCTTTTTTTCTTTGCTTTTTTCCCCCTAAATTTCACTTATGAGTGAAATCATATGGTATTTGTCTTTTTCTGACTTATTTCACTTAGCAGTATATTGTGTATGGAATATTACTAGGCCATAAAAAGAATGAAATCTTGCCATTTGCAATGATATGGATGGATGTAGGGAGTACACTCCTAAATGAAATAAGTATATATATGCCACTTCTTTATTCACTCATCTATTGATTGACACTTGGGCTGCTTCCATAATTTGGCTATTGTAAATAATGCTGAAACAAACAGGGATGCTTTTATCTTTTCAAATTAGTGTTTTCATATTCTTTGGGTAAATACCCAGTAGTGGAATTACTAGGTCATGTGGTAATTCTATTTTAAAATTTTTTGAGGAATCTCTATACTCTTTTCCGCAGTGGCTGTACCAGTTTGCATTCCCATCAGTAGTGCATGAGGGTTCCTGTTTCTCCACAGCCTCATCAACACATGTTTCTTGTGTTTTTGATTTTAGCCATTCTCACAGGTGAAAGGTGGCATCTCATTGTGGTTTTGATTTGCATTTCTCTGATGATGAGTGATATTGAGCATCTTTGCACGTCTGTTGGCCATCTGTATGTTTTCTTTAGAGAAATATCTGTTCATGTCTTCTGCCCATTTTTAAATTGGATTGTTTTGAGTTGTGTAAGTTCTTTTTATATTTTGGAGACTAACCCGTCATTGGATATGTCATTTGCATATATCTTCTCCCATTCAGTAGGTGGTCTTAGTTTTTTTTGTTTCCTTTGCTGTGCAGAAACTTTTTATTTTGACATAGTCCCAGTAGTTTATTTTTGCTTTTATTTCCCTTACCTCGGGAGACGTATCTAGAAAAATGTTGCTATGGCCAATGTTGGAGATATTACAGCCTTTGCTCTCTTCTAGCATTTTTATGGCTTTAGGTCTACATTTATTCCTTAACCCAGTTTGAGTTTATTTTGTGTATGGTGTAAGCCAGTTGTCCAGTTTTATTCTTCTGTTTGCAGCTGTTCAGTTTTTCCAGCACCATTTGTTGAAGAGACTGTCTTTTTCCCATTGCATATTATTTTCTCCTTTTTCAAAGATTAATTGACCATATAATTGTGGGTTTATTTCTGGGTTTTCTATTCTGTTGATCTGTGGTTCTATTTCTGTGGCAGTCCCATACTGCCTGGATTACTACAGCTTTATGATATATCTTAAATTCTGGAATTGTGATATCTCCAGCTTTGTTTTTCTTTTTCAAGATTGCTTTGGCTATTTGGGGTCTTTTGTGGTTCCACACAAATTTTGGCATTATTTGTTCTAGTTCTGTGAAAAAATCTCGGTATTTTGAAAGAGAGTGCATTAAATCTGTAGATTGCTTTCGGTAGTATGGACATTTTAACATTTGTTCTTCTAATCCATGAGCATGGAATATCTTTTCACTTGTTTTTTTCTTCTTCAGTATCTTTCATCAGTGCATTATAGTTTTCAGAGTGCAGGTCTTTCACCTCCTTGGCTAAGTCTTTTCCTAGATATTTTATTATTGTTGGTGTAATTGTAAATGGGATTGCTTTCTTAATTTCTCTTTCTGTTGCTTCATTATTAGTATATAAATATTTCACAGATGTCTTTACATTGATTTTTATCCTGAAACCTTACTAAAATTAATTAATCAATTCTAGAGTTTTTTGGTGGAGTCTTCAGGGCTTTCTGTACATACTATCATGTTGAGTGCAAATAGTGTGAGTTTTAATTCTTCCCTACCAGTTTGGATGTCTTTTATTTCTTTTTATTATCTGATTGCTGTGGCTAGGACTTCTAGTACTATGTTAAATAATAGTGGTGAGAGTAGACATCTCTGTCTTATTGTTGACCTTAGGGGAAATGCTCTCAGTTATTCAACACTGAGTATGATGTTGGCTGTGGGTTTTTCATAGATGACCTTTATTAGGTTGAGGTGTGTTCATTCTCTCTTACTTTACTGAGAGTTTTTTATCATGAATGGATTTTGTACTTCATCAAATGCTTTTTCTGCATCTATTGAAATGATCATATGGTTTTTGTCCTTTTATTCATACAATGTATCACATTGATTGACTTGTGAATATTGAATCACCATTGCATCCACTTGTTGTGATCAATGATTGTTTTAATATATTGTTGGATTCGGTTTGCTAATATTTTTTGAGGAATTTTGCACCTATGTTCTTCAGAGATATTGTAGTTCTCTCTTTCTGTAGTGTCTTTATCTGGTTTTGGTATCAGGGAAATCTTGGCTTCATAGAATGGATTAGGAAGTTTTCCTTCCTCTTCTGTTCTTTGGAATAGTTTGAGAAGAACAGGTTTTAACTCTTCTTTACATGTTTGGTAGAATTCACTGGTCAGGCTGTCTGGCTCTGGACTTCTGTTTGCTGGTAGTTTTGTAATTATTGATTCAATTTCATTGCTGGTAATTGGTCTGTTTACATTTACATGATATATGGAAAGTTACTTTGGAAAAGTAAATTATTCCTGCTATATCGGTAAGCTATTTCTTTTCATCTGTGATTTATTGAATTGTAGTCTTATAATCATATAGCTATATTTTAAAAACAAACATTTAAGGATAATATTTGCAAGAAACTGGAAAAAATGTCAAGACACCATTTCATATACCATGGTCTGCAATAATAATTTTAGTTCAATTTTGTCCCATCTTATGCCAACAAAGACTGATTTATAAAGCATGTTCCCCAGTCCAGAACCAGATAATACTGGAGATAATTATCGTGCCTGGTTAGAGTTTAAGAGCAATTTCCTGAGGCACCACTTGTAAAAGTGAAAGAACATACATTGGAATGAGTGTTCAGCTATACAGTAAAAGAAGAATACGGAATTGTTACACAGAGCCCGTTTTCCAATATTAGTTTAAATAATAACCGCATTATGCCTGGTGATTCCCCAGAATCTTTAATAGTGTAATTTTAGTGTATGGATTCACAAACTTTTTAAGCTTTGTAGGCAATGTGGAAAAATCTAATCATAGTCCAATTTCAAACACTTTAGAAATAGAATTAGTGCTTTGTCACCTAAAAGTAGGAGTTATTAAGATTTAAAGCAGAATTTAGATTTCTTTTGGAAGCTGTACTATATTTTTATTTTAAATAAGAATCATTAATTGTATTAGCATCTACTTAGATTTGGAACATTTTAAAAGAACACTGAAAACTGCAAGCATATTGTTTTTTATGTTTTCATTGAAAGAAACCCATTAAATTTTAAAGAAAAATTTTGTAGATTTAACATAATTCAATTAAAAAATAGATTCTTACACATTTGTTAAGGAAGAGCTGGATGTAAGAAAACCTTTAGCTTAAGATAAGCCAGTGATAGGTACACTTAATCTTGTCTTAGAAAACTATTATTAGTGTTCACATTTTTTAAAGGTTCTCTAAATTCATCCCTGCCTTTAAAATGATGAGATTTGCTTCTTCCAATGTTGGTAAAAACCAAATGAGAGGCTGAGCAAACCTTTGGTAAATTAAAACAAAGACCAACTAATTTAGGCCACTGTTTGGGTTTTAAAAATCCATCTCTTATCCATTTAGTTTTGACTTACTTTATATAAATTATCAGTTTCAGTTATTTGACAATGCACAGCTAGAGAAAAATGGAAAATTTTTAAAAGATAAATCTAGATATTAAAAAAAAACCTTAGATGAGAGAAGATTCTGTCAGCCTATTGTAGGTTTTAAAAACTAAAGCTTTTCTCCTTTTCTAGCTTAAAGAAATAAAAAAACAGGTTTTTTTATCTAAATCTTTATTAGAAGAAAAAAAACAGTTTTAAAATGATGAGTAACAACAAATTTCATTAAATATTAAACATTTTAGTTATCAAAGATATTTAGACAATATGTTCCTAATATTTCTGCACAGCAGAAGCACACTGATTATAGAGCTCAGACTGTCATGTGCTCATGTGAGTTTGTTTTTGGCATAAAAGAATATCTAAAGTCACATTTAAATAAATGTGGTCATAGATAAGCTGAGAACTTACTATTGATTCTCAAAGATTTCACAAATTATCATATCTGACTGACATTCCCTTGGGGTGAATACTTTAACACTGAGTAACAAACTGAATTCACTTTCTTTAAAGTTAGTAATACTAGTAAAATTACTTAAAATTGAATTAGAAATTATGTCCCTGTTTATATTAGCACAATAAAAGTTATTATAAATAAACTGATTATTTCATATCAAAAGTTAAAAAAGGAAATACACATAAAACCCTTCTTGATGATAATAAACAATCATTTAAAACAGAGTGATTCAGTACATGACACCTGTGAGCACCCTTTCCAGGGGTAAAGTTTCCCTTTGTAATTTCTCAAAGTGTCCCTTTCCAAACTGTGTAAAACACTGAGAAATGATCTACCATAAAAAAAGATTAGATTTTTAAACTTCTCACTTTTAGTAAAAAAAAAAAATCCTTTCACTTTTTTTTTCTTGCGTGTAGTACACATTCATGAATGTCCACTAGGCGCAAGGGAAATTGTTTATGCTGCAAAACATACTCTATATAGTGAGGATATCAAACATACTGAAATGACAAGTGGTTTCCAACCAGTGAGCTAAGAGGAAAACAAATTCAAGAAGACTTGTTTCAATCACTAAACATTGCAGGTTTTTTTTTTTTTTTAAACAATGTTTATAAACTTGCCCACAAAAGCTGGGTAATATTAAACAGCCAGTAAGGCACTTTGTCAGAGAGGACTAAGTAGTAAAGGCTGGATGATTGGCAATTTGTTTAATAGGAAACATTCTATACTCAAAGAGAGCAAAATCTGGAGCAGGCAGTCCTTTTACCAATTTATTGTCAAACAGGAGCAGGGAAAACTTGAAAATTTTCTTTCACTTTGTTGACCAATTTTCCCTGCAGAAATCTTTTAGTTGTAATTTAAAAAATATATTAGGAGCTATCGATTTAAATAACGTTTCATTTTCCAATGTAATATTTAAAAGAATATGAACATATTCACTAGTGTTTTCAAAACATCCAAGCCACTATATTTAAAAATGAATTACAAAACAAAAGATCTTAGTATAAAAATGTACCATGTTATTAACAATTCCCTTGCAACTTCTGATGGCTTCACATATTACAGTATAAGCTTTGGTATTAAACATGCAAATAAAAGCCAACAAGGTGGTGAATACAGTGTTCCAAACACAAAGCACTTATGAAACTAGTATTGTGCAGAAACAGCAGATGAAGATTAGGTAACACCGCTGCAGGATGACCACAGTTTGCACTTCTAATGCTTCTTAGTTTGCATACTTGGCTCGTTCAGAATCTTCAGTAGAGACTGACTCATGTAATAGGGCCTTTCAGCAGAACCATCGTTTCTTTCTATATCTTCCACTAGGAGGAAGAATGGCACAGAGTAAATATCAAAGCAAAACTGTAAGAGAAGTAACGTCGCCATCTGCTGCACACTTGCTTTACAGCAGTTCAAAACTTTTTATTTTTTTAAATAGCATAGTTTGGCATCATTATTGTAAACATACCTATGAGAAAACAAGCAGCCCTTGTTATTATGTTAGTAAAATATTACCCCATTCTGTCTACCAGGTCATATTCTGCTAATAGTGCATGCCTCTCAGGTGCATGACTGAGAAAATAACTTTTACCTTCTTTTGGATAGGAAACTTACCAAAAAACAAAAAACAAAAACAAAAAACAAACACCAAAAAACCTCATCCAGAATTTCCAAATTCACCTTCAAATTCCTGAAAAGTAGTATGTACTCAATTCACTTTATAAATTATTGTATTTGTTCAAAATTGCTTTTGTTTTGCCATCAACAATTTAGGTAGCATAGTTTTAAAAAATAAGATTTGTAAAATTTTAATGTATTTCAAAAGGCCTTAAACTGCAAGTTTTGAAAAGTATTGTTTTGCAGTTAATTGCTTTGTAAGATAATAGCTTCTATTTTTTTTCCCTCTAAAACAATGCTCATTTTTACTCTCTTTTACACAAAGAAGAAACTAGTGGGGAAAACTTTTTCTGACTAGAACTAAGTCCATAATATAGTTCAAACTTATATAGAGATTCTTCCTCTAAGTGGTATTTAAAAATATTGAACCAAATAGTATTTCTTTTCCTATGATTTTGTATCCATGGGTTATATCCTTAAAATATAGCCAACTATAGAATGTGCCTCCATATAGTTCAGGGAACACTTTTACTCTAGTGAATTTTTTGGTCTGATCAGCAGATATAATGTTAAACATGTAATACATGGGCCCCATCTAGTCTAAGAATCTAAAATACAGAAGTTATTATTAGAAGTCTCCAAATTAATCTTTGTCTTAATTTTCTAACTTCTGGAACAGCCAAGAATATAAGAATATAGGCAACCAGTTCCTTGTGTGTTGATTTATATTTTATTCAAGTGATTTTCCAACTTTTATGTGTATCAGAATCAACTAGAGAACTTTATAATAATTCACAAGCTGCCCCACACCCAAACACAACATATCAGAATCTCTTAGGGAAGGGCATGGGCATCTATTAGAAGTTATCAGAGTGATTCTGATGTCGACAAAAAAAAAAAAATTAGAACTGTGTTGTTTCATCATTATGTATCATCATTCAACTACTCCTGAAGGAGATGTATTCCCCAAGATTTTTTAACACTTTTAACAGAGAGGTAACTGGGGCACCTGGGTGGCTCAGATGGTTAAGCCTCCCACTCTCGATTTCAGCTCATGTTATGATCTCGGGGTCGTGAGATCCAGCCCTGCAATCGACTCTGCACTGGGCGTGGAACCTGTTTAAAATTCTCTCCCTCTCCCCACTTTCCTGCTGCTCATGTGTGCACATGTGCACTTGCACACACACACTCTCTCTCTCTCAAAAAAGAGAGGTTTTACTATTTACTAGATCTTGGTTGTGACCTCTGTATTGTTGGATAATAATAACCATCCAGAAAGATAATCACTCTTCTCTGAATTATACTTCAAGGAGAATAAGAGTGAAGAAGGCCCTTTGCCACAATGTAAAGCCAAGTGACACTTTTGACTATAACAATCTCAAGAAAATAAGCCAAGAACAAGACGGTGGCCATTATTATAAAGACCACTATTTTGAAAATCTTCCTTATTCATTGGTTTCTTGCTATTAAGCTGTCACAGAGTCAATCTAAATCTAGGTTCCCATACTTCAGGATTACATAAGTTAGTTTTTATATTAATTTGTGACACGATGATACATTTCTGACTCTCTTCTTAAATACATGGATCATATTTAGATCACATTTAGACCACAGTCTTAGATCAACACATTTCTTTGTGTCAATACATAAATAATCCTTATACACAAGCTTAGTGTAAATGCCCAAAGGCTACTACTTGATTCAATGTTCCTTTTGGGGTAATTTTTACACTGTTAGCCAAATCATACACATGTGCACACAAGGGATGGACAGGCAAAGTACTTGAGTGTCTGATTCATGCTTTGTTCCACCATGCAAAAGACTAAGGCATGGCTGCCAGCAACCAGCTTGTTGTTCTGGCCAGCAAGGATGGAGTATAAAAATAACTTTCCTGCTAAACTCTCAAGAGAGAGATTTCCTATCGTGCAGTGCACCCCTGTAAAGGTACCAAACAAGGTACCAATGGAGTGCTAGTAGTATATTTCCTTAGGGAAAAATCTGAAGTGTCTTACTCATCTTTTCTCTTTCCTCACTTAAGTTGAGCTAAAACTAAACCTTTTGTAGAATGAAGTCAAACAATCTCTTTAATCTAGAAAAACAGGTATGCTTGTGAAAGATAGAATCACTCGTCTGAAACCGATCCATTCCAATTTTCTGTATGGTGGGAATAGGAAAATAGGAATTTGTCTCCATCTGGGTTAGAGACAAAAGGCATGAGTTATGTAGCCATTTCAGTTTTGTTCAGCATATTTTCACGGTGGCTAGATGTTCACAGTATTGGAAATGACATCCCAAAACTCAGATTCAACTTTACTATGAGTATAATTTCACTAAAAACAAAGTGGGCTCTGGGGTTATGAGGTTCCCCAGTGATTTTTACCTAGCAGTGTTCTCTATGGAACTTGTATAACATTAACATCTCTGTTGTATTGAATCACACACTGAAATATACTTCCTAGGGAAACATTTATACGAGTTTAATCACAGTTGAGAAAGCCGCCCACTAGTTGGAGCAGCTATATAACCATAGCACCATATTTACAAATTTAGTACCGTATGCTGGTTAACTATGTCAGTCTTTTTTATGGCTAATTGACTATACGTTTATAGTGCTTTCAAAAATTGTCTGAATATCCTTTACAAATATACATTTATAAAAAGAAAGGCGATCAAAGTGCTGCAACGGGAAACAGCACTCTGAATTATAAAAGTCTCATTTAAAACACTTTTGGCTATAGGCTTTAAATATATGTTTGACATTTACACCTTGCTTTTTCAGCTGAGACAACAGTCTATAAAGTACCCTAGTTCACAGTGGCTACTGTCACCAAATGCCTGTCACCTCAAGTGGTACCAGGTTCTGGCTTTTTAGGAGTAAGCACAGAAATTTCACATTACTCAAAAGAATCATTTTCAAGTCACAAATGATCTAGTTTACAAAAGTTCTATTTAAAAATGAATGTCACTGTTTGGAGCTTTTCTACTCTTTCTGCTTCAGGGGAACTAGTTGCATCTTGTTCAGAGTTCCATGCAGGGTAGGGGCTATGAAGTAGGGTTTTTCTCTGGATCCATCATTTCTTTCCAGATCTTCACCTGTATATGCAGCAGCCAAAGCAGGCAAAACAGCAAGCGACAGCAGAATTAAGTGTATTTTTATAAATTGGAGAGTCAAACAGGGAAAAATCAGAGAAATTAGCGTTAGAAAGTCAAATATAAGACAATCCGTACCGTTAAGTTGCTGATGCTGGACAAAGTAAGAAACTTCAACCTCTGCCAGGAAGCACTGAAACTTCCTAAATCCCACCAATGCCCAAAGAGGTTTATTTTGATAGTTTAAAGGTTAATAAGATCTTTCATATCCTTTCAAAAGTATTATCTCTAAATCTGTGACTGTTCATTTAAGAAAGGTAAAATGCCTCATCTTCTGAGATGAAGCCGAATAAAAAGTCTGTGGTAAATGTAGAACAATAATTGAATTTCAGAGTTCAAAGTCACTTTTAATGGTAGTCCACATCCATAACATTACAGATGAAGAAACGGAGACCCAGGTATGTGAAATGATTCTCCTAAAGTCAAAAGCTCTGGAGGAATCAGAATGAGGTGAGGACCCAGCCTCTTGACACCTAGTTCGGTTCTTGTCCTACTTAACTATAAGTTATCCTGTCTTAAATTTCCTCAGATTGCATTAGAAAACTAGTGGCAGGGTTTTCTGACTTCGTGTAACACATGAATTTACCTTCCTGCTTTGCCTAGGCTAATAATAAAATGATGGAATGTTCACTGAGCATACACCTATCAGGTGATTCAGGGAAAGCACCAGAATGATGCTGAGGAGCAAAAAGTTGGCACGGAATTAAGCTTCCTAAAGATAGAATTCGCAGCAGATAATATCTATCAATAAATATACAAGTACAGCTTGACTCTATGTTTCCACTAGTGTATTAGAAAAGATTTTGTTATTCATAGCCTTTATTATGACAAAGGATAAGAAATATTATATAAAACCATATAGGATAATCATAGATTTATGGAATAAATCTAAATTATTTTTCATCCTTTTTTGGGAATGGTTGAATCATTGATCTAGATTTTTACATTAGACCTCACAATGACCTTCCTCAGATAAAATGAAAAGCTAAGGAGGGAATATGATGGACACTGAACTTTTTTTTCTTTTTTCCTTAACCATATTTCTATACCATATACAGTATATTTATATTGTTAGGAAGCATGGTATGGATCACACTAATAATCATCTACAACACTACTTTTTTCTCATACTGGGACCAGAATTCTCATTGCTTTGTAATATTAAAAAGATGCCATGTTTTTATAAATGCAGTGTTTGCAAATGGTTTGCATTTTTAAAAACAGCAGTTGTCTGGCAGCCAAGAGAATAGGTATAAAAAGATATGTATGTATAAAGGTATAGTTCCACACAATCAGAATTTGGCTTACGGCACCATTTAAGAAGAATGTCTTCCAAAGTAAGATGTTGCCCATAGTAAAAGTTGGGGAGGGAGGAGAAATATAATTTGGTATCCCTTGTTCTTTATTCTCAAAGACCAGAGTCTCCAGAAGGAAACTATTCATGTTCAACACACAGTGTATTGAATAAAGCTGAAATTACACCTGGTTTTCAAGAAGTTGGCAATTATTAATATAAAAGGGTAGAAAACATTTCTTACTGCTCAAATTTAAAATCCACTGTCAAATTTAAAATCCGTAAGACTTTTTCCAAAGCTTCCAAAGACTGGAAGCTAGTAGCTTCTATGCATTTCCTGAGATACATTTTGAGAAACATTTTCAGTTATAAGAACGGGGAAGATCCTAAAGGAATCTCCCACTATTTCTATGATTAGCATCTGAGATGAAAAAAAGAGGTCTTTGAACATTTGAGACCTCCGTCTCAGGCACTACCATATTTCTGTGTTCCTTTCTCCATCTCCAACCTGAGCCAAATTTTGTTCATGTGGCATTTTGTAGATGGCTTCTCCTAATAAACCACTGACAGTGGCATTAGAAGATGATTAAACACTTCTGTTCCATTTATAGCCAGAGAGAGAACTAACTAGTATGCACAGTTCTCCTGATTTCTGAATTGTCCAGTTATTGAAAATAATTTTTAAATGTTTAGAAAAAAAAAAGTCAAACCACTTTCTACCTTTGAATATTTCTCCCTATAAGTATTATATCCTCTCCTGACCCCAGTGTAAAGTTGGTGTTGTTAGTTATGCCAAAAAATAAACTGTTAATTTTATACAAGTGAATCACTCAGTAGTGCCCTGTCATAGAATGTTTTCTCTGCTTCTCTTAAGAGCAATGTGCCAGAGAAATAATCACCCAGAGGGTACAGCTGGAGGGCTAACAATTTGTTCTTTCATCTGCTGAGCCTGCTTTCCCTAGGCTGAAGGTAAGGGACAGGTCAAGCTCCTAGGGCATTAGGTTCTCCAAGGCTTTTAAGATGAGATACTAATAGAAAACCTATCTATTATGAGTTACACATGCCACACAGAGGCACAGCAAATACGTCAGTGATGAAAGCTCTTAAGAAGTATTTTAACTCTAAGCGTCAGAATCGATTGAGCTGTTTCCTAGACATTCTCCTCCATGAATCAACTGTGAATTGGCCCTATGTGTCTTGGAAACCATTGCTAGCTTGGCTTTATCAGAATTATAAAGTCTCTCCTCAAAGAGTTCCTGAAGTCCAATCTCAAAGCCCAGTTATGTCCTCAGTGCTGTTAATGATTAGATTCCGTTGTGCTTTATTATTAAAATTTGAAAATACTAAGATGTGAAAAAACAGTTGCATGCTAACACCATGCCACGGAGCCTGAGGTTCATTTCAGTAGCTGACTCTGCGGTGCTTTGCAAACTCCATTCTCTCAGCTGTTAAGGTTTTAAAGAGCATCTACTAAGCAGAGTCTCTTTCCAAATCAACACTATTTGGTAGTTGCAGCCAGGCCATAGCAAATCCACAAGCCAGCTAAGGACATCGGTCTTAACCTTCTTATCTTTCAGTTACTCTCCAAAGGGGGAAAACACATATACTGAAAACTTACAGAAGCAGATGAAAATTGTATCAATACACATTGCATAGACGCTGAAGAACCCATGTGCAACTAGGTAAGATCCAATAATGACTGTCTGTAAATGAGTAAAGAACAAAATGAAGATGTCATTAACTTGTCCAGAAGAACAATAATGCAGCTTTAAATGAAAGTCATGATGAGAAATGCTGAAGTACCCTATATTAGAAAAGATTTCAATATAGAGACCAAAAAAGTACAATGTTAACACTTTTGGGTGATTTGTACTGGGATCTAAATGTATTATATTGTCTGCCAATTTTCTTACCACTATCCCCAATGCCTACCAAAAATATCCCAGATTTAGGATCCTGTAGATTGAGGCAGGAAAGCACGGGAGTTAAGAGCACACACTGCCTAGGGTTGAATCACATGTCAGGCACTCACTCAACAAGTTACTTAACTTCACTGTGTCTCCTGCCTCCTATAAAAAATTACCGGTGGGCAAGGAGAAAATGTGAATAATAGTATTTATGACATATGGATTGAATGAGTTAATTAATTGCTATAGATACTGCAGGGCTCCTACCAGGTTCTCTCCAGCTGCTACATCTATCATCCAATTGTTAGGAATGTAGGCTGCTGACAACTGAGTGGCTTCACTCACTAGGAATTGCCCTTTTTGCATGGACTGCCTCACCCAAGGTTACACCAGCATCCAGGGGGCAACCCCTGGCCAACGGCTGCCTGATGCAGCATACAGAGGCTTAATTCTTCCTTCAGAACTTCCTGTCAATATGTCTGAGGCCTCCACTATAACTGCAGCTTTTTCTTTTGCCCATGCCTGCCCTCCTCACTTCCTTGTTACAAGGGTATTCTGGGAGAACACTTCCAAATAACCTTCCGCATACAATCCTGTCTCAGAGGTTGTTTCTAAGGAATCCAATCTAAAGCAGAATAAGGCTTGGCACAAAGTAGGACCAATAATGTTAGCTATTATTATTTTTCTTATTCCTTTTATTTTGTCATCTCTGATTAATAAATTAGAGTCAATATTACCTACCCAGTTGCTATGAATGAATTTTATCCTCTCAAAATGCATATATTGAAACCTAATCCCCAATGTGACGATATCTGGAGGTGAGGTTTGGGGGAGGTAATTAGGTCATGAGGGTGCAGCCCTCATGAATGGGATTAATACCCTTAAAAGAGGAGACAGGAGAGATGATGATCTCTCTCTCCACCATGTTAGGATACAGTGAGAAGGGGTCCCTTTGCAAACCAGGAAGAGAGCTCTCACCAGAAACTGAATCTGTGGGCACCTTGTTTTGGACTTCTCAGCCTTCAGAAATGTGAGGAATAAATTCTTGTTTAAGCCACCCAATCTATGATATTTTTGTCATAGAAGCCTGAACTGACTAAAACACCAACTCTTACCAGCAAAGGTACCCAGTAGTAATTTAAAGATGTTGGTCCTTCTATCATCACTGGCAATCTGTGGGTGAAGAGTAAGAAGGCCAGCACACCTACATTGGAAAGGCAGAACATGTATATTATGTATTTGCAAAGGAATATAGTTTTTTGTAGCAAAGAAGTTTTTCCAAGTACCTTCTAAACTTATTATGTTTACTATTACTTACCTATACATCCAGCAACTAGAATTTTCCCCAGGATTAGTACAAAGTCTGTAACTTTATCCATAACTGCAACTCTGAGAATCAGAAAAAAAAAGTATAATTTTGTGTTTAAATTACATTTGTCACTTGAAATTTACGAGAGTAAATAATTTATGAGCTCACTTTGATGTGTCTTCACTGGAAATTTTATTTGGCCTTTGTTAAATGCAAGAAATGAAGGTAGACCCCAGGAATGAAGTTCTGATTTATTTTTGATGAAGTAAACAGAAGATGGCATTGTGGGGCTATCAGGCACTATTAGTTATGTCAGCCTCTGTTTCAAAGCCTAAGACACCCTGAATTTCGAGAGATTTCATTTTTTCCCCTGCTTTTGCTCACTCAGACTCTCAATTTGTGTAGGGGGAAGTGGTCAGAAACATGATGTTTTTGTGGAGAATTTCTTGAGCAGAAGGAATAATAAAAATCAATAAAATGCCAGTTAGTGTGAAGATGTAGATGGATGATGGAAGCAACATTCTAAGATACAAAAAGAAATAGTGTGAGAGAGAAGATTTAAATCTATCCAATTGAAAGATAATATTCATGTCTAATAAGACCACCATCAATTTAAATCACAACATGTGAAGTCTGTGATGCTCAAATTTCACCAAATTGTCTTTTGCAAATTCAACCTGATTACTTACTTTAAAACATTTCTCATCAGCAGATTGAAAGCATCTCTTGCTGACCTGCAGAAGTTTTTGCCATATATTGCAATCTGAGGAAAACAGATGTCATTATTCTGGAGTCAGTAACATACCCTAACAAGACCAACAGACAATCCAATGACAGGAAAATTAATTAATTCTCTTATCACCCAGACAGCTACTATCATTCCTCTTTCCAGCATTTGGGTATGTGGGAGACCTGGGAACTGTTTAGCTTCAACTCTGCACAGCTGTCAGGGACTCTGGTGTGCTTCAGATGCTATATGCCTATAAACTCCATGGGAATTCACACAGAAGTAGATCTTTTTCTCAAATCCCGGGATATGGCTTCTGTCTTTGAAGTGTTTTGGCTAGGATCTGCTGTGAATGGGATAAATGTTGCAGCATTCGCATTAAAAATTATTCTAGGGAACCCAACACTTTTCGAAATATTGATTTACTGATTAAAATGTTCAATATAGTATTCTCACTGGAGGTAAATTAATGACTATTTGAATCACCCTGCAGACTCTGTGTCATGGGGAAGACAAGCAAGTATCATAAAGTTGTAGTTACTAAATTTTAGAAGAATTATGTTTTTGGAATCCCTATTTTTAAAAAATCTCCAAATTCCCCCATAGAAAATAAGTAACACATTCAGGTAGGCCTTGTCGATTCCCACACATTTCAACATAAGATTTATAAAAAGAAATAGACCATTCCCTAGAAATATGTAAATCCCATAATTAGATTTTTTTTTCAGAGTGAAATATAGAATCTCTCCTTGCACTAAACTATGTCAGAGACACACAAAATCTTTTCAATCTAACATATTTAAAAATTTCTAAGGTAAATAATATTTTCTCTCTTTAAAAAGATATTAACAGTAATAACTACAGTTAAGATATTATCTCAACTAGGATAGCATAGCTCTGAATCAGGTATGGGATTCACAAATCCTCATATGAACATGGTGGTAAATTCAACTGTATGATGTAAAAAGTGTTAGAGACGGAAATGTACACATGGGGTTTGGGTTTGCAAAGAAGAAATTTAGTAAACAAAGAATAATCTACTTACCATAACATAGGCATTTCTGTTAAAAAACTTTACCATTTTTTCCAAACACCAGAAACAGCATTTCAGGCAGCATTGTAGAAATTTAGAAATGTTGTTCTGGGCCTCTATGAAAATGTAATATTAAAATCTATTAATGATTTGTAACTAAACTCTATGATCAAAAAAATAAAAATTTAAAAAAAGGCTTTTAATTTTTTAAAATTTTGGTAAAATATAGTTACCGTTTTAACCATTTTAAGTGTACAATTCAATTATGTACAATACTGTACAATTCAATTCAATCCATTAAGCGCATTCATAGTATTGTACAACCATTATTACTATCCATTTCTAGAACTTTTCATCATCTCAAATAGAAACTCTGTACCTATTAAAAAATAACTTCTCATCCTACCCTTCCCCAAGCTCCTGGTAACTTCTATTGTAGTTTGTATGAATTTGCCTCTTCTGGACACCTCATATAAGTGGAATGATACACTATTTATACTTTTGTGTCTTGCTTATTTCACTTAACAAAGTTTTCAAGGTTCATCATTTCATTCCTTTTTAGAGCTGAAAAACATTCCATTGCATGTATATATCGCATTTTGTTTATCCTTTTATCTGTTTGTGGAAATTTGGGTTGTTTCTACCTTTTAGCTACTGTGATTAATGCTAATATGAATACTTGTATGCAAGTATCTGAGTCCCTGTTTCAATTCTTTTGAGTATATATGTATAGAAGTGAATTTGCTGGATCATATGGCAATCCTATTTTTAACTTTCTGAAGAATCACCATAATGGCTATACATTTTACATTCCCACCAACAATACACAAAGGTTCCCAGTTTATCCTCATCCTACAATACTTGTTCTTTTTCATTTTTTAAAATAGTAGCCATTCTAATGGATGTGAAGTGGTAACCTTATTACGATTTTGATTTGCATTTCCTTAATGAATAATATTGAGCATCTTTCCATGTGCTTATTCCCCACTTGTGTATCTTCTTTGGAGCAATGTATATGCCAGTCCTTTGTAGAAGGGACCAAGGTGGTGACATAGGAGGCCCCTGAACTTCCCTCCTTCCACAGATGCACCTAAAGTACAGCTATACATGGAGCAATTTCCTCTGCAAAAAACCAGAAACTAGCTGAATGACTCCTACCACATCAGGCAACTAAAAAAATAACCACAGTGAAATGGGTAGGAAAGGATGAGACAAACGTATTGTAAACCCCATTTCTGGCACAGAACCATACTGTAAGGAAGATAAGCCCAACTCTCAGCCTCTTCGTGAGGAGTAAAGCATTTGGACAGTACATACAGGATTCCAACTTTTAAGGCTCCCATCTAAGGGACAGGCCTGCAAAATTCCTAGCTGTGAAAGCCAGTGGAGCTTATAACCACAAGTCCCACAGCACTACAGAAAACAAAGCTAGTTCTTTACATGCTAGCACTCACTGTGGCTGTCCTCTCTTAGCACAGAGGAAGTAGAAAAAAAAAATGTTCATTTTCCAGTCTTTTCCTGGAAGGGGATGGACTACATACTTTACAAACCACTGCCTGAGGTCTGGCTTATGATTTGCACACATCTAAGTGCTAGCTGTAATCCTTCATGGAGTTGTCCAGGGGAGCTAGTGGGCACTTCTACTACTTTCTCCCTCGAGCTAACTCCAATTATATAATTAGGCCACCAACATCTCTTTGGAAGGAGATTTTACACATAACAACTGCCCTAGTTTTTGCAGCTGCTGCCCAAAGAATGGTCCACACCTTCCCTGGCTCTGATAGCCAATGGGGGTTGCATTGAAAAGTCCCACAGGACTATAACAAACAAATAAGCAGTTTTTAAATGGTGCAGGAACACCCTCCTCCAATCCCAAGCATGGATATACACCTTGGCTCAATGCAGAAGGAATAGGCAAATATCCACTTTCCAGTTTCTCTGTGAAAGAGGCTTAACTGCATACTTGCCCACATGCTGCCTGAGGGTCTGGCTTCTAATCAGCTTGCATATAGGTTCTGACGGTGATCCTTCTCTTTGGAGCACTGATAGATCTTGGCACATATTCAACTGTTGGGGACCATTAAGAATAATGCGGCTAGGACCATCACAAATGCTTGAGAGACCTAGAAGCTTGAGCTGGGCTGATTGATGAAATTCATCTCCTGTATGAGACCAGTCTGTCAAGACTGGGAGAAGTGAGTGTTTTATCTAATACAACAAACCCACCATAGAGAGTCAAAAAAATGAAGAGGGGAATATGTTCCAAGCAAAAAAACAAGATAAATCTCCAGAAACTGATATTTCAGAAGTAAGTGGTTTACCTGATAGAGTTTGAAATAATGGCCATAAAGATGCTCATCAAGATCAGGGGAACAATGAATGAACATTGAGAATTTTAACAAAGGGACAGAAAATATAAAAAAGCATCAAACAGAATTTATAGAACCAAAGAATACAATAACGGACTTAAAAAATTCAACAGAGGGTTTTAATAGCAGACCAGATCAAGCAGAGGAAGGGATCAACAAACCCAAAGACAGGGCAGTGGAATTCATCCAATCAGAGGAGCAAAAGGAAAAAAGCATGGAAAGAGTGATGGATTTACTGGACACCATCAGGCAGACCAAAATGGAGGTCCCAGCAGGAGAAAAGAGAGAGAAAGGGGCAAAAAGTTCAATTGAAGAAATAATGGCTGAAGACTTCCCTAATCTGGAGAAACAAACAGACATTCAGATCTAGAAAGTCTAAACAACCCCAAAAAAGATTAATCTAAAGAGACCTACACTGAAACACATACAATTAAATTTTCAAAAGTTGAAAGGCAGTTAAAGGCAGAAGAAAGGTGACTTTTACCTTTTTCAGGGTAAAAAAAAGTCACAGAAAAGTGACTTTTTCAGCAGATATTTTGTAGGCCAGAATAGAGTGGAATGATATATTCAAAGTGATGAAAGAAAAAAAACTGCCAAGCAAAATCTCTATGGGACAAAGTTGTCCTTCAGAATTGAAGGATAAAGTTTTCCAGACATAAAGCTGAAGAGTTCATCCTCACTAGACAGCCTTACAAGAAATGTTAAAGGGAGTTTTTAAAGCTGAAACAAAAGGATGCTAATTAGTAACATGAAAATACGTGGAAGTATAAAATTCACTGGTAAAAGGTAAATATATAGTTAAATTCAGAATACTCTAAAACTAATGGTAGTAGGTAAATTACAATTCTAGTATAAAGATTAAAATACAAAGTGTTAAAGATAACTATAACTACAATAAGTTGTTAATGGATACACAGTGTAAAAAGATGTAAATTGTCATCAAAAATTCAGCATAAATGTGGGGAAAGTGTAAAAATGTAGAGCTTTTGTACACATTTGAAATTAAGTTATCAGCTTAAAATAGATTGATATAAGATATTTTATGTAAGATATAAAACAGCCAGAAAATAATTAACAAAATGGCAATAGTAAACCCATAACTATCTATAATATAAATGAACTAAATTCTCCAATCAAAAGACACAGAGTGGCTGAGTGTATTAAAAAAAAAAAAAACTCAACTATAAACTATCTATAAGTCTCACTTCACCTGTAATAACACGTATAGAATGAAAATGAAGGACTGGAAAAAGATTTTTCATGCAAATGGAAACCAAAATAGGAAGAGTTATACTTATATCAGACAAGACAGACTTTAAGCCAAAAACTGTAACACAAAGGTCATTATACTGTGATAAAGGGGTCTATTCATCAAAATAATATAAAAATTATAAATATTTATGTACCCAACATTGGAACACCTAAATATACAAAACAAATATAAACAGATATGAAGGGAGAAATATATAGTAATATAATAATAGTAGAGGATTTTAATACCCCACTTTCAACAATAGATCATTCAGACAGAAGATCAAAAAGGAAGTACCGGACTTAAATTATACATTGACCTGACAGATTAGACATTTACAATACAGTCCTTCCAAACACAGCAGAATACACATTCTTCTCAAGTGCATATGGAATATTTTCCAGGATAGATCATATGCTAGATCACAAAACAGGTCTTAATAAATGTAAGAAGACTGAAATCATACCAAGCATCTTTTCCAACCACAGTGGTATGAAACTAGAAATCAATTACAGGAAGAAAACTGGAAAATTCACCAGTGTGTGGAGATTAAACAACATGCTACTGAACAACCAATGAGCCAAAGAGGAAATCAAAAAGGAAATCAAAGAGTACCTTGAGACAAAACTGGAAATACAACATGCCAACATATGGAATGCAGCAAAGTAGTTCAAAGAAGGAAGTTCATAGCAATGAACACCTATATTAAGAAAAACAAAAGATATCAATCTGACTTTACATCTTAAGGAAATAGAAAAAGAAGAACAAACTAAGCACAAAATTAGTAGAAGGAAAGATATGGCAAATCTCAGAGTGGAAATGGATGAAATAGAGATTAAGAAGACCATAGGAAACATCAGTAGAACTAATAGTTGGTTTTTTGAAAAGATAAACAAAATTAACAAACCTTTAGCTAGACTAAGGAGCAAAGAAATAAATACAGAAATAAAAGAGAAGATATTACAATCAATACCACAGAAATACAAAGGATCATAAGAGACTACTATGAACAACTGTACACAAATTAGATAACCTAGAAGAAATGGATAAATTCCTACAGACATACAACCTACCAAGACTGAATTATGATGAAATAAAAAAATCTGTAAAGATCAATTACTAGTAAGGATTTTGAATCAATAATCAAAAACTTCCCAACAGGGACACCTGGGCGGCTCAGTCGTTAAGTGTCTGCCTTCAGCTCAGGTCATGGTCCCAGGGTCCTGGGATCGAGTCCTGCATCAGGCTCCCTGCTTAGCGGGAAGCCTGCTTCTCCCTCTCCCATTCCCCCTGCTTGTGTTCCCTCTCTCGATGTGTCTCTCTCTGTCAAATAAATAAAATCTTAAAAAACAACAACAACAAAAACTTCCCAACAAACAAAAGGCCACAACCAGATGGCTTTACTGGTAAATTCTATCAAACATTTAAAGAATATCAATCCTTCTCAAACTCTTCTAAAAAACAGAAGAGGAGAAACATTTCCAAATTCATTTTACAAGGCCAGAATCACCCTGATAACCAAAGCAAGAGAAGGACACTACACAAAGAGAAAATTATAGGCCAATATCCCTAATGAACATAAATGCAAAAATCCTCAACAAAATATTAGCAAACTGAATTCAGCAGTACAGTAAAAGGATCATACACCAAGATCAAGTGGATTCATCCAAGAGATGCAAGGATGGCTCAATATATGCAAATCAATAAACGTGATGTACCACATTAACAAAACGAAGGATCAAAATCATGGTCATCTTGGTTGATGCAGAAAATTCACTTGACAAAATTCAACCTCCTTTCATCTTATAACTTAAATAACTGAAGTTATAACTTATAACTTAAAATTTATACCTATAAATTGATTAGAGAATGCCTTAACATAATAAAAGCCACATATGACAAGGCCACAACTAACATGATACTCAATGGTAAAAATCTGAAAGCTTTTCCTCTAAAATCAGGAATAAGACAAGGATGTTCACTCTTGCCATTCTTATTCAACATAGTACTAGAAGTCCTAGTCAGAGCAACTAGGCAAGAAAAAGAAATAAAAGGGATTAAACTGTAAAAGAAGAAGTAAAATTGTCTTTTCAGATCACATGATATTATAGAAAACCCTACAGTCCACAAAAAGAAAAAAACAATCTATTAGAATAAATGAATTCAGTGAAGTTGCAGGAAAGAAAATCAATACATAAACTCAGCTGCATTTCTATACACTAACAACTGACTATTGAAAAGAGAAATTAAGAAGATAATCCCATTTACAACTGCATCAGAAATTAAGAAAACACCTAGAAACAAAATTAACTAAGGTGAGGAATTCCTTGTGCATTGAAAACTGTAAGGCATTGATGAAATAAAGACAAATAAGTGAAAAATATCCTATGATCATAGGTCGGAAAAATTAATATTGTTAACTGTCCATAATAGCCAAGCAATTTACAAAATCAGTGCAATTCCTATCAAAATTCCAATGGCATTTTTCACAGAAATAGAAAAAAACAGTCCTAAAATTTACTTGGAACCACAAAAGACTCTGAATAGTCAAAGTAATTGTGAAAGAAGAATAAAGCTGAAGGCATTACATTTCCTGATTTCACGCTATATTACAAAGCATGGCAATCAAAATACTATATAGCATTGGGAAAGAAAGAGCCACATAGATGAATGGAACAGAATAGAGAACCCAGAAATACACCCACGTATATATGGTCAATTAATTTTTAAAAAAGAAGTCAAGAATATAGAATGGAGAAAGGTTAGTCTCTTCAATTCAATGGTTCTGGGAAAACTGAATGTCCACATGCAAAAGAATAAAATTGGACTCTTACATCACAAAAGACAATTCAAAATGGATTAAAGATTTGAATGGAGACCTGAAACCATAAAACTCCTAGAAGAAAACATAAAGGCAAGCTCTTTGATATTGGTCTTGGCAATGATTGTTTGGATTGAATGCCAAAAGCAAGGGCAACAAAAGCAAAAATAAGTGAGACTGCCCATCAAACTAAAAAGCTTCTGCACTGCAAAGGAAACCATCAACAAAATGAAAAGGCAATCTGTGGAATGGGAGAAAATATCTGCAAACCATATATGTGATGAGTTAATATCCAAAAAACACAAGGAACTCATAGAACTCAATAGGAAAAAACACTACTAACCCAATAAAAAAAAAATGGGTAAAGGACCCGAACAGACATTTTTCCAAAGAAGACATACAGATGGCCAAAAAGTACATGAAATGGTGATCAACATCACTATTCATCAGAGAAATACAAATCAAAACCACAGTGAGTTAGAGGATAGGATGTCTATTATCCAAAGACAAAAGATAAGGATGTGGAGGTGAAGATGTGGAGAAAGGGGAACCCTTGTATACTGTTGGTGGGAATGTAAATTGGTGCTTCCACTATGGAAAACAGTATGGATGTTCCTCAAAAAATTAAAAATATAACTACCATATGATCCAGAAATTCCACTTCTGCATATATATCCAAAGAAAATGAAATCACTATCTCAAAGAGATATTTGTATTATGTTCACTGCAGCATCATTTACAATATCAAATGTATGAAAACATGTCATTCAATGGATCAATGGATAAAGAAAATGTGGTATAGATACACAATGGAACATTATTCAGCTTTTAAAAAGAAGGCAATACTGCTTTTGCAACAACACAGATGAACTTGAAGGGCATGATGCTAAGAGAAATAAGCCAGATAGAGACAAATACACATGATATCACTTATATGTACAATTTTTAAAAATGTTGAACTCATAGAGTAGAATGATGGTCACTACAGTCTGGGGGTGGGAGAAATAGGGAGGGGCTGGTAAAACGGTATAAATTTTAAGTTATAAGATGAATAAGGTCTTTCGATCCAGTGTATAAGAGTGAATAAAGTTGATAATACATTGTATAATTTAAATTTGCTTATGGAGAACTAAGCATTCTCATAGAAGGAAGGAAGGAAGAGAAACATGTGAGATAATGGACATTTATTACCTTGAATGTGGGACTCCTTTCACAACATATGTGTATATCAAAAAACATATTGTACACTTTAAATATATTACAGTTTTGTCAATTATACCTCAATAAAAAATTATGAAAAAATTTACATAATTTTAGAAAAATCCTTTGTTCATGTTGAATCAGATTGTTTATTGTTGAGTTGTGGAAGCTCTTTTTATTTAAATTCTATGAGCCAACATACAGTACATCATCAGTTTTTGATGTAGTGTTCAGTGATTCACTAGTTGCATCCCCCCACCCCCTCCCTTCTGTAATCCTCAGTTTGTTTCCCTGGAGTAAAGAGTCTCTCACGGTTTGTCTCCCTCTCTGATTTCTTCCCATTCAGTTTTCCCTCCCTTCCCCTGTGATCTTCTGCAGTATTTCTCATATTCCACCTATGAGTGAAAACATATGATAATTGTCTTTCTCTGACTGACTCACCTCACTCAGCTTAATACCCTGGAGTTCTATCCATGTTGATGTAAATGGTAGGTATTCATCCTTTCTGATGGCTGAGTAATATTCCATTGTATATATGAACCACATCTTCTTTATCAATTCATCTGTTGAAGGACAACTCAGCTCCTTCCACAGTTTGGCTATTGTGGACATTGCTGCTATGACCATTGGGGTGCAGGTACCCCTTCTTTTCACTATTTCTGTATCTTTGGGGCAAATACTCAGTAGTGCAAACACCAGGCTGTAGGGTAGCTCTATTTTTAACTTCTTGAGGAACCGCCATACTGTTTTCCAGAGGGGCTGCTCCAACTTTTATTCTGACCAAAGTGTAAGAGGGTTCTCCTTTCTCCACATCTTCGACAACATTTGTTGTTTCCTGTCTTGTTAATTTTAGCCATTCTAACTGGTGTAAGCTGGTATCTCATCATGGTTTTGATTTGTACTTCCCTGATGACAAGTGATGTGGAGCATTTTCTCATATATCTGCTGACCATCTGTATGTCTTCTTTGCAGAAGTGTTTGTTCATGTCTTCTGCCCTTTTCTTGACTGGATTATTTGCTTTTTGGGTGTTGAGTTTGAGAAGTTCTTTATAGACCTTGGATACCCGCCCTTTATCTAATATGTCATTTGCAAATTTCTTCTCCCATTCTGTAGGTTGCCTTTTAGTTTTGTTGACTGTTTCCATTGCTGTGCAGAAGTTTTTTTATCTTGATGAAGTCCCAATAGTTCATTTTTGTCTTTGTTTCCCTTGCCTTTGGAGATGTGACTCGCAAGAAGTTGCTGTGGTTGAGGTTGAAGAGATTACTGCCTGTGTTCTTCTCTAGGATACTGATGGATTCCTATCTCAAATTTAGGTCTTTCATCCATTTTGAGTTTATCTTTTTGTATGGTATAAAAGAATGGTCCAGTTTCATTCTTCTGTGTCTGTCCAATTTTCCCAATACCATTTATTGAAGAGACTGTCTTTTTTCCATTGGATATTCTTTCCTGCTTTGTCAAAGATAAGTTGACCATAGAGTTGAGGGTCCATTTCTGGGCTGTCTACTCTGTTCCAATGATCTATGTGTCGGTTTTTGTGCCAGTACCATGCTGTCCTGATGATCACAGCTTTGTAATATAGCTTTAAGTCCAGCATTGTGATGCCACCAGCTTTGATTTTCTTTTTCAAGATTGGTTTGGCTATTTGGGGTCTTTTGTGGTTCCATACAAATTTTAGGATTGTTTGTTCCAGCTCTGTGAAAAATGTTGATGGTATTTTGATAGGGATTGCACTGAATGTGTATATTGCTCTGGGCAGCACAGACATTTTAACAATGTCTATTCTTCCAATCCATGAGCATGGAATGTTTTTCTATCTCTTTGTGTCTTCCTCAATTTCTTTCGTAAGTGTTCTTTAGTTTTTAGAGTACAGATCCTTTACCTCTTTGGTTAGGTTTATTACTAGGTATCTTATGGGTTTTGGTGCAACTGTAAATGTAATTGATTCCTTAATTTCTCTTTCTTCAGTCACATTGTTAGTGTATAGAAATGCAACTGATTTCTGTGCATTGATTTGTATCCTGCCACGTTGCTGAATTGCTGTATGAGTTCTTTTGGGTTTTCCACATAAAGTATCATGTCATCTGTGAAGAGTGAGAGTTTGACTTCTTTGCCAGTTTGAATGCATTTTATTTCCTTTTGTTGTCTGATTGCTGAAGCTAGGACTTCTAGTACTATGTTGAATAGCAGTGGTGAGAGTGGACATCCCTGCTGTGTTCCTGACCTTAAGGAAAAAGCTCTCATTTTTTCCCCATTGAGAATGATATTCCTTGTGGGCTTTTCATATAAGGCTTTTATGATATTGAGGTATGTTTCCTCTGTCCCTACACTATGAAGAGTTTTAATCAAGAAAGGATGCTATACTTTGTCAAATGCTTTTCTGCATCAAATGAGAGGATCATATTTTTTTTTTATTAATATGGTGTATCACGTTGATTGATTTGGGGATATCTAACTATCCTTGCAGCCCAGGAATAAATCCCACTTGGTCGTGGTGAATAATCCTTTTAATGTACTGTTGGATCCTACGGGATAGTATCTTGGTGAGTATTTTGGCATCCACATTCATCAGGGACATTGGTCTGTAATTCTTTTTGATAAGGTCTTTGTCTGGTTTGGGGATCAAGGTAATGCTGGCCTCATAGAAAGAGTTTGGAAGTTTTCCTTCCATGTCTATTTTTTGAAACATCTTCAGAAGAATAGGTATTATTTCTTCTTTAAATATTTGGTAGAATTCTCCTGGGAAGCTATCAGCCCTGGACTCTTGTGTGTTGGAGATTTATTAAGGCTTCAATTTCCTTGCTGGATATTGGTCTTTTCAGATTTTCTATTTTTTCCTGTTTCAGTTTTGGTAGTTTATAAGTTTCCAGGAATGCATCCATTTCTTCCAGATTGCCTCATTTGTTGGCATATAGTTGTTCATAATACATTCTTATAATTGTATTTCCTTGGTGTTGGTCATGCTCTCTCCCCTTTCATTCATTATTTTATTAATTTGGGTTCTTTCTCTTTTCTTTTGGATAAATCTGGCCAAAGGTTTATCGATCTTATTAATTCTTTCAAAGAACCAGCTTCTAGTTTCGTTAATCAGTTCTATTCTTCTGGTTTCTATTTCATTGTTTTCTGCTCTAATCTTTATCATTTCTCTTCTTTTTGTTTTAGGATTTATTTGCTGTTCTTTCTCCAGGTCCTTTAGGTGTAAGGTTAGCTTGTGTATTTGGGATTTTTCTAATTTTTTGAGAGAGGCTTGAATGACTACGTACTTCCCTCTTAGGACCACCTTTGCAGTATCCCATAAGTTTTGATCCAGTGTGTTTTCATTTTCATTGGTTTCAATGAATTGTTTAAGTTCTACTTTAATCTGGGTTGACCCATTCATTCTTTAGCAGTGTACTCTTTAACCTCCAAGTGTTTGCGTTCCTTCCAAATTTCCTCTTGTGATTGAGTTCAAGTTTCAAAGCACTGTGGTCAGAAAATATGCAGGGAATACTCTCAATCTTTTGGTATCATTTGAGACCTGATTTGTGACCCAGGACATGATCTATTCTAGAGAAAGTTCCAAGTGCACTTGAGAAGAATGAGTATTCTGTTGTTTTAGGATGGAATGTTCTGTATATATCTGTGAAGTCCATCTGGTCTAGTGTGTCATTCAAAGCCCTTGTTTCTTTGTTGATCTTCTGCTTGGATGATATGTCCTTTGCTGAGAGTGTGGGGTGCAAGTCCCCTACTATTAATGTATTATTATCAATATGTTTCTTTACTTTGGTTATTAATTGGTTTATATAATTGGCTGCTCCCATGTTGGGGGCATAAATATTTACAACTGGTAAATCTTCTTGTTGGATAGACCCTTTAAGTATGATATAGTGTCCCTCTTCAACTCTTATTACAGTCTTTGGTTTAAAATATTATTTGTCTCATATGAGGATTGCTACCCCAACCTTCTTTTAAGGACCACTAGCATGGTAAATGGTTCTCCACCCCCTCAGTTGCAGTCTGGAGGTGTCTTTAGGTCTAAAATGAGTCTCTTGTAGACAGCATATGGGTCTTGCTTTTTGATCCAATCTGATACCCTGTATTTTTTGATTGTAGCATTTAGCCCATTTACATTCAGGGTAACTATTGAAATATATGAATTTAGTGCCATTGTATTACCTGTAAAGTCTCTGTTTCTTTCTGGTCTATGTTACTCTTGGGGTTCCTCTTCATTTACAGGATCCCCCTTAATATTTCTTGCAGGGCTGGCTTGGTGGTCACATATTCTTTCAGTTTCTGCCTGTCCTGGAAGCTCTTTATCCCTCCTTCCATTCTGAATGATAGCCTTGCTGGAAAAAGAATTCTTGGCTTCATGTTCTTCTCATTTAGTACCCTGAATATATCATGCCAGCCCTTTCTGGCCTGCCAGGTTTCTGTGGATAGGTCTGATGTTAATCTGATGTTCCTCCCTCTGTAGGTAAGGAACCCCTTTGTCTCGAGCTGGTCTCAGGATTCTCTCTTTTTCTCTAAAATTTGCAAGCTTCACTATTATATGTCAGGGTGTTGATCTATTTTTATTGATTTGGGGAAGGGTCCTCTCTGCCTCTTGGACATGAATGCTTGTTTCCTTCCCCAGATTAGTGAGGTTCTCAGCTATGATTTGCTCAAATATACCTTCTGCTCCCCCTTCCCTCTCAGGCACACAAATAATTCTGACATTTGTTCATTTCAAAGCATTATTAAATTCTTAAAGCCTTTCTTCATGGGCTCTGAGTTGTCTTTCTCTCTTTTCCTTTATTTCCTTCCTTTCTATCAGCCTGTCTTCTAGATCCCTTACTCTCTCTTCTGCCTCATTCACCCTAGCTGTTAGAGCATCCAATTTAGACTGCATCTCAGTTATAGCATTTTTAAGTTTGGCCTGATTAGATCTCATTTCTGCACTTAGAGATCCTCTGCTGTCTTTTATGCTTTTTTTCTAGCCCAACTATTAACTTTATAATTGCTGTGTGTTAGAAGACACTACCTCCCAAAATTGCAAAGAAAGCAAAACTTACCTATATACAAAAAATAAATTGAATAGTGAAAAAAAGAACTAAAATGAAGCATATACCTATTAAATGTATATGTAAAAAATAAAAGTTAAAAAGCAATTTAAAAACATAAAAAATGGAAAATTTTAGACTGAAAACCAAATCGTGAGAATAAATCTCAAACTCAATATACTATTTTCCCCTGGTGCTGAAATTTTACAGTCTTGTGGGATCGGTAACCTAGTTTGCACCTGTTCTTCCAGATTATCTTCTAAGGGAGGGGATTGCTCTGTTGCTTCTCAGGTCTTTACCTGGTTGGAGTTGCACTGCCCCTTGCCAGGGGGCTATGCTCAGTGTAAGTTGGTCCTCTGTGTGGCTTTTATTCCCTGGAGGCTTTCCGCACGTCTTTAGAGGATCAGAATAAAAATGGCCATGCCCTGATCCCCAGCCCCAGAGCTAAAAGATCACAGTCTCCCCTCTTCAATAAACCTGTGGGACAAACAGTCTTCACTTTTGTGTGTGCCAGTCTCCACAGTCTCTTGCAGTGCATGCCACTGTAATCCTCCTAGTGGGTGTCCAAGGGACCTGTGTCGCTGCCCTTTGTGTGCCCAGGAACTGAGAGTGATTGTGGGCTTATGTGCATACCCTGCTCCACTGTTCCCAGGGGACTGCTGGGTATCACCCTACTGTCCTTTCCAGGGCTGCCACCCCAAGAGCTATTGCTCAGTCTTGGGTGCACCCTTTTTGCCCCTTCTGGGATGTGGCAAATGGCTGCATGTTCCAGTCCTTTTCAAAGTGCTCAGGCAGAGTGGTCACCCAACCAGCTCGGCTTGCAGTTTATGGTGACCTGGACTGAGAGTCCTCTCCTGGGCTCACTGACTATAACCAGTTTCCCCACTCTGCTGCTTGGGCACTCTACCAGTTCAGACACCCCCGTCTGTTCTGTGACTCCTGGGATCCTGACACCACAATGACCCATCTAGAATTCTGCCCTTTTCATCCCCTGAGCCCCTTGTAGACAGGGATGTCTCTCACTGGAGCAGATTTCTAACGGTTCTGATTTTGTCTTCTGGGGCTATATCACTTTCTGCTAGCTGGCTTATGGAGGCTTCCTCCCCTCTCCCGTTTATCTTCCAATATCTCCCCGCACCTCCTACCTTGCAAAAAAACAGTTGCTTTTCTACTTGTAGAGTTCCAGATATATTTTCTTATATCTCAGGCTGAATTCATGGGTGTTCAGAATGGTTTGATAGACATCCAGCTAAATTCAAGGGATCAGGTGAAACAAGGTCCCCTATTCTTCTGCCCTTTTGCCACTGTGGAAGCTCTTTATATGTTCTGAATATTAGTTGCTTATTGGGTAGATGACTTGCAAATATTTTTTCCTATTCTGTGGGTTGTCTTTTCACTCTCTTATTAGTGTTCCTTGATGCACAAACTTTGTGTGTATGAAGCCTATTTATTCTGTTTTTTTTTTTCCTTTGTTACCTGTGCTAAGAACTCTTCATCAAATCCAACATCCACGAATATTTCCTCCTATGCTTTCTTCTAAGAGTTTTACTTTTTTTTTTTTTTTTTAGGTTTAGGTTTTAGGTTTTAGGTTTAGGTTTTAAGTCTTTGATCTATTTTGAATTAATTTTTGCATATTGTGTAAGCGTCCAACTTCATTCTTTCGTAGGTAGATATCCATTTTTCTAGTAATGTTAGTTGAAAAATACTGTCCTTTCCCCATTGAATGGCCTTATATGTGAGGGTTAATTTTTGGGTCTCTATTCTATTCCAGGTCTATGTGTCTGTCCTTAGGCTAGCACCACACTGTTTTGATTACTGTAGCTTTATATTAAGTTTTAAAATCAGGTAACTGAGAATGTTCAACTTAGTTTTTCTGTTTGAAGACTATTTTGGCAATTAATAATAAAATAAAGTGCAAAGTAGAGTTTGTAAACTATATGTGTTATGTGTAAAGATTTATGCTGATGACACCCATATTTATATTTTAAGCCTGACTTATTCTGAGCTTCAGACTTAAAACTGCCTGACATCTCCACCATGATTCTCAATATTAACATACTAAAAACAGTTTTTCATCCCTTCTTTGAAATTTGCTTCTCCTGGTTTCTACATCTTAGTAAATGGCATCATACACTTTCTCTCTCTCTTTTTCTTTTTTTTACCACTGCTTCTCCTCCCATCCTCTCCTGTCCCATATCCTATCTCTCAGCAAGTTCTGTTGGCTTTTTCTTCCAAACATATCCCCAATCTGACCACCCCATCCTCATTACCCTAGTCCAACTTGCAGTCATCATATTTCCCTTAACTCCCTGCCCCAATCCATTCTCTTTACAGTAGTCAGGAAGTCTGAGAAAAGATGAATTCTGGAGTCTTACCTTTAAGACGGTGGTCCAAGTATTCTAGGACTAATTTAAACATTTGAATTAATGCAAGAATTAAAGATCCAAATGCTAGGGATCCTGTGTGATATCTGGGCAAAGATAAAATGAGAATCAAAGTCAAAATATCTTTACTACTAACTAAAAGGATGCTAAACAATTTTAATAGGTAAAAAGGATCTGCAGAAGGATAGGGAAGAGTTTATTACACATTCTTATTCAGGTTGATAAAGGTCTTCTTAGAGGATTTTATATGATATACATCTATATTGTCCTTCATCTACAAAAATGATACCAAAAACCTGTCATCATAAAATACAATGTTTGGGCTAAGCAATGGAGAGAAGTCAAGTTAATTCTTAATTTTTATTTTGGTTCCCTCCCCTATTACCTGTCTTCAGCAACCTATGGCTTTTAGAAGGATGTTGGCCTGGGTAGGGACTGTAAAATTGTGGCTATAAAACCAAACATAGCCAATGGACATCCATGAATCTTAAATCATACCTTTGACCTCATTTGTATTTTGCCACTTGAATTATATAAGCATAAGATTGAATTATAAGCACACTAAACATAACTGGGAAGACAGATGTAGGATTCCATGTGGAACTTACCGTATGGCTCGTCCAAATGCAGTAAAAACTGGATACTGTGGGATGTCATCAGGTTTTTTCAAGGCCCAGTAATAAGAAGCAAAGGCACCAGCAAGGGCACACTGACCCAGTGCAATGATGAAGTTTATAAGCCAGAGAAAGACAAATAGGTTGAACATCTGGAAGGTAGGGACATACTGATGGTATAGGCTCTTTCCACCATAGAAAGCAAAGTTACACTGAGCCCCAGGGCAAACTCTGGCAATTTCAGTTGTATTAAAAATCTGCACTCAAAAAAAATACAGATAATATAGTATGAAATGCCATTCCAAGATAACACATTCCCTGCCTTGTCTTCTTGTGTAACCCCCCAAATGCATGTCCTACTCTTTTCACATTAACTTCTGCAGTTAGTCCTATTTTCTTTTTTGAATATATAGTTGTTTTTTTTTAAGATTTGAGAGTGAGCGAGCATGAGAGAAAGCATGATCACAAGTGGGGAGGAAGGGGAGAGGGAGAAGCAGACTCCCTGCTGAGCAGGGAGCCCAACAAGGGGCTTGATCCTAGGACCCTAGAATCATGACCTGAGCCAAAGGCAGATGCTTAATCCACTGAGCCAACCAGGTGCCTCTGTTATTCCTATTTTCTATCCCATCACTTTATATTATTCCTTAATGAGCACTGTAAAGTATTTCATTTTCTATCATATGGTCACCACTCTGCATCCACTAAAATTTCACATTTATTACTGTTGTTGTTGACCATTCCTGCTTCTTCCATGGGCTCAGGAAATAATAGTGCTTTGTCTCTATTCTGCCTACCATTTCAGGGCTCTCCTGCTAACACCTGACCCACCCTTCCCTTCTTAACAGTGGTCCCCATTAAGGTCTCTATTTCTGAATGATTTTTACAACTGCTAGGTGAAATGTAGTAGAGTTCTGTATTGAAGTAAGTAAAAGAGAGAGAGTTTCTTTGACTTACCTCTGGGTTACAGGTTGTATTTTCATGTTTACATGTCCTTTCTGGGGATATGACTTTGTATATAGGTACTCCCGATGTAGCCAAGTAACTGGGTTAACCTATTAAGGATAAACTATTCCAACTGGTAGATAGAAAGTAGATGGACAAGAAAATAATGTAAATAACTCAAAAGCCTGCAGTGAGATTAACTTCAAAAAACTTCTAATCCTTTAATTCATACATTTATTCAGACCGGGAATAATATAACATGGGTCAGCTACACTGAGTGGCCCCTTAACAGTAGAATACAAAGGAATTTTCTTAGGTTATTGCAAAGAAGAAGTACCATATGTGAAGACAAAACAAAATCTACCATATGACCTATCTGGGGGGAAATTCAATCAGCAGACAAAGATTTTTAGAGCTTAGCGAAAAAAAAAAAAAACCTTTAGGATGTTCTGAGTCTTCCTAGGATGGAAAGCATTGGACACAAACTCTTGGTTCTTAAATAGTAGTGTGGACCTGAGGTTTAAAGATGTCAATTACCAAAGGATACATTGCTGTCACTGCCCAGTAGGCAATACAGATGGAGAGGAAAATGAAAGTTAAAACTGGATAAATTAATGTAGTAGGGAGGTATCCAATGGCTCTGAAATAAAGCAAATAGTTGAAAATCAAGATGATTCAGATATAATTTCTCAATTAAATCTTCATCTGTTAAAACCAGAAATAAGCTTTAAAATGAATCCATTCTAAGAATGGTGGTAATAACCATTGACTCTTTTATGCTGATCATTCTGGCATTTTCTTAAAAAAATTAAAATTTTTAATTGGCTTTTAAATTTTACTTAAATGTTATTTGTTTTTAGTAATTAGAGGCCTTATTTTAATGTTCATATTGGATTCCTGTCAAAAGTTCCCCAAAGTTCCCCCAAGTTTCCATATGACTCAAAGATTTGATACCCTAAACCTTCTCCTCTTTGGTTATTTCTGTATGACTCATAAAGATTTGATACATTGTAATCATAGTTCTTCCTTTTGTTTAGATTCTTAGACTCTCAAAATTGGAGAGGACCTTGAGATCATCTGATCAAATGTGAGAATCCCTTCCTAATTCAGGAATCCCTTCTATGTTATCTTTTAAATATGTTCATTAGTTTCTGGTGACCATATGGAGTGATAAAAACTTACTTTTGTATGACAATGCTTATTCTATTCTCTTAATACCCAAAATATTAGAAAGTTCTTCCTTATCAGCTAGCCTGTTACTCATATCCACTACCTTTTGGAGAAAAAATGATCACCTTTTCCATATAGCAGCCCTTCAAGGAACTCCTTATTCTTTCATACTCCAGTATAATCATTCCTTTAATATTTCCTCATAAGTCATGGTGTCTGAAATGTTCACCATCCTAGTTGCCCTGTTCCTACTTTTGAATAATCTTTTCAGCATATGACACTGGAAACCCAGTACTGTTTGATATAACCACTAAGAACTATGATGGAACTATTTCCACTCCTAACGCAATGCATTGGCATATCTTAGATGCTTTTTGCATTTGTTACCTTGTTCACCACACTATTTAAGCTAAGTTCTCTTTCTCCAGATACTGCTATGAAGCAAAACACTGAGCATCTCTATGTTTACCCTGTATCTCATACCAATTTATTCCAGCTCTTATTTCCCTTGAAAAAAACTATCAACATGTCACAGTTGTATTGGCCCTTTCACACACACACACACACACACACACACACACACACACACACACACACACACGTGTAACAGTGGGGCAAGTTACAATGAATTGTACAATATATTATTTAAGAAAATAAACCCAGCAAATGAGGAGTTTTCAGTGGCTAATGACAGTGTTTCAGTTATGGGTAGGAGAGAGAGTTTAACAAACTGCTTGTTAACTATTTAAACCAATGGATTCAAGTGGCACCCTTATTATAGATGACAATTTTGTTAAAATAATCCTTACAGACTATTTAAAATAATTTGGTCTTTGGTCATTAATAACTTAGTTTTTCATCATTCTAAATAGAATGCATGGTCTGTTGGCTTTATAGTAATGCTTTTCTTGTTTCTTCCATGCATTATTCAAAAGTTTAAAGTATTACCCTCAAGTGACCTTTGGAATAGTTTAGAAACTGTAGGTATCATTATCTCCCAGCATGAATTTTAGTGTTTATTTTGTAGCATTTTTTAACAAAAATGGTTCTGGGTATAAAGTGTTCTGAATTAAGAGCTGTAGATAGAAAATGTATAGTCTGGTGTTCCTAGGATCAATTATTCTGTCTATTAGCAAATTTTGTCACTCATATAGAAATGGTAATAGCACATAATTGACTTTATAGAATTATGGTGATTTAAAGTTTTGCAAATGATCTCAACCATCAATATTAACATATGATTCAGCAGGGGAATAATATATAATACAAGTTATTACTTTTACATAGCACTTTATCACTTACTTTCACATGTTATTCTAACATACATTTGGTATTCAAAAAGTGTTAATACATACACTACACAGGTTTCAGCCTTAGTTCATCCTATGATAATTGAGGTCTGGGGATACTGAGGGATTTGTTAGCATGACCTTTCTAATAAGTCATCAAGTCTGAACTTCAGTCTTCTTGAAAGGAAAGATTTGTTTAACAAGTCTTAAAGGGGAAGTCTATCTACACAATAGGCAGTGGCTGATTTGAGTGACTGATATACATTATGTGAGTTTCTCCATCAGGGACTTACTTGCTCCCTTCCTTCAGCAGGGCAATGGAGATGCGGATTCGTTCCCTGAGGAAGATCAGCATGAGGATGATAAACACTTCAAGAAGGCAGAGTATTATCACTTTAAACAGGAAAAAAGAATTAGTGTGTGATACAAATCAACCCAAAAAACAAACTTTCTGCAAAAATTTAGGACTGAGTTTCATGACTTTTTCTGCCAATTCTGACACTCCATAATTTAAGCAGTGCTACCTCTCCCAAAATGCTAATCTTAGAAATTCATTTCCAAAATCTCCAAGAAATGCTAAGAAATCTAGATTAAAACATTTAGCTAGAGTTTGAGCAACTCAATTGGTCAGGCTTCATTTTTATCTATAGAAACATTTCACACCATTTGTAGAAATGAGAGAAGGAAGGTCTGCTGTATGTAGGCAGCTCTATTTCAGATGTTTTCACTTTCACTTCATTGAGTAAGAGAATCATTACAGAAGAAACTCTTTGAACTGTCCACCCTGGGCATCACAATGCCTCTTCATTAATTGACCTTGCTGACTGACAGGGCAGGCTCTTGGCTGCCACATTTTTATTTTGTGACTCTACCCATCATGGCTACCATTGATGGAATCAGGATGTAAACCCAACCCCATTTGTCTAATAAAGGTCTCAGGATTAGAACTAAGGGAGTCTACTTCAGTTTTGAATTGAAGTTTGTGGACCTCTTGAACTTCGAGTTATATAAACTTAATGAACTATGTCACCTTTATGTGAAATAAGTGAATTTGCAAAGACAGAATAATGTGTATGTATATTAAAGAAACACAGCAGAGAGGCAATCTTGAGTTCTTTTGGCTTTCTGTTTCCTGGATCCAAGTACACCTGAAAGTCCAGCTGCTTTTCTGCTTTTCTGAGTTTGGTGAGACGCTTCTATATTCTTAGAAGTACCAATGCCTTGCACCCAGCTTGTTCCAATTTTCTTTTCTTTTTGGCTACCTTCAGTTAGTTTCTTTTTACTTTAAACCAAATGGTCCTAATTACTATATTTCATCAATTCAAAGACACATCTTTAATTTAGTTATAAATTTTCACGAAAAATAAAATCCTACATTAAATGTCTTTTCATTGATGATATGATGCATCCTGACTTCAGATATGTTAAAAAGTGAAAAGTTTGGATCTTAAAATTAAGGAAATATAGCACTGCTAATCATAGAATCTGAAATTATAGAAGAAACTTAATGGGAATTTAAGTTCCCACCTGCAAAAGAATCTGCTCTATTACATCCTTTGCTAGACAGTTACTCTGCTCATGTCTGAGCACTTTAAGTGATAGGACACTCATTATTTCATTTGATTGTTACACCACTAAGATTCTGATGTCACAGCACACATCAGTTAACATCTCCTAGTAGAAATCAGTTAACCCAGAGATGTGAGAGGATCTTACATCTTACATCTTCTTTTAAATTATGTATGTATGTATGTATGTATGTTGTCATGAATATTTGATTCTCTTAAAACAAACTGAGTCCAAAATTATGGGGTATAGCCATATTAAGCTAAAATCATTATCTTCAGACAAACCTAAGAAAATGAGATATACCAAGAATCACTTTATATTCTGAAATTGCATTGATAAACAACATTGCATATGAAGCTTATACCTTTACAAAATTGCATATCCAAAAGGATTAGAGAAATTTTATTGTCCTTTGAATTTATGTACTATATTCCTTTCTTGTGTTTGAGTAAGAGCAAACAATGGAAATCTATTTTTTGAGACCCTGTAGAGAAGCTGGTATAACTAACTTTTCAGAGGAGGAGACTGGGATAACTAATAGCAGAAATGAGATTGGAACCATCTCCTAACACAATCTGAGACTCATAAAAATGATAGTTTTTATATGTATAACTCTGCTTATTTTCAGTGTTTCCATCAATGAGTATAATTTCACATTATGCCCTTTTCTCTGATACCTAGAATTTTGTCCAAACACAGAGCAAGTAATCAATTAAAGTCCAATAAATGGGTTGTGAAAGTGGGGGCTCATTTGAAGAACGATTGGTACTGCTAGACTTGAAAATAAAAGCAAACTCTGTATCTTCCTCAAAGGACATCATTTAACTTCTCCAGTGGCGGATTCTGATCATGTCAATAATTTCCTTGAAAGCCCTTAAGAGACAGTAGTGGAATGACCACAGAACCTGTAATTAAGATCCACCTGAGAATAAAACTAGAGGTTTCAATACATAATGATGAGATTCATCATCTTTAGACATGATAGATAATTGCAAGTGGATTGCTGAGAAGGTATGGAATCACTCAAATTCAGGAAAAATGATGAGGATACAAGTCCCAAGATGCCTGATTTTTATAATTAAAAAGAAATGGCTACAAATGAAATCATCTTTCTGCAAATTATTTGAAAAAAATTGTTATATGAAGGGAACTAATCTGCATGTGAGCTGGAAGTGGGAAGGCAAAGAACAAGGATGTGGCATTTTGATCCAGCACTGCCCAAGGAAAAGAGAAAAACTGAATGTGGCGGACAAAAGGAATCTGGGGGGCGGGGCTTCTGTGCAGGGCTAGGTCATCAAGCTTGCCAAGAGCCTATAGAATAAAATCTCTCAAAGCAAAGCCCTTTGCTAAAAAGGCTACTCATTATTAATTTTGATCCCCACATGCCTTGATTCCAGGAAAGCAGTGTCCTAGATGGAATAGGTCAGCATTCTGGTCAGGAAGGGTATCCTAGTAGTATAAACAACTAAAATGGCACACTGGTTACATAACATGAGCCTGTCCTTGAAAGCCTGATGACTTGTGGGGAAGTGACAAAACCAAGTTTTCACATTTATGGAGATGGGACCCAAACTTGGACCCATGATGCCCCCATCAAGATACTGTTCACCCCCGAGGCTACCTCTGGGCTTCTTACCAGGCCTCCTCGAACCTGCCTTGTTTGGCTCTCTAACTTAAACAATATGAAGAATTTTCTTTAAAGCAACATGTAATTAGAGATTATTTTTAAATCTTGATTAAAGAACATGAAATGGGAGGAATGTTATAATAAAACCATTTTAGGAATATAAAATTAAAGCTATCTCTGAAATCATCTTGCTTGAAAAATTCTGTTAATATTACCCTTAACTAATTCAATAATCTGAATAAACATTTCAAAATGTAAATTTATTTTATTACTCATTATTCCAATTCCTGTAATAGTTTAAAAGTGTTGTTATGAAAAAAACTGGTCTTTCTTTTTCCGTTTTTAAAACAAGTTTGAAAAATCAAAGTTTTTTCCTTTTAAAACACCTTTCTTGGATATCAAGTTAATGGCTATAAACATCCACATCCAAATCATTTTAAGGTGAAGGCAAATAGCATGACATCATTGTAAAGTACTATTTTCTTAGATTATATAATAAATTCCCCTCAATGACTTTGCCATTTACGTAGCTATTAAGATTATAGACACATTTACTTTAATGACATTAGTGATAAATGTATTTAACAGGTTACACCAACCCAAGATTTCCTTTAGACAAAGATTCTCTTTCATTATTTAACAAAACCAGTTTTTAAAATCCACTCACTAAATGCAAACCATGTTTGTTTCAGTTGGAAGTACATGCTTATATCAGTCTGAAACCCGATGTCATATATAGTTAAGTGAGAATTTGGCCGTCCCTGAAGATTGCTATGTTCCTGGTAACAGTGCCATATTCCTTGAAAAGAAAAGAAAAACAGACTAATGTAAAATGCTATTTCCTGAAATATAAGCTATACACTTAAACATATTTACATAAAATTGAACAGCATGGTCATTTCTACAAAGGCAAGATTCATATTTACATAGTAAACATTTTATATGGATCTAATATTCTAAATGTACTATATATTCAAAATAAATGTTATCAGTATTTGCCTGGCTGACTATGGCAACATCTGGCTTTAAATGTCCTTTTGACTAGAAACAACCTCAATGTCCATCAATAGGGACTAGCTAAATAAATTATGGTATATTTGTACAGTAGAATACTAGCTTTTCATATAAAGAAGAGAAAGTGTACTGATATTCAATGATCACTAAGCTATTTTGATAAGTGAAAAAAAGTACAAAATGACATAAAAAGTGTGCTATAATTCACATAAGATGATCTTTATATATATTTTCTTATATACACAAAGTATCTCTGAAAGGATACACAGTAATGTATTTTTTACTTCCAGGGAAGGAAACTTACCAACCAAGGAATAGAACAAGAAGGAAATTTCACTGTATAGACTTTATACCTTTTGAAATTTGAAGCACACAAATATACAATCAATTTAAAAAGCAAATTTGTAAAAATCATTTAAGTTGAAAAAATGATTTTGAATTTAAAAAGTTTTTTGGTGAAGTCATGTCTTGATGGAATTACCTAATGCATATTCTTATCAAAGATTGTTTCCCAGCAAAGTAAATATGGATTAACCAATTCCCTATGACACTACATTTCAGACTGTATAATGATTTTTTTTAAAGATTTATTTATGAGAGAGAGAGAGGGAGGGAGGAGAGAACAAGTGGTGCGAGAGGCAGAGGGAGAGAGAGAATCCCAAGCAGACTCCCTGCTGAACGAGAGAGCCTGATACAGAGCTCAATCTCACGACCATGAGATCATGACCTAAGGAGAAATCAAGAGTCGGATGCTTAACTGACTGAGCCACGCAGGTGCCTGTTAGACTGCTTAATGACTTTTTACATGATCTAGACAAAGTAAAAAAAAAAAAAAAAATAGAGTTAAGAAGTTTATTTTTATGAGCAATGAGTCTGGATTAGATACACTGGCAATGTTCTAGTAATAATGAGAAAAACTGCTTTTTAAACCCCAACTATAAGCTAACAGTTTTTTTTTCTAGATAAAGGTAAGAGAGTGAGGTCCATGGAGAGAGGCAAGACTAGACTAGAAGGGACATTTGTTTCTCAAAGAGACGTAAGACAAATCTCTTTCAGGTCCTTCTTTCCCAGTGTATTTTTAAAAATGCTTTGGGGGCGCACCTGGGTGGTTCAGTCAGTTAAGGGCCAACTCTTGATGTCAGCTCAGGTCATGATCTCAGGGTCCTGGGATCGAGCCTGCACTGGGCTCCATGCTCTGCAGGGAGTTTGCTTGAGGATTCTCTCTCTGTCCCTCTGCCCCTCCCTCCACTCATACTCTCTCTCTAAAATAAATAAGTAAATCTTTAAAAAAACAAAAATGCTTTTGGCATATTTGATACATACAAAATTATATGTAATAACAGATTTAAGTTTTAAAACATAGAGTCAAATCAACACATATGGATGCATCACCTAGTTTAAGATTTTATGATCTTAAGTTTGCTCTAATTAAGCAAAATAAAACTTTTTCTTTTTTCTTTTATCATACCTCCCTGCTTCTCTCCACCAAAGAATAATTATTCTGAATTTTGTGCCTATTAGTCTCTTATTTTAACAAAGATTTGTTGAAATCTCCCCTAAGGGACATTCATAACTCATACAAGTTTTTTCTATGATTTATCCTTATTGTTCTATGAATTTTGAATCTACTTTATTAGATGCATATATGTTTAGAATTGGTATATCTTTTAAGCAAATTAAATCCCTTATAGCTCTAGTAATGCTTTTTATTTTAAAATGTTTTATCTGACTAATATGGCAACTGCAGCTTTCTTTTGGTTAAAGATTCTAAATAAATTTATACCCCTTTCCCCAGTTTCTTCCACCAACGCCCCCCCCCCCCCCCACCTCTGGCAACTACTCATCTGTTCTCTGTATTTATGAGCTTGGCTTTTTAATTTTGTATTCTTAATTTTTAATTGAAATATAGTTAGCATACAATATAATATTTGTATAACAGTGATTTGACAATTTTATACATTACAAAACACTCGCTAGGGAAGGTATAGTTACCATCTGTCATCGTATAAAATTATTATAATATTATTGACTATATTACCTATGCTGTACTTTGTATCACCATGACTTGTTTTATAACTGGAAGTTTGTACCTCTCAATCTCCCCACTCCCCACCCCTCTGGCAACCATCAATTTGTTCTCTATATTTATGGGTCTGTTTCTGTGCTTGTTTTTTAGATTCCACATATAAGTAAAATCATATGGTATTTTTCTTTGACTTACTTCATTTAGTATAATACTCTATAGATTCATGTTGTCATAAATGGCAAGGTTTCATCCTTTTTAATCCATTTTTTATCAATGTCTTTATCCATTCATCCACTGATGGTTGTTTCCATATCTTGGCTATTATAAATAAGGCTGCAATGAACATGGGGGTGCATATATCTTTTTGAGTTAGTGTTTTCATTTTCTTCGGGTAAATACCCAAAAGTGGACTTGTTGAATCAGATGGTATTTCTATTTTTAATTTTTTGAGGAACCTCCATACTGTTTTCCATAGTGGCCGAATCAATTTACATTCCTACCAACTGTGCACAAGGGTTCATTTCTCTCTATATCCTTGCCAACACTTAATTCTTGTCTTTTTCATAATAGGCATTCTAACAGCTGTGAAGTGCTCTCAGAATGTGGTTTTGATATGCATTTCCCTGATGAATAGTGATGCTGAGTACCCTTCATGTAACTGTTGGTCATCTGTAGGTTTTCTTTGAGAAAATGTCTATTCAGATTTTCTGCCCATTTTTAAGTTGGGTAGTTTGATTTTTTAAATTTTACCCTTTTTGCTACTAAATTGTGTGAATTATTTATATTAGCTCCTTATCAGATATCTGATTTACAAATATTTTCTCCTACCCAATAGGTTGTCTTTTCATTTTGTTGAGGGATTTCTTTGCTGTTCAGAAGCTTTGTAGATTATGTAGTTCCACTTATTTATTTTTTATTTTATTACTTGTGATTTTTAGGTCATATTAAAAAAAATCATTGCCAAGAACTATATCAAGGAGCTTGAAACTCCTTGAAAACATACTGCTTATGTTTTCTTCTAAGGGGTTTTATGGTTTCAGGTCTTACATTCAAGTATTTAATCCATTTTGAGTTAATTTTTGTGTATGCTGTAAGATAGTGGTCCAGTTTCATTCTTCTGTGTGTGCCTGTCCAGTTATCCCAACACAATTTATTGAAGAGACTGTCCTTTCCATTGTATATCTTGGCTCCTCTGTCATAAATTGATATGAGTGGGTTTATTTTTGGGCTCTCTATTCCGTTCCATTGATCTATGTGTCTGTTTTTATGCCAATACCATACAGTTTTAATTACCATAGCTTTGTAATATAGTTTGAAATCAGGGCATATGATACCTCCAGTTTTGTTCTCTTTCTCAAGATTGCTTTGGCTTTTTGGTTTTGTGGGGGTTTATTTGTAGTTCCATACAAATTTTAGGATTATCTGTTCTACTTATTTTAAAAGTGAAATTTGAATTTTGATAGGGATTGCACTGAATCTGTAGATTATCTTGGGTAATAGATTTTAACTATATTTTTCTCCCAATCCATGAGCACAGAATATCTTTCCATTTATTTGTGTCTTCTCCAATCTCTTTTATTAATGTCTTGTAGTTTTCAATACACAGGACTTTCACCTCCTTTGTTAAATTTATTCCTAGTTATTTTATTCTTCTGATGCAACTGTAAATGGGATTATAAATGGATCGACCACCCAGACAGAAAATCAGTAAGGAAACAGCAGCTTTAAACAACATATTAAACCAGGACTTAACAGATGTATATAGAACATTCCATTCAAAAACAACAGAATACACATTCTTCTCAAGTGCACATGAAGTATTTTCAAGGACAGATCATATGTTAGGCCACAAAACAAGTCTAAATAAATTTAAGAGAACTGAAATCATATCGAGTATCTTCTTTGACCACAATAGATGAAACTAGAAATTAATTACATGAGGAAAACTGGAAAATTCACAAATATGTGGAAATTAAACAACATGTTACTGAACAACCAATAGGTCAAAGAAGAAATCAAAAGGGAAATACCTTGAACAAATGAAAATGGAAATATACCAAAATTTGTGGTACACAGTAAAAGTAGTTCATAAGGGCACAGGTTTACTTCAAGAAACAAGAAAAGTCTCAAAAAAACAATCTAACTTTATACCTCCCTTGAGGTATAAAGAAAAGAACAAATGAAAGCCAAAGTTAGAAAGAAGGAAATAACAAAGATTAGAGCAGAAATAAATGAGATAGAGACTAAGAAAACAATACAGAAGATCAATGAGACTAAGAGCTAGTTCTTTGGAAAAAAAAAAAAAAAACGGACAAGTGTTTAGCTAGACTCACCAAGAAAGAGAGGACTCAAAATCAGAAATGAAAGAGGAGAGGTTACAACTGATACTACAGAAATACAAAGGATCATAAAAGACTACAGTCAATCCTTAAACAACAGGGGGGTTAGGGGTGCCTACACCAAACACAGTCAAAAACCCATATATAAATTTTGACTCCCCAAAATCTTACCTATTAATAGCCAACTACTGACCAGAAGCCTTACTGATACCACAAGCAGTTCATTAACACTTAACATTAACACTTAGTATGCTATATGTATTATGTACTCTTATAATACAGTAAACTACAGAAAATATTAAGAAAATCATAAGAAAAAGAAAACTCATTTACAGTACTGTATTTATTTATTTAAATTTTATTTTATTATGTTATGTTAGGCACCATACAATACATGATTAGTTTTTGATGTAGTGATCCACCCTTCATTGTTTTTGTATAACACCCAGTGCTCCATGCAGTACGTGCCCTCCTTAATACCCATCTTAATACACAGGCTAAACCATCCCCCCAACCCCATCCCCTCTAAAACCCTCAGTTTGTTTCCCAGAGTCCATAGTCTCTCCTGGTTCATCTCTCCCTCTGATTCCTCCCCCGCCTTCATTTTTCCCTTCCTTCTCCTAATGTCCTCCGTGCTATTCTTTATGTTCTACAAATAAGTGAAACCAGATGATAATTGACTTTCTCTGCTTGACTTATTTCACTTAGCTTAATTTCCTCCAGTCCCATCCATGTTGATGTAAAAGTTGGGTATTCATCCTTTCTGATGGCTGAGTAATATTCCATTGTATATATGGGCCACATCTTTATCCATTCCTCTGTGGAAGGGCATCTCGGCTCTCCACAGTTTGGCTATTGCGGACTTGCTGCTATGAACACTGGGGTGCATATGGCCTTTCTTTTCACTACATCTGTGTGTTTGGGGTAAATACCCAGTAGTGCAATTGCTGGGTCATAGGGAAGTTCTATTTTTAATTTTTTCAGGCTCCTCCACACTGTTTTCCAAAGTGGTTGAACCAATGCATTCCCACCAACAATGTAAGAGGGTTCCCCTTTCTCCACAACCTCTCCAACATTCATTGTTTCTTGCCTTGTCAATTTTTGTCATTCTAACTGGTGTAAGGCGGTATCTCAATGTGGTTTTGATTTGAATTTCCCTGATGGCTAATGATGATGAACATTTTTTCATGTGTCTGTTAGCCATTTGTATGTCTTCTTTGGAGAAGTGTCTGTTCATGTCTTCTGCCCATTTTTTGACTTATTTGTTTTTGGGGTGTTGAGTTTGAGAAGTTCTTTATAGATCTTGGATACCAGCCCTTTATCTGTAGGGTCATTTGCAAATATCTTCTCCCATTCTGTGAGTTGCCTCTTTGTTGACTGTTTCATTTGCTGTGCAGAAGCTTTTTATCTTGATGAGATCACAAAAGTTCATTTTTGCTTTTGTTTCACTAGCCTTTGGAGATGTATACTGAAAGAGATTGCTGTGGCCAATGTCAAAGAGGTTACTGCCTATGTTCTCCTCTAGGATTTTGATGGATTCCTGTTTCACATTGAGGTCTTTCATCCATTTTCAGTTTATCTTTGTGTCTAGTGTTAGAGAATGGTTGAGTTTCATTCTTCGGTATATAGCTGTCCAATTTTCCCAGCACCATTTATTGAAGAGACTCTCTTTTTTCCATTGCACATTTTTTCCTGCTTTGTTGAAGATTATTTGACCATAGAGTTGAGGGTCCATATCTGGGCTCTCTATTCTGTTCCATTGGTGTGTAAGTCTGTTTTTATGCCAGTACCATGCTGTCTTGGTGATCACTGCTTTGTAATATAGCTTGAAATCAGGCAATGTGATGCCCCCTAGCTTTGTTTTTCCTTTTCAACATTTCCTTGGCGATTTGGGGTCTTTTCTGATTCCATACAAATTTTAGGATTGTTTGTTCCAGCACTTTGAAAAATGTCATTGGAATTTTGATCGGGATGGCGTTGAGGTATAGATTGCTCTGGGTAGCATAGACATTTTAACAATGTTTATTCTTTCAATCCGTGAGCATGAAATGTTTTTCCATCTTTTTGTGTCTTCTTCAATTTCTTTCTGTAGTGTTCTGTAGTTCCTAGAGTATAGATCCTTTACCTCTTTGGTTAGGTTTATTCTGAGGTATCTTATGGTTTTTGGTGCTATTGTAAATGGAATCATTTCTCTAATTTCTCTTTCTATAGTTGCATTGTTAGTGTATAAGAAAGCAACTGATTTCTGTGCATTGATTTTGTATCCTGCCACATTACTGAATTTCTGTATGAGTTCTAGTAATTTGGGGGTGGAGTCTTTTGGGTTTTCCACATAAAGTATCATGTCATCTGCAGAGAGAGAGTTTGACTTCTTCTTTGCCAATTTGAATTCCTTTTAGTTTTTGTTGTCTGATTGCTGTTGCTAGGACTTCTAGTACTATGTTGAACAATAGTGGTGAGAGTGGGCATCCTTGTCGTGCTCCTGATCTAAAGAGAAAGGCTCTCAGCTTTTCCCCATTGAGGATGATATTCACTGTGGGTTTTTCATAGATGGATTTTATGAACTTGAGGAATGTTCCCTCTATCCCTATACTCTGACGAGTTTTAATCAGGAAAAGATGCTGTATTTTGTCAAATGCTTTTTCTGCATCAATTGAGAGGACCGTATGGTTCTTCTCTCTCCTCTTATTAATGGGTTCTATCACATTGATTAGCGAATGTTGAACCACCCTTGCATCCTGGGGATCAATCCCACTTTGTCGTAGTGGATGATCCTTTTAATGTATTATTGGATTCTATTAGCTAAGATTTTGTTGAGGATTTTTGAATCCATATTCATCAGGGATATCAGTCTGAAATTCTCCTTTTTGATGGGGTCTTTGCCTGGTTTGGGGATTAAGGTAATGCTGGCCTCATAGAATGAGTCTGGAAGCTTTCCTTCTGTTTCTTTTTGAAACAGCTTCAGGAAAATAGGTATTATTTCTTATTTGAATGTTTGGTAGAATTCCCCAGGGAATCCATCAGGCCCTGGACTTTTGTTTTTTGGAGGTTTTTGATCACTGCTTCAATCTCGTTACTGGTTATTGGCCTATTCAGGTTGTCAATTTCTTCCTGTTTCAGTCTTAGGAGATTATAGGCTTCCAGGAAGGCATCCATTTCATCCAGGTTGCTCAATTTATTGGCATAGAGTTGTTGATAATAATTTCTAATAATTGTTTCTATTTCCTTGGTGTTAGTCATGCTCTCTCCCCCTTCATTCATAATTTTATTAATTTGGGTCCTTTCTCTTTTCTTTTGGATAAGCCTGGCCAGTGGTTTATCGGTCTTATTAATTCTTTCAAAGGACCAGCTTCTAGTTTCATTGATCTCATCTACTGTTTCTGGTTTCTAATTCATTGATCTCTGCTCTAATCTTAATTATTTCTCTTCTAATGCGTGGCTTAGGCATTGTTTGTTGCTTTTTTCTCTAGTTCTTGAAGATGTAAAGTTAGTTGGTGATTTTGGGATTTTTCTATTTTGAGTGAGGTTTGGATGGCTATGTATTTCCCCCTTAGGACCATATTTGCAGTATCCCATAGGTGTTGGACCAATATGTTTTCATTCTCATTCTCATTGGTTTCCATGAATAGTTTAAGTTCTTCTTTGATTTCCTGGTTGACTCAAACCTGGTTGATTCTTGAACAGAGTGGTCTTTAAATTCCAAGTGTTTGAATTTCTTCCAAATTTTTTCCTGTGATTGAGGTCCAGTTTTAAAGCATTATGGTCTGAGAATATGCAGGGAATAATCTCAGTCTTTTGGTATTGGTTGAGACCTGATTTGTGACCCAGTATGTGGTCTATTCTGGAGAAAGTTCCATGTGCGCTCGAGAAGAATGAGCATTCTGTTGTTTTAGGGTGGAATGTTCTGTATATATCTATGAGGTCCATCTGGTCCAGTGTGTCATTCAAAGCTCTTGTTTCTTTGTTGATTTTCTGCTTAGATGATCTATCTATTGCTGAGAGTGGAGTATTGAGGTCTCCTACAATTAACGTATTGTTATCAATATGACTCTTTATTTTGGTTAACAGTTGGCTTAAGTAGATGGCTGTTCCCATGTTGGGGGCATAGATATTTACAACTGTTAGATCTTTTTGTTGGATAGACCCTTTAGGAATCATATAGTGTCCTTCTATGTCTCTAACTACAGTCTCTAGAGTTAAATCTGGTAAATATAGATTTATAATATATAAATATAAATATAATATAAATATAGTTAAATCTGTCTGATATAAGAATTGCTACCCCAGCTTTCTTTTGAGGTCCGTTGGCATGGAAGATGGATCTCCATCCCTTCACTTTCAGTCTGGATGTATTTTTAGGTTCAAAATGAGTCTCTTGTAGACAGCATATGGATGGGTCCTGTTTTTGTATCCAATCTGCCACCCTGTGCCATTTTATGGGAGCATTTACGCCGTTCATGTTGAGAGTGATTATTGAAAGATATGAATTTATTGTCATCATGTTGCCTGTGAAGACCTTGTTTTTATAGATTGTCCCTGTAAATTTCTGTTCTATATCACTCTTGGGGTCTTTCTCCTTTTATAGAACACCCCCTTAATATTTCTTCCAGGGCTGGCTTAGTGGTCACATATTCTTTCACTTTCTGCCAGTCTTGGAGGCTCTGCATCTCTCCATCCATTCTAAATGACAGCCTTGCCAGATAAAGTATTCTTGGCAGCATGTTCTTCTTGTTTAGTACCCTGATATGTCTTGCCAGCCTTTTCTGGACTGCCAGGCCCCTGTGGATAGATCTGACGTTATTCTGATGTTCCTCCCTCTGTACATAAGGAATCTCTTCCCCCTAACTGTCCTTAAGGTGGTTTCCTTGGTTCTAAGATTTGCGAGTTTTCCTATTGCATGCCGGGGTGTTGGCCTGTTTTCCTTGATCTTGGGAGGGGTCCTCTCTGCCTCTAGGACACGAATGTTTGTTTCGTTCCCCAAATTAGGGAAGTTCTCAGCTACAATTTGCTCAATTATATCTTCTAGTCCTCTCTTTCTCTCTCCACCCCCTTAGGGATCCCAATAATTCTGACAATGCAACATTTCATGGTGTCACTTATTTCTCTGATTCTATTTTCATGGATTCTGAGTTGTTTTTTGCTGACCTACTCTTTTCCCTTCTTGTCTATTAACTGGTCTTTAGATCACTAATTCATTCTTCTGCCTCACTTACCCTAGCTGTTAGATTATCTAGATTAGATTGGATCTCATTGATAGCATTTTTAAGTTCTGCCAATTCAGCCTTCATTTCTGCCTTTGGAGACTCTATGTTGCCATTAATCAATTTCTCCCTTCTAGCTATTGTCTTCACAATTGCTAGTCTGAATTCCATCTCCAACATCTTGGTTATATCTGTATCCATTTGTAAATCTGTGGCATAAGTCATAGTCTCTGAGTCTCTCCTATTTTGGGGGTTCCTCCTCCTAGTCATTCTGTTGATGGGCGGTTGAGGTAATGTACAGAGTCCAAATTATTGACCACAACCCAAGCAAGATGCACCTCTTTTCTAGGGATCTTAGGGTTGTTGGCCTCTTGTTTCCACAGCCTGTCTTCTGGAGGAGGGGCCTGCCATGCTGTTACTCAGGTAACCCTGTTTGGGCAAAGTTGCCCTGCCCTATGTGGCAGGGGATGGGCTCAGTGAAAACCGGTCTTTTGTGGCTTCTGTTCTCTGGTGGTTTTCCCTCACGGTTTTCCATGTCTCTTCCGAAAGTCAGAGCAGAAGAGATCGTTTCCGGCACTCGCCTCAGAGCAGAGAGATCACAGTCTGCTCTTCAGTGAGCTCTCCAGACCACACTATCTCTGTTTCTGTCTGTGCTGCTATAAACTGCAGCGTCTTGGGCTGTGTGCCCCTCCACAGCACTCCCAGTCCTCACCTCCAGATCGGGGCACATCTCTGCCCTTTGTGCTTCTAAAACCACCAGCCACCCCCAGTTTGCACATGCAGCCCTGCTGCTCCAGGTTTCCATCTGGAGGGCTGCCCTAAAGTCCTCTCTCTGTCGCTACCGGTCTGCAAGTCTGTGTCCAGTTCCCAGCACGGGAGGCTATCCATCACCGGTGGTGCAGGATCCCAACAGCTCGGCTCCCTCCCCCTTCTGTTTATCCTCCGATATCTGCCCGCAGAATCACGGCTCCCCGCTTCGTACTTTGAAACCAAACACCTGCGATATTCTGTTTGTAGAGATCCAGATCTGTCTTCTTACATCTCAGGCTGATTTTGTGGGTGTTCAGAGTGGTCTGGTAAATATCCAGCTCAATTTCGAGGAGGGTTGGAATAGGGTCCCCTACTCCTCTGCCATCTTTTCGCACAGTACTGTATTTATAAAAAAGTCTACATATAAGTGGACATATGCAGTTCAAACCCATGGTGTTCAAGTTTCAACTATACCATGAACAATTATATGCCAACAAATTCAACAACTTAGAGGAAATGGATAAATTCCTACAAAGATACAACCTACCAAGACTGAATCATGATAAAATAGAATATCTGAACAGACCAGTTACTAGTAAGAAGATTGAATCGGTAATCAAAAATCTCCCCAAAAAACAAAAGGCCAGGACCAGATAGCTTCACTGTTGAAGTCTACCAAAATTCAAAGAAGAATTAATACCATCCTTCTCAAGCTCTTCAAAACATAGAAGTGGAGGGAACATTTCCAAACTCACTTTATAAGGCCAGCATTACCCTGATATCAAAATCAGACACAGAAACCACAAGAAAAGAGAACTATAGTCCAATACCCCTGATGAACATAGATGTACAAATCCTCAATAAAATATTAACTGAATTCAACACTACATTAAAAATATCATACACCATGGGATTTATTCCAGGGATGCAAGGATGGTTCAGCATCCACAAATCAATAAATGTGATACACCACATTAATGAAATGAAAGATAAAAATCATATGATAAACTTAATAGGTGCAGGACAAACATTTGAGAAAATTCAACAACCATTCCTGTATTAACAACTACAACTGAGACTTTTTACGGAACATTATGTACTAGACAGCTTTCCAAGGGCTTTATGTACATTATTTTTTAAAAATATTCAAGAATTCTATTGTATAGTTGAAGAAACTACTAATTAGACTACGTACATGCAGAGAATCATGCAATGAATCTGTGCCTTCTCAATCTCCAAATCCATGCCTGTAACCCCACTGTTCTATGACTTTCCTGGATAAATCTTAACTTATTCTGGTCAATAAGAATTGTTCCACTGATGTTCAAGGCACTTGCCCACAAACAGCGTGGCTTTTTCTCTGCTCAGTATGTTGTTTTCTCTAGTAAATGGCTACTGTTAATAGGAAATGATTGGTTTCCCATGATACGGAGAAAGTTGGTTGTCCAAGACAGTAGCAGAGGTCAGTTACACAGTGTTATATACTTCTCAATCTAACTGGCCATTTCCCCACTCAGTGAATGGCTTTAAGCTGACTTGCCACACCATTAACTGCTGAGATAGCACTACCTAGGGAGTCAACAGGGAGCTGACATTGGTTGTTTCACCTGTATTTGTGATATTTTGACGAATTTTCTCCCTCTTGGCACTGTCAAACTTCACTATAGCCAATCTCAGATTTTTCTCGCTCCTTACGACAAGTCACTGAAATCAATACCAGACAATACGGTCTTTCCCTTCTTGATGACAATAAAAGAGTGACTGAATCACATGCCCAGGCTTTATAGTAATAAAGGGCAGAAACATACATAAAAGACTTTTATACAAAAAGCTTTCTTGGGAGTCTTCGATTAAGGGGTAGCAGTTGTTATATTCCTCCACCAGACTGACCCAACCTTTTCACATGCAGCTGCACAGAAGGAGCAGATAAGGAAACCCTGAAGAGATCTGAAACTGTCTAGAAGCCTACTGAGGATAACAAGGAGGATAGTAACAATAAACCAACACATATTGAGTGTTTACTGTTTTTCAGATATTGTTCTAAGAGCTTTATATTCATTGTCTCAGTTAATCCTCACAATCTCGTGAGATGGAGATACATACCATTACCATGCTGATGTTATGGATAAGGAAACTGGGTCTTATAATCATTAGGAAGCATTTCCAAAATTCCTCAGTTATCTGTTATGGAACTGGGATTAGAATTCAGGCTAACTACAGAACCTGGGGATTCAGCTGCATTCTTATATTGATATGTGCAAAGCTCTTCTTCAGGTGACAATAATAGGAAATTGCTTTTTGGTGTCTGTTACCATAAAACTGCATTGTCAATCCAAATGGTATTTTAGGGGAAATTACTCTTGAATAGAAACCTCGCACACATTCATATATTGGCCCATATGTTTATTAGCACTCTGAAGGAATCTGCTATAAATGCTATACTGTTCCTTGGGAGAAACTTTAGTTCCTTTGTTGGTGTTCACACTGTACCTGTATTGCTTTTCAGGGGACAAGGTTACTGGTTAGATTTCAACCTTGATATAAAGTAACTCTCCACCCAAAGAGTGTAATTCAGAATACTTGCCTCTAGGGAGTGATGCCTCATTATGTAGTACTGGCCAATTATTAGAAAGTCTGACAGTACCCAGATTAAAATTACTCAGTTGGAAAGAGAAAAATAGATCACACTTCTGTAACTGTACAGACCTAGCATTTGAGCAGACAGGAAAGTTAGGGGAATAAAATATGTTTTCTGAAATGTCTTTCATTAACCTAAATGGTGTTCTTTTTACCTCCTTCTTAAAAACCATAAGGCATGGGACCAAAGGTCAGAAAGGAAAAAGGGTAGAACATTTTGATAGCACTTTTTTTCAAGATAAAGAAGATAAAAGTTATAGAAATAATTTATGCAAAATTAAATATTTTTTCTCAATTTAACACTTTGGGGGTGGGAAGTAAATAATTAAATTCACTGCAAGTTAAATGCTTTCTGGTAATTGATAATGGCAACTGAAAAGAAAAGGACTATTTTGATATTTAGTGATTTTTAAGAAGGGCAATACCTACCATAACCTATAATTCCAATCACACCCACCATGAAGACCCAGAAGAGGAATCCAGCTGTGAACCTCAGGAGTATCACAAACAACCAACTAAGGAGCATGGCGATAGTCAGCCCACTAGAGGAAAAAGCATACAACACAGACAGGGGTCAAATGTGTTAAACATAACATAAAGTTAACAGCAAGACAATATTTTCTATTCAAAATAATTCTCAGATTATTTTATTTTAGCTGGCTATAGAAATATTTATAATATTAAAAAGTATAAACAATAGTTCCTATTAAGATTTTCATATGAAAGAGTAGGACCATCGGGAACTTCATACAGGAGTCAATATTTGTGTACCTGGGTAAACAGAAGTTCAGTAGCAACCACAGTTCAAAGAAAAACACAATTCCTCCAACCTACCATTTTGGCCTATCTGCCACAGTAGCCATGACGAATTTTTCTCCCCCCCCACACGTCTCACTAAGTGATAAATTATAAAACAATATCCATGATACTAATAGAAGGAAACCCTATACAACAGAATTATCTAGAAGTAAGGGAACAGTCTTAGGCCAGAAAAGAAAAATAATTGCCCCACACAGTTCCTGAATCCATGATTTTGTAGTCATTATTATGGTCTAATTATCTTTCATAATTTGTGATGTCTGACATCACCAGACATCTATTTCAGGTCCCCAGTGATCTGTAGGCCATTATATGGAGCCATGATACGCCTTCTGTATCTCCTGGGCCATATGACTTTATCAAGCAGTCAGCAGCATGACTTTTTTTAAATTTTTTTAATTAAAAAAATTTTTTTTAATTTTTTTTACTACTAGAGATACTTCTCCCCACAGCTCATATATCCAGGTTAAATCCATATTGGATTTTTCTAGGTAATTTCATTAAACAGAATTCATTAAGATTAGAAATTTGGATGACACTTCTATTAAGAACTGATACCTCCGATGCTCCTTCAAGTTTCCAAACAGAAACATAGCCTGGTACATTTATTGAGCTTATTGTCTCCAAGTATTATCTTTTTAAAAAAAATCTTAATAATTACTGTTACTGGATAGATGTCAGTATTGTATCAAAGTAACTTCTAAGGTCACATCCTTGCAGAGCCAATGCTTTCAACTCCAGAAGTCATTCCCTATTAACATCACAGATACTTTAATGCTTAAATATTAAATATGGATGAAGGATTATTCTATGGCATAGTCCGAGAGGAATATTCAAAAAGGTCAGGGGGAAGAAAAGAAATATAGCTGTTTATTCTCTGTTTTTAATTCCTGGCATAAAATTCTAACTGAATAAATAAAGTCATGGCATATTAGTCTTTGGCTTTATATTTACAAGATAGATGGAGAAGAGAAGGGTCAAAAATAGAGGGAGTGTTTATGTTCTACTGGTGTGAACAGTGCCTGGGTGGAGAGGGTTTCAGTGTGTGTTGGGAGTGAAGTAAACAAGAAGGTCTATCATAATGCATACTTTTTCAGATAATAGTTAAAAAGCCAAAATAAAGAAGAAATGTACAAATTATCTAATGATATTTGAGTTTGACAATGGGGAACCAGTTTAACTATTGTCAAGTATAGACTACAATCTGTGCTATGGAGAGAGATCCTGAAATACTGATACACACGAAAATAATTATTGCATTTAAGACAAAACATCGAAATGAGTAAAATCTCAAAAAACACTTTCTAGTTTTACAGCTCTACAAACTAGTCACTGGTATTTTACACAGTTTTGACTTTATTAAGCATCATATAGTTAAATATATCTATCTTATTCCCCTAGTGGTTTTATAACTGTTCCTTGAACCCACATTTTCAACGCATCTTCTGTGTTCCAAGGACCACACTAGGAGTTACAAAAGTAGAGATGAGTTAGACATAGTTACCATGGTAAAGAATTCATAGTTTATCATAGAAAAAGAGCCAGGTAAATAACATAAAATTCTAGGTGCTATATAGATGATAGATATGTGTGTATGTGTGTGTGTGCACACTTGTGCACACACATGCATGTGGGTAGGAGGAACACATGGAAAAAGTAATTATATCTGGAGAAGTCAAGAAAGACTTCATAAATTACACAAAAGCTGATTTTATTTTTATTTTTTAAAGATTTTATTTATTTGAGAGAGAGAAGGAAAGAGAGAGAGAGAGAGAGAAAGCACTCAAGTGGGAGGGAGGGGCAGAGGGACAGGGAGAGGCAGGCTCCCCACCAAGCAGGGAGCCTGATGTGGGCTGGATCCCAGGACCCCCGGGATCATGACCTGAGCTGAAGGCAGACGCTTCACAACCTGAGCCACCCAGGTGCCCCAAAAGTTGATTTTAAATAATGAGATGGAGTTGCCCAGGACACAGCAAGGATGTGCCAGGAAAGAGAACAGAATGTGCAAAAACATGGGGGTTTGACACTCTAGGAATGGGTGTGTTATTTGATGTGTTTAGAATATAGGGTCAATCAAGTAACATGGGTGGAGAAGAATCTGGGACACTAGTTGGACCAGGTTGTAAAGGGCCCTGTAACTATCTGAAGAAGTTTTCTCTTTGCTCTTTGATCACTAGGGAACCATAGGTGATATAAGAGCCAGATAGTAGCAATAGCCTTAAATATATCAAACACAGGTACCCACTCCAGTAGAGTGATTGCATTTTCCTTTACCTTTCAGGAATGCAAATCTTATGGCTAAAAATTTTTAATCTCCTCCTTTCATATATTTTTTCAGCTCTTCATAACTATAGTGACCTTTGATGATAATAACAAACATTATGTGGAAAGGATGTGTTAAAAATAAGAGGGAAGGACAAATGAGAAAACAGACCCAGAGAAATAAAACTGCATCCACTGTAACATAACAATAAGAAGCAAACGTACTACAGATGTTGTCCCTGCATAACTTCAAGTATATTTATACAAGTACTTTTATTGGGAATTTAATGAATAAAGTTCAAAATTACATTCTTATAACTTTTGTAACACTGGGTATATTTCCAAATATCTTTGCCCCATTTTTCAGCCACAGGAACTGAGTCAACCTTTTATTCACAAATATGAATGGGGAATTTTTTAAGAAGATTTATTTGAGAGAGAGAGAGAATCAGGAGCAGGGGAAAGGGTAGAGGGAGAAGCAGGCTCCCTGCTGAGCAGGGATCCTGATGCAGGGCTGGATCCCAGGACCCTGGGATCATGACCCGAGCCGAAGGCAGATGCTTAACCGACTGAGCCACCCAGGCGCCCTGAATGGGGAATTTGAAGAAAGCATTCTACAAGGATAAAACGGGGCTGGAGAAGAAACACGAATGTTTGCACTTACATGAGAATCCAATACCAAGTTGTTGCATAGTCTTCAAATACTTTCATTCCAATTGCCCTTGCATCAAGGATTTTATTGACACGACTGAATTCAAAGAAGGAAAAAATCAATTATTTTGACTACCGCTAAACAGAAATGTTCTTGTTATGATAAAAGGGGTTTGCAAGCTGCTGTTCAAAACATATTTTTAGAAGCCATTTATCAAGAGGCACTCTTTCCTCAGCCACAACAATATGTGAGATGTCACTTTGGTAGACTACAAAGGCCACTATAGCTATACACACAGAGAATGTAGCTTTCAAGAATGGTGAACAGATCCCTTTTCAACGTATGTGACATGTCCTCAATATTGTAGTAATCTCACTGTAAGAAATGAATTTAAATAAGATCAGTTTTTAGCTTACAAAATCCATAGCATCAAGAATGAACATCATTCTTAATTCCCTTTTCTAAACCTCTGACAGCTGTGTAGCAGGAAGACACCATGGGGCACATACAGAAAAGTGCACAAATCATTAGTGTCCAGTTTGATGGATTATCAGAAGTGAATGCACTATGTACCTACAATATTGTTCTTCCTTTCCCTCTGTGCCCCAGTTACAACACCTCTTCCTTCCCCGAAGGTAACCACAATCCTGACTTCTGTGATAATAATTTCCTAGTTTTCTTTTTCAGTTTTACCACTTACATATGCATCGCAGGGTAATTTAATTTAGTTGTGCTTGGTTTTGAATTTTTCTATCAGTGGAACTGCACTTGTACTATTATTTTGTAATTTCTTTCATATAGCTTTATATTTGTGAAATCCATCCATGTTGCTATTACATGTGCAGGACCATTCTACTTGGACTGCTAAACTCAAGGAAGAGAAAAACATTTTTAGAATATCTTTTATGTTTCACTTTTAATTCAACAATTGAGCTACACAATGATACTGTGTTTGTGCACACATGCGAATGTACCCACCCAGAGAATTATATTTCCCAATAACCTGAAACATCACAATGTGTACACCAAGGAAACAGTAAATTGACTTCACTGTATTTAGTACATAGAAACTGATATGGTCCTGAAACAGCATTACCAAGGCTGTCTCGCCTTTCTTAAGGCCCTCTTCCCTTTAAGACATCTGGCAGTATCATTATCTTAGTCATTTTTTTTTGATTGGTGATTTAAAAAGCATCTTTATATTGTGTTCATTCAACAAGTAAATTAAGGTCTTTCAATATGCTTACTGAGATCCCAATTCTATACCTGTTGATAATCCACGGTGACATGTATATTTCATAATCATAATTCTTCCTCTATAACCCTTAACCTAATGGAAGCTTTCGTTTTGTGTACAGTAATAGGATGCATCCAAACTGAAAATAAGAAGGTAAACAAACATACTTTGCAGCTCTCCTGAGTTCTATAGCATTTCTTTTCTTTCCACTTCCATCTTCAAATATTGTCTTATTTCCTACTGTCAAGGTGCCATTTTTAGTAGTGAAGTCAGGGAAACATCTCTGGAGAACTGTAAAAAAATAAAATTATGGTAAACACTTTTCTACTTCTTCCTGTGTAACGTTTTCCCTTTCTTAAGCTTTCTGTTATTTATAATTAAATTCTTGCTAGACAATGTATAAACATACTGCTCAAAATGATAATTGCCCATTACTTGATGGTCAGAAGGCTTTCTGATGGTTCTAAGACACATGTAGAAAGCAAATATGATCACAATCTGAAGATTCACTCTAAACTTGATTATTTTACACATGGTATATTCATCAAGTAGCCAATAAGTAAGATGCACAGCGCAGGTTTTAAAAGAGTAATATTGATAACATATCTCACATGGTAAAAACATTTTAATAAAAAGGCTACATTTATTGTATGACTGAGTTTACTTTTTTGTTTTAGGATTTTATTTATTTATTTGAGAGAGAGCGAGCGTGTGCACATCGGCAGTGGGGAGGGGCAGAAAAAAGGGAGAAGCTGACTCCCTGCTGAGCAGGGAGCTCAATGAGGGGCTCGATCCCAGGACTTAGGGATCATGACCTAAAATGAAGATGGACGCTTAACCAACTGAGCCACCAAGGTGCTCTGAGTTTACTTTTTCTTTTCTTTTCTTTTTTTTAAGATTTTATTTATTTATTTGACAGAGAGAGACACAGCGAGACAGGGAACATAAGCAGGGGGAGTGGGAGAAGGAGAAGCAGACTTCCCTCGGAGCAGGGAGCCCGAAGCGGGGCTTGATCCCAGGACTCTGGGGTCATGACCTGAGCCGAGGCAGAAGCTTAACGACTGAGCCACCCAGGCACCCCTACATTTTCTTATTAAAAAAACTTAGATACTTCTTGAATGAAACATTGAAAACTGGAGATTAGTGAATAATTCCTTGAGAAACAAGAACTAGCTCAAACTTCAGGCTACTAAAACAACTGAATTTTTATTTTTGAAGTCTTAGTAATTTGTCTCCCAGCTTTCTCATTTACCTGGTGTTTTGGAGGGGCTGGAAATAGAAATTCTAAAGCTATCAAAATGCCCCACACTTTGTAGACTAGCATAATTTCTCCGAAGAGCTACCTCACTGTTCAATCTTCTATGCACTTATTTTGATTAAATAGAATCCTTGCCTCTTTACAAATCTGTATTATTAAAGTATTTTAAAACCCCAATTTTAAATCAAGAGGGATGAGAAATCAGAAGTGGATCATTTTTATATTTTTTCTTACAAGAAGAATCACAGATTTGCATGGGTTTTCAGGGAATTTAAACTTGAAAATGTTAAAGGAGTTGATATAGGGAAAGAAGAAATAGGTCTTTACCAAGGCTTTTCTGACTTTTTGGGCTTAAAATGATCTCCTGTCTACCTACCTCCATCTTCTGTAGCACTTAAAATATGGCTGATTCCATCAGTATCTCCCTAATCTTTTTCTGGTTCTTCCCTGGCAAATTTGACATAGTAGTCTCTACCAGCTGCTTCTCTTCCCTCTCAATCCAATCACATGTGGCATGCCCCAACCACTCCAAGGAAATTGTCTTCCCAGTGATCCCAATTATCTCCTAATGGCCAAAAACTCCAAATACCTTTTAGTCATCATCCTACTTGAACCCATTACCTAGCACAGTGCTTGGTACATAGTGGAACTCAGTAAATATTTCCTGTTGAGTTAACTTTTCTGAGTCTTTGACATAGTATACAACCCCTGCCTTCTTCCTTTGGCTTACATGCCCAAGTTCTCTCCTGCCCTCCCTTTAGCTTTCCTGTGCGTTTTTTCCCTTGCCACTCCTTAAATAGGACTGTTTCCACCTACAGAGTCCTCCAACCTTGTTCTGGGCAATTTCACCCAGTTAGTTCCAATGACTAAATATGCTCCTTATATATTTGGAAAATAAAGAAAATAAGAAGGAAGATAACAAAATACATAGTCCTACCACCCACAATGAACTCTAATATTTTAGATAAATTTCCTTCTAGTCTTTCTTCTACAAGAATTTTTTTTGAGTCATAACCATAAAATAAATGCAGGGTTTTCCCTTGTTTCTTTCTTTTAATATTACTTATTTCCTTTCATAAACTATTTAATAAGTGAATTTTATTAGCTGTATACTATTCCATTAAGTAGTATACTTAATCACCTATTGGGGGAATGAGTACAAGTTGATTGTGATGTTCACCATAATGTCTCCTTTACTGTACTGTGAGGAACTATGCCTTATTCATTTCTGTGTCCCCAGTGTACGTTTTATATTGTGTGATTTAACCAAACTATACTTGTAAGGGCAGGGATGTCTTATATTCTTATGCCTATATCTTCAGTGACTAAGGATTCATTTTTATCTTTTTGTAACATTGTTCTTGGCTACTGACACTTGTTGCCCAGGGCTTCCTGGCAAAATGCAGTTGCTTGCAAGACCTACACCTTTACTTCATGGTCCTCAATGACCCAAAGAAAAGGGAGAAGGGCGCATAAGGCATTGTGTTTGGTGGTAGCTACTTCGATGGTACCCAAATTTCTACTCAAATAGAAAATGGTACGTGGCTTTCTACTCCAATAGAAAAAAGAAGAAAGAAGAGAGGAAATGCCCACAGTTTTGTCATCTCCAAAGCATCCATACTATTTTGGCATATTTCTTTGCAGTATTTTTCTTTGAATAGCCTTTTTTATTTTAATTTATACATGCTTGTCATTATAATGCATATAGCATTTTATTTAATATCATACTATTTAATACTTATATTTAATAATTCTAAAATATTTCATTTAATGAATACACCATAATTTATTTAAAGTACTTTCTTGCTCTTGGACATAAGTGTTTCTTTTGCCTTTCCTTTTTTTTCTTTTTGGTTCTTCTGAATAGCATTGTGATGGGCATCTTTATGTAAAGTTGTTTCTCTGTAGTTAGGATTATATTTGTAAGAATGGGAAATTAGTGATTATTTTATTTTTTTAAAAAGTTACTCAAAGTTTATATAAATTTTAAATAATATTTATAAATCTTAAAAATATAAAATATTGATTCCTTTCAGAGATATATAAATATTTCAAGTTTCAAATTATAGGACAAGTTTATGTCCCACCATTGCCCCCCAGGCAAATTCTGAACAAACTCTTTGGACGAATTCAGGGGTGAGTGTGCAAGATCATGTCTGTGTGTGCCTATCTGTGCTCATAGAACACCAAATAATCAATCTGGGCTTTTAAAATCAATTTTTAATCTTTTCTGTGTATGTTGATGCAGCAAAACTCCAAAACTACCAGAGCTCCAGTGGAAATATCTCTGTCTGGAGTCAGGAGAATGGGCTTTAGCTTTGGCTTCCTCCTAATTAACTCTGGGACATTAGGCCAGTCATACAACTATTCTTGGCTTCAATTTTGTCAATAGTGAAATAAGGAACTGAATTGAGTAACTTTTTATGATTATATGTTCTAAGATAAGTAATAACCACTTACATGGCTTGCTTGGAAAAATTGCTATTGGACAATCATCATCCAGTAAGACTTGTGTGACAGTCTAAAATGGAAGGAAGAGTATGTTAACATTTCAAAGGCTACGTAATGACAACTTTTACTCTCAGTATAAAAATTGTGTCCTTTGAAAATTTAACTCCATAATTATCTCATTATTTCATATTACTATCCTAATAAGAGTGGTTTTAAGATTATCACACACACACACACACACACACATACTTATTTGACAAATGCTCTAAAATGTCCTAACTGTAATTCAATCAAATCAACAATAATAAAACCAGACCCACTGAAGCCAAGACACACCTTTGAAAGTGTGTATTTATGTCTTAGACACATTCTGAGACTCTAATTCTTCAAAAAATTTTTTCTGGAAAAACAGCATCTTCTCTAAGTTAGAAGCCATTAATACTATTTAACATAATGGGGCTTTAGAATTCCTTTATAAGTCTCAAACCTAGGGTTTGAGGATTTTTTTTTAATGAATAATTATCAAATTGGGTTTGGAAATAAAATTCTACTTGTTACTAAGTAGCCATGGATCTTCATCACCACATTAATGAAATTGTAACATTAATAAAATCAAATGACATTAGCTCCTACATCTTGATGGTAAAAAAAATGCAGCCAAGTAGAGAATTTATTAGTTTCAGAGAATAGTTAAAGCTAACTTACGAGACTTAAGAGTCTTGCATAACACCTGAAGTCTACACAATGCTAAGCTATAAATGGTGCATGTGTGTTTCTATGTACCTTTGTGTTTTAATGCAATAATACATAATCATTTCCTAGATGATTTGGGAGCTTGTCTATTACAAATGCTCACGTTACACTTGAGATTGACACAAAAGTTAAATTCTTCTCTAGTTTTAAGCTTAAACACACATACCTTTGCAGGCTTAACAAAAGGGGATTTGCAGAACTGGCTGTAGTACATCCAATAGTGTTTGTTTGTTCTGTACATAAACTGTATTTCCATGTAAGTTAAAAATTTTTCTGGGCACTTGGAGACACAGATCTGTGAAGAAAAGGAACACAGTGGTGGGAACTCAATTGAGTTGAACAAACCAAGGAAGTAGATGTAAGATTAGACTTCTAAGTTATCTACCACTATAAAGAGCAAAGCACTATTTTCCATCTAAGAAACTTACGTCAATTTTCTAATTTATGTAAAAAATAAAATTTCATGTACTAGTTATCAATCTCTACTCCTTGACCTTTGATAATGATTTGTGTTAAGACAAGAAGATGTTGTACAATGACAGACTTGTTTTTAACTTCTGATTTTGAGAAATTGTAGATCTACTTGCATCTGTGAGAAATAATGAATTCCACCCAGCTTTATCCAATGGTAATAACTTTCACAATTACAGAACAATATCACAACCAAAAAATTGATATTGTTACCATCATGTAGATTTCACCAGTCTTACATGCATTCATTTATTTGTGTGTGTGCATGCACACACATGCAGTTCTATGCAATTTTATCATGTGTAGATTCATGTGACCACTACCACAGGACAATGATGGATCTTTAATAAAATATTTCCTTATTAGTTTCTGAGTTAGTAGATAAGAATATAATGCAAGATTAATATTTGCAAGATTAATTTTGTCCATGTAGTTTATGTATTTTCAAGGTTAGAGTCTTGCTTCCTTTTCTATATATGAATAAAATGGTCATTAAACATGCTCCAAATATTGATAACTTATGCCACTAATAATTATCAGTGCCAGTGAATTCTCAACAATTCTCAAAATATAATTGGGGATTTATTACTATAAGAAACTAACAAAATTGGGGCTATTTGTGGCAGTCAATCATTATTATAGTCTTTTACCAGCCAAATGTAGGCAGAGAGGTCACCAATGTAATTATTTTACATGAATGACCTTAGAGGGCCTATTAACACCAAACTAGATCATTGTGCTAGTAGTCCACAGAGTCACTGTGGAGTGACTGAAATCCAATTAGGAACTCCACAGAGAGAAAGCAGAACCTGAGAAGATACACTCTATTGGCTTTGCTTTTGTTTGTAATTGAAAAAAAAACAAAGATCCTAGCAAGCCATGAGAGTTGTAGCCCTTACACATTCTCTCCTTCAGTTCCTCCTTATGAAAGCCTTCTCAGCTCTGACTTGCTGCATCTCCCTGCTGTACTTTGTTAACTTCTCACTGGCCAGATTCTAGCCCAATCCATGGGCAGCTAGGTTAAAACACCACTGCTGAGCTGACATCTCTTTCCCATTCTTTGGGTCTTGTTTCTACTGTATGCAAAAATATTTGGTGTCAACTCCACAGCCAAGGTAGCAGGTGGATAGCTAAATGGATATGTCCAATCTCACAGTTAATATTGTTTTGTAGTAGCAGCAGCAGTGAAATTTGTGATTTTCTTTAACAAACCACTTTTTGTTAAAGAGAATCACAAATTTCTTCTAGAAGTTCTGACAAGGCAAACAACCTGTCTCCACATTCACGCCTCCATATGTATTTTCTGTCAGTTTCTCATATATACATAGGCATTCACACACACACACACACACACACACACACACACACACACTCACTCATTCACACACCTCTAGAGGAAATATTGAAATTTCACAGGTATCTTTCTACAAAAGCCGAAGAACTGTTTAGGGACATTCAAAGCCCCCAACATGCTCACATTTTTATAAAGAAGGCTAAGGTTATCATCAATGCAAATATAAAAATTTCACTCTGATTGGAGCTGAGTATACCTTTAACATATTGGAAGATACTTTACATTTAGACTTTGACAATTATATGGCTTTGAAAGATAACTTCACTAGTTCCCCTACTGGGTACATTTAAATGGATTTATAAAATGAATATTGAAAGTACTAATGCTTTCACAGGCCTTAAATAACAGTAGGAACTACTGAGTTGGGACCATGATGATTTCTGTATTCCTAAATACATACACATACAATGTATACTACATATTAAAAGTGCTGTGTATGCAACATATACAAGAAGGTAATTAAAAATGGCAAAAAGTGGTTTGTTAAAGAGAATCACAAATTTCATTCCAGACACAAATGAACTGTTAAAATACAATATACCAATTGGTCTTTACTCTCTCCCTCTATCAGACCAATTTGTTCATTTCAAATACGATGCTGATTAGTAGCAATCAACATATAGTTAGCCAAAAATGAAGGTCACATTGAGGTAGGGTATCCTAATTGATCACAGTGTGTCCTTTAAATGCTTGTGACACATGTCTGGACTATGCTGGCAGTTAACAAAAAACATAATGCATAAAAATATGGCTTGGATCAGTAGATACACTAATGCCTGGCAGACTAAAAGCAAATCTCCATTACTGGCAGGTAAATACATTCTGACTCAATTCTTTGTGTAACCACAAAGGGGCACTTTAAATGTAGTTCTTCATCATTATTTTTATATATGCAATTCATATAGGTTTAACATTCTAATACAAATCAGAATTTGGTGAGTAGAAGAGCTATACTGTAGGTTAAAAGACTACATTTGGTATGAAAAAAGCATATTTATTAAGTAATCTATGGTGTACTTAACATAAATGTAAATAACATGGACATGGGTACATAAAAAACAAAGATATTTTTGTCTCACCATGGGAATGATGGATTTGTACAGTGGGAAATTTCCTAGACTGGGAGGAGGAAGATATTAATTCACTCATTTATTCCTGCAACAAATACTTATTGATCACCTACTCTCAGCCTGTTCTAGGCACTGGAAACACAATAGTGAATAAAACAGATAAAAACCCTTGCCCTTAATCTGTTTACTTTCTAGTAGAGGCTAAATGGATAACAACAAGTAAGTAGAATTATTTGTTACAAGATGGTAAAAAAGGCTATGGAGAAAAATGGCTAGAAAGGAGGTTAGAGGTACAAAGTAGCTGAGTAGGATTCCAGTTTTACATGGGTAATCAAGGAAGGCCTCCCTAAAAAGGTAACATTTGAGGAAAGACATGAAGACTATTGATCAAGCCGTAGTCATTTGGAGAAAGAGTACTCTAGGCAGAGAGAACAGCAAAGTCTAATGCTCTGAGACAGGAGCACTCCTGGATCCTTCAAAGACAACAGATGGGTAATATAACCTGAGTGTAGTGAGTAGAGAAAGAGTAACGGCAAATGTAGTCAAAGTTGGACAGACAGTGAAGGATCCTGTAAGGCCACTGTTAAGACTTTACTTTTAAACTCAGTAACTTGGGAAGCCATGGGGGCAAGGGCTGAACAAAGGAGAAACATAAATGTGACATATTTAATGGGATCACACTGGCTGCTGGGTAGAAAAGAGACTGTAAGGGGTAGAAATTAGGGCAAGGATAGAATCAGAGAGACCAGTCGAGAGGTCATTGAACTAATCTAGGAAAGAGATGATGGTTCTTTGGAAAAAGGAAGAGAAGGTGAAGAGTAGTTAGTCCAGGTGTATTTTGAATGGAGACCAGAGGAATTAGCTGAAGATACACACATGAGTGCAAGAGAAAAAGAGGAATGAAGGATGATTCCGTGTTATTTGTAGCTGACCTCAACTGAAAGAGGGAAGACTGCTGGGTTTTGGAGAATAATTTTAAGGATGAAGTTAGAGATTAGGAATTGAGTTTTGGAGATGTTAAATTTGAGATGCCAACTAAACATCCATGTAGACACATTGCATAGTTGGTTGCATATAAAGATGAGGAGTTCAGGGAGCAGACTTATCTGGAGGGCATATATAAATAAATTAGGGAGGGCAGCATGTAGATGATGTTAAAACCATAAGACTAGATGAGATCACCAAAAGAGTAAATGTAGATTTTTGAAAAGGACTAAGCTTGGTGATGGGAGGGAGCTCCAACATTTCAAGATGTTGGAAAGATGAAGAAAAACCAGCAAAGGAGACTAACAAAGAGTAGCCAGAGAGTTGGGAGGAAACCTAAAAGAATGTTGTGCCCTAGAAGCCAAGTCAAGAAAGTGTTTTAAGGAGGAGGGCTTGAATAAACAGTGCTGTTAGATCAAATAAATGTGGAAATGAGAATTGGCCATTGGTTTAATAATATGGAGGTCCATGGTATCATTTGGAGAAAATTGGAGTAGGAGTAAAAGCCTGAATGAGAAGAGAGGATTTAGACACACTGAATATAGACTATTCTTCTGAGGACTTGCAAAAAAGAGGTACAGAGATATGGAGCAGTACCTGGAGGGCGGGGTGTGTTGGATCAAGGAGAGAATTTTTTGAGATAGAAGAAATAACAGCATGTTTGCATACTGATGGGGATGATTTAGTAGAGAAGGAAAAATGGTAATAAAAAAAAAAACCAGAAAATTCCTGGAATGATGTGCTTGAGTGTGTGAGAGAGATATAATGCACAAATGGATGGGCTGACCTTAGGAGCACAGGCAGTTCATCCACATTATGACAAGGAAAGGCTGAAGAAGTATATGAACATAAATGATGACAGGTAGGCAAGAGGATATTACTGTAGGAGCTTTTAAAAGTTGTCTTCTAAACACTTACACTTTCTCAGTGAAATAGTAAGCAAAATCAGAGGCTGACAAAGAGATTGGGATGGAGTTCTTAGAGGCTTAAGAGGAAAAGGTGTGGAACTGTTTTCTAGAAATTGTTTCCTAGCTAGGATAGTGAACAGACAAGGGGTTTGTAGTGTGGCTGTGGGACAGCACTAAGGGCCCACTGAGATTAGTGGTTCTGAATCGAAGGAACTATTATGTAGGTTTTCTTCAACAACTCACAGCTACCTGAGTTCAAGCATGGAATAGGCAGAGTTGCACTTAGCTAGGGATGAAGTTTTGCAGGAAGTACAACTACATGGGATGGGGCAAAGGAATTGGGGGTTTATATAAGGGAGTGAATTTAAAGAGGGGTCATGAAATCTAAGTCAGACAGAGAGGGAAATGAAAACATGATGGAACTGAGGGATACGGTGAAGGGCTTAACATTAGGGTTTTGTAGGTCCCGGCGAGATAGAATGATTGTAATTGGAATGTTAGAGGGATTGAGATGGGCAGACATTGGGATGTTTGAAACTGAGATTACGAGGGGTGGTAATTACTGGTATGACAAGGTCAAGGATTTGATCTTGGGAGTGGGTGACTGTGGTAGAAAACAAAGTCTTGTGATAGAGGTAGTCACAGAACTAAGATGCCAATATCTCAAGTTGGCTTTAGTCTCAGCAGGAAACAAGATATCAAAAGTCTTTGAGAGAGATGAAGAAGAGAGCAAGCACGCAGATTTACAAACTAGATCAGAGAAGATCTTTGGGTGCAGTTTACTAGTACATGGAACAAAGAGGAAGCAAATAAGTTAGAAGCCTATTACATTTTTGAGGCAGTTGTGCTGCCAAAGAATTCATGACCTAATCTGAAAAGGCCTCTGACTGTTAAAATAATCTTTGAGGTGCTAAATTTGCACAACAGGAAGGGAGCTTCAAAGTTCTATGGCCCTCAAAAGAGCATATATCTCCAGTGCTCAGCAATGATGTGGTCTGAGGCTAGCAGACAGGAAATAACCTCCCAGGTGGTTAAAGGGCCATAGGCTGAAATGGGGAATACAATCCAGGTCGAATAAGAATGTTTTCCAGTGCCATGCACCAGAAACCCCTGTGCATTTATCACTCCTCCCTTTCTGAACTGGAGTTTGTATTCTAATAGTCCCAGCCTCATACCCCATTGTGAATTCAATGTGATAAAGAGAGGATGTATCACCCAGAGATCCTTGGACTTTGGGTTAAAAATAGTACTATGTGGGATGCTGGGTTGTCTCCCTTGGGAAGAAGGGTATTCTGGAGGACAGAGGGATAGACTATAGAAGACCCAACTAACTGCCCATTGAAGTCTATGCCTTATCCCACAATGGCATTGCTTTAGTCCTTCTTTCTTGCATCTAAGTGTGAACATATAAAAATAATATGCATGTTGTAGGAGTAGAAATGTAATGTGTGAACACTTCTAAACCAAGGCTTATAAGAGCAGAGATGCTTATTTATCTTGTTTCCTTCTGGCAAGTGGATGCAGATGACAAGAAGGACTTAAGACAGAGCCACTAGATGAAAGGAGTCTGGAGAAGAGTTGCCCACTGACCAAAACCGCCAACCTTATACTGTCACATGACCAGAAGCAAACTTTATTATGTTAAGTCACTGAAAAACTCGAGTTTATTAGTTATAGTAGCTAGCTTTGCTCTTCCTAATACAGATCTTGAGAAAAATACCACTTCTCAGGGTTGCAGTTTGTTCATTTTATAAAAATAGGTGGTTCAACAAAATCACTGAGAATCTTTAATGATACCATAATGATTAATCCTGCTTCATTTTGATTGTATATGAACAAACATGAGCTCATGCTTATGTCTTCCCACCTTCTATAAATTCAGCATTAACCATACACACTCAGAATTCAAATGGAATTGCTGATTCTTTTATCCAAGAATGTTCAAAATTGCAATGCATTTTTTGCCTTACCTGTGTGGTAGGGCACTGTAAGTTTACCACCACAGAGGGACTGGTACAGCTGAACAAGTTAAAGTAAAACAAAATGGTCTTGTTCCTGTTAAGAAAACAACATAAAATAATCTTTTTAGTGACTGTGGAAGTAGTCCATATCATTTCAGACCCTGTACACTTTTAATATAATGACCTTTAAAATTTGGCTTCATTTTCCCTAGACAGCTACAATATAGTCCCCAACTCCCCTTTAGGCTGCCTAACATTCAAAGCTCCTTTTTGTAATAGTAAAAAACTGAAATCATTAAATTGTCCATCAACAGTGGATTGGTTAAAGAATTTTAGCCCACAAAGAAGACTGTATCACCACTGGAAAATAACGTTGAAGAAAATGTTTAATGGATGGATAAATTCACAATACATTAATTTTAGGAAGCACGTTACTAAAGAGTATTAAAATATAATTAGATTTTAATTTTTCAAAAACAGGTAAAGCATACGCAGAAACAATATATATGAATGGTGGGATAATATGTTTAACTTTTGTACCTTTATGGATTTTCTAAATTTATTACTTTGGTAAACTAAAAAAAGATAATTGAGTGATATCTTCTGTTTGAAATTGTGGTCAGTAGCATAGTAATGAGGCAGGTTGATACTCACTTTAACTAGCATTGAGTGAAGTATTACTCTGCCATTTAGCAGTCAATGATTCTCTTTTGAATCTCAATTTCATCTGCACAATGGGGATAATACCAGCCCTACTGACTTCACAGTGGTGTTGGGAGGACATAAGAGACTATGTAGTGAACTCAAGACATGTGGCTGTCCAACTTTAATATGTATCTCTAAAATTTGGGAGTGTTTGTTGAAAATTGTGATTCCTGACTCCTTCTCTACCCTTAAGAGCCCAAATTTCAGGATATGAGGCCCAGGAACTCACATTTTATCCCTATTCTCCCCAGATTTATCTATTTGCTTTTATATAAATTCCACTAGCCAACATATATCATTATTTTTAGATGTAGAGTTCAATAATTCATCAGTTGTGTGTAACACCCAGTGCTCATCACATCACCTAGTTACCCCATGCCCCCACCTACCTCCCCTCCAGCAACCCTCAGTTTGTTTCCCATAGTTAAGAGTCTCTCATGGTTTGTCTCTCTCTCTCTGATTACTTCCCATTCAGTTTTCCCTCCCTTCTCCTATGATTCTCTATGCTGTTTATATTCCACATATGAATGAAACCATATAATTGTATTTCTCTGACTTATTTCACTCAGCATAATACCCTCCAGTTCTATCTATGTTGATGTAAATGCTAAGTGGTCATCCTTTCTGATGGCTGAGTAATAATCCATTGTGTATATACACCACATCTTCTTTATCCATTTGTCTGTGGACATCTCCGCTCTTTCCATAGTTAGGCTATTGTGGACACTGCTGCTATAAACATTGAGGTGCAGGTGCCCCTTCAGATCATTATGTTTGTATCTTTGGGGTAAATAACTAGTAGTTCAATTGCTGGGTCATAGGGTAGGTCTATTTTCAACCTTTTGAGGAAACTCCATACTGTTTTCCAGAGTGGCTGCACCAGCTTGAATTCCCACCAACAGTGTAGGAGGGTTCTCCTTTCTCCGCATCCTCGCCAACATCTGTTGTTTACTGTCTTGTTAATTCTAGCCATTCTGACTGGTGTGAGGTGGTATCTCATTGTGCTTTTGTGTTTCCCTGATGCCAAGTGATGTTGACCATTTTTTCATGTGTCTGTTGACCATCTGTATGTCTTCTTTGGAGAAATGTTTGTTCGTGTCTTCTGCCCATTTCTTGATGGATTATTTGTTCTTTGGGTGTTGAGTTTGATAAGTTCTTTATAGATCTTGGATACTAGCCCTTTATCTGATATGGTATTTGTAAATATGTATATTAATATTAATGTAGTGTATCACATTGATTGATTTGCGGATGTTGAACCACACTTGCAGCCCAGGAATAAATCCCATTGGTCATGGTGAATAATCCTTTTAATGTACTGTTGGATCCTATGGGCTAGTATCTTGGTGAGAATTTTGGCATCCATGTTTATCAGGGATATTGGTCTGTAATTCTCCTTTTTGATGGGGTCTTTTGTCTGGTTTTGGGATTAAGGTAATGCTGGCTTCATAGAAAGAGTTTGGAAATTTTCCTCCATGTCTATTTTTTGAAACAGCTTCAGAAGAATAGGAATTAATTCTTCTTTAAATATTTGGTAGAATTCCCCTGGAAAGCCATCTAGCCCTGGACTCTTGTTTGTTGGGAGATTTTTGATTAAGGCTTCAATTTCCTTGCTGGTTATGGGTCTGTTCAGGTTTTCTACTTCTTCCCATCTCAGTTTTGGTAGTTTATAAGTTTCCAGGAATGTATCCATTTCTTCCAAATTGCCTAATTTGTTGGCATATAGTTGCTCATAATATGTTCTTATGACTGTATTTCCTTGGTGTTGGTTGTGTTCTCTCCTCTTTTATTCATGGTTTTATTAATTTGGGTCTTTTTTCTTTTTGATCAGTCTGGCTAGGGGTTTACTGATCTTATTAATTCTTTCAAAAAATCAGTTTCTAGTTTCATTGATCCATTCTGTTTTTTCATTTCTATTTAATTGATATCTGCTCTAATCCTTATGATTTCTGGTCTCCTGCTTGGTTTAGGCTCTATTTGCTGTTCTTTCTCCATGTCCTTTAAGTGTAAGGTTAGTTTGTGTATTTAAGACTTTTCTAGTTTCTTGAGAAAAACTTGTATTGCTATGTACTTCCCTCTTAGGACTGCCTTTGCTGTATCCCAAGGGTTTTGAACAGTGTGTTTTGATTTTCATTTGTTCCCATGATTTTTTTTTAAATTTCTCTTTAATTTCCTGGTTCAATTCATTGTTTAGTAGGATGCTTTTTAGCCTCCATGTATTTGAGTTCCTTCCAAATTCCCTCTTGTGATTGAATTCAAGTTTCAAAGCACTGTGGTCTGAAAATATGAAGGGAATAATCCCAACTTGTGACCCAGGATGTGATCTATTCTGGAGAATGTTCCATGTGCACTCAAGAATGAGTATTCTGTTGTTTTGGGATGGAATGCTCTGTATATATCTGTGAAGTCCATCTGGTCCAGTGTGTCATCCAAAGCCCTTGTTTCCTTGTTGATCTTCTGCTTAGATGATCTATCCATGCTGTAAGTGGGGTGTTAAAATCCTCTACTATTATTGTATTATCAATGTGTTTAATTTTGTTATTAATTGGTTTATATAATTGGCTGCTCCTAAGTTGGGCACGTAAATATTTATAATTGTTAGATCTACTTTTTGGATAGACCCTTTAAGTATGATATAGTATCCCTCTTCATCCCTTACTACAGTCTTTGGTTTAAAATCTAATTTGTCTAATATGAGGATTGCTACCCCAGCTTTATTTTGATGTCTGTTAGCATAATAAATGGTTCTCCACCCCCTCACTTTCAGTCTGGAGGTGTCTTTGGGTCTAAAATGAGTCTCTTGTGGACAGCATATCAAAGGGTCTTGCTTTTTTATCCAATCTGATACTCCATGTCTTTTGATTAGAGCATTTAACCCATTTACATTCAGAGTAACTACTGAAAGATATGAATTCAGTGCCATTGTATCACCTGTAAAATCACTGTTTCTGTTTATTGTCTCTGTTTCTTTGCTGGTCTATGTTACTTGTGAGCTCTCTTTGCTTACAAGATCCTCTTTAATATTTCTTGCAGGGCTGGTTTAATGTTCACAAGTTCTCTTAGTTTCTGTTTGTCCTAGAAGTTCTTTATCTCTCCTTCCATTCTGAATGACAGCCTTGCTGGATAAAGTATTCTTGGTCCCATGTTTTTCTCATTTAGCACCGTGAACATATCATGCCAGCCCTTTCTGGCCTGCCTGGTCTCAGTGGATAGGTCTGCTGCCAGTCTAATGTTTCTACCCTTATAAGGTTAAGGACCTCTTGTCTCAAGCTGCTTTCAGGATTTTCTCTTTATCTCTGAAATTTGCAAGCTTCACTATTATATGTCGGGGTGTTGATCTATATTTAATGATTTTGATGGGGGTTCTCTGTACCTCCTGAACTTGAATGCCTATTTCCTTCCCCGGATTAGGGATGTTCTCAGCTATAATTTGCTCAAATATACCTTCTACCCCTATCTTTCTTCTCCCTCTGGAACCCCAATAATTCTAATCTTGTTTTGCTTTATACTATCACTGATCTCTTGAATCCGCCCCTCACGGTCCAGTAATTGTTTCTCTCTCTTTTGCTCAGTTTCTTTATTCTCCATAATTTTATCTCCTGTATCACTTATTCTCTCTTCTGCCTCATTTATCCTAGCAGTAAGAGCCTCTATTATTGATTGTATCTCAGCAATAACCTTTTTTATTTCAACCTGATTAGGTCTTAGTTCTTTTATTTCTCCAGAAAGGGACTCTCTTGTGTCTTCTATGCTTTTTTCAAGCCCAGCTAGTATCGTTATACTCATTGTTCTTAATTCTAGCTCTGACATTTTACCAATATCCGTATTTATTAAGTCTCTCACTGTGATTACTGCCTCTTGTTCTTTTTTTCTGGGAATTTTTCCTTCTGGTCATTTTGTCCAGAGAAGAATAGATGAACAAGAGAACAAAAAAAAAAAAAAAAAAAAAAAAAAATAAAACATGACCCCAGCAAAATATACACTAGGCAAATCAGAAGAGAACAGAAACCAAAAAAGAAAAAAAAGGGGGGGGCGGGAAGAATATAACCAAACAGGTAGACAGAACAGGGTGATACATTTCATCCTGGATGTATTTTTGTCTGTTTGTTAGAAGACACTTGATCCCAAAATTGTAAAGAAGAAAAACATATATATACAAAAATAAAATTGAATACAGTCAAAGGAAGCCATAAATGAAGAATATAGCTCTAAAATGTAAAAATGAAAATTAAAAAAAGACGAGTTGATAACAGAAGCTAGTTGAAAAGGGAAAAAAGAAAAAAAATTTTAAATTGAAAGACTAAAGAATCATGAGAAAAAAACCTCAAATTCTATATACTATTTTCCGCTAGTGCAGGAGTTTTTCAGTTCTGTGTGATCCACAAACTTGGTATTCACCTGATGTTCCTGCTGATCTTCTATGGGAGGAGCCTGCTGTGCTGATTCTCAGGTGTCTTTGCCCGGGCAGACTTGCGCCACCCCTTGCCAGCTCAGTGTAAGCTGCTTCGGGTTACTCTAAGGGGCTTTTGTTCCCTGAAGGCTTTTCATGCCACTTTAGAGGATGAAAAAAATAAAATAAAAATGGCGGCGCCCTGATCTCCAGCCCCGGAGCTGAATGATTCCGACCCCCACCTCTTCAGTGCACCCTCAGGGAAAAGCAGGCAATCACTTTCAAGGGCGCCAAATTCCACAGACTCCTGAAGTGTACCCAGGGGAGGGCGGGGTGGGGAATGGGAGTCTCACCATGGCCCCGCTGCTTTCTGGGCGCCTGCTCTAAGAGCTGTTGCCTGATCCTGTGCATACCGCACAGCTCCTTCCATGGGAAGGAGCAGGGTCTCACAGCAGTTTTGCTGCTTGCTGGGCCCCTGCATCTGATCGTGCTGCAGTTTGAGCTTTATGGCAACACCTAGCTGAGAGGCTATTCTGAGGCTTGCTAACTGTAGCTGGCTTCCCTGTTCCAATGCTTGGGAACTCTGCTGCATGCAGGCACCCCCGTTCTTCCCCGTTTGGGGATCCTGAGACCATACTGTCCTACCTAGCTTTCTGCCCCACTTCACCACCTGAACACCTTTCAGGCAGAGATGTCACTCACCCGAAAAGACTTCTAAAAGTTCCGCTTTTATGCTCTGCTGCTATATCACTTTCCAGTTGCTGGTTTACGGAGGCTCCCTCCCCCAAAGTTCATCTTCCAATATAATGCCTCAGATTCACTTCTCTGCACCTCCACACTTTTCCTTGCAGAAAGTGGCCAATTTTCTATTTGTAGAATTGCAGCCATTCTTTTCTTAGATTACAGGTTGAGTTTGCAGGTGTTCAGAATAATTTTGATAGACATCTAGCTGAATTCAAGGGACCAGATGAAACAAGGGCCCCTACTCTTTCACCATTTTCCGTCCACTTCCTCCCCAGTAGGTTTAGATACAGGTGGCTTATAAACCATACCTTGAGAGAACACAGCCCTAAACATTCAAGCATTTGTTAAGTCCCCAATTAATTATTGTGACTACATACACAGAATAATGTAGAGTAGACTATTAACTCAGAATCGCCAAGTAGGATCCAAATGTAAAAATAAAGAAAGCCCTCCACAAAAAAAAAAAATTCTGGCTAGATTCTTGCATCATTTCTACCCTCTTCCTGCCCCGGAATGGGTGAATTTTTTTCCCAACTCCAAACTGCAGAGGGCTCTGAGAGAATCTCTCATACAGACTGAGGGTACATGTAGGAAAGGCAGACCAGCATCTCATTTTCAATTGTACATCTCTTCTGTGGCAGACTTATTCATCAACCCTCTGTGCCCACTTTAGAAGTGAGAAATGAAACCCAACGACCACAGAGGGTTAGAAAAGCCAGTGGCACAGAAATAGGACAGCCCTGAAGCAGCGTCTTATGGGAGGATGAAGAATCAAGTAAATGGGCTTGCACTTCCCTGGTGATAACTCATCTGACACCAAGAGACTGGTGGTGAGTCACCAGGGATGGAGCTGAAGGGGTCTGGAGGGTGGCAAGCCAAAGCTGATCTCTCAAATCAAAGGACTCTAGTAAGGACTTCCCCCAGAGAATCTCCTCTTGTACACCATGAGAGAGCCAGCTTTTGGATGCTTACCCCAAAGAGGGTATTGATGTCTAGTTAATCATGTCTCAGCTGCAGTAGTAATAAGCACATGGGACTAGGGCAATGGCCAGACGCTCCTCCTCCTTCCATCCCTCACAACACAAAGAAACAGCCAGAACCAAAAGAGAGGGAAGAGAAGGGAAAGGACTGACCAGGCCCTCCCTTCCTCTCTCAGTTCCCTTGCAGAGTTCAAACTTGAGCTGGGGGGTTGGAAGAAATGAGATTCAAATTTTAAATTGGACTACACTAAACTCTATAACAATAGAAAGGGTCTGGAAAAATACAGAATCCACCTGAGATGTTCAAGTGAGAAGAAGACAGACTTGCATGAACTCTGTTCAAGCCAACGATATGGGAAAAATAAACCCATTTCATCTTTGTAATCCTATCAAGTTCAGATGGCTGAAGAATATGGCCGTCAGCTTATAAACACTATGCACACAGCTACTTCATGATTCCCAAGAGCCAGCTTTGCTCTTTCACCAAACAGCCCTATCATCTACACAGTCTTGTGGTACACGTGATTCGAATTTGTACCTATGCAAATGAATATATTATTGTATGTCATGAATCATTGGAGTTCCTTGGGAGTAGTTAAAACTGTGAATGGTAAATCATTAAGTGTCAAGAGTCCCCCACAGTAAAATTGATTTATAAACTGCAAATGATACATAAACTCAAGTTATTCACCCGATTATGCTATTGTCAAGGGTAAGATTTATACCTTATTCACCTTTATATCCCACTTTTCCAACACTTATTCTAGTACTCGGCCCATTCTAGATTTTTATTAAATGTTGCAGAATGAATGAGAACAAGTCCAGAGTAAATTGTTGTTGTTTAATCTTAGAATCCTCCTTCATTTCCCAGTACAAATCTAAGGTCATTTAATTCCAGTCTGTCTGATATCTTTAAACTTCAGTGAACCTCATGTAGTGCGCTGGTGGCTCAGTCGGTTCTTGATTTTGGCTCAGTGTCATGCTTTCAAGGTTCTGGGATAGAACCCCACACTAGGTTCTGTGCTCTCCCTCCTTCCCCCCACACACGTACTCTTTCTCTAAAATAAATAAATCTTAAACAAAAACAAACTTCAGTGAACCTCAAATTCCTCAGGTACAGCATTGGTGGTGATGGTTGCAACTGAGCAATTCCGTGGGAGTGACTGAGGGAGTAACTATTTAACTTAAACTGCATTTCCATCAAGAAACAACAAAGTAAAATCAACTGCAAACTACTAGTTCAAAATGGTGTACCATGCACTTAAGCCTTCTCTCCTCTTTCCTGAGACTCATGGAAATAAAAGAATGGAAGTACAAAAAGGAATAAAGTTCACCACACCGGATGAGGGTGGGAAAGACAGGATCTGTTCACAATTGTACGGGAGTTCAACAATTTCTGGAAAACGGAAAGCATATGAGAGTATGTTGAGTGATGAAGATACCAGAGAGGGGTAGGGAAAGGGTGAGATACATCCTGCCTACTGGAAATCATGAGATGCTGGATTCAGAGTTGAAAGTGAAAAATGTGGTTGAACACAAGATTAACTGAAGGTTTATGTACAGAGCTACAGTACAAACCAGCACCTCTGTTTTCCCCATACCCTGGCACTTGGAATTCCAGCATCCAAGAAAAACATGTAAAACTGAGGCCTCCTTTGTGGAATGAACCTTCTGGGATTAGCAAAGGCTTTTATGGAATTTGGTGCCCCAGCCTACAAGCCTTCATATTTTGCAAACATATGCCTGACAGCCAGCTTCGTATCAGTTTATGCCATCGTGAAATCTGACAGCGAACATGGCCTCATCACCTTATACAGGGCAGAGGTCTCACAGGAAAACTGACCTACTAACATAACTGTGGGACAAATTCATACAAGCGACTTCTTTCTTTAATAATAATTGGTAATCAAGGGGAATCAGGAATGTAAGGAAGAATCAGAATATGAAAGAGAAAGACTAAAGTAAACAAAAACTGATGCTGGATGAAATACAATAATTTAGGGCATAGGATGGACCTTTAAAGAAAATCCAGTGTTTTCAAAATAATCCAAGCAGACTGCCCATAAAATAAAAATACTATAACATTACAAAGAAATAGAGGATAAGAGGGCTTTTAAAGATAAAAAATATGAGGAAGATGGAAGAGTAGGAGGACCCTAACCTCACCTCATCCCATGGATACAACTAGATAACACCCACATCAATATAAATAACCCAGAAAATGACCCAAAGACTGGCAGAACAGATTCTCCACAGCTAAACATAGAGAAGAGGCCACCTTGAAAAGCGTAGGAAGGGCAGAGACACAGATAGGAGTTAAACAGACCCACAGGATTGTCCCCAGGAGGGACAATGCAAGTACAGAGAGGGAAAAGAAACACACCCTCACACCAGGCACCCCAGGCATGGAGAACCTGCATAGGGAAGATAAACCCCCATGACATTTGGCTTTGAAAACCAGAGGGGCTGAATTTTGTGAGTTTTTACAATCACTGGGGCTTAGTACCTAGAACTTTAAAAGTCAGCAGGCTGGACTCTGAAAGAGCTGGGAGAACCTGGAGGAGGAGGAAACTGAGTCCCCAACCTTAAAAAGAGTGCAATAAACTGCCCCACTAAGATACAGCATAGAAGCAGCAGTTTGAAAAACACCTGGGGTATGAAGGATGGAGATTTGTTTACTAATCTGAGAGTGAAGGCTGGAAGGGTAGGGATTTTGAAGAGATTTCTCCAGGAACAAAAGAGCTGACAGGTGTCATTCCACCCCCCACTCCCCAGCTTAGACACAGGGACACCTGTGGGAACCAACACAGTGCCAACAGTTATTATCTCACTTGCTAACACTGTACCCTGCCCTGGCATTCTCCAGCAGACATGCCCATCCACAGCTAAGGCTCCATTCTAGGTCCACTCCCAAGCACACCTGAGCAAAACTTCCTGACACTCTGTACCTCACCCCCGTGTTCGCCTGCGGACCTGCCCCCTCCAATACAACTGTGGAGAGACCATCCAAAGTGCTACCATGAGCCTGGCAGTGTGCAAGAAGCCCTGACAGAGGCCAGCACAACTCCAGAGTAACTCCTGCTCTAGGGAGAGGGGATGATAACCACACACACCAGACTGAATTTAGCCACAACGGTGGGCTGGGGGCAGACAGCTGGTTTGACTACAGGCCCTTCCCACCAACAAAATCTTCTCAAAGGACAACGGAGGGAAAGAACCCTGCTACTGCCTCTCTGGCAAACATTTAGTCTGACTCAGCTCAAGTGCAAGGCAGCCACAGCCTGACCCACTAACAGAGGAAATAAATGCTACCCACAAGGAAAGAGAGCCATTGCAGATAACTGGACTAAAGGCAAATACAGCTCAGTTACCACAGCAGGGCACACACAACATATATAAGAGGCATTCCTAAAGTGCCAGGTTCTGGTAAACAGGGAACTTTGCAGGGCAGGGCACTACAGGACCTCTTTATAAGGCCATTACTTTCAAGAGCAGGAGATGTAGCTGACTTTCTTAACACATAAAAACAGACACGGAGTTACACAAAATAAGGAGACAGAGGAATTTGTTTCAAATAAAAGAACAGGACAAAATTACAGCAAGAGCACTAAATGTAATGAAGTAATACATATACCTGATAAAGAATTTAAAGTAATAATCACAAAAATATTCAGTGGATTTGTGAAAAGAGTGGAGGACCTCAATGACACCCCCAACAAAGAGACAGAAAACATAAAAAAGAACCAATCAGAGAAGAAGAAATAATAATGAAAAGTAAAAATACATTAAATGGAATAAATAGTGGACTAGAGGAAGCAGAGAAACAGATTAAGGATCTGGAGGACAGACTAATGGAAAGCAATCAAACTGAACAGGAGAAAAAAAATTAATACAAAATGAAAATAGACTTAGGGACCTCAGTGACACCATCAAGTGTACTAACATTCGCACTGTACAGATCCTAGAAAGAGAAGAGAGAAAAAAGGGGGTAGAGAATTTATTTGAAGAAATAATAGGTGAAAACTTGCCAAATATGGGAAAGGAAACAGAAATCCAGATCCAAGATGCACAGCAAACCCCCAACAAAATCAACCCAGGAAGGTCCACACCAAGACACACAGTAATTAAAATGGCAAAAAGTAGTGATAAGGAGAGAATTTTAAAAGCAGCAAAAGAAAACAGGAGCATACAAGGGAAATCCCATAAGGCTATCAGCTGATTTTTCAGCAGAAATTTTGTAGGCCTGAAGAGGGTGGCATGATATATTCAAAGTACTGAAAGAAAAAAAAAAACTGCAACAAGAATACTCTATCCAGCAAGGCAATCATTCAGAATAGAAAGAGATATAAAGAATTTCCTAGACAGGGCACCTGCGTGGCTCAGTTGGTTAAGCGACTGCCTTCGGCTCAGGTCATGATCCTGGAGTCCTGGGATCGAGTCCCGCATCGGGCTCCCTGATCTGCAGGGAGTCTGCTTCTCCCTCTGAGCCTCTTCCCTCTCGTGCTCTCTCTCTCTCATTCTCTCTCTCTCAAATAAAATCTTAAAAAAAAAAATTTCCTAGACAAACAAAATTTAAAGTAATTCATGACCACTAAACCAGCCCTACAAAAAATGTTTTTTTTTAATTTTTTTATTGTTATGTTAATCACCATATATTACATCATTAGTTTTTGGTGCAGTGTTCCATGATTCATTGTTTGTTCCTACAAAAAATGTTAAAGGGGACTCTCTGAATGGATAGGAAAGACCATAAGCAATCCCATTTCCTAGACGATTTTTCTACCCCATACACAAAAATAAAAATGGATTAAAGACCTAAGTGTGAGACAGGAAACCACCAAAGTCCCCTTTGATGATAACCTCTTTGAAATTAGTTGTAGCAGCTTCTTATTAGACACATCACTGGAGGCAAGGGAAACAAAAGCAAAAATGAACTATTGGGACTTTATCAAGATAAAAACTCCTGCACAGTGAAGGAAACAATCAACAAAATTCTAAGGCAATCTATGGAATGGGGGAAGATATTAGCAAATGACATATCTGATAAAGGGTTGTTACCCAAATCTAAAAAGAATTCAACAAACTCAACACTCAGAAAACAAATAATCCAGTTAAGAAATGGGCTGAAGACATGAATAGACATTTTTCCAAAGAAAACTTCCAGATGGCCAACATACATGAAAAGACGCTCAATATCACTGATCATCAGGAAGATGCAAATCAAAACTACAGTGAGCTATCACCTCATTCCCGTCAGAATGACTAAAAATAACACAGGAAACAACAGGTGTTGGCAAGGATGTGGAGAAAGGGGAACCCTCTTACACTGTTGGTGGGAAAGCACACTGGTGGAGCCACTCTGGAAAACAGTACGAGTTTCCTCCAAAAGTTAAAAATAGAACTACCCTATGTCCCAGTAATTGTACTACTAGGTATTCACCCAAAAGATGCAAAAATACTCATTTGAAGGGATAAATGCACCCCGATGTTTACAGCAGCATTATCAACAATAGCCAAATTATGGAAAGAACCCAAATGTCCATCTACTGATGAATGGATAAAGAGTATTTGGGGTGTACACACACACACACACACACACACACACACACACACACACACACAGGAATATCACTCAGCCATTAAAAAGAATGCAATCTTGCCATTTGCAACAAAGTGGATGAAGCTAGAGAGTATTATGTTAAATGAAATAAGTCCATAAAAGAAAAGTACTGTATGAGTTCACTCCTATGTGGAATTTAAGAAACAAAACGTATGAACACAAGGGGGGAAGAAAAGAGAGGTAACCCATAAGACACTTAACTATAGAGAACAAACTGAGGCTTGCTGGAAATGAGGTGGGGTAGGGGAGATGGGTTAAATGGGTGATAGGTATTAAGGAGGGCACTGGTTGGGAGCAGCATTGGGTATTATAGGAAGTGATGAATCACTAAATTCTACACCTGAAACTAACATTACATTGTATGTTAACCAACTGGAATTTAAATAAAAATGTAAAACCAAAAAAAAAAAAAAAGAATCCAGGAAGTCCAAGGTGTGAATAACAGAATTCCAAAGAGACAACCAATAAAATGGGAAGAATGAAAATAGCTAAGAAATAACTGAAGAAAATTTTCCAGGGCTAATGAGAATCCTACTTTTTCAGAATTAAAGGACTCAAGACTGAACAAAAATAATTTAAGAAGAGAAAAAGACCTATGTCACATTGTGAGATTTCAAAACACTAAGAATAAAGAAATGATTTTAAATGCCTTTTCCAAAAGAAAAAAAGTCACCACAAAATGTGTGAATCAGACTGGCATTAGCCACACTGGATGCCAAAAACACTGAAACAATGTCTTCAAATTTCTGACAAAAATTGTCTTTCAAGGTACAAATCTATCAGTAGGCCATCAGTCAACTATAAAGAGAGAAAAGAAAAGTATTTCTAGGGAAAATACTCAGGAATTTACTTCTCAGGAAATACACTTCCTGTGCTTCCTTTCCTTAGGAGGATCATTGAGAATGTTCTCCATCAAAACAAGGGTGTCAGCAAGGAAAACAAATTGGCAAACAGGAAACAGTACACGGGACATGTACATACTTTAAAAAGTGTCAGTTGTTTATGTGAAATTAAAATTTAAGTGGGTATTCTGTGTTTTTATTTGCTTAATCTGGCAACTCTAGAATCAGGATCCAATCTAATGGGGTAGACAAGTCCCAAAATTAAAACTTTGCAGTAGATCTGAAATTTACCAGGTCCTGAGTGAAACAAAAGGACAGAGGCCCTGCAGGGCTGTCTTCAGAGGAAAGGGACCTCTGAAAAATGGGGTGATTGGGTCCTGATAAAGTCTATTCACAAAAGCTTAGCATAATACCTTCTAGGTCCATCCATGTTGTTGCAAATGGCAAGATTGCATTCTTTTTTATGGCTAATATTCCATTGTGTTTATATGCCACAAAACAAGCGAACAAATGAATACAACAAAAGAAAAACAGACTCATAAATATAGAGAATAAACTGGTGGTTGTCAGAGGGGCAGGGGCAGAGAGATAGGCAAAATAGGTGGATGGGGATTAAAAGGTACACACTTCCAATTATAAAATAAATAGGTCACAGGGATGAGAAGTACAGCATAGGGAATAGAGTCAATAATACTATAATAACTTTCTGTGATGACAGGTGGCAACTACCCTTGACATAATGAGCATACTGAAATGTATACAGTTGTTGAATCACTATGTTGTACACCCGAAACATTATAAGTCAACATTATGTGTAATTACTTATTACATTACCTATCAGGTAACATTGTAAGTCAACTATGAGCCAATTAAAAAATTTTTTAAAGAAAAAATCTTGTTGGCAAACAAAATATAATTAAGAATGTTAATGCCCTACGTTAAAGCAAACTAAAATGTGGGAGGATACTAAACCACTAATAAAGCATAAGATTTGACTTTGGTATCAGTGACCTAGTAGACATGAAAATGGAAGGCCTGCTACTGAGTAAAGTTTACATAGTTATAACAAAATCAAAGTCTTTTGTTTCCAACTTCTAGAATCAACCTACCAGTAGAACATGGAAGGTGATGTAATGTATGGTGGTTAACATAATAAAATAAAATTTAAAAAAAAGTTGTGGAACTGAACTTCATAACAAATTTGATTATGTAAAAGGTAAATATAGAAAGTAGAAGGGGAAATGAAAAGAAAGAGGGAGAGAAAGGTAGCAGGGTAATATCCTTTTATATAAAGAGGAGTCAAAACACTGACAAAAGTTAATGGAACAAGAAATAGAGGTGTTAGTATACTATTTAAAGTCACAGAAGTAACCATATGAAAATCTACAGGTAATAATCTAACTGCAAACAAGCGAGGAGGAGGGGATCAGGCAAAGAGATACTATAAATGAGTTAAATCTTCATTTTTCATAGCAGGCTGGCAATGGATACTTTTTTAATGCATACTTTCTAACACTAATAAAGCACAAAACAAAAGAATAAGCATATTACTTAAAGTTATGCAAAAAACCACCAGAGAACTAAGGCCAGTGTTAAAGACTGAATGTATCCACCCACAAATCCATATGTTGAAATCCGAACCCCCAGTGTGATAGTCCTAGGAGGTGGAACTTTCAGGAGGTGAGTGGTCATGCAGGTGGAGCCCCCATGAACAGGATTAGGGCTCTTATAAGAGACCCCAGAGAGCTCTCTAGCCCCTTCCTCCATCTGAAAATGCAGAGTGGGGACTGCTCTCTGCACACTGGGAAACAGGCCCTCACCAAGAGCCTGACCACACTGGCACCCTGATCTTGGACTTCCAGTCCCTAGAACTGTAAGAAATGCATTTCTGTCATTCACAAGCCACCCAGTCTATGGTATTCCGTTATAGCAGCCTGAACTTACTAAGAGAACCAGAGAGAGAAGAGAGGGTCTCTGTGGAATGAAATTGTCATTAAGGAGTCCTAGCACGGGAGACCATTGCTTTTATTGCCTTTAGAAGCTCTTCGTTAATGTTCAGTTTACTTTCACATGCATATATCTATATAAGTATATAAATATATTGATATAGATTTTTAAAAATTAAATCAAGTAGTACTTCGGGGCTTGTAGTGCGTTCAAACAAATTTGTGAGACCTCCTTGCTATGTTATGAGAAGTTCTTCAGTAAACTGAAGACAAGTTTTCTTGCTTGACCTAGATGCCAAATTGATGCAAAACATAAATGGCAGAGTTTTGTCCTTTTAATCTTAGCTCTTTCTCTAACTGAATCTCACTCTAAGGATGGGTATTTTCATCTAATTTGGTAACTGTGCTGCATCAATGTTCAAAACACATCTACAAGCTGAAGTTTTTGTAGTAGCCAGAAGGTGGCATCAAAATCAATTGAGTGGAAATCGCAAAGAACAGGACCAAACACAAGTATCAGGAATAACTTCCCTGAAAAGCCGAGAAAGTTACATCAACAGAGCACTCCATTTTCCTTTGAGGTCTCTGTTTTATCTGTTTTGACATTTTAGAAAACCCCCAGTGCTCTCCTAGTGTCTTTTTGGTTAGGCATGGATATACAAAACACAAAATGGCCAAACTCTACATCCCAAATATTATCACACTATTTCTAAACACAGAATTTAAGCTTAGTAATAAGGAAGGTCTTTGAGAATTGAGAATCTAAGGGTTGCTGTAAGTACATCATGACACTAACAAGTACAAATACTCTGTTACAGTCTAACAAGTATTTCCTGGACTGTATTGTTTGGGGGGCTTAAATTAATTACACATCCTGACATAGATGCATTTCATTTTACAACAGAAGGGCGCGCGCGTGTGTGTGTGTTTTAATTTAATGATATTTTTACCAGTTTATGTTCAAGATTTTTAGGACTGGTAAACATGCAACATTTTATCATAGGACTGTACTGTAATTTATTTAATTAATCTCTGTTGATAGCCATATAGGCTATTTCCATTTAATTACTACTATTTCATAGTACCTGTATCATTATAACATCAGGAAATTTTACGCAAATTTCCACTAGGTAAGTTTCTAGGAGGAAAACTGCTGAATCAGAAAGAATATACAGATTTGAAAAGTATTTCATAGAAGCCACTTTTAGACAACAGGCTTGAGAAATGGAAACTTGGTTAAGGCAGAAGGGACCAAAGTGACCCTGGCTGAATGAATACAGACAGGCCCATCAGCGGACCCACCTCAAAAGTTCCATAGGACCGCTAACTGATGGGCTACTTATAACCAGGCACAGTTACCAAATGGGAAATTCCGCATGTTGCCACACCTCCTCACCTTTCCCCTTTAAAAACAGCCCCCACCCACTACCTCCATGCTGATCACCTCTCCTCTACTGTCTGGCCTGCAGCTCCCTTGAGGTGTATTCAGTAAACTTCTATCTCCTTTGTTCTGCCTCAGGTGAATTCTTGTCACTATGGGCACCACTGGCTTCCACCCCAAGAGCCACCCCACATTTGGGCCCCCCCCCATCCGATCGGGAGACACACCACATTTAGATACCACAGTTTTGATAATTATTATATTTCATTACCAAAGTAGAAAAGGAGATGTTTTTAACACTGTAAAATTTTAATGTTTTCAATTTGACAACCTAATAAGCAAAAAAATGTATTAATTTGCATTTCTTTAACTATGGTTGAACAATACCTTGTATGATTATTGGCCATTATGTTATTTTCTGTTTATGACTTTTGCCAACTTTGATACTGAATTATTCTTTTCCTCTTTAATTTTGTACAGCAGTTCATATAATAAAGCTATTGACCCACTGTCAGTTACATATGTTGAAAATATTTTTTTCTGGATTGCCATTGATCTTTTAACTTTGCATACAGTGAGTTAAATGGTAATATAGTGGCAATATATTTTCAAATAAAGACTTCTTTACCCCATAATTCTATAAATATACCTCTGCATTTTCTTCTGTTACTTTTTTTATTGTATATTTTATATACAAAATCTTCAGTGTTTCAGTATTCATTTTGGTGTAAGGTAGGAGATAAATATCTAATTTTATATTCATGATAGCATTTCAGTTAATTCAGTACCATTTAATAATTCATATTTTTGCTACTGATCCAAAATCCCACCTTTATCACATTCCAAATGTATTGTATTTACTTGTATTTACTTCTTTCTGCCTATTTCTATGATAGTTCCACACTGTTTAAGTGATTGAAATCTGATATTCTCACAAATATTTTCACTTACTATTAAAAACTCTAATCATCATTTAAACTTCCTTGTTAAATTTTCAAATTAATATACAATTATAAGAATTAAAACAATTGAGAAGCTTAAAAATATAAATTATATTATGTAATTATTACATGATAATGATGGTATCAAAAATCAGTGGGGAAAAGAGCATATTATTCAACCAACTATTCTGAGATAATTGCATCTGCAGTTGGAGAAAAATTTTGATTCCTACTTCAGTCCATATTAAAAAAAAGAAATTCCGAGTAGATTAGAAATTTAAATGTAAAAAAGGGAACCATAAAATATTAGAGACATACAGGTGAATGTTTTTCAAGAGTAGGAAAGCAATTACAATCATGACACAAAATCCAGAAACTATAAAGGAAAAGTCAACAGAATCACTTCTTGAAAATATAAACATAATTTTTAATGGCTCCATTACATTAGAGGCCTCATAATTTACCATCATCCACATATTATTGGATATCTGTATAGCTTCCAATACATTGTTATTATAAATAATACATTAATGAACAAGTCTGTGTTACACTAGGATTGTCTTTGAATATCTTTATGTACTGCAATTTGTAGTATCCCATTTTTGTTGGAAATATGTAGGTCATTGGCTTAGGCCTAGAAAACTTACTGTTACAGAGGCCCTTTTAAAAATAGCCTATTTTAAGAACTAGAGATTTAGACATTTGTATGATTTTTTTTTTAACACCACCTGGTGCTTTCTTTGTCCTTCATAGTGTAAAAGTTTTTGGCAATGTTAGGGTTTTCTGAGTTACTGAGGTTAAAATAAGAATTACCACTCAGATGAGGACTTAGTCCAGTTTCCAATGGGCTACAAGGACCTTTTGTAGGAGTCCATTCATCTGTCATAAATTCAGTCTGATATGATTAAGGATTTGATCCTCACCCACTCCGCTGTCCAAATTTCTAGTTTCTCTTGATCATCTGTAATAATTCTACTCCATGAACTTTATTAACCCTTTCCTGAATCTATTTTTTAAATTTGTATCTCTTGGAATAATAAGCTCCAAAGTTATGGGTGGGCAACATACTGAACACACCAAATGTTCACATAAAAACACACACACAAAAATGTTTTGAACCTTATATTTTTGTTTTTGGTAGTAGTGAGGGCTGCTGTTGTTTTTGTTTTTTACCCATTCAATGCCAACTTTTATAGAAACTGAATTGGTTATGAAGAACCAGGAGATCTAGTAAAAAACCAGGTATTGCCAGAAAAGAAATGGACCAGTGAGAAAAGAGAGGAAATTTTCTAAAAATGTGAAATTTATGTTTTTGTTTTTGTTTTTGTTTTTAAGGTAAAGAAACAGAAAAATTGCCTTTGGAAATTGGAAACTTTTGTTATGATTAACATTAGAAAGGAATCTGATAGAACATTCTCCCTTGTTTCAGCTAGTCAGAGCCATTGTCTATAGCAACCAAGTAGCTTTGAAAAGCCTACCACTCACTGAAGATTTCTGGGTGGCACACACTTTCAAAAATGAAGTGATTTGTCAGTAGGCACTGTGGCAAAAACAATTCTAACTGCAATGTTTAGCTACTCAGAACTCAGCCTTCCAAAAGCCCATTTCATAAGGCATTTTAAAATATGGCTTCTGATAAAATCACTCGTCCAATTCATCCACTATAATTATACTTTTACTAAGCAGAGTCTTCATGCATTCTAATAAAATGCTGCATAACAATGACAACTTGTCCTAAGTCATATAGTATGAAATTTCCCAATTGCTTATATAGACGGTCTCTAGGGAAAATGGGAGGGAGAAACCTCCTTTCTGAATTTCAATCTTCTTACGAAGTCTAGTAGGATTAATGTAAAAATGATTTTGTTACCAGCTAGACCCTGAGACCTGGCCATTATGGCTCACCTGCTTGTACCCACCAACATTTGTCCCACATTTTCCTTAAGCTCTTCTTCCCAACTTATCTCTTAACTTAGGCAAAGGACCTTATGGGCATAACATCCCATGACGGACACTGAAACTACCCCTCAAGCAATGATGACTGCCTGAGGAAGAGTTCCGGTGGCCCAGACCACCAAACCTGTTTGAGCTAACCCCCCGACTCACTTCTGCACAGATGGACCATGAAGTGATCTCTGGAATGACCAACAATTAATTACCTTACCTCTTCATAATACTAAAATCTCTGCCCAAGATGGAGCACAAGCCTCATTTACATATCATACATACCGTATCTATATATATGTCTATATATTTCTATAGGCATGTTTCTTTAAGATGCATGCATGACCTTATACGTACCTCTGCATAAGATGACAAGGCTTTCCCATCTAAATATTCATCCTAACCTTAAATAAAAGGAACCCATTCACCCTTGCTCAGGGAGTCACAACTTTGGAAGTTATTTCCTGTGATCAACTTCTTTGGTGCAAATGAAGTTTCCTTTGTGTGACAACTCACCTGGTGTAGTTTCTACCTATGACTCACCAAGGAGCGAACTCATGCTGGTTCAGTTATGGTTTCTAGGTTCCAGCTTAGATGGCAAAAATCAGACAAAGGAAAGGTGGCCATACTCACTCATTGGGGGTGCCCTTCTGGCCACAAAAGTGGCCCTTGCTGTCTGTAGGGTAGGCCACTCTCCTGGGGTCTCCATGTACCCAGGCTGCAAGAACAAGAAAGGACAAAAACTCTATCAGCGACGGCTGACTAAAGGCAGTCCGATTTGAGAAATTAGAATGCGCCACGGCAACACACTAACCTCTCCCCTCAGTCACAGGAGATTATTGATTTTCTTCAAAGTAATTTCTTAATGAAAAGTAAAATAAAATATGGATGAATCAGTCAGAAAACACATTTCTTTTAATCTCTCAGGACTCATCTGGGTTGTAGCCAAAACCTGAGGTAATGCACTTAGAAAATGACATTTATTAGAATGTGAATTAGAGGGCACACTGCAAATGCTTGGTTGGCTAGAAGTCACTTTTTTCTAGGGCTTAAAACTAAATGACTTCATAGCAGAGCTAATAAATTTACAGTAAATATTATGATGTAATTCTTTTGGGTTATACATAAGTGAAAACCATTTAAAAATTCAACCGAATGAAACTGTAACACCCAATTCACATTGACTAGTTCTTTATGACTTCGTGTGCCATTATGAAAGGCAAACATCAGCAACTTTAGTGGCAATATATAATAAAGATATGCTGTGCATTTTGTTGGATAATCTCAAAGCTTAGTATAAATTTCAAGTGTTCTCAAACCTCATGAAAACTGAAGACTTGATTCTGTTTTCTCAGGAAATGCAGGGCTTTACCTTAGATAAACTTATCACCTTTATTTTCCAAGAATTATAAACTTGACTGGCAGCTAGAATATAGAATGACAGAAAGTAACATGCATTAGCTAAATAATACCCCCAATTCTAACTGAAATTTTCTTTTTTGGTTTGATTAACATAGTTCCTAAAAATCTAGAAAATGCATTGGCCATCGATCACACCTGCCTCTGCGTACGGAACACCTCTCTCTCTGTCCTTTGCTTCCTTTAACGGTTACCCAGCTATCTCCTTACCCCACATTCATTGGATTTGACAGTTCATGTAATAATTCAGTCACCCTTATGTACACGGCCTGTGTGACTTGGGAAGATAAAAAAAAATCAATTCTGAATGAGAATTTTAATATGGAAGAGAAATTTTTCTCAATAATTTTTCTCATCCATCCAAGTCTTTCCTTTTAGTATCTAAGTAGCCAGAAAAGTCTCCTTTGTCTCATTCTTTGTTCAATGTCATAGAAGCCAAATAGGTTTCATCTTCTAATACAGTGGTATAAAATCTGACTCATTCAGGCTGCCTTATCTTCTTGTCTTTATTTCCCAGAATAAAGATAACGGACTGTAAAGAAAGCATTTAAATGTCATCTAAGCGTTCAGTGGACAATGTCTCTGGATACTATTTCATTATATTCTGCTTTTATATCTTTTTTGGGGGGTCACATTTAGGCTAAAACTAAGAGGTCCACTTTTACCTATTTCCTGCAATATTTTTCTTTCACCCTGAAATATTTTATTCCTTTTCCATACAAATATTAACTCAGAAATGGCACGTAAAGAAGCATTTAGATTGCTAGGTTGGCTTTTTAATACATTTATGCCCCTGAAAAAGTCACTTAATTGTTTTAGCTTTGGCTTTCTAATCTGTTACTATAAAATGGGTATAATACCAAAGAATGTTAAGAATATGAAAGAAGACAAAGTAGAATGCCTAACATGGTGCTTTGCATGCAACATGGACTTGGTAATGTTCGTTCCTGTCTTATTTAGGTTTCCCCAACACAAATCCCTGAGACAAGGACTTTGCTATGGGCAGGTTAATTTAGGAGATAATTCTAGGAAGCTTAGGTGAGAATGAGAAGGGAAGGAAGCAAAGCCAACAAAAGGCATGTTAACAAGTGGGATACTGTTGGGGGCAGGGGTGACTCCATTCTGCTGAGGACCTTCTGAGGAACCACATAGAACACGTTTGTTGGGGGACATGCTGAAACAGTCTACCATAGCTGCAAGCAAATCCAGAAGAACTGAGGGGATGTGGGGTAGGACATTAGCAGAATCTACTATAGTTTTCTTTCCCTTTTTCATCAATCAATTAATAAAAGAATTTACTAAGCAACCACTATGTGTCCTGTACTAGAAGTCAATACCATTATAGTTTATATCAGACTTCCCAAGAAAAACACGAAAAGGAGACAACAAAATTTGCAGAAGCAGGCACTTGAGTGGCTCGGTTAGGTGTCTGACTCGAATTCTGCTCAGGTCATGATCTAGGGTGGTGAAATTGAACCTCAAGTCAGGCTCCATGCTCAACATGGAGTCTACTTGAGATTCTCTCTCTCTCTCTCCCCTCTCCTTTTGCCCGTCCTCACGCCAAGACACATTCATGCTCTCTCTCAAATAATAAATAAATAAATAAGTAAATAAATAATCTTTAAAATTTACAGAAGCCATAGAGAAGAGGTAAAACCTGGCAAAGACTGAAAAACGACTAGAACTTGGACCCGGTGGCCAGGAGCAGGGACGAAATTATAGATTAAGGAAACAGTATAATAAGAGCTTTAATGTATTAATTACTCACAGTGTGTCAAGTTCTATGCTAAATGTATTACATCCATTGTCTCATTTGAGTCTTGCAATAATTCTATAAGGTAGATATTATTTTCACCCAAATTTTATAGGTTAAAAAAAGAAGAGCTGCAGTTAAGAGATGGCAGTGAGGGGCAGAGGGCGAGGGCAAGGGAGAGGGAAAGAGAATCCTAAGCAGGCTCCATGCCCAGCATGTGAGCCTGACTGCACATTCCCAAGATCATGACCTGAGCCAAAAAAATCAAGAGTCAGACACTTAACCTGCTGAGCCACCCAGGTGTCCCTCAGAGTTTGATTTACTTCTCAAGGTCACAGTTTTTCAGTGGCATAAACAGGGCTTGAACTTAGGCTTGTTGCTGTCTAAGGCTCAAGTTTTAACCACTAGGCTAAAAAGCTGTAGTGCTGCCTGCTAGAGGATAATTTAGGAATGAGCTTGTTAACAGTGGGAAACAACACAGATTATCAGCTACATGAGATCAGCAGGATGTTGGACACATATGGTAGGAAAGGAGAGGACACACGTAATTTTGGAACCTTTGTCATTTGAAAAGAAAAACTTTATACTTGGCAGGAGAAGACAAGTATCAGGTTGGGAGGGATCTGATGCCTGGGGACAAAGGAGAAAGGGACCAAGATTTAATTGCCAAGGGAAGAATGCTCTTTCTCTGTTCTGTAGTTTTAAGCTGCGGCAGGTGGCTGTGATTATGAAGTTGCTGCTCCATCTCTCTACGCAGACTCTGGCACAGAAGTTGTGTTGCAGATCATCTGTGCTTGAGCTGGAATGACAAATCTTTCAGCTAATAGCTGCAAGGTCCGGTTCAACCAAGTCACCTCAGTCAAGGGTATCTAGTTTTATCTTCTCCATCAAGTCCCCATCTTGCCACACCTCCACTGGAGGAATTTGACCGGGGGCGGGGGGGGGGGGGGGAGAGGAAATGGAGATGTGCAGCAACAGCATTTTGTCTGTTAATAAACTAAGGACTGCTCACATTTTACTTCCTTTCTTGGAATTTCTCTATTCCACTTCTTGGAATGTGGTGGCCACTAGCCACTCGTGTCCACTGAACACTTAAATGTGGCTTACCTGAACTGAGACATGTTATAAGTACAAAATACACATCAGATTTTAAAGACAGCATGCAAAAAATGTAAAAATTTCAATAATTTTTATATTGATCATATCTGAAATAATAGTTATAGTTAAATAAAATATATTATTAAAATTAATTTCACTTGACTCTCTTTATTCTCTTAACTATGGCTACTGGAAAATGACATTACACATGACTCACATTTTGTTGCTCCTGGGTAGATCTACTTTAAAATATTTCCCCACAAATGTCAAGGGCTTGTCATGTAAGGTGATTAATAGTGTCATAACATCACAGGTTCGTTGGGGCGCCTGGGGTGGCTCATTTGGCTAAGTATCCAACTCTTGATTTCAGCTCAGGTCATGATCTTGGGGTTGTGAGACTGAGCACTGCATCAGGCTCCGTGCCTGGCGGGGAGTCTGCTTGAGATTCTTTCCCTGTCCTTCCACCCCTCCCACCACTCACATGCTCTCTCTCTAAAAAAATAAATTAATTTTAAAAATCTTTAAAAAAAATAGTGCCATAACTTCAGATTTGTAGGCCAGTCCTTCTCCAACCACATCATACTGAATGCATCCTTTGTATAATAAATATTTTGCCATTCTCCTTTTATAATCTTGAAATAATACAGATAACATAACTCACCCATGTCCATAATTTCTTTTAAAATATCAATAACATGTCCTCACGTAATATAAGTGAGAAATAGAAAATAGTTTATAATTAAATAGTATGCACATCAATATGCAAATGCTCACAAGTGACTAAACCAAAAGACAGTGAATTAAGCCAGGTACACGCACCTATAGATAGAATCACTGACTGTAACAGCTATAACTGCAGGAAGATGTAGGTGTACTGCATAGGAGACTTAAATAATACAAGTGTGTTGTCAATAAAATGATTTTCCTAAGGGAACAAATTTTAGTGAATTCTAACAAAAAAGTACACTCTTTCTTCAAACTCCCTTGGTATTCATTGAAACCATGCAAAAATAACATTTGTAATTTTAAAACAGAAGTTCTAGATCCAAATACTTAAACGTGAGTTGTCACCTACATGAGGGGACATGGGAAAGTCAAGCAGGAAGTGAGACAATTCTTGGTTGTACAGAACTGTCCGAGATATTGCAAAACATCTACCTTTCCTGGCTCCCATCCACTAAATGCCAGCAGGACCCCCCTTGAATACTATGACAATCAAAAAGTCAACTCAAATTTTTTGAAAGATCCTCCTAAGCAGTGGTCCTGCTTCAGTTGAGAGCCATTGGTTTATATGTTCATTCACACTCTCAAAAATTTCCAAAAAAATACATACATATATATGTATATCCCAGATTATCTTTTTTGCTTCTAGATTTTATGGGGGGGACAGATATGCTATCATAGAGTTCTTTCTTATAATGTAATACCGTTTACTTTTATTCAGCTGATCACCATCTATGATGACTTTCAAATATGTCCATAAATTATGTGACATTTTTCTTCTAGAGGTGGTGCATAATTCCCCATCTCTTCAGTGTGGACTAGACTTAGTGACTTGCTTCTAATGAATAGATGTGGCAGAAATTACATTTGGGTGACTTCCAAAAGTAGGTCACAAAAGGCATTACAGTTTTGTCTTTGCTCTTTAGATCACTAGCTCTAGAGCTTGAGATACTCAGAAATCCTATAGAAAAGCCCATACAATTGTCAGCAGTTGGTGAGAACTGAAGCTTCCTGCCAACATTCATGTAAGTGAGCCATCTTGAAGGCTGATCCTCTACCCTAGTCAAGCCTTCAGCTGACTGTAGCCTTGGCTTAAATCTTGACTGCAAACTCATGAAGCCATGAACTTGGAGCTAGAGCCACTGGCTAAGCTGTTCCCAACTCCTGACCACAGAAACTGAAATAAGAAACATTCTTTGCTTCAAGTTGTCAATTTTTGGAGTAATTTGCTATTTGGCAATAAAGAACTAATTACCATACAGCTTTTAAAAATATTTTATATACTTGAAGGATTCAGTTAAATCATTTTTCTTTTCTCCAATCTAAATATTCAAAATAATTAAATCCTCTTTTCTATTTGATTTGTTTTGTTATGTTTTTTAACTCATAGGTACAATTGCTAGGATTTTAGTAATTTTTGTTTCTTCATAAATGATTTAATACATGGAGTCCTCAACTTGATTTATATATCCTCTAGGGCCTAACCAATTATACACTATCTGATACCTATTAACCTTAATTCTTAAAGTTAACATGAAAAGCTTTAAAGTGCCAGTCTAGAATATGATCAAACTCCCATGCACTCATTCATTCATTCATACTGAATTGTCAGTTATCATATTTCTATCCATTTTGTCATTCATTCATTGGGCCTTCCTTATTGTTGTAAGCACATAAAGACTCTGAGGATATAGAGATGAACACATTCATATTTAGTATAGTATTATTTTGTAATTAACACATTCTCCCTAAGGAAACTATATTTCATCCTGATTGACCAGTGCAGAGAGAGGATGGCTTCTGAAGAATGATAATGAATTATCTTTAGCTTAACTAAGTCATGACCTTAATTTTAACTGCTCTTCAAGTTGTAGTCTTTACCAGAGCAAACCAAAATTTGTTGCAGCTGCTGATCTAACAAAAGCTGTCCCCCTTTCCCAAAAAGTAGAAAACACCAAGGGAAATTGCTTTCACCTGGCAGAGATAGTACTGCATCCTCACTATCTTCCTTCAAGGCCATATGACTTCCTAGCTCTTTGCCACAATCTAGTCTGCAGAGTTTTGATAATATCCTTACTCCACAGGTTATCATGCAAATTCCTTACGTTGATGGCATCCTGAAGATAAGATCTGGAGAATATTGGAAAGCATGTAATCTCGATGCCTTTGAAAGACTTATGTATGCTAATGGATGGGAAATAAGTCTCAGGAAAATGCAAAAGTCTTCTAATACAGACCTGAGGAGTCCAGTAGAGATATCTCCTCCAAAGTGAAAGATAAGTTGCTGCACCTTGCATTCTCTGTTAAGAGGCACAACTCTAATCACCTACCAGATTTGAGTAAAGCCCAGAGAAATAAAATGCTTTTCAAAATAATCCATAAGTAGATCTACCAGTAGGTATGGCATAATGTACTCAATGGTGCTTAAAATATCTGTCAGAACAGGATGCTGTATAGGACCTATGGAAAATGTCTTGTAGAGAATCATAGTTGGAGGTCCCTAGGGTTTTGGAGAAAACTCATGTTTTCAAGCAAATAACTGTTCTTTTGAGAAGTTGCTCCTGGACCCTGAATGATCACTCAATGACATAAGAAACCCAGCATAAACTAGATGTTGTCTGATCCAACAAGCTTAAAGTTAGCTGTGCCCAACAGCAGTCCATTATTGAGTAGAAGTGGTATATTCATACAGTGCTTGAGAAGGTCATGAAGGCATAAGAAAATTACATAAAAATACTGCTTACAATAGTGTGTTGACTCTTGAGGCACTGTCTTAACATGGACCTACGACTCATGAAAGGGGCCTTATGATAGTTGAATGGAAAATAAAAAAGCTAGACTTATAGTTGGCTAAGGAGAATCTGTTGGCACTGATCAGGGGAAATGTTCCTGGTTATACACTTTGGAAGAAAAGATGACTTTGAATCATTTATTTATTCATAAACAGAAGCCAACAATTTGGCCACATTATCATGGACTTGAAAATAAAAGCATTAGACAATCAGTGGCAAGGAAGTTTGAGAAATAACTAGAAGGACTGAACTCAAAATGGATCTATAATATGAAGATATTGATGTTTCATATGGTTACTTAGTAAAGACCCTTTTTCAGAGGTATCTTTAATGATTAAATGTTAAGACACTCATTCAATGATTTTGTGAAAAAGTAATCATGACAACATGGATGAAGATTATGTGGGGATTTTGATAACATGGAGTTTTATCCACAAAGGTTGAGTTGGCTCCTAATAAGGCTTATGTGACAAATTTGCCAGCAGTGGATGACAAAGCCTGAACCAGCCAATCTTATGGAACAGTTGAATAACCTATGGAAGACCCATTTAAAGCACTACTTAGGAAGCAATGCTGTTCAAGGTTGGATTGTTACTTTTTTAGAATACAGCAGGATCCTGGCAGGAAATACATGTTATACTTACACAGAAAAATTGTGGAGAGTTTAGTAAATATTTATAAACGTATAGAGTTATAGGAAACAAGAGTTGATGCAGAACCCAGAGGCTAGCAACAATTGGAAGCCATTTTCACCTCCATGACTGAAGTGGCAAAGGGGGAAGAGGTTACCCAAATCCAGAAAAGAGAAGCCAAATGGAAAAGCTGACTGACAAGACTTGAAGCCTTAGGGAGAGAGGTATAGCTAATCTGAGGTGCCTCGCCAGGAAGAGAGCCAGAATACATTTCACAAACTCATTCTCCTACCCTCCAATCTATTATTGATATGCCACATTGGCCAAATCAGATCGGAAGTTGCAGGAGAGGAGAACCTGTTGATGTAATCCTTATGGATCATATGCTAGTTTCTCAGGGGACAGAACAGGGTAAAGAGCAGGTAGAGAAGGAACCCAGAGGGGAAAAAGAAAAATACCCAGCCTGTATTCTGAACAAGTGACCAGCCTACCTAAGGGTGGAATTTTAGATATATTCAGCAAGACATTTAGAACTTGACTAAAAACAAAGCAGTAAAGAAAATAACCTGAGATATAAGATTTCAGATTCACTTTTGTCAGAATTTACTGTGAGAAAGGGCAGCAAAAGGAGAGAGCAGAAAGACACGCATTCTAAATTTCAGAGTCTGAAATGGGAGGGGTGACAGTAGGAGGTAAAAGGGGGAAAATCCATATTTTTAAGAAAGAGTTGTAAAAAAAATAGACAAAGAATTAAAAGAAAATGGAAAAACAACCAAATATCCAAGAAACTAAATTAACCTTTTCACATCTTTGTTGTTTTCTTTGTTAGCAAGACTGACTCTATGCTGTTTAATATACTTTTTCTAGTTATTCTAGATAATGTTGGTCTATCACATTCATAACCTGTTTAAAGATTTTGATTCATATTGGAAAATTAGGGTTTTTTTTTTAAGGTAAAGAAGTAGTTGGAAATAATGACAGAAATTTATTCATTCTTTTCTTCATTCATTCTTTTCTACCTGCTATGTGTCGGCACTATACCAGACCCTGGGTATATAAAGGTCCTTGCTCTCTGAGCCTAGAGTTTATTGGGGGAAAGAGATCTTAATGAATAAATTGCACAAACATGAAATTTCAATTCTGACAAGCACTGCAAAAGAGCAAAAAATGGTACAGAGAGAGGGATTCATAGAAGACAATGACCAAATGAGAGAGGTCAGGGATGAGGTCTTTGAAGAGGTAATGCAGGAGCTGAGACCTGAAAAATGAATGGAGGTACAAAGAGGCTTCCATTAGATGGACACATGGACAAAGGCCCTGTGAGGGGTGGGGCGCGATGGGTACTGGAAAGGAAAAGGAAAGCAATGTGGTGCATACACAGGCTGACTCATGGTTCCAGATGCGGATGGACAGGCAATGTCTTAGGTTATTTTCTATAATGAACTACAGAGAGATGGCTTTAGCATAATGATTGTCAGTGCCAGCATACAATCCACAGCAGAGGCTCTGTTCTCTTCCTATTCAAATTTTCCTTGAAAAACTCAAGGTCACCACACATTCAGTGTCACTCATCTTGGTGTTTGCTTAATTGTAGTTCCATAATTGGCAACACCCCCTTGCTTTATGAAGGAAGAGCTCTCATCATTCCTGAAAATTGGTGTAATTTATTACATCTGAAAATGCTATATGTAATATTCATTAATATCTACTAATAAATACATCTTTTTTGAAAGAATCATGAAATCATTTGAGGTCTTCCTGGCCAAAAAACCCCCCAAAGAATGAGGTACTGTCTGAAATAATTTTATTTACTCTATAGGACAAGCACTAACTGAAGGAAAAAAACCAAGCCTGTATTAATAGCTGTCTATTAGCATAAAGACTGTTCTTCTCTTTAGTGTGTACTTAATAGAGGCTAATTTTGCAAACAACCACTGAACGTAAACAATGACACCACAGTGGAGTGAACACACGCTCAGTCCCACAGGGTTAAGACTGAAGGTATTAGATTATTCATGGTTTTTGCTTGCAAAAGAATACCTGCTTTCCACTTACTGTCAGACACTTGCTGTTTTAAGCCCACCTCTGCGTGTGTGAAATTAGGAGGGGTAGAGAAGGAGAGAGAGAAAAGCAGTAGGATATCATGGGGTTCTGGTCTGCCCCCTCTCTTAGTAACCTTTATTACTTAGAGAATCCTTATCTTCTTCATTAAATAAAAGTCACTATAGTATGGTGGTTTAGAGCACAGGCTCTAGAACTAAACTATCTGGGTTGTATTGGTCAATAAAACTAAATGACAAAGTGACACAGCAATCGATACAAATCTAGATCACCTATTCCCCTTAATTTTCTCACTGTTTTAGAAATAACTTTGAAAGACCACTTTAAGCACAACTAGTGTGTGTGTGTGTGTGTGTGTGTGTGTGTGTGTGTGTGTGTGTGTGTGTTGCATATAAGAGAAAGAGAAATCATTTGTAAAACACTCCTATTTGGGTAATTCATAGCAGTAAGCAAAGACTGGTAAGAGATGGGTAAAAACTTTATTCAGGCAAATTATCCTTTCACTCCTAGCAAGGAAATGCAGGTGACTGAAGTACCAGGAGTAAGCATTATCATCTAGTATTAGCTCTCATTTTCAACATTTGCAAAGCATGTTCCTGTTGTGCTCTAGGGTTGAGTCAGAAGTTGCAGCCATTAAAAAGCCCTCTGTCAAGGAGAAAATGTGATTAGACCAACTGCTTGCACTGACACTTAAAAATTAACTGCAAATCTGTTTGGGGCAGCTAAGGCATTCCCTAAACACTTGCTGGTTGGGAATGCTGGCTGTCAAATCATTATTTTGTATCCCTTAAAGGTACATTTTAACTGTTTTAATATGTGAGAAACAGGCCTGCCAAATTGTGCTTATGGCTTTTTAACACAAGCAATTTACAAATGCAATGAAGCAGATAATAGGACACATGATACCGAATTTGAAAATCTGTGTTGATGACACTTGCGCTGTAGAAACATTTTTGGAAGAAGCCCTATATCCAGTTGCCTGGATAAGAAAAAATGTTGTTTATCATTTCACAGGTGGCCTCTTCCACCCAATGGTGAGGTTAGGGTCATGTCCTTGAGCACAAATCAGTCTCTCTCATACTAACAATATCTACTTGAATAGGTCTAGAATGCATGACTTCAGCAAAATATAACAAACAGGAAAACATCTCACTAAACACTAAAAAAATCTGTTCAAGTAACAGTTAAAACTAAGTGCTCTCTTTCTTAAAATGAAGACGTCCAAAACAAGAGGAAGTGTAGGTATCTAGTTTAATTTATAAATGTTTATATATTTGTAAAGAATGAAAAAGGACATTTAATACTGGTGTTTTTTTTTTAAGATTTTATTTATTTGAGAGAGAGAGAATGAGAGATAGAGAGCATGAGAAGGAAGAGGGTCAGAGGGAAAAGCAGACTCCCTGATGAGCAGGGAGCCCGATGTGGGACTCGATCCCGGGACTCCAGGATCATGACCTGAGCCGAAGGCAGTCACTTAACCAACTGAGCCACTCAGGCACCCAATACTGGTTTTGGTTAATTATAAATATAATAAATTTTTCACTAATGTTACTTGACTTCTGGGAAAAAGAATGGGGAAGACCCTAAGCTTACTTGGTCCCATGTATACATCTAGATAACATCTACATCAGTGTAAACACCCAGAAAACAACCCAAAGACTGGAAGAATAGACCCTCCACAGCTTCATATAGAGAAGAGACCACATCCACCCATGTATACAACTAGATAACATCCACATCAGTGTAAACACCCAGAAAACAACCCAAAGACTGGAAGAATAGACTCTCCACAGCTACATATAGAGAAGAGACCACATCCAGAGTGTAGGTGGAAATGCAGCTGGGAGTTAACCAGACCCACAGGACTGTCCATAGGAAAGAGGGATGCCACAAGCACAGGGAGGGGAAAGAAACAGAACCTTGCACTCCAGGCAGGGGGCCTGCACTTGGAATACAAATACCCATAATATTTGGCTTTGAAAACCAAAGGAGCTTAATTTTGTAAGTTCTTATAATCATGGGGCTTAACACCTGGAACTTTAAAATCAGCAGCTTGGCTCTAGGAAAGCTGAACGGCCACAAAACACGGAGTTCCCACCCTTAAAGAGACACCACAACAAACAGCCCCTTTGGGATACAACATAGAAGCAGCACTTTTTTTTTTTTAAGATTTTTATTTTTAAGTAATCTCTACACCCAATATGGGGCTTGAACTCAGAACCTGGAGATCAAGAGTTGCATACTCTACCAACTGAGCCAGCCAGGTTCTCCTAGAAACAGCATTTCTAAAAAAATGCCTGGGGTATAGGAGATGGAGATTTATCCACTAATCTCAGAGCTTGTGCTGGAGGGGCAGGGATCTTTGGGAGATTTCAAGAACAAAGGAACTGACAGGTGCCATTTCCCTCCTCCACTCCCAACCTAAACACAGACACCTGCAGGAACCAACGTAGCCTGAACCCTTTCCACCTAACTTGATAACAGTGTGCCTGCCCCTGTGGGCTTCTGTAGATCTGCCCCCTCCATTCCCATCAGCCTCAGCAGAAGTTCTCCCAGGCAGTTGCAGGTCCACTCCTAAAGTAGACCAGTGAGGACATTGCTGGCACCACATGCTCTGCCCCTACATTCGCCTGTGGACCTGTGCTTTCCAATACACCCTTAGCCAAGGCAGTGCCACAAACGTCGCAGTGTGCAAGCAGCAGGGGCCAGTACAACTCCAAAGTGATTCCTAAACCAGGAAGAGGGAAAGATAACCACATGCACCAGACTGCCTGGGGCCCCAATAGGGGCCTGGGGGCAGATATCTGATCTGACTGCAGCCCCACCCACCAATAAAAACTTCTCAGGGGACAACACAAGGAAAGCACACTGCAGTTTCCTGCTACCTCAGCTCTAGCAAACACCTGGTCTAACTCAACTCAAGCACAAAGTGGTCCCAGAATGGTCCATTTACAGCACAGGTACAAAATGCTGCCCACAACAAAAAGCCATTGCAGACAAGTAGCCTAAAGGCAAATGCAGCTCAGCCACAATAGTAGGGTGCATGCAACACAAATAGGAAACAACTCTGAAGCACCAGGTTCTGGTGAACAGGGGATATCACACTGGAAGGCACTATAGGATCTCTTCTTCATAAGGCCATGGCTTTCAAGAGCAGGAAACGTAGCTGACTTTCCTAACACATAGAAACAGACACAGAGTTACATGAAATGTGGAGACAGCAGAATTTGTCCTAAATAAAACAGGCCAAAATCACAGCCAGAGAGCTAAATGCAATGGAGATAATTAATATATATGCCTGATAGAGAATTTGAAGTAATGGTCACAAAAATACTCAGTGGACTTGAGAAAAGAGTGGAGGACCTCAGTGAGACCCTCAACAAAGAGAAAGAAAACATAAATAACAAATCAGAGATGAAGAAACAATATCCAAAATTTAAAAAAAATACACTGGATAAAATAAGTAGTAGACTAGAGAAACAGATCAGTGACCTGGAGTACAGAGTAATGGAAAGCAATTTGACTGAAAAGGAGAGAGAGAGAGAAAATACAAAATGAAAATAGATTTAGGGAACTCAGTGACACCATCAAGCATAATAACATTTACATTATACAGATATCAGAAAGATAAGAGAGAGAATAGGAGGCAGAAAATTTAGTTGAGGAAAACTTCCCCAATCTGGAGAAGGAAAGCAGAAATCCAGATGTAAGAGGCACAGAGAAGCCCCAACAAAATCAACCCAAGGAAGTCCATACCAGAACACATTGTAATTAAGATGGCAAAAAAAGTGATAAAGAATTTAAAAGGTGGCAAGAGAAAAAAAGATAATTACATATTAGAGGAACCCCAGAAGCCTATCAGCTGATTTTTCAGCAAAATTTTGCAGGCTAGAAAAAGTGCCATGATATATTCAAAATGCTGAAAGAAAAAGACCTGCAACCAAGAATACTCTATCCAAAAAGGCTGTAATTCAGAATAGAAGGAGAGATAGAGTTTACCAGATGAACAAAAGTTAAAGAAATTTATTCTAACCAAAGAGGCAAGGAATCTGTACTCAGAAAACTATAAAATACTCATGAAAGAAATTGAGGAAGACACAAAGAAATGGAAAAACGTTCCATGCTCATGGATTGGAAAAACAAATATTGTGAAGATGCCAATGCTACCTAGAGCAATCTATACATTTAATGCAATCCCTACCAAAATACCATCAACTTTTTTCAAAGAAATGGAGCAAATAATCCTAAAATATTTATGGAACCAGAAAAGACCCCGAATAGCCAGAGGAATGTTGAGAAAGAAAAGCAAAGCTGCTGGCATCACAATTCCGGACTTCCAGCTCTATTACAAAGCTGTCATCATCAAGAGAGTATGGTACTGGCACAAAAACAGACACACAGATCAATGGAACAGAATAGAGAGCCCAGAAATGGACCCTCAACTCTATGGTCAACTCATCTTTGACAAAGCAGGAAAGAATGTCCAATGGAAAAAAGACAGTCTCTTCAACAAATGGTGTTGGGAAAATTGGACAGCCACATGCAGAAGAATGAAACCGAACCATTTCCTTACACCACACACAAAAATAGACTCCAAATGGATGAAAGACCTAAATGTGAGACAGGAGTCCCTCAAAATCCTAAAGGAAAACACAGGCAGCAACCTCTTCAACCTCAGCCACTGCAGCTTCTTCCCAGAAATATTGCCAAAGGTAAGGGAAACAAGGGCAAAAATGAACTACTGGGACTTCATCAAGATAAAAAGCTTTTGCACAGCAAAGGAAACAGTCAATGAAACCAAAAGACAACCAACAGAATGGAAGAAGATATTTGCAAATGACATATCAGATAAAGGGCTAGTATCCAAAATCTATAAAGAACTTATCAAACTCAACACCCAAAGAACAAATAATTCAATCAAGAAATGGGCAGAAGACATGACAGACATTTTTCCAAAGAAGACATCCAAATGGCCAACAGACACATGAAAAAGTGCTCAACATCGCTCAGCATCAGGGAAATCCAAATCAAAACCTCAATGAGATACCACCTCACACCAGTCAGAATGGCTAAAATTAGCAAGTCAGGAAACAACAGATGTTGGCAAGGATGTGGAGAAAGGGGAACCCTCCTACACTGTTGGTGGGAATGCAAGCTGGGGCAACCACTCTGGAAAACAGTATGGAGGTTCCTCAAAAAGTTGAAAATAGAGCTACCCTATGATCCAGCAATTGCCCTACTGGGTATTTATCCCAAAGATACAAATGTAGGGATCCAAAGGAGCACATACATCCCAATATTATAGCAGCAATGTCCACAATAGCCAAACCATGGAAAGAGCCTAGATGTCCATCGACAGATGAATGGATAAAGAAGATGTGGGGGGTGTGTGTGTTTGTGTGTGTATACACATAAACAATAGAATATTATGCAGCCATCAAAAAATGAAATCTTGCCATTTGCAATGACATGGAGGGAACTAGATGGTATTATGCTGAGCGAAATAAGTCAATCAGAGAAAGACAAGTATCATATGATCTCAGGAATATGAGGAATTTGAGAAACAAGACAGAGGATCATAGGGGAAGGGAGGGAAAAATGAAACAAGACAAAACTGGAGAGGGAGACAAATCATAAGAGACTCTTAATATCAGGAAACAAACTAAGGGTTGCTGGAGTGGAGGTGGGTGGGAGGGATGGGGTGGCTGGGTGATGGACATTGGAGAGGGTAGGTACTACAGTGAGTGCTGTGAATTGTGTAAGACTGATGAATCACAGACCTGTACCCCTAAAACAAATAATATATTATATGTAAATAAAAAAATTAAAATAAAAAAGCATCTGAAATAAAAATCAACATGATACATACAACACATCAAGAAAAGATAAAAACCATATGATCATTTTAATAGATGCAGAAAAAGATGTGATACATACAACACCTATTCATGTAAAAATCTTCAAAGAAGTAGGCTTAGGGGGGAACATACCTCAACATAATAAAGGCCATACATGAAAAACCCACAGCTAACATCCTACTCAATGCTGAAAAACAGATCTTTTCCCCTAAGATCAGGAACAAGACAAGGATGTCCACTTACCACTTTTATTCAACATAGTACCAGAAGGACAGAAATCAGACAAGAAATAAAAGGCATCCAAAATGGTAAGGAAGAAGTAAAACTTTCACTATTTGCAGATGATATGATACTATAAATAAAGCAAACCATGAAGACTCCACCAAAAACTACTAGAACTTATTAATGACTTCAGTAAGGTCACAGGTTACAAAAATCAATATAGAAATTGGTTGCATTTCCATACACAAATAATGAAGTAAAGAGAAATTAAGAGAACAATCCCATTTACAATTTCACCAACAATAATAAAATATCTAGGAGTAAGCTTAACCAAGCAGGTAGAAGACCTGTACTCTGAAAACTATAAAATACTGAGGAAAAAAATTGAAGACGGTACAAACAAATGGAAAGCCATCTCATGTTCATGGATTAGAACAACAAATATTGTTAAAATGTCTATACTACCCTAAACAATCTATAGATTTAATGCAATCCCTATAAAACTATCAACAGCATTTTTTACAGAACTAGAACAAACAATCCTAAAATCTGTATGGAACCACAAAAGACCCCCGATAGCCAAACAATCTTAAAAAGAACAAAAAAGCTGGAGGTATCATTATCCCAGATTTCAAGACATACTATGAAGCTGTAGCATCAAAAACAGTATGAGACTAGCATGAAAATAAGCACATAGATCAGTGAAACAGAATATAGCACCCAGAAATAAACCCTTGATTACATGGTCAAATCTTTGACAAAGGAGGCAGGAATATGCAATGAGAAAAGACAGTCTCTTCAATAAATAGCTTGGGAAGACTGGTCAGCCATATACAGAAGAATAAAAGTGGACCACTTTCTTACACCATTCGCAAAAATAAACTCAAAATGGATTAAGGACCTAAACGTGAAATCTGAAACTGTAAAAATCCTAGAAGAGAGAACAACCAGTAATTTGCTTGACATTGGCCATAGGAACATTTTCCTAGATATGTCTCCTAAGGGAAATAAAAGTAAAACAAAACAAAACAAAACAAAAGTACTGGGACTATGTCAAAATAAAAAGCTTCTGCACAGCAAAGGGAACAATCAACAAAACTAAAAGGCAACCTACTGAATGGGAGAAGATATTTGCAAATGACATATCCAATAAAGGGTTAGTATCCAAAATACATAAAGATCTCATAGAACTCAACACCCCCCCAAAAAACAAACAATCCAATTTAAAAAAATGGGCAGAAGACATGAACAGACTTTTCACCAAAGAAGACATACAGATGGCCAACGGACACATGAAAGGATGTTGAACATCACTAATCATCAGGAAAAATGCAAATCAAAACCATAATGAGATATCACCTCACACCTGTCAGAATGACTAAAATCAAAAACATAAGAAACAACAAGTTTCTTGGCCAGGATGTGGAGAAACAGGAACCCTCATGCACTGTTCATGGGAATGCAAACTGGTGCAGTCACTGCAGAAGACAGTATGGAGGGTCCTCAAAGAATTAAAAATAGAACTACCCTATGATCCAGGAATTCCACTACTGGGTATTTACCCAAAGAATATGAAAACACTAGTTTGAAAAGATAATATGTATCCCTATTTTTACTGCAGCATTATTTCCAATAGCCAAATTATGGAAACAGCCTAATTATCCATGAATGAAGGGCTAAAGTGGTGTGTATGTGTGTGTGTGTACATATACACACACACACACACAAAATGGAATATTACTCAGCCATAAAAAGGAATGAAATGTTGCCATTTGTAACAACGTGAGTGTAGAAAGTAGACAGCTAAGTGAAATCAGAAAAAGACAAATATGATTTCCCTCACAAGTGGAATTTAAGAAAAAATAAGAAAATAAAAAATAGACAAACCAAGAAACAGACTTAACTCTAGAGAACAAACACGGTTACCAGAGGGGAGGGGGGTGGGAGGATGGGTGAAGTAAGGGAAGGGGATCAAGGGGACACTTACAATGAGCACTGAGTCATGCACAGAAGTGTTGAATCACTATATTGTACACCCAAAACTAATATAACAATGTATCTTAACTATCTTGGAATTAAAATTTAAAAAAGAAAAATTTTTAAAGAAAAAAAGCTTATTAGAACAATTTTAAAAACAAAGGAACTAGAATTCTTCAAATTTCTTATTTTTATTGGAAGAAATAGTTTTTCTTTGCTAAAACAATATTTCCAAGCTGTGATCTGATAGGAAGGCACATTTTAGTTTCCAAGTAGACTAAAAGCATAGTAGGATGTCCTGTCAGAGCCACTGTCCATCACCAGCTTCCCCTTACCATGAATATTAGGATCATACCATCAAGATCACAAACTATAACAGGATGCTTGGTGAGGCATAACTTATTTTTTATATTTGTTAGTAAGATAAACTGTTCATTATTTCTGTGTATAGACAGAATCAAAGTCAGCCTGGAATTATCTTTGCTCTTCTGAAGGTCACCTGGGTGACCTCCCAGTTATGAAAACATGGTTTCTCCTTTTTTCGTATTCCTTGGGATGGGGAAGATCAATTTTCTTCATGAGAAATGGACAAGAACTCAAACTTTTCTGAGATTTCAATTTAGGACAGATAAGAATGACCCTGAACTAGATCTGAAGGCCAAAAGGAATACAAATACTCCAAAAGGGAATTTGCCATGAAGGCGGAGACTGAGCTGGTCCCCTAGGCTGAATACCAGGGCCTAAGAGTAGGGACAGCATTTAGACACTAGTAGTGCTTTGGGGAGAAATGGCTGAGCACTGCATAAAGACTTAAAAGCTCTATTTTTGGATCCTAGTGTAGGAAACCACTATAGTAGCGAAAGGATCCAGATGAGCAATTGACTAAGAAAGGATACCAAATGGCACCAGCTGAAATGTTAGAGCTCCAGTAGTCTCTAAGGTCTATCTTTCCACTTAGATACCAGAAGTAAGACTTCGCCTTCCTTGGCATTTTGGGGCAGTTCAAGTCAGGGAAGAGAATTATATGGTGGATTTCCTGAAGCAATGAATAGAAAAGTACACATATGACCGTATTATTACCCCATCTACTTTAACACCAGAAATGATGGAGTCAAGTTTGACCACATTTAATTATTAATTTCGCTCCTTTGTTTATTCTCTACCTCATTCTACAAAGGATTTAAGACTGAATTATGCAAAGCTTCCAACTTTCTGTACTTGGTACTTTCAGTCTACTGAAAAGTGCAGTGGATCCATGATGGCCTTCCATTAATCCTTTGCCACTGATCTATAAATCACTTGCACATCAAGGCCCTTAACTAATCTAATTTGGCTTAGTTCATTTCTCTATTGAAGAGGGAATCCCAAGCTTCACCTCTCGGCAGAAAGAAGGGCAAAGAAGTCACAGCCATGTGTTAAAACAACTTAGTCCAGCCTCTGGCCACATATTTTTTATATTCCCCCTGCAATCAAATACGTTTATACTCTCCCAAGATCCCCAGAAGCCTCATCCAATTAAAGCATCAGACTCAGGTTCAAAGTCTGGATCTCATCACCTAAGTCAGGGCCAGGTATGGATGAGGCTCTTCAGGGTTGGTTCCTCTCCTGAGCGTGATCTTTAGCTAGATCACTGAATTCATCAGGTACATTTCCTACTTCCCACATTACCATCTGCAGCAGCGTTGCCAAACTGTCACCACTATGTAACATCTCTTGTTTCTAATTGCATTTTTCTCACTTTCCTTCAAACTCTTAACAGTTTCCTCCAAACCCACTGGGCCTCTGAACATGCCCTGGTTTAAAAACCAATGCCCATGTTTTGGGTTTTGTTAAGCAGCAGGTACCAAATTTTGTTCTCCTTATCTATTTTTATACCTCCAAACCCACTGGCTTAATACAATAATTGGCTGTCAGCAATTTGGGGAAGGCTCAGCTGGGGCCCATCTAGTCACATGTTGACAGAGCTTCAATTATCTGAAAACCCTACAAAGTGGAGAGTAAATACTATTCCTGGGAGCTCAGCTGAGCCTGATGATCGGGACCCCTACACATGGCTTCTCCACATGGCTTGGGCCTCTCACAGCACGGTGAGAGTTCTCAGTTTGCTTATATTATTTTACTTTTGTATTAATGTCCTATCATCTCAACTAATAGGAATAATTATTCCTAAGCCTGAAAAGCAAAACCAAACTTTGGACCCTAATTCCAAGTGTTTCGTATGTAAATACAACAACAAACTAACACACTCAACTGGAAATACATTTGAAAAGAAAAAGAAATATGGCAAATGCCATATGATTTCACTCATATGTAGACTTTAAGAAGCAAAGCAAACAGGAAAAATGAAGACAAACCAAAATACAGACCCTTACCTACTGAGGAAAATGAGGGTGGGGGATGGTTGAAATAGGTGAAGGGAATTAAGAGTACACTTATCTTACAAGCACTAAGTAATATATGGAATTGTTGAATCACTATATTGTATACCTAAAACTCATATAACACTATGTGTTAACTATACTGGAATTAAAATTCTTTTAAAAAGAGGAAACAAAAATAAAATTTATTCAATGTTAAAATTGTGCTATTATTGTATAATGTTAGCGCAAGGATAACAAAGGACAATTTGCATAATAAACATTCCTATTCATTTTTCTAGTTAGTACAGTAATTGGATAGCAACCATCAGTGAAGTGGGACAAAAGAGAGCTATTATCATAAACGTTAGTTTGATCTTTCAAGGAGATGTGATTACCTTCTACCCAGACTCCACTTTACTCACTTGAACAGAGGTTCTGCTTTTCATTAGCCAAATGTCAAGTGCCTTTGTTGCATCCAAGTGTTACCCTAGCCGGCCATATTCCACATAAAGGGCATAGAACAGGTGTTTTTTTTTTTTTTTTCCCTCAGCAGAAATTGCAAGAAACATGGCTCTTTCATGGTAAAACTTCTTATGAAAAGAAATGGACAAAAGATACACCTTAGAAGGTCCTGATCTAACAAAATGGCAAAAGATGTCAAACTACTATGAACCTTAAAAATAAAACTGCCAGTTGTTTCACCAGTAAAAATAGGCTTAACTCAGGAATAACAGAGCAAGCTACAACAAAACTAAGCAAAGGAGAGGAACACGGCTTTATAAAGGGGGAAACGGGAAGCTGAGAGGGCTATTATAAACAAAAAGTCAGTTGGAGTAACCTGGAAGTTGAACTATAGTGGTTTCTCATTGGCTGAGTTATGACTGTCTCTCATTGGTAATTGGCTGGGCTGTTGCTGGGGAAGAGAACTTTTCTTCCTCCTTCTGGGAGAGTAAAGTAGCAGCAAAATCAGTACTGACTTTGTTGAGTCACTATATTGTACATCTGAAACTAAATTAACACTATGTTAACCATACTGGAATTAAAATTTGAAAATAAAAACACTTCTATATTTTTCAACAAGTCAATAAAGTAGTACTGACTTGGGGGTACCTCTCTTCCTGTTGGATTTGCAATCAATGAGGAGTGGCAGGCAGGAGAGCTACTTTAAACAAGGTTCCTTTTATTGATTTTCACACTAATAACACATCAGTGAAACTGAGTTAGCCTCATCTTTCATCAGGTGAAGGTATATATTCTTTCAGGTCAAAAAAAATTTCACACTCCTAGTAAACTCTGCTAATCGTTTTTCTTCATTCTTCTTTTAATTCAACATAGGGCATAACTGAAGAGTTAAGTTTATCTTAGACTAGTTAGACTATCTGTAGTTCAGGAATGAGGGAAGTGTGTGTGTGTGTGTGTGTGTATATATGTATATACATATATACGCACACACATATATATAGTAAATATGTACATATGTATACACATGTGTGTGTATATATATATTAAGTAAATTTTATGAGTCATTCATTTTAATCAGTGGCATCAGGATTAATTTGGAAGAATCACTAAATCCAATATTGAACACAGTTTTTCACTGAAGAACATTTATCCTTCAATTTCTTTATGTGAATTAAGGTATTTATAAACTGAATCTGGAGATCTTAAACCAAGGGGCCAAGTTCTTATCTTGCTCCAGAGGTAATGATGGGGAGCACTCCCATCCCTTTTCTCTACTGTGTCAACAGGAGAGTGTCAGTGGGTTTCCCGCTCTATAAAAGGCCAGAACACATTTCTCTGTGGATTACAACACACTGACCCTGAGAAATGGAGGAGACTATTTGTTATGCCACAGGATCTCCTGATGGAAAGATTCCAGGCACAGTATGAGATCCTTATGAAGTTCCTGTATGCATTCAAACTTTAATAACCAAAATTGTGGGCTGCCATAGAAACAATATAGGAAATTACATTTAAAAGCAATTTATTAAAATTCAGAACAACTAGATTACACAATGATAGCAAATGAAATACTGCTTAGTAATTTTTATGTACCATTACTGGTGTACCTGGATATCATTTCATTTACTCCACACAGCAGCCCAGCAAAGTAGATAGTGTTTCTATACTTCACACATGAGAAAAATGAGGTTAAGATACTAGCCCAAGTCCACCAAATAATATGAGGAAACCCTAGATCAACTTGACTCCAAGTCTCCTTTCTCTTATGCAACCAATTTCAATTCTCCGACAAAAAGTAAAAACAACCAACAAAAAAAATTAGAGACAAGAAAGATGTGTCCCAAAGTTAGAGAAGCTAAAATTCTTTTAATTGCATAAGAAAATTTATGTTATTATAATATTCAACATATAGACTGTGTATTGTGCTACAACTGCCTTAATGTTTGAGAAGTTAAAATGCTTGGAAGAAATACCAAAGAAGGAGCACCTGAGTGGCTCAGTTGTTAAGCATCTGCCTTTGGCTCAGATCCTGATCCCAGGGTCGTGGGATCTAGCCCCGCACTGGGGTCCCTGTCCATTGGGAAGCCTGCTTCTTCCTCTCCCACTCCCCCTGCTTGTGTTGTCTCTCTCTCTGTCAAATAAATAAATAAAATCTTTTTTTTTTTTTTAAAGAAATACCAAAAGAATCTTCAGAAGGTCTTAGAGAACATTATTTCGTGTTGTGGTTTATTCTCCTTTATTCTTCCCTCCCTATGTTTATTTCTTCCTGCCTTACATTTTTGAATTCTCCAATTCTTCATAGTTTTTGCATGATATTACTGAGATGATCTTTTGAAAATTACTTTCAATTGCTATTCTCAAAGTATTTCTCTTATTGGGAGATAAAACTGAAGAAAAGGAAAGAGCATTTTCCACTCTTCCTCAGTATACACAGCCTTCTTTCTGCTTATGCATTCTGTCCACACTAACTCCAGCCCATTTATTATTGGTACTAGAATTACTGAAGTTTTCTAGTCCCTGCTCTCATAATAATACATTAAAATTCCTTAAGCCAGCATCTAAGGGACAGGACTTCAGTCTCAGAGAGAAAAAGTGATACATTCACATGCAACTATGAAACTTTTTTACAGAAAATGTTCACTACTCTTTGAAAGGTTTTAAAAAATGTAAATAATTTGTATATTTTTTTCTCTTTATTTTCACCTTCAAAGAAAAATCTTTAACCTAACAGTAAATAACAGAATATCTCTTCCTGGTAGGTAAAGACAATAAGACTTCTTAAACGTCAATGAATTATGTGGTGAAATTCTTAATAATTGTTCCTTTTTTTTAATTGGCATATAAAAAGAAAAGTTTATATATTACCTCAACTAATCTAGGCCCTAGTGCATCCTAGTAAACAGCAATGTGAACATAATTAGCTGCTTAATAGAATTTCCCAAGTAAAAATGATTAAAAAGAAATCGTTAGGTTTTTGAGGTTTTTTTAAGATTTTATTTATCTATTTGAGAGAGCAGAGGAGGAGGGAGAAACAAGCTCCCTGCTGAGTGGGGACTTGATTCCAGGACCCCGGGGATCATGACCCAAGCTGAAGGCAGATGCTTAACTCACTGAGCCACCCAAGGTGCTCCCAAACCATAAGCTTTTTTCTTCCTTCTTTATAATTGTATGCACTTAAGTAATTTGGGCTTGCCTTTGAATGAACTACTTTGTGTTTATTATTCTTTGAGTCTGCTACCCAGTGAGTACCTGTGAGGCACATTCCCTCCAGAAAAGACAATAATCAATAATAACAAGGCTTTGGGAAGAAAATGATTAATATTCAAAATGTGACATTGACTTTGTTATTCCATTAGCAAATTTTAAATCTCTTCTATACCTTTATTTACTCACCCACAAGTCCTAAAAGAATGTAGGCAATGATGAACAGTATGAAGATGATGCAGCACAGAACATCCGTACAACTCCTAAAGACAAAAAGGAATCCAGAATTAAAAGGGGTCCAAAATGACATCTTACCTAGTGAACAAATATAGGAAAGGGGAAAAAATAACAATAGCAATATGCCATTTCAAATCCAGTAGTTCCAAAAGGTATATCAGATGTATTTCTGTAATCAAAGACTTTGGCAGCAATGGAATGGTCATAGTTCCATGATTATAAAGCTCCCTCAGAATTCTTAGTATTTATTGTCTCTTGGTTCTTTATTTGTACGTTTTTAGAGACAAGTCCAGCAACATCAAGCAAATATTTTTTTATTTGAAATTGTAATTTGAGTTATTTGATTTTATGATTTTCCTCATTATGCCTCCCCACTGCATGGTATAGTAAAAAAAAATAGCCATTTTCCATTTCTCCCTCCCCCCCATTATATTTCTACATACACATTTACAGGATACTACTTATTGGGACACCTGTATGATTCAGTCAGTTAAGCATCCGACTCTTGATTTCGGCTCAGTCCATGATCTCAGGGTTGTGAGATCAAGCCCTGGGCTGGGCATGGAACCTTCTTAAGATTCTCTCTCTCCCTCTCCTGCTGCCCCTCCCTCACCTCTCTCCCTCTCTTTTAAAAAAAAGATACTATTTATTAAGTAAAGGATTGACTACATAAACTTTCTGTGGGGAGTAGATTTGCAACTATATTCACAATAATGTATATAATGCATTCAAAAATGAAATGGCTCAAAACTGTAATTTTACCAGCCATTCCATAAACCAGATATTGTCAAACTAGGTTTAGAGAAAAACTGGCTTGATAGAGACTCATTGATTTGCTAAGGATCACAAGTCAAGCTAGGATCCAGCAGGGATACTCAAGGCTTTCAACTGAAGTATTTCCTAGGCCTAATATTATATCTTGTTCAGCTTGTAAGTGGTCTGGAAGGCTAAAACTGTATCTTGAAAGTGAGAAACAATCCAACCATTCTCTATTTGAAACTTAATGAAAAATTTATTAGTAAAGAAAAAAAGATCAAACTATTTGAGAGGATTAAAAGTTGCACATGAGAATTTTCATAGCAAAAACTTCTTGCTCCTTAGAGCATAAGGATATATGCTCTAATGTTTTAGCGCAGGCTGGTTGAAGTTACACACTATTTTTTGTGATGGTATTAGTAATAATAATGAATAATAATTGTACAGTAACAGACATATACCTTGTGAGCTTCTTAAGAATACATTTAGGTTTTTAGGGGTAGTAAGGTGAGTCAACTTATTTAAGGTCCATGAGAGAGGTAGAGAGAGGGTAAAGTAGATATTAATGATCTAGATCAAACAAATATCTAGATCTCCAATGCCTAACCCTTGCATTTAGCAGTTATCCTAATATTATTTCATTTTTCTGTAAAGCCTCAAATTGGCCACATCTAAAATTTCACACACATCCCTATTACCCTACCCCACAATAGGAAATGAATCTTTCATAGAGAAAGTTAATCATGCTCAAGCCACAAACTATCATTTGCTTAAATCCAACTTCAACCCAGGAATTTTAAATTTCACTTGGATTTAAGAATAATGAGAATAATAATAAAAAGAAGAAAACAGGCGCTCTAGTTTTCTTTGGTTGACAATCATTGAAAAGCAAAAACCTGCTTGGAGGTGAGGAGAGTATCTGGTTCACGTGCACTCTGACACACCCTACTCAAGATCAGGTTCTCATCCTATCAGAGTGGTTGTTAAATTGAGAGCAGTAGTTAAATAGGGTGAAATCTAATAGAAATGCCTGCAGGTAAGGAACTAAAGGAGAGAAAACTAGAACACTGGTGTGCCTTAATTAGAAATCTTGAAGTTGTTAAAGCCCTTGTGTTTAATCAGAACCACCAAGAAGATCAGGTGTGACCAGACGCACCAGTCAGACTGGCCAGCATCCTATAATTATATACCTATAATAGGTTTTTACCTATATATTTACATTATATATAATTATATACCATATCTAATGTTACATAGTTTTATAATGTTATATATTTACAATGTTATGTAGCAAGCACAGGGAGAGGTAAACATATACTAGCAATGACTGAAAGAAACTTAGGAATCTCAAAGGACAGGGCACAAAGAAAGTAGCAGAACCCAAAAGGAAATTGTTTAAAACTAAAACCCACACTCTTCAGCTACTGGCACTGATAAATAGGCATCCGCTGGAGTTTTGGTTCCATATGGGGTTTTACACTATGGTTTCTCTCTCTCTTTCTTTCGTTTTGGTGCCAAGGACAGGCTACAGCACCAGGGACTACTCCATGCCCACACAACCATCCCCCCACCAGTCTCTCACCACAGTGGGATAGCATTTCTCAATAATTCACACTTTGAGGTTTTGGGGATTATATTCTGGGACCAGGGAGGATAACGTATTCAAGTCTGCTTTGCCTTTGTGGTACACTGCTTTGGAGAAATAGTAGACCATACCCCCTGGCCAGACCAGTTAATTCTCTCTTGCCTAAAGCAAAAGGATGGAAGATCAGTAAACTGGTTTCATTTGATACAAGTAAGGAAGGGGACTTTAAGGTCCCATGTACTTTTCTGGTCTGTGCGCCGAGTCATGGTCCAAACCAGTGCTGTGGTCCCCACTGGGTAGTTGTCCAGATTCTCTTTATTCATCTTTATAGCCAGGCGTGAAGTGACTCCACGTGAGAGTTATGGAATAAAGTACGATTACCATCTCCCCAAGGAAAGGGCCTGGCCCTGATGTGGCGATGGGGGTAGGGAACTTGGGTCTCTCATGCTCTCCGTGGTGCAACTTCATGAAGATGTTCAGCATGCTCACTTGCACGCCGAGGAACACTAGAAGTAGCTGAGGACCTTCCACATGTGAGCTGAGCCCTCCTCTTCGTGGGTGCCACTTGACCGCCCCAGCTGTGCCCCCAGACCAATCTAGCAGCCCTGCAACCAGCAATACAACTAACTACCTCCACCTTTTTCAACCTGGACCTCTCTTTGTTATTTTAGAAACTCCCCCTTAAAAATAGGAGGCAGGGCGCCTGGGTGGCACAATGAATTAAGGGTAGGACTCTTGGTTTCGGCTCAGGTCATGAGATCTAGCCAGTAAAGGGCTCTGCATTCAGTGCAGAGTCTGCTTGAGATTTTCTCTCCCTCTTCCTCTGCCCCTCCTCCTATTCATACACCTTCTCTCTCTCCTCTCTCACTCTCTCTCTCTATAATTATAAACAATTCTTAAAAAAAAGAAAAAAAGAAGGGCTGCCTGGGTGGCTCAGTCGGCTGAGCATCTGACTCTTAGTTTTGGCTCAGGTCATGATCTCAGGGTCGTGAGATATAGCCCCATAGACTCTGCACTCAATGGGAGTCTGTTTGAAATTCTCTCCCTCTCCCTATGCACCCATGCTTCCCCCCACCCTGCATGCTCTTTCTCTCAAATAATAAATAAATAAATCTTTTAAGAAATGGGGAGGCGGTGCGTGTGTGTGTGTGTGTGTGTGTGTCCTTTCAGGTAATTATAATTACCTGCTATTTTTTCCCCATTAATTCATCTGTTTCTCTCCCTTTCCTCAGACATAGTCCCTCTGGAAAGAAAAAATTACTGTTAGGAAACCACTGGAAAATTGAATTTGGACAAAATATCAAATATAACGGGCACCATTTTGTGAGTCAGGAATAAAGCAGAAGCTTAATTCAAATTTTTACAAGTTGTAGCATCTTATTTTTCCTTTCTTTTGGATTTCAGGGCATATGTCACAATCCCAAGTATTCTGTGGGAAATAAGTTACTTTTATTTTTCTTCAAGTTTTTATTTAAATTCCAGTTAGTTAATATACAATGTAATATTAGTTTCAGATGTAGAATTTAATGATTCATCACTTCCATACAAAAACCCAGTGCTCGTCACAAGTGCCCTCCTTAATACCCATAGCCCATTTAACTCATCCCACCAGCCCATCTCCCCTCCAGTAACCCTCAGTTTGTTCTCTACAGTTAAGAGTTTGTTTTCTGATTTGCCTCCCTCCTTTTCCCCCTCTATGTTCATCTGTTTTGTTTTTTAAATTCCACATAGGAGTGAAATCATACGGTATTTGTCTTTCTCTGACTGACTTATTTCACTTAGCATAATGCCCTGTAGCTCCATCCACCTCACTGCAAATGGCAAGATTTCATTCTTTATGGCTGAGTAATACACCACTTCTTTTTTATCCATTCATCAGTTGAGGAGCATTTGGGCTCTTTCCATAATTTGTCTACTGCTGATAATGCTGCTATAAACATTGGGGTGCAGGTATCCCTTCAACTATGTATTTTTGTATCCTTTCAGTAAATACACAGTAGTGCAATTGCTAGGACATAGACCAGTCCTATTTTTAATTTTCTGGGGAACCTCCAGAGGGGCTGTACCAGTTTGCATTCCTACCAACAGTGCAACTGGGTTCCCTTTTCTCCACATCTTTGCCAACACCTGTTGTTTCCTGTGTTGTTAATTTTAGCCATTCTGATTGGTGTGAGGTGGTATCTCATTGTAGTTTTGTTTTGCATTTCCCTGATGATGAGTGATGTTGAGCATATTTTCATGGGTCTGTTAGCCATCTGGATTCTTCTTTAGAAAAATATCTATTCATGTCTTCTGCCCATTTTTTAACTGGATTATTTGTTTTTTTGGTTGTTGAGTTTTATAAGTTCTTTATAGGCTTGCATACTAACCCTTTTACCAGATACGTCATTTGCAAATATCTTCTCCCATTCTGTAGATTGCCTTTTAGTTTTGTTGATTGTTTCCTTTGCCGTGCAGAAGCCTTTTATCTTGATAAAGTCCCAATAGTTCATTTTTGCTTTTGTTTCTCTTACCTCAAGGTATGTATCTAGCAAGAAGTTGCTATGGCCAATGTCAAAGAGGTTACTGCCTGTGTTCTCCTCTAGGATTTTGATGGTTTCCTGTCTCAAATTTAGGTCTTTCACCATTTTGAATTTATTTTTGTGTATAGTATAGGAAAGTGGTCCAGTTTCATTCTACTGCGTGTGGCTGTTCAGTTTTCCCAACACTATTTGTTGAAGAGACTTTTTTTTTCCTTCCATTGGATATTCTTTCCTGCTTTGTCAAAGATTAGTTGACTACCTAGTTGTGGGTTCATTTCTGGGTTTTCTATTCTGTTCTATTGATCTATGTCTGCTTTTGTGCCAGCACCATACTGTCTTGATGACTACAGCTTTGTAATAGAGCTAGAAGTCCAGAATCCTGATGCTTCCAGTTTTGCTTTTCTTTTTCAAGACTGCTTTGGATATTCAGGGTCTTTTCTGGTTCCATACAAATTTTAGGATTGTTTGTTATAGTTCTTGAAAAACGCTGGTGGTATTTTGCTAGGGATTGCATTAAATGTGTAGATTGCTTTCGGTATTATAGATATTTTAACAGTATTTGTTCTTCCAATCCATGAGCATGGAATGTTTTTCCCATCTTTAATTTCTTTCATCAGTGTTTCATACTTTTCAGAGTACAGGTCTTTTACCTCTTTGGTTAAGTTTATTCCTAACTATCTTATGGTTTTTATGATCCCCATAAATGGGATCAATTCCTTGATTTCTCTTTCTGCTGTTTCATTATTGTTGTATGGAAATGCAACAAATTTCTGTCTGTTGATTTTGTATCCTGAAACTCTACTGAATTTATGTATCAGTTTTAGCAATTTTTTGGTGGAGTCTTCTGGGTGTTCTACATAGACTATCATGTCATCTGCAAATAGTGAGTTTGACTTCTTCCTTGCTGATTTGGATGCCTTTTATTTCTTTTTGTTGTCTGATTGCTGAGGCAAGGACTTCCAGCATGATGTTAAATAACAATGTTGAAAGTAGACATCCTGTTTTGTTCTTGACCTTAAGGGAAATGTTCTCAGTTTTTCCCCATTGAGGATGATATTAGCTGTGGGTTTTTTGTATATGGCTTTTATGATATTAAGGTATGTTCTCTCTATCCTTATTTTGTACAGGGTTTTTATCATGAGTGGATGTTGTATTTTGTCAAATGCTTTTCCTGCACCTATTGAGAGGATCAAATGGTTCTTATCCTCTCTTTTATTAATGTGGTATATCATGTTGGTTGATTTGCAAATAGTAAACCACCTTGCAGCCCAGGAACAAATCCCACTTCATCGTGGTGAATGATTCTTTTAATATACTGTTGGATTCTATTTGCTAGTATTTTTTTTTTTTGAGAGTTTTTGCATCCATGTTCATCAGGTATATTGGCCTCTAGTTCTCTTTTTTAATGGAGTCTTTGTCTGGTTTTGGAATCAAGGTAATATTGCCCTCATAGAATGAGTTTGGAAGTTTTCCTTCCATTTCTATTTTTTGGAATAGTTTGGGAAGGATAGGTATTAATTCTTTAAATGTTTGGTAGAATTCCCTTGTGAAGCCATGCGGCCCTAGACTTTTGTTTGTTGGAAGATTTTTGATTACTGATTCAATTTCTTTGCTGGTTATGGGTCTGTTCAAGTTTTCTAGTTCTTCCTGTTTTACTTTTGGTACTTTATATATTCCTAGGAATTATTCCATTTCTTCCAGATTGTCCAATTTGTTGGCATATAATTTTTCATAATATCCTCTTTAATTATTTGTATTTCTGTGTTATTGGTTGTTATTTCTCCTCTCTCATTTGTATTTTATTTATTTGGGTCCTTTCTCTTTTCTTTTTGATAAGTCTGGTGAAAGGTTTATCAAACTTATTCTTTTCTTCAAAGAACCAGCTGATGATTTCACTGATCTGTTCTACTGTTTTAGTTTATATATCATTTCCAGTCTTGAAAATTGAAATCAATCATAAGACCAGAAATGAAGTTTAAAAAACAAACAAACAAGGATTTAGTTTGGATAATTGTTAAGACTCTCAAGATAGCTACTGAAATAGCTGGGTGATACCAGCTCATGGCTGGAAATCATTCTGAATCATAGTCTACCTAGAGGCCTGTCATTGCTGTAACTTTACCTCAAGAGCATTCATTTTTACTTTCAAAGCAAGCACTCAGAACTACTGTACTAAATTAAAAATGGATTGCATCCCACTGGGTCCCAGAAAGAAGGAAGAAAGAATAGTTAAAGAGAAATATGCCCCAACCCTCTCCCTCACCCTCACTCCAAATCAAAGCCCAACTTTTTCAAAACAAGATGCTCACATTCACATTGATCAGAAAGCTATTCAAAACTCTATTCAGATCGAGCTACCCTGGTACAAAAGTATTTTCAAAAGTTAAACTACAGAAATACCATTGTTATATCTATTTTTCCAAACTGCAATATGAAGAATAGGATCGCAATTATATATGCATTTGCAAATTTCTCCTTCCTTCCTATCTGGAACCCCACTATATGATGTGCCTAGTAACTTCAACTTCAATCATTGAAGTTTCCTTTGACTTTTCCTTTCTTAGCTTATCTTTTATATTCAATTGACAAGTTCTCTTGTCTCCTTCTCTCTGATGTGTCTTTCATCCATCCCTTCCTTTCTATTCCTGCTGCCTAGACTCAATCCAAATTCTCTTACCCTGTCTTAAAACTATTGCCATGGTCTCCTAATTGGGCTCCTACATGTAGTCTCTGCCTGATCCAATTCATTCCATACATCACTGATTATCACTGATATATGATGATGTCATTTTATTGTTGAAAAAAATAGCACTGCCTCTCCACCACCTACTTAATAATTTCCAAATATCTTAGCTTTATGTTTAAGAACGTACAAATTCAATCCTAGTTCAAGCCCCAGACTATGTTTCTAGCTTTATCTCCCATTATTCTTCCTAATGTGCTTCAACCAACTTGTGCGTTTTCATTCACTGAATATACCCGTACACTTTCCCTTGACTACACTCAAGGCTCTCTGTTAAATGGACCCTTTAGATTCCTCCTCCTGGAATAACCCATATGTCCCAATTTGCATGGGACAGCCAGGGTTTACACCTATTGTCTGGAGTAACCATTATCAATGTTCCCTTTAACTCACAAAAGTGCTCCTGTGTGGATCTTCAACCCATTCATAAAATCCCATTCTTCATATGACAGGATTCTCTTCATTTTTTAGGACTGCATAATACTCCATTGTATGTATAGATCACATTTTTTAAATCCATTCATTTGGCAATGGATGTTTCAGGTGTTTGTACATGTTAACTATTGTGGATAATACTGCAATGAACATAAGAGTGCAGATACCTGTTTGTGATCCTGATTTCAATTCCTCTGGATGAACATGAGTGAACCTGGGAGGACACTTTGCTAGGTGAAATAAGCCAATCACGAAAGGACAAATACTGCATGATTCCACTTATATGAGATATCTAAAGTAGCCAAACTCATAGAAACAGAAAGCAGAATTGTTTATCAGGGGCTGGAGGAAGAGGCAAATGGGGACCTGCTATTCAATGGGTATAAATTTCAATGACACACAATGAATAAGTTATAGAGATAGATTGGTGGTATAACATTGTGCCTCTATTAAACAATACACATAAAAATTTGTTAAGATGGTTGATTCCAGGTTAAGTGTTCTTACCATAAAAAATACAGCATGGAAAACATGATAATCATCACTAGGCTACAATATATAGTAATATATTTGTTCAGCGTTGTATGTTATTTGAATTTAAAATTTTGCTCTGAATAAACTTAATATGGGTATCAAATGAGCAAATGTAAATGTAAAAAAAATTAAATGCAAATTTTTGGTTTTTTTTAGATAGAGAGAGCATGTGTGAGCGGGGGTGGGGGCAGAGGGAGAGCAAGAGAGAGAATCATAAGCAGGCTCCATGCCCAGCACAGAGTCCCACGTGGGGCTCGAACTCATGACCCTGAGATCACATCCTGAGCTGAAATCAAGAGTCAGATGCTTAACCAACTGAACTACCCAGGTGTCCCTACATGTAAATTTTGTTTAAATTAAAATTCCATCCTTCAAATTAGATCAAATATCACCTCCTTCATGAAGTTTTTAACTAGAAGAGATCCCTTTAATCTTTGTAGACTTATGGACATTTTGTTTGTACATCCTGAAGGCAACTGTCTTCCATTTATTATAACTTAGACCAGGGGGTTAGACTAACTCAAATCTGGTCTATTGCCTGTTTTATATAGCTTGCAAATTAAGAATGTTTTTCACATTTTTTTATTATGTTATGTTAATCACCATACATTACATCATTAGTTTTTGATGTAGTGTTCCATGATTCATTCAATGAATCATGGAACACTACATCAAAGTGTAGTGTTTGATGGAACACTACATCAAAGTGTAGGAACACCCAGTGCTCCATGCAGTACATGCCCTCTTTTAATACCCATCACCAGGCTAACCCATCCCCCTCCCCCCTCCCCTCTAGAACCCTCAGTTTGTTTCTCAGAGTCCATAGTCTCTCATGGTTCGTCTCCCCCTCCAATGTTTCTTACATTTTTAATGGTTTAAAAAAATTTAAAAATTACTATTTTGTGCCATACAAATTATACAAAATTCAAATTTCAGTTTCTATAAATAAAGATTTTTGGAAAATAAACATACGCATTCATATATATTTTTTCTAAGGCTACTTTTGTGCTACAATGGCTGAATTAAGTAATTGCAGTAGAAACTATCTGGCCGGCACAACCTGAAATATTTACCACCTGGACCCTTATAGAAATTTTGACCTAGACCATGGCAGCATTTGGTACAAAGCCTTGCATGCTACAGACATACAATCTCATGAATGACCAGTAAGACACACATCTTACTGCTGATAGGCTAATGTGTCAAATGCAGGCTCTCATGAAATTAAAAGTGCTATGTTTCAAACTTCAGGGTTTTGTGGAAGGAGGAGCCCTATAGTGAATATGTTGTCTAGGGATTCGATTTTTTGGTCAAGCTTAAGCTTCTGACCTGGACATTACTGTCTCGAGTAAAATAAATCAATCTCTCTCCCTCCCCGCCTCCCTCTCCCCACCTCTTCTACCCCACACAACCCCATGAGATTAAATTAGGAGGTCATAAGAGAGTTTTGTTTGTTAAATGCATATTTCATTTCCACACTAGTTCTTATTCTCCAACAACTGTCATTCTGCTTCCTTTTCAGGAAAGTTTTGTACCTTCATTCAGAAACTGATTCATTTACTGGTTTTCTTTCTTTGTAGCAGATGAAATTCCATTGATATCAACCATTCTGAAAGGTTATTAATATCAAGCATTAGAGCGAGAATGAAAGTCCAAAAGTCATTATTCTCTGACAGATCAATTTGTGTTTAATGAATCAGTTTAGGGACTGTCCACTGCTTGTAATTCCAGTCGGATGATCACCTCCCATTCTTACGTTCTTAGTGTCACCTGGATACATCTGTCTACAACATGGCTGCATTTATAACTCATAGTTTAGAAGCATTGCTCCTCTGTGGTTCTGCTGGCACCTGCATGATGCCATTAAAGTCATCTGTTACCTCTCAGATTCTCCCTGCAGAAGTCTATTTCAGGAAGTAGAATGACTGCTTCACTTCCCAGAGACTTTATTACAGGACAATGCACTTTGGGGCCACCCTCCAAGCTTCACTGAGATACACTTGGCAACTACAGAGTGTGGCTTGAATTGGAGAGATTATCTGAATTGATGATGCTAATAAGTCAGCAAACTCAAAATTTGGGCTATTTCAGGGTAAAGTTTTATGTAAATTAAACATATTTTACCTTTATTCCTCCACTATTAGTGTAGAATTTCGTAATTTTGTGAGAGAAACATTCTCTAAGTGTTTGTGTTTGAGGGGGTTAATTATATCCTTTCCACTTGCACTTACCATTTCTACAAGGACAATAAGAGGTTAAAAGAGTATCTTGAAGAATTCCACTATTCTTGAATCAGAAACTGAACAGGAAGCTGCAAGTGAGTTTTTAATTACATGAACTTGTTTTTTTCAGGTGTTCAATCTTAATACAAGTTTTTCAAATCTCAAAAAACTTTAAGGATGACTTGAATGTAACACCCACCTTAAAATATACTTCGGCATCCAATCATTAAGAAGTGTTAATTTTGTGAGTTTATTATTTTTTAGCACATTTTAAACTTGCTGAAATATAAAATATACCAAATTACTTGATATCCTAAGAAATTACAGGATTATGTTGATAATGTCTTTCAAATTTATTAGGTCATATAAGATGATATTTGGATCTAAAATCTTTTCTATCCTCTATCGTTAATCTTTTCTTCTGTCCCATTTGGGTTTCCATTGCCTTGAGAGAGTAGCTTTAACTGGATGTGGTTTATACTTTCTACTTGTAAAGGGGAAATAAAACTTTATTTTCTTATATAGAGATGTTTAGTGATGCCTATATAAATGTCTCTTTTGTTTAAAATAGGACAAGGTCAGACATAAATGGTCTTACTATGTTATTCATCATCTTTGTAAAACTTGCAAAATATTCAAGAATCTGTCAGTAGGTGGAAACCACTCAATAAATTTTTAGTTAAGTGAGAGCCAGATCATAGTCATTGCCCATATTACATGTGGCATTATGGATAAAAGGTATGACATAGAAGAGGTGCTAGGAGATCCAGCTTAGAACAAACAAGCCTTGGAACATTAGTACAAATATCAACTAATTTTAGAGGGAATCCATATCAGTTTAAAATGCTCTTAGAGTCCCTTCTACATAGAAATACAGAGTAGGTGCTCAAAATATTTGTTGAAACAATGAACATTTTCATGACTGGGATGGCTATTGAAATTCAGCTATTAAAATTTTTTTAAAACTTCATGCCTTCGAATAATTATATGATAAATAGCTAATGTTTTTAGTAACCAAAGGCATGCACATTAAATAAAGAAGATTACTATCTGCCACCAAAACTTTTAATAATAAAAATCATTGCTTACTGATGATAGGAGCCTTAGAAAATTGTATGCCCTTTGAGCTAATTTCTTTTCTAGTAATTTATACCATGGAAACACGTATAGAAAAAGTAAGGATTTGTAAGGATTTAAAACACTGCACTCCTCCTAATAAAGAAAAGATGAGAATAAGTTTTAGAACAATAATTATATGAAAACACATTCATAACATATTCAATAAAAACTAGATTATAGAACATGTTAGTATGGTTATAAGTGTTTATAAATTGTTTTTAAATGCTTAACAAGACAAAAATATGCAAAAAAAACATTAGTGGTCATTATCTCTGGGTGGTAAAGTTTTGTGTGATTCTGTTTTTCCTCTTTTGCTTTATCTGTTTTTCTTTTTTCAAACTCCCACAATGGACACCAAATGCATTTGTAATAGAGACACAAACTACATTTGACAACTACAAATAGATTGTTGACTCACCTCTTTATAGTAATTTCTTTCCAATCCCCTCAAAATATGTTTAAAAATTGATCTTCCGCTTTCACTTTTTTCTTGATCCTTATTGATTAAAATTCAAAACACACACCATTTTGTAATCTTTAAACAAAAATTGCTACTAAAAATGTGTGAGGGGATGAGGGATTGTTTTCTGATTAATCTTTCTTAATGCTCAAACATTCATAAGTGGGAATGGAATTGAAAATATGCATCCATAAATGTCTCACTAAAATATCTTACAAATGACAACTTCACCAACCAATGAACATAATAATCTCATGAGCTTTCAAAGTACAGACCCCTAGTTTTTGTCTGAAGCAGGGCATAAAATGAAAACAGAGCTGGCCTTTAAACTTTCATTAATCAAGTCTTTATGATTTGATGTTATGTCTATCTTTTGTCATTTCCTCTATGTATATTTAGCAAAGCTGAATAATAAAAACACTTCTGTTGGGCACCTGGGTGGCTCAGTTGATTAAGCGACTGCCTTCGGCTCAGGTCATGATCCTGGAGTCCCAGGATCGAGTCCCGCATCGGGCTCCCTGCTCAGCGGGGAGTCTGCTTCTCCCTCTGACCTTCTTCCCTCTCATGCTCTCTCTCTACCATTCTCTCTCTCTCTCTCTCAATAAATAAATAAATAAATAAATAAATAAATAAATCTTAAAAAAAAACACTTCTGTTAATTATCTTAAGATGATATTTATTCAGTGGTGATCTTAGAACTTTGCCTCTGCTTAGAATGTTTATTACCTCCACACTAATCTTTAACAGAGTGTCCTATAATCATCCTAGTGCTTTCAGAACATGAAATAAAACTTCAGTTTGGAAATTAATTAAGCAATGCAATCACCTCAGTTGTAAAACATTTCTATACTGGGCACCTGGGTGGCTCAGTTGGTTAAGTGACTGCCTTCGGCTCAGGTCATGATCCTGGAGTCCTGGGATCGAGTCCCGCATCGGGCTCCCTGCTCGGCAGGGAGTCTGCTTCTCCCTCAGACCCTCTTCCCTCTCGTGCTCTCTATCTCTCATTCTCTCTCTCAAATAAATAAATAAAATCTTTAAAAAAAATAAAACATTTCTATACTTATAATTGTTTGAGTGTCCATTAGGTAAAGGAGTAAATTTAAAATAATTTTAGGTAAGACTACACAAGGAACTGGGAATAGTAGATGCTTTAAGAAGGGGAACTCTGTGTCTGGGTAGAAATGAGGGAGACCTACTTTTCACCTATGTTCTTTTGTAACTTTTAAAGTGTATATCAAACACAAACCAAAAACCTAATCAAAATAATTAAATTTTAAAACAAAATCATTTGAGTATGAATTTGGTATTGTTTTAGAATAGAAATAACCTGAGAAATAATGTTAACTATTAACCATTAAAATGAATGAGGGAGAGAAATAAACTTAATAGTAATTAAACTACAAATTATATGACTATAAAGTCATTAGGAATATACCCCAGCTAATATCCTTTATTGAGATTATAGATCTACCCACTCATCTTGATTGAGAGATTGAATTTTGGCCATTAGTGATTTAAATCACACACATAGAAAACAAGGTTTCTTCATCATAAAAATTTTTTACTTGTGTGTTTTGGCAATTTTTTCAGTTTTCAGAGGAAAATAATAAATGTAACATGATAAATTTGGCCTGAGTAATATTGGACATTATACCAGCATGCCGTTGGTAAATCATTACTGTGAAATGGGAGATCTCTACCAGTTTTAGAAAAAAAATTAACAGATTCGTGAGATGCTACAATAAGAGAGAGTTTTCATGACACATCCATAAAAAAGAAGCATAGGCATTAAACACGTCTATTGAATGAATGAGTCAAAGGGTTAGCTGAACAGTAGACATTAATACATTGTAGACATTTTCAAAAATGTATAAAAATGCTGTGTCCCTCTGTTCTCAACTTGTTCAGCAAAATGGGAAATTCCAACCATTTGTCTAGAGCCTGAAGTGGTATAAAAATTGTTCATTCTTTTCTGCAAAGATCTGCTAATACATTTCATTCTACAAGTTGTGTGTACTATAACAAAGCATTACTAGTAAGAATAGGGTCATAGTTACTAATTTTAAACAGGACTTAAACTTTTTAGGGTGTTTAAGATAAAACTAAATGTTTTCTAAATGTTTATTGGTTTGAAGCTATTAAATGCTATCTCTGTGTAATCCAGTTTAAATTTGAGCCTAAGTCCAGTTGCAAATAACAGAAAGTTTATACCAGAAACAACAGTTTGATTCCAAGGAATTTATTTTGTTTCACACAAGAAATCCTGAGATTGTCAGTCCTGAGCTGGTATGGTGTGTCATTCACTGATGGATGCCATTAGAGACCTGACTCATTTCATCTTTCTACCCCTTCATCCTTAGCTTGTAGACATTTAGCTTCATGTCACAAGTTGACTGCTGCACTGAAGATACCTCAATCTAGTCAATAAAACTTTGTCTTTTTATGTAGAAAAGACGGTCCTTCCTGACTTCCATTTTGGCTTCTTGGCCAGAACTGTGTCTCATAGCCATCCCTGCCTGGAAGGTGGTAAGGAAAGTTGAGTGTTTAGCTTTTAGCTTCTGTAATAGAGGAAGTAAGAGAGAAGATGATTTGGAATGGATGTTCAGGGACACAAATTACAGAATATACCACAGCTACTAGTGAGATTTATTTAAACACCCATAAAAAGTAATAAGGTTTTCCCATTCTAATAATTTGTAGTCAACCCAAATGGATTATGCCAAAGAATGTGTTTTTCTCTGCAACTATTATTAAATATTAAACATATTTTATAAGATTAACAAAGGAAAACAATATTGTATATTCTCACAGAATTTAAGTCAAACCAAGATTAATTTCATAGCAAAGTATACACTAGAGCTAATATTAATAACAGCAAAACAGCAAGTTGTTAGATCTTATCTCTGAATAATTTTATATTTCATATATTCAATTAATTAATTCTTGACATTCAAGTTCAATGGAACAGGATTTTAAATTTAAATCCAGTCACAGTAAATATATACAAATGCAATTGTCCTAAGCTGAATATTAAAACACAAACCTTCCTTAAGTTAATATATATCTTTTATTAATCATTGGACAGAAAATGTATCACATACTATGCCAGTAAGTCTCTTTTATTTCAACATAAGATATTCAGAGTAGCATCTTAATAGTAAGTATGGGAGTCATTAGGCAATCTTATACTTAATTTTGTCCAAGAGTGTTCCCAGTTTTCCTATAACAGAGAACTAAAATGCATTATACATAATGTATTTCGGTTCCTATTACTATCTTCTTTCCTGGCATTTTGAGATGTAAGTTCATGGAGGACCCTTATTTTCCAAAGCTTCCCTAAATATAAATCCTTCCTCCTTAGGGTTTCACAAAACCTCCCTAGCAACTTTTTTCAATGGCTATTTGCTACTATGGTGAGATGTGTATATGCATGTGTGCATGTGTGTGTGCGTGAGAGATAGAGACACAGAGAGACAGAAAGGGAGAGGGAGATGGGCAGGATGGAGATGAAGGGAAGCCAAGCCTGTTGGGGGGGAGGAGATATAAAGCAGAAAAATAATATGATCATACCCATCAAATAGTATAATTTCATGATTTAAAAATAAAAGATTAATGCACCTAAAAAATTAACATTAGAAAATAAATACAGTTTAAAACGTAGAGATAAAAATAACTACTATGGGTAGAAAGGATTTAGATGGTTAGAGTGGAAAAAGCTCAGTGTGACTTAGAGTATGTGAGACACTTTAATCACAAGAGATGGGTTAAGGTTTTGAATTATAGAGATTTTGACTGGTGGAGAAGAGAGGTCTCTTCTAGGCAAAAAACAAATACAGGAACAAAAATGTGAAATTAAGGATGGCTGATAGGATTAAGAAAATCAGACTGGCTGATATTGGTATTGGTAGAAATTACAAAACAGACTACATTGTACGAGGGAACCAAAAATCATTCTTTTACTTATGTAATATTTACTTGATGTAATATTTACTTATGTATTATTTACCTGATATTTACTTGATAAATATTACTAATGTAGTATTAACCTGATACAAAAAATAGACTCATTCTTCTGATTATGTAATATTTACTTGATACTTGGTAATATTTCTGTGCCAGGTACTATGGTATGTTCTGTAAATACAAGGTGAACTAGACAGACAAGGTATCTACTCTCACAGAGCTCACAGGTTAGTATGGGAAATAGGAATACATAAGATCAACAAATAAAATGATGACCGATTGCACAGTAAGTACTAGGAAAAAAATATGACACTGTGGAAGAGAATAATAAGGGTAGGATGCATGGGAAAGGGTCTCTAAAGAGGAAGTGAGTACCGTTCTGTTGTGATAAAAATTCATATGGAGCCACAAAAGACCTCAAATAGCCAAAACACTCCTGAGACAAAAGAACAAAGCTGGAAGCATTACACTTCCTCATTTCAAATTATATTACAAAGTTATGCTAATCAAAACAATATGGTATTGACATAAAAACAGACTCAGAGATCAGCAGAACAGAATTGAGAGCCCAGAAATAAACTCCCTACATATGTGGTCAACTAATATTGGACAGAGGAGCCAAGACTACTCAATGGGGAAAGGACAGTCTCTTCAAGAAATGGTGCTGGGAAAAACTAGACAACAACATTAAAAAAATGAAATTGGACCCCTATTTTGTGCCACTCACAAAATTGAATACTCAACTCAAAATGTAAGAAATGAAACTGTAGAACTCCTAGAAGAAAACATAAGGAAAAAGCTCCTGGCATTGGAGCCATATATATATATATGGCACCAAAAGTATAAGCAACAAAGGCAAAAATAAATAAGTGGGACTACATTAAACTAAAAAGCTGCTGCACAGCAATAGAAACCACCAACTAAGTGAAAAGTCAACTTGCAGAATGAGAGAAAACATTTGCAAATCAAATATCTGATAAGGGGTTAATATTAAAATAAAGGGGTTCATATTCAAAATATATAATATTCAAAATATATAAAAACCTCAACCCAACTCAATAGCAACAAATAACTCGATTAAAAAATTAGCAGAGGATATATATATATGTATGTATATTATATATATATATATATATCTCACATACATACATACATCAATGGACCATTATTCAGCCATCAGAAAGAAGGAAATCCTGCCATTTGGAACAACATACATGGAACTTGAAGGCATTATGCTAAGTGCAAAATAAGTCAGAGAAAGACAAATACTGTATGATATCAATTATGTGTGGAATCTAAAAAGCTGAACTCGCGGAAACCAAGTAGAATGGTGAGGAAATGGAGAGATGCAGTTCAAAGAGTACACACTTGCAGTTAGAAGATGAATGCACAGTGTAATGTTTATAGTCAACAATATATATACTTGCAAGTAGCTAGGAAACTAGTCTTAAATGTTCTCACCACACACACACACACACACACACACACACACACACACACACACACAGAAATGGTAATTATGTGATGGGATGGAGGTGTTAGCTAACAGTATAGTGGTGACCAATTTGCAAGACATGTGTATCAAATGAACACATTGCACATCTTAAACTTATACAATGTTATATGTCAATTACATCTCAGTAAAGCTGGGTCGGGGGTGAAATAAAGAGGTGGTGGCGGTTGTGTTTAAGGCAGAGGAAGCAACAAATGCAAAGGCCCCGAGAACAGGTGAAACAAGGGTTGTGGTGGGAGCTGACAGACGGTCGGTGTGAACACAACCTTCTCTTCTAGAGAAAGGGAGATGGTAGTACACGAGGAGGTTATTACAACAGAATGACTGAGTAGTCCTCAGTTTGGACTTGTCTATCAGGGGACTCCAGTTACAATATTTTATACATTAAAGGACTTGACAGTTCAAAGCTCATTTTGACATATATTATTTCATTTGAATCATTACAACTCTATCAAGTTGATATGAGAGCTGTTGTAACACATCATTTTATAAATTAGGGAAATCTTGACTATAATTTCAGTTCATTTTCTACTGAAAGTTCTTGAATAGAGGAGTAATATATATCAAAAGCAGTGTTTTAGTTGTTTATTTAGCACGAGGATGAAGAATGAATTGGGATGAGGGGATGAGTGCAGAAGGATGAGAATTAGAGAAATGAGGGCTGAGCTAGGAGGTAGCAAGACAGAAGAGAGAATGAGACCAGGGCCCGTTCTGCTTTATCAGCATCACCAGCCTCCTATGCACGTCTGATTTCCTGGGTCACCAGGATGTTGTGAAGATAAATGCCACAGCATGGAGACAGTTTACAACTCCACAAAGATGCCTCATGGACTGGAATGGATGTGAATGGATTTCTCCCTAATGGTTTTTAACACAGAGGGAGAAAGGGAAGCTCACAAATCTTTCAGCACCATCTTCTATTTATCTCTCCTACAGTCTTCAAAGCACTCTGTTCCCCTTTTTTTATTATATCAACCTGATAAAAATATATTTTGTCTGAGCTTTTGGAGATCAAAGATCTTATTTTTCAGTTTTCTGCTGTGAATGTGGTTAGCTGACATCTGTCTTTTCTGTAATGGACAAAAAGAGTTGCTCTTTTGTTGGTTTTAATCCCCAAGGGCCACATCAAAAGAGAGCTGGCCCTGAACACTCCTGGATGTAGACTATCCATTGCTAACAATACATATGACAAGTTATTGAACTGTGTTGTTTTCTAGCTCTTGTCAACTGCATATAAGTAGGCAAAGACAGGGGGAAAGACAGGAAGGGAAAGAGAAAAGTGACATCTGAAAGCAAGATAAAACCAAGGGAGAAATAAACTGAAAAGAGATTTAAAGAAGAAAAACAAAGAGAAAAAAAGTAGGGCTCCTGATGAAAATCAGAAGAACTAAGGTAAACGCTGAGAAGGAAAAAGCAAAAGAGAAGTCAGAGAAACAAGATCGAGAAAAATGCAGAGAAAAGACTAATAGGGCATAAGAAAAAAAATGTAGAGAGGCCATACATAAGGAAGCTTACTGAAATCTGTTTGGTTTGGAGAAAATCTAAAAGCAAGTCCACACATCCAGTTATAAGAATAGTATTTTATATGTGTGCAAAAGAAAATAATGAAGTGGATCATGGTTATTAAATTACCTGAAATTTAATTTCTCTACTTTTACTTTATAGTTTTAAGTGATTCTAACAGTCAAATAGTAAAGGTTGTACCCTAGAGCAAAGTTCAAGGGCATGTGTTCTTTGTATCCAGTGTTCCCCTCCTCAAAACATGTAGAGTTAATTCCTTTCTGATACAACTATTATGTGTCAATGACCAGAAAGCCAGTCAATGGACCTGTGTTTCTGTCTCTCCCGTTAATTCACTTGGAGAATCTACCTAAACTTCACATCTGTGCAGCCCTGTCCCAGAAGGGTCGCTAATTAATGCTGGGGAACGGGAAACATGCAGCATCTCTTTCATACTTTGGGGTAAAAACTATGTGCATTCAGTAGCAGTTTATTATTAAAGCCGGAATATTTGCAGACTTTCCCCCTTACTTCGTCTTTTAGTTACATTTAGCCAAATGTGCCCAAGTGGGCAGAGGATCAGCCTGTCTTTAGATTTTAATTGCCCCTGGGGTTGCAGTATCAACTGAGACAGCTGAGATACTGGCTAAAGACTTAAGAAAGCCACAGTGAAATATGTTGAGTACAGATAGAACTTGAGTTTACTTTAATACGAGCACGTATTTGGTAGGGTGACTGGGACTCCTAGAATTCTCTTCTCATGGAATCATCAGATAACTGAACCATCCCCGACTCTTGATGAACACTTCTGTTGAGCTCACTGGTAGCTTTTCAGAATTTCAATCCATCCAATTTGATCTTAAATTTAGACAAGCAAATTAATATTATTGTTTCATCTTAGTTTATGTTCACCCAGAGTTTTCCCAGAAGAAGAAAGTCTTAATTTCAAGTAGCTGAATTGCATCTTTTATTCATTCTTCTCTGCCTCACTTGCTGTAAACAGAAGGGAAGATACTCAAAATATAATCTTTTCTCAGTCTAGATTTTCTCCTTGAGGTAAAGATTGCCTTGAGGATCATCGTCTGGGAATTTATGCTCTATCTAAAGTTAACACCTGGTGAGTCTCTTAGCACCCCTTTACTTTAGCTTTGAGTACCAAGTTATTATTTCTTTCCTTTTTTAAGATTTTATTGATTTATTTGAGAGAGAGAGAAAAACAGCATGAGTGTTATTATTTCTATCAACAACAGAGTGGAGAGGTGGAAGTTGAATTATGCAACATCTATAAACATATAGAACTCCCCAGAGAAAAAGGTGAGTTAGGAGTGTGTGCCCATGAATGTTTGTTTAGAAAAGCACATGGGGGGGTGTCTGGGTGGCTGAGTTGGTTAAGTGTCTGACTTTAGCTTAGGTCATGATCCCAGGGTCCTGGGATTGAACCCCACGTTGGGCTCCCTGCTCAGTGGGGAACCTGCTTCTCCCTCTGCCCCTCTCCCTGCTCATGCTCTCTCTCTCCTGCTCTAATAAATAAAATCTTTTTAAAAAAATAGAAAAGCACACGGAGAAGCAGAAAATTGAAACTCTGACATAGATTGAACTATAAATTATTACCACCATTATATATAAATCCATATGCAAAAGTTTAAATTAATAAAGATTTAGGGCTGGAAAGAGTTTGTACCAGTCTAAAAAATCTTCATTTTTTTAAACATCTAAGGTCTGAAACCTCCCAATAATACTTAATATTGGTTCTCATTTTACTAGGCAGAAGATCACAATATATGATTACTTTCAGTGTACTGCCAAACATGAATTTCCCAGGAAGCCACAATTATTAACTACTCCATCCTCGAAATCCTCTTACCTGATCTTCCAGAAAAACTCTCTCACATGCATACTTCTTCCATCTCTTATGCCCTTTCTCAGGCTTCAAGGACTGTTCTTTCCCTGCCTGCATCTTAATGTTGACATAATCTCAGGATTCTCTTCTGATCCACCTCACCTTTCAACTCTATCTGCTAATCTAAGGTGATCTCATCTATATCTGTGTAGTTTCCAAAGCTTCAGCCATGAATAGCCCTAACCTTTCTCCTGAATTCCAGGTGCTTATTTTTAAATTGAAATGTCCAAAATTGAACTCACTATCTATTGCTCTCAGAGGTCCAAAACTTTTTTCTTTTCATTGTCTATTTCTATCACCTACTCTTAACTCCAAAATCGTGCCATTCTTGATTCCTCCCTTACCCTCCACATCTAGTTGATTGACAAGTCCTACTGATTCTCCATCCTACAATGTTCTGCTTCCTTTTCTCCAATCTCACAGCCAGTGGCTAGGTTGGGGCCTCATCATCTCCTATCAGGACTGATACCACAGCCTCCAAATAGCATCTTGCTCTCTGGCCCATCATACACACTTTATAAAACGTAGAACCTGACATATAAATCCACCGGTCAAAACCTTTAAGATTCTCAACTGTTTACAAAATAAAATCCAAACTTCTTAGCCTGGCCCTTACTAAGCTGCTCAAAATTACTTTCTATCTTCTATCCACTCTTGCAAATAACCTATGCTCTCTCAAATCTTAGTGGCTTTGTATTTGGTTGAACCATATGAAATTGCTGATATTTAACTGGTTTTGACCTTAAAAATGGTAATTTCATATGGTTCAACTAATAATGTTTTTTCTCTGCCTTGAATGCCCTTTCACCCTTACCTGTCAAAACATCAAGAACCAGCTCAAATGTTACCTCCTCTGGGAAGCAATTATTGGTCACACTAGGTTAAAGAACAGACCCCTTTTCTGTGCCCCCTTAACACTTTGTCATACCTCTGCCACACCACTGTGTTTTAATTATTTGTACATACTGGTCTCTGCCACTGGAATATGGGAAACATAAGGGTAGGAACTGGGATTAATTATATCTATATCATTACTTCCAGAACAATGTCTAATTAGGAGTTAATAAATATTTGTTGAATGAATGAATGAATTTGTTATATGAAAAAGGTGGTAATATTTTGGCTAAAAACTAGAGGAGAGATAGTGATTTAATATATTGTAGAATGCTTCTTTCCTCTTTTTATATCACATTCCCCTCTTTGCTTCTTACTGGACAATGTATTTGTTCTTACCAGATGAATTTTATGTCGCTGTGAAAGAAATGATGACACAAAACCAGACCACATGTTCACAATGAGCCCTGTTATATGTATGTAATCCACAGGGAAGGAGACATACACGGTTTAACCAGCAAAACTCCAAGAGGCAGCAAGCAGACTTAGGCAGCAGCTATAATGTGAATATGGTTTTTAAGCAATTCTAAGATTGTTTCTGGTAACATTCAAACAAAAGTTGTTTTCTACTCACCAAAAGCTATGGAGATCAATGAAAGCCCTCCCTGAAAATGCATGAAGGACATTCACAAGCACTGTATTTCGTAGCAGACATTTTTGCAGAGCCTATTTATATTGAAAGAAGGTACATCTTTGCATTTTACAAATCTGTGGAATTAGTGATTAAGAAAAGAAAAGCCCAATATCAATGGAAATAGAAAAACTGAAGTCTATCCTTGAAAGACTGGAGTGCACATATGACTGCAATATTAGATCTTCTGAGACCACAGAATATTCTATATTCAAAAAGTATGATTTTAGACTGAGAGCCTCCTATGAATGCTCCAATTTTTCAATCATCTCCAACAAGAAGGTGGCTGCTTAGCTTGGACTGATCTAGGAATAGACAAGATGTACAGGACAAAAGCAGATCAGTGTAAGACCCAGGAAAGGCCAACACTACAACCAGATTGAGACTAAGGAAGGACTTAACTGGAACTAGGACAGAGAACCTTCCCCAGCCAGTTTTCCCACATATTAATGAAACAGAATTGGGAATTAATACCAGAATCAGAGTGTTCTGATGCCTATGTATAGCTCGCTGCTGAAACTGGTAAGATTTGTTGAAATATTACATACAGCAAATTCCTTAGTTGGGTTCAGATACGTATTCTCAATTAACATTTCTGTCCTTTCACACATAACTAAGGATAGATTCTTAAACAAAGTGTATGCACACATCATTTAAAAACAAGTTTATGTATATTGTATTCAATAAAAGAGAGTTTACAGTCAAAATAAAATAAAATAAAATAAAATAAAAGCACTATCCTAGTAGGCAGAGTGAACATTCCATGCCTCTTAGCTCAGGCTGCTATAACAAAATATCATAGATGGGGTGGCTTAAATAACAGACATTTATTTCTCACAGCTCTGGAGGTTGGGAAGTTGGGTTCACAATGCCAGTATGGATGACTGCCAACTTGGATCTTCATCTCCCCTACGGCAGAGAGAGAGAGAGCTGGCTTTCTCATCTTTTCTTATAAGGGCACTAATTCCATCATGGAGACCCCACCTCCATAACCTCCTCCAACCCTAATTACCTCCAAAGTCCCTACCTCCAAATAACCCTGGGGGAGTAGGGCTTCAACAAATGCATTTGGGGGTATGTAAACATTCAGTCCATAACATCAGGCAGCATCTCCTATAGTGTGGTGTCCGTGTAGAACCTATTCCAGATTGGGTCTGCCCTCTATTTTTTTAATATATTAAAACCCCTCTCTAAAAATAGAGTTGAAGGAGATCATTTAAATTTCCATAGAGACCAAAAGTAAAAGTAATGTTTAAACATTTGACTTTTGTGAGTATATATTTCATTTTAAGCAAATGATCTTATCTGTGTTATCCAAAATCACAGGTAAATAAGTTATATAAAGTGGAGTTTTATAACATGTACATATGCATTTCATATACTGACTTGAGGCTTCACGTCCTTGAATCTTAGGATACATAAAACTTCAGAAGAGACAAAAGAATGCCAGATACAAATGCCAGGTTAATCCATGTTGTCTTCCGGCTTTCGATGCAGAAGCATCATCCTTGGCTGATGCTTTAATATTCTACTTTAAGCTTCATTTTTGGTCCAGAGCTTCTGGCCAGCATCAGCCTTTGTGGCTTCCCCTGTTACAGGGTCTCCTTGGTATTCTTGGCAGCTGTCTTACATGGAGAGGTGAGCACCAGAATAAAGTGAAGGGCAAAGCCTGCTTCTTATTCTTCAGAGCCAGTATTCAAAGCCAGTCTAGCATTCTTCATTCTAAGTATCCAGTCCAAATTTCACATCCAACACACATCTCCCTATTCCATATTTCCAAGGCCTTTCTGGATCTGCAAATCTTCAGAGATGTGTGCTTAGTGAACAAAAGCACATCGAGACTATCAAATAAGAAGGCCCCACAAAATTCTAGCCAGGCTGACATTTAGATGCTAGGCTGGTAAACAGTGCATTATGTTGATTTTTAGTTAGCTCCATATGATTCTATAGAGACTTCTGTGTGCTTTGGGATACATTAATATTTGTACAAAAGAGAAATATAATCTTTCCTTCCCCTCTCCACCCTGAAACCCCAGGCAAATACATCCTCTCCAAACATATGAGCAGCAGACAAGAAATAGCATTTGTCCTACATGCCATATCAATTCAGATGATAGAAAAATGTATAAACATAATTGCTGGCTCACAGAATTTTTTGGAATTTTTTATAAAGCAGTTTTAGTTTGGTTTTCATGCAGCATGGACCTAAATAATACCTCTCAATCTACTCTTTCTCAGAGGTAATACTAAAAGATGAAAAAAATTCTTAGCTCTATTAAAATATTTTTAGTATTGGTTTACTTAAGTTATTACCAACTCTTCTAAAAGCAGTAAAGGAAAAAGATCTTAGGTCCAAGAGCCAAGATCTGCCCTTTATTCTCCAGAACTTTATTCTGTAGACCTCCAAAGAAGTAAGCCTACCAGTGCATTTCTGCCTCCCTGCTATCATCCTTCTGCAAGGAGAGACAAAGGTGTGTCTGTTCAACTCTACTAACAGGTTCAGTTTGGACTGTCTTGGGTCATGCATGTCTTAGCTTTCTTAGGTTAGCGTGGATCATTGGGAACAAAACAGAACGTAAAATGATTACATATTATAAGAAGCGCAGCCAAAAGCTTCCAAAATAGTATAGCTAACATAATATATACCCTAGACAAGGAAAGAAGATACACTTCAATAAAGGAAACAAATGATGAAATAAATGACTTAAATTTACAATACACTGTAAAGTTCTCTCATTTCATTGTCCCAGTAAGTTTGTTAAATGCTTGGCTTTTGCACCTGAGTTGGAATACCTATTATCCTTCACTTTCCAAATCTCCTTCCCTGCTTCATTTTTACTCTGATCCTTTTCAAAGATTTTAGCCCCTTTTAGCATAAAGAAAAGATAATTAATTATAAACAGAAAATGAAAGTTAATTATTTATAATTCAAATATGCTGGAAAGTCAAGAATATATGGCATGTAGGTCTCAAGTGGAATAGGGTTTACATAAAAGTTTATACTTAAATTTAGTAAAAGTTACCCACCAGCAGCCTCAAAAAGAAATATATCTTTGAAAACAGTAATAGAAAATGCTATCAAGCTATATCTGACCAGGAAAAGAAACAAACCCTAAGAGCAATCAAAAAAATTCATAGGAAGAAAAAGGAAGAGTAAAAGATGAGGGAATTCTTCACACAAAACCTATAAATGAAAGATATTTTAAAAGCATGATTTTATAACTCATCTGCCCTGTAGCAAATACCAAAATTATGTTAAAAGTCTTTAGAGACTGAATACAACATGACATTAATTTTTATGGAAAGAAATACCAACCTTTTGTGCTCTAAGAGACTTAACATAGCCCAAGAAAAAGCCACAAAAATGTACATAGCTTTTCTTGTAAGTCAAGGGAGGTTAAATCCATTCTATATGCCTAAGGACATAAATTCATTTTTAAGTTATAGCCTAAAGGGCTGAATATTAATAGTTGCCACCTTTCCCTAATGGGAGCAATATTTTGAATGACAAATAGATATTCATTAAATAATACAGATCATTTAATTATATGTGTCTTCCTGTTTACTATTAGAGAGGTATGTGACCTAAATAATGGTTTTGGTTAGGTGACCTTGTTTTTAAGGTTCTCTTTCTGTCCAATTACCAAGCAAGCTTTTCAAATGCACTTGGAGATTTAATTCACAAATCCCTTAAGCGCCTTCTGGTAAAAGGTTGGGGCAGCAGAAATAAGCTAGTGATACATGACCTTGTTTCAGAAAATCAGGCTGGGATTCTAAGTGAGTATGCTTATTTGTCATTGTTGTGTTGCTACCAAAGGCAAAAAGCAAAGAAATATGAGTTTTCTATCATAAATATATAGGAGAAAATGCAAATTGGAATTTAGTATCATATTATAATAAGATGTTTATTTATATCTTTATGACATCAGTAAAAGCATTAATTTCTCAGAAATTTCTATCTATATATAATTACAGATATCTCAATTTCAATAAAAAAAGGTCATTTGTCTCTATTTTATTGGTATTTTGTCTCTAGTGAATACACGCTCCATTCTCAAAAAGTTTACTGTTTTCTATTTCATCATCTTAAGAACTAACAAATCCTATGTTTCTACAAATACTAATTTGATAACTGGATTATTTGAAGGGAAAAAGCCATAGCCAAACAATACTATATAACTAATATTACAGCCCCAAACATATGACAAGTTCCATCTTCCCAGTGAGAAGATTAAAAACGGGGAGGGGTGGGGGGTGCCTGGGTGGTTTAGTCAGTTAAACCTCTCACTCTTGGTTTTAGCTCAGGTCATGATCTCAGGGTCATGAGATCGAGCCGCACGTCAGGCTCCAGGCTCAGCACGGAACCTGCTTGTCCCTCTCTCTCTGCTCCTCCCGTTGCATTCTCTCTCATAAATAAATAAAATCTTTTAAAAAATAATAACAAACAAGTAATAAAAACGGGGGGAAGGATTCATCAAAATATAATGAGGTAGATAAAATAATTAAAGATCCATTTATGTAATTTGATTTAAAAGTTTATTTACACATGCTTATGTAAAATCATACATTAAATAAATATAAATGATATATTAACTTGGTATTCGTGAGTTTTTCTTTTTAAATGTCACCAAAAAATTATCTGATTCATCTTTAACCATCCACTTCTTTGCCATCACTGGATTTCTTAGTCATACAGTCTAGTTGCCCAGACCACACATCACCTTTACCTCTAAGATGTCTGAGATACAGTTTTTCAATCTATTGGTGATACTTCCACAGGAAATTTAATTCCAGATTTCCCATGTGTGGTCTCCAAAATACAACTACTTACTGTACTACTTTAAAAATTGATCTTTAATAGAGTGTTTTTACAATAACATCCAATATTTCTTATGACCAGAAGTAATAAATCTATATTACTTGTCCACTCTCTTTTCAAAATCTCGTATCATCAGGTGATCTCTAGAGCAATCCCAAAGTAGCTCTCTGGTACTCACTAGTGTGTACTCCCCAAATATTACTTAATTCTTCTAAATAAAGTGAGAAATCACTCAGTAATTGGGAGCTATTCTTAGGATTCCAGAAGCATTCAACAGCAAGGAAAAATTAGAAATTTGGGATATTTTTGAGGAAAATCTGGATTTAGAACCATCTTCCAAGTCTGATTAATTGCTTCAATAAAGCCTAATATGTTACAGCCATGAGCTCCCCTCTGAAGTAAACTGTGGCTGTTGCAGAAAAAAAATTCTCCTTACTGGGCAGTACAGAAAGTCTGTTAGGTTGAGTTGCAGTCTTCTTTATAGTTTTTTGAAAAGCAATAGAATCTTTTAACTCCTAGTGAGGTCTTGATCCATATTTCCTGTTTTTATTAGGGCCCTGTTGGTAGGATTTTGAAGACCAAGACTATTTAGAGGAGCATGATGAAAGACTGACTTTGGATGCCAGAGAGCCCTACCACTTTTTCAATATACCAGCTTTGCCACTAATGAGTTGTGTGCCATTGGATAGTGACTTGCTCTCTCCCTAAGACTCTGCTCCTAATCTGTAAATGGTAGTTAAAAATAAAAACCTTGTGGAGTTGTCCTGAGATTGAACTGTCCTGGGGATCAAGTGTCTGATACACAGCCATCGTGAAGAAGGAATCACCTTATTGAGTTCTAACACATTCCAATAAACTTATTGTGCATGTACTCTATGCCAGGCAATGTACTTGGTATTGAAGATACAAAAGTGAACAGGCAGACCCATGGCTCACTCTTGTCACTCTTGTAGTGCTCATAGTTTTAGAAAAAGAGATCTAGTCAAATAATCCCATAAATAAATACGTAAGGCAGTCCTCCAAGTGACAAGCTGGGCTCTTGGCCCCATCCACCCTGAGGGTATCCTCAGCATTTTAATCACATCCATCAAAATGGATCCAGCTCTCCAAGAAGTTGAGGCATAGAAGTTTGCTGAAGAGGTCATGGTGGGGCAGATAAGAGGACACACACTATGCCATATGTCAGAAACATGAAAATATTCCCCAGTGGGCATGTTTGTTCTCTAAAAGCTCCTCCCCTCTGCCACCCAGTTTAAATTCCTTCCTCTTCTTCCATCCATTGCATAGATACAGTTTTCCTCTCATTCTCAGCTTGCTTTTCCACTCACCAAAAAAGAAAAACAAACAAAAGGCTGCCAGGAAATGAAAAGTGACAGACTTACCAAAAAAATGATTTCAGAGAAATACAGAGGAAAGAACTCTATCTAGACTCATAACCTGGAGACCTGGAATCAAACCCCACCTTTGCCATCAAGTCGTTAGCTAATCTTGGTAAATTAAGCCTTTCCATATCTCCAGGCTTTTGTTTCCCCAAACAGAATGCTGAACAAAATAAATTCTCAAGTTGTTTTAAAAGTAAATGGATAATAATGATTCTGTTTCAACAAAAGTATTAAATGATACTACATCTTTTAAATTCTACAGTTGAAGTCAATGGATAATTAAAAATGTTTGGCTAATTCGTCCTGTTCGTACTCTCCTGCTTAACATATTAGCATCTATGTTTATCTGTAAGATTTAGCCTTTCCACAAAATCAGCTAAGTTTAGGGGTGCCTGGGTAGCTCAGTCAGTTAAGCATCTGACTCTTGATTGCAGCTCAGGTCATTATCTCAGGGTCGTGAGATGGAGCCCCACTTTGGGCTCCACACTCCGCGGAGAGCCTGCTTGGGATTCCCTCTCTCCCTCTCCCTCTGCTCCTCCCCTGGGTCACATGCCTGCCACTTTCCCCACTCCTGCTTTCTCTCTCTAAATAAATAAAGAAATAAATAAAATCTTTTTTTTTTTAAATCAGCTAAGTTCATTTGAGGTAAAAAAAAAAAAAAAATGGCTACTGAATCATTCAGCATGCCAGTATTTCAAAGCAACCAGCCAACAACTGCCATTAGCATTGTCTATTTCTCATGTCAAGCTAAGAAGCATGAAATTTACTGATGTTTTCCTAACCCAAGCTTCCCTACTGTGCAAAATGAATAGTTAAGCAGAACATTAGCAGAACAGTTTCATTTGTAACTCTAGCAGTGAAGACTTCTCACCACTGTGACACAGAAGGATACACACTTAAAGACAATACATTTATTTAGTTGATATAAATGTCTTTTGACTAGAAAAAGAAATAACAATCATCTGCAGTACTTTAAATAGAAAACATCTGTTTTTCTTAACATACTTCAAATACTTTGAATTTCCTGATTAGTTGTTATATGAGAACTGTATTTCTGAAAGACATAATGAGGCAGTTTAAAGATGAGTCTTAAATGTTCTTCAAAGCAATGTGAAGAATAATGCTCATGCTCTGAGTAAGGATAGCTAGACCAGACTCATAAGCTCCGTAATATGAACAAATACAAAATAATTCTTCCAACTATTTGCATTTACATCAAAAGTTCTATTAAATATTGCAAGCAAAGGAGGATGATATAAATGAGTGGAGCATAGTGCTATATGAATGAAAATACAGTTCTGTAGTCTTATAGCATGGCAACAAAATCTAAGATGCTATTAAAGCAGTTTTTGCTTGACTAAGCCAAACATGAAGATTTTCAAAGTAATGACATGAAGCATCTTTGTGAGCATTACACAAATGTATGCATACATCACAGAGTAGGTTCAAGAAGTGTATATATGCAAACACATCTATGGGTAATTACTCCAAGCTGGAGGGTGTATATTTATTTTAGCCACATCAGCCTTTCCTCAGCAATTTGTAACACAAAATGGGAGGATCATCTATTTTTCTCATAAAAGTTTATAAAAGATGCATTGTATAAATATTTGCAGGTGATTTCTTTGTTTTATTTTTCACCCATAATTCTTTTCCTGCTCCATAGCCAACAAACAAACAAAAAAGAGTAGTTATCATTGGGAAATAAGTATTTCAAATCAAATGCCTAAGGATAACAACAAGGAAACAAAAATATGGAATCTATGAACACTGAAGGTTAAGGGCCTCACACTTTTTAAAAATCAGGCAAACATGTACTGAGCACCTATTATGTACCAGACTCTATATTGGGGAATAAGGATCCAGAGAGAAAATAAAAGCTTTGAGGAACTCACAATCTATTCATGGAGAAAAACAGATAAAAAAGCAAAAAAAAAAAAAAAAAACCCTCAATATGATCAGGGTCATAAGTGGAGTATGTATAATGTATAAAATATTTAGAGAACACAGACAAAAGAGAAATTGATTCTGCCAGGGAGTAACTAGGGCTAAGAGTTAAACAAGAAACATGTGGATTTGACCTTTATATGTAAGTAGAAGACAAAGAAGAATATTGAGGACATTATTTCTTCAAATTGTATGGATAATAATAAAATTTTAAGAATCTAATACATTTCCTTCAAGACCTCTCTTCAAACTCCTATGACTTCTCTGTATGTACAGATGAATTGATCCCCCAGACATAGTGTTAACTTAAATACAGTAGAGAAAAAATAAATAGTAGAGAAAGCTATTATGGTATGCTATTATTTTTTATATAAAGAAAGGGATATATAAGATATATATGTGTACATATATATGTATATATGTATATACATACCAGTATATACTTTTACATGCATACATTTATTTGAAAGGCTACACAAGTCATTGATAGTATTTGTTGTCTCTGAGGCAGGATTCTGAGGTGCTAGGGACTCAATGTCTTTTCTGTACTGTTTGAAATGTTCACCTACATGTATTACCTACTTAAATAAATGAACAATTCCTTAAAACAAAACACTTTCTATGGCTGTTCCAACTAAGAAATAACATATTCTTATTTTACTCTGCATATTCCCAGGGGTGTAAAACAATTCAGCCTGGGTCATACCACTTCTGATTTTTAAGGGAATTAAAATTGTACTCATAAACCATAAGATTGTAGCTAAAGGGCTCCTCACATTTTAGTACACTCAGGCAACGAAAGTTAGAGATATTAAGAGAAAATACCATGCTCCTTGTTAAAGATGCTGAGATTGTATCTACTCAATATCAAGACAATTAGTCAATATGACCAATCCAATGAAAAAACTCGGCCAGTTCAAAGAGGGTACAAGTCAAATAAGTTTCAATAGTTGGGCTGAGCTCCTAATGCAAACTGGCCTTCAGGATATCTACAAGAGATGAAGCCCTATGTTTAGGATAGTATTCCAAATACTGAATGAAGACTTTTTGCCTTTCGAGATTTTTTTTTTTTTAACTTGGAATACTTTGTCCTTTTCTTTGCAAAATACTCATCCAACCCATCTTTCCAGGCTCAGTTCAAAAGTTCTCTTGTACATTAAATCTGATCTTTATCACTTGACTGAGGTCTTTCTTCTATAACTGGAAATTCTATTGCCCTTACAGTCATCATCATGGTTTAGCACTTAACAACTTGCTAAAGTTTATGTGCGTGAGTTTTCACTCCCCCAGGGAACTGGAAATGATACAGACAGCCTATCAAGTTAGGGAAGTAGACATGGTCTACTAATCCAAAACAGATCACAGAATAAACAGTACACCAAAACTATAATACATGGTTTAGGGAACAAAGAATATTAAATAAATTCATAAATTCAGCACAAATATTATGCACACATATTAAAGCCAGAGTTTTAGGGAGAAAGGTGATGGCAGTGGGATGGGAAATCAAACCTCTTCCAGAAAGGAAGAGATGGAGTTTCATTCCCTCTTTTATTGAACAAAATTAAATTATGGATAATGCATATGGAGACGGTGGCTTGTGTGGTTGTAACTTTGGTTTCCTAAATCTGAAAAAACAAGTTGTGATATCAAATGCACAAATGTAAACTAACAGTACCTTCTACACTTCTTCTATACTTATTGCAGGGCACAAGGGGGAACCTATAAAATGTAAATGCACATTACAATGGAATGTTTTTAGGAGGGAAACATTAAGAATAAGGCACATAGAGACCATCAACTCTAGTGTAAATTTTTTTACTTTAAATTTTGAGCAAACAATACTTTTCTTTCAATTTTCAGCACTGAGCCTTTTTTTTTATATTTCTGACAGAAAGCATCCTCTGAAGAATACATGACAAATTACCAACATAAGATAAATAATATTTTACAGGGCCACGCCTTTACCAATGTGAAGGAATTAATTCTTGAAGACATTTCACCAAGTAAATAGGAGACTTCCAGCTTGAAATAAATGCGTAATGATCTGAATTCAAAAGTCTAGAGCACATAAAGTGATATCCATGCTTGTAAATCATGAAATACAATGACAACTCGGATAAATTTTCAACAAGTAACTTAAATCAAAATGACAATATGACATGTGTTGGGAAGTTTTAGTCTAATTTTATCATGTCCTGACTGTTAAAATACACAGCTGTGAGGTTTGTTGTCACTTTGTCCATTTGGGTTTATAACGTTAGCAATAAAAATCTGTTGTTGTTTTGTTTTGTTTTTTTCTCTAAGAGGCTATATATAGGATTTGGACAAGCTCATATCAAGTGAAGGGTCATGCCTGACTGATGGTTTCATTACCAAAATAGAAAGGCATTTCAAGTAACGTTTAACTGACATTTGCTTACACTATTTATTTAATAATTCCTTACTTAACCAACCAAGCAAAATGATCATCTAAAAAAACTAAAGCACAATTTGGGAAAGATTTAAATTAAATACCAATACCTAGATAAAGTTTGATATACTTCTTCACTAATTTTTCCTCACAGATTTAACTGGAAAATAACCTTCATACCAAACAGTTGCATGGTCATTACATTAAGAAAAGCAATTAAGGTCACCTGCTAGTGAGTGGAGAGAATTCTACTAGGCTTTGCCTTTCTGCCTCCTGATAATGCTCTTTCTACTCCTGGGTTTTCTGTGGTTCTATTAAGACTTAGTAACCTGGCTCCACACTGCTGATGTCTGAATGATTTAGAAATTCCATAATGAGATGCTGTTGCTAGGATTGCCTCCAGAGGCTTCATTTCACATTATCCAGCCCAGTTACCGAGTGAGGGCCACACCCCTGGGCCCAACCCCTTGGAAGCTGCTTCACCCCTACTGGCTTCCCCATTGTGCCCACTCATGGGTCTCCTGCTCCAACTGGACACAAAGTACTTCCAATTTTTAAACAGAAAAATAGTTTTCCTCCCCATTGTCCTGCCAAAAGAATTCAAACTTAAAGTATTATAATGGTTGAGAGCAAATGAAAAATTCATTCAGTTGCAAAACAGCCTGAATATAACAATATTTGAAGAGTATGTGGTAATAAATTCTTCTGACACAGGTATATGGTAATATGGTGTATGGTATACAGGGGTACAGTAATAAAAACAAGCATTAGCTTCTCCAAGAAAAGAAGCTATGGGTTTATGAGAAACGTTTTAGTTGTCATCATAGTAAAGGTGAAGAGTCAAATGTCTGTGGTGAATGAAATATTAAGGATACTATTATCCAAGAATAAGAGACCAGATGAAAATGGATACAATGTGTAGTCTCTCTCCCTCCCTCCACACAAAAATTCATTAAGCAGCCCCGTTCTATGGCAACTCTTACTTTTTTTTTTAAATGTTTTATTTATTTATTCATGAGAGTCAGAGAGAGAGAAAGAGGCAGAGGCAGAGGGAGAAGCAGGCTCCCCGCCTAGCAGGGAGCCCGATGTGGGACTCGATTCCAGGACCCTGGGATCACGACCCGAGCTAAAGGCAGACGCTTAACCATCTGAGCCACTCAGGCGCCCCTATGGAAACTCTTACTTCTTTTTTTTTTTTTTTTTAAAGATTTTTTATTTATTTATTTGACAGAGAGAGACACAGTGAGAGAGGGAACACAAGCAGGGGGAGTGGGAGAGGGAGAAGCAGGCTTCCTGCAGAGCATGGAGCCTGATGCGGGGCTTGATCCCAGGACCCTGGGATCATGACCTGAGCCAAAGGCAGACGCTTAACGACTGAGCCACCCAGGCGCCCCAACTCTTACTTCTAATAGGTGCTGCTGCCCTAGCTTCACTACGTGGGGTTCTCTCCCAAAAGCAGAGCATTACATGATCACATAGTCCTACAAACTCCCTTAACAAATCCCCAAAGGAAAAAGAGTCCTAAATCCTCATCATGCCCTTTAAACTTCTCCATAATCCCAAACAAGCTGCTCAGTTTCATTCCCAAGGTGGGTTTTACCCGAGTCTCTGTTCCAGTCCCTCTGGAACACCATGGAACACACCATGCACTCACATTTTGTGGTCCCCCTGGAGATGCACTACCCGGATTCCCTTCAAGAAGGACTTACTGCCTGGCTGGGGCAAGTGTGGTCATAAACAGCCTCTATGTGCCAGGATCTTCACAGTCTGCCTCAGCCACTTCACACCAGGTTATGTCCTCCCAGGACAGCTGACAAACCAGGGACTGAGCCAAGTGGGCTCATTAAGATGTAGCCATTTCAGAGTTACTCCAGACACCTAGGAGGGACAGTATGTACTCCAGAGGTCCCTGCTGGGTGGGCTGAGGCTTTGTGGTAGTAGCTGACATCTCTCTCTGTGCAATCCCACCTTCTTCACCTTCTTTTCACTGGTGTCGATTCCTAATAAAGAGCTTGCACCCCAAATTCCAGCTCACCATCTGCTTCTGGATAACCCAATCTGCAACATAGGCCTCCATGAGTCTGATTCTGTTCTTCATTCTCTATTAAAATCATTCTCCTCTTCCAAGGTCCAGCTCAAATGATACCTTCAAAAAACATTTTTTGATCCTTCCAATTGGGAATAATTATTCATTTCACTCATTTTACTCTATTCCCCTGAATTATGCCTGTATCTCTGTGTATCAGGTCAGTATTTTTTTTATATTAAAGTTAGTAGTTTAAATTTTAAGTTTATTGAGAGCATAGTCTATGTCTTATTCATTTCTGTATGCCCACGGTGAATAACAGATAAGAGTTATGAATGAAAGAAAAGACTAATGCATGATCTGGAATCTACATATACCTCTTCTTTTTTCCTTCTCCATTATAACTAAAAAAAATGCTGCCAATATTTCATCTCCAATATTTCATACATATGCCCAACCCCTCTATTTTTCAGCTATGTAATATATATATATATATATATATATATATATCTTCTGCTTTCCACACCAGCTAAGCACATCTGCCTGGTATGGAACATGCTTATCCTGTCTTTAAGCCATCACATAAAAGAAGTCTCCTTTAATAGCATGATCCTTGTTTCAAACTATTATTCAAGACCTTCCTAGTATGTGAAGTACCCCAAGGTACTGTCATCCAATTCCAGCTACCTCAGGATCTTTTTTAGTTTTTAAGATTTTATTTATTTATTTGAAAGAGAGTGCAAGGGGGAACGGGCAGAGGGAGAGGGAAAGAATCTCAATCAGACTTCACATTGAGAACAGAGCCCAGTGCAAGCCTCGATCTCACAACTCTGAGATCATGACCTGAGCCAAAACCAAGAGTCGGTCACTTAACCGACTGAGGCACCTAGATGCCCCAAGGATCTTCTTGTTCACATAATTTAGGTATCTAATATGTGTCTAAAAATAATTATGCTCCATTAGAACAGTGACCAAATTTTGGGTTCCCTTAAATCTTTGTAAGACTAGAATAATAAACTCTATATGGGAAAAGCAAAATACATGTATTCTGGATTAATAATATATCATGTTCACCTCTTCATTTTCCAGAATGATTGCTTCATACGTTCTCCTCTCAACCCTTACACATGCCTCCTACCACCATTACTACCACCATCATCCCATTCCTGTCTAATGACCTCGCAATTCATTGAGAAATTAAAAGCAAGAAATAAGAATCTCCCTCTTTTCATCATCAAAACTACTGACACCTAATTCCCTGCTTACCATCTTTCAGTATGGATTAGGAATTTCTCTTCCTACCAAAGGTGACTCTCCGATCATGTTCTGGATTCCATCTTCAGGACTTTGTTCCTATAATTCCCCTTTCTTTTGCATCATCAGTGCCCTGGATCATCTCTAGCACCACACACTACCATGTTCTAGTATCTTCTATCTTTAGAAAACTCTATTTTGATCCCAGATTCCCCTCATCCCCCAATAAAACTTATTGAAAGAATTGTCTCTAGTGACCACCTCCAGGTTTTCACCTGATATTCTCTAACTCTCCCCAGTCAGACTTAAGTGCCCACCACATCACTGAAATTGAGTAGATGAGGTCACTAATGACTTTTGTATTGCCAAATCCAAGGGTCACTTCTTAGTTTTTATCTTGCTTGATCTTCCAAAGCAATCAACACAGTTGATCACATCCATCCATCCATCCATCCATCCATCTCTTCTTGTAACACTACTTTTAGTTTCTAAAAAGTTGCATTCTCCTTGCTTTTCTGATAACCCAAGGGTGTTTTTTCTGTCTCCTCTGCTAGCTCCTCTACCTCTGTTTGACCCTCAAATGTGATCAAGTCCAGAGTTTGTCCTTAGGTCTCTTTTTCACCCTCCTAAGTGATCTTATCCAGACACTTGGCTTTAAATATTATCTCTATGCCAATGACCCCCCAACTCTCAATATCCAGCCCTCACCTTATTCTTCACTGAGCTCCAGACTCATTTATAGCATCATCACAAGAATATCTATTATTCTGCAACTCAAACTTAACACAGCCAAAATAGAAGTCCTACAACAGCAAACTTGCTCCTCCCCTACTATTCCCAATCTTCATATAGAGAATCATCATCGACCTAGTTGTTCAAGTTAGAAATTTAGCAGTTTTCCTTGACTCCTTTTTTTCTCTCATCTCTCACATCAATAAGTACTGTTGCCTCTACTACCAAAAAATATATTGAATCTATTCACATCTATCCATCTCCACTACCACCACACTAGTCCAAGTCACTGACTCCTCCACTTAAATGACTGCAAAGGCTTCCTATTGATCTCCTTGCTGCTGCTTTTGGACTCTTAAAAGCCATTCTCCACACAGCAGTAAAAATGAGTTTTAAGAACATGTATTAGATTAACTCATTCCCCTAAAACCCTCCAATGGATTTTCATCACACTTATACACACAAGCTGTAATGTGCTTGCAGGAATCACCTACCAACCTACCCCCAACCCCATCCCCTTTCCATCATACTGCACTCACACAGCCTTCATTCTGGTCTTTGAACATACTAAGTTTAAAGTAAAGTTATCTTTACTTTAAAGACTTTATGTTTTGCTATTCCTCTGTCTGAAGTGCCACGACCTCAATCTTTGTATGGCTAGTTCCTCCTTACAATTCGAGTCTCATTTCAATTGTCAGCTCTATAAAGAGGTCTACTGTGGCCACAAAGTCTATATTAGAGCCCACCCCCATCCTCAGCTATGCATTATCACATCATACTGTTCTGTTTTCTTCCTCATAATTTCCACTTTGTGATACTGTCATGTTCATTTCTCAGATGTTGTCTCCCCTGTCTCTTCCCTCTTCCAAAAAACAGGTGCCTTGTCTATCTTGCTTATCACTGTATCTTTAATGTCTAGAGGATATTGGGCAAATAACAGGTGACCAATACATATTTGTTGAATGAAAATAAATGAATACTAATCTTTGGAATAGCAGCCACATAAGACATCCACAGCTAAGAGGTCCTGTGTTCTCTTCCACTGCTTGTACTTCCTACATTGAACCATAAAGTTTTTTTCAGTTGTCTGTTTCTTCTATTATCTAATTCCTTGAAGACAAGGACATCCTATCTTTGTATTATCACCCACTAGCATAATTCTTACCACAGAGTTATGTGTATTATAAATATTTGTTCAATGACTAAAGGAAAACAAGTCTGGGGAGGAAGCAGAGTGACACAGAACCTATGGATAAACACAAGGGTGAACCACACAAGAGGCTGAATAATGGCCATAGCACTCACTATTGTATTTGAGGCAAAACAGTCACCATATATGAGTAAAGCCTTACTTACAGGTTTGAACTCTAGGACTTTAAAGTCATATTTAAAGCTCTTGCTGAGAAGCTATCCAAATTCTAAACCATTTTCAAATGACATTGGTGTGACATGGGAGCTCAAATTCCTAAATGCAACTCTCAGCTAATAGGAAAATAACATCAGAGTTCTCTGAGCTATTTGCACTACTAGGGCTTATGTAATACACCTCATACCAATTTTCAATTCAATTAGTTTTTATGAAGTGTCCACAGAGGGCATGACATTCTATGCAGTGCAGATCCAAGTATGCTACGTCAAGGCAGGTCAAAGGTTTATAGGTCCCAGTGTAAAAAGTTCAGTTTATTCTGTTTATCTCATTCATTTTATGTTAGAGCAAAGTCATTAAAATGTTATGACCATTTGCTTGACCTGTGGTCCAAGTCTGAAAAAATAAAGTCCAAATTGCTACAATTGGCACTCTATGATAAAGGTCATATATTATCTTCTCAGGACATGGAGATGAAATTTGTTTATTTTATTTATTTTTCCATGGGAAAGCTCACCTGAAAGATGCAGATTAAAAGAATATTAACATTTATAAGCATAGCTATGAAAGAAATAACCCATTCTTTATAAACAGAATGCTATCTAAGGAGTAGATGCTCTAGCTAATGGTATATTGAGGGGGGGAAAAAGCCAGCCCTCATCATTAATTATTCACATATATACTGAATGCAGATCTCTGTGCTTCAAGAGAATTATAAGACAGATGACAAAATAATACATGAGTACAAGTTAAAAAGCAATCACAACTAGAATGTACTGAATATCATTCACAGCAAAAGCTGCAGGATTTCAGTGGAGGAAGATACTCTGAGACTGGGGTCAGAAGGGGTGGATCCTGCGCAGGGCCATTAAGCAAGGAAGACTACCACTTTATGTAACAGTAAGGTGCTTCCCCAAACCTTGAGAGAATAGAAAATAATGCTGCTTTCTGAGAGTTAAACTAAGAAATCAACACATAATTAAAGCAGAGATGTACATAGTCACTTCAATGATACTATAAGCCTCCCAGTCCAACAAGCCTGATATTAAACATATTGACTTTATTAACATATCTAAAGAGAATTGCAAATAATGATCAAACAGATCTGCCCTTCAAGCACTCTCTGGGTTAAGGCACCAAATCAAACTCATGTGAGGACCCAATTCCGTTGATAGACACCATAGGCGGCCAACACCTGATGCCATTAGGCAATCTACTCATGCAATTCCCTCGTTTGAACTATACACTCATCAGGCAATCTTTTAATAATTAGGTTTCTCATGTAGTTTGTCTAAAGGGAGCAATGTGCTGGTCAGGCCAACATGAACACCAGGTCTGCTCAGCAATTAAATTTCTTAACGTAAATTACTGCATTGGTATTCTGGTTTTATACATCAGTCTCTTGTGAGATTTATTAGTGCCAGTCATCATCCCTGAGTTGTTGTAATTCTAGGCCACTGACATAATAAATTTTCAGACCCTGCAGAAGTATACAGGACTGGTTTGATTCAACAGAAATTTCATTCAAGTGTTTAGAAACCCCAGAGAGAGAGAGAGAGAGAGAGAGAGAGAGAGAGAACCAAGGGGAGGAAGAGTAGTTTACGCAGATATAGTAAGACAAATTTGTGTAGGGATTTGAATTTAGTATTAAGGCATGGGAATTAATATTTAGCAGTAGGAACTCACTGGTGAAATTTGAGTAGGGGTGCGACATGATCAAAATGTTACTACTTAGCAGAACTCATGGTTTAATTGAAGAATTAGCCAAGCAAACAACTAATTACGATACAGTATTATAAGTATGCAGAGTATTCTGAGAGCACCAAAGAAAGTACCTGCAGTTTACTCTAGGGATGATCAGGGAGTATTTCTCAGAAGAGAAAACTTACAGTATTTTTTTAAGGTTTTATTTATTTTTTTAAGATTTTATTTATTTATTTGAGAGAGACAGAGGACAAGAGGGGAAGCGGCAGAGGGAGAGGGAGAAGCAGACTCCCCACCGAGCAGGGAGCCCAACATGGGGCTCCATCCCAGGACCCTGGGATCATGACCTGAGCCGAAGGCAGATGCTTAACTGACTAAGACACCCAGTCACCCCCTTACAGTTTTTTATTACACTTTAATATTCTTTCAAATTTTCCTCTTTATTTACATACTTTTTTAGTTAAAAGAAATATATCAATATTTCAAAGAGCCTTGGAAGTACATTTCTGACTTTCTACTAAATATTCCTACCTGGATATGCCACAGGAATCCCAAACTCAACATTTCAAAATCTAAATTTATGGTTTTCTCTGCCCTTCCTAACTATCCTTCTTCTCCTCATGTGTTTCCTGCTTTGGTGATCATAACTACAATCCATCTGAATATCAGGCACAGCCATGCTAAACTCTCTTTTCTATCCCCAACATACAGTCAGTCCAAAAGCTTTAAAGGTTTTGCCTTTTCATTACCTCTTAAACTTCTCTCCCAGGGCCACTGTCTTAGTCCACGTTTTAATCATTTCTCAGCTGGATTACTGAAATAGTCTTCTAAATGGAATCCTGCCTTCATTCCAACTAGCGTCTATCCTTTCCAGCACATCTTCAGTTTTGAAGCTAGGGTGATAGTTCATTTAGTCATCCAACAAATACATAGGTGTCAGGGACTGTCTAAACCCAGGGATAGAATGATGAACAAAAGAGACAAGGTTCTTGCTTTTCACTGACCTGATACTCTAGACAGGACATTAATTACGTAAGCAAAGAAATGACTAAAGCAGTTTTTCAGTAGTGATAAATATTATAAAGTAACTACAATTAAATGATATGGCAGAGAGTGACTATGTTAACTAACTGGAATTTAAATGAAAAGTTGAAACTACTAAAAAAAAAAGGGAGAGACAGAGTGACTAGGGGACTGGGTTGTCATTAAGGCCTCTTAGGCAACGGCAGTTAGGAGCAGGATGATAAGAGGTAGCCAGCCACATAAAGGTTTGGGGGCAAAACATTTCAGGCAGAGGAATAACAAACACAAAATCTCCAAGATGGATGTAAGTTTAGAATGTTCAAATATTTGGAAGAAAGCAAGTGTAGCTACAATGAGAGGATAGAGAGAGAAAGAGTGGTAGAGGATAAGGTCAGTGAATTACACAAAGGGCACTCATGTAAGGCCCAGTAAGTTTGAGTTTTAATCAAAGTGCTATGGGAAACTATTGAAAATATATAAGTAGAAGAGCTGCGTAATTTCATCTATGATTTGAAAGTTCCCTCAGGGTCTTGTGTGGATAACGGATTTAAGAAAAGCAGGAGTCTAAGAAGGAAGACGATGCTAGGGTCCAGTGCAAAGGTATAGGCAGGATGTATAGAGCCATGGATGCAGGAAGGATGGAGAAGCAGTTGGCTTGGTGATAGATTGTGGAGCTAAAGCCAATAAGACTTCCTATGGAGTGAATGCGGGACATGAGAAAAAAATAAGAAACCAAGGATCTGTAACCTAATGGATATTGGTGTCATTTTCTGAGATGGAGAAGACTGAGGGGGGAGGTTTTAGAACTCTGGGGAAAGAGTAGGAATCAAGAGCTCGGTTGGGCCACATTAAGTAAGAATAAGTATTGGGAATTCAAAGAGACATGTCAAGTAGGCAGCTAAATCCAGAAATACAGAGATCAATGGAAGAGTCATTGGTAACTATACAAGCTTGGGAGTCATTGACCTACAGATAATACTTAAAGTTATTGGCTTAGTCTGAAAATAGACTAGAAGAGTAGATGGCCAAGGACCGAGTCCTGTGGCGTCCCAACATACGGAGATCAAGCAAAGATTGAGGAAACTGAAAAGTAGAGACCAATGAGATAACAGAATCTTCAGGTGAGTATAAGGTCAAGGAAACCAAGAGAAAAGAGTGTTTCAAAAAGTTGAGTGGTCAACTTTGTCAAACGTTGCTGCGAGGTTAAAACAAAAGACACCACCCACTGCGCTTGGAAAGATGGAAATCATTGGTAACCTTCTCAAAATCAGTGTGAAGAGAGTGTTAGAGGACAAATCACTACTGGAGAGAATGTGAGGGAAGAGAGGAAGTTACAAGCCATTTTGACTTACAAAATAGTTTGAAATAAAAAGCCTATATCCATAGCACTCCCTTTGAAAACTTTTAGTCTCCAAATGTGAAAGGAAATGGACGGAAGTAAAAATAAATGTTATAATAGGTATAACAAAAAAGCACACCGATTACTTCAACAAGTAGCCAATATAACTGCATAAATTTAAGAGGCAGCATTGTATTCTCACAATAACTTGAGATGTCTACTTGATAATGGCACTTTAGAAGTCACAAGAGGACATCACACCAGTACGGTACTTTCCATGTGTATCACTTAGGCCATAAGCGGGACTCTTCCTTCTGTGCTTTGGCATTAAGAGTTGAATCAGTTGTGAAATTTCATGGCTGAAAAGGACTTAGAGGTCATTTAGTCCAACTCCTTTGTGTGAATGAATCCCCTCTACCACATCCCTAATGAATGCTGCTTCTTTCTCTTCTTGACCCTCTTTCATGATAGTGGATCTGCCACATCCTCCCAGGGCTTCAGGTAGAAATAAATGCGTCTTATTACATTTCAGACAGATTTCCCACCCTTCATAATAACAGTTATTTTCAGCACTGTGAAACCTCCCAATTTGATTAGTATGAGTCCTCTGTCCTTCATCTGTTTTGTGTATAAAGGAAAAAAAGGCAATTATGGAACATGTCGGCCTTTTATTTCTATTTACCTGTCTACCTATATGCTGCCTCTTTCCAGAAAAAAACAAAAAACAAAAAACCTTAAATGAAATGACTTAAAACACCTGGGTGCAATAGTTATTAAAATAGAAATAGAAATTTCAAACTCCCGAAAAGAAATTCTTGACTCAAAGACTAATGTAGTTGCTGGCACTGAAATTAAATTTATCAGTGGGCTTTCTAGAATTCAGTACGAAAGGAGAAATATAGTGGATTACACAGTTCTCCTTATCTAACAGAAGAAAGTATACTAATTCTCCATTAAATGAAAAATTTTTTCTTAGTTCTAAATTACAAGAGGAATTTCTTATGTAGCATCTTACAAAAGAGCATTATTTCTTTGTTTTCTATTTGCAGTCATTTTCCCTGCCATTTCATTTTTACCAACCTCACAGTCTCAATCCAATGTTAAAAATAAAACTTATAAAAAAGTCTTTTGAATATAGGGGACAAAGCCTGAGCACTGGATAACTACTTTTCAAAAGGGACTAGAAAAACACCTTAAACTATCAAAATCATCCTTTGGGGGGGGATCAATATTATGGGGCATTGGTTCCCATAGGTCCAATTCTTAGTGGATGGGAACAAATGAGAAACTGAGTTAATATCTCCTATGGTACTACCATCATTCCTTCACCTCTCCTAGAAGTAACTACAGTTGGGTGATTACTGGGTACAAATGATATCCTTGTGAACTGAGAGAGGTGTACAGAACATGGTCGACTGAGAAGCAGAGAATGCTGAAAGGGTTGGCCTGAATATCTGATAATAATTTGGATCGCTCAGAAGAGAAGTGATACCTGTAAGCAAAAGGTATTACTACAGCTGGCCCTGCTGCGAGGGGTAATGTGAAGAATTTGGGCTTTCTCATTTGCTCATTAAACACTCCAATTAGTTTCCCAGGAAGGGCATTATAGGAAAGTTACAAATGAGTCAACTGTGTCTTCCTATAGTTAAGCCCCTGTGGTTTTAACAATACTTTTTCCTGTTCTTGGATTAGAGAGTAGGGGAGGTATGCCCACATAATGACCATTGCACCTTTGAAGGCTTCTGTGGTACCTAAGACATCACAAAAGGCCCTCAGTAAAAATAAATTACTTTGCTCATAGTGATTATCACAGTGGGTTAGACTTTACCTGGACTCCCTGCTTCCATCATTAAACTCTAAATAACTAAAGACAGATCTCAACTCCTTCCCCACACCTAAAGCCAGCCAGGCATAGCTCTGCTTTCTTCTCTATAGCTAGAAAAGGCACACCTTTCATCTGTATTTTGTCCATCCAAATGTGGCAGCACATTATTATTATTATTATTATTATTTTTATTATTATTATTACTGCTACAAGTACTACTACTGTTGAATCTGGGTTATATCTTGAGGTCCCTTAAGGCCAATAAGCTAGATTCGATTCTCACAAATTAGTTACTGTGAAATCAATGCAAGTGTAGTAAAAGTAACCTACATACTGAATGAGGCTGTTTGTATACTGGACAACAGAATGTATGCATGGTGTTACCATGGAAAGAATGAGAAATTTCAGACTTAATCTAAAGAAGGCATTGGTACACCTTTGAATAAGTAACCCCAAACAAACAACTTGGCTTTCTTCAGAATTAGAAAAAACTGAACACATATTTGTTTAAAGCCAGGATATTGTAGGCACAGTAAATGCTAATGTCCATGCTGATGGTTGGCAAGTGCAAACAAGCATGCTGATCATTATTTCATCCAGCAGTTTATTATGACAAATGCCAGAAATCAAAGTCAAAGCTAAGCAAAACCCAGCTACCAACAGCATAATTTTCTCCTCATTTTTACCTATTCTACCCTGCAAATCCCTTTCTGATTAGCAGGAATCCTGGAAAAGAGGGTAAAAATAATAATAAAAGAGGCCTGTGAATTATTGGATAGTGTTTAAATGCCACACAACTTTGAGAGAGAAGCACCAGTTGAGACAAGTACCTATTTCCCTAGAGCAGTCTAAAATATCTGAAAGCTTACACAATGCAATGGTGAATGGTTGTCTCTAAGAAAGCTCTCTGCTTTTGGAAGCTGAGTAGCACAAATACCTGGTGTAGAAGAAGTTGGCATAGCAACTCTGCATTTGCAGTGGTGAATCACAGAGTAAACAGGTGCATAAAACAACTACTCAAATGTGTTTGCTTCTCTACAAAGTGGTTACATCTTGTAGAGCATTTTTAGGCTTCTCTTTTTGAGAAATACAAACTTTTCAGTCTAATAATTTAAGGCATTTCATTTGCTGAATAAGAGAGGATATTCATGAGTCATGGAAAGATTTATTCTCTGTATTTTCTCTATATAAATGAGGTGACATTTAGGCTAAAAATAAGTCATTTCCCCTTCATAGAAGATACAATACTCCATTGACCAGAAAATGGTACCCAAAGTAAGCTTTCTGTGTTTGTTAAAAAATATATTTCCAAGAAAAAAATTGCTTACCTCTTGGCAACAGGCCCCTTGAAATTAGGATCAAATGTCCTCGGATAACCTGCATTTAAAACAAAGAACTTTTTAAGCATATATGCCAATGAAATGGCAAATAAATACATATAAGATATTAATAAAGAAAAATCTACATCTTGGCTACTACCCAGTACAATGTTGAATTCATTCTTTGGTCCAGGGAAACATCCATTATGCCTTGGCTATATCTGCCAATCTTTTCCCTCTCTCCAATAAGAAGCAAGACCGGGAAGAGTTAAGGACCATATTCTATGCATACCATACACATAGCTCCCCCACTGTTCTGTGTGGCAACATTATAGATTCCATCCAGGGTAGCAAAACTCAGAGGCCTTCTGGTCTGCAAAGCCGTTCTACCATCTGCCATCATCAAGTATTGCTGAGTGTTCATGAGGTGCACAGTATAATAGAGATGCCTGCTTATCTGGTTCTCCCCTTTCTCTCAGTAGATTAGGCTTTCCTTCAAGAAGTTGAAATATTAGTTGGTCTCTGCTACATTGGCTATATGGTATATACAAATCATTATTATATTATATAAATGTTATTTTTAATTGAATTTTTAAAGATCTTATTGGCAGGCTTCATGCCATCTGGGGAGATTCATTTATTATTGCATTATGATTATGATATATTACTCCTGTTTTTTTTCTCTTTTTAAAATGATATTTAAACTTTGAATGGCTATCATTCTTGATTATTTTTGTGTATATTTTTCTTGTACAAATTTTTATATAAACTTTCTTTTCATAGCATATCATGAATATCTATGTCAATAAATTTGTATCTACAACTTTATTTTTTAGTGGCTGAAACATTTAATTGTATGAAAGCCTGTTATTTAAATTTACCAGTCCTCTTTTGAACTTTCAGATTCTTTCAGTTTTTCTTTAATAAACATTGCTGTGATGAACATTCTTGTTAAATTTTTGCACACATCCTTAATGTTTCCCTTAAAATAAATGTCTGAAAGTTTAATACCCACATGTAGACATTTCTTAAGAATTAAAATATAATGGCAAATTACCCTTCAAAAAGCTTGCGTTTGTTTATATTCCTATAAACAATGAGAATGCCTGTTTTTCCATAGTCTCTCAGCAGTGCTAGTTATTATCAGTTTTCCTCTTTTTTTTTTTTAATTTTTAAACAGGACAAGGTACACATAGAATGGCCTTTTCCCAGGATGTACTGTGTAATGAGACCCAGGACTAAGTTCTGTAAAATCATTTCTGGTCAGTGATCTGTATTTTGCAAACCCAAACCCTCGATGCTTCTCCCCCAGCCTAAGCATTCCCACCTCCTCCTCCAGGGATTTGTCCCTGTGAGAAGGCCTATCCTGAAAATAAAGAGAGCATTTCAAAAGGGACTGGCAAAAAAAAAAACCCATGTGTCAGCAACCTGACTCTGCCTGTAAATGGGGACTTGAGTTCTGAGGACTCAGAGGCCTCTTCACTGTAATCACAGGCTGAGGACAAAATAACAGAAAGGTAAGGACACACACAGAACAGAAATCTAAGAGCCAGTCAGTGAATATTCATAAAGCACCTATGATATGCCGAGAGTGCCAAGGGCACAGAAGATCTATAAGGCATGGCCCCTATCTTGGAGACCTTAGCAACTGGTGGGACAAGATCAATATTTGATTCGTTCAACAAATACTTCTTGAGAATCTTTATTTACCAGGCCCTGTGTTGTAACATATAAACATTGACTATACCATATAAAACAATCAAGAGCTAAATTGTGTGGTTATCTGCCTTAAGTGTTATAGGAGTTCTAAGAAAGGAGGTTTCATCAAGGACTAGAACAGTCAAGAGGGTCTCATTCAAGAAGTGAGAGTTTTATGAAAGATTAGAATAAAACAAGAGGGAAAAGAGAAACATTTTGGGTGGATGAAACCAGAATTCTGTTCAATTCAGGAACTATTCATTGATCACCTATTATGTGTTCTGCATTAAAAGAGGCACTGCAGGGGATACAAGCTTTACTGAAAACAGTCTCTGTCTTCAACAAGCTAATGAACTGATGAGCAGGGAGAGAAATAAGAAAAGTACAAAAATTACTATAATACAAAGCCAAACATGATATCATAAGAGGGGTACAAAGAAAGTGTTATGAGAGTTCCAGAGAAGGAAAGGTCACTTTTAGTTGAGATTAGTAAGGAAGGGTTCCTAGAGCCACAACATTTTGGGATGGACAGGTGAAGTTTAGACCTGTAGCAATGAATGAAGTCACAGAGATGATTAATGTGGTTGGGGGGATGGTGAAAAACTCAGTTTTATTGGAGTAATGGATAATGGGATAAGGGGGAGGAAGCTCAATAGATACCACAGGATCAGACTACAGAAAGGCTGAAAAATTGGGATGGAATTTATTTTATACATCCTAGGCCACAGGGAGGCATAGAAGGATTTTGAATGAAGGAATGACATGATAAAAGCAGTGCTTAAGGAGAGCAATCCAGCAGCAGTATACAAGTTGTATGGCAAAATGCAAAGTCAAGGAGATCAACTTAGGAGCCCATTGTAATAATAGAGGTGAAGTAATGGGAGCCACTGCCCAAGTGGTGGTAGAAGTGATGGAAAGAGAGATTCAAGATTCATTACGGAATGTTGTGTGGCACAGAAGTCAGGAGCAATCGTTTCACCTCTGAGTCTTGGTTTCCATATTTGTAAATGGGGATAACAACAGTACAGATGCCATAAAGTTGTTATGAAGATTCAATGAATTAATACCTGTAAAAGTGCTTAGAACAGAGTCTGGCACTTAGTACGTCCCCAGTGAATATTCATTATTAGTGAAGGTAATTGCATGAAAAAAAAATAAACAGAACTTGATGAATGACTTGGGCGGTAAAAGAGAGAAGTTAAAGATGGCTTCAAATCAAGTGACTATAGACCTAGAATCCGTAATTCTCAATCACTTTTAGTCTTTTGCCTAGGCTTAAGGAAAGATTGATGCTACTGAAATAGTTTGGGAACATTAGTAGGTGGAAGAAATTTCAGAGTTGTTATAAGAAAAAGAACATGAGATTGATTTTGAAGTGACATCTGATTATAAATCCATCATTCAACCAGAGTTAAGAAACAGGAGTCTTGGGTCAAGTCTTGAGATAAATATGTGGAAGTCACAAAGTTTATATCATGAAGTGATGAACTCCATTAAGAAGAACTTCAGGATCTGTCAATTATGTTATTTTAACAACCAGAACAATACTATTGTTCTGGTTGTTAAAATAACATAATTGACAGATTATGTCTATTGACATAATTGACATATATGACAGATTATTATACTATTTAATGCTAAAAACTATTAACATGTTTTTAGCATTAAATCCTAAGTGCTTTACCAAGTGCTTCATTTGCATTGTTTTGCTAACTTTGATACATAACCTTATTATGTAGGTAGATTGGAAACCATTATTAGCCTCGCTTTACATATTAAAAAACACAAGGCATAGAGAGGCTAAGAACGTGCCCCACCTGGGATCCCCTCTGTCTAATCTTATTGTGGCAGAACAGATCCCACGGGCCATACCCTACAACGCCAACATTGGTTTCTACTCCAAGGGGAAGTGTATAAAATGTTTCCTGTTTGAGACAGTCCATATATACTTGAGTGTTGAGTTCTCTGACACACTGTCAACTTCTCTTTTCCCGACTGCTTCTCTAACTTTGCCCAACTGGAAACTGACCTCCTCACAATTAACGGTAAAAGGTAAAATTAAACAGTTACAGGAAGGGAAACAGAAAAGTGACATTCAGGAAAGCTAAAGAATTCCAAGAAAGAGGGAAGATTATAAATTCCACAGAAAAATGATTACTAAATGAATGCTTATTTGTATCTGGGACTGCTATAAGTACTTTGCACATAAATCTGCCATTTTGCACAATTCCACAGAGAACGCAATGTGAATTGTACTCCCTTGCACTGTGCAATGCAATACCCCCAGTATATTTAGTATGTTATTTAATGCTCCATAATTCTATGAGGTGTGTCATTGTTATCATTCCATTTTACAAATGAGGAAGTTGAGGTACAGAGGGTGAGCTAATTTGCCCTAGCCCCTCAGCTAACAAGAGGTGCAGGTGGGATTGGAAAGCCTATATTGAGCCACTTGGCAGGAAGTTGCTCATTGGTGATCTCAAAGAAATTCCACAGATGAGTGGGGAGAGGAGGCAGATGAAAAGGGATTAGCAACTTACATTGATCTTTAATTGTTCACTTTTTACATTAAAGATAGGCAGAAGTTCTTTAAGAGTATCTAGGCTGGAGGGGCACTTGGCTGGTTCAGTCAGGAGAGCATGTGACTCAATCTCAGGGGTCGTGAGTTTGAGCCCCACGTTGGGTGAAGAGATTACTTAAAAACAAAAAAAAGTATCTAGGCTGCTTCCCATTTTGATGTGATTTGTACCTCACAAAGCGAAAAAGTGGATCACAGTGTAAATGAAATGCTATTGTCAAATCTGTCTGAAAAGCTGACACTTTCTGATTGTAAATCCTGGTTGCCTTATATTTCAGGTGAAAATACACTAACACCACAGTCAAATGATAAGATTTAGCTGATTCCATATAGTAATGACAGCTGGAAAGTGATGACTTCAGCCTGCCCCATGTGCTGGAAGAATTTGTATTGTCATGCAAATTTTTTATTTCCTGAAATCAATACAGGCCCTTGCTTTTTCAGAGGCCCTCACGTGCTCTAATTGCATCTCTGGAATAAATAGACTGAAAGGCCAGCTAAGTGAAAAGAGCCACAATGCTGAACTATCACATGGCTTAGCTAGCTGAATATAATTCATATTTCTAACTTACAGAAAAAAATTATAATTAGGTAATCATTTTAAGAGCCTCTTAAGTTCATGTGATTTTCAGATCACCAATTATTATGACAACAGAATCACTAAAAAATATTCATTATAGAAATTACACACTTGTTATTATAGTTAACAGTTTGTATTGCACTTATACAATGCAATTTTTGTTACTAGAAATCACTCATGAGGATTAAAGAAAATAGTCCAGGTAATTAATTTAGCTCATGGGTGTGGATTTCACATGACTCTCTTGAATGCAAATGGTAAGATAAAGCAGTCAGGCATGCTTGGAAAGACTCTTTTCTTTAAAAGCAAGCTGTATCGGGTGCCTGGGTGGCTCAGTTGGTTAAGCGACTGCCTTCGGCTCAGGTCATGATCTTGGAGTCCCGGGATCGAGTCCCGCATCGGGCTCCCTGCTCGGCGGGGAGTCTGCTTCTCCCTCTGACCCTCTTCCCTCTCGTGCTCTCTATCTCTCATTCTCTCTCTCTCAAATAAATAAATAAAATCTTAAAAAAAATAAAAATAAAAAAATAAAAGCAATGTTTCTCCAAGAAAAATTACAGTATAACTACCACTGATCAGTTACAAAAACCAAAAATCTGAGACCTTTAATTTTATTCCTTCTTCAGAGAATGTAATGTGGTTTAGACAGCAAAAAGGGAACTCTACAGTGGGGAAAAGTAGGACTTAGAACTGTTATGAATAACCAAGTGAGACAGCTTTCCACAAAGCAAGGGAAAATGGTATACTACAAAATTAAGTCTTGCCTTAATATTCAAAAACAGCTACCGGAAAACCGTGAATAATCAAATGCTTGTTTTACATTTGATTTTTACAAACATGTTTATGGTTCTGTCTATAACTGAAGGCCTGCCACTTCATCCAGGGAAAGGAGTCCCTTTCCTCCAAGTCTCAACAAGGATAAGGAATCACGTTCTTTGCCATTTCTTACAGGGAGATGTTCCTACTTCTCAGCCCAACACACAAGGCCTCTCACAAACGGGCCCGTATGGCCAGCTTCATCTCCTACCATCCCTTACTTCAAACTTGATCTTCTAGCAATTCTGTACTGCTATGATTCCAGCCCAAATCAGGTGTTCTGCATAGTGCCCTATGAACAGTATGCCTTTCCCCTCTTTGTTCTGTTGACAATGGCTAAAGAAATCCTACAGTTCTTACAAATTCCCCACTCATCCTCTAGGGGAAGGACGAGTACCAAAACATTCTACTGCCTACTGTGCCAGTGGGTGGGGCCCACTTTTGATTAGAGACCAATGCTTTGACTTTCATATAACCCCATCCCAAAGTAGCTAATTCCATTAATCTCTGAGACATACATTGCTGCACTTGGTACACTATGCCTTAAGGCATGTGCTATGGTAGACAGATGCCTACATCCAAATCCCCCAAATTTGTGAATATTTTACTTTACACGGCAAAAGGGACTTTGTGGGTGTGATTAAGTTGAGAACTATGAGATGGGGAGATCCTCCTGGATTACCTGGTTGAGCCCAATATAATTACAACAGTCCATACATGGGGAAGAAGGAGACAAAAACATCAAAGAAGGAGATGTGACTATGAAAACAAGGTTAGAGTGATGTGATAGGAGAAACTGGCCATTGCTGGCTTTGGAGATGGAAGGGAGTCATGAGCCAAGGAATGTGGCAACCTCTAGAAGCTGGAAAAAGTAAGAAAATGGATTCTTTCCTAGAGCCTCTAGAAAGAAATTCAGCTGGGCTTATCCTTTCATTTTAGCCCATTGAGACCTATTTTGGACTTCTGACCCCCAGAATTATAAGATAACAAATTTGTGTGATTATAAGCCACCACATTTGTGGTAATCATTACAGCAGCAAGAGGAAGCTAATATACATGACTGTTTCTCCTGGATTAATAGCTCCTTTAGGGTGGATACCAGATCTTGGTTATTATTCTATTGCTATTGCCTACTTTGGTGTCTCATATATACATACATAACAGGCACTCAATAGATGTTTCTGGAGTAAATTTTTATTAAATTTCAATGGAATTTTGAACTCATATGTTTAATTTAGATTATGAAAATACAAATAGGAGATCAATCTTGACAATTACCAGCTAATCATTGTAGATAGAGTTCAACCTGGATTAAAGGCAAGTTAATAGATTCCTAGAATTGCACTGATATGAAAAATTACCCTCTCTATTAACTCAGCATCCAATTTGTAATGTTAAGACCCGTAGGAGTTAACAAAGGAAGTAATGGAGACAGTATCCCATACTGGTGAATAAAAATTAGGCATCAAATTTCTTGGTATCAAATGTCATCTTTGCCATCTAAGAACTGTATGATCTTGGGAGAATTACTGTTTTTCTCTGTGAACTTCCATTTTGTCATCTATTAAAAGATAGTAGCAAAAAAATTTTTAAAAATAACAAAAGAAGGAAACAATTTCTGTCTTTGGGGTGACCACAGGAAGCAGTAAAATATATGTAAATTACCCTCATAACCAAAGTAGATCAGTGTAGAATCAATGCAACCCAACTTAAGCTGAATTGTCACCCTGAGTATAAGCAACACCAATAATTCTAGAAAGGTTTCCATGACTAAGTTGGATATGACATTTATGGAATAACCTTTTGGAGGAGAGGAATTTTGAGGATGCTTAAAGGGAAGAATGTGCCATGTGGGAAAGCTGGAAAAGGCACATGCTCAGCCATAGCAAAGAGTATTCCGGGGGGAGGAGACATGAGAGCAGTTAGAAGAATGACACACATCATCCGGAGTTGGAGTAGGATTTACAAATCCTCTCAAGTCTTCTGAGAAAGTAATACAATTGACATGTGTTTATGTATCTGTATGATGAAGAAATAGGAAAGTTAAGGCAGAGAGACTGACAAAAAGATTGCTGTCATATTTCAGAGATAAGATGGTAGGTGCCTGACTGAGGCTGCTGCAGTGAGAGAGGATGAGGCAATTCCAAAAGCACTGCAGAAGAATACATTTGGTGGGGGTGAAGGAAAGGGCAGGGTGCCATGCTTCATCACCTAATGACGGCAATGCCTCATGCAGAAAATGATGTGCATTCCAGAAACTCATCTAGGGCAGAAACATGACCCCACGTTGGACAAAGCAAGATTAATGGAAATGCAAATGAGACTCTTTCAGCACTGATTCATACCAAACAATACTGTGGTACCATGACCTTATAATGGTTGTTTTTCTCCCAGTCTGAGTAACTTTCTAAACATACAAAATGATAAATCACCCTATGTTACACCAAGAATGTCAAATCTCCTGCTTTAAGAAAGGGTTTTCTAATCACGGGGTTGGTTTCTAAATAGTTTGCATCATCATTTGCAATAATTCATCCTATATGAACACAAGTCACTAACATTAAGTTAAAATGTCAACCTTAGAAGCAATACGTAAAAGAAACAACCCCTACTTCCACTGAACGGGCAAAAGAAAACATTCATAAAGCACTCAGGCTGCTTCTTCATAGATTGATTTTATAGGCAGTGATGAAAGATGCACGTTTGGGGGCATTGGAAATGCACTTCTGAAAAAATGATTTTTCTTGACTACTGTGACAAAGCAGTGAATTTGTGCTATAGAACAGACATGAATTATTGGATAATCACATATCTTCTCAGAATAAATAAAATTCTGAATCAATATTGATTTAAAAAGAGAGTCTGGAAGCAAACAAGTACATGAATTGAGTTTGAAGGTTATCAGCTTAGGGTTTCTAATATTTCTTTCTAGCCATTTTTGTATTTATTGCCCAACATGAGGCACTCAAGAAAAAGAGCAATGACATACTCTAATTGCGCCGGAACAATTCCTTATTTTCTTCCAGTATCACAGGATATGCATTATCATAATGATTACACAAGACCCTATTCCCTTACATCCCAAAAAATATGACAATTTCACAATCAGAGATAGGAAATGAAGAGTATATTTACTTGCCCTGAATATAAAAATAAGTGACTTCATCTTGCCTTTCCATCTGCAGAATTCAAGCAATAACACAGTAAATGAATAAAGTTTGGGAGAAATGATAGTTTTCATCATTATACAGATACAAAAATGAACTTTTATAAAGAAGGAGAAAAAATTTTAAAGTTATAGTTGAGTAAAAGACTTTCTGTTGAACTTAAGAATAAACACTACTAAAGAAAAATAGCAAGAACTTGTCAATCTATCACAAATGCATGAAGCAGTTTGGTAGCTAGTGATAACATCTCTCCTACTTCTTCGTATTGTTCACAGGTTATTGATGAGAACAAAATTAAACTGCACATCAACTCTGGCTTTTGCCACAACTCAAGATAATAATCACTGGAAAAACATTCCTATTCCTGGGCCTGAATATAGGGAAGAAAACATGATTTTAGTGTATACTTTCTACCCACAAGGCATCATGATCCAACAAATAAAAACTAGAGGTGGAATATACTATTAGGATCTGTGTTAGATGAATGCCTCTACTTAATAGGATAATTGGGGGAAAATTGTGGTAAACTATGGTCTTTCACCAATGGGTTAGACTAGTCACTTAGAATGACAGATGGGGGAATAGCAGACAACAGGGATTACACAAAACCTACTGGATGACCCACCCTAAACTGCCATTTGCATTCAGAGAAGAGAAAGAGAGAAAGATATTAAGATTCTTCTTTCTCAGAGCTGGGGTAGGGGGAGTGGGTGTGTGTTACAGAACAAGACAATCACTTGGAATGGATGCCTGGGGATTTATCTCACTTCCTCCTATAGTCCCGGCTCCTTGGATCGAGTCAAAGACAAAATAGCCTGGATTTTATACTTGTAAATTCTATGGAGCATCTGTGAGGCAGAAATGCTCATGAATATTTTTTCCTCACAAAACGGATTTTCCACAAAGAGACTGAACATATTATGGTTCACTGTCAAAAGAAAACTTTGGTCTTACTTCTTTTACATTTTATATAAATTTGGAGGTGGGAGTGAAAGACTGGGGAAGGAAAATCTAGCACTCAAGACAAGGGTTTGCCTCATAATCTGCCATGACAGTAGTAATACAAAACGATGAAGATCAATCTGTAAGTAAAAGTTTACTTCTCAGCTTTAATTCCAGAAGTATGAGAGGTTCAACTCTCTCCATCCCCATAAAAACAACTACAAATTCTGGATAAAGTTTAAAGAATATCTTCTAAAGAGCACTGGAAAGCTTACAAAGCAGTGAAGAAATACCAGGCTAAAATCTAAGTGAAAGTGGGAACCCAGAGAGAGAAAGACACTACTAAAGCTACTGTAGCCTCAAAGATATTTACTAATTTAGCAAATTCAAGGAGCAAGGGCAACAGAAGACACAAACCAGAGGCTGCTCAGGATAAGGAGTCAAATAGGAAAACATCACTCCATTAAGTTGGAACTTCAAAGGGATATACTCTCAAAATGAAACCCACATCACCCCTAACAAAATCACCTTGACACTGAGCAGAAAGATAGGGGAAACACCCTCATTTGAATTTGCAGTGTATATGAAGTAATCTCAAGTGGGTTCAATCTGTAGGTATTCCTAGGCAGCTGACAAACATCAGACTTCTGATGGAATGTATCTTATTCTAAGAATTCTCACAAACAATTTTCCAAAGAAAATACACAGCAAACAATAAAAAATAACAAATTATATAAAGAAACAAGATACCATGAAAAAACTAGATATACAGAGACAACAGAAATAGCCCCATAAAGTCTTCAGATATTTGCATGATTAGTCCCAAATTATAAAACAACTACACTTAACGGGTTGTTTGTTTTGTTTTGTTTTGTTTTTTCAGAAATAGAAGACGAACTTGAAAATAAATGTGAAGAACTATGTTTTAAAACTACCTAGCAGATTCAAATATGAAGCAAATTGAATCTGGAAGTGAAAAACACAATAAATAAAACGTACAGCTCCATGGATAAGTTTGATAGCAGATTAGACACAGCTGAAGAGGCAACTGGCAAATAAGAAAGTAAGTCAAAACAAATTATTCAGAATGTAGCAGAAAGAAACTGAGAATGGAAAATATCAAAGACAATTTGATAAAATGAGCATAGGGTGAAAAGACTTAATATATGTCAAATCAGGTTTCCAGAAAGAGAAAATAAACATGATGGAGAGAGGCAATGAAAGAAAATAACCACTAACACAGAATAATTATCTAGTGACAATTTGTTCCAGAAAAAAGAATGAAATAAAGAAACTTTCAAGCAAAAAAAAAAAAATTGCCATCAGTAGAGTCTCACTAACATATATTAAGTATATATTTTTTTAAAAGACTTATTTATTTATTAAAGAAAGTGAGAGAGAGCACATACATGTGTGATTGGGGGGAGGGGCAAAGGGAGAGAATCTTCATGAAGATTCCCCACCGAGCATGGAGCCTAACTTGGGACTCGATCCCATGGCCCATGAGATTGACCTGAGCTGAAACCGAGTCAGATGTTCAACAAACTGAGCCACCCAGGTGCCCCTTAAGTATATATTTCTGAGAGAAGAAAAAGTGACCCAGATGGAAGGTCTTTGATGAAAGAAGAAATGAAGAATGAAGAACTACGGGGGGGGGAAAAAGAATGATCACTGGCTATATAAAATAATAATAATAAAGTCTTATGGTGTTAAATAAAATGAGAGAAGATTATAGCAATAATAGAAAGTAATCCAAAGAAAGGGTAAAATATTAATAAATTTTAAACTCAAATAAGTATGCATGCTGCAGTTTTTAAAAGAGTAGAACCAGCATATATTACTCTGAAAGAGTGGAGGAAGGAAAATAGAATAAGAAAGTTAGTCAATCCAAAATCAAATAAGAAAGAGAAGAAAAATAAACACAGAACAGTCAGAGAAATGAGAAAGCACCGCATAATGTGATGTCTATTGTTATGGAGCGAATGTTTGTGTCCTCCCAAAATCATATGTTGAAAGTCCTAACCCCCGATATAATGGTATTTGGAGATAGGATCTTTGGGCAGTAATAAGGTTTAGATGAGATCCTAAGAGTGGGATTATTATTCTTACAAGAAGAGGAAGAGCGGCAAGATCTCACTCTCTCTGCCATATGAGGACCCAGTGAGAACCAAATTAACTGCTACCTTGATCTTGGACTTCCTAGCCTCCAGAATTGCAAGAAATAAATATCTGTTGTTAAGCCACCCAGTCTATGACATTTTGTTATAGCAAACTAAGACATACATAAACTCAGATATATTGATGACTACATTAAATATAAAGGACTAAATATGCCTGTAAAAGATAAAAATTGTCATACTGGAAAAAAAATCAAACAATATGCTGTATGTATATCCCCCAACAAAAGATAGAAAAAGGTTAAAGCAAATTGATGAAAAAATAAATAGTATGTAAATTTTAACAAAAAGAAAGGAATTATAGGTAATTTCTGAAAACAGAAATTAAGGTAAAAAGCATTAGTAGTGATAAAGAGGATCATTTCATAATGATAAATTCCAATTAACAAAGCAGATACAATAATTTTAAATACATGCACTTAAGAAAATTTAAAATGTAAATGTATAGAACTACAGGGAGAAACAGACAAATCCACAATCATAGTAGGAAATTTTAACATACTTTCTCAGTATTTCTCACTATGATAAAACATCAAAAAAATCAGTAAATATATATTCTCCTCAATAAATGGTGATAGGACAATGGATATCCATAAAGAAAAAAAATAATAAACTTGGAGCCCTACTCACAAAATCAATTCTAGAGAGAAAGACCTGAAGTGAAGGGTAAAATCATAAAGAATTTATGACCTCAGAGAGAGGATTTATTAAGCCATAGTACAAAAAGTACTAGTCATAAAGGAAATAAGTGATAAATTTAACTACAACCAGAATAAGAAATTCTGTTCATCGAAAAACTCAATAAAGAGAGGGACATGACATCCATAGAGGGTAGTAGTAACAGGATAACATTTAATTATTAATACCAAGGATATAAAAAGAAGTATGGATCAAAGAGAAAAAGGCTGGTAGCAATAAAAAACGAAGCAGAAGACTTAGGTAGGTACTTCAGAGGAGGAAATCCAAATGGTGAATAAATAAAAAAGTAGCATTCAAGCTCATTAATAATTAGGCAGATGTAAATGAAAACCACAAAAAGAAGTAACTATATGTTCTCCAAACACCTGCAAAAAAGGGAAAAGTTTGATAATAGGATGTGTTGACAAAGATGTGGAATCTCCTACACTGTCCATGAAAATAAAATCAGTAGAACTACTTTGGAAAAGTTTGCCATGATCTGACCCTACGACCCAGCAATTTCAGTCCTAAATTTTATCCCAAACTACTGCATACGTGTATAAAGATACAGAGACAATAATGTTCATGGCAGCATTGTTTATAATAGCCAAAAACTCAAAACAACTCAATGGCCATTATAAGTAGAGAAGATAAATTACGGTATAGTCACAATGGACTACTAAGCAGTTTTGCGATCACTGTTTCCCTATTTTTGTTGTAGTTTGTCGTCTCTTATGCATTCCTAAATCATATAATTTAGTTTTGGTTATTTTTGGTTGTACACAAATGGAATATGGGGTGGTTTGGGGTTTTGGGGGGTTTTTGGGGTCTTTCCCCCTCATCATTATGCTTGTGAGATTCACGTACCTGTATGTGAGTTTTCTCTCTCTCAGACACACACAGAAACACACACATATTCATGAACATGGAAGAAAGTAAAATTCTACTTTTTCCAAACAAAAAGTCCCAGAAAGGATATTCATGTTACTTCAGAGATTCAGGTAGTCCAAGTTCAGAGATTCAAAGAGTCTATTTAGTGAACCGACTGAGAAACCAACTATCTATCATCTTGATTATAGCTGCAAAGCCTGTCTCACCTTAGCAAGTCACTTATCTGACTCAAAGTACATAATATTTCCACTATATATTAGTCATAAATACAGTGATTTATTTATTGTCTGTTTTCTCCACTAGAAGTTCTAAGAGGACAGGGGCTTTGTTTTGTTTACTACTGTATGCTCCACCACCCAGAAGAGCAGTTCTGGTCCAGAGTAGCGGCTGATTCAATATGAGTTATGAACATATAATGGAGTATCTCTTCGAGCTGTCCTTTTAAAGTTACTTGTGCTACTACTTTATATTTACTCTCCAACATAGGCTGATGCCAGTTAGACTTCTCAGAATGTTGTGCATGCAAGTGTTGGCCAGAATGCATCATAGCGTTGACTTAAGAAGTGCAGCACCTCCACATTTTAAAAGCCTGACAAACCTCCAGATTTCCAACTTGCTCTCTGGAGAGAGATAATGAAGATGAGGTTGCAAGACAGGAGTACTTCTTAAGCACATTTTAGTCACTTGGGTTATTTCAGTGATGTTTCTGCCAATAGTCATTCCCTACTGCTGAGGCGGCCAAGGATGGGTGGCATTCTAGCCTTAGGTTCACAAAGAAGAAATAACATGGGGTATTCTCAGCACTTTTCTAAGGGTGATTCTTCTTTCACATTTTATTGACCCCAAAGGCCTGCAAATGAACACATTACTTTCCCTCTCACTATTATTTTTTTTAGTGAGTTAAATATTTTACAGGGATTTTAGTAAAAAACATTGATTCTACCTGTAGAATCACTGTAGTTCTCTGTTTCTTTAGCCATAGATTCCCCTGTTGATTTCAGTGTCGTAGGAAAAAGTTCTCAGAGGACTGAGGTGGCATCCTTTAGAACAGCTTTACAGAAAGGTCCATACAGGGGCAACTGGGTGGCTCAGTCCATTAAGCATCTCCCCTCAGCTCAGGTCATGATCCCTGGGTCCTGGGATCAAGCCCTGCATTGAGCTCCATACTCAGTGGAGAGTCTGCTTCTCCCTCTCCCTCTGCTGTTCTCCCTGCTTGTACTCTCTCTCTCTCTCTTCCTCGCTCTCTCTCTCAAATAAATAAATAAATAAAATCTAAAAAAAAAAAGAAAGGTCTATACAGCTGTGTATAGGTGGGTACTTTAGGCTGAAGAGAACTCAGATTACAGCCCAATCCCAATCATTCTCAAGGCTTCCTAATTGGTGGGATACCTGAATTAAGGTAGCTAAATGAGTTTACAAAATCAAGTGACCCAACCAATGGAACCAACCAATTAGAGGACCAACCAACATTTGAGCTCTTAACTAAAACCTCCTGGGTCTTCTCATTCTTGCAGGAATCTCCAAACTTTCTGAGACATTTGTTTTTGACTCAGGTCTATTAGGTAACCCTATGTTCTCAAGTAAAGAGCAGCTCTGGCCATCTTTTCTATGCCAAGATGATACCAATCCAAGGAGAGTTCACTACTGTCTTCCACTTAGGCCAAGATTAGAATTAGAAGACTGAGAAACATTTCTCCATTACCTCTGAAATTTATATATATTTCTTAATGTTCACTTTCCCCCACACTCTTAGTAAGATGTGCTATTTATTTAGTAATATATAGTCAAAACTTTTAAATTATGGTATTCTCTGTTTAATAAACAAAAATTTCCCATACACCTTCTAATTCATGAAAGTTTTACAACAAAATATAACCAGTGTTGATGCACATGAAGAAATAAGTCTTTTAACATTAAAAAGACAACTATACAAAATAATTATAAAACTGCATTGTTGGGTTTATAACACATAAAGGTGTAGTAGAAAGAGAGTGAAACAAATAACAGTTTATATTTGAGTCCTATGTCTTTGATTTTGCCTTTTGATGTTTTAGTTTCTGTTAAAAGAAGGATATAACCCATACACTACTCATGTCATAGATGGGAAAATCAAATGAGATCATGATGGGAAATCATTTATAAAAAGTATGACATTTCCATGAATATGAGAAAGTATGATGATGATCATTATTAATTACTGTTTTACAGTAAATAACATGTAAAATGTTTGACATATCATAAGTTCTCAAGAAAAATGTTCCCTTCTCCTCCCTATTTTCCTAAGAAGCCAGCTCAATATTAATCCCCACACCCAGGCCATCCACTCTGTCTTCTTTTATCTTTTTAGTGAGAATTCAGAGAAAAGAAAGGAGCACCTTTACATCTTCCTTTCTTGGCTTTAGCTTCTGGTGCTTTTCCAGCCTCCACCAGGGCTAAAAGTGCTTTCACATGCCCCATCTCTAAGAGCTTTTAAACTTAGAGGCGCAGGCAACCTGTGATACTATTCACGGACTGAAAGACCTTGAAATACAAACATATCCTGACCAAAAACCCCTTTCAGTTGATTTCAACCTCTGAACAGTTTTCTCTGAGTATCAAGCAGAATTGATTTTATTTCACTGAGGACTTATACTGTGAAACACGACCAGGGACACAAAGATGAGTCAGAAACAAGTCTCACGAAGATCATTGCAGCGTAAAAGTGGGAAAGCACATGTGCACGCACACCTTACCACAGGAAGACCTGAGCGCTTGGGAATATAACAAATGCCTCTGGAAACGGGAGGGATTTCGCTGAAGAAACCAGAGGCCTTTAAATTGAGGAGGTGCCATTTGAGCTGGACTTTGAGAGATGAGTGAGAGACTGGGCCCAGTGGCTGAAAAAAGGAAAACGTGGGATGGGGGAATTCAGTGTGTCAGGAGAGAGTGAATCATACAAGAAGAAAACGAGTAAATATGGTCATGACTAGCTTAAGTTAAAGATGCATTCAGATCAGCTAGTTTTACCTTTCTTACTAATTTGAAGTTAGCCTTGTTCTCAAACCTCATTAGAAAAACCAACAAGTAAGATTCAATAAGTAATATGTCACAGATTACTTCCAGAAAACCTGCTCCAAACTTCAGAAATTTTAGACCATAACTTGCCTTTAAAATTTAACATGGCTTTTGCACCAGTCTGTTTCTAGTCGTCCACTTCTTTGACGTCACTTAAAAAAAAAAATTCTACACTTTTCCTTAGGTAAGCTTTTGACTCTCTATGTTACTTTATTTCATAATAGAAACTGTACCTGATTCATAGTTTAAGTATTTAGTAAACACATAAAGAATAGAAAACAGACATGTTTGAGCAGTCAAGTTTCTTCAACACATACTTTAGAAAAAATGCTTGAAATGATGTAAATCAAGATGCAGTGACTGTGTGAAGCACAGGGGTAATGTTATAAATTGCAGAAGCTTGATTAGCATGCGTGCCATGTTTGGTACATTTAAATTATTGTTAGCAATTGTGCTAATACTATACCTTATATATTTTAGATTCAGTTTAATATGTTCATTATATGAAAAGCCAACTTTTTGCATTGCATTTTTACATCATGTTCCCTATGCTCAAGGAATATATTAGTGTTTTTGCAAAACAGCATTTAGCTATGTTTATAACAGTTTAACAAATAACTAACAAATTTTTGTCAATATTTATTCAGGCTGGTATCACATCACTAAGCCAAGTATTAGAATAAAATATCAGTATTATCAAGAAATTTTACTTCACCAGAATTATTTGAGAGTAACCAATCAAAAAAAAAAAAAGTCTCCTGCTAAGTATCACATTTAACAAGATCATCTGACCAATCAGGATAAGGTCCTTGTCACAATCACTGACTTGAGGAAGTATTTGTTCTGTAGATCCTAATCAGTTCTAACATAGGTGGCATAAACTCTGTTTTTTGGAAGATGCTTTCATAAAATCTGCTTTAAGTGGGTACCTTGATATAACAATAAAATCAATTTTGGCTCTTCTCTCTTTCACACTGTACACACACACAACACACCCACGAATTCAGAACAAATGCTCAAAATCAAGCATTGGTGTCCTGAAAATGTGTTCCAAAGAATGTCATTATGGTCGAAAGGAATTCTGCTCCCTGAGGCATATATGCAACTATGAGAATGTTCTGTATGTTTACTATTTCCACACCCTGCCACAATCTATTACAGGACACGGAAGTTTCTGTATGGAACATTAAATGTACTAACCAGTTAAATGAACAGTAAGATTTGTCAACAATACTAAATTACTACGGTCCAATGGAAATTTTCTCTGCAAGCACACATCTTTCTTATTCTTATGGTTTTATGGAAGACATCCAAAGAAAGCAAAAGTAATTAATTCCATCCCTTCTTACTGCTTACATACTTTGGTATAAAACAAATAATCTCCCATCCAAGTACTAACCAGGCCCAAACCTGCTGTTAAGTATCATAACAGAAATATTTTTAAATAACGTTACTTTTTGTATTTTTGGTTTTAAGCATGATTAAAACTTCTAGAAATTCCTGAGGTAAGGAGAAGATAATTACTTGTTATTTTCAATGCAATGATTAAAATTGAGATGATAACAGTGATTCACAGAAAGAATCTGCCATGATAGAACTTTCTATTTTGAGAATATATTATTAATTTATTTTTTAAGACAATTTAAATCAGTCTCCAGAGGTTGATTTTTAATTTTGTGATAATAATTTCAGCACACAAATTACTACTTAAAATCAAAATCAAAATTTACTCATTCTTTTTTCACATTTCCAATTAAATGCCATTCTTTTGTTTCATCAATACAAAAAACAAATAGCTTCCTTTTTCAGTAACTGGAAAAGTTAGCTAAGTTTATAAAGAAAGGAAAAAATAAAACTTCACTAGAAGAGTAGAAAATAAAAGTGAACCAGATTAACCAAACACCAGGTTTCTGCTTAAACTTTTCCTGATTCTTGGACATGTTACTGTTTTCAGCTCATAGTCCCAAGCCCCAGTCATACTTTCCCATGTAAACAATTCTGTTTTCTCAGCAAGCCCTGAGTGGCTAAGAAATCTTCTATGTTTAAAAGTGAAATTGAGTAGCTTAACTATTTTCCACTAAGGGTGATCCTGACTGGATGAAACGTGTTCTTCAATAAATAGAAAAATTATATTTGTCAACACTTCACTCTCTGGCTTTATAAGCCAGGCCTGGTAACCTGGCAAAGAATGTCAAGTTCCTAAAATTCACATTATAGGTTTTCCTTTGGTTCTAGGAGGAAAGAAAGCATTCCTGGGCTCTTCGTATTCAGAATGTTCCCAAGCATTGTTTCCTATTGCAAAGATGGCCAAGGGTTTGTGTATACAGATGCCTAAAGGTGACCTCTTCCACACAGTTTATATGGAGTAAGTATTCTTGACCTCTTGCCCTTTCACTAAAGTGTTCTGTTCCCAACCTAGCCTATAAAAGCACACTGAACTGTGATAAATATGTAGCCTTAGAAGTAGAGAGAAATAAATGGATGGGAACTCTATGCAAACATGTAGGGGCACCTGGGTGGCTCAGTCAGTTAAGCAACTGCCTTCAGCTCAGGTCATGATCCCAGAGTCCTGGGATCAAGTACCACATCGGGCTCCCTACTCTGCAGGGAGCCTGCTTTTCCCTCTCCCTCTGACGTTCCCCTGCTTGTGCACTCTCTCTTCTCTCTCTCTCTGTCAAATAAATAAATATTTTTAAAAAATATGCAGGGCACCTGGGTGGCTCAGTTGGTTAAGCGACTGCCTTCGGCTCAGGTCATGATCCTGGAGTCCTGGATCAAGTCCTGCATCAGGCTCCTGCTCAGCAGGGAGTCTGCTTCTCCCTCTAACCCTCCCCCTCTCATGTGCTCTCTCTCTCTCAAATAATAAAATCTTTAAAAAATAAAAAAATAAAAAAATATGCAAACATGTATCATGAGTCTCTGATTGGAACATAATATAGGGATCTGGATCCATTTTGCATAATAAGGCATCCTTGTTATCTGGTTACAAAAGCAAGGGGATATTTGTTAACATTTTTAAGATTTAGGGGAAATTTAAGAATATTATGCAAATCTAGGTACAACCAAAAAACACATATTAAAAGTAAAAACACAAAAAAGCCCAGGTTCTAAGATCTAAGCCTAATCCTGGCCCAGCGCTAACAATCTTAGTGACCTGGCACAAGTTCTTTAAGTCTTCTGAGGCTTAACCTCCTAACCTTGAAACAAAGGGATTGGAGAGGATCCCCAAATTCCTTCAGGCTCTAAAACAACTGGCTTATGATAGGTCTTGAATAAATGCTCATTGAATAAAAATACCTATAACTGCCAAAGACCAAGAGATAGAGAATTCAGGATACAGCCTACCCTGACTGTTCTGTTCCAAAGTGGTGTAAGTGGAGAACCCAGGACTTCATTTTAGGTCTCACAAGCTGTAGAGAGGGGACAGAAGCAATAAAATTTCTGGAGCAGAAACCCGAGCAACTTTAGTAGAGATCATATACAGGCTGTGCTCAGAACATTCAAGGGAGGGGCGCCTGGGTGGCCCAGTACATTTGGCGGCAGACTCTTGGTTTCACTCAGGTTGTGATTTGATGGGTCCCTGGATCGAGCCCCACCTCTGCTCCTCTGTGCTCAGCGGGGAGTCTGCCCTCCCCTACTCAGGCACATTTCTCTCTCTCCCTCTCAAAAAATAAATCAATCTTTAAAAAAAAATCAAGGGAAATTCAGAGGAGTATCTTAGTTTCCTGCAGAGATCAAACAGGAAGTTGAGTAGTACTCCAAAGCTTTGATACAGGATCAGAGTGGGAATGAGGTAGGCTAGTGAAAGGGATCAGTGCTTTCAGAGACAGAAAAGCAGGAATGGGAGGGAAAATGTAATTTCCCTGTTTAAGTAATAGGAAACAAAACTTAATAAATCTCATCTGAATATAGTTTGTCCCACTCGGGAACATTAATAATATGTCCATTAATAGGACCATTTTTGTTGGTTATATGAAAGACCAAGCATGTGCTAGAGGGAAGAATTAAACTAAAAAGCCTGTTAGGAAAGAGGAATGAGTAGGTGGATTGGGGCTGTGGTCTCAGTCTGAGATGGAGAAATCACTTCAGTTTCTCTGTTGCACGTGGTTGCCACACACCAAGTGGAGTTATTTTACCAAATACTTTAAACTTCATGCTCTATCTATCTAGGGGCAGCAAGGATATGTAAATGGGAAATCACAGGCTCACCCCATTTCCTGAGGAAGGGAATCGAGTTTTTTTTAATCAAGAAAAGTCTTTTGAAAGTAGAAAACTTTATGCAGTTTGTCAGATCTTTATTGCGCTTGTTTGCACAACTTACTTAACTTCTCAACGCCTGTTTCCCCATCTATAAAACAGAAATATAGAACCAACTTCAAAGAGTCCTTCGTAGATTGAGTAAATTAGCATAAGTAAAACAATTTAGAATAGTATCCAACAAATAGTAAGTGCCATATACACAAATATTTTGTTATTGTTGTTGTCACATCATCACATTCAAAGACCAGATAGCTTTTTACAGTGCATAACAATCAGCCTTCCCGATTCTCAAGAAAATTCCAAAAATAAGAAACATTTGGGAAATAAAATGAATTCCATTCCAGAATAACCACTTTATCTGGTTTATTTTCTTTCAAGATTTTATTTAAATTCAAGTTAGTTCACATATATTGTAGTATTAGTTTCAAGGGTAGAATTCAGTTATTCATCAATTGCCTGTAACATCCATGCTCATTTTATCAAGTGCCCTCCTTAATGCCCATCACCCAATTACTCCATCTCCCCACCACCTCTCCTCCAGCTACACCAGTTTTTCCCCTATATTTAAGAGTCTCTTATGGTTTTCCTCTCTCTCTGTCTTTATCTTATTTTATTTTTCCTTCCCTTCCTTTGTGTTCATTTATTTTGCTTCTTAAATTCCACATGAGTGAAATCATATGGTATTTGTCTTTCTCTGACTGACTTACTTCGCTTAACATAATACCCTCTAGTTCTATCCATATTGTTGCCAATGATAAGATTTCATTGTTTTTGACGGCTGAGTAATATTCCTATATATATATATAGGAATATATAATAGGAATATATATATATATATATCACCTCTTCTTTATCTATTCATCTGTTGATGGACATTTGGGTTCTCTCCATTTTTTGGCTATTGTGAACAGTGCTGCTATAAACATTGGGGTGCAGGTGCCCCTTTGAATCACTATTTTTGTATCCTTTGGAAAAATACCTAGTAGTACAACTACTTGGGCCTTAGGGTAGTTCTATTTTTAACATTTTGAGGAACCTCCATACTGTTCTCCAGAGGGGCTGTACCAGTTTTCATTCTCATCAAGAGTGTAAGAGAGTTCCCTTTTCTCTGCATCCTGTTTCCTGAGTTGTTAATTTTAGCCATTCTGACAGGTGTGAGGTGGTATCTCATTGTAGTTTTGATTTATATTTCCCTGATGATGAGTGATGTTGAGCATTTTTTCATGTGTCTGTTAGCCATCTGTATGTCTTCATTGGAGAAATGTCTGTTCATGCCTTCTGCCCATTTCCTAAGTGGATTTTTTTATTTTTGAGGTGTTGAGTTTGATAAGTTCTTCATAGATCTTGGATACCATACTGTCTTGATGATTACAGCTTCATAAGTCAGGATGATGCCTCCAGGTTTGCTTTCCTTTTTCAAGATGACTTTGGCTATTTGGGGTCTTTTCTGGTTTCATACAAATTTTAGAATTGCTTGTTCTAGCTCTGTGAAAAATGCTGGTGGTATTTTGCTAGAGATTACATTAAATGGGTAGATTGCTCTTGGTAGTATAGACATTTTAACAATATTTGTTCTTCCAATCCATGAGCATGGAATGTTTTTCCATTTCTTTGTGTCTTCCTCAATTTCTTTCATAAGAGTTCTATAGTTTTCAGAATATATAGCTTTTACCTTTTTGGTTAGGTTTATTCCCTGGTATCTTTTGGTTTTGGTGCAATTGTAAATGGGATTGATTCCTTGGTTTTTCTTTCTGCTGCTTCATTATTGGTGTATAGAAATGCAACAGACTTCTGTACATTGATTTTACATCTTGTGACTTTGCTGAATTCCTATATCAGTTCTAGCAACTTTTTAGTGGTGTCTTTTGGGTTTTCTATATAGATTATCATGTCATTTACAAAGAGTGAAAGTTTGACTTCCTCCTTGACAATCTGGATGCCTTTTATTTCATTTTGTTGTCTGATTGCTGAGGCTAGGACTTCCAGTACTATGTTGAACAACAGTGGTGAGAATGGACATCCCTGTCTTGTTCCTGACCTTAGGGGAAATGTTCTCAGTTTTTCCCCATTGAGGATGATATTAGCTTTTGGTCTTCCATATACGGCCTTTATGATGTTTAGGTATGTTCCTCCTATCCCTATTTTTTGAGGGTTTTTATCAAGAAACGATGTTGTATTTTGTCAAGTGCTTTTTCTGCATCTATTGAGAAGATCATATGGTTCTTATCCTTTATTGTATTAATGTGGTATATCACCTTGTTTGATTTGGGTATATCGAACCATCCTTGCAGCCCAAGAATAAATCCCACTTGGTCGTGGTGAATACTTCTTTTAATGTACTGTTGGATTCAATTTGCTAGTATCTTGTTGAGAATTTTGGCATCCATGTTCATCAGGGATATTGGTCTATAATTCTCCTTTATAGTAGGGTCTTTGTCTGGTTTGGAAATCAGGGTAATGCTGGCCTCATAGAATGAGTTTGGAAGTTTTCCTTCCATGTCTATTTTTTGAAACAGTTTGAGAAGAATAGATATTAACTCTTCTTTAAATGTCTGGTAGAATTCCCCTGGGTAGCCATCTGGCCCTGGACTCTTGTTTGTTGGGAGATTTTTGATTACTGATTCAGTTTCTTTGCTGGTTATGGGTCCATTCAGATTTTCTATTTCTTCCTGCTTCAGTTTTGGTAGTTTATATGTTTCTAGGAATGTATCCATTTCTTCCAGATTGCCTAATTTGTTGGCATATAATTGCTCATAATATTCTCTTATAATTGTTTGTGTTTCTGCAGTGTTGGTTGTGATTTCTCTTCTTTCATTCATGATTTTATTTATTTGGGTCCTTTCTGTTTCCTTTTTGATAAATCTGGCTAGGGGTTTATCAATTTTGTTAATTCTTTTGAAGAACCAGCCCTTAATTTCATTGACCCATTCTACTGTGTTTTTTTTTTATTTCTATATCATGTATTTCTGCTCTAATCTTTATTATTTCCCTTCTCCTGCTGGATTTAGGCTTTAAGAGTTGGTTGTGTATTTAACATTTTTCTTGCTTCTTGAGAAAGTCCTGTATTGCTATATACTTCCCTCTTAGGATCATCTTTGCTGCATCCCAAAGGTTTTGGACTGTCATGTTTTCATTTTCATTTGCTTTCATGTATTTTTTTATTCTTCTTTAATTTCCTGGTTAACCCATTCATTCTTTAGTAGGATGTTCTTTAACCTCCATGTATTTGTGGTCTTTCCAAATTTTTTCTTGTGGTTGACTTCAAGTGTCATAGCATTGAGGTCTGAAAATATGCATGGCAAGATCTTAATCTTTTTGTACCTGTGGAAGCCTAATTTGTGACCCAGTATGTGATCTATTCTAAAGAATGTTCCATGTGCCCTTGAAAAGAATGTTTTTCTTCTGCTGCTTTAGGATAAAATTCTCTGAATATATCTGTGAAGTCCATCTGGTGCAGTGTGTCATTCAAAGCCCTTGTTTCCTTGTTGATCTTCTACTTTAAATGATCTGTCGTGAGTAGGGTGTTAAAGTCCCTTACTATTACTTACTGTATTATTATCTTTAATTTTGTTATTAATTGATTTATATATTTAGCTGCTCCCAAGTTAGGGGCATAGATATTTACAGTTGTTAGACCTTCATGTTGGATAGACCCTTTTATTATTATATAGTGCCCTTCTTCATATCTTATTACAATCTTTGGTTTAAAATTTAGTTTGTCTGATATAAGTATGGCTACTCTAGCTTTCTTTTGATGTCCATTAGCATGAAAAATTTTCTCACTCCCTCACTTTCAACGTAGAGGTGTCTTTGGTTAAAAATGAGTCTTTTAAAAGCAGCATATCGATGGGTTTTGGGTTTTTATCCATTCTGATACCCTATGTATTTTGATTGGAGCATTAATCCATTTACAACCAGAGTAATTATTAAAAGATATGAATTTAGTGCCATTGTTTTACCTTTAAAGTTGCTGTTCCTGTAGATTGTCTCTGTTCCTTTCTAGTCTTTGTTGCTTTTGGTCTCTCTTTCTGCTCAAAGGGACCCCTTTAATATTTCTTGCAAAGCTGCTCTAGTGTTCACAAACTCCTTTAGTTTTTGCTTGTCTTGGAAAGTCTCCATCTCTCCTTCTATTCTGAATGACAGCCTTGCTGAATAAAGTATTCTTGGTTGCACATTTTTCCCATTTAGCACATTGAATATTCCCCTCCCCTCCACTCCTTTCTAGCCTTCCAGGTCTCTGAGGACAGATCTGTTGCTAACCTTATGTGTCTACCCTTGTAGGTTAAGAATTTTCGTTCCTAGCTGCTTTCAGAATTCTCTCTTAATCTTTGTATTTTGTGAGTCTCAGTATATGTCATGGTGATGACCTGTTTTTGTTGATTTTGAGGGGAGTTCCCTGTGCTTCTTGGACTTGAATGTCTGTCTCCTTCCCCAGATTAGGGAAGTTCTCAGCTATAATTTGTTCAAATAAACCTTCTGCCCCTTCCTCCTGCTCTTCTTCTTCTGGGACTCATGATATGGATATTATTTTGCTTTATGGAATTGGTGAGTTCCCTCCATCTACCTTTATTATCTAAAAGTTTTCTTTCCCTCTTCTTTTCAGCTTCATTATTCTCCATAATTATATCTTCTGTATCACCTATCTTCTCCTCTGCTTCTTCAATCCTCATTGTGATTATATCCAGTCAGTTTTGAATCTCAGTTGTAGCGTTTTTTTAATTTCAGCCTATTTTTAGGTCCTTTATCTCTGCAACAAGGGTTTCTCCGATGTCTTCTATGCTTTTTTCTTTTTATTTTAAAGATCTATTTATTTATTTGAGAGAGAGAGAGAGAGAGCAGGGGAGGGGCAGAGGGAGAAGAGAGAATCTCAAGCAGACTCCCTATTGCACCTGATGCAGGGCTTCATTCCACAATCCATGTATAATGGCCTGAGCCAAAACCAAGAGTCAGATGCTCAACTGACTAAGCCAACTAGGCACCCCAACTTCTATGCTTTTTTCCAAGCCCAGCTAGTAGTCTTATGACTGTTGTTCTTAAATTCTTGTTCAGATATATTGCTTTCATCTGTTTTGAGCAAGTCCCTGGCTATGATTTCTTCCTGAACATTCTTTTGGGGAGAGTTCCTCTGTCTTGTCATTTTGGCTAAGTTTTTGTCTTTTGCATGTTATGAAAGCTTGTTATATTTCCTGCACCTGAGAGTAGTAAAAGGGGATAGTAGTAAAAAGGGATCATACACTCTCCAGGACCTGGAACTTCAGGAAGTGTCTCTGGTGTATGCTGTGTGCACTCTGCTCTTGTGTTTTGGCTGCTTTTTCCCACTGGTCAGTCCTCTGCAGGTTTCCCTCTTGCTTGCAGTGGGGGAGTGTCTGGACCTTTAACTAGGTGTGATTTGCTTTATTTGTTGAAATAAGCCCAGAAAGAAAAGAAAAGAAAAGAAAAGGAAAGGAAAGGCCTGATCCAAAAAAGAGAGAGCGAGAAAAGGAAAAGGACTGAAAAAAAAACAAACAAACAAAACAAAGCTACAATCAAGACACTATAAGCCTGATTCCAAAGAAAAAGAAAGGAAAAAAAAAGAAAAAAAGAAACTTGATCCAAAAAAAGAGAAAAGGAAATGAAAAAATAAGTTAACAAACAAACAAAAACTATAAGCCTGATTCCAAAGGGAAAAGAGGAAGAAGAAAAAAGAAAGAAAGAAAGAAAAGAAAGAAAGAAAAGAAAGAAAAAAGAAAGAAAGAAAGAAGAAAGAAAGAAAAAAGAAAGAAAGAAGAAAAGAAAGAAAGAAGAAGAAAAGAAAGAAAGAAAGAAAGAAAGAAAAGAAAAAAAAAGAAAGAAAAAGAAAAAGAAAGAAAGAAAGAAGAAAGAAAAAAAAAGAAAGAAAGAAAGAAAGAAAAAGAAAGAAAAAAGAAAGAAAGAAAGAAGAAAGAAAGAAAGAAAAGAAAGAAAAAGAAAGAAGAAGAAAGAAAGAAAGAAAGAAAGAAAGAAAGAAAGAAAAAGAAAGAAGAAGAAAGAAAGAAAGAAAGAAAGAAAGAAAGAAAGAAAGAAAGAAAAAAGAGAAAAAAGAAAGAAAGAAAAAGAAAAAAGAAAGAAAGAAAAATACAGCTTTGTCCCATTTCTACCAGAACTGCAGGTCAGGCTGTGAAGCATTGTATGATCAGTAGACTTGGTGCATGTGGTGTGCTGCCTGTGCTGGTCTTCTGAAGGGGAAAGCCCCCCTGCGTTGGCTCAAAGTCAGTATTGCCCTGGTAAATATGTACTTCCGAGGCACAGAGTTTGGTGTAAGTAGCTCCCAACTCCACTGGGAGCCACTGCATTGTTCTCTGAAGTCCTACCGTGTTGGTGGTGAGGGAGAAATGGAGTCACCTGACTCTCATCCCTGAACAGGATATCAGGAAGCCCTTACAGAAAAGGAAGGGCCATCAGCACTCCTCACACCACAGCTCTCTTGCGTTTTATCTTTGGTCTGCAGCTGGGGTTCAAAACTCCAAATCTTAAAGGACCAAGCACCACATGGATCCACTCCATTTTCTGGAGTAGAGCCTCCCCACCATCCTGTGTCTAGTGTCCTTTGTCCCAGAAAAACAGTCCCATGCCTGCTCAGTGCACAGAATGTATGTTGTAGCACTGGGAAAAGGAGAAACCAAGTTATCCACCTTATGTGGGCACCTCTGTCCCCTGCCCATGAAAGGCCATTTGCTGGTGCCTGCAGGGTCTTTTGTCTTTGGAGAGGCAATAGGGAGTGTTCTCCCCCAGTGCGACCCAGATCTGTACACCACTTTGTGCACTCTCTGCTGGAGCCCTCCTTCTTCCCAGGAACACTTCCAAAACCTGTGAGACTCAGATCCCCTCGCTCACCTGTCTGCGGTGTGGAGAGGTTTTCTTGTGCAGACCCAACACCGTACTCTCTCAACTCCTCTCTCTTTCTCTCCCTTTTCTCTCCCTACAGAAAGGGCTCCCTCCCCTCTGTGGCATGGAAGTTTTTCTCTCCCCCAGCACTTCCACGCACCTCACACCTGTCACGTTGTCTCCCCCAAACCGTGGAGATCCTTCTTCCAAAACTCATATTGATTTCCTGGGTGTTCCAAGTGATCTGACCTCAATACAGCTGTGTTTGAGGAAGGAGAAAAGCCCAGGGTCCCCCTACTTCTCTGCCATCTTAACTCTCCCCTATGTTGTACCCCAACTTTATCTGTTTTTAATAATTTTGAACAGTAGGCAGGCAAAATCCAAACCATTTCAAGATTTACTAATGAGAGATATACACATTAGAGCTACTTAAAGCAAACTATCAAAAACTAAAATGAAGGGTGTCCTATTTAACAGTATAAGGAGACCATATAGCTTAGTCAATTCCTTCTTCTAAAGGCTCTTGTTCACACAGATGTAGAATAATTGATTGCAATATTTTGTGCCAAGAGGCAGCTGGTGCTATCCAGAAAGAGAAAACCAGCTTGGATTGCCAGGGGGAAATAAAAGCTTCAAGGTAAGGAAAGAGCTCTTTCCCAGGGAATGAGAAGTCAACTTTACATAATATGTTTTGCCTGAAAAAGAAATATGACCTCTTCCTCTAAATTTACATTTGCTCCCCTCAAGATCCCTCTAGGCTCTCTGGAATTTCTATTTGGAGTCAAACCTGTTTTAGCAGCAATTTTCAATTGTTACAGCTCTAGCTAACACTGAAAGTCTAAGAGAAAAAAATAAGGAGCATTTAAGATTATAGCAGAGTATTTTAATCCTGGCATTTTGACCCTGAGGACACTTAACACAAAATACAACCTAACCGAAGTAAAATTAGATTAAGTAGAAATTATAATGACAAAACTATCAATGCTAAGAATATATATAGTGAAGCATTTCTTCTTTTCTAATAAAAAATAGCTTGAATAATCACATATCATTAATAACAGTAAAAACTGCAAAAATTGACCTTAGAAGAAATTAAACTTTTAGAGAAATAACTAACAAAAAACAAAATTGGCACTAAGTAAAACTTAAGGTAAAAATCTATTGACCAAAAATTGATAGAAGAATCATATCAAATTTGATATGGAAAAACTGAACTGGGACCACAAAAATATTTAATGAAGTTGATGAAACTTAATGTAGATAAAAACATAATCAATGAATCAAATCTTTATTTTAAAATTGACACAGAAAATATGGTAGTCTAATTAAAATAAGCTTAATAGAATAAAAAGGGATAAAACCATAGTTTAACACTGTTATACAAAAAATTAGGAAATTAAATTAACTAATAGAATTTACTCTCCCCCACCAAATAAAAGAATAGTTTACTGACCCAAATTCATTAATGTTGGCATAAATCTGATTTAAATGTTGGTGTACAGAAACAGCCAAAATATCCTCACGTTTAAATTGGGTCAAAATGTCAGAAGCAAATTAGAGGAGTCCAAAAGGCAAGGTCAAAATAACCAATATCCAAAATAGCACACAGTCCATTGAGCTAATATAATATTTGCTCTTATGATTCCTACATTTATGTACTAAGAATTCTAAAACTGATTAATTAGTACATTAAATAAAGTGTGATTAGAGAAAAAAAGTAATATTAACTCATTAGTATTTGTGCTTCAAAATTTAAAAAGCAGTTGGTTATTTGCTCAGTTCACTACTTGATTTTGAAAACAGAAGTGTAGTTATAAGCAGATTCTTCTGTGGAGAATGGACTAATGTTACAGAAAGTATATCTCTGTTTAGGGCAATAGCTAAAGCATAAAAACCAGTGAGAACACTATTGTAAGTATCTAAATGACAAAGGATAGTTGTTTGAATGAAGTGATGCAGTGGAGATGGTAAGACTAGAAGACTAGGGATGGAAGATAGGTAGACAGCAGATTTGGTGGGACATGAAGCTGAATTAATGAACCTAGAGCAAGATAGAGAAATTGGGGTGAGTCATATAAATTTAGGAGTATGAGGGGGAAAAGATGGAGGAGTAGGGGACCTTATTCCAACTGGTCCCTGGAATTGAGCTGGATATCTACCAAACCACTCTGAACACCCATGAAATCAGCCTGAGAGATAAGAAGATAGATCGGGATCTCTACAAACAGAATGTCGCAGGCATTTGGTTTTGAGGTAGAAAGCGGGGAGCCATGATTCTGCAGGCAGATACTGGAAGATAAATGGCAGCAGGAGGGAGCCAAGCTGCTGGGATCCTACACTGCCAGTGAGCAATAGCCTCCAACACTGGGGACCAGGCAGAGACTTGCAGACCAGTTGCAGTGGGGAAAGGACTTTAGGGCAGGCCCCCGCACTGAAACCCGGAGTGGTGGGGTTGAGCATGTGAACAGGGGTGGCTGGTGGTTACAGAAGCACAAAGGGCAGAGATGTGCCCTGACCTGGAGGCAGGGACAGGGAGCACTGCTGAGGGGCGCACAACCCAGGACGCTGCAGTTTATAGCAGCACAGACAGAAACGGAGATTGTGTGGCCTGGAAGGCTCACTGAACAACTCTGCGATCTCTCTGTTCTGAGGCAGAGGGTTGGAAACGGTCTTGTCTGCTCTGACTCTCAGAAGAGAAGCGGAAAGCTGCCAGGGAAAGCCACCAGAGAACAAAAGCCCCAAAAAACTGGTTTTCACTGAGCCCATGCCCCACCACAGGGGGCAGGGCAACAGGGTTGCCTGAGTAACAGTGAGGCAGGCACCTCCCCCAGAAGACAGGCTGGGAAAACAAGAGGCCAGCAACCCTAAGGTCCCTAGAAAACAGGTGCATCTTGCTTGGGTTGTGGTCAATAATTTGGATGCTATACATTCCTTCACCACCCCTCAACAGAATGACTAGGAAGAGGAACCCCCAAAATAGGAAAGACTCAGAGACTATGACTTATGCCACAGATTTACAAATGGATTCAGATATAACCAAGATGTCGGAGATGGAATTCAGGCTAGGAATTGTGAAGACAATAGCTAGAATGGAAAAATCAATTAATGGCAACAAAAAGTCTCTAAGGGCAGAAATGAAAGCTGAATTGGCAGAACTTAAAAATGCTATCAATGAGATTCAATTTAATCTAGATAATCTAACAGCTAGGGTAAACAAGGCAGAAGAATGAATTAGTGATGTAGAAGACCAATTAATAGACAAAAAGGGAAACAAGGAGGCCAGGGAGAAACAACTCAGAATCCATGAAAATAGAATCAGAGAAATAAGTGACACCACAAAACGTTCAATGTCAGAATAATTGGAATCCCTAAGAAGGTGGAGAGAGAGAGAGGACTAGAAGATATATTTGAGCAAATCATAGCTGAGAACTTCCCTAATTTGGGGAATGAAACAAACATTCGTGTCTTAGAGGCAGAGAGGACCTCTCCCAAGATCATGGAAAACAGACCAACACCATGGCATGTAATAGTAAAACTCGCAAATCTGAGAACCAAGGAAACCATCTTAAGGGCAGTTAGGGGGAAGAGATTCCTTACGTACAGAGGGAGGAACATCAGAATAATGTCAGACCCATCCACAGAGACCTGGTAAGCCAGAAAAGGCTGACAAGACATATTCAGGGTACTAAACGAGAAGAACATGCAGCCAAGAATACTTTGTCCAAAAAGGCTGTCATTGAGAATGGATAGAGAGATGCAGAGCTTCCAAGACCGGCAGAAAGAATATGTGAACACTAAGCTGGCCCTGCAAGAAATATTAAGGGGGGTTCTCTAAAAGGAGATAGACCCCAAGAGTGATATAGAACAGAAATTTACAGGAACAATCTATAAAAACAAGGTCTTCACAGACAACATGATGACAACAAATTCATATCTTTCAATAATCACTCTCAATGTGAATGGCCTAAATGCTCCCATAAAACTGCATAGGGTTGCAGATTGGATAAAAAGACAGGACCCAATCATATGCTGTCTACAAGAGACACATTTTGAACTTTAAAGATACATCCAGACTGAAAGTGAAGGGATAGAGAGCCATCTTCCATGCCAACGGAACTCAGAGGAAAGCTGGGGTAGCAATTCTTATATCACACAAATTAGATTTTAAACTAAAGACTGTAGTTAGAGACACAGAAGGACACTATATCATTCTTAAAGGGTCTATCCACCAAGAAGATCTAACAATTGTAAATATCTATGCCCCCAACATGGGAACAGCCATCTATGTAAGCCAACTTTTAACCAAAATAAAGAGTCCTATTGATAACACTATATTAATTGTGGGAGACCTCAACACTCCACTCTCAGCAATAGACAGATCATCTAAGCAGAAAATCAGCAAAGGAACAAGAGTTTTGAATGACACACGGGACCAGATGGACCTCATATATATATATACAGAACATTCCATCCTAAAACAACAGAAAGCTTATTCTGCTCAAGCGCTCATGGAACTTTCTCCAGAATAGACCACAAACTGGGTCACAAATCAGATCTCAACCGACACCAAAAGACTGAGATTATTCCCTGCATATTCTCAGACCATAATGCTTTAAAACTGGACCTCAATCACAAGAAAATATTTGGAAGAAATTCAAACACTTGGAAGCTAAAGACCACTCTACTCAAGAATGTTTGGGTCAACCAGGAAATCAAAGAAGAACTTAAACGATTCATGGAAACCAATGAGAACAAAAACACATTGGTCCAAAACCTATGAGATACTGCAAAGGCAGTCCTAAGGGGGAAATACCTAGGCATCCAATTCTCACTCAAAAAAATAGAAAAATTGCAAATTCATCCACTAACTCTACACCTTAAAGAACTGGAGAAAAAGCAACAACGAATGCCTAAGCCACACATTGGAAGAGAAATAATTAAGATTAGAACAGAGATCACTGAAGTAGAAACCAGAAACATAGTAGATCAGATCAATGAAACTAGAAGCTGGTTCTTTGAAAGAATTAATAAGATTGATAAACCACTGGCCAGACTTATCCAAAAGAAAAGAGAAAGGACCCAAATTAATAAATTATGAATGAAAGGGGAGAGGACATGACTAACACCAAGGAAATAGAAACAATTATTAGAAATTATTATCAACAACGATATGCCAATAAATTAAGCAACCTGGAAGAAATGGATGCCTTCCTGGAAACCTATAAACTACCAAGACTGAAACAAGAAGAAATTGACAACCTGAATAGGCCAATAACCAGTAATGAGATTGAAGCAGTGATCAAAAACCTGCCAAAAAACAAGAGTCCAAGGCCTGATGGATTCCCTGGGGAATTCTACCAAACATTCAAAGAAGAAATTATACCTATTCTCCTGAAGCTGTTTCAAAAAATAGAAACAGAAGGAAAACTTCCAGACTCATTCTATGAGGCCAGCATTACTTTGATCCCCAAACCAGGCAAAGACCCCAACAAAAAGAAGAATTTCAGACTGATATCCCTGATGAATATGGATTCCAAAAATCTCAACAAAATCCTAGCTAATAGGATCCAACAGTACGTTAAAAGGATCACCCGCCACGACCAAGTGGGATTGATCCCCGGGATGCAAGGTGGTTCAACATTCGCAAATCAATCAATGTGATAGAACACATTAATAAGAGGAGAGAGAAGAACCATATGGTCCTCTCAATTGACGCAGAAAAAGCATTTGACAGAATACAGCATCTTTTCCTGATTAAAACTCGTCAGAGTATAGGGATAGAGGGAAAATTCCTCAAGTTCATAAAATCCATCTATGAAAAACCCACAGTGAATATCATCCTCAATGGGGAAAAGCTGAGAGCCTTTCCCTTACGATCAGGAGCACGACAAGGATGCCCACTCTCACCACTATTGTTCAACATAGTACTAGAATTCCTAGCAACAGCAATCAGACAACAAAAAATAAAAGGAATTCAAATTGGCAAAGAAGAAGTCAAACTCTCTCTCTTTGCAGATGACATGACACTTTTGTGGAAAACCCAAAAGACTCCACCCCCAAATTACTAGAACTCATACAGAAATTCAGTAATGTGGCAGGATACAAAATCAATGCACAGAAATCAGTTGCTTTCTTATACAATAACAATGCAACTGTAGAAAGAGAAATTAGAGAAACGATTCCATTTACAATAGCACCAAAAACCATAAGATACCTCAGAATAAACCTAACCAAAGAGGTAAAGGATCTATACTCTAGGAACTACAGAACACTACAGAAAGAAATTGAAGAAGACACAAAAAGATGGAAAAACATTCCATGCTCATGGATCAGAAGAATAAACACTGTTAAAATGTCTATGCTACCCAGAGCAATCTGTACCTTCAATGCCACCCCGATCAAAATTCCAATGATATTTTTCAAAGTCCTGGAATAAACAATCCTAAAATTTGTATGGAATCAGAAAAGACCCCGAATTGCCAAGGAGATGTTGAAAAAGAAAAACGAAGCTGGGGACATCATGTTGCCTGATTTCAAGGTATATTACAAAGCAGTGATCACCAAGACAGCATGGTACTGGCACAAAAATAAACATATAAACCAATGGAACAGAATAGAGAGCCCAGATATGGACCCCTCAACTCTTTGGTCAAATAATCTTCGACAAAGCAGGAAAAAATCTGCAACGGAAAAAAGACAGTCTCTTCAATAAATGGTGCTGGGAAAATTGGACAGCCACATGCATAAGGATGAAACTCGACCATTCTCTAACACCACACACAAAGATAAACTCAAAATGGATGAAAGACCTCAATGTGAGACAGGAATCCATCAAAATCCTACAGGAGAACATAGGCAATAACCTCTTTGACATTGGCCACAGCAACTTCTTTCAAGATACATCTCCAAAAGCTAGTGAAACAAAAGCAAAACTTAACTTTTGGGACTTCATCAAGATAAAAAAAGCTTCTGCACAGCAAAGTAAACAGTCAACAAAACTAAGAGGCAACCCAGAATGGGAGAAGATATTTGTAAATGACACTACAGATAAAGGGCTGGTATCCGAGATCTATAAAGAACTTCTCAAACTCAACACCCAAAAAACAAATAATCAAGTCAAAAGATGGGCAGACGACATGAACAGACACTTCTCTTAAGAAGACATACAAATGGCTAACGGACACATGAAAAAAAGTGTTCATCATCATTAGCCATCAGGGAAATTCAAATTAAAACCACATTGAGATACCACCTTACACCAGTTAGAATGGCAAAAATTGACAAGGCAAGAAACAACAAATGTTGGAGAGGTTGTGGAGAAAGGGGAACCCTCTTACACTGTTGGTGGGAATGCAGGTTGGTACAGCCACTTTGGAAAACAGTGTGGAGGTGCCTCAAAAAATTAAAAATAGAGCTACCCTATGACCCAGCAATTGCACTACTGGGTATTTACCCCAAGGTCACAGATATAGTGAAAAGAAGGGCCATATGCACCCCAATGTTCATAGCAGCAGTGTCCACAATAGCCAAGCTGTGGAAAGAGCCGAAATGCCCTTCAACAGATGAATGGATAAAGAAGATGTGGTCCATATATACAATGGAATATTACTCAGCCATCAGAAAGGATGAATACCCAACTTTCACATCAACATGGATGGGACTGGAGGAGATTATGCTAAGTGAAATAAGTCAAGCAGAGAAAGTCAGTTATCATATGGTTTCACTTATTTGTGGAACATAAGGAATGGCATGGAGGACATTAGGAGAAGGAAGGGAAAAATGAAGGGGGGGGAATCGGAGGGAGAGATGAACTATGAGAGAGGATGGACTCAGATGAACAAACTGAGGGTTCTAGAGGGGTGGGGGGTGGGGGGATGCGTTAGCCTGGTGATGGGTATTAAGGAGGGCACGTGCTGCATGGAGCACTGGGTGTTATACGAAAAGAATGGATCGTGGATCACCACATCAAAAACTAATGATGTATTGTATGGTGACTAATATAACATAATAAAATAAAATTAAAAAAAATAAATTTAGGAGTAAACAGCATGTTTATGGTCTTTAAAACTATGGGACAAGATGAAATCACCTAGAAGCATACAAAAAGAGAAAATGCACCCTGGGCATTCTCCAAAATTTAGACTCTAAATATTAGAGATTGGGCAGAGGAAGAGGAGACATGAGAGAGAAAGGAGGAAAACCAGAAGAGTGTGGTATCATGGAAGCAGAAGAAAATGTTGCAAAAAAAAAAAAAAAAAAACAGTGGCTACATGTGTTGAAGAAGAATAAGGTGAGGAAGAGAATAATTCTCCACTGGAGGAGCAAGAGAGATGTTCTCAGAAATGTGGGTAAAAAGGTGTTTCCCAGAAGTAGTGCAGATACAATTCCAGTTGGTGTGGGGTAACGAGAGGACAGGAGAGAAGAACGTGGAGTCAGTGTCTAAAGACAACTCTAGTAAGGAGTTTCTATGAGAAAAAGCAAAGAAATAGAGTGGTATGTGGAAGATGGTAAAAGGGTCAATGGAGGCTTCACCAGTTTTTTACACAGGGCTGATATTTAGGCATGTTTGTATATAGGCGGGAATGGTGGAAGAGGGACAGGGGACAATTTCATAGCAAGGTCCTCAAGGAGCTACAGCCTCAGACAGGACAAGGATTCCCCTTCCTTGTGAGAGCAGAGGAGGCAGAGCCCATGGGGTAAAGTCACCAGCTTCTCTGCGTCTCAGCTTCTTTGGAACAGGAGGCTGCTGAAGAATGTTTTCTATGGGCTAACCTCAACAGTACTCCAATTCTCCCAAGCTCACCTATATTATCAAACACAGTTAAGCTTTCCTTAACAGAAGACTCTTAAAAAAGAAGTGTAAATGTTGAGTGAATAGGTCAAAGAGAAAAGACAAAATGGCATGTGATTCACTTGCCCCCAACTCCTGGGTGTAACATTCTTAGGATCTGGAGGTGTTTCCTCTAATATAGCTGCACTTTCAGGGGATGCAAAACAAACAGTCCCTCCTGGGCCATGGTTCAGCAGTGAGTCCCCCTAGATATATCTTCTCTGGGAGGATGGAAATCGCAAAGGGTCTCAAGGCAATATTCTACATTGGAGGTTTTCCCTTTCTTTGAAAACTCCTATTCCTCCTTTCATCCTAGCAGAAGCAGTGCTCTGTGGTCCCTCTCTTCTTAGTCTCTTATATCAGAGGTGGAGTGTTTATTCTTCTTTGGCTCATTTATCTCAAGAATCTTGTCAGAAAGATGATGATTTTATTATAATCCTAATTACTTTATCCTCATTAAAACAAGGTTTATGAATAAAAATATAACTGATCATATTGAGCAGTAAAACATCATTTTGAATCATGATACATTTTGAGTTAAAATAACTCTGATAGCCCAAAAGATTTGACTTCTATTTTTTCCAAAATAGGGAAAAAAATGTATCTGCTGATATATTTTCCACCCCTGAGGTTAGAAAAATCACAAACGGAAATTTACAAAATAGTTTCTACAAATGATTACATTACCTACATTACCACCTTATAGGATCATATGTGATCAAATAAAATCTGTGTGAAGAAACTTTGAAGACTATAAAGTGCTATTATACATGTAAGAACAAACCTTAGAATATTTACCTAGGTACAATGAAACCTAACAAGCATCAATAAAGAGGCTTTGAGAATAGAGATAGGAAAGTGCACATATGATAACCCTATCAGTTGAGGATTTGGGATCCAAGTACTGCTGGAAGTCACAGCAGAAAAGTACTTATTTGTATATCTCAGGAGCAATGATAGCACATCAAGGAAGAACAACTCTTGAAACCAGTGCTGCTCAAACTTTCATTTGCCTGAATGCCTTGAGGATCTTGTGAAAATGCATATTCTGATTCTGTAAGACTGGGGTGGGGCCTGAGATTCTGCCTTTCTAGAGGAGCTCCCAGGCAATGCCCCTGCTGTTGGTCCACAGACCATACTTTTGAGTAGTAAGACTCAACTCTAAGAGGTTGGCTGAGGGGTGAGCCAAGTATCACAAAAAGAGGACTGGGTAAGATATAGTATCATGAAACAGCCAAGAAGCCTGACAACAGAGATCCCTATTAGAAAGAGAGATTTAAATAAGACACATGTGTCAAGGTCTTAAGCTGAGATTCAAGGATGGGAAGAAAGCAAGAGGTATGGGGTGGCCTGGGTTAATGAAGCATCAGCAGCTATATGATGTTCTTCCTGAAGGATTTTTTTTTTTATAACTCGAAAGAGAGGAAATCCCTTCAGGAGGAAGAAATCAGCCACTTGAAAGAAGGACCAAACAAGCCATCAGCAATTAGTCTTTATGAACCAAGTATTTAGGTGTTCCTAGATTTTGAAAGCATAATGTATTTCTTAAATGACAGACTGTCATGAAGAATTCTTAGACTAACTTATCACTTAACACTCAGACTATGACTTACCATAGGTCTCGTGGTCTAAGAAAGTGTCTGGTAGTTCTAGGAAAAAACACAAAGGGCAAACAAATCTTTATTTGTGGGATTCATGATTCTGAAGCTCCATACCCATCTCTCTCTGACATAAAAATTATAGTTCTTAGACTTTAACACACAGAATAATATAAGGTCTGTCGGACTAGCTGAACAGATACTTAACACTCAAAGTCACCAATCATGAACATTTAATCTTAGGAAGTCCAAAAAAAATGTTGCACGAAGTTCCTGGAGGTAAGAGGTTTGGGGTGGGGGAATAAAGCTGTTAACTCTTCCATTTTCATCCACGCCCTGTACCAGGTGATATGCACAGTCTCAGAAAATTCAGCACCAAGAAATAAGATGCTTTGTTTACTTTCACTTTATGTTTCTGCTTTGACCTCAGAAGATGCATTAGTCATGAAAAACTTAACACGCATTAAATAATCTCAATTACATACAGAATAACCAGTACAGACTAGAGAAAAAGGATGTAATTCGAATTCTGCCGCCACACTTGAACCACATTACATGTGACCTTTTGCTTTAACGGCAGCTTGCACATGATAACAATTAACATAGCCTATTCAATTTGGAAGATATAATTTATGGGGTTTTTTTTGGGGGGGTGGATATGGCAAGTTCCATAATGAACAATTATAGCACACTAAGGTTTTACTGCTCAAATAATCCCATACATATTGAAACAAAAACATTAATACTTTCTATGAACACTCCATTCTCTGGTACTTGATCACACTTGGTCAAGTCATTAAAAAAGAATTCCCACCATAGAGCCAATGGGCAGAAATTACAACACTTGGTCTAAGCATCGATGCTTCTCATCAATCTAACAATAGTAAATCATGGAGAGTCAGAATTGGGATAAAGACTCTAGGGAAAGTGAGCATTTGTAAACTGTGTTCACTTGGGAAAGATAATGATAATTAAAATAGCAACCAATTTTTGAACACTTACTGTGCACTAGGTGCCATTTTTCATTTACATATTTCTTTTAATATTCACAGCATCCTTTGCTGTAGTCATCATAATCAATTCTCCTCTAAAAATGAAAAGCTGAGGTTCCCAGAGGCAATGTGAACCTTAGGGCTAATCTTTGCTTAGAGTCACCACCCTGCTAGTAAGCAATGGATCTGAAATTCAAACTTAGGTTTATGTAGCTCCCAAGTCCACTCATAACCAGTACAATTTCCAGCCTCTGATACTAGCAAATATATCACAAAAATAAAGATTATTCATAAAGTTTTTAGGACACTCCCCTCATCCCCTACCACATCCCCTTTAAAATAGCAATTCTGGGCCAGATTCATTAGAATGATAAGCATTATCTCATTTCCCAGCTTTTGCCTCAGGAGCATATAGTTTTCAGAGTCAACATTTGAAAAGCCAAATAAAGCCTCTCAAATGTGGTAAGAATGGCCATCTCTCACTGGTTTTATTAGACTTAAAAGCATGTATGTTCAAGGCTGAGTACTTGAGAGAGAAAATTAAATGTCAAAACCCAATTATCAACTGCTTCATTCCTGTTCCTGGGCCCTAAGTAACTAGACTTGCCTTTCATATGCCAAAAATAATAAAAAACAACAAATTAGAGGTTTGTAGCCATATTTTAAAAAATCACGTCACAGTGGTTTTTGTAAACGGCCCAAGAGTGTACTGTTCTAATCAAATGCGAGCTCATACAATAAGTGCTTAGCCTCTGCCTCAAGCTCCCTACTCTGATCTTCCCCAACTCCTCCAGTTTTATACACTAATGAACTCCATCTGTAAGCTCAGGCCCATTGGAATCGGTGCTGGGTAGGGCAGGAAGCATTTCAGTAATCTCAGCCCCAGCAGATGGAGAAGGGAACTGGCTACTCACTGTTCTATAGGTGCTTTACAGACATAGTTAAATCCTCAGCAACTATACATCATAGGTGTAATTATTCTCATTTTACAGATAAGGAATATGGAAAATCAGAGTGTTGAAAGTACCAAGTTTGCATAGTCTTAATGTTAAAAAAAAACAAAGCAAACAAACAAAGCAGGACCTAGGTGCTGGTCTCCCATTACCCGGGACTGGCTATCATACAATATAATTTTGACTCCTTCTTCCTAGAATTTGCAATGAGTTAAAAGATCCAAGTTCTCTCTCTCTCTCTCTCTTTTTCTCTTTTGGTGTGATCAATTCATAAGATGGTTGAGCCAGACTTCTGTGTAACCTTATGTTTTTTTCAAAAGCCGTGAGAAAGTTGTGAGAACATTCATATGTCATGCAGACTGCCATATGGTGTATACAAACACCAAAGCCAACTTATTTTGACCCTGGTAATAGCTGGGAAGACTGGAATCTCAAAGGAGATGAGCTCCTGGATATGCATGCCGCCTACTTATGTCTAGTGCTGTAGCATCTGTATATAGTTGGAGATGGGAACTACTGGACTACAATTCCCAGTCTGATTGCTGTGCCTTTTACCACCTTTATTCCCTTTAGTCCTTTTTGCTTGAAAGGTACTTAAGGGGCTAAAGATTGGTTGGAGTTAGGGATGGAGGAGGGAGTAGCAATGAGTGGAGCCAGGTTGGAAATTGGTGAGAGTCATGTTCTTGCTGTGTCAGTCTTGAATCTTATTAAAAAGAACCAGGTGTGCCTGGGTGGCTCAGTTGGATAAAGGTCCACCTCTTGATTTCGTCTCAGGTCATGATCTTAGGGTCATGGGATAGTGCCCTGCATTGGGCTCTGTGCTCAGCGGGGAGTCTGCTGGGGAATCTCTCTCTCTCTCTCTTCCTTTATCCCTCCCCGACTCTCTCTCTCTCTCAAATAAATAAAGTTTTAAAAGAAGAAGGAGAAGGAGGAGGAGGAGGAGGAGGAGGAGAAGAAGAAGAAGAAGAAGAAGAAGAAGAAGAAGAAGAAGAAGAAGAAGAAGAAGAAAAGAAGAAGAAGAAGAAGAAAAGAAGAAGAAGAAGAAGAAGAAGAAGAAGAAGAAGAAGAAGAGAAGAAGAAAGAAGAAGAAGAAGAAGGAGGAGGAGGAGGAGGAGGAGGAGGAGGAGAAGAAGAAGAAGAAGAAGAAGAAGAAGAAGAAGAAGAAGAAGAAGAAGAAGAAGAAGAAGAAGAAGACAAAGAAGAAGAAGAGGGAGAAGAAAGAAGAAGAAAGAAGAAGAAGAAGAAGAAGAAAGAAGAAGAAGAAGAAGAAGAGGAAGAGGAAGAAGAAGAAGAAAAGAGAAGAAGAAGAAGAGAAGAAGAAGAAGAAGAAGAAGAAGAAGAAGAGAAGAAGAAAGAAGAAGAAGAAGAAGAGAAGAAGAAGAAGGAGAAAAGAAAGAAGAGAAGAAGAAGGAGGAGGAGAAGAAAGAGAAGAAGAAGAAGAAGAAGAAGAAGAAGAAGAAGAAGAAGAAGAAGAGAAGAAGAAGAAGAAGAAAAGAGAAGAAGAAGAAGAAAAGAAAAGAAGAAGAAGAAGAAGAAGAAGAAGAAGAAGAAGAAGAAGAGAAGAAGAAAGAAGAAGAAGAAGAAGGAGGAGGAGGAGGAGGAGGAGAAGAAGAAGAAGAAGAAGAAGAAGAAGAAGACAAAGAAGAAGAAGAGGGAGAAGAAAGAAGAAGAAAGAAAGAAGAGAAGAAGAAGAAGAAGAAAAAGAGAAGAAGAAGAAGAAGAAGAAGAAGGAAGAGGAAGAAGAAGAAGAAAAGAAGAAGAAGAAGAGAAGAAGAAAGAGAAGAAGAAGAGAAGAAGAAGAAGAAGAAGAAGAAGAAGAAGAAGAAGGAGAAGAAAGAAGAAGAAGAAGAAGAAGAAAGAAGAAGAAGAAGAAGAAGAAGAAGAAGAAGAAGAAGAAGAAGAAAAGAAGAAGAAGAGAAGAAGAAGAAGAAGAAGAAGAAGAAGAAGAGAAGAAGAAGAAGAAGAAGAAGAAGAAGAAGAGAAGAAGAAGAAGAAGAAGAAGAAGAAGAAGAAGAAGAAGAAGAAGAAGAAGAAGAAGAAGAAGAGAAGAAGAGAAGAAGAAGAGAAGAAGAAGAAGAAGAGAAGAAGAAGAAGAAGAAGAAGAAGAAGAAGAAGAAGAAGAAGAAGAAGAGAAGAAGAAGAAGAAGAAGAAGAAGAAGAAGAAGAAGAAGAAGAAGAAGAAGAAGAAGAAGAGAAGAGAAAAGAAGAAGAAGAAGAAGAAGAAGAAGAAGAAGAAGAAGAAGAAGAAGAAGAAGAAGAAGAGAAGGAAGAAGAAAATAAGAAGAACCAGGACCCTAGTCCTACATTCAAGCTCAGTGTCACCAACAGTCAGTCAACCAGATATTATGCTTCTCTTGATGTGAGGCAATGGAGATCATTACAGCAAACCTAGAATGTATTCTGGTCCAAAATATTTAACAGGAATCCACCAATCTTTTAGATTTAAAATCTAACCTACACTTTATAGGAAATAAAGAAACAATGTAAATGATACCCCTGGGAAGGAAACAAACAAATCCAGAAAGTGAGATATTTTGCAGGACAATTGGCAGGACATGTCAGTATTAGAAGAAAAAGGGACCTTGCTAATTAGAAGATTAGAGACTTAAGGGACATAACCACCAGATACAAGGTTTTGCCCTGGATTAGATCCTGATTTGGACAAAATGCTATAAAGACATCTATGGGACACAACTGGGGAAATCTGAATATAGAATAAATATTAGATAAAATTAACATTTGTTGAACTGGAAAAGTGGAAATTGTTTGCCAAAATAAAGCAGGTAGCAAACAACATGTAAAGCAAATTCTTATAAAAAAATATTACAGATCTGGAAGGAAATATGAGAAGGTTGTATATATGGGTGATTGTATCTGTGGTACTTTATTTAGTTTAATTTTACTTTGATATATTTTCTAACGTTCTACAATGTGCATAAAGCTGCTTTTATAGTAATAAAAATATTTTAATTTAAAAAAGAATTAGGTGTTAAAATGGAAGTGCATGGTCCCTCCCACAGAGCCAGTTTTTTAATACTCATAATACACATCTAGTCAGTAGATAATCAGGAATAAAACCCAAAGACTGACATTTTTCAGTATGACCTTAACTACTGTCCACCCCCTGGGTTTCAAGTACTAGGGGTGAGTCCCAGCATTCATGCAGCCTTAGCATTTCTGCTAGCTCCCTGTGCTTACCCACTGTGTTGGGCCCATCAAATGGAAAACCCGGGCTTCTGCCTTAGACTCTTAGCCCAAGGCTGCATTTCTTTTCCTGAGCTCACCTGGCTGGCTTTGGCCTTGAGGTCCAGCCTTAACTCCCGGCAGCCCTAAAGACTGGATCCTGTTCTCAGGACTCCAACTCTTTGACTTGGACAGGTCCGAATATAAAAAATGCTCAGAGTCACAATGCTGCCATTTATCTGAATTTCCAACACCTTCTGGTGGCCAGAACGTTCACCGCTGTGTCCTGCCTGCCAACCTCTGGTGTGATTGCCTACTCAAACTGTCATACTCAGTATACTGCAAGGAACTAGGTGGCTGGCCATGTAGAGTCAGCCACTCGAGCTGCCATCATTTCTCCCTCTGTCCTGCTTCACTAATCCCTGCTACAGAGACCTGGCAGTCTGCAAACACAAGACGGATGTGATACAAAAGCCTGCAGCATCTGAGAAAGAGCCAGTCTTGCTGAAGGGGAGAGCCGGAACCAGGGTTGTGTGCACAACTATGTCCATAGGGTCATTATTTTTTCTCGTTCTTAATTTAGTCATTCATTTAGCAAGGATTTATTGACCTCTTGTTTGCTATCAAATACACTGCTAGGCACTGAGACTACACAGGAGACCAAAGGAATCCCTGCCCTCATGGAGCTGTTGGTAATACATCGGGATGAGAGACTTTAAGCAAATAAGCGCACCAAGAGCTATTTACTTCCAAATGCAATGGGACAGGTGCGATGAAGGAAGGATGAGGACAAGAAAACAAAAATTTAAAGGATGAGTAAGAGTTGGCATGATGGTCAGCAGTCTTGGCAAAGGAGACAGCCTGGGCAAAGACCCTACAACAGGAAGGAGCTTGGCCACTCTGAGGAGCAGAATCAAAGCCAGCATGGCTGGAAGACCCTGGGTGAGAGCTGAGTGATGTGACGTGGAGCTAGAGAAGCAGGAAGGAAGGCAAATGGATACGCCTGACTGCCATATAAAGGCCCAGGTTGCGCCCCACTTAGATGCCCTTGTAGAAATAATGCTTGAGGTCTGAGATGGACCTGAATCCACTGAGTATCATCTGGAACCTTTTATGTTCTCCGAAAGAAGAACGGCAGTTGAGTCTAAAATGGTAACAATATTCTGGGTATCATGGTCAAGTACTGAAAACAAAATAAAAATCATTATTCTATTCATGAGTAACCTTTTTTGAAGTTCTAGCAGCCACAATTTAAAGAAACTGTAGTGGAGTGAGGGAAGGCCCAGGGAAAGTCAAAAGAGAAAGGGCCAGAAAATGTGGTCCAGCATCTTTCACAAAAGATGATGGTGCTCAAGAAGGTGCAGGACTGGGGTCCCAGGCACCCCCTCACAGGGGCAGCCTTGGCAGGACAGGTTGCGCTGAAGCTATGTAGGCTGGGGCCGGGGGGGTAAAATGGGTGAGGTCTATGAAATCAAAAGCAACAGAAGATTACAGAGAAGAGGGAAGTTGAACACTTTCAGTAATTAGAAATAGTGTATGTTTTAATGGAATGTAGAAGCCTTGAAAACTCATAGCCTGAAAAAAATACCTTTCAGACCAATGAGAGCAAGTTCTGCTTTCTGCTTGGCCACAGCTTGGTCAGAGAGACCCTCAGTCCCTCTGTGGCCTGCGTCACATTTGCTGTGTCTGTCTCCTCATCTGTAAAATGGGATAGAGTGTCATCACGGTGCTGTTGTGAGAAATAAATGACATGATACTGAAATGTTCACTACAGTGTCTGTCACTAACAGTCGGTGAATGTTAATACCCTTCCTTATAGAAATGGGAGCTCCAAAAGATGCTGGCACATGAAAATAAAATAGGTGGTAAGCTGTGATTAATAAAGAAGAAATTATTTTCTAAATCACTGATATTTCTTGAAATAATCTGAACTATGGAGAAAATTTATGCACCTCAAAATGCACCCAATGGTATTCCTTCTAAAACCACAATATTTCAGTAGTTGATCAGACTTATTTATATATGGCCAGAGTCCTCACCACACTCTTTTAGAATCACGACCCAGACAATTTCGGCCAAGGCTGTTTCAATGTTTACTTACTTGATTGTATAGGGGCTTTTGCCACTATGATGGACATCCTCCTCTGCATACATCCATATACATACATGGACATCCTCCTCTGCATACATGCATATATTTTCCAGGATTCTTGAACTCACTTTTTTCACCTGTTCCTCCCTCTGATCTTCTCCTCAATTAACTCATCCTTCTTCCAGGTATTCAGATATAATCTGTCCTACTTTTAAATTCTCTCTTAACAGATGTCTTGAATGCTATAGTGTAAATTAGTGTGATGTGCTACATATTTTAGAATAAAACTGAATACCTTATCCATATTTGTATTAACTACATTTTGAAAGACCCAAAGAAAGAAACGTAAAGCATAAATTCCTTGCAGAAGTTGTGGCATCCAAATGATGTATGGCAGACAAAGGGAAGTAAAGAATAGGTTTGACAATAATTGTGCCATTTCTGAATTCTTCGTGCAATTACCTGCTACACCTATTTATAAGTCATGTCACATTTCCCAACATATACTATTGTCTCTTTGTATTTGTGATTTAAAAAAAAAAAAAGCCAGCCCCTCTGTGCCCAAAAAATGACCAAGTTCATTGAATAAAGAAGGTCCACATGATATCAACTTAAGTAATTTCATCCTAAATATATCCTTGCCTCTAGAATTCATCTCCTTTTTCCAGATCAACACTATCCTTTGAATGAGGAAAGGTGCAATCTCCTTCCATATCAGCTTCTGCGATACATCATAGTGATGTGTGGTGGGGCAAGTGAGAAAAGGAAAGGTAAAAATTAAGTAGAAGACAGAATCTAAAAGTTGCACATAGAAACACAAATTTGAGGGGTGCCTGGGTGGCTCAGTCATTTAAGTGTTAGACTCTTGATTTCAGCTTAGGTCATGATCTCGGGGTCGTGAGATTGAGCCCTGCATTGCACTCTGTGGTCAGAGCAGAGTCTGCTTGAGATTCTCTCTCTCCTCTCCCTTTGCCCCTCCTCCCACTTGTGCTCTCTCTTTCTCTCTCTCTCTCAAATAAATAAATAAATCTTAAAAACAAAAAAAGAAACATAAGCTTGAAAATCTCAAGTCTGTGGAAAATTGACATCATTGCTTATACAAATTTTTGCACTGTGTTTTGGAAGAGGGAGGTTGTAGAAATGGTGCTTGTAATATTTATGTACTATTTTAAAATAAAATAGTTTTGTATTGTTTTTATTCATTCAACCAAAATTTCTTGAGCACCTGCCCTGTTCTAATAGTGTAGCACTAGGGCCACAAAGAAATAGCAAGACCCTGCCTCTGCCTTTGAATACTTTATGCTCCAGTGAGGATGAGAATTTTACTATATCTCTTGAGGCAGTGACAATATATAAGAGTCTCATCATTATAACATATGGGGAAATTAGATGTTTGAAATACAGAATCTGGAAGTTAGCAACTTTGGGGATTCAAATTGGTCTACTGGCATAATGGTGTAACCCATGTTTGCATGTCAGCATAGGCAACGCCAGAATTGTATCAAGGTCCATAAGACTAGAAAGCTGATTAGATAAAGAAATGGCATTCAACAAACCAACTCATTCCATTCCATTACCTTAAGCATATTTGGGGGTGGGGCAGGTCTCAAGAGCAATGAGGCAGTCAGAGTTCAATTTGTCCCATGAAGTAGGTTAGGCAAATTTGTCTGGTACCAAAACACTAGTCAGTTCCCAACCTTCAAGAGACATCTGAAGGTTGGTCTAAAGATCACTTCACATAGACTCATCTGCCTTTAGAGAATATCCAATGATGTTTCCCCTTGTAAAGGTCAGAAGTAAAAACAAGAGCCACACTTTAGTCCAGATAGTGCAAAGAAGAAAAAGAGCACAAGTTGAATAAGCATAAGCTACCAAGGATGTGATATACTGAATATAGGAAAAGATTAAACAGTCACAAAAGGAAACTGAGGGGTTTTTTCTTTGATAGTCATTGACCCGTAACAGAATCCAATCACCACACACAGAGGGAAGAGAACCATGATCCTGAATGAGACACAAGAAAACTTTGGTATGATCAGTGGCGGGGGGGGGGGGGGGGGGGGGGGGCGGAGGGAAGAGAGAGGAAGGAGAAAAATAAAGACAAAGAAATACAGAGAGATCATTGTATATGCACAGATAAACTCTTAATAGGACTTTTTGGGAATATTTTTCCATCTTTATTCTAAATAGCTGTCACACCACAATGCTATATTTCATTGTCGTTGTTGCCATGGGGTTTAGAATGTGTGCCAAATACAATTGTTAGTTCAGTGTAGCTCATATCCTTAGATGGAAATACTCTCTGTTGCATGACAATTCACTATGATTTGTGAATTTTGGAAGATCTTTCATCTCAAACTCCAAATGAGTTAAAAAATGACAGTTTTTAGTCTACCTTCAGTATTTAATTAAATTGAGATTTTATACACTAGGATTTGATGAGGGAAAAAATAGAAAGAAAATGTAGCATTTCACAATACTGTTCAAACGTAGAGACATGCCATTTTTTTATGCAATAACATTGTAGTTTTTATCTTACTTGACTTTAAGTTCTTTAAGTGCAAAGATTAGGTCCTTTTATCTTTGTATCTCCTATGCATAGCACAGTGCCAGGCACATCTAACATTCAACAAATACTTAATGAATAAATAAAAGAATCCATTTCAGTTAGTTGGAGGGAAGGGTGGATGAATTCTGTTACCACATAGAATAAGGAGAACCAACTTGTAACATGACTCTTCCATAACTACATCCTGAGCCCATTTCAAATATTTCAATCACAGTGCTCTATACCTAAAGCATAGACATGCCTCAGAATCCTTCTCAACACAGTACTCCAGGCAGGTACACTCCACTAAATCAAAGTTGGCTTTTAGAGTGAAATCTATTCCTATCACTGCAATAAAGGTCTCCATCAGCCAAGCCGTAAGAAGGAAAGGATTTTTCCAAATTTTCTCCTCTGGTATCAACATGCATATTAACAATTCCAATAATTGTCATATCCACATATATACTTTAGACATCTGTTATTCTGTGTACCTGTATTCTGTATATATGTACAGAACATATATACTTTAGAATCTGTTATTCTGTCTTCTTCTTTCTCTCTTACAGGTTACTATGCACATCTATAAGTCATGAGCAGACCACAGATCCAGCACAAGGCAGCTTTTGTTGATATCCTTGTTATAAGTAAGATAAATGTGTGCACTAAGACTATTACGATATTTATAAAATTTGACATCAATTTTTCTGTTATCTGATACCTTACATATTTATTTAATGTCTGTCTAGATCACCATGGAATCACTAGTACCGGGGACATATGAGGTGCTTAACAGATATTTATTGATCAACTGGATACTAAAATTTTCAGGTCCTACGACTTCCTTTCTCCCTACTGTAAACATTTACCATGCTGAGCATGGGTATCTGGGGCAGTTTCTACCTATCCTAACCCTCACAGAATAAGCCACAATAAAATGTGTTACCCACAAATTACAAATTTCACTCTAGCCAGGTCTCTGGGTTAATGTGATATAAGTCCGGGGGTACATTTTTTAGGAATCCCTTTTCCACTAGCAAGGTGGCAGGTTGATTGTGAGAATACCCTGTTCCCCATGCTAAAAAAAAAACAAAAACCAGACAACAAAAAACATATAGCTAGGGATAAACAGAGTCCCACGCACCCTACAGGAGCTGGAAGCTATACTTTCCTTAGCTTCCTACCTTATGTGGCCAGTCTTACTTTTCTTTATCTGTTGTCTTAGTGTCTTCTTTGTGCTCAATTTCTCATGCTGTCCATTTTGAATATGGATAATGAAGCTGTATAATCAGAAGGGAACCCTGATTCTTTCACCTTTTTTCCATTGGGTTCTTTTCTGCTGGGACTAGATCTTGATTCATTACCCCCTCACTCTCCTGTCTTTTAACTGAAACTTGAGTTATCACAAAAACATCCTGTGCTGAAAATGTCCATGCTTTCTTAATTGTCCTTGATTCCCCACTACTCTCCTTTCTAAATCAGATTCATATTGACAAATGACCTGGTCAAGATCAGGTTTGAAACAAAACAAAACAAAAGCTTGGGCTTTTTGTTTTAGATTGCCTTTTCATCTCTGTGAAGGCAGGACTACAACAGCAATCCTTTCAAAGGATTTCTCAATCCAAAAATATTTACTGAGTACCTACTTTATTCAAAACTGTGCTAGGCACCGGAGCTAACAAGGAATAAGACAGACACAGGCTTGGCTCTCATGAAGCTCACACTCTAGTAAGTGAAGGATATAACCATCTAATTTACAGTTAATTATCAAGTTACAGTTGTGTTGAGGTGCCATAAAAAAGAGGTATGGGGTGCTATAAGAGCATAAAACAAGAAAACCTGACTTTGCTTTGAGAGTCAAAAAAAAGCTTAGTAAGGTGTTGAAAGACAGGCAGGAGTTAAATGGGCCATAGTTTAGGAGAATGAGTGTTCCAGGCAGAGGGAACAGTACCTATGAAGCCTATGAGGAAGAAAAGAGCATGCACATTAGAGGACCTGCTGAATATCTAGCGTAATTGGAAAGAAGAAAAAAAGCAAAAGAGAAAGAGAAGGCCAAAATAATAGGTGGAAGGCTTTGTGTGGGGCCTTGTAGGCTAGAATTTTTATCTTTACTCTGACATCTGTGGGAAGCCATTGAAGAGTCCTAGGCAGTGGAATAATGTGTATTTTTCAAAGATTAGTCTGGCTGCAGTGTGGAGAAAAGAAGGGAGGGAAATAAGAATGATGCAAGGAGACCAGTCAGGGGAGTGGAGCAGTATTCTAGATGAAACATGGCTGCAGCTCAGTCAAGAAAACGCCAGTGGAGATGGAGACATAGACTGACACAAAAGATATTTGATTGTAAAAGTGATAGAACTTGGCCAGAGTTATGAGGAGGGGGAAAGATGATACCTATGTTTTCGGATTAGACAACCAGGCAGATGGTTGTACCAGACACTGGGAGAGGACACGATAGGCATGGGATGGGTTTGGAAGACTGATGATGAATTTGTTTCTGGATTTACATTAGATCGCTAAGTAGAGGTATTATGTTGGCATTGGATACATGAGGCTGCAGCTCAAAGGAAACATCAGGATTAAAAATGTACATTTGACAGAGAAGCTGTGGGCAAGGGGAAGAAGCACTAAGGAAAGAGTCTCAAGAGGACAGAAGAAAGCCAAGGCTAATCTTAAACCCAGATGGAAAACAGGGTCAGAGGGCTATGAACCCAAAAAGGAGACTAAGAGATACCAGGAAAACTTTTCTTTATTTTCCAAAGTTTCTATAATTAGAATGTCTCATAATAACCAAAAGGAATAGTCATTATTTGGAAGTGAGAAAATGAATTAGCACATTCATAGAAGATCAACTGTGCTATACTTTTAAAACCATTCAAGAACAGTCATAAGCACAAAAAGCACAAAAAATACCACAAAGTGGCATTTCCCTTTGCTTTTACCCCTCACACCCATCTTCTTGTGGCACTAAGAATACAGTAAAGTAGAGGAGCTGTGACATTTATGTATCTTCTTGGAATCATATGTTTTCCTGATAATGATCCCTATTCTTTGTCCCATGCCCCCCAAAGTGTAGAACTCACTATTACTCAGCTTCCACAACCATCTGTCAACAAACACTTGTTGAGTATCTACTATGTTCCAGACCCTAAAATACAAGGACATACAAAATAGCCATAGACCCTGTCCTCTTGGAGCTTATAGTCTACCAGGCAGATGACAATTAAATATAAGCACTCAAATAAAAATATAACTGCAAACTATGTTCAGCACTGTGGAGGAAAACTACAGGCAGGTTGATTGTGAGAATACCCTGTTCCCCATGATACCATGTAACCATGAATCCCGATTTTTTTTTTTTTTGCACACACGAGTAATGAAGGATCAGGGAAAGAATCACTCTGAATATGTGGCATTGAAGCCTAGGTACAAAAGATGAGTAAGAGGTACCCAAGAAATGATTAAGGGAAGCGTGCAGGCAGAGGCAAGAGCATGCATGGTCGATCTGAGGAATAAAAAGATTTAACTAGTATCACTGGAGGGTTTGAGTGGAGGAAAGAAGAGTAGAGGGTACACCCACAAAGAAAAGAAGGGGCCAGATTACACAGAGCGTTTAAGCCAGGAAAAGGATTCAGGATTTTATCCTAAATGCAATTAACTTGTCCAGGAGATTCATATTTATATTTTGAAATGATTGATTATTTTTTAAAACTTATGAATCGATTAAAAATAAAGCAGGGGAAATTTTGCTTCTGACCTTGAAGGATTAAATGCTATGGATACTGCATTCCCACCATAAATAACGAGAACAATAGAAAGATAAAAAACAAAACAATAGTTCTCAGAGCATGGGCCTGGGACCTCTGAGGGAAGGGAACAAACCAGGTGAATCTTCCAGTTGCCTCTCATTATTACCTGGAATCATGTCCAGGCTGCAGCTCAGAGAAGGAAACCAAGCCAGAGTTCAGTGATTTCCCAAAAGATCAGAGTTTGAAAAGGCAGAGATGCCTAAAATTTGTAGGCAGAATATCAAGAATATCACAATATCAAGTGGTCTGATACTTATGTAATTAGAATTCCAGAAAGAGGGAGAAGGGCAGAAAAATATTTGAAGAAATAACAGATGAGATTTTTCCAAATTTAATGAAGACTATAAACCCACAGAGCCCAGAATCTCAATAAACCACAAGCAGAATAAACATGAAGAAAACCACACCAGAGAACATCACATTCAAATTGACAAAAAAGAGCAAGACAGAAAATAAAATCTTAAAAGCAGCCAGAGAAAGACAATATATGTACAGAAGAAGAAAGAATGAATGACAGTAGACTTTTTATCAGAGATCTAAGAAAATGAATGACATCTTCAAAGTACTAAAGGAAAAAAAAAGTACTGTTGGCATGAAGGAAAAAAATCTTACAAACATGGAGATGAAATAACGAATTTTTTCAAACCAGCAAAAGGTGAGAGAATTCACTGCCAAAAGATCTGTATGTTATATTAAAGGAATTTCTTTAGGCAGAAGGAAAATGATACCAGGTAAAAAGTTGAATCTACTTAAAGGAAGGAAGAACAGCAGAAATGGTAAATATATAGGTAAACATAAAATCATTTTTCTCAATTTTTGAATCTTTTTAATTGGTAATAGACTGTTTATGGCAAAATAATAGCAGTGTATTGTGGGGTTTATAACACATGAGGAATTTAAACGAGCAACATTAATCAGACCAAGGACAGGAGGAGAGTGATGGAAACATACAGTTGTAAGATTCTTACACTGTACAGGGAGTGGCATAATATTATTTAAAGTTACACCGTTGTAAGTTAAAGATGTGTACTCTAAACCCTACTGCAACCACTAAAAAATAAAACGAAAGACAGCTATTACATCATGGGTGGAGATAAAATGGAATAATGTGAAATAATCAAAAGAAGGAAAGCAAAGAGGGAAAAAGGAACACAGAACAGATGGAACAAATAAAAATGAATAGCAAGATGCTGCGTTAAAACCCAACCCTATTGATAATTAGAGTAAAAGTAAATTGTCTAAACACTTCAATTAAAAGAGACTGTCAATTTAGATAAATAAAAAAGCACAAGACTCGACTACCTGCTGTCCAAAGAAACACAAATCCCGGGTGTGACTATTTTTTCAATATGGGTTCCTCAATTTCTTAGGCTTTGAGTGCATTGAGTAGACCCTAGGTCTTCAGATTATTGTGGTGTGTATAGTTTTCTTCACTCAGTCAAGGAAAACACTTTTTTGTTAATAAATTAACATTGTTTTGCTAATAATAACCATATCCTGATAGCTGTATGTACTGGTTTGTAAAGGATTCTACAAAATGCAAGCATATCTGATACTAAAATTCCTCATGCTTTGCTTTCATCTATCATTTTTTGTCAAGTGAAAAAAGAGTTTATAGCCCATAGTTGCAGTATTGCTTTCACAATACAACACCCTTAGAAGTTTCTTCCCTGACTTGCATATTATGAGCCATACTTGATAATGGCTATAGAGTAAATTCATGCATTTCACAAAAATGAAAATAGCAAGCATTTAGACTTCTAAGAAATTATCTTTTTTGGAATTTAGTATAATTTTACTGTTTCAGAGGGGCAATTGTTTTATTTTACTCACAGGACTATTTTCAAATACAATATGTTCCACTTCAAATATTGTCCTTATAAAACACAACAGTTATTTATTATGAAATAGTTTAAATGGTAAGCATATGCTATTAGTATAAAAATATACCTACGTATTACAAAATCATTCTATATAATTCTAATTAGCATAGAGAGAATGTGATATGTACAACCTATCTAGGACTTGTGACCTTACAAGTGCTTAAGATGGCCACCATTTTTGAGATACTTTATTTGGCCCAAGGACTGGAAACTTGAGGAGGAAGTAACAGAATGGCTTCTTATTCTATGAGAAGAAGGATACAGACTGGCTAGAAACTTTGTGCACGTGTGCAAAAAATTAATGGATGACAGACAATTCATTCTTCTCATTTTAATTTTTCTTTCAACAGGAAGGGATTGCCAATGACCCACTGCACTGCGGTGTGCTGGGCCTCATTTTGCTGACTGAATGGAGACATTGTTTCAGAATTGTACTCAGTGGTGCCCAAGTGATCTGAGAAATTTAGGAAGGCTTTCCTCTTCTTTCATTAAGACCACCATTTTGCATATAGCTCTTGAAGGGCCAATTACCAGTTATTCATTTTATATATGTCATTAGTTCATTACTGCATTGCTAAGGGGGATCAAAACATAATAGGAGAAAGGGAAACATGTAGCTGAAAAGAAGCTTTTGTTATGCAAACTCTGTCTATAACTCATAAAATCTTGTGGGATAAGAAGTTGAAAATTTTATTAGCCAGAAACCCTCTTCAGAAGAACACTGCTATTTCTTTGGGGAAAAGTGCTCTGGTGAGCCATTTGAGTCATGGAGCACAGATCAAGGACTATCATGGAACTGCTTGCTATCTGTGTGACAAGGAAAGGGATTAGAGGAGAAAGATGTGATCATACAGCGTGGTCACACTGTAGCACCTCCTCAGGTATTCAGTACAATTACTAAACTCAAGAAATATTTGGTGAAAGAGAATCGTGTGTGTGTGTGTGTGTGTGTGTCTGTGAATGTGTGTGTGTGTGTGTGTGTGTGTGAGAGAGAGAGAGAGAGAGAGGAATAAGAAGCTGGGCTTTTTACCAGAGTGATGTGATGTAAAGTTTGGACAGCATGTGAGGAGAGGTAAGTGCCTTTTCTGGAGTAAATACTGCTAGAAGCCAAAGCTTCCAAGTTAGAGGGACCCAAAAGATCTTCCAAGAGCTATGCTTCATGTGTCAGGGTTAGTTAGGAACACAGCTGAACGCTTCACTAAGCTGCCAGCTCAGTCAGGGCCAGGAGAGAGTCTTATTCTTGTCCTTACCCAGCTGCCCAGAACGCACAGCACTGTCTTGCACTTAGTAGGCCTTTAGTGATTAGCTGTGCAACAGAAAAATGAAAACAGTTGTCTTATGACAAACTAGCTTTATTTCACCTCAAAATATTTGTAAAGATAGACACTTAGAAAATAAACTTTAGGCAAATAATCAGTATCCCCAGCTAACGGATACCACACACAATAGTAGAGATGCTTTGGCTGGAAGAAATGTCAATGTCACTAACAGAAATAGTCAAGCTGGAAATAGAAATTTCAAGTGTGGAACAAGTTTTATATGTTAAGATGCTATTAGAATACTTGACAGTTGTATAATGCCTTGAGCGTGAGGGAGTTCCATTTGCCAGCAAGGGCTATGAGAATCTCTCCATGAAGCAAGATGATTAAATGGCCAGACTGACACTTGGGCCTACATTTGGACTGTAGATCTAGTGTTCTTTCTACCACGCATAGGGGCTTTCTACTCTAGACCCAGACTAAACAGAAACCAGCCCTCTTCCATTCCTGCCAACTTTATGTGCTAAAAAAAAAAAAAAAGAGGAAAACCTTCCTTCCATTTTCTCTGCTCCAAAAATTCTCAAAGCTCAAGCTACTTCCATTCATTGACACTAAAACCTGATTCTCAAATGCATCTTTTGTAAGGTTTGGAAAAAAAGCATTCTCCGGGGTGGGCTGTATTATTCTGACTGTCTGAAAGAGAGCAGAAAGCTACAGTACTCTCTAAGGGATGAACACCGATAGCCATTTCTCATGCACATAGCAATTTCATATATACACTATAAAACCATGCTTACAATCTGCTTAGTAAGGTCAAGCTTCCTCAGCAAACAATGAAACATGAACAGCTCTTACTGCAGTTTCCTTTGGCTAGTAAAATTACATTAGATAGTTGTCTGCTTGTTATATGAATCTTCTACCAACTCATCTGGAGCCAACAGAAACACTGATCTAACATTGAGCAAGAAAGCTAATATCTTTGAACAATTGCTTGACCCTTAGTTATTTCCCTTAAAATGTGTATTTTTAATAATTTACTTCTAATCTTAAATTCCTAATGAGAGTCTGTGAGTTAGGAATTTTAAGAAATAAAGCTTTTGCATCATGTTTTGCTACGTTACTGACATTCAATTAAAGAATGAAGAAGCATAAAAGTTCAATGTTTGCTATGTTAATATGCGCCTGGTTCTATTTGTCCTGCCCCCTTTAGAATATTGCTCCTGGCTCCATACTCCCTGCTCCCAAGACAGACTTACCTGTTTACTAGCCATCAAAGTAAATTTGCAGTGCTGAATGACACCATTAGAAAGCTTGGGACTGGTCTTGCTGAGCACACACAGACACGCTTGCATACCCATTACGTTGAAATTTTGCCAAGAACCTATTAACCAATCCCAATGAACTGCTGTTTTCCATTTAAAAGACCATTAGTTTCCTATGGTTTGTTGATCAGGGTAGAAGCAGCAAAGACACCATCAAGTGGTTAGAAAAGGTGTTGCTTTGCTGGAAGCCCATACGTCTCTGGAGAATTCGAACTTGGCTTTGCTATGTGTCACTTTCTTTCCACTTCTGGAAATAATCAGGCATTCCAAATCTTTAAGACCACCTCCCAGAATACAGAATGATTTTTTTTTTTAAACTTCTCACTTAAAGGTTCTGGATAATTTATTTTGCAGTCTGCTGTGTAGAGCCTTGCTTTGTTTCTAAAGATTATTATATAATACTGACTGTATAGAATGAGAAACTCTCAGTCTACACCTCTACATCAAAAGATTAACAGGGGCCCCTCTCCATGTTTCTGAAGGTTTTCCCTAAGGTAGTTTTAAATGTTTGATACATTATCATAGGTTTTTTTTTAGAGAGAGAGAAAGAGCATGCACCCTCAAGGGGGAGGAACAGAGAGAGGAGAGAGAAAATCTTAAGCAGGCTCCACACTGAGCATAGAGCCCCACACAGGGCTCAATCTCACAACCCTGAGATCATGACCTGAGCCGAAATCAAGAGTCCAGTGCTTAATTGACTGAGCCACCCAGGCATCCCCATTATCACACTTTTTAATAGCAAGCCCTTAGTAATAACAAGAGTCTGAGTTTTATTGATAGTGAAAATAATAAGTTAGTAGAGAAAAAGCTTCTTATTTTGTGAGGTTTGCTTTTGGTTTAAACATCTAAGAAGAGATAAAATATTAAGATGTCAAGAAAGTTGCTTTTCTGTTCTATTTCAAATAATACATTCTCTGCATCAATTGCAGGGAATGTGATTTTAAGTTACTGTATCTCAATATAGTTTTTTTTTAAGACTTTATTTATTTATTTGACAGACAGACAGCGAGAGAGGGAACACAAGCAGGGGGAGCAGAGGCAGAGGGAGAAGCAGGCTTCCCGAGGAACAGGGAGCCCGATGCGGGGCTCGATCCCAGGACCCTGGGATCATGACCTGAGCTGAAGGCAGATGCTTAATGACTGAGCCACACAGGTACCCCTAGTTTTTTTTCTTATGAAGAAGATGCAAAATGAATTTAGTGAGCCAATTATTTCCTCAACTCAGCAGATAACAAAAACATTTATGAACAATTCATTTAAAAGGTATAAGCAACACAAGAAATAGTAAATACATTTCTAGAACAACAGGAACCATTTCATGGTAGGAAGCATTAAAAACAATAGCATTGGGGCGCCTGGGTGGCTCAGTCGGTTAAGTGTCTGCCTTTGGCTCAGGTCATGATCCCAGGGTCCTGGGATCGAGTCCCACATGGGGCTCCCTGCTCATGCTCTCTCTCGCTATCTCTGTCACTAACTCTGTCTCTCTCTCTCAAATAAATAAATAAAATATTTTAAAGTAAATAAATACAAATAAAAAATAACAATAGTGTTGTTCCATTGAGGTTGTTTGTGTATATATTATATATATATATATATATATATATATATATATATATATATATATATATCACTTTCAGCTTCCTTTCCAGGTTGTTAAAACTTTTATGTTTATTATCTTATAGCGCTTTCAACACAATTTGTCTGAAAATTGAGACAAGCTAGTAACCTAACCCAGTGTATTCTCCTATGTGGAAAGTGAAAGCAAAAAGGAGACAGGCTTGTGCACCTGCCATCCACCCTGGGCTCGAAACTCCCTGCGTCTGCCCACAGGGAAGCATTTGGCACGGGTTCCAGACGTCATTAAGCATTTGGTGGTTGATTGATTGAATAATAAAAGACTTGTGGATAATAAAGAACTTCATAAACTGGAACAATTGCAATCAGAGAGAAAGGGCAAAACTAATTGTGGGAGAGTGGCAGATAGTCAATAAAGCTGTAGAGACCTGGAGTCTGTGAACTTGCAGGAGCATTACATTTTGAAGGAACACTGTCAGCAATCGGGCTGGGGGGTTGCCTAGTGGAAGAGACAGAAGTTGTACAGATGATTATCTTCTCAGGAACCCAGACGTTGTCAAAGAGATAGGCCAACGTAATTAAGAACCTTGTTTCAGATCTACAAAGTTTGGCCTCATCTTTCTCCTGGAGAATGAAGACCATGGGTCGCAGCAGCCCCTGCATGGATTCACCCAGTAATCACAGCTCCAGATTCTGAATTATTTGGACATGCCATGCTATTTGCCCTTGTCCGCCTTAGACCTCATGGTTCTACCAACACTCGCAGAACATTAGCAGTAGCTTGGATAGAAAATACCAGGACAAGGCTACCCTAGGACAGGTCTCGCTGCCAGCACTCTCAGACCCAGCCAAACCTTCCTTCGGTTTTCTGTTTCCTTCAGTGAGTTTCCCAATGCTTTCACCTCTATTTGATTTTATTAGTCTCTAAGAAATGGCCTTTGTTCCCAAGAAATGAAGGTGTCTGAGAGATTTGACTGGTTTTATTGGCCAGGGATGCCAAGACACTTAACTTCCTCCTGAGTACACCTCCGCAGAAAAAAGAAATGCTCGAAGATAAACAATAAAGGATTGTGAGATTTAGATGCTCTAAATAGGGCTACACCGAGGAGGGCAGAAACTAGGTAGGTTCTTTCCAATAAGCTTTAGCAGTCAAGCTAAACTGAAGCAGGATGTAGTGAATTTAGGGTGGAAAAATCTGACTCCAAAAGTCACCCATGTGTGGATTTGTGATTTTGCTTTCCTTTTTCTTAAATGTTTTTCTTACATATTTATTTAACTTTTTCTTTTACTTACATTTTGTTGTTGTGTTAAAGTTCATTGAAAGGCATCATAAAGAGCGGAAAAAAACAGGCTATTGGTGAAAAGACAAGTTTGAATGCTAGATCTGCCCATTACTTCTCTAATCCCCAATTTCTTCATACTGAAAGTGAGCCAATGCTTGCCTGGCAAGGTTATGGTAAAGACTGGAAATGAGGCGTGAAAAATGCTTGGTATATAATAGGCAGTCAAAAATGGTAGCATTTGTTACTACCTATTTTGGGGAAAAAAAAAAAGTCCTAAGCTTAAGTCAGAAGAACTAATGAAAAAGATTAGATTTTTAGAGCTAGGCCAGGAGAGCAAGGTCCAAACATGTGGTGTTGAGGAAAGGCCTGGTCTAGTTTACCAATCTCTCAACCTCTCTCTCTCTCTCTCTCTCTAAAGACTGGCTACGGAAACTCTTTCTCATTATGGTGACCACATACCAAAAAAATCCCTTTCTTAGCTACAATATATGGAATATTTCTCACATACAGTTCCTTCTCTATTCTCAATTCTACCAACTTCTTTTAGGACCTTAATATCTTTGTCCTGGATTATATGATTTCTTAAGTAATCTTTCTGCCTCTGGTTTCTTTTCTGTCTATTCATTCTATATATTATTGCTAGATTGATTTTCCTAAATCTCAGCCAGATTTCTATCACTTGCTCTGTTCAAAAACCCTTAATAGTTCTCTAGTACCTGTGAACTAAAACTCAAGCTTCCCACTGAATAATTCAAACACGTCCATAATCTAGGCCTGATTTATCTTTCCTGCTTCATCTCTACGGCCATCATCAAACAACTTGTTCCCGCAATACAACCACGCTATCTCTTTTCTCGTCTTTCCCTCACGTGAAATGTCTGTCCTCCCAACTCTGTATGTGTACTTTTCAGTTCAGATGCCTGTATTCCTCGAAGCCTTTCCTTGTCTGTCTCTATGAACTGTCTCTCCATCCTCTGAATTTACATACCACGTCCTCACCCCTCTCTGACTCCATCTGAGCAATGGAGGGGCAGGGTCTATGTCTTTTTTTGTTGTTGTTTTTTTAATTCTCCCAGTGCCTAGAATAAGGCTTCCCATGTTATAGGAAATCAATAATTATTTTTAACTCCATAAATAAATGAGCAAATTAAAAGTCTTTTGCAGGCAAGTCTCTATGAAAGAAAATGGCAAAACAGACAAGAGAACAAGGATACATTTTCCTGATTAATCATACAAAATGATATTGCACAAAGTCAGACCCAACCAGTTATAGTGAACATTCGTCTTTTTTTTTTCTTACTGGCTACTCAACATCTGAACTCCCATCCTAGGTTTAGAGAAGGTCCCACATATGAAGAAGAGTTTACTGCCCATTATAAAACTGAAAAGGAAGGGTGCCTGGGTGGCTCAGTTGGTTAAGCGACTGCCTTCAGCTCAGGTCTTGATCCTGGAGTCCTGGGATCGAGTCCCGCATCGGGCTCCCCTCTCAGTGGGGTGTCTTCTTCTCCCTCTGACCCTCTCCCCTCTCATGCTCTCTCTCACTCTCTCTCTCTCTCTCAAATAAATAAATAAAATCTTTAAAATAAAATAAAATAAAACTGAAAAGGAGATTCACTTTCCCAGTCTCTCTAGCAACTAGAGTGTGGCACCTCGCCTAAGGCTGGCCCAATAGTTAAAGCCACTTGAGACTATGAATGTGGAGCTGATGGCACAGAAAAGCAGGGATAGGGGAGACTCCATTCTGGTGGTATTGAAGGCAGCAGCAATGCATGGTTTCCAGGTGTAGCCATGGCATCTCTGCCAATAGGACAAAATGCAGCATCTAGTGTTCATGCCCTCATAGGACTGGTGCTCACGGTACTGGCAATGTTTCTGGGAGCCCAGCTCCACTTCATTCTCTCTCTTCTCTGGGGTTGGTTCTTCAGGATTCCCAGGAGCTCTGTCAGCTACACAGACTCCTTTCAATAAATCTATTTCCCGCTTAAGTCAACCAGGGTGTCAGGTCCTGCTGCTTGTCACCCCTTGCCCTTGACTGATGCACCAGGCTTGCCAAGTTGTTGGGGACCTTCTACAACACAGCTAGATTCTCTCAGCTATGTTTGCACCCTCATTATTTCTCATCATTAAAAGTTAACAGCCCTACATGCTACCTACATTAATTTTTAGGCAAACATGTTTTAAAGTCAGATTACATGTTGATCTCTATAAATAACCTATCATTTATTTCTCCTAAACAAATCAGTTTAAATTAGAGCCTGCCATCAGGATACCAGTCATGCACTGAAATTTCAAAGTATAGGGTGCCTGGGTGGCTCAGTTGGTTAAGTAACTGCCTTCGGCTTAGGTCACGATCCTGGAGTCCCGGGATCGAGTCCCGCTTAGGGCTCCCTGCTCAGCAGGGAGTCTGCTTCTCCCTCTGACTCTCCCCCCCCATGCTCTCTCTCTCTATCTCATTCTCTCTCAAATAAATAAATAAAATCTTTAAAAAAAAAGAAATTTCAAAGTATACCAGAATCATAAAATGTCTCCTCTAATAAATGCTCTTGGGATTGGGCAACTTCTATTTTTTTTTTTTATGGGCTACTTCTATTATTGTAGACTTCCAAAATACTAGCAATAGTTAGATTTTACACCTCTGATATGCCTATAAACTCAGAGTTTCCCTAACAAATGTGTCATTAATTAGGCATGTCTCAGGGAAACCACATAATTTATAAATAATCCAGATACAGGACATGGCTTTGTGGTTAAGAGCATGGACTCTCCTGCCAGGAGTCAAATCCCAGACTTCAGTGGGACTTGGGCAAATTACTATTAAATCCCTTGTGAGTTTTCTCTTCTTTAAAATGGGAATAACAAAGAGTTGTTGTGAGGATTAAATGAGATATGATACTCACAAAATGATGAAAACAGTACCTGATGCAGTAAACACCATTGAAATGTATGCTTTTATTATATTCTGGAATTGTGCCTATACAAGAAAACTATTAGAATGCATGACATTCATTTGTGCTATTCATCAAGTAAAATTCTCTTTCCTTAACACATGGCATTCCCTGCCTCCCTATGCTTGGGTGGAGCCATGTTTCTATCTCTGGCCAATGAACAAATAGAATAAATTAGTGTTTAAATGGCAGCATGAGATTCTCTCCAGCACTCTTTTCCCTCTGGCATAGCAACTAGGAATGTCTGACATGGTGGAGACTAGGGACTTGAGTAATTAACATGAACACAACCACCCTGCTGCCCTGAGATGGATATGTTTGCATGAGCACAAAATAAACCTTTGTTGTTTTAAGACACCGGCCTTTTGGGGAGTGTTTGTTATATAGCATAACTTTGACTCCCCTGAGTAATGCAGAAAGAAAGGGAATTATCTGGATATTTCAATTTAAATATTATTCTCTATTCCAGTGAGTGACATCTTTAGGAATACACCTGGAGTGGTGTATTACCAGTAAAGAATAAGTTAGGAACGCTGCCTAACTCAATGTTGTCCCCAAATATCTGTCTTGTCTCAGCCTTTCCTTTGGGGTCTGAAATTTCATCCTGAAGATATTTTGGGAAACACTTTCAAGTTGTCCCTTAAAATAAGCATAAAACCCTGGGGTAAGAAACACATAAATCACTAAGAGAAATAAGTCAATCAGAGAAAGACATGTATCATATGATCTCACTGATATGAGGAATTCTTAATCTCAGGAAACAAACTGAGAGTCGCTGGAGTGGTGGGGGTGGGAGGGATGGGGTGACTGGGTGATAGACATTGGGGAGGGTATGTGCTATGTTGAGCGCTGTGAATTGTGCAAGACTGTTGAATCACAGATCTGTACCTCTGAAACAAATAATACATTATATGTTAAAAAAAAATAAGAAGATAGTAGGAAGGGAAAAATGAAGGGGGGGGAATCAGAGGGGGAGACGAACCATGAGACTATGGACTCTGAGAAACAAACTGAGGGTTCTAGAGGGGAGGAGGTGGGGGGATGGGTTAGCCTGGTGATGGGTATCAAAGAGGGCACGTACTGAATGGAGCACTGGGTGTTATACACAAACAATGAATCATGGAACACTACATCAAAAACTAATGATGTAATGTATGGTGATTAACATAACATAATAAAATTAAATTAAAAAAAAGAAATGCATAAATCACCAAATCTTTATGCACTCAAGTGAATGTGTTTATCCAATCCATTTCCAGGAAGAATCAGGGCAGCATAAGAGTTATTTTGGAGATAAACTTGGAAGGTCTTTCTGATATGTAATTCAGAAAAGAATTATGTATATGGGAGAAAAGCATGGAAACTAATTATGGAAATTATTATCTAAGATCCATGGCTCACTTTATATTAAGACAGACCCAGCCAACTACAAGGACCACTGTAAATACAGCCTCAGTGACCTGCTTAAGGCCACTTGGTAAAAGTTATTGCAAAGTTCATGTCTGACTCCCCATTTCAAGACTTTAACCATTATATCCTGCAGCTACTTTGTCATTCCTAAGGCAAGGAGTCAAGATGGTTGAAGAGAAAGAGGCAACAAAGCAGACACATAGGAAGGAGAAGAAATAAGGACAAGAAAGGTGGAGAGTAAATCCCTTCCTGACCTCGGGGCTCACTGTTCTCAATGGGTTACATCAGAGAGCCCTGTATCCTTCCTTTAGTACAGGCAGGCTTAGGTTGATTTCTTTTACCTACTAACTGACTTATGTGCTTCATTACCGGATCCACCACTTACTAGCTATTAGAATCTAGCCAATTTTACCTAACATCTTTGTGCCTTAGGTTTATTCTCTGTAAAATGATAATAGGAGTTACTGTTAGAATTAAATAAGACAATGAATGCCAAGTGCTTAGCCCTGTGCCTAGCAAACAGAAGGCATGCAATAAATGTTAGCTGCTATCATTATGTTCATCATCTCATTTTCAACTATAATGGGGTCTTTTTGCCAGAGCACCCCACAAGTACTGACTGCATTGTCTCTAAAAGTGCAAGAAAATTAGTCATAGAATTTCCAAGTCAAGGAGAACAAGTCTCTGTGCTTTTTACAATTCTGTTGGAATGCCAAGGTAACATATCAGTTACTCACCCAAGCAGCTGCTAGATTTTTAGATCTTCCATCCAGTTAACCTCATTCTCTTCTCTGAAAACTTAGGAATGGACATAAACTGGGCCCAGAGCAGAGAAGTACCTATCTTACCATGTTTCCTATGAGTCTAGAAACCCTGGATTGTTTTCCTCTCTGCGTAAACCATATCAATGCATAGTTAGTAAGCTACTTGTGTCCTGCAAATCCTCTCGTATATCCTAGTACCTACATCTCTATTATTTCCAAGTGCAAGATGCAATGAAATGTATGTTTTTCCACATCTTCTCTTTTTTCATTCTAAAACTCACTTCCAGTCAAAGCTACTTTCTCAATGTCCAATCTTCCTTAAAAAATAAGCTGACCTATGTAGTCTCTATCCTTCAGAATCTTATAAGATTTGGCTATAGCTGGAGGAAAAACCTAGAAATATAGTTAACCTCAGGTGAAAACAAGAAAATTAAAAGTAATCTGTTTTCTATTATGGGCAATCACCCGACCAATTTATAATGATTTATTTAGGAAAAAATAAATGACAGCCGCCACACACTACATGTACCACCTGAGCAACTCAGCCATCTCAGTGTCTGATCAGACTTGGCTTACAATTATAAGAGTATGGAAGCGTAGAATTGTCAAGAATCTGAGAGATTATCTACCCAACACCTCAGTTTAAAGATAACAGAACTAAGGTCCTGAGCAATAAATAATTGGCCTCAGGCACAAAGCTAGTTAGTGCCCTTGATTAAGACTCAGTTTTCCTTTCTTCCCACAATACCAAGTAGTTTACAGAATACACACTTAATAGATGATCTCTAAGGACATTATTTTGCATGTAGTATAAGCAATGGTTCAACTCTGGTTGAATGATAGAATTTTCTCTGTAGCTTTTAAAGAGATGCATGCCTGGGCTATATCCTTAGAGACTCTGATAGTGAAGCTAGGGCTTGGTGACAGTTGAATTCACTGCCAATTTCAGCAATAACCGTTTCTAATATCGCAAAACTAACCATGTCTAATAGAATTTTCTAAATTGTTGTTGTTGCTGTTGATGATGATGATAGGGGGTGGTTCTCATTAGAAGAATATGTTCTACAAAGAGACTCCAGGGTCAGTAGACCTAGGTCTTAACTGTCACAAACTAGCTTCTTGTTAAAACTATGTCCAAAAGAAAAGACAAGACAGAAGATGATCAATCTTTCTTAAGCAGAGGAGGGAGATGGAGTCCCAGCACTGATGCATTCTAAGTACTTATTGAGTACCTACTATATCCTAGTACTACTGCACTACGTACTAAGGATATATAACTGTGGAAATAGACAAGGTCATGGCCCTCATGGAACCTACTGTTTTGTGGAACTCTCTGATATAAAGGGTCTATAAGAATTGTCAAGTGAGCAGTTCTCAGCAAAGTCTTGTACAAAGACAGAGGATCCTAAATAGTATAATGTGAAGAGAAATGCATGCACTTCCCTACTGATAACTGTTAGTGTCTGGGAATGGTGAGAGATGATAGCACTTCAGAGAGGGCTGTCTTTATTGTGTGTGCCAAGAAACTTAAACTTTAAGGTCAAGTTCCCAGATTTTAAAGTATGAAGTCCTGAATATTGTTAAAAATGCAAATTTGCAGACATCATCCCCAGAGAATCTGATTCAATAGGTTGAAAAGGAGCCCTTGCTTGCACCTGCCTTTTTAAACCAGCACATCGGGAAATCTCAAACAGGTGGTAAGAAACTCTGCTGCAGATGAGGCAAGCTGTCTCAAGAGCAGCTACCCATTTTAGAAAGATCACTGGTCTTGAGTTCAGGCCTCTAGACCCCTGCCAGATTCAGCTCCCTCTCCACTGTTCCCCACCACTTCTCTTGTAACTCTTGTCCATGCACAGAATTCCACTCAAACACCCTGAACTTATGCTAGCTGCAGCAGCTACAGTAACAAAAATTAGATGAATTCTTACCAGTGATCACAAAGTGGTTTGTCTACACTGTGAAGTCAAGTCAGGGGAGAATTGGGGCATACCTGGACAATTCCATAGGGAAAAAATCCAGACCTATTTCCCTGAATGGGAAAATCCAGTGAAAAGAGTTGATCCAAACACCTTAGCTACATACTGGCTTAAAGAGAAAGTACTGCAGTTGAATACATTAGTTCCTATCAAAGAAGAAACAAAGCAAATACTTAGAAAGCCAATGAAGCCATTAAAAATTCTGGTCACTTCTATAAAACCTCAATCGTGTTTTGTTTTGTTTTTCCCCCCTCAAGCTATCATGATTACTACCCAAACCAATGAACTGTGTTTCTAAGCATTAGAAAATCAACAGCCTACAGTGGCATACTGTGTGTGGGATTGATTGGGTTACAGTATTTTAAAAGAATGTGAGGTACTGAGTCATTATTTCAATATTGTTTAAAAATTAATTAGAACTTCTCAGAATGGTTTCAGAATGTCAAGGTTTAATTAACATTTATTTAATAGATCCTTAATGTGACCTTCTTTGCAGAAAGCCTGTGGATTTTTTAGCATTTAATAGTCTAGTGGGGAAGAGGAAGAGTGGATTTTTATTTTTATTGGAGAGCTGAAATACAAACATTGTCTTTTTATCACATTAGTAACTCTTTGTGTTGCAGGTAAAGCATTATTAATTCATGTCCAATGAGAAATACAGAAGACTTTGATGATGTAGCAAAAACTAAACTATAAAAACCTCCATCTGAAGGGAAGGGGAGGAGCAGATCAGTCCTTTAGATGAAAATATATAATTCAAGTGAATGGCTGAAAGTATAGCTTGTTTATTTCCTAATATTCAAAAAGAAATGCCTGTATTAAATTTCAATCCTTTGTGGGGGAGGAATTATTTTAAAATGTAGAATCTTTAAAGCATTTCTGCCTTCATTTTATTCTTGCCTGTGTGTAGACATTTGCCATTTAGGACATGTGAATGTCAAGCCAGTTCTTGTCAATAATGAAAATAGAATTCCCCTTTAACCCCTCCACATTCATTTTGGTGAAGTTTTTATAATGCATTAAACCAAGGTTAAGTTTTCTTGTCGATTCTGATTTCTCTACACTCTCAGAATCCATTTCCCATGCTGCTTGGTGAAGCTTCCTAAGATGATTCTTTATTAAACAACACCTTAGCAGCAAAAGCAGGTTTGATGCAAAGTGAATTTAAGTGAGAATATTCTTTATAACAAACACAGCCTCTTTTCTCCCACAGTGAGACTCTCTCAGCTAATCCCCTGCAGACACTTTCCACAGCTCACACGGGGGAAATAGTCACCCCTGTCTCAAAATGTAAATAAAGGAAAGCTCTCTTTGCTTAGGCTTCTCCTCTGTAAGACTATTATATGCTCCAAACACTTTCCCGTGTTTATGAACAAAAACATAGTTCCCTTAAACTCTCAGAAATGTTTAAATATTATGTGTATCATCACATGTTCAGACGCTGACACTGCTATTATTTCACATGACCACCAATTGACTCCAACAGGAGTCATTTCCAGAGAACAGCCATTATTATCTACATAGCAGTAAATTACTGCTTGGAAGACACTGTTCCTATATGGCTGCACTACTGGAAATTATACCCAGCTCCATCTTGTAATATTGTCTTAAATGACTAGGTAGAGTCCTAACAACACTGTGTCCCCAGTAATAATTCAAATGGTGTTCAGACAGCTCTGTTCACCTGATAGAAGTAAAGATCCAGCCCAAAGAAAAATACTATTATTATGCCATTCTGCAAATATTATCACAAACAATAACATGCAGCAAAGAAATCAGTTGTTATTGTGGATTAAAAATGAGAGATCTGACTGTGGAGCTTTGGTTCAACCTCACCCTTTTTCCCACCCATCTGAACATTCCCTAGACCACATCTATACCTAGGAGCTCATCCCCTCCTACCTGTTAGCATCTTGGATCTATTATTTCTTCTTCATCTTTTAGCCTCTGTCTCTCCCTCTGCACTGCTGCCTTTCCCTCTGCTAGAGACTTTCCCATCAAAAAATAATCTTTCTTTGACCCTGATTTTCCCTTTAAATGACTATCCCATCTCCCCCTTTACCCTCACTTCACAAATGAGAGGCAAATGCTCAATAAATATTTATGGATTAAATGAGTGAAAAAAAATCCTTTTCCCTATGGCTTCATCTCACATTTACTCCTCATTCCACTGCAATCTAATGAAACTACTGAGCCCACTCCTCTACTAAAACCAGTCTCCAGAGGTAGCCGATAATTTTCTAATTTAAAAAATCCATGAGTTCTCCTTGCCCTTCATTCTACTTGACCTCTACTACATTGCTAACCAACCTCTATTATTAATATTCCCTTTCTCAAGTTTCCTTACAATATCATAAGATTCCCTATCCTTACATCACCAGTCCTCCCAAACTCATTGGTGACCCATTTTTCTAACCCTTCCCTCTACTTACCCTATGCTCTTCCAACAGGATTTCTCAACCACTGGCCCAATTTCAACTACCTTCTCTGTCAGCATCTTTCAAACTTATAATTCTGTTCCTAATTTTTCTTCTATCTCTCAGAATTGCCTTTCTAAATTCCTTTTGTACCTCTCTTCACAGATGTCATGTTGGCACCTCAAACTTGGTAGATCCAAAACAGAACCCAATCTGCCCTCCCTCCCATTCTTAAGCCTGTTTTTCTTCTGTGTTCCCACGTTAATGAATAGAAGCACCATCCTCTTTGTTACAAAGGTAGAAACTTTAGAGTTTTTTTGAGGCTGCCATCTCCCTTACCTCCAACTCCACTCAGCTTCAAGTCCTGTTGATGCTGTCTCTGAAATGTCCCTTGATTCTGCTCCATATTTTCCATTCTCCTTGCAACTGTCTTACTTCAAATTTCTATAATCTTTCAACTAGACCATTACAGAAGGCGATTAAGTGATCTCTCTGCCACCAGTCTCATCCTTCTCCAACTCATTTTTTTCATAGTAATAGACTAAGTTCTCTGAGAGTAGGAATGTCTTTGTCACCTTTGTATTTCCCAGCACGAGCACTCAATACATATTTGTGGAACTGAACTCTCACTGCCAACGATTATCTTCCTAATCTAAAACACAAATCTGATCCTGTAAATTCACTGCTCGCAAATCTTCAGTGACTCTTGCTACAGAAAAAAACAAACAAAAACTCAGCATGACATTCAGAGTCCTCTGTAGCCTGCTCTGAACCTACTGCTTTATCTGATCTCCTACCATATGTCTCCTGTCTACTTGCCACTCCAGCCACACACACTATAACACTATATACTCTTTCTACTTATTCCTAGAATCCACTCTTTATTACCTACTTCTATTGTTTGAGATACCTGTTTTCTTTCTTTTTCCTTTTCCTTTTGGATTTATTTACTTATTTTAGAGAGACAGTGTGAGAGTGAGTTGGGGGAGGGGCAGAGGGAGAGAATCCTTGAATCAGACTCCCCACTGAGCAGGGAGCCTGATGCTGGGATCAATCTTATGGCCCATGAGATCATGACCTGAACCAAAACCAAGAGCAGGACGCTCAACAGACCGAGCCACTCAGGCGGCCCAGGGATATCCGTATTCTATCTCTGCCTATGGAAATCCTAGTCAACTTTTAAGGTCAAACTAAAATTCTACCTCTTCAATAAAGTTTTCTCCAATTCTTCCCACAAGAAATAATTGTTCCCCACTCTATGTACCCTAGCACTTTGTACTTCTTTCTGGCACACAGCAAACTGCATCCTCCATTACAGGTGGAGACACGAAAGTTTCCTCAGCCAGAACGAAGCAAACTCCTCAAGGTCGTCATGAATCCCCCACTACATTTATGCCAGTGCATCACAATAGTAATAGCGTCCAAAGCGCAGAAGGGCCTCTGGGAAATCTCAGCAGTGATAAAGTAGGGTGGCACAAAATACCAAAATGACTGGCATTGTCTCTAACACCTGCTGGTATTATTAGGTGGGCAATACTTTTTGTTAGGTTTCTCAAATTTTATCAGAATCATTGTTAGGGGGCAGTAATTTTTTTCTCACCCCTCTACTTCTGAGAGGAGACTATGAAAAGAATATCACCTTCCTTGTTAAAAGATTGTCTTAGCTAACAGGAAAGATAAATTGTGTATGTGGTTTTTTATTGATGCATGTTTCTTTTTTTAAAGATTTACTTATTTATTTGAGAGAGTGCAAGAGTGGGGTCATGGCGGGGAGGGGCAGAGGGAGAAGGACAGAGAATCCCAAGCAGACTCTGCAATGAGCACAGAGCCCTTTGTGGGGCTCTATCTCATGACCCTGAAATCATGACCTGAGCCGAAACCAAGAGTCCAATGCTTAACTGACTGTGCCACCCAGGCGCTCCAATGCATGTTTCTTTTGATTTATTGTTAGCACTATATTTGTTCCTTTGAATTACTGGACTGTGTGCCACAGTGATGAGTAGGATCAGCCTCCAGAGTGGGGCACCGTTGAAGACCCACTTATCTATCTTCTTATTTGCTTTAATACAAAACATGCATATTGGGAATCAAGCAATTCAAAGCCCCGCTATTCAACAGGTTATGTTAAGGGATGTTAAAGTTGTCATTCAAGTGCTACTAAGAGATGAAGAGAAATGAGAACTGATCACTGGATTCAGAAATCTGGAGCTCAGTGATAATCTTGATGAGTTTGGTTTTACTGAAATGATGGAAAGAACGCCTGATTGGAGTGGCTTCAAGACACAATGATGGCTTCCACAGAATGGTAAACCAGATTTTCTAAAAGAGCCTTTTTGCTACAAACCAAGTAAATCATGAATAATACATACCGTTTTTAAGAACTGCTGGGTTTGCAGGAACTAAGAAAAATATCCAAGCATCTCTACCACCATAACTGAAAATTAAAACAAAAAAACCCAGAGCTGAAACCTAAGTAGACAACACTGTGCAATACCAAATAAGAAGAGGAAATGAGATAAGTCGAATGCAAACAAATGCAGATACCATCATTAGTAAGACTAAGCCATGGGTCAGCTGCAAGACACAGCACCCTAGCCTCAAACCCTTACATTATCCAAATGCCTCAAAGGGATTTAAGTGGTCCCAGGTTGAAAGTACTCTGGGCTCTGAGCAGAAGCAAATGTCAATCTTTTCTGGAGAAAAGCATCCCAATTTAGGCCTGCAGTACTCCCACAAATGAAGATCAAACAAATATGAGCTTTAAATTAAGTAAGATTAAATTAAAAATTAAATGAAAAAAATCACCAAACACATGAACAAGAACCAACCAAAACAATAAACAATAGCTTTAGACTCTTTAAAGACTCAGATATTGAAACTAATAGTTAAAAACACAAGGAGAAAAATTGTATGTGAAAAAAAAGACATAATAGATGAAAGCATAAAATAAGCAAGCAGTAAGAGCTAATAAAAATGACCAAGCAGATTGAAAAAAGAACTAACATAACTTTTAGGAATTAAAAACATTATTGTTGATGTTAAAACTCAAATGGATGGGATAACAACATTTTAACAAAACTGAAGAGAGAACCAATAACTAGAAGACAGACATGAATAGATTATCTAGAATGCAGCACAGAAAAGTTAAGATGTATAATAGTAAAGAGATATAAGAGAAATGAAAGATAGAATGCAAAGATCAAACAATCCTCTATTCAAAGTCCAGAAGGAAAGAATGAAAGAATGGAGGAAAGGCAACACTGGAAGAAGTAATGACATAGAATATTCCAAAATTGACAAAAGACATCAATCCACAGGTATAGGAGGCACAATGTCTACCACACAGGGTGAATGAAACACATCCATGCCAAACTACACTAGACTGAAAACTGAAGAAGTGAAAACAAGGAGACAATCTAAGGCCAGTCAGAAAGAACATAGATGTTACCTAAAACTTGACAGCAAGCTTCTTAACAGAAAAATGGAAGCCAAGAAGAGAGGAAGGAAAATGTACGCAAAAAAGCACTGAAAAAAAAAATTCAACATAGATTATTCATCTATTCATTCATTTATATTTATTGAGCAGCTACTCTGTCAGGAACAGACAAAAATCTCTGCCTTCATGGACTTTACACTGTAGTAGTAGGGACAGATAATAATTTAATTAAATATGTCAGATGATATGAAGAAAAATAAAGCAGAAAAGAAGATGGTAGTACCAAGGGAAGGGAGAGTTTGTAATTTTTAATATGGTGGTCTGGCAAGATATCACTGAAAAACTGATATTTAGACAAAGACTTGAGGACATGGGAGTGAGGGGAGCTAAGTGGACGGCTATGAAGAAAGCATTAAAGGAAGAAATGGCAAGTTGAAAGACATGTGGCAGCTCAAAGGCATGTTTAAAGAACAGCAAGAATGCCAATGTGGCTACAGCAGTGGAAGTGAGCGAGAATGGTGGGAAACAAGGTTGGAGAGACAGCAGAGCTAGGGGAAGGATATCACATGGAACCTTCCAGATGACTGTTAGGACTTGGGCTTTCACTCTACATCAAATAGAAAGCTCTTAGAGAGTTTTGAATAGAGCCATCTCATGATCTGATTTACATTTTGAAAGGATGGCTTGAGTCAAAATAGATTATGGAAACCAAGGGGAGAATCAGGAAAAACCAGCTGGGAAGCTATTGCAATAATCAAGGCAAAAGAGCACGGTGCCGTGTACAAAGGTAGTAGCAATGCAAATGGTGAGAAGTGGTCAAATCTGAAGAAGTGTCAAAGAAGATTTGTTGTGGTTTTGAAGTGGTTTATAACATAGAGGAGTTGTAGATGGACAACTGGAAGGATATAGTTGACATTTACTCTAAAGAGAAAAACTGTGAACAGAGCAAGCTTGGAGGGTAGACCAGGAGCTGTTTGGAACGTGTTAAGTTTGAAATGTGTAGTACTCACGTGGAGATGTCAGAGGATACAGGAGTGTAGAATTTGTACGGTTTGGACTGGAGACATAAATTTGGGAGCCAGCAGTAAATAAATAGGGCCAAACAAAGACATTTTCAGATAAATAGCATCTGAGTTTACTGGCAATAGTCCTTCATTAAAAGAATTTCAGGAAGCAAGGAAATAATCCCTGAAGAAAACTCTGAGATTTAAGAAGGAATAGGAGGCAGTGATACTGGGAAATTTTGCTATAAACAAACATCATCAACATAAAATAATGATAATGATAATAATACATAATCTCTGGGGTTCAAAATTTAAAATGGCAAAACTAAAATTCTGGACAATAGCATATATAACATAAGAAGGTTAATTAGAGTACAAATGTAGAATCCTTGAATTGTTGAAGAGGGAATTAAGATCTTAAATTATTTTAGATTAAGTGTCTGTGGTAACATTTCAAGGGTAAGTAGAAGGATAGAAATAGTATATAAGTTTCAAACCAGTAGAGCAAGTTTTCTCAAAGAAAGGGCAAATGGTATTTTGTATGCGACAATTGCTCACTGCACAGAACTGTCCTGCCCATTTCAAGATACCCAGCATCCTCAAACTCTGCCTTCCAAATACTAGAAGCACCCAGTCCAGTCAGTGCGATGACAACGACAACAACAACAACAAGCACCTCCATATATTTAAATAAGAAAGGTGCTATATCAGCCTTACACAAAAACCACTGAAGTTCATGGAGAAAACAAGCAAATTAATTTAAAACTTTAGCCACACACCAAAATAAAAGGGAAGAGAAAAAAAAGTGGAAGAAAAGAAACAGATAAAGAGCACGAAGAAGGAAAAACAAGTCTAAATATATAATTAATCATGATAAATGTAATTGAACTAAGTTTGCCAGTTAGAGTGTTAACTGGATATTTTTTTATTATCCATTATACAATGACACTGTTTATAAGAGACATATCTAAAACTCAAGGACATAGAAGGATTGAAAATTTTAAATCTTAATATTATCCAAAAGAAAGTTAGGTTAGTTATATAATTACACATACTAGAGGATACATATATTATTAGATAATATATATATTAGAAGATTTCAATGTGCTTCAATTATTGCTTGGTCAAGCACACAAAAACCACAAAATCAGCTATATATGATTTGAACAACTCAATTAATGAGTATGAATTTATATATACAGATGTATATGTTATTTTTATTATATATACAATGCGTGTATAAATTTGTACATGTATATATATGTGTGTATGTGTGTGTGTATATACCCCTACACTTAACAATTGAAGAACACCTTCTTTTTACAATCATCACAATCCAGCTAATTTCTTTACTGAGTGATTATTATGTGCCCAGGATTATTATAGGTACTTGACAAGTATAAATGAATTCATTTAATCTTCATAAAACTACTATGAGAAAGGTCTATAAGTGCAAAGCTGAGATGTGACCCTATATAATCTCATTCTAGTGTCTGTTTTTAACCATCACAAAACATTCTCCAATGAAACATTTTCAAAACATAATCACTTATAGAGCCAAAATGCAAATTTCTACAAATTTAACAAATTGATCATACAGTGGCTAAAGAAAAAAATTACAGCAATTGTTCAAGAAAGTAAGGAAGACTTGATTCAAGGCTACTGCAGTGGAGTTGTGCAATAGGGGAGAGAGATTGGTTGGGCTCACTCCCTAACAAAGACCCTCTCCTTGACCAAGATCCTCTGAGCCCTCTTCTCCTACAGGCCCACACCTTGGGCTCTGCCCTTCGCCCACTTGGTCCAGTTTTAGCAAGGATGCTGCTGGGTCAATTTAGCAAGAATCCCCCACCTCTGATATCTGATCACTTTACCCTGACTTCAGCAAGAATCCTGTCAAGTTGGTTTAGCAAGGATCCCCCTTACTTCTTAGTAATGCATCCACTGATCCCTGCCCTGCTCCTTGGCTATAAATCCCCACTTGTCCCTGTCTGTTTTCAGAGTTGAGTCCAATCTCTGTCCCTTATTGCAAAAGCCCATTGCAGTTTGTCCCTTCTTGAATAAAGTCTTCCTGTCTTTAGTAAGTTTTGAATAATTATTTTCTTTAACACAGTTCACATTCTCCTAATATAATGCAACTCAGAAGTTAACATCATATGACAGAAAAAAATAGTTTTAAATCTCCATAAGTTTGGATATTTAAAGCATATGTGTATAATCCCACATGTTTTAAATAACTCATGAATCAAAAAAATCATGATAAAAAATTTTAAAACTTGGCTCTGATTAATAAAATTTGCATATTGAAAGTTGTAGGCATTATGAAAACAATACTTTGATGGAAACATTAAGTATGCCATTGTCTGTAAACCAATAGGAGTCCAATCTTTGCAATTTTCTATGGTTTAATCTAAATCTGTAGCCTCAAATGCTTAAATTAGAAAAGAAAAAAGCTAAAAATTAATGGGTAAAGCCTCCTACTGAAAAAATCAGAAAACAACAGAATAAACTCCAAGAAAATAAAAGAAAGTAAATAAAGATAAAATTTTAAATAAACAGAAAAAAAACCTGCCTCTGAAAAGACTAAAAGATTTAAGAGAACTCTAGTTGATATGATCAAGAAAAAGGAAACACAAATAAATAATATTCAGTTTGAAAGGGATATATAATTACATATATGGGGTAGGCTTAAAAGATAATAAGATACTATGAACAATTTTATGACAATATTTGAAAACTTATTCAAAATATGTAAATTCATAGAAAAATGTAACTCACCCAAACTGATTTAATAGGAAGCTAGAAGAGTAACTATTAAAGCATTTAAATGACTAGTCAAAGATCTGTATTTTTAAAAAGACTCACATTGTTTTTTTAAAAGATTTTCTTTATTTGAGAGAGAAAGAGAGCATGAGTGGGGTGATGGAGAAGGGCAGAGGGATAGAATTTCAAGCAAACTCTGCCCTGAGCACTGAGCCTGATGCAGGGCTCCATCCCAGGACCCTGAGATCATGACCTGAGCTGAAATCAAGAGAGGCCCTTAACCGAGTGAGCCACCCAGGTGCCCCAAGACTCACAGTATTTTACAGGCAATTTCTACCAAAGTTTTGAGGAACACATTTCAATATCCAAAAGTTTCTGAAGAACAAAATATGAGAAAATACTCCCAAACTCCATGTATGACCCAGCATAACCTAGTATAATCTTGATTCCAAAAGCACACAAAGTCAATTTATAAAAGGAAAACTTTACTATTTCTCTATCACACACAGAGATACAAAAATTCCAAATTAAATATTTATAAAATAAATCTACAAATACAGAAAAAAGACTGTGACCAGGAGTGAAAGGATGGTTAAAAATAGAAAAGTTTAGGAGTGCCTGAGTGGCTTAGTCGATTAAGTATCTGCCTTCAGCTCAGGTCATGATCCCGGGTCCTGAGATCGAGCCCCACGTTGGGCTCCCTGCTCAGCACAGAGAATGATTCTTCCGCTGCCCTTCACCTCTGCTCATACTCCCACTCTCTCAAATGAAAAAATAAAAAATCTTAAAAAAAATAGAATTCATAAATGAGATTTCTACAAAAAGCAATTAAAGGAGAAAATCATATGATCATTTGAATAGATTCTGTAAAAAGAACAAAAATAAACATGCATTTATAATTTTTTAAAATTTTAGCAAACAAGGAATAAAAGTTGATTTTTCTTAATTCAATAATAGCTGTCTACCAAAAAATCTACAGCAAACTCACCCTTAATCATAAAATCTTAGAAGCATTCCCTTTAAAATAAAGAACAATGGTATCCATTATCATTGCTTATATTGAACACTTAACTGACATCCTAACCAGCAGAGCAAATATAAAAAGGAAATAAAGGCTATGATTATTGGAAAAGAGAAAACAAAATTGTATATATTTGCAGATGATGATATTGTCTGTTTAGAAAACAAAAAGAACCTATAGATAAATGATTATAATCAATAAGAAAGTTTAGCATAGTAATTGAACCTGTTATCATTCTGTAAATATCAACTGCATTTCTACACACAAGCAACAGTTAGAAAATGCTAATTTAAAAAGATAACATTTATATAAGCAAAGATAAGACATTGGGAAGCCCTAAGTTAATAAAAACATATCATGTTCATGGATAAAGAGACTCAGTATCATAAAGATGGTAATTCTCAGGGCGTCTGCCTTCGGCTCAGGTCATGATCCCAGAGTCCCAGGATTGAGCCCCACATCAGGCTCCCTGCTCCTTGGGAAGCCTGCTTCTCCCTCTCCCACTACCCCTGCTTGTGTTCCCTCTCTCCCTGTGTCTCTCTCTGTCAAATAAATAAAATCTTAAAAAAAAAAGATGGCAATTCTCACCAAATTTTATCAATAAATCCAATACAATTTCAATAAGAATCTCAACAAGGCTTTGGAAGGATTCTAAAGTTTATGAAAGAGCATGAAGCCCAAGAATATCTCACATACCTGAGAAAGAATAGGTGGAAATTTGTGCTATTATATATCAAGACATTATAAAGCTATAGAAGTTAAGTATGTTTGTTGCAGCTGGTTAAACATCTGCCCTCGGCCTTAGGTCATGATCCTGGCGTCCTGGGATCTAGCCCTGCATCAGGCTCCCTGCTCAGTGGGGAGTCGCTCAGTGGGGAGTCTGTTTATCCCTCCCCCTATACCCCTCCCCACTAGCTCATGTTCTCTCTCTCTCTCTCTCAAATAAATAAATAAGATCTTTAAAATGAAAAAAAATTTTGAAGAAGTATGTTTGCTCTTGCAAAAAAATAAACTGACTGATAGAATAGACTAGAATCTCCCCACCCAAATAGATTGATTCAGATGTGAACATCTAATGAAGAGTTAGGGGTGCCTGGGTGGCTCAGTCATTAAAGCATCCAACTCTTGATTTCAGCTCAGGTCATGATCTCAGGGTCATGAGATCGAACCCAGCATCAAGTTCCCCGCTAAGTGGGGAGTCAGCTTGAGATTCTCTCTCTCCCTTCCCTCTGCCCCTCTCCCTGCTCAAGCTCTCTCTCTCTCTCTCTCTAATAAATAAATAAATCTTAAAAAAAGAGTTAGTCATACAGAACATTGGGGGGAAGGAGAACTTCCTAACAAATAATAATGAGACAATTAGTTACCATTAGGAAGAAAAATAATCTCCACCATACGTTAATATCAATTACAGATGAATTAAAACTTAAATGTTAAAGGCAAAATCTTAAAACTTTAGAGGCAAGACAAAAGCATGCTTAATGCATTTGGACAGAAAAGAATTTCTTAGACAGAACACTGTATAGAGATGCCAAATCACTATATTGTACACCCGAAACTAATGTAACATTGTGTGTCAACTATACTCAAATAAAAAAAAAATTAAGACATAAACAAGCATTCTCCCCTCGAAGATGAATAAAAATTTGTTAATGCACACATAAAAAGTTGATCAATCTTAATAATCAGGAAAATGCAAATTTAGACCACGATGAGATACCATTTAACATTGGCAAAAAATAAGATACTTGACATAGAATGGCAGAAATTCTCATCTATTCTGCTAGCAAGAGGGTAAATTTATACAACTACCTTGAAAAGCAATTTGTCATTATCAAATAAAATTAAAGCTTCCCCCCCCAAAAATTAAAGCATCCCTTATCTTATAAGCTGGCAATTCTATTCCTGGGTTTATAAATCCTAGCCTAGAGAAACTCTTCCATTAGTTTACTGGGAGACATGTACAAATATATTCACAGCAGCATTATTTGTAATAGCAAAAGAACTGGAAACAACCCAAATATTCATTAACAGGGAAATGGATAAATACACTGTTGAAATAGACACACAATAGAATATTACACATCAGTGAAAACGAATAAACACTGCTACCTGGATGAATCTTAGAAATATAACCATACAGTGAAAAAAAAGCTGAGTACATAGGACTCTGTGCAGTTTGTACCATTTCATAAAGCTCAAAAATAAGCAAAACTAAATATATATGTGTATGTATGTAAGTATATATTGATGTATATGGTCATATATATATGAGATAAAATGGAAAAATGGGGAGACAAATTAAAAACACAAACTACAGGATGGAGGTTACCCTGGGGAAGAGGAAAGGGACAAAATAGGGAAGGTACAAACTTAGAGATCCAACAATATTAATCATTTTAGTTCTTAAATTGGATGCTAGTTACTTGGGTGTTCATTATCAAGTTTCATATCTTACATATATTTAATATGTAAGATATGGATATTTAATAAATACATATATTTAAAAATTATCTTTTATATATATCAAATATTGCATTATAAAAACATTCTTAAAAGAGAGAGAATAGGAGGTTAGAACATAGAAACAGCATATGCAGACATCTTACCTAGAGTCTTAACCATAAAGATGAGAGGAAAAAATAGGGCTAAAGGTGGAAGAAGACAAGGAAGCAAGAAAGCATTCTATTATTTTGCTTTTATTCATTTTTTATTTGTTTTTAAATACAGCATGCTTTTATGCTAATAGAGATGATAACAAGTAACAGAGGAAAGATTGATGATGCAAGAGAGAAAAGACAATTACAAGAGGGAAGTGCTCAGGAAAGAGGAAATGTGAGTGCCTAAGTGGAGGGGTCTATCTTATAAGGTGGCAGAGAAAGTTCACTTGTTTTAACGGATGGGAAGGCAGAGTAGATATATAGCTAAATATATTTGTGGATGGGAAGAGAACGACATTCTCCTCTAAGTAGCTCTCTTTTCTCTGTGAAATATGAAGCAGGGTTATACGCTGGTAGTGAGGTGGGGTAGGTAAAAGAAGGAACCCTGGAGATTTGAGGAGACAAGAGATAGCGGGAAATGATTAACTTTGAAGGTAGAGAAATTTGAACAAGAAAATGTAGGGAGATGTCCTCCTTGATGCACATTCTTTTGGCACCTCCCACCCACCTCACTGACCACTCTGTATCAATTCTCTTTTTCTGGATTTCTCTCCTTCTCCTGATCTCTGAATATTAGAATTCCTGAGCTCAGTCCTCAGATATATTCTTTATGTGAACCCATCTAGTCCCTGGGCTTTAACTACCATCCACATGCTAAAGACTCACAAATTGGTATGAGCACGTGTCTAACACAATTTTTTTATTTTTCTGCCCATTCTTCTCTCTGCCCAGTCTTCTACTGCTCAGTAGAGAGTATCACCATTCATCCAGTTGCCCAGAGCCAAAACCCAGTTTTTCCCTATATTTATCTTTATCTCATACCTCACATCCAATCCATCAACAACTTATATGAGCTTTACCTTCAAAATATACCCCACATCTAACCCTCACCACCTCCATCACTACTATCGTGCTCTAAGACACCATCATACCCTTTCTATATCACTACAATAGCTTCCCTGCCTCCATACTGGCTCTACTCCCACTCCCAGTCCATTCTCCACATGCAGTCACAGCGACCTTCCATAAACAGAAAGCAGATCACACACTCTCATGCTCAAATTTTTCCATGCTTTCTGTTGTACTAGTACGAAACCCTGAGTCCCCACTCTGGTCTGTTTGGTCCTAGATGACCTGGCCCAGCTAGTTCTTTAACCACATTCTCCCCACTACTCCCACTTCACTTATTCTGCTTCAGCCATGGTGGCATTTTCAATGTTCCTAGCAGGTGACAGGCTACTCTCTACTTTGCATCGATTTCAAATGGTGCCCTACAAAGTTTTAGGTTATCCATTCCTTTCATTAGAGTTTCAGTTAAATATTACCTCTTGAGGCTGATATTTTATCTGAAAGAGTCTTCATCTCTTTATTCTGCTCTATGTTTTCTTGACTTCAAAACTTCTTTTTTTTTAAAGATTTATTTATTTATTTGAGAGAGAGAATGAGAGAGAGAGCATGAGACGAGGGAGGGTCAGAGGGAGAAGCAGACTCCCCACCGAGCAGGGACCCCAATGTGGGACTTGATCCTGGGACTCCAGGATCATGACCTGAGCCGAAGGCAGACACTTAACCACTGAGCCACCCAGGCACCCTGGTTTCTTAACTTCACAGATGGCATTCTGTTTTATACACTTTTTGTGTACCTCTCCCACTAGGAGGAAAGTTCTATGAAGGCAAAGACTTTGTCCTGTTCACCATTGTGAACTGTGGATAGTGGCTGGCAAAAAATATTTGTTCGTTGAATGAATTCAAGCCCATTTCAAATAACTTTGGAAGTCACAACTGAATTGTCTCTTTCTAATTGGCAAATCTATCTTTTAAGTAATTTTGTTTGCATCAAGTTTATGGATTTATGCATCACTGTACACGCTAAAGTAAGCTCACTTCCTAGAAGAATAATCATGTGTTATATCAACTTTCCAATGTTTAAAATGACTCTGAAAGATTTGGAAGTAGAGTGCCTAGAGAAAGTACTACTTACACGCAATCAGCTCGTTCATCAGCATAATTCCAAACAAATTACAGTATCTCCTAATTTGATAATGAACTTCTACTTCCATAAGAAAAGCATAATCCTGTGGGAATTCATAGTGCCTGGATAGATAAGATTTAAGTGAAATATGTCTCTGTGAGACTGACTGAAAAGCAAAGGAGGAGTGCCTGGAACTCTGGGTCTCCTTTAAAGTTTCTGAGCTAAAGCAGCCAGATCCTTCCTGTGGCTCAACATTCTCACCTAGAGAGTAAATGTTTAACTTAGATGAGAACACTCTCACCTTATGGTCACGTATTCATCATACCCTTAGCCTGCACACAGGTCACAAACACCGCTTGCTTCAATCATGCATTGTCCCATATGTCTATGTCTTGATTATGAAAGCCTAACAGTCCTTTCTATTTTTCTGCTCTTACTTGATGTATAGATAAGACTTGTAATAAAAGTGGAGACTAAATCTGGCTCGGGACCTTTCAGCACTAGAGCAATTGGTCCCCTCACCCTCTTCTTTCTCCTATTTAGGTGTCTGGAGTAATCTTTTCATTCACCACCTCAGGGTTTGCTGGCCAAACCCAGCATAGTTCTATAGAAGGTACCCTGAACTGGATATTAGAAAATTCAGAGCAGATTCCTTATTTGGTCTCTGATAAGTATAGAGTCCTGTTACTTAATAATTCTGTTAAATAAAAACAGCTGCCCTAATGTACTTCCAACGAATTCTCTATGAATAAGTTCTTTATGGGTAATTAGAATTATTGAAACAGGAGCTATAAAATATTCTTTTTATCAACATTATTACAGGGACTATTGAGATCTTTCATTGATTTCTTTGAACCTGGAGGAAAATTTCATAAAATGCCAATTGAATTTAATTTAGATTTTGTAGAGTAGGAATAATTTTCATAATTATTGAAATTTTTGAACATTGAATTTATTGCTTTACCTCCTACTACTTTGTTTATGTAAGTATTTTATCTAAGTATAATTCACATGCAATATTTTATTACTTTCAGATATACAACATAGTGATTTGAATACCTTCTGATACTTTGATAATGTAATAATTATGTCTCAGGGTAAATAATATAGGAAGTGTTTTGATAGAAATATTTTTTAGTAATCTTGAGGTGCTGGAAGTCTGTATGTGGGGTGGCTGTCCTGATTTTCAAAAGGAAAGAAGATAGATTCTGAATACTGATCCAAACAAAATTATTAAGTAGACTATTAAGTACAGAGCATATAAACCTTTCTGTAAAATGAAGGTGGCCATCACATCACCCAGTTACCCTATCCCCCCCACCTCCCCTCCGCACCCCTCAGTTTGTTTCCGAGAGTTAAGCGTCTCTCGTGATTTGTCTCCCTCTCTGATTTCTTCCCATTCAGTTTTCCCTCCGTTCCCCTGTGGTCCTCTGTGCTGTTTCTTATGTTCCACATATGAGTGAAATCATATAACTGTCTCTCTCTGACTGACCACTGTGTGTTATATGCAGCTAATGAATAACTGAACTCTACATCTGAAACTAATGACGTACTATATGTTGGCTAATTGAATTTAAATTAAAAAAAGAAGAAAAATGAAGGTGATGATTTCTAGAGGTAAACTTAAAAATAAATTCAAGCTAAGTTTACCTCATTTTCTCTTTCCTTTCTCTCCTCTTTATTGGAATTTTTCTTGCCTTGTCTGCCTTTGTTGTTTGTCTAACCAAATTATAAATCAGTTCAAGTGTATCAAAATAAATATATCTAGGGTTCCTTAAGTCGGTTTTGCTTTACATCATCCCTGAATAGCTTGAGATATATGAGCTGATAGCACAATTAGATAAAATTATAATTGGCAAAGCTTAACCTTACAAAAAGAATGAATCTGTAGCAACCCAGGAAGAGGCATCTAGTTTTGAAGTATTTTTATCAATTACTCAAATTAAGATACAAAATAATATAATCACATATGTAAATGACTCAAAGCTGAAAGAGATAATGAATGCTTCCCATCTCAGTGAATGACATTACCATTCATCCGGTTCAGTCCTCTCCCACCACCTGGAATAATTAGGCTAAGTTGCTGAAACAAAGCATTCCAAAAATACAGTGACTCAACCAGGATAGGAAATGATCTCCATCATGGATAAAAATGCAAAGTGAGTAGAATCGAGCCAAGGGGGAGACTCTGCTCCACAAGGTCACTGAAGAACCTAAGTTTTTTCTATCTTCTGCCAGCCCTTAAGTTGATGTTTAAGTTTGCATAAGTGGAAATTGGATCATCACACCACATCCATGTTCAAGTCCAGGGCAAGCAGCTCTGTATTTTAGGAAAGGACCTGGATGTTTGTCCAAATTTAGTCCATAATCACATCTAACTAAAAGGGAGCTTGACCAATGCAGACTCCGGCTAGGTGGTCCCGAATATGGTTCAAAGTCAGGGTGGGGTAGGTGGTACTATCTCTAGAAGGAAGAAAAGAAGATACTGGGCACAACTAGGGGTTTCTGTCATACATGTCCCGAAATCCAATTAACTCATCACCAGGTTAGGTCTGTGGGCCTCCCATATATTTCACAAAAACTCCCATTTGCCCATTTACCTCCATCTTCCCTGTCACAGCCCTTGTCTGAAGTATCATCACATCTGACCTGTTTTATTACAATAGCCTCCTAACTGGGTTCTTACATTTGCACTCTCCTTTGCTCCCAAATCAAGTGTTTTTTGTTACAGTCATTTTAAAGTGCAAATCTAATCACATCACAACTCTGATTAAAATCTTTCAATTGCTTCTCATTGCTCTTAGGATTCAGTAAGGAGAACACTAAAGTCCTACATATTTTACCCTCTTTTCTTTCTTTTTTTTATCCTCATTAAACTTTTGTTTTAATGGTTCTCAAAATTCTGTGACAGATTTTTGGTCAAGTTGTTTCCATTAAAAAGTACTGATTTTAAAAACTAATAACTTAAAACTGCCACACACACATACACACACAAAAAAAAAAACAAATGGTCCACAAAACATTCTCCTTTCCTTCTGAAGGTTTTACAATGCACCGTTATCATTAACCAGTCTTTTACTATTAAACTTAAATGGCCAATTGACACAAACAGTTCTGAGACCGTTCTTCCACCCCTGATTAAGACTGGGGTGGCAGGTATTGGGGATAATATTCATTTAGCCTTCTGAGCTTTCTGGGCAGACTCAGTGACCTTGCCAGCTCCAGCTGCCTTCTTGTCCACTGCTTTGATGACACCCACAGCAGCCGTCTGTCTCATGTCACAAACAGCAAAATGGGCCAGAGGAGGATAGTCAGAGAAGCTCTCAACACACGTAGGCTTGCCAGGAACCATATCAACAATGGCAGCATCACCAGATTTCAAGAACTTGGGACCATCTTCCAGCTTTTTTCCAGAACAACAATCTATCTTCTCCTTCAGCTCAACAAACTTGCCGGCAATGTGAGCTGTGTGACCATCCAGCACAGGTGCATATCCAGCACTGATTTGGCCTGGATGGTTCAGGATAATCACCTAAGCCATGAAGCCATTGGTGGGTCATTTTTGCTGTCACCAGCCATATTGCCACGATGAACATCTTTGACAGATATGTTCTTGACATGGAAGCCCACACTGTCCCCAGGAAGAGCCTCACTCAAAGCTTCATGGTGCATTTCAACAGACTTTACTTCAGTTGTAACATTGACTGGAGCAAAGGTGACCATCATGCCAGGTTTAGGAACACCAGTCTCGACTCGGCCCACAGGGACAGTACCAATACCACCAATTTTGTAGACATCCTGGAGAGGCAGACGCAAGGGCTTGTCTCTTGGACGAGTTGGTAGCAGATTGCAATCCAGAGCTTCAAGCAGTGTGGTTCCACTGGCATTACCATCTTTACAGGTGACTTCCCATCCCTTGAACCAAGGCATGTTAGCACTTGGCTCCAGCATGTTGTCACCATTCCAACCAGAAATTGGCACAAATGCTACTGTGTCGGGGTTGTAGCCAATTTTCTTAATGTAGGTGCTGACTTCCTTAACGATTTCCTCGTATCTCTTCTGGCTATAGGGTGGCTCAAGGGAATCCATTTTGTTAACACCCACAATTAGTTGTTTTACACCCAGTGTGCAAGCCAGAAGGGCATGCTCACGGGTCTGCCCATTCTTGGAGATACCGGCTTCAAATTCACCGACACCAGCAGCAACAATCAGGACAGCACAGTCAGCCTCAGATGTGCCTGTAATCATGTTTTTGATAAAGTCTCTGTGTCCTGGGGCATCAATGATGGTCACATAATACTTGTTGGTCTTGAATTTCCACAGGGAGATATCAATGGTGATACCACGTTCATGTTCAGCTTTCAGTTTATCCAAGACCCAGGCATACTTGAAGGAGCCCTTTCCCATCTCAGCAGCCTCCTTCTCAAATTTTTTGATAGTTCTTTTGTCAATCCCACCACATTTGTAGATCAGATGACCAGTAGTGGTAGACTTACCTGAATCTATGTGTCCAATGACGACGATGTTGATGTGAGTCTCTTTCTTTCCCATTTTGGTTTAGGTTGAGCGGTGGTTTTCACACCTGTGTTCTGGCAGCAAACCCGTTGCAAAAAAGCTATTTTACCCTCTTTTCCTCTGGTCTCACCTCTCATTCTCCTCTCTCCATCACACTCCCTTTCTCCACACCCCAGGCACATTTGCCTTCTCTGTTTCTCACCCACAGAATGCTCTCACCTGCCACAAATATTTTGAACTTGCTAGTCCCTCTGATAAGAATGTTCTCCATTTGCCTCACTGACGCATACATCAGCTCTCAACCCAAACTGCTTTCTCAGGGAAAGTTTCCCAGTCACAGATGATGCTGATCCCTCATTATACACTGTCACAGCACTCTGTAATTTTGTCACTGTTTGTAATTATACATTTATTTTTGTGATTATTTGAGCTAGGGAAATCTGCAGCTTTCAATGATGTCTTTCCATATCTGGGCGCAGACATTCACAAGGCTGGTCTGATTTACAGAGAAAGACCTTAAATTACAGCTTCTGATAATATTAGCTTTCCTTTTTCATTCCTTTACCCAACCTTACCTTTTGCAATCTCCCTTAGCTATGAATCTAGGTGGCAGGTAACTGGGATAGCTAGCCCATGTGGCTCTCCTTTATGCACCACTCCAATGGAGTCTTAGGGTGTAGAATGGGAACTGACCTTGGGTATGGAACTTGGACTCCACAGGAACACTCCTCACTTCTATAGCCTTCCCCTACCCCTGTGTCTATTCACCTTAATCAAAAGATCACTGAATAAGCCTTCTGGACTCTTGACATTTATGCTTCTAGAATCTATTTCAGTCAAGGTCCGAGAAGGTTTACTTAGGCTCTCAGTGGTCTCTCATATTTGATCCAAATTTCACTATATTTGGCTGATAGTTCTTCATAATTTTTTAAAAACAGAGTTTTCTTCTCTGATTTATATTCTTTGCAGATTTGGTGGGGAGGGTGTTGTTTTTGTTTGTTTTATTGTTTTTATGTGTTTCAGGGAGGAAAGTAGCAATCAGATGGCTTTAGGTCACCCTTTTTAACTAGAAGTATCTGTAGCTATGAGTAAATATTCACATGCCGGGAAGATGTATCTATTTATTTTGTGGTTTCACACCCCCAAGAGAATGCTTGCCCCAGTTTAAGAAGCACCTTATAGTCTATTTAAATAGAATTTCCTCTAATAAAGCAGAGAATATTACAAAATAAAATATCTATGGACTTCCCCAATAGGTCCACACACTTTCTAATGAGAGAGACAGAATTTTATAGCACATGGTTGGCGGGGGGAACAACACAGATTCCTGAGCCTATGAGTGAGCACAGATCTAAGATTATGGAATTGCAAATGTTTTGTTTGCCAAGGCTCTTGCTTCTAATTGCTCTTCTCCACAAACTATGTAGATAAATATCTGGCATAGTGACAGCACATACTATGTTCTCAAAATGTTAATTCTTTCTTCTTTTTTATTTTTAAGAGGGGGGTAAACTAGGAGGAGCGAGGGTCAGAAGGAGAGGGAGAGAGAGAATCTTAAGCAGGCTCCATGCCCTTCATGGAATGTGATGTGGGGCTCGATCTCACAACCCTGAGATCATGACCTGAGCCGAAATCAAGAGTGGGACGTTTAACCGACTGAGCCACCCAGGTGGCCCATTCTTTCTTCTCCCTTTGATGTAAGAAGGAAAAATGCTCTTTTTTTTTTTTAAGAAAGCTTTATTAAGTGCCTACTATAAGGTAGCACAGTCATAGACACAGAGGTCCTGGTCTACTGGGAGAGAAAGACAAGTAACTAAAAGGACAGTCAGTATAAACAGTGCTGTGATAGCAAAGAATACTTTAAGAACACAAAAGCGGACCTCTCATCTGTCATAAAATGGCAGTGCGAGGGAAGAAGCATGGGTGCTTCCTAGAGAAAATATCTAAGTCAAGTGGTCAGGCTTAAAGAATAAATAGTAACAAACTGCACAGAGAAGCAGGGGGAAAGGTATTACGGGCAGTGGAACAGCATCATTCCTGTAAATAGCCAAGAAGCTAGAACATGGCATTTCCAAAGAACTCTAAGTTCCGTGAAGTGGGACAATAGAGTGGGAAGAAAATGGCACAAAATGAAGTTGGAGAAAGGCAGGAGCCACATCCTTTGATTCAGTTCAACAAACCCTTATTGAACACCTACCATGTACCAGACACTGAGAATATAAGGACTGACAATAACAGGACACAGTCCCTATTCTCCACAAGCTTGTAATCTAGTGAATGAAACCTGGCACATAAACAGAGAATTTCAACATTAGTGCATCCATAGAGAAGGGAACTCACCTTAGAAGGGATAAGAAAAATTCATCTTAGCTGAGTCTTAAAGAATAATTAGGGGCACCTGGGTGGTACAGTCGGTTAAGTGTGATACTCTTGGCTTCAGCTCAGGTCGTGATCTCAGAGTCATGAGATCAAGCCCTACAGGGGGCTCCATGCTCAGCACAGAGTCTGCTTTAGATTCTCTCTCTCCCTCTGCCCCTCTTGCTTGTGCTCTCTCCCTCTCTCTCTGTCTTAAATAAATAAATCCTTAAGAAAAAAAGAATAAGAGATAACCAAAACATGGTACCATGGGAGTTAGAAAAAGTATTACCAGCAGAAGAAGAAAAAAAGTGCAGGTTTGAGGGTGATAAATAGCACATTGTGGAGGATAGCAACCAAACATAAGTAGTTCAGTATTTCTGGGATACAAAGCATGAAGGAAAGGTTTGGTCACGAGACTGGAGTAAAAAGAAAGGGAACAAATGTCCTGCTAAGAACCTGAAGTGTTATCCTTTTGGTGATGCAGCACTACTGAAGAGTTTTTATCTGGAAAAACATAATATACTCTGATAATAGTATAGATAATGGATTTGAGAGAGATGGGTCTAGAGGCTTGGAGGACAATTAGAAGGCTATTGCAATAATACAGTAAAGAAATGCTGAAGGCTTGAACTAAGGTAGTTACATTATAGATGGATAAAGAGATGGAAATAAACTTGAGACATAGTCAGGAAGGCAAAAATAAAGAAGTTTATTGATTGGGAATGTTAAAAAATAGGGGAAGAGAATCAAGGATAGTACCTAGTTTTCCAAAAATTAAGGAATAAAATACCTATCACACGTTGAAATTATTTGTTTAAATTATATTTATTTATATTAGTGCAGATCTTAGTGAAGGAACTGTGCTATCATTCCTTTTCCAGCCCAATGCCTTCATAAAGTGTGCAGTCAATAAGTATATGTGGAATTAATGAGAAAAAGCAAGGAATTGGTGGAAATGATGAGTTTGGTATTGAACATAATGAGTTTGAAGATACTTGTGGCATTTCCAAGTAGAAATTTGCAGTTGAAATTAACATAGGTGTAGAGCTCGGGAAAGAAAACCAAGTGAAAAATAGAGAATTAGATGCCATCTGAATAACTGAAGCAATGGGAATGGATGAGCTCAGAGAGTGAGAGGAGGTATTGGCAAAAGACAGTGTCCTAGGAGTGTCACTTAAACAAAAGTTTCATTTTATTTGACCCAAGGATGGGAAAGATGAACAAATTATGCAGACTAAGACCCAAAACAATCAGGACCATCCACTCTGCACTCAATTTCCAACAAGGAAATTCAGTAGCTCTCAGAAGTTATGTGACCGACCCAACATAGCCAGCACCCAAGCCCAGATGCTTTGATTCTAAACGGAATACCTTTCCTCCCATACCCGCGACGTCAGATTATCAGCATACCATCGATTAGAATTCACGATGCCCAATGCAGGGGCAACAGTCACGGTCTGCAAGGTGCCTAGAATCTTTAATTGTTCAACCAGTATCATAGTAATTGAAACTTAAAAACATTCTTACACAGAAGCAGTGCTCAAGCATTGCTCTTAAAACCAAGAAATGCAAGTAGGAAATAATTCTTGGGAGAGTTGATTTTATAACTGGATTGTTTGGGTAGCAGGTGTTCTTGAGGGTAAGGGCAACTGTATTAAAATTAACAGCTCTATATGCATAGAACGTAAGCCCCACTGAACATACATTCTCTGCTCTGTTCTCTCCATATGAATGAGCACTGCTGTAGCAGCTCTCAACACTTGCTCTTGAACTCTGGAACTCTGGCGACAAATGGGGTTTGTAACATTATGATAATGAGAAGCTGTATTTTAAAAGAGATCATTATTAAAGTGCTCTGCCTTAATTTGCGTTGCCTTCCTATTTCCGCCCAACGTTATTTGGAATGAGTTGCAATTTCTAACCTACTACCAGCAACAGAAGCTCTGTGTGATTAAGACAATAAATATATTCACAAAATGTAAACGCAGCTTTTGGGGCTTCAAACATCTGCTCTGAAAATAAAACTTTCATGAACATACAGTCATGGGCAAAATGAAATCTTTCTTCTAAGACCTTTTTTTATGGAACTGAAAGGTCTAAAACACAAATAATGGTCTCGTCCCAAACCCAGTATGCAGATTTAGCTAATTCACATGTGATGCTCTTCAATTATGAGCCTTTGTATAGCTGCAGGGCACACTCTCAGAGTCCTCTGGACGGCTTTAGAGATAATTGTTCAATGGGGCTAAAACTACATTCAAAATTTCAGTTCTAACAAGATCTGGATATTGAAATATCCAAAAGATCTGTTGGTTTTATTACTATTTTACTGCCAATATTCTCACAATAGGAACAACCTCATGTGAATATTTGGTAAATCTTTGCCCCATTTATCTTTTCTACCCTAGAAAAATGCAAGACAGATGAGAAACAGTTTATATTCAACTACCCTCTAGTTAGATCATTTGTTCAGTTTTAGCCAGGAATTTGAATGGTTTTTCCATCCCTACATAACTCATTGTCTATTTCAAAATCAGTTGGACATCCTTAGAAAATTACCCAAAATACAGAAATACAGATATTTATCACCACGACATTAATAATGGGGGGGGGAGACGAAAGCAACCTAGTGGCCAAGAATAAGGGAATGACTGACATAAAGGCTAATATATCAATCAAATAAAATATAACACACCATTTAAAGAGATGGTTACACAGATTATATAGTTACATATCAATGCTGCTGGCATGACAAGTCTTCACATAAACCAAAGGAGTCTATTCTCTTATACATTCATTGACTCCATAGATAGAACACATTACTATTATGTGCCATGTTTGAAAATAATTTTTACATTGTTCCCTGATAGTTTTCACTTGCACCCTTCTCTCCATAAGGCAATATTAATTAGGTCACTTCTTTCCACATATTGTCTTACTGAATCCTCTAAAAACCCAAAGAGGTAAGCATATTAGTAGTTCACTAGAGTCATTATTATTATTAATAGTATTGTGAGTGGTTTATCCCAAGACATTAGGGATACTTAATTGCCTTTGGGGGATCCCATTCCTACAAGTCAACCAGTTACCAAGTTTTAATTGCTATAGTGACATTTTAAATATCTCCTTTTCTAGCAAAAGAAAACAAAAGTCTTCATTATTTAGACACTGGCTAGACGAGCACTGTAGAATAGAAATATAATGCAAGGCATACATGTAAGCCATGCCTGTCATTTTAAGTTTTCTATGACTGCATTTAAAGGGTAAAAAGAAATAAATGAAATTAGTTTTAATAATATCTTTTATTAAGCCTGATATATCCAAAATATCATCAGTTTCATCTTATAATCAACATAAAAATTATTCATGATATTTTTTTACTAAGTTTTTGAAGTCTAGCCTGTGTTTTACATTTATAGCTCATCTCAGTTCAGATTAGCCACATTTCAGGTGCTCAGTAGCTACATGTGGCTGGGATCATGCAGATGGATGAGTGAGTGATTGCTGAGAGAATGTTGAAAATACTTGTGTAAGATAAATTACGACATAATAAGAATTGTTTTTTTTAACACTATGTGCCTGCCATTTAAGACAATAAAATTATGCAATTCAGAAGTAGATTTTATTACAATTCTTAGCTGAAAGATTTTTTTTTCCTTTTTCCTTTTGGTATATCATTCTGAAACCAATATGTGTACAACCTAGAGGAAAAAAACATTAGCAAATGTTATGGAGTATAATAGAAAAAAATACTGTGTCATTGAGGTAAGATGCCCTGGTTATGAGACAAATGAAAAGTAGTCGATGTATCTTGCCTCTCACAATGAAAAAATACAGTTAAAAGGGAGGAGGACTTAAAGGATGACTTTCATATTTCCTAAGCACCAAAAACTTTCTTTAGAGGCAAGTACTTATCACCACCACTTCACTTAATCACATTAGAGGTATTCCCACAGTTTAGGTGTTTTGCAAGAGCAACTAAGGAATGACCCTAGAAAGATGAAAGCTTTTGATAAAAACCAAGCTTTCCAATCAATCCTCAGGACAAGAAGGACTTAAAAACACCAACAAACTCCCCAATGAGGTCCACAAGTGAAATTAAAACCCCCATTTTTTTCCAAAACCCCAGGTTTGTACTTTACAACCCCCATTTAAAAAAAAGATGGGAGAGAATGGGCACTCAGAGAAAACAGTGACTGTATAGTTGGTACCCTCTTAGAAATGTTCCTGACCTGCTGCCACAACTAAAAGTAAGCCTCCAACTTTGAAATAATCTTGCCACAAAAGCTAGTCTATAAGAACTCTTCCTGGAACAGAACAGTAGAATGTATAGTCCAGGGAGGACAACCACAGTGAAGTAAATAGGCATCTAAATTATCACATGGTGTGATGACTGGCAAAATATGGACGGTGTAGTGAAAGCACATCCAAGGGGCCATAACTGGAGGAGAAGGGTATATGATTGGGGTTCAGCCTCCTGGAGAGGGTGAAGCCTAAAGCTAAATCTATACCATGGGTAGGTGTTAGTCTAGTGAAAGGAGTTTGAAGAAGAGGAAACAGGATATTCCAACGCCAGGGGTGGGAGAGGCATCGCATGTCAAAACACTGAGAGAAGTACAGGGGTGAGGGTAGGGGGCAGAGGTAGAGAAATAAAGCTAGAGGATGAAGTAAGAGGTGTGAGCCTGTGGCCCCTTGTAAACTAAGAGCATGGACTTCATCTTCAGAACAGTGGAGAGCTCCTAAAGTCTTTTGAATGACTGTTTCTGCTTTGAAGTCCTCCCTTCTTGGGGCTTCTAGCTCCCTAATTCCTTGAAAACCCTAGAACTAAAGCATTTACAAGAGTTTCAGGGGAAAAGGCAAAAACTATTTAAGCACAATAGCTTCAACTGCAACATAGAAAGGGTGGGGGGGGAGAAAATGGAGTCAAATTCATTCACTGAACTTGGAAAGTTACTATTTTCTCAGTGACTCCTCTAAGATCTATTTTTCCCCCTTTTAATGGCCTGGTTGTGGTTTCTTTGGAGTTTCATAAAATTAATGGCTTGTCACATCTCATTACAGGGCAAGTCTAAAGGCACCTTTCTCATCATTGCTTGAATCTCTGTCTTAAAGGGGATCTCCAGGAGGGAAATTTTTCTGAGAGAGGGACTGTCATTCTATTTGACACCTTCCTTTCAACAAGGGAAAGTTACTTCAAATCCCTCTCTCAATCTAATACATGCACACACACACACACACACACACACACACACACACACACACACACACACACACACCCCGAACTACATCAGAACAAAGACAAAAGAAAGGTAGGGAGGACTGGCATAGGTAGCTTTCAGGATCATTGCCTCTACCTGACCATCTCCTTTGTCCCCCAAAGACAGCCCAGAGAACGCAATCCCTCAATCAAGCAATCACCCTCCTAAGAGGATGCAGACACAGCTAATGCCTCTTTTTCCGAGATCACTTTTTTTGGTTTTCCTTTTCTAATTTGTTCGAGGTGTTTCCTCTCTCTGGCATTCCACCACCCTCTATTTCTTATTAATTTTCTTCTGCAAACTATCTTAGACTGGCAGCTTTTCCTTAGCTCAGTCTCTAAACCCTTAGAGTCATTGCTTAAGGTCATTTCTCTTATTCTATTCACAGGGAAGATAAAAAAAAAAAAAAAGCTCCTTAACATCCTCTGTCCAAAAATTCTGCACATTCTGAAGAAACATAACCAAGGAGCCACTAAGGCTTTTTTTTTCTCTGTTCTGTATTTGTAATGCCACCTCCTAATCATTCTTATTTTCCAGCCCCTGACTGTTCTGTGGCATGTCCTGGAGAGTCTGCTCAGATTCTTTACATCCCCACGAAGCAGACTGGGAGAGATTAGACACCACTTTCTAGTAGAACTCTGGCTTATTCAAGACAATCGGCAGAGCACATATCCCTGGGTTTAAAAAATAGTGCAACCCAACCTAATGCCAAAGGGAATTGAATCATGAGCCTCACGGGGGCATCGATTCTTCATATTCCCATGCCACTGGGAATAGAGCTCTCAAAACAAGACCAAAGAGCAAAATTAGAATAAAAAGCCTTTGTGGCAAAAATTAAGGTATCTTTAGGGTGGACCATGCTGGAGAAAATGTGCTGAGCACCTGTCTGTAGTACATTTCTGGCTCAGTCATGAGTATCAACTTAATTCATTCTTCTGAGAAGAAAGCCAAGACATTTTTAAATGCAGAGCTGTTTAGACTTGGTACTCATTCTGCAAAGTTAATAACATTTTTGAGGGTTCATTAATCTCAACAAGGTTGAAAAAAATACATTTCCATGTTCTTGCTCTCCAACTATCGTCTCTTTTTTTCCGACTATCATCTTTACAGTATAATTTTACATAAATAATTGGTTATGGCTCAAATTAAAATAACTTTGACAAATTATCAGTCAGGGCAAGGGTTTTTGAGCTTGTGCTGGGACATGAGCTATCAGCACCCCTGGGTGCCTCAGGACCATGTGTTACCTTATGATAACATTCAACTCGCTTCTTTCTAGGCCCATAAAATGTAAGTTTTTCATCTAACAGCTGAAATGACGGTGTTCTGTTTAGGTAATATTCCCTCGCTGAAAGGTTACTCTCAATGGAATGTTTCTGATTAAAATATAAACGCGGTGTGTATGAGGTTAGGATTCATGTCCCTGGCAACCCGGGTGTCCTCAAAAGCACTTCACTCCTGTCCTCATATCACCATCCCTGTCACGCTTCGCAGACCACAGCGTCCTCTATATTAACATCCTTCTTCGTACAGATTAACGAGTGGCAAGCCTTCATCCCTATACATACTACAATCTTTCTTTGTGGCATGCGCTAAAGACCTCTGGTGTGATGAACTGTCATCTCCCTCAACCTCAAAGGTAACTGGCTATAAAATTATTTTATGTTCCTAGTATTCCTAGTCCTCGAGTAAAAATACTAGCTGTAATTCAATGTCGGCAATGTGGTATTATTCATAAAGCATTCAAACTGTACTTTCCGGTTTTAGAATGCCATCAGAACTTCCTGATTGAAGTACAGTCAAGCATTCAGCTGGGTGTCCTTTTTTTCCACCTGAAAATTGCTCACAAGCATTTCCCAACATCTCCAGGGCCTACATGGAAGTTCCAAAGCGAGCAGCGCTTTGCATAATCCTTCAAAAACTTCTCCAGGGACATTCGAGAGCCAAGAATTGAATAAAGCTGTTAACTTTAATGCTGGTGAAAAATTAAAACAAACAAACAGCTGGTAAAATGAAAATGTATTGGTAGTTTTCCAAAGAGAGAAGATAATGTCTGAAGATATAATCCAACTTCACTGGCTGGTTTCCAAAGCAAAATTCCTAAATTGATGGCATGGGTTAACACTAACTATGTCACACAGTTTTTGGTAAGGTAGAAAGAAGAATGGGGTTTCGCTTGTTTGTTTATCGGGGAGAGGGACTTGTTCTGGGACTTAGCTGTTCTTTGCTAACAACACTTACCTATATGCCCCGATCAAAATCCATCCGCACGTACTTGTTTCATTAATCTCTCTTCTTTGGTTTGGAAACATCTCTGTGTTTACTCTCAAGAGACAATAATTTTGCAGATGACTATATTCAGCTTCTCTGATTCTAACACATCATCAGCAACTTATTTTATAAGCTCTTTCTCTTGGTCTTAGCCTTATTTTTTTCTCACATGCTTCCCATAATTATAAATTACCTTCCTTTTTAATAAGATGATCTTTTTTCTTTGTGGTAGCCCCTTCAGACTTTTTCCAATGACAATATGTCCAAACCAGATGTCAGTGGACTATTCAGTATGAGGTAATGTAACCAATCTAATAAGTACAAGCTCTACGGCTCTTCTATGTGGCTGTGTTATAGAAAATCAGAGAGGCCAAATAATTTAGTCCGTAAAACATGACCTTATATTATGCCTATATCTCAGACTCTGTCTTTTCTTAGGCTTCTTTTGTTTCTTCAAAATTATATGCTAATAAAAATGTGAGCGGTTTTGCAGCCTTGTTGAATATTTAACATTCTTTCATGAAATCAGTTCAGTCAATTGCAGGTTTTATTCTAAGATCCAGGGGGAGAAAAATGGTAACAATCTGATAAGAGAAAGGCAAAAGCCTCTAACAATATATATTTTTATTTCATTATCATACATTCTGCAACTACCATTTCCAAGGCTCTCATTGTCTATAGTAAATTTGTCCAGTCTAGACCTACTAGGTTCATTTGGTAACACTGCAAGATAAAGCCAGGTTAGACTTGCCCCAGAATAATTATCTTTATATATATTTACAGTCACCTATTAGAACACATTATTTCAATCTTATAATAATAATCCTTTCAAATAGACACCTTAATAATAATATTCTCCTCTGACTTTAACATATGCTGGCCTGATAATCAGCAAACTAGAGTTATTGTCATCCATAAAATCAAGATATAGGCCACTGACCCCTTGATAGTAAGACACTTATGTGTAACTTTTGACTACAGTGTTTTGTCTTTTTATTGCCAATTGGGAGGCCAAGTTAACTGCTTGCTTTCTGTGGTTTAGGATTATGTGGTTGAAGCACATTCTCCAAATGGCAATACAAAAGAGAACTATAATCAATGGAATTTTATACCCTGAATTTCTCTCACTTAAATACATTTAATCCATGATCTTACTGAGTTTCTTAAAAAAAAAATCCAGAAACTTCTGCCTTGCATTAACCTTATGGTAAACAATATAAGTGTTCCTTTCATATGATTTGGTTTATAAGACACCCCTTAGTAACTGGAATTTTCAAATAGTTCTGAATTCTTCCCTAGTGCTACTCTGCTAAGATGGTCCCACTAAGACCTCCCATAAGAGATCTCCATCAATTCAACTGCCTGCATGAAATAACAAATGGTATTAAATAAAAACGCTGTGCACCACCCCTGAATTATTCACATGTCAGCAGGAAACTAAATGAGGAGTCTAAGTTCTTTGTCCTTCCCTACTTGTCCTCTGTGTCATTTATGAAAGAATCCCTCATAAGGCAAAATAACATCAATAGTGATGATTTTACGCCTCATCTCTTAAATAGTCACACCTCAGCAAGAAACTAAATGAAGAGTGTCCCTTATGTCCTCTGTCTAGGTGTCCTTCCAGTGTCATTTGAGGGATCCTTTCAAAAGACAAATAACAATCACAATAGCAAATTTATTTCAGAAGAGGGAAAGGCATGATGAGGAAGGTATCTAATAGAGAGTCCCATAGATGAGCTTTACAATTATCTCTCGCTTTGCTCCTCCTCTTGGGAAGGACCACCCTTCCAACAGCAAGGAAATCAGTTTAAATTCCTCTGAACAAATATCATTTCACTGGCCACTCAGAAAGATCTATTTTCTTCCAATAATGTTTTATGATTACTTGCTCATCCAGAATTCCACACCACATTCCTCCTCCTAAGAGATCTCTGGGATCCTATTCTCATTTCACCAGCTTCCTTTTGTTATTGTCCCCCACTATTTCCACTGCTGCTCTAATATCTCTTCCTCACTAAGGACACTCAGCCATCTCTAAACTTTTCAGAGACTAGGGAAACATTAGAGGCTTAGGAATCAGGGCTCAGAACATATCGGCTTTAATCAGAGAGGCAATATAGCACATGCATTAAGAGTGAGGCTCAGACACTGTGAATTGTGTAAGACTGTTGAATCACAGACCTGTACCTCTGAAGCAAAAAATACATTATATGTGAAGAAGAAGAAGAAGAAGAAGAAGAAGAAGAAGAAGAAGAAGAAGAAGAAGAAGAAGATGATGATGATGATGATGATGATAGCAGGAGAGGAAGAATGAAGGGGGTGGAAATCAGAGGGGGAGACAAACCATGAGAGACTATGGACTCTGAGAAACAAACTAAGGGTTCTAGAGAGGAGGGGAGTGGGGGGGATGGGTTAGCCTGGTGATGGGTATTAAAGAGGGCACGTTCTGCATGGAGCACTGGGTGTTATACGCAAACAATGAATCATGGAACACTACATCAAAAACTAATGATGTAATGTATGGTGATCAACACAATAAAAAAAAAACAAGAGTGAGGCTCAGAAAGGTGAAATACGTTGATCGAAATCCCACACTTACTAGCTGTGTGAGGGTGAGGAGCTCATTTAACCTGCCGGGGCTTCTTTTTCTCATCGACGAACAAAACATACCTTAACAGTGAGTTATCAGGATTAACAAGGTAAAACATGAAAAGCATTTAGAATCATACTCAGTAGCCTAAGTGTTGAATACATGTTAGTTATTATTATTAGTCCCTATATGCATACACTATGCTAATGGCAACAACCTCTCATGTCTCCATTTCCTTGTGTGAAAAATGGAAAAGACTAGATTGGACTACTTCTGAAATTCCTTTTGGTCCTAAAATATCAAGAGTTTGAGTCTACTAAGATTCCTTTTTTGTAAATCTCTAAAACTTTAATAGGAATTTCCCCTTCAGATACATTTCCTTTTCTTCCTAAATTACTTCATCAGATTTTCAGGGAAATCCGACACACTAAAAAAATTCATTTATAGAATAGATGGTATGATATGTTACTAAGTAACAAAGTCACACAAATGTAAGTTTAGCAGCTAGATAAACTTGAAAATTGAATAAATAACATTTATGGGGAAAATATAATCAAATATATTTTCATTCACCTTCAACTAATATTTACTGAGCATCTACTATTTTCTGGGCATAATAATAAATTACAAAAGCTCCTAACATAAACACATAGAAAATAGTAAAGGAGAGATGAGATGAATGGCTTGCCACCTCAGGACATACAGAAAACTGCGCCAGCAGGCCCTGCCTGAGAGAAAGAGTAGTGTGTGGTCTCAGAGGGAGATTACTCAATCTGAATTTACAAGGTAAAGAAGGTCTTTAAATGTGATTAAAAAGCTAGGAAGCTTTGATCCCAAATTCAACATGTCCTTTATAACTACTGATACTATTATTATTATCAACATCCTTAACATCAAAAGAAGCTTAAAGACATCTTGTTCCCTAAACTCACAAATTATCTAATAGCATATGGGATAATTTATTTATCAAAAAGTCCTCGTAAATTGAAAAAAGATGAAACAGATATTCTCTAGCTAGGGTTTAGAAAATATGAGAAGAAACATCCAAATGCAGACATAAGTAAGATCTTGGAATCAAAAGTTGCTAAAATGTTCAGGGGATTAAATTCCCTCTCTATTTTAAGAGGAAAGAAAATTTTAAAATATTCTTTATTTAAAGACTCTTATGCACAATTTTTTATTTCAAATACATTTCAAAAAAGCATTATGTAAATACAAATTAATTTTGTTACTATACAAATAATACATAATAAATGAGGGTATTGGACCAGATTATCTCTAGGGAACCTTCTAATTCCAAAATTATATAAATTGCTTTATCTAGTAATAACATAGTAACATGAAAATGCTGGTACATTTTTAGGGGCACCTGGGTGGCACAGTCAGTTAAGCAACCAACTCTTGATTTCAGTTCAGGTCATGATCTTAGGGTCATGGGATCAAGCCCCACATGGGGCACAGCGCTCAGCACAGAGTCTGTTTGTCCCTCTCCCTCAGCTCCTCTCCCCGCTCATGCGTGTTCTCTCTCTATCTCTACTTCTAAAATAAATTAATTAATTAATTAACAATCAATCTTAAAAAGAAAAGAAAATGCTGGTACGTTTTCAAATATGCTATTTCTCCCACGAAGGAAACTTCAGAAGGCTCTACTAAAGACAGCAAATGAACTGACTGCTGCTAAGAGAATCTGAAAAAATTTGACGTATCTGTCCCTGATACAGACAAGAAAATTATTTCACACCTAAGTCAATCAAGTAAGCCACCAGGATAATTTGTACTTGAAAAAATGCAGGATGGGCTTCTGTGTCTGTGCACGTGTGTGTGTATAAGGTATGGTATTGAATAATCAGTTTGGGTTTTTTTTTTTTAATGAAAATAAGCATGGCTTAATGAGGCTGAGTTCCATAGAAATAAAGACTATTTTTATGCTTTTCCCATCAATTTGCCAAAATTCTGAGGAAAAAACCCCACAAATAACTGATTTATCTTTCAAGAAGGTAGCTTTTGACTTCAGAGTCAATCAGCTTTTTGAAAAGCAGAGGCTTTTCAGCTGTCAAAAGAAACTGTCAATTTTGTTCAGCACCTTACTATTCTTGATGTTGTATTACATATCAATAACATACAGAGGGAGGCCTTAATCGCTTGTTTCTTTTATGCTTCCCAAATATAACATGGAAATGAGATGTTGGTTGAATTTAAACCATGTGGAGACTTATTTCATTTATGGAGAAAAATAATTCGATATATTTTATGGTAGAAGTGCACAGTGGCTAAAGACAACAAGTAGAATTCTGGAGATCTAGGGTTCAGTTCCAGCCCTGATACCAGCATCATGCATTCAGTCAACAACTATTTATTGAACCCCTACTGTGTGCATCTATTCCTTTGGAGTCTACAGTCCCTGAGAGGTCAGAATAGACGCAAGACAGAGATAAAATAAATCCACAATTATAAACTATGACAAGTAAAATGAGGGAAGAGACAAGTATAACCATACTTTCAAAGAATCTGAAGAAGAAAAGTGTGAATCACACATACTGCATAGAAAAGGATGTCATCAGACTAGTAAATTATCCAGAGCCTCAAGACATAATTCACATAAGCTACCTGCAGAGTTGATTCAGATCTCACTGGACTATGATCACGTCTGTGAGGTCCTTGGGGCAAGATACTCCATTTTTGGCCAAGTCTAAATAAAAGTAACAAAGTATGGAGCAATTTCTATCTGGATTTGGAAAAGACTGTTCAAATAATCTGGATTTTTAGAAAATCATTCCCATCTCTCATATTTAATCCTCCAGATTCATTCTTATTCAATTATGCATTAAGGTGTTGGCAGTACCCAGAAATACTTGAACTTTATCCTTTTCTTAGAATGAAATTACTTATTTCTCTAAGATAAATTCTGCCATGTGATAATGAGATGCATGTGACATTTCCCTGTAATTATAGAACTAATTTATATGTTCTGTGGTGAAATGCTCTGATGACATATATACGACTTGCTAAAAATATGTATAATTAAGTCGACCGTCAACGATAGCTGAGACCAGTTCTAAAACTATGATAGCTATTCTCCAATCCAAAGTGAAAGGAGCCTTCATTAGTGAAAACAAGCCCAAGATTCGTTCTGTGAATTTAGAGGGTAGATATAACAAACAATAAAAATTCATGTGTGTAAGGAAGGGAAGAGTCAGAGAGCTTTAGTGAACTAAAAATAGAGATTCTCCAAATTTCTGCCCCATAACTCTTGCCTCACTGACTAAAGTTTGTTGACAACCAAAACAACTGGATGGAAAACAGAAACATCTTGCCAGCTTCCAGATGCTCTATCATCAATGGTGCACAGCAAATGACCATGGCTACAGAATACAAGGTCTATGTTTTTATTCAAGCCTTCTTCAAGCTTAAGCCCTTGAAAAACCAGAAGCAGCATTAAAGAGACAAGTAGAGGCATCAAACTGACTGGTCTGTTTGTGTCAGTAGAGTCTGGGTCACATTGCTTTTTGTGATCAAGTGAATGAATGAATGGACTACACTGGCAAGTCAAGAAAACAGAAAGATAATAAAACAATTTTTCAAAGAAGCTGACATAAAATAAGTATATTTTAATATTCAAGAAAGGTTATTTAAGAACCAGTAACTTAAGTCACCAACTTTTGAACAGCAAATTTACTCATTTTTAATAAGCAAAACAAATTATTTATAACTACTAAAGAAAGAATATTAATTCTTTACTCAGTTTCATTATGCACTAACCCATATGAAGAATTAAGGAAAGAACAAGACGCCACATAAATTATTACATGCTGAATCCTCCTTAGGGTATTTGATTTCTAATAAGGATACTAAAATTCACACCCATTAGAACCTCAATTCCGCATGAAAACATTACGTTGTAAAATGTTAAAAAAGAACAATAAAGAAGGTTAATAAAACATCACAAAACATAGTGAGGCAACATGCCTCCATCTAATATTTATCTAAATAATCTATTCTTCCTATAAATCACTATATAAAACCTATAATCGCTCTGATTCTCTTATATTTTGGCCAACAGAGGAATGACTAATGCATTGGATATCTAAGAATATGAAGAATCATTATCATTTATAGTAATTACTGATTTAAGTAATCAGAATGTTATATTTAAACACTGATATTAATGTTTGTTCATTTAAAATTGGTTATGTCTTTAATGAAGGCATTTGGGGTATCTTTGTGAATTACATGATTTCTTGTATTTATCACCTACCAGTGGCTTCTTTTTTCTGGGATTTCCATTAAAAACACATTGGGATAAAGGCATTTTTTAAGTTAATAGGACTGGTCTCTCTATAGAAGTAATGTTTACTATTTATAAAAAGACCATTTTTCTCCAAACTATTCCTTGTTACATAGCAGGTCAACATCTGAAGGATAATTATTGAGACTATTTACTCAACTCCTGCTTTATTACCACAGTCTCCATCTGATCTTGCCACTATTTCTCTTTAAACAGAAAACAATTTGTAGGAGGTGCTTTAAAATAATGTTAGAGTTTTATTCTCTCCCCAAACTAAGCTACATGTCTCCACATGTTAGACTCAAACTTTTCTGCCTTTCAGATTCCATTGTTTTCTAACCACCCTTCAACACTCCTGACCATGTCCACTCCATTATTCTGGTATGTGTTCACAATAGGCAGAACGCAGAGGTCAGAGACACAGGATGGAACAGCATCTAATATTAAGATTGTAGAGGTATATTCTCAAAAGCAACAAAGAAAATATTGTTACTGACATAGGAATGTATCAGTAAGGAATCATAACTGCAATAGTTTTAAAAGCTGGTATCTGTTTTGGTGTGATGGAAACTTCATTGACAACAAAGGTAGCATGGGTTATAAATGGGGTATAATGTTATGGATAAACTTCAAATGAAATGTTAATAGTAATTTATTTTAAGGGCAAATAACAGAAACAAAATGCTCCTTCAAGTTTGCACTGGGAGCATAAAAAGAAAGATGAATTTTACCTGAAGTGTTCAGGGAGAGCCATGTTCTAGGTGAGCATAGCCAACACCAGGGGTGATCTGCCTGATACTCAATTCTCCTTTCTTCCCCACTGGAGGATTCTGATTTTTTTCCAGGATCCACCCTTCCCTCTTATTTCTCAGAAGTAAATTCTGTTAATCCAAGGCAATCGTATTAGTCCCATTCCCTTCTCTGGAGGTTGATTAGTCAGGGCATGTGGCCCAATCCTTGTAAATGAGCTGTGAGGGGAAGTCAGCTAGGGAAGATGTCTCCACTCTGAAAAACAGACACATGGGAAAAGATGTATCCTTTTCAGCAGGACATTGTGACTAGTGGCCATGCTATCTTGCAACCACAAAATACATTTGCCTGATGTCAAAACTGATACACTGAGAATGAAAGACTTTCAAAGTGGCAAAAACCTAAGTTCTCAATGATGTCAATAAGATTTGAATTAACCAACCCTGGAAATGTTAGGTCCCATAATAGATTTTCTTATTAATTCATGTGAGTTAGGGATTTCCCGTTACTTTGCAGTTGAAGGAAGAGTATGAATTTGATACATGGAAGGGGGGGAGCCATACAAGTATAAGAAACAAGATGCATAAAGTAAAAGAAAATAGTGAGAAAGAACACCTCTATGGGATAAAACTGGATGAATAAGTACATTTTCTACTTTTTAAGGCACCTCCTGGTTCTATGATGCTTTATTCTCACATGCACACACACACACACATAGCACACAGTTGTTCTCAGAAAATCTCTAGAGTTTCGGGTGCCACAGATTTTAACAAACTCATACACGTGGACATGCATACACATACGCATGCACACACACATACATACACACACTCATACACTGTGTTAATTAAGTTTTTGGTAACATCACAGGGTCTTCAGGAAGATGGGAATAATAGTTGCTTACATCTTTTTTAAAAATATTTTATTTACTTATTTATTTGAGGGAGAGAGAGAGAGAGAGAGCACGAGCAGGGGGAGGCACAGAGGGAGAGGGACAAGCAGACTCCCAGCAGAGTGCAGAGCCCAATGCAGGCAGGGCTTGATCTCACTACCCCAAGATCATGACCTGAGCCAAAACCAAGAGTCGGAGGCTCAACCAACTGAACCACCCAGGCGTCCCTAGTTGCTTATTTCTAAAGAAAAGTGATTTTGTCTTAGAAAAAGAAAAAATTCTAATATGATTTTTATGATTATGACAAGTGTAGTCAGAAGGTAGAATATGGGTTTTCATTCCTTCCATGTTTTTAATTCTATCTTTTGTTTTATTTAGTGATACTCTGAGAAGCACTGGAATTTATGTTAGTGACTTTATAGTATTAAAAATATCCTCAAATAGCCTGCAGCTGACGGAACACTTTGGGTATGTTCCTTGGTTTAATGAAAACAGGGATGTATCAGGCCTGAGGTTCATCTCTCCATGAAGGAGATTTTTGGCTTGCTTTCCTCTTTTGCCTCATCCCTGAAGTATCACATCTTAAAACACAGTGAGGAGGTTGGTGTGCGGAGCCAAATTTCTTCCCTTGAAATGCACATCATGTGTAACATTTCAAAGGTCATTCTCTAGACTTCATGCTTTTAAATTACAACAACAGGAAAATGAAATGAAAGCATCTAGCCTGTCAAAACCTTAGTAGCACAACAAATGTTTTTTTTTTCCAGAATATACAGAAAGCTTTATTCAAGAAGGTATTTATTGAGTGTCCACTATTTGCCCAGTGGCTATCATAGAGCCTGGCACAGAGGAGGCACTACATAAGTATTATTTGAATGAATGAATAAATGAAGATCACAAAAATGAAAAGGAAACAATTTCTTACCAAAAAGATTAAAGTCTAATAAGGGAGACATACACAGATATAACTATTAGGCAAAGTGATAAATTCCATAAAGGAAACACAACGTGCCAAGAAGACATATGAAGAAGTAATTAAATACATGTAGTGAACACAAATGAAGGCTTAGTCATAAGGGCAAAAATGGAGATACACTGATAGAACAGGATTAAAATTAAGGATGGGTCATGTTCCTAATACAGAAAAGTGAAAACCAGGGTAGGGGTAGCTACTGTTTTTATCTTCTCAGCATCCCTTCCCCCTTCATTTGGTTAACAAATCCCACCTCCACTCTACCTGACCATCATGTCAGCCTATCAAACAGACTGGGTCCATCATGCCACCCACCTGAGCACAGTAGATTAGAAAAGGGATGGGTGAATGTCCAAAGTTGGGAGGATCAAAGCCCTTCAGTAGGGCTTCTGTACATGGAGCTCGCAAAGTAGTTCCTTTCATCATATGATTGCAAAGCTCTTCATATATAAGCCATGAGGTCCCAAAGAGCATGACTCTATCATATGAAGAGGCCTATCTACAGTAGAAGAAAATAAATACCAAATGCAGAGAAATGGAAGGAGCATTATAGAAGCATTTAGTTTCCTGATTTTATACACATCCAGCTTCATCCTTGCCCTTCGCAATTACTTGAGCTAATAAATTCCTTTTTGTTTAAGCTACTTTGTGGTAGGTGTCTGATTTTCAAAACTGAAAGAACAATAATACGTAGAGACTATCAGAGGATCTCAGGCCTTTGGCTGTGTCTGACAATTTTCCCCCCATAATCAACCTTGGATGGCATTTAAACTTTACGTGTTCAAACCAGCTGTCAAAAAGGACAAAGGTATATTTATATTCCAGTTAGTACATATGCACTACCAACATATACGCACTTAACAATACAATCCTCAAAATACATTATGCAACAACTGATATAATTGTATGAATAAATGATAAATCAGTGACAAAGAGGATAGCTATCGGGAGGAAAAAACATATTAACCACAAGAGGAGAGTAATTAAATCTAGAACGGAATCATTGGCCATGAGAAAGACCAAAAAACAATGAAACAGCATCTTCAAAATCCTGAGGAAATACGTGTATAAATAAAGATAAAATACTGACATCTTCAGATATATAACGATTAATGGAATATAAAGCAAACCATCCATTAAAAAAAATCACTTGAGGATATACTTTATCTGGAAAAAAAAAAAAAAACACAGAGAGGAAAAGTGTGGTTCTTAAGAAATAATAACCATAGAAATGTATTTTTTGAGTGTTGCTAAATTATTAATGACTATCAAAAAAGTAACTTACTTATATGTTTAAAAAATGAAAAACTGCTTGGCTCAGTCATTTGGATGTCTAACTCTTGGTTTCGTCTCAGGTCATGATCTCAGGGTGGTAAGATCAAGCCCAGCGTCAGGCTCCCTGCTCAGCTGAGGGTCCGCTTGAGATCCGCTCATGTGAGCTTTCTCCCTCTCAAATAAATAATAAAATAAATCTTTTTAAAAATGAAAAACTAAAATTCTAGACAACAAAAACTAGAGAGGGGAAATATGAGGATACTAATCAATGGCTATTTAAAACAGCTAAGGTTCTTGTCACGTTTGGACAGTTGGATAAGAATACAATCTAACTTTAAAATTGTTAGAAAAAATCATGATTTGGGGGGGCCCAAGTGGCTCAGTCAGTTGAGCCTCCAACTCTTGGTTTTGGCTCAGGTCATGATCTTGAGGTGGTGAGATCAAGCCCTGCATTGGGCTCTGCACTCAGCTGGGATTCTGCTGGAAGATTCTCTCCCTCTGCCCCTCCCTCAACTCACACATGCATGCTCTCCCTCTCTCTGTCTCTCTCAAATAAATAAATAAATCTTTTTAAAAAAAGAAAAAAACATGATTATGTATAAATTAAGACTTCTATTTCTGACAATATGTCAGACTGAATAGCCTGAAAATATACTACTCATTTATTCAACCAATGTTTCTTAAAACCTAGTTTCTGGGCCACGGTTCTCAAGAGGTCACACGTAATGGAACACTACATCAAACATGCTCAGTGTCAGCTTTCTCTTTTCCATACATCTAGTCTTAAATATATATGTCAAGGAACCAACAATAAACTCTCATAATAAAACTATTGAAATAGCACTGTATTACTAAAATTTGATGTTATTTCAGTCAATTTAATTATGATTTCCTCTTTCCTCTTTATAAGTTTGAACCTTACGCTGCATTTTTAAGATATGCATAGGAAAATACAGCATTCATTCTACTATCTTAAATCTCTATTATCCTTAAAATAATAATAGTTTTCAAGTTTGAAGCTAACATTTGCATGCTGTACAGTTATTTTGACTTTAGTCTTAAAAATATTTTCTGTTTTAATAATACAGTAGGAGCCATGCAATCAGTCTGATTTTCTCTGCTAAGGGATTAAAGTCAGATATGGTCAGTAGTAGAAAGTACATACTGTTATTAAAATTGTATTCTTTAAATCAGCAGGCATGTAAATTTTCCATGAAATGAATTTAATCTAGTTACAAATATGGACTAATTTCAAGATGACAGAATTCATTTATAGTTCTGCAAATATACTTCCTCTCTCAAATGACAAAATTAGATGCAGTAATTTGTAAGTCAAATTTTACTATCAGCAAATATAATCAAACAGGTTTGCCTAGTGTTTTGCATATCTGGCAATACATCTTATTTACTCAGTTGAGACACGGGAGCTTTCAGCTACAGGTAGGTAGCTTTTTACTGTTCTACCTCTCATTCTCCTTACATTATGACAGGAATATTTTTCAATACTTGTTCAGTGCATGTGAACATACTCAGTCCTTTGTCAGATGTATAGATTTAGCGAATGTAAATATGCTTTAAAAATTATTATCCACTATGGAAGAGAATAGCTATTCACCAAACCACTGCAACCTTCTGCCTGGGCACACAGCTATACCAGACTTTCTAACCTCCCTTACAGTTAGATGTGGCCATGTGGTTTAGTTCTGCCTAACGCAACGTGAACAGAAGTGATGGGCTCCACTACTAGGCCCTCCCATAAAATCTTCCCATCCACAATCTGGTTGTCAATGCCCAAGTGATCTTGGAAGCCTTCTGTTAAAAGTGGAAAACCAATGAATGTCAGGATGTTCAAATGACAAATGTTCAAATGACAGTCCCCCTAACCCTGATTTCCCCTACCCCCAACATACAAATATACCATTGTGGACTCACATTGCTATTATGTGGGCAAGAAATAAACTTCTACTGTGTTAAACCATGACAATTCTAAGGTTTACTTGGTACAGAAATTAGTCTATTATAATCAATACAGAAAATCATTCCTCCAAATGGGGTATTGTAAGAAAAACCTAAAATATATGCCATTGGTTTTGTGGCCAAGTAGTAGATAATAAGGAATTAATGTCAGAGGCTGAAAAGATGGAGGTCCGTGGTATACCGTAGCAAAACATTTGGTAAAACTATCACCTACAAAAACCTGCAAGATAGATCATGTGCCCACTGACCCTATGGCTCTGCCTAGCCAGAGATTAGACTTCCCAGTCCCTTTGCAATTAAGTAGGGTCATGTGGCTAGCTCTCGCCACAACTGGAACAGAAGTGATCTTTGCCACCACTATCTCCCTTTTTACATCCTTTCTACCAGCAGATCTTGGAAACCATATGTTTAAGGTGGAGGTTCCACCAAATGGAAGGCACTTAGGTGCCTGAGTCACTGCTTGGAAAACAGCCAACTTCACCAATTTTAAGTATGGGTTTTTTAAACTTTTTATGAAAGAAAAATAAATTTCTGTCATATTAGAACCATAACACACTTTAGACTTGTTACAACAGCTACCTTAACTGATAAAACAAATTGAAGCTCACTTGAAATAATGGACCCAATCATTTCTGCCCATCAACACAATTATTGGTAAAGTCAGAGGAAAATTACCTTGGTGAAAGAACCTTAAAAACATCAAATCAATAAGCAGTTCGTTTCAAAGTCAGTATGCTAAGGTACAAGGTTAAAAGCATGGTTAAGGAGTTCTGAGAACATAGTCTTGAATGCCAGCACTACCATTTTCTAGTTGTAGAGCCTAGAATAAATAGATTTATCATCTTAGAGCCTCTTGTCCCCATATATAAATGGAGAGAACCCACCCTAATTTGTAGAGTTGTTTCAACAATATTATAACATATACAACATGCTTAGGGCACAGTTGGGCCTTGAGTAAAGTGCCCAATTAGTCTCTTTCTCATCCTATACTAAGTTCAGGGTATTAAGTGAACCTTAGAAAATTAGTAGTTTGTATTGGTATATTTAATTTAGTTTAGTAAAAGGCTCCAATCACTGACTCCAGTGGACATTAGAAAACACAATACAAGAACAGAACAATAGGGTGAAAGAGAAACAGAGTCAGCCTTTCTATCACATCTCAATGAAAATCTCTTGGGAAATTGTTTCCCTCTTATCTCTTGATTTTTCTGACCCTCCTCAGTTGCACTCTCTTTTGTCAAGCTCTGAAAGCCTAAAAATAAATAAATATATATATATAATAAATCAGATGTTTCTTTGCAAGCTTAGATTTTGTTACTACTTTCCCCTAACCAGTTCAAAACTAAAGATACTGGCTCTTTTTCCATTTTCAAGTTAATTTTGCGTTATTAGGATGGGCATTCTGATAGGTATAACAAGCAATAATAACAATATTCTAATGTTTGCTAAGCATTCTATAAAGTCCAAAGAACTTTTGCATCCATTTTTTCATTATAATTAAAGACACATGATCAAGTAATACCTAGGAAAAATAAAACCTTGCAGTCATGAATTTCATGAGCCAAGGAGAGATTATAGCAGTTTTGTTAGTTATCAGTAAGCTGCCACATCACTCCAAAAGACAGATGAAATAGTTTATACTCCAAGTTCTTACCCAGGGTATTCTTTTTGAATAGGTGTGCTTCTCTGGTGAATTGTTATCTGAATTAAAAGCTTCAAGCAAAGAAAATGACAGATGTCAATGAATAATACCAAAGCCAAGTGCCTAATAAAACAGCATTATATAGCAAAAATAATTACTTCTGTTCTTTTTAAAAACATGCTTTCTCTCTAGGCACACATGTGCTAAAGATGGATATAACAACACCAAGACACACATACAAAGGTGATCATTCACATACAGGGTGAATAAAATTACTAAAGATCTTTGTGATGAAACAATGCATAAGATAGATTCAAGTCATAATAGCAAGTATAAAAAAATCAATGTGCGGTACTAAGTGAAGTGCCAACAATAGATTTTATTAACAAAAGCAACAGAGAAAAAGCAGCAGTTTTATGCACCAAATAAATGGCCAAATCCCACACCACACATGCACACACATACACACATTCACATGAGCAAACAAACCCATGGAGCTTCTCTGAGTACAGAGCTTCTTTTAATTAAATGGCAGGTCTGTGTCTACTATGTCTTGCTTGCCTGCAGAGGGAGGCAAGAATTTAGTTTAGTAACCTGAAACACTGATGAAAGAACAGAAAAATATTTGTTGCCTGTATATCTGACAGCATGTTTTTAGCCAACAGCATTTTACTTTATCATTGCCTCATGGGAAGTCCAAATTCACATGAAATTAGTCAATTAGTGCCAACCACGGCTGTGCACCTTCAATATTCATGCATGAAGAGGGTAAGGATAAATTTCAAGATCCATACTTTCTAAAATAGAAATTTTTTTGGCCTGTAAACTGACATACAAAGATTTCCTATTCTTTAGAAGTGGCTCAAATTAGGCTTTAGCATATTTTTTTTTAAACAAATCCAAGTGCTGTGATAGAACAAGCCTGGCACTAGAAGCTCAGGAGAGGAGCTCTCGTCTTTGCTTGGCCAGCAACTTGCTCTGTTCATGCTCGATCCACTCAACATCTCCTGAGCCCTAATTTCCTTATCTGGCTCATAATCTTCTTGCACATCTCACAGGGTTATTCTGAGAATTAAATAAGATTAAAGTTAGAAGTGTTATATGAACAAAAGGTATCACTGACTTTATGTTTTATTCAAAGTGACACTTGCAGGTGGTGGTCCCAGATGGTGGCATAGGAAGACCCTGAACTCACCACCTCCCATAGACACAACAAATCTACACCTACATCAAGAGCAATTCCTCTGGAAGAACTGAAGTTTGATTGAACAGCTTCTGCACAACAAAGAATACAGGGACCACATAGAGAAGGGTAGCAGAAACAGAGACATGGTAATGATGGGAACCCCACTCCTGATGCAACTACCTGAAGTAGGGAGGGATATTACTGAGGGACCTGCACACACACTTGCCTGCCCTGAGGCACAGCAAAACAAAACAAAACAAAAAGTGAAACAGCAGTTTAAAGGGCAACTAGACTGTAAATTAAGGAAATCCATTTAATCACCCTGAAGTCTGTCAAAGAGTGGAGGAACTGCTGGAACTTTCTCCATGGTAAGAGGCACCAGCAAACACCATTGTTTATGTCCCACTCCACCTGGATAGCACAGATGGGAGCAGGGTTTTGGAGCTCTAGCTGGTGTGCTAGAGCCACCCCAGTGAGCCCCAGACCCCTAGTCCACACCAGCTCTAGCCATCCTAAGGAGCCATCCCAGCATGGTGAACCCCAGAACTACCCTCCTCCTTGACCTGCACTCAACCCAACCATTCTGCCAAGATCATCCCAGTGCAGTGTGCCCCAGGACCCACTGGAATGTGCATGCTCTAGCTTCAACTGTCCCAGCAGGGCAGCCCCAGTGAGAAAGACTCCAGGACCCCCAGCCCCGTGCTCACTTCCAGCTTTGGCTGGCCAGCCAAAGCCACCAGGTACATGCAGTCTACATTGGGCATATTCCTACATAAGGCTACTTCTTCAAGACTGGGAGAGGTAGCTGTTCTGCCTAATTCATAGACATAAATTCAAACAAAATGAGGAGACAGAAAAATATGTTCCAACTGAAAGAATAAGATAAAACTCCAGAAAAAAAAAAAAAACCTAATGAAACAGAGATAAGTAGTTTAACTGATAAATAGTTCAAAGTAGTGGTCATAAAGATGTTCATTGAACTTGGAAGAATAAAGAAACACAGTAAGAACTTCAACAAAGAGACAGAAAATATAATAACCAAACAGAAGCCACAGAGCTAAAGAATACAATAATTGAGCTGAAAAATACACTATAAGGAATCAACGGCAGATTAGATGATACAGAAAAATGGATCAGTGATCTGAAAGACAAAGCAGTGGAAATTACACAATCAGAACAGCAAAAAGAAAAAACAAATTTTAAAAAATAAAAATATTTTGGGGCACCTGGGTGGCTCAGTCATTACGTGTCTGCCTTCAGCTCAGGTCATGATCCCAGGGTCCTGGGATCCAGCCCCACATTGGGCTCTCTGCTCCGCAGGAAGCCTGCTTCTCCCTCTCCCACTCCCCCTGCTTGTGTTCCCTCTCTCACTGTCTCTCTCTCTGTCAAATAAATAAATAAAATCTTTTTAAAAAATAAATAAATAAAAATACTTTAAAGGATCTCTGGGACAACATCAAACATACTAATACTTGTCTTATAGAGGTCCCCAAAACAGAAGAGAGAAATGGGCAGAAAACTTACTTGAAGAAATAATGACTGAAACCTTTCTTAACCTGGGGAAGGGGACAGACATCCAGGTCCAGGAAGCACAGGGAAGCCTAAACAAGATGAACCCAAAGAGATCCACTCAAAGACATAATTAAAATGGCAAAAGTTAAAGAGAAAATCTTAAAGGAAGAGGAAAAACAAATAGTTGCATACAAAGAAACCCCATAAAGCTATCAGCTAATTTTTCAGCAGAAACTCTGCAAGTCAGAAAAAAAGTGGCAAGACATAAAGTGCTAAAAGGGAAAACCTGAGACAAGCTAAAGCTAAAGTTCATCACTACTAAATCAGCCTTACAAGAAATGCTAAAGGGTTGGAGGTACCTGGGTGGCTCAGTCAGTTAAGCAGTCAACCCTTTGATTTCAGCTCAGGTCATGACCTCAGTCTCCTGGGATCAAGCCCCACATCAGGCTCCACACTCAACAGGTAATCTGCTTGAGGATTCTCTCTCTCCCTCCCCCTTTGCCCATCCCCCTGCTCAGACTCTCTCTTTCTCTCTCTAAAATAAATAAATCTTTAAAAAAAAAAAAGAAATGCTAAAAGGTCTTTTTTAAGTTGAAAAAAAAACATAACTGAAATAAGAAAAATATATGAAAGAAAAAAATCTCACCGGTAAAGGCAAATTTATAGTAAAGGCAGTAAATCAGCCACCTAAAAAGTTAGTATAAAAGACCAAAATAGTAAAATCAACTATCACTACAATAAAAAGTCAAGGGATACACATGGAAAAAGATGTAAAATAAGACATCAAAAACATAAAATATGGAGGGGGAGTGGTAAAAATACACTGCTTTTTTATTGTTATGTTAATCACCATATATTACATCATTAGTTTTTGATGCAGTGTTCTATGATTCATTGTTTGTTCATAACACCCAGTGCTCCATGCATAACGTGCCCTCCTCAATACCCATCACCAGGCTAACCCATCCCCCTACCCTCCTCCCCTCTAGAACCCTCAGTTTGTTTTTCAGAGTCCATCATCTCTCATGGTTCGTCTCCCCCTCTGACATACTCCCCTTTTCTTCCTCTCCTGTTATCTTCTTCTTTTTCTTTTTTCTTAAAATATGTTGCGTTATTTGTTTCAGAAGTACAGATCTGTGATTCAACAGTCTTGCACAATTCACAGCGCTCACCGTAGCACATACCCTCCCCAATGTCTATCACCCAGCCACCCCATCCCTCCCACCCCCCACCACTCCAGCATCCCTCACTTTATTTCCTGAGATTAAGAATTCCTCATATCAGTGAGGTCATATGATACATGTCTTTCTCTGATTGACTTATTTCACTCAGCATAAAACCCTCCAGTTTCATCCACGTCGTTGCAAATGGCAAGATCTCATTCCTTTTGATGGCTGCATAATATTCCATTGTGTATATATACCACACCTTCTTTATCCATTCATCTGTCGATGGACATCTTGGCTCTTTCCACACTTTGGCTATTGTGGACATTGCTGCTATAAACATTGGGGTACACGTACCCCTTCGGGTCCCTACATTTGTATCTTTGTGGTAAATACCCAGTAGTGCAATTGCTGGGTAGTAGGGTAGCTCTAATTTCAACTGTTTGAGGAACCTCCATACTGTTTTCCAGAGTGGTTGCACCAGCTTGCATTCCCACCAACAGTGTAGGAGGGTTCCCCTTTCTCCACATCCCCGCCAACATCTGTCGTTCCCTGACTTGTTAATTTTAGCCATTCTGACGGGTGTGAGGTGGTATCTCATTGAGGTTTTGATTTGGATTTCCCTGATGCCGAGCGATGTTGAGCACTTTTTCATGTGCCTGTTGGCCATTTGGATGTCTTCTTTGGAAAAATGTCTGTTCATGTCTTCTGCCCATTTCTTGATTGAATTATTTGTTCTTTGGGTGTTGAGTTTGAAAAAAAATACACTGCTTTTAGAATGCACTTAAACTGGGCGCCTGTGTGGCTCATTTTGTTAAGCGACTGCCTTCGGCTCAGGTCATGATCCTGGAGTCCCAGAATCAAGTCCCACATCAGGCTCCCTGCTTAGCAGGGAGTCTGCTTCTCCCTCTGACCCTCCCCCCCTCTTGTGCTCTCTCTCTCTCTCTCTCTCTCTCATTCTCTCTCTCTCAAATAAAATCTTAAAAAAATGCACTTAAACTTAACCAATCATCAGCTTAAAATAGACTGATTATATATATGTATATATGTCAATATATATGAGCCTGATAATAGCCACAAACCAAAAATTTACAATAGATACACAAAAAATAAAGAGAAAGGAACCCAAATACAACACTAAAGGAAACCATCAAACCATATGGAAGAGACAAAGAGAAGAACTACAAAACAATCAGAAACCAATTGACAAAATGGCAATAAGTACATACCTATTGGATGGCTCAGTCGTTAAGCGTCTGCATTCGGCTCAGGTCATGATCCCAGGGTCCTGGGATCGAGTCCCACATTGGGCTCCCTGCTCAATGGGGAGTCTGCTTCTCCCTCTACCCTGCCCCCTGCTCGTGATCTCTCTCACTCTCTCTCTCAAATAAATAAATATAATCTTTAAAAAAAGTACATACCTATCAATAATTACTTTAAATATAAATGGACTAAATGTTCCAATAGATAAAAAATAAAGCCCATCTATATGCTTCCTATAAGAGGCACACTTTATATCTAAAGACATACAGAGACTGAAAGTAAAGAAAGAGAAAGATATTCTATGAAAATGGAAACAAAAAGAAAAAGAAAGCAGATGTAACAATAATTATATCAGACAAAGCAAACTTTAAAACACAGCCTATAACAAAAGACAAAAAGGACACTGCAAGATGATAAAGGGGTCAGTCCAAAAAAAGGATATAACATTCTAAATATTTATGCACTCAACATGGGAGTATGTATATATATATATATATATGTATATATATATATATATATATATATAAAACATTAACAGACATAAAGGGAGAAATTGACAGTAATAGAATCATAAGAGACTTTAATATCCCATTTGCATCAATGGATAGATCATCCAAACAGAAAATTAATAAGGAAACATTGGCTTTAAACATGTTAGACCAGGTAGACTTAATAGATATATACTAATATATCTATTAGATATATATCTAATATATATATAGATAGATAGATATATCATTTCATCCAAAAACTACAGAATGGACATTCTTTTCAAGTGTACATGGAACATTCTCCAGGATAGATCATATATTAGACCACAAAAAAGCTTCAATAAATTCAAGAAGATTGAAATCTATCAGGCATTTTTTTTCCTGACCACAGCAGTATGAAACTAGGAATGTAAACTGGTGCAGCCACTATGGAAAACAGTATGAAGTTTCCTCAGAAAAATTAGAAATAGAACTATCATATGACTCAGCAATTCCACTTCTAGGTGTGATTATCCAAAGAAAATGAAAACACCAACCCAAAGAGATATATACACTCCTAAGCTCAATGCAGCATTATTTACAGTCACCAAGATATGGAAGCAACCCAAGTATTCATTGATAGATGAATGGATAATGAAAATGTGGTATATAAATGTGTATATAAATATATACCGTGGAATATTACTCAGCCATAAAAAGGAATTAAATCTTATTGTTGTGACAACATGGATGGATTAGAGGATATCATGCTAAGTGAAATAAGTCAGAGAGAGAAAGACAAATACTCTATGATTTCACTTAAGTGTGGAATATAAAAATCAAAACAAAAACAGACTCAGAGATACAGGAAACAAACTGTTGATTACCAGAATGAAGAGGGATTGGAGGGCAGGTAAAATAAGTAAGGGGGATTAAGAGATAATAACTTCCAGTTATAAAATAAATAAGTCATGAAGATGCAATGTACAACATAGGAAATGTAGTCAATATTATTGTAATGACTTTGTATGGTGAGGATGATGACTAGATTTATCATGGGGATTATTTCATAATACATAAAAATATTGAATCACTATGATGTACACCTGAAACTAATAGGATATTGCATGTAAAGTATACTTTAATAAATCTATATATGTAAAAATAAAAAACAAAGTGATAGAGCCACAGGAATAGTTACAAAAACATATCAGAATTCTTGAGTAGTTTCACATTATCTCAATCCTTTCTCAACATCTCCTCTCAAGTAATGTCAATTAATTCCTCTCCTTAATAATGTTAATACATATAAATAATTTGTATTTGTGGACTCAAAATCTCAGTACCTGAATCACATTCTCTGAAAAAAAAAATGTATTGACTTCATGAACCTCTGAAGTAATACATGTCTGTTCAAATTGTCCATTTACAATAACAAGTTCTCACATGCTGAAAGAATTATTGGCCTGTCCTAATATTTAGGTTGGAACAAAAGAGAGACTGTGTCTACATAAACAGCTATAGGACTGCTCCAGTAATAATGTTCAGCCAGTCTAATCCACCATGGGCCATGGCATAGCAGTACTCTGAGTCACCAAAACAAGAGCTGGAAAATGTCTCTAATGTGTCCACATCAGTAGGCTAGAGATGCAAAATCCGCAAACTTTAAAAAAATAAAGTTTTTTTAAAAATCCCAAATTTTGTTTCCAGACTGTTACATATTTTTTTCCCTGTATGCTGAGGGGAAAATTTTTGTTCCAATCCTTTTCATTTATCCCCCAATGATTCATTTTTAATATTTCCATGAGCCAACAGAGCCATACAGAACATTTTATGATCCTACGTTGACAAAGTGACTTCATATATATGTGTGTATGTGGGCAATAAAGTTCTCTTAAGGTAAATTAATATACAAAATTTCCATTTCCCCCAAGGCTTGTCTTATTCTACAAATGAGTAAGTCTCACTTTTATAATTTTAATCTAGTCTATAAAAAATAAACAAGTAATAATTGATATTAGAAGGTAAATAATAGTCACCTTTAGGGTAAGTGGTAGTGATTGGGAGTGGCCACGGGAGGGATTCTAAGGGGGCTGAAAATGCACATTTCTTGATGTTGGTGATTGCACAAATGTTAAGAATCAACAGGTTTGCCCAGAAATTTACAGCTTTGACCAAGAAGGCTTTAAAATGGGAAATGAAAGTGGTGAGGTAAAAATGCTCAGTTAAAACTATAAAAATAGAATGGTTACTTTGGAGGACATGAGTGATATTGGAAGAAGACTCACAATGGAGGAAATACTCAATAATTTACGTGAGAAATCCATTTATAAAGGAGAGGCAGCAATAAGAGTTATGACCTGAGAGGCCTATACTCCAAAGCACAATGGGTAATAAATATAAGATACTAATACAAGAAAATAAATGCAATTTTATTTATAGAATCAGTAAATATTTCTCGAATGCTGATCACATGCTTAGCCCTGAGTTACAGAGATGAAATACAGTGCATGAGAACCTCAGGGGCTGAGACCTACAGCCTAGTGGACGAAGCAGATTAGGGAGGTAACAATTGTAATATTTTAAATACTAATAGAGATATGTATGGGTTTCTGTTACATTAGAGATGAAGGATATCTAAATCAAAGCAGAGGGTTAGGGAAAGCTAATTAGAGTAGCTGGTCCTTAAATAAGAGGCTGGAGGCAAGACGTTCAGGACAAAGGAAATAATGTATTTTCAAACTTCATAGGATAAATTTGCAGCTGGATTTCAGAGATGACAATGCATATTTCAGTGAAAAGAAACCTGGATTGGAGAAAAAGCAGTACCATGAATAGAAAACTTGTAAGAGGATTAAAGGAGAAAGAAAGATCCCTGAGACTACTCAGGGCATATACCACAGACCACTTGACCATTTGGAGGATGTGAATGTCACACTCCTGATACAGATGTTTTAAAGGCAAAAAGGGAATTAAAAACAGATTTACTGAACATCTATATGTTGCTACTAGACATTGTGTTAAACACATTCACATATACCATCTCAAGATATGGTAATTATGAAGAGCTTCAAATAGCTATGCACCCCAAAGAAATCTATTTGCTAAAATTGGTGCATCTGATAAATTCTTGGTGTGCTTGATAAGAATACTGGTTTGAGGAGTGAAAAAGAATAAAGATACCTGCTCTCTGAACCCAATTTTGATCAACAAAGATCAGAAAATTAGTTAATGAAATAGAAGTGGTAAAAACATTGGGGAAATTCCAAAATGTTACCTTAAATCAGGGACAGGAATGCTAAATATAGCCAGACTTGCATTCTAAATATAGTCAGACTTGTTATTGGACAGTACTTTCAAAACTTTTCAAGTATGGGACTTCTTTTATAACATAAAACATGTTTTGTTTTTAAAGATTTTATTTATTTATTTGAGAGAGAGAGAATGAGAAACGGAGAGCATGAGAGGGAAGATGGTCAGAGGGAGAAGCAGACTCCCTGCCGAGCAGGGAGCCTGATGTGGGACTCGATCCCGGGACTCCAGGATCATGACCTGAGCCGAAGGCAGTCGCTGAACCAACTGAGCCACCCAGGCACCCAACATAAAACATGTTTTACAGACCTTTACATGGTAGTTACATCAGTTAATTTAAAAAATACCTTTTAATTTAAAAAATAAAGACTATGTGTTGGGGGGCGATTGAACAAGCATTTCTACGACAAAAGCAAATATGATTTTTAGAACTTGCTTGAACATTTTTTCCCAAGAAAACAATTAGGAATTCAAAATAACATAAATATCAAGTACAGCAAGACTGTTCCCCATTTGAACAAATATTACCTACCTATAAAATCCACTTTAATATATTCTCAGTACAATCTCACCATTATTTTTATAACGTATTAACAAAGTGATGTGACTAATATGCACATTTATGAAACCCATTCCTGGAGAATGATATGCAAGCTTGAATGCCTGCTCCTGCCAGCAAGAAGTGAACAATTTCTCACTTTGGAGAAGTGCATTACATCTTTGAGGCTAACCTGGGGTCATTTAGTAAATGACTGGCACAAGACCACAGAGAAGTTATGTGCTGAGCTGTGACAGGAACTCATAAGCCTCTGGGTCCAGTGCTAAGTCCACAACCTTGTTGATGTGCTGTGGCGTGGCCTCAATAAATCTGGAAATGTACCCATGTAAATAAGCACAGCTCAAGTAGAAAATAAAACCCTTAAGAGATGGATTTCTCTCTGAAAATGTAATCCTACTTAAAGGAATTATTTTATAAATGAATAATGAAAAATTGACTCAAAATTTATTTACAACCAGAAGATTTTAACATCTAAGATGACTGAATGCAGTCCAAGAAATAGTACTAAAACCAGAAATCCCTTTCATATGACATTAAAAGAATTGAATTTACTTTGAACCTAGGGCCTCAATCTGCATCTGGGCTTAAAGCAAGCATAATTAATACAAGTTCAAGTAGAATGACTGGCTATTCCTTCATCTCTGCAGATAATATATTGACTTTTTGAGCAATCCTGAATCCAATTTTTGGTTAGTGACTCAAATTTATTTAGATAAACATATTAACAGCTGAAACTTTTATTCAACAGTCATGCAATGATGATTTGGCACCACACACTGTACTGGTGTTCAGGTATGTGAGCAGAACAAGTTCACACCCTCATGAAGCTTATGATCTAATGGGAGAGATAATCAAATATGCACAGAAGTAGACATTACAAAGGGTGATACATGCTATGTAGAAGAAGTCTAGTGAGTATGGAGTTGTATAATGGGGGTAGTGCATAATTACCCCTCGTAATTACCCTATGAGTGAAGGATAAAGCAGTTGGGTAAGATTCTTGTGAGAAAGTCTGAGTAAAGTTAACTAGGCAAAGAGGGGTGAGGAAGGAAATGGACATCCATGGGATCATAGTCCATATTTATGTTTCCCTTATATATTTTATGGCAGAAAAATTTCATTTTGTGTTATTAAAAAATAAGAAAATTTTCTATTAAAAAGCATTTGGCAAATTTGCCTACCTTATTTTTATTATTAATTTACTTGGGGTGATTACAGTATTCAGAGCTCTTTTGTCCACTCTCTTACTTAATTCTATTTGATCCTCATACGAACTCTATCAATTAGGTAAGATAATATTGTTAGGCTCATTTCACCTATTAGAACCTTGAGCCCAAGGTAAAAGGATTTACTCATTGTCACATGGTTAGTTATCCATGAAACCAGAATTGGAATCTAGATCTTCTGACTCCAGGTCCAGTGCTCTACGAGAGGAAGACTCAGACCTGAACCACACAAATAACATTAAACAGAAGGAAGAAATTCTATAGTGACTTGTGTAGGTGGCCATCATTTATAATTTTGAGGCAAATCTCATCATACAGCTTGAATTAGATGAACTGGCATAACACATTTCTCATGTGCTTGCCAATATATATGATTTTAACGGAGGAATCGTGTTTATCAGAATCCAGTCATTTAGCATCTCAAATTCAGATTATTGTTAGATAATTTATTCATAGAACTCATAATCTAAGGATGCTGTAAAGTGCATCTTTGTCCGTAACTTTATCCATTTTTACTAGATAATGAGTGACATAAACCACTCTATAACATAAAAGCTTAAAAATAAAACATGCTGAGTTTATAAAAGAAATATAACAGAGTGCTATTAGTAAACTGAAAGCTTATCTTAAATGGTATACACAACAAAAATATATGTCTCCTTGCATACATCTAAAACAATTCTAGTTAGATTTAAATTCCTAAAGATTGCCAACCGATCTTTTGAAAAGGAATGCTATTCAACAATACTGATCAGTACATAACTGGAAGTGCAGGAGGGGTCTAATCCGCATACAAAGGGGAGCCTTTGAAGGGAAAATTATACTTTTCCTATTGCCTCTTCTCTTTATTGCATGATGAGTAGATCGAATCTTACCCTAATTTTTAAAGCAACAATATGTAAAGGACCACTAACCTATCATTTCCTATTCAAATTATACCTTGCCGCTATTAATATGAAAAAAATCTATTTAACCTGCTAGGGTTCTTTGTTTACAGTCTCTTTTGTTACATGTACTACAACCAAATATCCCTAGCTAAAACTTGATAATAGCTCTATACTTCTTTGAGTCTAACCTCTGAACCCTTCAAAGCTAATCCACATTCTTCTACACTGGTCTTTCAGCCAATATTTTTCTGTCACACCAAGATCCTGAGGGTGACGACAACTATAAAAATGTGTTACATTTACAGGTGAGTCAATGCAGCTGTCCTGTGAAGGATCAGATATTCTACATGTGCTAAAGGAAATGCTGACATAGTGTCCATGTGAAAAATGAGACACAGACACCAAATGAATGAGCTTCTTTTCTATTTGGACTCCTTTCCCCTCTAACCTGAGATAATTGTTTTAATCTTTCTCCTTTACCAACAAAAATTTGGAACAGGATTGTTTTTTACTACTTAATTAGGTAATTAGTATTTTCAAACACACATTGTTGGAAAACATACTGAATCCATCAACTAAGCAGTTTGTTTCAGACTCTGCAAAGGTAACGACAGACTTTTTATTTAAATAACCAATTATGAATAAAGGTGAATTATTTTGACATAATTACTCAAGGCCAGAGAATTACACTGATTTATGAGGACAAACCCAGACCTTATGTCCAGTACTATTGGAGGCACCTGTTATAACTGAAAAGAAAATGTGATGTTTGGGTAGAAAAACTATTTTACCTTGTCTGAGTTATGCAAAGGTCTTTCAGATATATGATTCTTACAGATGGAGAGCAATTTAATAATAAAATTTGTTATAAAACAGACATGAATAAAATCAGAAAACATGTTTTTTTAATAACTGGAAGGGACTTTAGAAATTATCCAGTCCAATCTTCCAAGTATAATAGGGCCACTGTGAAAAGCTCTTGGTTATTTCAAAAATTTTGTATCAATCTAAAATCTGAAATTTTGTGTCAATATTATTTTACTTACTATTCTTTTTATATGTAAAATATGAGTTCCTTATCTAAAGCATGAGTTTCCATGGACAGTAAGCAACAGTTTGGCTGTGAACTAGTTAAATCAAGGTCTAAAACTGTTCATTTATGTGGCATAAATATATGACTGAGCTGATAGATGAATGTGAGTTCTCTGGTAGACTGTGACCAGGACAGGTACTATGGATGGCTACTCACCTGTAAGTTTCCAGCATCCAGCACAGGATATGGCTCATAGTAGCCCCACAATAAGTTTTGTCAAGTTGACTCTTTGACCCTTCTTAAAAGCTAGGTTAAGACTTCTTGAATAACCTTTTTGTCATATGGAGTATTGAAGCATATCATGTGTGTGAAATGGTTTTTTTTTTATTTTAAAACCTATTTCAAAGTGGTTCTAAGAAGCTGCTTCTTAGAAAGCTTCTTAGAATACCTCTCCCATTGCAAGTCTCTAAAATAGTTCTGTACATGGGAAGAATTGGGTGTGGCTCCATAAAGAATCATATTTGAAGGACCAGCCTATTTTTAGATATCTTCTTTGAAAACAATAAGGAATCTCTGGACTGAGCCAGGAAACATTTTCTTATTAAATAATAATATATAAACTAACATAACACTGTCACAAATTAATATAATGCTATATATTAACTATACTGGAATTTAAAATAAAATTTTAAAATAAATTTTAAAAAGGAATAACTAACATACAATATTGTATTATTTTTGAGTGTACCACACAGTGATTCGATATTTAAATATATTATGAAATGGTCACAACAAGTCTAGTTATTGTCTATCACCAAAGTTGTTAATAATATTACTATCTATACTCTCCATGCTGTACATTACATCCCCATGACTTATTTATTTTATAACTGGACAACTGTACCTCTTAATCCCCTTCACCTATTTCATCAAACTCCTCTCCTCTAGCAACCATCAGTTTGTTCTCTGTATCTATAAGTCTGTTTCTTTTTTGTTTTGTTTGTTCATTTATTATGTTTTTAGATTCCACATATAAGTGAAATTATATAGTATTTGTCCTTCTCTAGTTGACGTATTTCACTCAGCACAGTACCCCCCTAGGTCTACCTATGTTGTTGCAAATGACAAGACTTCATTCTTTTTATGGCTGAGTAATATGCCATTGTATATATATGTAGGTCTATACACACACACACACACACACAATCCATTTATCTATCTGTGGACACCTAGGTTGCTTCCATATCTTGACTACTGTAAATAATGCTGCCATGAACATAAGAATGCATATGTCTTTTCAAATTAGTGTTTTTGTATCCTTTGGTTAAATACTTAGAAGTGGAATTGCTGGGTCATATGATATTTCTACTTCTGATTTTTTTGAGGAAACTCCATGTTGTTTTCCATAGTGGCTTTACCAATTTACATTTCCACCAATACTGTACAAGGATCCCCTATTCTCCACATCCTTACCAATACTTGTTATTTCTTGTCTTTTGATAATAGCCATTCTGATAGGCATGAGATATCTCATTGTGGTTTTAATTTGCATTTCCCTGATGGTTAGTGATGTTGAGCACCTTTTCACATCCCTGCTGGCCATCTATATGTCTTCTTTGAAAAAATATCAATTCAGGTCTTCTGCTCATCTTTTAATTTGATCATTTGTTTTTTTGTGATTGAGTTATGAATTATTAAATATTTTGGATTTTGACCACATACCAGATTTATCATTTGCAATATCTTCTCCCATTCTGTAGGTTGCCTTTTTGTTTTGTTGATGGTTTCCTTCACTATGCAAAAGCTTTCTAATGTGACACAGTCCCAGCCAGGGAACTTCTTAATAGGAGGAAACATATTAGGGAAATTTCCTTTTTCAGATAGTCCCTTTCCTACGTGAATCTGCATTTGGAGCTGCTGTTCCATTAGTAACTACAACATCTGTCCTTTCCCTTTCCTTTCCCTGAGTCTACATAGGATGTGTGAGAAGCTGCTGCAGCAATTCAGAAGCACAAATGAGCAGAGCCAAGGTGAAACACATATTAAATACACTGAGAGAGAGAGGAAACGAAAAAGAGAGAGGCAGCACAGAATACCAAAGCACAGTAGAATGAAAAGAAGCAGCTATAGCACTGAATGTAAAAGAGAACTTATGACCCAAGAAAGTTAAGGAGGAATGGAGGTGAGACAAGTAGCTCAAGCAAACAAAAGAAGGAATGCAAAAATGGAGAAGAAAATGGCAACACAAAAAGAGGAGGAGGAAAGCAAGAGAGCAAAAAAAAAAAAAAGATTTATGTTTGGATGACTTTCACCCCAGTGAGACATCTGACAATAAGTCTGACCCACACACAAAAGAAATGATCTCAGATAAATAGAAGGCATGCCTTACAAAACAAGGTGGGAGCACACAGGAACACACTAAAACAAGGTGAAGAAAAAAACTGGGAAAGGAAAAATATAAAGCAAGTAAACTCATAAATAAATATCAAAGAAAATGCTTTCCAAACATCAACAACTGTGGAGTCACCATCTCTTTAAAAAGCTTATTTTCAACAATATCTTCCTATCCCTAAGTTCTCCACAATCAGCTAAGTACCTACACTAAGTCCAGGAAGAACTCTCAGTTTGGAGTCCAGATGGGCCATGAGAACTCAGCCATCATTTTGCCATCCCTTCTATTTTAATTCTCTAAGATTTCCCAAATATCATAAAGCAGTGACAGCGAGATTATTAAAGCAAGGGGTGCTATAACTACCTTTTTATCTCCAGGACCCATAAATTCTAAGTTCTGATTCTTTTAAAGCAAAAGGTACAAGGCAGACATAATTAAAAGAAATTAATTAGTAGTTCTTGGTTACAAATTCATATGCTTTCACATGTCAGCTTTTGGTCATTATAAACCTCAGGATGAATGACGCTTATGAGAAGTCTAAATTCCAGGAAATATTCCAATTTCTAATAAATTTGGTATATAGATCCAGTAGAAAATTATGTAGCCCTTAAAAATAGTATTCTATGAGGTGCTTGGGTGGCTCAGTTGGTTAAGCATGGGATTCTTGATTTCAGCTCAGGTCATGATCTCAGGATCATGAGACTGAGCCCTGTGTTGGGGAATCCACACTCAGCGGGGAGTCTGCTTGGGATTTTCTCTCTCCCTCTCCCTCTGCCACTCCCCTCCCCTTGAAATAAATAAATTAATCTTTTAAGAAATAGCATTCTCAAAGAATATTTAAAGAAATGGGAAAATAGTCATAATATAGTTTTAAGAAAAAATATACTAAACTTTATATATCATAACGATCCCAATTATTTAAAATACATTACATAGGTATATATTAAATAATTTCTTTAGAAAAACTAAATTAGGTCCACACTGTAGAGTACAGCAGCCTACACTTCTCATTTGTAGCACTCACTACCATGGTTATTAATACCTATTCTTTTTTTTAAAATGTATTTCAGAGAGAGAGAGAGAGAGAGGAGCAGAGGGAGAAGGGGAGAATCTCAAGCAGACTCCATGCTGATTGCATAGCCTGACCCACGGCTTGATCTCAAGACCCTTAAATCATGACCTGAGCTGAAACCAAGAGTCTGATGCTTAACCAACGGAGCCACCCAGGCACCCCTATTATTACCCATTCTATCAACAACCGTTAAGCTGCTTATCTTGTATACCTCAATATGTCCAGTGCCCAGCACTGTGATTGATCCATATTATGTACTCAAATATTTCTTTTTTTTTAAGATTTTATTTCTTTATTTGACAGAGAGAGAGCATAAGCAGGGGGAGAGGCAGAGGCAGGGGGAGAAGCAGACTCCCCACTGAGCAGGGAGCCCAACATGGGACTTGATCCCAGGACCCTGGAATCATGACCCAAGCCGAAGGCAGCCGCTTAACCGACTGAGCCACCCAGGCACCCCTCAACAAATATTTCTTAAACAAATTAAGGAATAAAATAACAAATAAACAGAGAAAGACTGGAAAGAAACAAACAAAAAATGATTTAAAGTTGTTTCCTTAGGAGTTATTTGATAGAAGCAGTTTTTTCTTGTTTAAAAAAATCGTTTGTTAGAAAATTAGAAAACAATATCTTCTATAACCACAGGAAGTTATTGGTAACTCTTAACTGACTCTTAAACTAGAGAACAACCTGATGGTTACCAGAGGGGTGGTGGGTGGAGGGATGGGTGAAAGAGCTGAAGGGGATTAAGATTATCCTTCTCATGATGAGCATCCAGTAATGTACAGAATTGTTGAATCACTATATTGTACACCTGAAACTAATATAACACTGTATGTTAACTATACTGGAATTAAAATTTTTAAAAAGTAACTAAGACATAAGTGCTTGATGTTATTATTTCCAGTAAACAAAATATAATAAGATTTTTTTTTAAATAGCACCATGATAACTAAAAGAGATCATTTCCCACTTTGTATTATGCTTTCATACATTGTGACCAATCTGAAAGGGGGAAAAAGGGAGAGAGAGAGAGCGCACACGTTATTTTAAGCATATGCTGTTTTTCAAATATCCATTGTTTACTGAAAAAGAAATCCTAACTCCATCCTATTTAATACAACACTGTTTTATGTTCAAGTTTGTTTGACAGAGAGAAGGGCCAAGGGTTTTTAAATTACAACTCAGCAATATATCCCCAAGCTGAGTTGTCCTGACATAGGGTCACAGAAGTTGAGACACAATAATACCCAACCCATTAACAGAAAGCTATCATAAATTCCAAATGTGATATATGTACAGCAATAAACTCTGCTCAGCCTTACACAAGGACACAAAAGAGGAAAAGAAAAACAGAGAGTAGGGGTAGCACCCAAATTTCAGACAACATGGTAGGCACACTCTGAAATGTTGCACTTTAGTTGGGGGAGGCAACCACATAATCATTCTTTTAACAACTATTCACAAATGGACTAGCTTAAAAAGCCAGCAAAACAAAACAAAACAAAAAGTCTAAGCCAGAGAAAAGGTGTAATCTCTGGAACTATATAAACATTGGGATGGAATGCAGAACTCACTGATGTAGGCGTCAAGGATCCCCTGTCATTTCTAATTCTGTAAAACTGGGGGAAATCACAATGTCTCCATGTTTCATTTCTTCTTCTGAAATGTGGACATCTGCCTGACTTGCCTCTTGAGACCATGTTACAATGATCAAAGAGCTAATATTTGTGAAAATGTTTTAAAAACCATAGAATACTATAAAGCCTAAAATATCACACTTTGAAGTTAAAAATAGGTTAAGAATAGATGAGAACTCCCTGTCTTTCACATCCAGTCTCTTTTTTCTTTCCTGGTCTAGTATCTTCTGGAGGAAATGTGATTCTGTAGTGTCTCTCTGCTTTTCCTTGCAAGAACCTCCACAGCCAGCAGTGTTTACTATTTAGAATAAGAGAAACCTAAATAAAACTAGCTTTAGTTCAGCCATGCTTCCTGAAATGATCATAGTTAGGTTCTAAGTTGAGTTTAGCTGCTAAATTCCAGCCAGTCCTCCTCCTCCTGCGTTAGGAGAGAAGAGTCAGCCAGATTCCTTCTACCGTCCCGCCGTCGCTCAGACTTACTTGGCAGTAGTGGTGGAGTGACTCTGGCAAGTGTCTATGGATGATATTCTCCCCAGTCTGTCCTCTCCCCACTCACTAGTCCTGTGTTTCTGAGTTAGAACCTGTCCCCATATAAGCTGGAACTAAGCCACATATGCAGGGTTCTATTTCCAGAGCTTGAAGATGGCTTTCTTATTCTGAACAAACAACTTTTGAAACAGAAGATAAAAAGAGGGATCAACATTTTTGATGCAGTGACTTAAATTGTGTTTCCTTCACTTGTCAATGCCCCGGAGTCTGTTTGACTCCTGCTCTCTTCTTCAGTGTGTGAGTCATCAACATTGAGGAAAAGCAGAGAGAGCAGCTTTGGAAAGTAGAAAGAGGGAGAGGCAATCGGTCCCCCGTCGTTTGCTTCTCCTTTAAGCCCTGCACAGACCCATTAGCAGATGGTTATGATAACCCAATGTGAGTATAGGCGGAAACCAGTACAGATTGAGCACCCACTGTGTACCAGACCCTAAACTGCATGTTTCAATACATTGATTTCACACAGCCAATCCCATTTACAGAGGATAAAAATAAATAAAGAATTACTTTGGCAACAATCAAACAGATCCCAAATGATTACTAAAAACTCACAGAGAGAAAATATTTCTTTTCCCATTGTTTGCCTCTTTAGCAATAGTGGGTACATGATGGCAGTACTTACATGAGGCAGCAGGACACATGGATAAGACTGAAGACAGACAGACCTAGGTTCAAATTCCTACTCAATTGTTTTTGGTCATGTAACCTTGAACAAGAAACATTTACCATTTACTATTCCCAGTAAGCTAAATAAGCAATTCTTTATCAAAAACTCACAGCTTAAGACAAATAAGCTAGAGGCGCCTGGGTGGCTCAGTCGTTAAGTGTCTGCCTTCGGCTCAGGTCATGATCCCAGGGTCCTGGGATCAAGCCCCACATCGGCTCCCTGCTCAGCGGAGAGCCTGCTTCTCCCTCTCCCACTCCCCCTACTTGTGTTCCCCCTCTCGCTGTGTCTCCCTCTGTCAAATAAATAAAATCTTAAAAAAAAAAAAGACAAGCTAGATAAGGAGGATGCTGCTATTACTACTCTGTACATTTATTATTTCTTTTTTTTTTAAAGATTTTATTTATTTGAGAGAGAGCGAGCAAGGGAAAGAGCAAGAGCGTGGCGGGGTGGGGGGTGGAGGGCAGAAGGAGAGGGAGAACCAGACTCCCACTGAGCAGGGAGCCTGATGCAGGACTTTTAGAAATTTATCCTCTTGAAATAATAAGAAATGCACCCAAAGATTTATGCAAGAGTAAATAGATTAGAAAATTAAAAACAGCAAATAGTCAATTGCAAGTACAGTGATGGTAGGGTGACTATATAATTTGTCTTCCAAACTAGATGACTCCAGGAGTAAGAGGGGGTGCTTTAATAATTTTGCAAAGACAACAGTCATAAATAAGAACTGCCCTGGACAAACCAGGATATATGGCCCCCTGGTTGTAAGGGAATAGGGAAATAAAGTATGCCACATCCTAATTATGAGATGGCAGACAGCCAGCAAAAATACTTTAAAGAATATTTAACAGCATAGTGAACTGATAATGATATAATACTAACTATAAAAGGCTGGATATAAAACTTATGTATCAAATTTTGTAATATATATACTTATAGGCTTTGAAAGAAGAATGGAAAGAAATACCAAATTGTTAACACTGGTTTACTAGCTGTTGAGATTACAGCTGGGTTTGTTTCTCTCTATATGCAAAATTGCTATAATCATTTTTTTAAATTATGACGGTGTCCTGCTTCTTTAGAAAGAAATACAAGTACCAGTGGATGAGGGAAAGTTATTCTTCACAGAAGAATGCCAGCTAATAAATATAGAAGAAATTATATATAAATTAGAAAAATCACAACTTTTACAATACCTAATGATATAATTGTTTCAGGCAAGGAGTATTGTTGGACACTTAAAATCTTTAGGTGAGTGCTCGCTTCTGCAGCACATATACTAAAATTGGAACGATACACAGATTAGCATGACCTCTGCAGAAGGAGGACATGAAAATTTGTGAAGCGTTTCATATTTTTTAAATAATAAAATAAAATAAAATCTTTTGGTGGAAGATTATTGGTTATTCACAAAGTTTCAGGGTATTATCCCACAGAGTCCTTGCTAATTGTAAACAGAAAAAAAATATGCCTTCACAATGAAGAGATCTGGAGATTATCATGTTAACCGAATTATCAAACAACGTAATTTTAGTGGAAACTCTGGCATTACATGCCTTTTGTAGTAACACAATATGAGATAAGCACAATATTCTAGCTAAAAATGTTTAGCTTGAATCTAATCAAGCTACTAGATTTACTTTGATTTTGCTGGAAATCCAGAGACTATAAGAACTAGGAAAACAACACCAAATGGGAGAAATCAGATAAATGCAGAATGTGGGAACTTCCAAAAGACAACTGTCCTTCAATGTCTTCAAAAAGTAAAAGTTATAAAGAAAGAAAGAGAGACTTTAGATTAAAAGACACTGGAGACACATAAAAGTCAAATATAATCTCTGAACCTTACTTGAATCCTGGCTTTTAAAAAAGAGATCTAAAAAGCATTTGTCGGGGTGCCTGTGTGGCTCAGTCAGTTAAGCGTCTGCTTTCAGCTCAGATCATGATCCCAGGGTCCTGGGATCAAGCCCCACATGGCGCTCCCCGCTGAGCGGGGAGCCTGCTTCTCCCTCTCCCTCTGCCCTTCCCCTCCTCCCCCCCACCCCCTTCATGCTCTCTCTCGTTCTCTCTCAAATAAATAAATAAAATCTTTTTAAAAAAATAAAAAATAAAAATAATTTGTGGACAATTAGAAAAATTTGAAAATAACTTGGTTATTATTTCATTATATATATTTAATTCTCTTAAATATGTTGATAATATTGTGATTATATAAAACATTTATGGGGACTATCACAATGTCTGCAGCTAATTTTCAAGGCATTCAGAAGAAAATACACGTACTCACAAATAGTTATATGAAGCAAATATGGCAAAATAGGAACAATTGTTGAATCAAGGGAATGAATATACAAGTATTCATAATGTATTATTCTTTCAACCTTTCTGGATATTCGGAAAACAAATTTAAATATAAAATTAAGGGAAAATTTAAAAGTTACATTTGAAGTCATATAATTCCATTTAAAGTAATATAATCAGGGGCGCCTGGGTGGCTCAGTTGGTTAAGCATCTGCCTTCGGCTCAGGTCATGATCCCAGGGTCCTGGGATCGAGCCCTACGTCAGGCTCCTTCCAAGCAGGAGCCTGCTTCTCCCTCTCACTCTGTCTGCTGCCCTGCCAACTTGTGTTCTCTCTCTATCTTTGTCAAATAAATAAATAAAATCTTTTTTTAAAAAAAAGGAATATAATTAACAATCCCAGGGTTGACCATTGTCTTTCCAGACCAGATACATAATGGGTTGCATGGCACTGGAGAACCCATTAAAGCCTCCTGAGGGCTCAGACCAGCTCTTCGTGTTCCACTGCCATTGCATCCCTCAGTTCCTGTGATTTATTTCCATTGCCTCCCTGTTCACCCCTCAGGTGCTGCCCCCTTCTCCACCTACTCCATCTTTTGTGGTCCTTGTTTCCCCAAGCGTAATGGGAACAGAGCATAAATTCATCAGGCACACCGATTCTTTGAATCCTGCCTTTAACATACAATTTTAAAAGAACAATTTCTCTCTCTTTGGAAAATTTCTATCTCTGAGAATGCTGTGGACTGAATGCTTCCGTCCTCTCCAAATTCATGTGTTGAAACCCTAATCCCCAAAGCGATGGCATTTGGAGATGAAGCCTTTGAGAGGTAATTAGGTCATGAGAGTGAAGCCCTCATGATGGGATTAGTCTGTGTATCCATCTGTCTGTCTGCCTGCCTGCCTGTCTTTCTGCCTCCCCCCCACACACACACAAAACTCTAAGGCAGCTGTCTACAAGACTTCTTGTAGAAGCCAAGAGACAGGCGAACAGGCTTCTGGCAAATCTTGAACTTTCTAGCCTCTGGAACCATGAGGAATAAATCTTGTTGTTTAAGCTACCCAGTCCATGATAGTTTTGTTACAGCAGCCCAAAGGGATTAAGACAAAGGATTTCCAGGTTGAGAAATTCCCATTCTTCCAACTCTCCACTTCACACACATAATGAGCACATTTTCCCTCCCCTCATCCCCCCAAGAAGTTTAATAGGTTGGAAGTTCTTTTGCTAGGATTTCTGTACATCCTCTTGATGTTTTCCTTTGTTTTACCTGGTAAGGGACAGGTGTGTCATACTCTGACACATAGAAAGCCAAGGACGCATTAAACATGGCCTATTTGGGTGACTTGGGAACAAAATACACAAAAGCAACATATGTTTTTATAAAGGATTTCTAACGGCCTTGGGCACCACTAATCCTAAAAGAAAGCATATCTGGTCCTCTATGAGAATTCAAATTTCTTAATTTCTTTGCCACTTAGTGGTTGGTAACATTTCCAAAGAATAATTTTACTTCTTTCATTTTAAATTGATTTCTCTGTTTAGCAAGACTGAGCTTTTTGAGAGCTTTGAGACAAAGAATTCATTTTATCTTACTTTATTTATTCAATGTCTACAAGACCCTCTCAGTCAATGATTCACCTTTGCTATCCATTAGACAACTTTCTAGGCTCTTCCCTGACCTGTAGTGTCCTATATAATATTGTTGTAATATTGTAGCACTTTTAGTTAGTCTTATATGAAATGTTTTTGTCATTTGCCACTTTTGGTCTTTCTGTCATTTTTAAACTCTGAACTTCACTCTGTAATTTCTCAGCTTCTGTTTTGTACTTGACATTTATTATGTGCCCTTAATTACTTTTTGCACTTTGGGGTTGATCCATGTTGGTCTTTTCTAATTCTACTATATTGATTGCTGTACAGCAAGGCTCTTCCCCTCCAAGAACATTATTTGTCTTTAAACTATATTCTTTCTTTCCAGTGCTGAAAACCACTGAATTTTTTTCTACTTGTCCTTTTCAAGAAATCTCAGGCTATCCCTAGTTGTGGCAACTGAAATCTATTCACTAGAATCATAATTACTTTTCTCTCATCATTAACTCTGTACTCAAGTTTGAAAAAGAAACCACAAAGAGAAAAAGAAAGAAAGAAAGAAAGAAAGAAAGAAAGAAAGAAAGAAAGAAAGAAAGAAAGAAAGAAAGAAAGAAAGAAAGAAAGAAAGAAAGGAAGGAAGAAAGAAAGAAAGAAAAAGAAAAAGAAAAAGAGAAAGAAAGAAAGAAAGAAAGAAAGAAAGAAAGAAAGAAAGAAAGAAAGAAAGAAAGAAAGAAAGAAAGAAAGAAATGACAATGACAAAAGGTGGAAAATACATGTCAAGAGCAGAAAAGACATTTACAGGAGAATATTCAGGAAGCAACAGACATAATAATTAACAAAGATACAAGAAAGAAGAAAGAAGAATGGTTTCCTAAAGCATTATAAAATGGGAACTACAAAGTTAAAAATAAACATTTTAATCTTATAAAAGTAAGAATAAATAACTTTAATGTCTAGTGTGCAAGATTACAAAAGCACCATTAAGAATGCCATCATTTGTGAAATACAGGCTACCATCTTCTAGTATATAAACTTCTGCAACAGTCTCCCCATTGGTCTCATTCTCTCCAGTATTCTCTCCCTCTGGTCTGTTTTCTTGAATGCCACCAGAGTCATTGTCTTAAAATGCATATCAAATCACTTCTCTGTTGGAAAACCTTTCAATGGCTCTCTATTCCATCTATAATAAAGCCCAAATGTTTCTATATGTCAGGACTCTGTTTACTTTTCTAACGTCATTTCTACCATTTCTCCTTCTTCCCAAGATTTGTATACTCTAGATGAAGCATTCCTTATGATCCTCCTCTGAGCTTCTGTATATGCTTTTTTCCCCTGCCCAGAATGCTTCTTCCTGCCCAGCTCCTTTTAGTCCATCCAGTGCTTAATCATCCTTCATGTAGATGCATCTGCCTATCTGGCTCCTTAACTAAAAGCTAAGTACCCCCTTCTGTGTACTATCATGGTTCCCTGTTATTTCTCCTATCATGGCATATTACTGTGTTATATCATCTTGTTTACTTGTCTGCATCACATGCTAGTCAGCAAACAATGTGATGGCAATGGTAACATTTATCTTTTTCTTGCCCTGGCATTCTAGCACTTAGCACAGAACATGACCTCTAATGATACTTGATAAATACTTTATTGGATCGATGTTGTACAAATATTTGGGTGATAGGATTGTCTAGTAACCCAAGGCTTAATGTGAACCCCTACTTCCAATGCTTGTTGAACATCTTTCTAGACTAAGTATTGGCAACCTTCAGCATGTATATTAAATAAGGATCATTAGTAAATTACCTTTAGCATGTGGGACAATTGCTGCCTCTATTATCTCTTTCCTACCAACTATAAGGGCTTGTAGTTGGTACAAGCCACCCATGTTGTCCAAAATTCAGCAGCTGGTGTTCTCATAGCACCCATCTAGCCCCCTCCACCTGTTCAGAGGTAGTCACTCAGCTGCTATAATATCCCTTGTCCCATTCCACTGAAGAGGCAGAATTGCCTAGTAAATGGCATCTCCCACCATTGTTATCCTGCCAGTAGGACAGATCAAGCATTTTAGCATCCCTTCCAAAGGCTGCCATTATGTAATGCCTCAGTCTACTTTTCTGTCTTAGTAAATCTAGTAAAATAAGGAAAACTAAATTTCTTTGGGATGAGTTAGTAGCTTATAGAATCTCGGATCACCATTCTTGTCATAGTGCTGTGGAAACTGTAGATTTTAGACACGGAGAAAAAGTGGGTTGAAACTACACCAACATCTTCTAGAAGTTTCTGAAACCAAAGACTACTTTAATTCAATATATTCTGCTTGATTTTTCAAAAATGTTCTTCCTTTCTCTTTAAAAATTTCTTCTGAAAGTGTAGGAAATGACCTAAGGGTACATTATATAAAGAGAAACTGAGTTGAATCAGGTTTAAAATGCTTACATATCCAGAGGCACCTGGTGGCTCAGTCGGTTAAGCATCCCACTCTTGATTTCAGCTCAGGTCCTGATCTCAGGGTTGTGAGATCGAGCCATGCATCAGCTCCACGTTGGGCATGGAGCCTGCTTAAGATTCTCTCTCTCTCCCTCTCCCTCTGCCCCTCCCCTCTTCCTCTCTAAAAAACAACAAAAAGGTTTCCATATCCAAATTTGCCCATTAAAGTAAGATCAAATTTTTGAAGATCAAATTTTTTAAGAGAAAAATTCCTAAGAAAAAGTATACTGATGTCAGAAGTAGAAATAATAGTACTCGCTTGATTTTGCAAGAAATGACATTTTTAATGTCAGGAAAAGGGAATAAAAAGTAAAGCTTTTGAAAGGACAGATCCAAATCAAATATACTTTCCATAGGTTTATTAACAGAAAAGAAAAATAATTAAAAATGATGTTTGCTACTGACCACAGTAAGGGTATCATTGAAAAAGTATTTTCATTCCTCTTACCATGAAGAGCAGAGAGTATACTGCTACCAAAAAAAGAAAGAAAAAGAAAAAGTGAAACTTCTTGTCAAGGATACCATAAAAGTAAAACAAAGCACTATCCAAAATATAGGTAGTTTATTGGTGAGTGTGATTTAAAATCAAATGCTTTCTGAGTTAAAAAATGCGGGATAATCAACATGTCAGTGTTAAAATGGGCCATCAATTTTCAAAAAAGGCATCAATGGAAATAAACTGTGAAAAACCAATTTTGGACTGTCCTAAATCTAAAACAACCTTAGTTCTCAAATGTATCTGTTCATCTGCTTCTTTTTATTTTTGACTATAAACTTGCTGACAGATGTTGTGGCTCATAATTGTCAATCAAATTTCTTTCTATCTTCTTCATTTACCCAGTAATCACTCATAGTCATACCCCCTGATTTTACTGCTACACACAAACTAAAATTCAGTATGTTACCAGTGACCTTAACATTTTCCAGTGTCTCCTCCCTGTTTCCGTCAGACATCATAACCAGCAACTAACTCTTAAAATTTTCCCCAGACCAGCACTGACAACCCACAAATCTATCCTATGACTCTGTCCAAATAGGCTTCAGCCAATGAAAGTGAGTCAGAAGTGAAAGCACATACCTGGGCCAGCAATCAAAAGGTTGGGCATCTATTAAATTTAGGAAATGTAAGATCATTTCCTGCCTAGGGGCTAGAATATTTTATGTCTGAGGCCCTAAATATCACAAAGGACATATTACAACTTTACCAAGATATGTTACACAAAATAGTAACATGGAAAGATGCCTCCCAAACTGGCTTCCGTGATCAATAAGTGTAGAAGCAGCTAAGTAATACAGTTTTTCTCTTGGAGACTCAGAAAGTACATTAGCATATTAAAAGATAAAAGAAGTCTGGCCATAAAGAAACCTGTTTAGCTTTGTTTAACCTGGTATTTTCTAAATCTTTTTGACCACTGAATACCTGTTAAGATCCCAGAGAATTGGTAATCTCAAGGAAAAGGCTTAAGGAAAAGCTGACCTGACCAGCCATTCATATTTGCTGGGTTTTTTTGATCCCCTAGGGCTACCCCGTAAGTCCAGCATTAGTCATAGGATGTCCTACAGCAGTGCTTCTTAAACTTGTATGTGCATGCATCTCACTGGGAATCTTGTAAAATTGTAGATTCTGACTCAGTAGGTCTGAGGTGGGGCTGGAGAGTCTGCATTGCTAACAAGGCTTCAGGTGATGCTGATGCTGCTGGTCTCTGTCACATGTTGAGTAGCAAGGCTTTACAGAATCACTGCAGTAGGAAGATCATCATGTCTCCAGTCTCTTTATCTTATCCTTCCTAATAATAAATCCTCCTAAAATATTACTTTCAGGGTGCCTGGCTGACTCAGTGAGTGGAGCATGGAACTGCTGATCTCAAGGCTCAGTTTGAGCCCCACATTGGGTGTAGACATGACTTAAAAATAAAGTCCTTATGGGGCACTTGGGTGGGTTAGTTAAGCGTCCAACTTGTGATTTCAGCTCAGGTCACGATCTCATGGGTCGTGAGATCAAGCCTGGCATCAGCTCCACACTCAGCAGGGAAAGATTCTCTCTCTCTCCCTCGCCCTCTGCCCCTCCCTCCCACTCAGAGGCTCTCTCTCCCTCTCTAGATATAAATAAATCTTTAAAAAATAAAACCTTTATAATAAATAAATAAATATTACTTTCAATATGTATCACTTTGCTGGTCAAAAAATTTTAGCGGTCCCCCATTCCCTTCAACATTAGTAACTCAACAGTAGACATTTATTGAACCTTTACTGTGTGCTAAATAGATACAGAGCCCCTGACTTTATACAGTTGAGTACCAAGTTGGTGAGTAAGAAACAATGAGCAGAATGCTAGGAGCCAAAACAAGAAGGGAAGAGCTACTTTCTTGAGACCTCAATTTCCTTATCTGTAAAATAAAGGGTTAAACCAGACCAGTGGTATTTAATCCTCCATGTATATTGCAGTCACTGACATCATCCTATTACAGTCTCAGCCCAGACCAATGAAATACAGACTGTCAGTACCACCTTCAATAGGGAATGGGTAGTTCTTAAAAGCTCCCAAGTGATCCTAAGGGGCAACCAAGTTTCAGAACCACTGGCCTAAATGATTCCCGAAGTGCTGTCCAACTATCAGATTCACCTGGAAACTTGTTAGAATGAGAAGTCTCAGGCCTCACCCCATATGTACTGAGTCAGAAACTCTGGCGAGAAGGTAACAAAACCTGGGTTGTGGTTTTTTGGTTTTGGTTTTGTTTTTACAGACTTATTTATTTATTTTTAGAGAGAGAGAGAGACAGAGAGAGTAGGGGGAGGAGCAAAGGCAGAGAATCTTCAAGCAGACTCCTCCTCACTGAGCAGGAGCCCAACACAGGACTCGGTCTCACAACCCATGAGGTCATGAGCTCCCTGAAACGAACAGTCAGTCGCCTAACCAAGCCACCCAGGCGCCGCAGAAACCTGGGTTTTAACCAGCTCTCCAGGTGATTATGATATACTTTGAAAACTACTGGATTAGACAATCAGTCAATTTCCCTCTGGGTCTAAAATAGTATCATTTTTGGACCTCGAACAACCTTTTCAAGGATGTTTGTTACCGGGTCTAACAGACCAACAGTATAAACTCTTCCCAGATTTAAATACCAGCTCTTACACTTAATTGCTGTGCACTCTTAAGGAATTATTTTAGCTGTCTGTGTTTCAGGCTCTCATCTATAAAATGAGGATAATAATAGCACCTATTCTCACAGAATTGCTATGAAAATTAAATGATTTCCTGTATGTAACTCATTTAGCAGAATGCCTGAGATGTATTTCAGGTCGTTACTCAATCTTCACTCTCCCGGCCACTCTATCCAAAATAGCAACCCACTCCTACCATTCCCTTTTCCCCTCCCGTGATTTATTTTTCTCCTTTGCAATTATTACTCTCTAACACATAACATATTTCACTTATTGCTTTGTTTATTATCTGTCTTCTCCCACTAGGATGTAAGTTCTATAAAATCAAGGATTTTTGTCCATTTTGCTAAGAGCTGTATCCCCAGGGTCTAGTACAGGGTCTGGCACATTGGAAGTACTCAATTGGCGGGATAAAGGAATGAATAAATGTTAACAATTATCAATATTAATATTATAGCAATCCAAATTTTTCTTATTGAAACCCCCAATAGCCTATACTTCCTGTTTACTCTTCCAAATTGTGCTTATGCCTTATTACATGCTTTATTCAAATTCTGTCCCATACCTAACAATGCTCTTTTATTTAACTTCTGTTCATTTTAGGCCCTGCTCAAGTTCTATTTCTTTAATATTCCTTGACAATTCTGATGACTACTGTCTACAGTGTTACTGTCTATACTATACAATTTAACACTTACTTATCTTAATTACCAATAGAAAGAGTAACTTTACTGAAATTTAAATTTACTGAAAGAGGATGCATCCGTCATGCAATAAGCATTCATGAAAACTTAGAGAGGAGGGAGTCTTCAAAGGAATCATGGGAAAACTTACCATTATTTTGCCATGTAGTCCTCAAATAACAAAAACAGTGCTCTGGGTTTTACAAAGTACCTTTAAATACATCAGTCTCGTTTTGACTAGATGATTTCAAAGACTATGTCTCTTGTTGTCAAATTTTCAAAATATTTTCAAGTATGGGCAGACCATTTTCTTGAAGTAAAGATTAAGAATAAATCATGAAAGTCAAAATTGAAGCAGAGAATGACCCAAGAAGTTGCTGAGTTCAGGGAATGCAAATTAGTGTCTGTCTTGCCCCCAGTCCTCCTGTCAGCTAGGTCTGGAAGAGGCCCACCATCATCCCCAATGTGGCCTTCTAGGCAGCCATTACCAATTGATCAGACCTAGCAGACAAGAGGACACCTATTTCCATCCTAACTTAGTCTAACCCTCTTGGTTCTAAAAGCAAAGCAAACTGATGCTAAGAAATTTAAAATGACTTGTCCAGGCACATACGTGGTAGCAGACCAAGACCAGACCCAGCCTCCCGACTCCTCTCCAGGATTCCCCCCACTGACCCTCTCATTTATTTCTGAAATGCAGTATTTAGGTTTCCATTCTAAAGCAATCAAAACACAGACAGCAAACCTTTGACAGAGAGTTTTCATATTAATGCTCATGAATATAACCTGGAAATGAAAAATGACAGTTTTGAGTCAAGTGATAGAGCTGGTTAGTCTGTTATTTTTCAGTTGGGTTTATTTACTTAAGCCTAGAATGTGTCATGACTGGAAATAGACAAAACAGATTATTTTAATTCCACTGTCCTAGAAAAAGAAAAGGGAAATAGTTTTCATTAAAGAACTGGGCTCAAATCCAGTCCCAAAATAACTTATACTACTGAATCAACTTTTTAAAGGTGACATTTCTCTCATTAATGGCAATGCATTATTATAAGTATAGCTTAATCACTAAATTAAAATTACAAGAAAAATGTATTTAAAGGAATATGAAAAAAAGAGATAATGGAGAAAAATAAACCTCTATTTTAATATCGATAATGACCATTTCCTCATCACAGAAAATATGCTCACATTTTAGAATTATAATTTTCCAGATTCTCTCCCTAAAGCACAGGTTCCAAATATTGCAATCATCTTTGCAACTCAGTTGGAATGAAACTGACTTGTCAAATTTTACCTAGCCAATTGATAATTCTGTCTTGATTAACCCTCATTTTTAGGTATACTATAGTTGCAGCTGATTTGGAGGGAGAAACCATCATCTAACACAGTTAGAAATTGCCTCTGGCACTGTCTGCTTTACCCAAGGAAACCAGGATAACTGGTAGTTCTGTTACTTTGCAGAGTTAATCCATTTTAGCAACTATGTTACTTAGTTGCAAGGTACCCGCAGTTGGTCCCATAGTCTATCCTTCCACCCTAAGAAAGTGAGTCCGACTCATATTTGATGGTAGGATGAGGAAAGGAGCAAATATACAGAGTCTCTTCTCTTCAACGTGGACTCTGCCACCACACCAGAGGGGGAGAAGTATATGCTGAAACACACGGAGGAAGGCCAAAGCCTGTACTGCGCCTGCTCCACAAAAAAGGCAGTCAGTTCGAGAGTTGTCCTAGGGTCTAGATATACACAGGGACAATCCCAATGGGCCTCAGAGAAATCTAGCCGCAAACTAATGCTTGCTAAGAGCACCCTGGAAAGCTAGAGTGATTTTCACCTCAACCCCCCTTGTCAACTGAGATCACTGGTGGTCCATGAATTTAGTCAAAACAAGAATGAAACTGAGAAAGAAACAAGAAAGAAAGAGCTCTGGTCAGACCCCATCATGGTAGCCCAGGCATGGATCCTGAAGGCAAACAGGATAGACAAGACAAATCATGACTTCTAGAAAGCAGAACAGTAGTTCCCGAGACATGTTTGTGAAATACTGGGGCACTCTGCTTTCTGGCTTAGGCATTCCAAAAATTCAGAAATCACTTCCCCTGAAGCACATTATTGAATTGTTTTTTGCAATTAACCCTGTTACACATCTGGAAAAGGGGACAAGTACCCTACCCAACTTAGAAGAAATTGGTTTCTAAGACAACCCATTCACAACATGGAAAATCCTTTAAGACACTGCTATTTATATAATTAAAATCCAAATTCCTTGAAAATTTACTGTATCCTGGCTAATCTAATACAGTGAGCCGAGAATAAATTTGAGTTAGAAACACTTGCCTTGTTATTAGTTTTGTCATTCCTAGCTCTGTGACCAGGAGCAAATTACTATCGTTGAGTTCTTGTTTTCTCTTTTATAAAATAATCATAACAAAATGTATTTCACAGCTTAGTTCTGAAGATTACATGGAAAACGTTGGAAAAGGCATAAAAATGCCTGGCCCATGAGAGAAACTAAGTAAATAATTTTCTTCCCCCATTTCCTTTTTTCTTATAAAGAAGATACCCATGTTAAAATGCTTTTGAATGCCGTATATGGTTTAAAAATTAAGTAACAAGAGAGGAGAGGCACCTGGGTGGCTCAGTCAGTTAAGCATCCAACTCCTGATTTCAGATCAGGGTGGTGGGTTTGAGCCCCACATCAGGCTCCACACTTGATGAAGAGTCTGCTTGAGATTCTCTCTCTCTCTCGCTCTCCCTCTGCCCCTCCCCCTGCTCGTGTGTTCACGCACACATTCTCTCTCTCTCTCTCTCAAATAAATCAATAAATCTTTTTTTAAATTTTATAAAATAAAAAATTAAGGGAGCGCCTGGGTGGTTCCGTTGGTTAAGCGACTGCCTTCAGCTCAGGTCATGATCCTGGAGTCCCGGGATTGAGTCCCACATCGGGCTCCCTGCTCGGCGGGGAGTCTGCTTCTCCCTCTGACCCTCTTCCCTCTCGTGCTCTCTATCTCTCATTCTCTCTCTCTCAAATAAATAAACAAAAAATCTTTAAAAAATAAAATTAAATAAATAAGTAAGTAAGTAACATGCCAATGTTAAGTCTATGAATTATAATTTATATAATTAATTTGAAGTAGCTACTATTCATATATGTAATTACATATAAAATTTCAATGAGTAACTTTGCAGTCCTCTAGCTGAAAAATTCAAATTGGTAGCATAATCTGGATCCCTTTTCCCAGAAATATACTGCAACTTTATTTTTATTCCAGTCAATCTCACTATGTTAGAAGAGAAAGAGGAAGATCCACCCCTATTCAGTTGGATAATAGCAGTATTTTATGGCCTCTTTTCCATGGAGTACTCTTCTTTTGTGTTAGATTAACACGCGCCTCTCAAAATATTTCTGCTAACCTGTCTTCCAGAGCCTGCTTGTGGGCTTCTGATATTACAAATATAGCAAGGCAGTGTTAGGAGCAAATATGTATAGTCCTGCAAAAAAAAATTAATAAAAAGAGGGGAAGCAAGACATGTTGATGCATCTAAGAGAATAAGCAGTAACAGTCTCATGGCCAAGAACAACAGCAGGCTTGTCCATCTGTCCATCATGAAACTGAGTTGTGCCCACTAGTTATCAACAGGAGGTGGCCATGTGGGCATCACACTAAAATAGAAATTCTGTCATCAGAAAGACAAGGTGAGGAGGGAAGAAAAGGATTAACTGTTTCAGAGTCAATTTCTGGATGAGCATGATGAATACAAAGATTTGTTGCATGTTTCTTATTCACAGACTATGAAATCTTTTAATCATTCATTCAAGATTTTCTGGGTGCTTTCTAGAAGCCAGACACTATGCTAGCCACTATGGATCCAAAGAATAATTTCCTGGGGTGCCGGGCTGGCTCATTTGGTAGAGCATGTGACTCTTGATTTTGGGGTCATGAATTTGAGCCCCATGTGGGGTGTAAAATTTTTTTTTAATTGATAGGGAATATTTCCTTCTTTTGGGAAGTCTGTTTCACAAGAGAGAGAAATAAACAAAAAATCATAATACAGAAAGATGACAGCCAATGTGTATACACTATGCGGTGAGAACCCAAAGAAAAACGTCATTAACTCTGCAAAAATACGCCAACTTTACAAATTTGTGAGTCATCTTGGCACAGGGGCTATGCTCATCTCTGTAATATTTCAGTGTTATTATATGTGCTATAGATGTGAGGTCAGCCAGAGAAGTAGAATAGAAAATCTGCGAACAAACAGATGGGTCTTGATCAACCCTGTTTGCCTTAGGCTGGAAGAAAAAGTGTTATTGCCTTTACCTCCAGTCCTTTTTTCTTAATTTTTATATGATTTTTAATCTTATCAACTCAATCTAAACATGTCCATCTCTGTTTTCTCTAAGTATGTTTGAGAGTGTGACCACTGGACAACAGACAGATACAGATATGGCTAATGATGTAGGTCTAGATCTAGATGCATTGGTCGATGTAGAGGTAAATGCAGAATAGCACCTTGGCTTCTGGAAATATGAGTTACAATATAATTCTTAAATTTTACAATAAAACATTTTATTTAAGGCAATTTCTAACAGAAGAGTGACTCTCAGGCATAGCATTTATTGGCATTTAGCAAAATTAATGTTAATACAAATAAATCCTCAGTGTGCTTTAAGGCCTACTATAAAGGCTTCCTTTCAATCGAATTGAATTGAATGAGGAGTGAATTGAGGCACTCCCATTTAAGCTCACGTAGAAATTCTGAGTCAGCTGTCAGCCTGAAAATCCTATTTAAATGTTTGCTGGCTTTGTTGCTAACACATGCACTTGAAAACATAAAATTCACATCAGTTTCACATCAGGCGAAATTTATTTTTCCTCTCTGAGGCTATTTTTGGTGCTAGATTATTTGCCCTTTGGTTATCTCTGGCATTGGCATTCCTCTTTGTTGTTCCTGAGGCCATACACTGCCTAGAGCTACATGCATAAAAATACTGGTGTTCCCCTCCATGCCCCCTCCCCCAGTGGCACATTCTGGAAACGCAGCATGAGGCATTAATTAGCACCAGGTACTAGCACCAGGCTCCCCCAGAGTCCGGGTCCTCCTTGAAGAACCCACTCCAGAGAATAACAGCCACCCCCCTCCATGCCTCTGTCCTGATGTCCTGTCCGGGAGGCCACCAAAACTGAAATGCCCTATCCCCTGACAAACTCAAAAGAACAAAGTCACATCGTTACTGATATAGATCAACCTGACAAACACAAAAGTCTTAAAGTTTATCTCTAATCTCAACTTCAGTCACCTAATTAGCCTTTGTGACATGCCAAAATTTCATTTGTACCTTACTTGTATATCATAAAAACTAGAGTGCCCATATAGAGATATTTGTTTCACATCTGTCAATTCTGTGTAAGTAATTCTTGGTCATTGTTCTTGATGTGCTTCTCTTATTATGACACCTAGCACAGTTTCACAGGTAATTTTGTTTATGGAATATTTTGTACTGATGGGGGTGGTGGTGGTGATCCTGCAGCGTCTCTGCTCTACTTTAACAAGAGTACACGTGTTTGTCCTCTGAACGGACAAGTTCTTGCCAGGATCTGTACTATTTCCTATGACTTTCGCTACAGATTTCTAATCATCATAGTTTGTTTGTTTTTTCATTTATTACATGTTAAAACTTCCCCCAAAATGGGATTAAAAAATAAAAAGTAAATGTCCTTACAGAGTGAGCTGAGTAATGACTCAAGCCCAAGGAGTTTGACTTACAAATGCTATAGAGAAAGTCATTTATTAATTTACAATCTAAGGCCTGGAGGCTACTTGACATCCAATGGAGGCCAACAGAAGCATCGATTAATGGAAGTGAAAAAAGTGGGTGTTACGGTGAATGAAAGGGTTTCTTTCTGATGGTGGAAGTTGTGATGTCTCTTCTAGATTATCAGTAGCCAATATTCAGAGAAGAGAGATAAATATTAAATGAGCAATGTGGTAAAGGACTAGGCAACACTCAAAGTACAAGTGCATCATGGCTCTAGGAGTCCAGGAGCATGCCAATCGTATAGCTCTGAGAAATTATTTTCCTTAAAGCATTGTTAGACATGGTAGCAATGCTTTGCTCTTGGCTCACATAAACTAATTTAAACTACAATGTAGCTGAAGAAAAATATAGCCCTAGTAGTTCTATTTCAACCACACTCAACCATTTGCAACACACTTCTGATTTAAAATTTGTGAACAATCATAACCACCACCATTTCTTCAGCATATACATACTACCTCTCAGGCCCTGTGCCAATTTAATCTCACAGACCTTGGTCTGTAAGATAATCACTGTTATTCTCTTTTACAGATGAGCAAACTGGCCTAAAAGACGAAAGTTATCTGCCCCAGACACGAGTATGTTAGGACCACTGTATGTCTGCATAAAAGAAAATGTCCTGTGACTTGGCTATTCCCCAGTTCTCAAACTTGAGGAACAACTATAATCCCCACTCACAGGGCAGAGTCTCTGGATGCACAATCCCCAGGAACAGGTTCATGGGACTAGGGGTTCCTGTCGGTGGCCAGCCACATACTACAATGCATTTACAGCCTTCAGGAACCTATATAGATTTAGACACATTCTTGCGCCCTTTTTAAGCATCTTGTTAGATCTTTAGATCTTATTTTTAATAACCCTTTTGATCTTTCCAAAATACTCAGCCAAATATCAAAGCTGTGGCTTACCTTTAAGCTACACATTCTAGATCTTCCACTTTAATTTGTACTCAGGCAACATTTTACTTTTTTTTCATAGCTAGGAATAGATTTTCCTTCATGAAGGAATAAAATGTGTCCTTAAGGAAAACAGTATTCATTTTCAATAAACATTTACTAAGTAACTACCTTTTCAAAAGTAAAAGACTAGGCCTGAAGAGGGTAAAAAAGTTGGATAAGACCTGGTCTGTGCCTGCCAGGGGCTTAAAACTTAACTATGGAGATAGAAATAGTAGGAATCAGGGTTAAAATTTGAAGTGGAGCCCGATGGTCCCTCTCCAAGGAACAAGTGACAGTGTGTTGCTTCTCTAAGGAGCAAGCTCTAGCTGTGTCACAATATGAGCAAGGGAGCTGAAAATAATAATCCTCTAAAGTAAAGGTTAACGATTCTGGTTCTAGCCATAACTCTTCAGGTAGGGGCAATGACACAGGAAAAAGGGAGCCGTTTCAGAAGTGACTTGAATATGCCTGGGGATCTTGCTTTTACAAACTACCTAGCCCCTGCTCCCCACACCTGCCCCAGAATCCCTGCTATCAGGAGGCCCCAGGCACAGAGGAGAGGGTGTCCTGCGTCTCAGAGGTCTTGAGATAGGAAAAGTTGGAGAACCGAAATGTCTAACATGCTGCGGTTTTTCAGGTGAGGCCCCTAATGACACCACAGTGTACATTCATTTCTCTATTGTCCTTATTAAATATTGAACAAATAACATGTTACACAAAAGTCCCGAGCAAGAAGGACTTAATTGGAGTAGGTGATTACCTTCGTCACTCATTAAGAGGCTGTCTCTTCAGGAGGATGCCTGAAGCACTGCAAAGTTGAGTTGCTTAGAAAGGAGTCTGTGATAAAAACAAGTATGAAGATAATTATCTAAAGCAAGTGGTTTTAACTTATTAAAAAACCTACATTTGGAGAATACTCTCACAACCATAATTTACACTCCCTAAAAACCTGGAGAATTAGCCTAATTCTCTTCTAACACATAAAATACTGCAGGTATCTACTCTCTTTGAAGGAAACTGTGTTCTCCTCGTTACTGCTGAAATAAAATTCTCCCTGCCACAGCCTCATAAATCTCAGTCCTTATTTTTGTTAGCTACTCTCACACTTCCCAGCCACCTGTAAGACATATCCCTAACCAGTTGATTTCTCTATCCTGTCTTCCACTTTTATGCACCTTTTTTTCAACACTCCCATTTATGTTTTTATGTTTAGCTGCCATGCTGGTCAACAAATTGTTTGTAGTAGGTGGCATTTTTCTTTTGAGTTTAGTTTTTCTTTCCCTAATTTTAGGCTATTGATTATACAACATTATTATGTTGTATATTAATATTAATGATTATATTAATGATTATATTAATATAATATATAATATATAATGATTATATTATTAATATAATATACAAACAATATTAATGATTATACAACACATAACTCACCGTGAAAACTTGTTACAAAAAAGCATTTTTTAATGAAAGGGAAAAGTTAATTTTACCAGGTAGAAATCACTACTAAAATTTGGTCATTTTTCCTGTCTGTCCTTTTTCTATGTATGTCTCTTAACTTTTTATTTTGAAATAATTTTAGACTTACAGAAAAGATGCAAAAATAGTACAGACAGTTCTATATACTCTTCACCCAGCTTCTGCTACTGTTAATATCTTCCATTATACTATAGTATAATTATCAAAATCTTCTATGTATATTTTGACAAGATCTATATACCATTTTTATCTCACATATGGTCATTTTTCTCCAATTGTCTCAATAATGTCCTTTACATAATTTTTCTCTCATCCAGATCCAAGATCACACATTACATGTAGTTGGCATATCTTGTTAGTCCCCTTTATCTCGAACAATTCTTCACACTTTTCTTTTCATGACAATTTTCCAGACGTACCAGAGTAGTTATTTTGAAGAATATGCCTTTGGATCTGTCTAATCGGTTTCCACATGATTAGATTCCGGTTATGCATTTTGGGCAAGACTACTACATAAACCATGTTTTAGCTTTCTCAGTGCATCACATCAGGAATCAAATCTCAGTGTTTCTGTCACAGGTGATACCAACTTCGAGCACCCTGTAAGGTGGTGTCAGTCAGGTTTCCCCTCTATAGACTACCATTTCTCACTTTGCAATTAAGTAATCTCTGCAGAGGTATTCTGATTACTTATATTATATATTTTATATATATTACATATATATATATGCCATTCTTCTTCAGACTTTTATCATCCATTGATTATTCTTCTGAGTCAATTGTTTCCACAGTGGTTCCAAAATAGTGATTATTTTCTGCTTCCATTATTCCTTCTATGTCTATTAGTTGATGTAGCCATTCCTTTCTCTTAAAGTTCTCCTTGATTCATATTTGTATTCCCATAAGTATGTCCAAATTCAAGACATTTCAAGTTATTTTTAAGTTTATATTTTTAAATGTTATCACATTTTTAAAAATTTTAGTCTCAATGTTACATGTTAAGAAGCCCAGAACTGACATTTCATATTGCTCCATTTAACCCTTTTCCTACTTCATAAAACTTTGTTTGAAATTTCTAAGTCTTGCTTCAAACTTCTAATTATAATCCAAGACTAACCCTGCCTCATGACAGTGCTACCTAATTAGTCCTGGAACATGTCTAACTCCTATCCAAGATTCTTGTTAATATATCTCTGGTTTATACAAACTAATTCTCATTTTTATCACGTTTCATTCATCACACGGTGGAGAATAAGGAAGACTTGGCCCAATACTATAATTTAAGGACCAAGAACCTTCTATTCCACTAGTTCAATTTTGTGTTCAGACAAGAATCAAAATGTAACCCTCAGAAAATGGATTGATTCAATAACCTCAGTGGAAAAAAAAAATGCTTAGGATGTTAACTCTCTGAAATTCAATAATCTTTTAAAATGTGTTTACTATTAAGCAACTAAACAATTAAAAGCTCATTCATAGTTCTATAATGGGTTTGTCAAGCCCTGCCATGTTCCCCATCTTTTGCATCCTTCCCCTCCTAAAAGCTATGGCTGCAATCTTAGGCCCAGCCTGGTTTCTAGAAGCAATCCTGATTTTAGACAGGTGAAATTTAGCCAGCCTCTCTAGAATTGACATCAAATTAAACATGCTCTCTTTTCTTAACTTTTACTTTAGATTCAGAGGTTCGGCTCTTGACTTCTTGACCAAATTTCCCCATCTTGAACGAACAGTTGTCCTTCCCTATCTGTTGACCAACCCCCTGCCTAGATCTTTAAATATCAGTGTAAATGAAAATTCTCCAGCATCTTGCTCTTCCTTCTTGTTCATATAACTCTGCCACTACATGTTGAATTACTCTATCTCACATCCAACACCTGTGATCTTTCGCATTTATTCAACAAACATTTATGAAGTACCTCTTCTATGTCAAGTATTTTGCTAAACACATGTGCAGATAGTAGCGCTTTAAAATAAAAGGGTGTACTTTAACTCCTGAACTTAAGGAACTGTATTCCTCTGAGGGCAACAAACAGTAAGAGGGTTCACAAAGAAACAAGCATGTAATTACAAGGTATAAAAAGTATAAGGAAACAAAAGGAAATAATGGTGTTTAATCAGAGAAAGTGTCTCTGAGAAATTAACATTGAGGATGAAGATTTGAAGGATGAAAGAGTACTAGCCATGAAAAGCACTGGAAAGAGCATTTCAGGCCAAAGTACAACAAGTGTGAATACCCTAAAAAGCTTAGGGAGTTGGAGGAGCTAAATGGAAGCCAGTGGGGCTGGAATATTGAGGGAAGAGGAGAAATGCTTACCTGAGAAAGGAGAGGGAGATCATGCAAACCCTTGTGGGCCATGGAAAGGACTTTAGATTATAATATAATTCTAATGAGAAGCTATTGAAGGCTTCTAGGTAGGAAAACCACACGATTTTCATTTTTAAAAGATTACTCTGGCAAGTTGAAAACAGGCTTTCAAACAGAAACATGGACACAAACATCCATAGCACCATTTCTCATAATAGTCAAAGTGGAAGCAACCTAAATGTCCATCAAAAATGAATGAATAAACAATATATAATATATCCATACAAGGGAATATTATTCAGCCATAAAAAATGAAGCACCAATACATGTTACATCATGGATGAACCTTGAAAACATTATGCCTAGTGAAAGAAGCCAGACATAAAAGGTCATAAATGTACAATCCTATTTATATGAAAGTCTAGAATAGGCAAATTCATAGAAACAGAAAGTAGACCAGTGGTTTCCATAACTGCACTAGAACAGTGACAGTAGCAATGGTGGAAAGGGGAAAGATCCACTGCATATTTTAGAAGTAAAATTGACAGGATTCGCTGATGTCAGGAACCAAGGTGGAGAGAGGGAGGCAGGGAAGACAGGAAGAAGGGAGAGAGGGACCTAGAAGTATTCAGAAGCATGAGACCTAGAGGATGAACACGTTTTAAGAAGAAATCAAGACCTCAACTTTGGACCTGGTAACCCTGAGATGTCCCCAACCCCATCTGGACTACCCTATGTTAAGAAATGTTTACTTTCTAGTATATTACTTTAAATTTCTAGACTTCAGTTTCTTCATCTATAAAACAGGAATACTAATGGTATTTACCTTAGATGGTTGTTCTGAGAATTAAATTATGTAATTGATATAAAGTTCTTAGCACAATTTCTGACACATAATAAATCTTCAATCATTGTTAGAGATTACTATTATTGTTATAATCTTTGTCCTGACTACTATACTTATTCCGTATGCTGCCTCTCTTTTCCTCCTTCTAGCCCCTGCAGAAGCTTGGCCCGCTCTGGTTTTGAACAATCTCAGACTCTCCCAATCTGCTCTGTCTTGCTGCAGCTGAGGCTATAATTGGCCATTTTTGGAGACATATTGAGAGGGGACCTGACTGACTGAAAACCATATTCAGATCCCTTAGCCAGACAAGTACAGTCCTATGGTGGAGAAGGCACACTAGGCTCAAATAATGGCATAACAATTTCCTTATTAAAAGCACCCAATGAATTTTCTTCTAATTTTATTCTTCCTTGGCATCTTCCTGTCCTTAATTTTATTTTCCAAGCTTCCTTTCCCATTGGAAATAAAATGTGCTGACAAACTGACATGAGTATTCTAGACTACTTGGCAGTTAATTTCTTCATAGAGACTTGTAAATTGATGTTCTGGTTTATAATCAGACCCTTGTAAGTTTAGCTAGAAGGAATCAATTTGCTTGGGCCTATTAACCTCTGGGTGACCACATAATAACCCAGTTTCAGAACCTGAAAGCTATGTGTCAGACTCTGGGCAATGATAGTCACTCCGACAATTACACTGTAACACCAGGCTGAAACAGCCATCCAGATTTAAGAATACAATATTTCACAGAGTACTGGTAAATATTCAATGAGTTAATATGTATTAAAGTGTCTGGCACATGTTAGGTTCTCAATAAACATTATGTTTTTATTTATTTATTTTTAAAGATTGTATTTATTTATCTGACAGAGAGAGAAACAGCAAGAGAGGGAACACAAGCAGGGGGAGTGGGAGAGGGAGAAGCAGGCTCCCCGCGGAGCAGGGAGCCCAATGTGGGGCTCGATCCCAGGACCCTGGGATCATGACCCAAGCTGAAGGCAGACGCTTAATGACTGAGCCACCCAGGCACCCCTATGTTTTTATTTTTTATATGCAATATATTACATATTTTTTTATATGCAAAACATATGCAATCCAGTAGGGGGTAAAATCCAAGTTTGAAAAACTTCCAGATGAACTGAAATGAAACCAAATTTTTTTTCCCACTTCATCCCAAACTATTCCTAAGTCTCCCCCTTCTAATTTCCTTTTTTGTGTTTTCTTATTTGTGTAACTACTTTTGCAACTGGCTGTTTTCATAGTTTATCACTCGGTAATGCTTGGAGGCTTAATGCCAATAAAAGCAGTATCTGAAAATAATCTTATATATTCTGAGGAATAATTTACTCACAAGCTCTGTTATCTTGGGCAAGTCACTTAGTCTCTATATATATGACTGTGTCTCGTTAATCAGTAACTGTGCCATGTCTAATATTCATAAACTATATTCACTACTGAATCCTCAGCACTTAGCACAAAGTAGGTGTGATTGCATTTATGTCAATATTGGATGGATGGATGTTAAGACTATATTTTGCTCAAAAATCTGATAAATATGCCCATTTTTTACAATAAAGAAGACAGAAATCAGGCACTAATTACCCATAAAAGTTTAAAGTTCTTGTTTAAAGAAAAATTATTGACAAAAAATCCATTGACTGTTAGTAAAGAACAGACTCTCACGTAGGCTTTCTGTGTGCCAACCTCAATACCATTATGATGGGTGAGTGAGCGAGGGAGTGGATTGACGGATCAGTCAATAAGCAAAATACTTTATACAAATTACGTACAGAAGTATACTTTAAAAATATACTTTTTTAATGCATAAATTTCCTGAGCAGCTTTTTTCATTTGGGTTTTTTTCCCCATCTCAGAATTCCAAGAAAACCTTGCTCACGATAGCTATCCTTCTGTAGTTTCTGTCACTTTTAAGAAATGACACAATTCAGTATTGATTATAATAACAGGATGTAAGAGGAGCTTCCAACTCTTCGATTTTGTAGTGGCATATTTACTTTCTAGAAATTATCTTTAGCTCTCTATCTCACCCGTTCCACATTTGTGACTGTGAAGTAATTATAAATAACTTTCCCATCCCTTTCACTTTTGTTAATAAACAATTTAAAGAATGTAGGGGATTTTTTTTATTTAGATTCAATTAGCCAACATATAGTACATCATTAGTTTCTGATGTAGTGTTCAGTGATTCATCATTTGTGTATAGCACCCTGTGCTCATCACATCACATGCCCTCCTTAATGCCCATCGCCCAGTAACCCAATCCCCCCCCCACCCACCTCCCCTTCCGTAACCCTCAGTTTTTCCCAGAGTCAAGAGTCTCTTATGGTTTGTCTCCCTCTCTGATATCTTCCAATTCAGTTTTCCCTCCCTTCCCCTATGATCTTATGCACTATTTCTTACATTCCACATATGAGTGAAACTGTCTTTCTCTGATTGACTTATTTCACTTAGCATAATCCCCTCCAGTTCCAACCACATCTGTGTAAATGGTAGGTATTCATCCTTTCTGCTGAGTAACATTCCATTGTATATATATGTAGGGGATTTTTAAAACTCAATTTAAATCTATTACTGCTGGTATATAGCAAAAAAACAAACAAACAAAAAAAAAACAGGACAACAATATGAAAATTAGCATACCAAGTCAAGAATGAGAAAACATGCTTGCAGAAGAAGTTTTATTGTCTTTTCTAATAAACCCCATGTTTCCAGGAAAAGTATTAGAACTATATTTCTGTTTTCTTTCTTCTCTTATCCATAGTCACTGTAGCCCAAATAAAATCATATTTTCTAGACGTCAGTTCCCCTCAGTTCAATTTAATTTTAATTTAACAAACATTATTGACTACCTGCTGGGGACCAGCCAGTATACCAGGTTCTTAGGAGTCAAAGATTAATAAGACATATTCTCTATGGGGCGCCTGGGTGGCTCAGTCGTTAAGCGTCTGCCTTCAGCTCAGGTCATGATCCCAGGGTCCTGGGATCAAGCCCCGCATCGGGCTCTCTGCTCCACAGGAAGCCTGCTTCTCCCTCTCCCACTCCCCCTGCTTGTGTTCCCTCTCTCACTGTGTCTCTCTCTGTCAAATAAATAAACAAAAATCTTTAAAAAAAATAAAAAATAAAAAAATAAGACATATTCTCTAAATCATGAAGTTCACAGCTTAATTAGTACATTTTTGTTTGTTTGTTTTTCAAAGCTTCTGTTCCATTCTAATTTCAACCAGAATTGCTCTCCGTTTACCAGTTCTGTGTTTTGGGGGTTGATATAAGATATTACTGCTCTGAGATGTTTAAAAAGTCACTGGTCTAGAGGAAGCAGCAGACATTTAAATAAATACAATACAGTGTTCTACAAGTAATAATTGTATTTTCTCAGCCTGGGTTCCCCAGAATACAGAGCCTAAGACAAAGGAGTGTGATTCAGGGAATAAGAGTTAGGAAAGAGGGAACAAACCAGAGAAGGAAGGAGAGTCAGAAAAAGATTCATTATTGAGTTGACTAGCTACCCATACAGACGGCTGGATACTCAGTCTTATAGAACACCCTGATAACCTACTGGGCAGGGGTTGGGGGGACAGCATTTATACATTACTCTGCTCTCCACTAGTCAAGGTTGTTCCCCCAGGGCAGTAACTCCCCACCAGTCCTGGGTTGCACATGCATGAGTACTGAGCAGAATCCCAGAGGTGTCCCGCGCTACTTCACATCAAGTAAAGAATCCATGGGGGATGCTAGGGGAGGTGGGTGGGGGGGACTAGTGAGAGGTAAAACTGCACAGGCCTGAAGCAGGGCACTGTCAGACTGTTCCTGCATGAAGATGGACAGCATCTTCACAGAAATTGTCACTGCAGTCATGGGCTGGAATAAAAGAGCTAAGAAAATTTGAAGTGGTGCACAAGAAGCATCTGAACAAGCATACATAAGGCAGAGAAGTAGAGCAGAGCAGAGAATGATTAATTCTGCCTGGAAAGGGAAGGGCCAGGAAAAGTTTCACAGGCATACAATTCCTCAGAAAAATTCTTCCAATGGCAAAAGGGGATAGGTATTCCAAACAGAAGGAACAATATATATAAGACACAGAGGTTTGAAACAGCAAGCTGTGTTTGAAGAATTTTAAGAAAAATCAGTATTCCTGGAGGTAAAGTGGCAGCAAAAGTCGTTAGAGATATGGACAAGGCCCAAAACATAATGGATTTGATAAGCCATGTTAAGAGTTTAAATTTTGTAACAGAAAAGAATGAACGACAGTCATTTGAGTGGTTTTAAACGAAAAAGTGAATTTGCGAGAGGGTATAAATGGAATAATAATAATTAACATTTTATATTTGTGAAATGAGAAGTGGGATATGTGAAAAGGAAGTAGGAAATGTGAAAAGGTAGAATATTGCCTTTAAATAGACTATACCATGCTAAGGATACATACTGTAAGCCCTAAAACAAGGATTTAAAAAATAATAAGGGTGCCTGGGTGGTTGGTTAAGCATCTGACTCTTGATTTTGGCTCAGGTTGTGACCTCATGGTTGTGAGATCGAGCACCACATCGGGCATGCACTGGGCGTGGAGTCTGCTTAAGATTCTCTGTCTCCCCCTGCCCCTCTGCCCTCTAAAATAATAACAGTAATAACAATAAAATGTATAGCTAAGAAGCCAATAGAGGAAATAAAATGGGACATTTAAAAAAATTCAATTAACCCAAAGAAGTCATAAAAGAAGAAAACACAGAAGAAACAGAATGAAAAAAACATAGCAATATAGTATAACTAAACCCAATTATTTCAATAATTATAGTAAATGTAAGTGGACTAAACATCCCCAATTAAAAGGACGAATCAATGCAATATGGTTGAACCTCACAAACATTACACTGGGTGAAAGAAATGAACCAAAAGAGTATATGCTGAATAATTTAAATTATATGAAAGTTTAAATCAGACAAAAACATTTCATATTGATAGATATCAGATCAGTGGTTGCCTAGATCAAAGAGTTAGTGCAAGAGACTGGCCATTTGAGTCAGTCTTATATAGTCAAAGGTACAAAAGTGAACCTTTTGAGGAGATGAAATGTTCTATATCAAATGGTTTGATAGTTATATAGGTCTATACATTTTTCAAAGTCACTGATCTGTATACTTAGAATGGATGAGTATTATTGTATATAACTTATACCTAAACAAAGATTTTTTTTTAAATAGCAAACAAACATCTCTCAAGTTTCTGACTTGAACAAATCAATAAGTGGTGATAATGGAGACAGTAGAGGGGCAAGAAAAATTTGGGCTTCACCTAAGAACGCTGTTTATATGGACTGCCAATTTGCAGCTACACCACTCACTATGCAAGAAGCTGGAAGAGCAGGGAGGAATAAGACACAGTTCCCCAAACCTGAAGGGTAAGCACGAGCCTAATGGAGGATATATGGAAATAACTTAGTTTAATATACTATGAATATGTTCCACTAGATTTACGAGCAAAGTATTGTGAGAAAGATGCTTAACATATCAAAACAGCTTAAAAAATACCACAAATTTCTCAACAACAGGTGAAAACCAAATGTTTGTATATCCACACAATGGAATATTATTCAACAATTTTTTAAAAACTATTGAACATGTAAAAACATGGATGAATTTCAAAATAACTATGTTGAATGAAAAGAAGCCAGACCCATCTTCCTCAAAAAAGATGACATACTGTATGATTCCATTCATATAAAACTCCAGAAAATGAAAACTAATCTTTAGTGACAGGAAGCAGATGAGAGGTGGTCTTAGGGACAGGGGGATGAGAACTGATGGAATGGAGAGATTACAAAGGGAAATGAAGTCATTGCACATATTCATTATCTTAATGGTGGTGACAGTCTGAAACCTTTTCTGACCCCTCTCCTTCCGGGCAGAATGAATCATGCTCTATCCTGTTCTACTTCTATGCCTTATATTGGTTTCACAGGTGATATATGTCAAAACTTATCAAACTGACTACTTTAAATATGTGCAGTTTACTGTAGTCAATTATATCTCAACAAAACTATGATAAAAAACACTAAAAACAATCTTGGGAGAGGAGATAGAATGTTATAGCTATATCAAGTAGCATATGATCTGTATTTACAGCATACATTTCTAACACTAAATATAATGAAAAAATATTCAAGTTGGAATAGTGACATTTGCTAATGCTTATTGAGTGTTTACACTGAGCCAGACACTTTGCTATGTCTCTCACTTCATGCTCATCCTTCATCCTACTTCATAGGTAGTATTAATATCCCCAAGTTATAAATGAGGAAACTGAAGACACAGAATTAGGAATGTGTTCAACTATGACTAGCAGAAAAATCAACTTCAACGGCTTAGAAAGAAATGGTTGCTGCTATTACTAAAAACAAATACAAACAAAAATACCAAGAACGGGGGCCGCCTGGCTGGCTCAGTCGGTTAAGCATCTGCCTCCAGCCCAGGTCATGATCTCAGGGTCCTGGGATCGAGCCCCACATGGGGCTCCCCGCTCCCTCTGCTGCTCCCCCTGCTTGTGTGCACGCTCCTCTATCAGATACATAAATAAAATCTTAAAAAAAAAAAATACCAAGAGGGCTGGAAGTAGGCAATGCAGGTTTGTTTTCTCTGCTAAGCCATGTGGCCGAAGATAAGAAGGCTGTCTTTCTGCTCCAGCATGGGTGACACATTAATTGCCTCATAGTTACAAAGTAGCTGCTGCACCTTCACGCATCACAGGACTCCAGGTAGAAAGGATGGAGAAAGAGTGATACTAGCTCAGGCTCCTAGCTTTCCCAGTGGCCTCACCCAGCAAGCTTTTGCTTATATGCAATTGGCCAGAATTATGTCACAGGGCCACCCCTAACTGGAAGGTGGCTAGGCAGAAGAGGATTGTAGGTGTAGGCCAGAGGAGCAAACCAGTAATTTCTGCCACAATTACTAACAGGCGGAGTCAAGATTTGCTCTTGATTTATTTCCCAAACCTGGGCTATTAACCATGATGCTATATGAATCAAGTTTTCTATAAATTCTTCCGAAAGGCATCTTAATATGCCAAACAAGGGGAAGAAATTTAATCCTGAGACACACGGACTTGATACACTTTGAGTGCTACAGGGAACATGTAAGTATTTGTTAAGTGACAGATTACTTTCTTATCTTTTGGGAGAGCAAGCATGATTAAGGAAAATGCAGAAGAGAAAGGAAGGAATGAATATGATAGAGAGGATTGGAGGGAAATGGCCTCCAGCCACTCCAAGCTTGCTGGGTGAGGCCACTGGGAAAGCTACTACAGCTTAACTTCGCACATTTTCTATCCAATAACTTTGCCTCTTTTTTTTTTTTTCAAGATTGTATTTATTTGAGAGAGAGAACACAAGCAGGGGGAGCGGCAGGTAGAGGGAGAGGGTGAAGCGACTCTCCACTGAGCAGGGAGCCCGACATGGGACTTGATCCCAGGACACTGGGATCATGACCTGAGCTGAAGGCAGATGCTTAACCGACTGAGCCACCAAGGGTGCCCCCAATAGCTTTGCCTCTTGTGTTGCCCTGTGACACAGTACCAGTTCCTGAATGTTTCATATCTAGAAAGTTCTCTGATGTTCTGTCAGGTAATTTTTACAAGCGTTAAAGTTCTACAGGTAATCTGGGTGTGAAGAGGCAAGATAGGCAGAACATCATATCTAAGAAAATGAATTTTTTTAATGAGGAAAGAGAAAGAACATGGTTCATGTTTAGAAGGCTTAAATGTTTCCACAATGACTGAAATCCAAGCAACACTGTATTCATTTCTAACTATGATAGCATGCCTGGACACATTTATCATGTACACTGTGAGTACCCAGTATTCTGCTCAATTGGAATGGATGTCATTCATTTGCTCAAGAATTCAGTAGATGTGAAAAGCATTTTTTCAAGTATAAAATATGAGTGTTGCTTTTTATGAATCTATTAATATATAATATTTGGTCAGTGAGTCAGACATTAAGAATTCACTTTTTCAGTCTAAATTATTAAAGCTTATATATTATATATTAGCTCACTCCAAAAACATATGGAAAAATTCAGCAAACATCTATTACTAAGCACCTACTATGAGCCATGCATTGTGTTAGGTTCAGAAATAAAATAAAGCATAGTCCCTGCCCTCAAAAAAAAAAAAAAAATCACAATCTAATAATGACAGCTTGATACATGCTATAGTAGGTGTATGTAACTGGCACAGCAAATGTCCCTCTAATTCTGATTCCTGTTACCTTCACATTTTTCATTTTTGATATTTCTTTGGAAGTAACAACAGCAAGATAGTTGAGCAAGAACCTCAAGTAATAAGAGCACTGTGGAGTTTACACCTGAGAGATCTTAAAAACTTGCTAACTAAAACTTCTTTTTTTTTTTTTAATTTTATTTATGTATTTATTTGAGAGAGAGAGCACATGAGAGGGGGAAGGGTCAGAGGGAGAAGCAAACTCCCCGCTGAGCAGGGAGCCCGATGCGGGACTCGATCCTGAGACTCCAGGATCATGACCTGAGCCGAAAGCAGTCGCTTAACCAACTGAGCCACCCAGGCGCCCAAAAAGAAAAAAAAATAAAGATCATATTCAGAAAAATCCCAAAAATAAAGATCATATTCAGAAAATCCTGAAACTTTCATATAGAGCTATAGGACATGAGCTGTATATAATTTTCTTCTATTATGATCAACAATTTTGTGATATTTTGATGTAGGTCTTGAGACCTCAATATTGAGTCACTATCATAAAACCAACACTGTCTGATCTGAGAAACACATATTCACGTGGAATCAAACTCACCCAAAGGGAAGAATAGTGCAGAGTGATCCCAGTACACATTTTTACCCCAAAATCAACAAAAAATAAAATAGCTTCTCTTCCCTTTCTTCTCTCCCTCCATCTTTTCATCTTCCTCCAACCTCTCCTTCTCCTTTCTCCTTCTTCTTGTTCTTCTTCTTCTTATATTATTATTACTTATTGAATTATTATTATTAATTAAAACTCATAATCTCACTGACAGAGAGTCAAGGTTCTCAAAGGGATCAGGGAGTCAGTATATAAATGTTAAGTGCTTACTGACCATCTGCCGATTCAGGCAAGAGTACCTACCATGGGATAGATGTGTAGACACTGACTTGCTCACAAGAAGCCAGCTATCTACTGAAAAGAAGTCTTACAAACACAACACCCTGAGGAAATAAGACTGTATTATTCTTAAAGTGTTAAATTGAACTGTACAGAGTATTAGAAACTAGAATAAATAAATAGCTCCTAATAAGTATTAATTGTCTGGCTCAAACAAGAGTAATAGGAAATGATGGGCAGTCAAGGAAAATAAAGCAGACTGGAATAGGGTTTTTAAATGATGGACAAAATATGAATCAGAAATCAAAATATGAATCTAAATGCTAGGAATCACATAAGCCAAAGTACAAGCTGGAAACACACACACACAAGTTGTAGGAGTTATCTGGGTCACAGAAAAGATAGCACTGGCTTTTACGGTCAGTTAGCACCAAGCACTGGGTATGATACTGTTGGACAGTTAAGTTAGGAGCACTGAGTATTATATGGAGAAGTACGAATCTGATCTAATGAACAGTAGGAAATGACTAGATGTTATAAAGAAGAAATGAGTGGTCCATATACAGATGAAGACACCTAGCAGAAAAATAGTAAGTCTCAAGTTTGAGGGGAAAGCTGTAGGCAAAACGTTAAAGCCTTGATGGGCATGAGAGAGTAACCAGTATGTCAGTAAATTATAGTTAACAGAAGAGACAGGGAGTGATTTCCAGATAGCCTGCAACTCAAATGAGATTTCTGGGATCTATGATACAAGGAACCTGCGAGAATGAGCAGCACCCACTCCAGGAAGCTCCATGGGAAACTGTCCTTGTGGAAGAATTAGCTTCCTGAAACAGCAGGGAAATGGTAGAGGAAACATTCTATGGAGTGAGGAATTGGAGAAGTTGGTCATGGGATCTAATGAAAATTAAATGACTAATTTAGATAAAGTACATGACACATAAATGATTTAATGACACATCCAGGGCCAGTGTTAAACCTCACCCCCACAATGCTACAGGGAAGGGAATCTTCTTAGTACTCTTCAAAATACTACCTCATTTCATTTCCCATCTATACTTCTACTGAGTGGCCTAATCAGTCCTCTTCAAATCACAGTACTTTCATAAACATTTAGCTCCTTATCACAAAACATCCTCTGAAATGTAATGAAATTATTCATGATTATTTATGATGTAACTTCAGAGAAGTTGCCAATCCCTGGATTCACCCGTGCTTAGCACTTTGTATAGTGCCTAGCATAAAGTAGGTGCTTACTGACTACACATTCAAATGTTTATTACATGAAATCAAAAGCACAAGCGAAAAAAGAGAAACTAGGTAAATTGGATTTCATCTATTTTTTTAAAGATTATTTATTTATTTATTTGTCAGAGTGAGAGAGAGAGAGAGAGAGCAGGAGCAGGGGGAGTGGCAGGCAGAGGGAGAAGCAGGCTCCCCGTTGAGCAAGAAGCCTGATGCGGGATTCGATCCCAGGACCCTGGGATCATGACCTGAGCCGAAGGCAGACACTTAACCAGGTGCCCCCCCTTTTTTTTAGAGAGAGAGAGAGAGCGGCAAGAGGGAAAGGCAGAAGGAGAGGGGGACAATCCTAAGCAGGCTTCAAGCCCAGCACAAAGCCTGACGTGGGGCTCAATCTCAGGACCCTGAGATCATGACCCGAGCCAAAATCAAGTGTCGTTGCTTAACAACTGAGCCACCCAGGTGCCCTTCAACTAAATTTAATTTTTTGTGCTGCAAATGATACAATCAAGGAAGTGAAAAGACACTGTAGGTCAACTATACTTCAATTAAAAAAAAGTGAAACGAAATCCACAGAATGGGAGAAAATATTTGCAAATCGTTTATCTGATAAAGGATTTGTATCCAGAATATATACTTTTTTACAACTCTACAATAAAAAGACAGCCCAATTTAAAAAATGGACAAATACTTGAATAAATATTTATCCAAGATACACATATGGCCAATAAGCACATGAAAAGGTGTTCAACACTATTAGTCGTTAGGGAAATGTAAATCAAAAACACAATGAGATATCACTTCACATCTTGGGCGGCTAAAATCAAAGACAATAACAAGAGCTAGTGAGGATATGGAGAAATTGGAACCCTTACACATTGCTGATAAGAATGTAAAATGGGGGGGGGGGGGGCGCCTGGCTGGCTCAGTTGGTAGAGCATGCAACTCTTGATCTGAGTCATGAGGTCAAGCCTCACGTTTAGAAAAAACGATTATAAAATGGTGCAGCCATTTTGGAAAACATTTTGAAAGTCCTCAAAAAGGTAAATATAGAGTTACCACATGACCCAGCAATTCCACTCCTAGTTACATTTTAGATGTATACTTTCAGTGACCAAAACCTAAACCAGGTTGATAATTAGTTATGTGCTCACTTCTGTTTAGCTACCCCTAATGAAAAGATTCTAAAAGGGTTAAAAATCACCTCTGATTAAAACAATTTCAAGACTCCTGTACATCCATCCAGAGGCTAATTCAAACACTCTGCTAGCTATTTGATTGTGGCTTCCGGCAACAAGCAAGATGCCAGTCTCTATTTTCATGGAGCAATTTTTTTTTTTCCACTTTTATCTGAAATCTTTTCTCTGCATGATCCAAATTTCCTAGAATCATGATCTGTTCTTTGTAACATGTGAAAAAGTAGAGAAATCAATTATGTATAATTAGACATGGAGTTTCACAGTATACTATTAGAGTTTATTAGTAGTAAATTTCTTGACAATAGAAAAGGCAAAAATAGAACTATTTTATTACAGTGAAGTTATGCTAGGGTAATTTATTCAAATTACTTTTACCCCCAAAAAATTACTCTTACCCTGCTTAATTTTTTTCTTAATAGTATTTAATGCAAATTGGCATACTTTATATGCATTTGTCATTTTATTTTATTGTCTTTCTTTTCCCAGGAGAATCTGTAAATAGTACAAGAACAGTGACTTTGGTATTTTTCACTACCATATCTTCAGCACCTATAATATCCAATACTTTAGGGCTCAATATTCCAATATTGTAGGTAATCAGTAAATATTTAATTAATTAATCACTTAGAAAACAAAGCATTTAAAGAGTCCTATGATCCTTGGTTGAATAAAATTAAAAACAGAAAATCAAATGCTTTTAAATCTTAAGTATTTTATATCACAAAATCCCTCCAACTTCCTGAGGACCCCATCTCTACTGTGTGCAGAATAAGATTTGGCATTTTCAACACAGTGAACAAAAATGTTTGAGATTATCATTTACTGTCATACTATGGTTAATTTAAATTTATTGCTTATTATTGTTGTAATGTACTATGCAGTGATGGCTATAATCTGACTTGCACTGAAATAAGGGAAACAAGAAAATTTTATTTGCAGATACAGGTTACTTCTTAACAAGAACCACATTAATATAATATTTTTCATAATAACAAATACAACTTTAGGATCTTTAAATATTAGTCATATTAGACTAGTATTTCCCAATTTTTATTATTCATTATTTATATTTTCTTTCTGCTTTGCCCCACTTCCATTATCACCCCTCTATAGAAAATGTTTCCTTTTCTTTTTTTTTTTTTTTAGGATTTCATTTATTTATTTAACACAGAGAGACACAGCGAGAGAGAGAACACAAGCAGGAGGAGTGGGAGAGGGAGAAGCAGGCTTCCTGAGGAGCCGGGAGCCAGATGCAGGGCTCGATCCCAGGACCCTGGGATCATGACCTGAGCCGAAGGCAGACACTTAATGACTGAGCACCCCAGGCGCCCCTAAAAAATGTTTTCAATTCTTAAACATAAAAATAAATCCAAAAATTATATCACCATTTTTTGCCTAAGTTTTTAAATTATTTTTATAAAATAGATTTTTAAAATAATTGCTAATGCTGTAATTTTTGTCCTTCTAACCTTTATGAAAGTTTCCCTTAATCTTTACCTTTTGCCAACTCAGGATCTGTATCCTCCCCCACACTTCTTTCCTATCAAATAAATGACACCATCCACTTTGCTTAGTTGTCTATTTTTTGCCCCTACACTTTGTTCTAGCTATCATGACATCAAAGTAGTCTTCAAGATGTGAAACAACTCAAGAAATACTTCACAGTTAAACACCATGAAGTTTTTCCAAATATAACTGTATCTTATTTTTACAATTTTTGTCTGTTTTGAGATTATTTAGTTTGGGTTCCTTTCAACTACTGAAAATTGTTATTTTTTTCCTCTTTGATAGATAATAATTGGATTCCATGGAATTTAAAATATAGATTACATATATCTTAATATCATTAGGATAGTGTAGTTTAGCACAGTATAGTTTTGTATAAGAATATTTTGGGGGCGCCTGAGTGGCTCAGGCGGTTAAACATGCAACTCTTGATTTGAGCTCAGGTCATGATCTCAAGGTCATGAGATGGTGCCCAGCACAGGGTTCTGTGCTCAGCGTGGAGTCTGCTTGAGAATTTCTCTCTCGGTTTCCCTGTGCTCCTCCCCCCACTTATGCTCTCTCTCAATAAATAAAATCTTAAAAAAAATTTAAAAAAAAGAACATTTTATAAAAGTATGCAAATAAAAGAATCCTTGTTTTGGTAGGAGAAAAAAAGGATTTTTGGATATAGTTTCACAGTAAAATCTCAGGGATGGTTTTGTTGGAGATGTAAAACTAAGTTAAGAATTTACTGCATTAACAGTATAGGACCAATTGCCTTACCAACTCATTACCAATGAAGAAAAGTATATGATGATGATAACTGTAGATGAGTATTTTTTAAACAAGTAAGTATGGCACACCGGAACAAGAAAGGGCCTTATTCAAAAACCATTCTGTAAAAGAAGTCTTTTATCTGTTTTATGTAGTCTGGACTCCAAAACCTTGAATGAAATGTTCTACTATCTTTCCAGTTCAGATACTATCTTTAATACTATTTAGAAAAAATATTTTTATATAATATTTTAAATGTTAGCCAAAAGGATTAGTTAAGAATAATTGAACAAATGCTGTATGATGAATTGTGTGTATATATTTTATTTAGAGCATATCTATATATAGAAACAGATATAGATATAAATAATTTAGAGCATGGTTGTATATATGGGTCTGAAGGAATTTTAAAGTCCCCCCTAACAGGACAAGCCAGAGTCATGGTCTTTGTTTCAAATGTAAGAGAAATGGTTATATTTATGTGAACTCATCATCCTACGCCATATAATAACTGAAACTATAATAACAGTTTCATTATATTATTTATCAAGGCATTTGATCATTTCAGTTTTCATACAGATGTCTGTATACTATACAAACAGCATATGATTTCCAGCTCTGTTTCTTTTTCTTTCTTTCTTTCTTTCTTTCTTTCTTTCTTTCTTTCTTTCTTTCTTTCTTTCTTTCTTTCTTCTTTCTTTCTTTTTTTTTTTTTTTTTGAGTAAAGCGATAGAAGTTTATTAAGTGAAGATACAGAAAAAGCTCTCAAGAGTGAGAGCGGTGCCTACACGTTTGCCAACAAGGGCCTTTAGGGTTGGTCTTTTATAGAAAGCTAACCAAGGAACTTAAATCCTTTTAACATCTCCATTGATAACACCTTCAATGGCTTACTTCCTTTTTAGGGGCTGGTTATTCTTTGTTGGTCACAGGTGATTATCATAAAAACACCCACCCCACATGCCTAGGGCAGGGTGGTCCTCCACCCTCCAACTCTGTTTCAAACCAAATCATAAGAACTCTCTTTGAAAAACTTGATTGGAAAATATTCAGATTAGTAATAGAGAACATAAGGCAAAAATCTGAATTATACTGCTCAAATTTAGAATCTGTACCCTACAATATATAGAAAAAAAAAAAAAAAGACTGGTTTATACCCCTGTCTCTACATATTTAAACGGTGTAAAGTTATATTTAAGGATTCTTGCCATCAAAGACATCATAATACTATCTAAATACATGCTGGCTCCTTGTTATAAGTTGTAATATGCCAGTTATCAATCTTGACCCAGGAGCAACATGGGAAGTACTGTAATCAACTCATCCTAGACCAAAAAAAGTACTGATGGCCTCTACAAGAAAATTAGACCTGTTTTTCCTCTGGGGAGAATTAATTTCAAATTAGGCATTCTAATTTTATGCTGAAGTGGTCCACTGGTGTGGGAGGATTGAGAGCAAATTTTATTTTCAAGCATCAATAGGCACTATCAGAAGCTTATTAGTTTGGCTATGAAGATTTTGTGAATCCTCACCTTCCTCTCATAATAACCCCAGGGGAATTTCCATATCTACAATTGACCTGGAACCATTAGTTTTGAGATTGAGAGAATAAATGATTAGAAATTATTTATAAATTGTTGCCCAATACCAACATTTATCTGAAATCTCTACTCTAGGTTAAATCTTAATAAGGTCACTTACCCATCAGCATCACTAAGCCAGCCCATTTTCCCAGACCATAACTGGTGAGAGCATCTTTCCATCTATTTCCATCTGAATAGTCTCACATTAAATTATGCCAAAAAAACAAGCATTCACATTATTGAAAGGATGCAAAACACTGATTAGTTCATCCTCAAAATGTTTAACAAGATCTCAGCAGGAGATTAAGGGAAGTCTAGAGAGAACAATCAAGCTCATGCTAAATAGGAAAATTCATCTAGTCTTACAAAATAGCCATTCATGTACAAAGTTACAACAGCAATAATTATGGCCATTGTTGTACTTGACGTATGCGAAAAAAAACTCAGAACTAAAATTTATATCAGAGTGTTTCATAGGAATTGGGATCGTTCTGTAAATGGGGGCAACTTTATATTAATGTTTGCCCATAACAAGGTCCAGCACTTTTGATACTAGAACTTGGCAGAACTATCCTTCCAGATGGTCATAGCCATTTGCATTTTTACTACACACATTTCCTTCTCCTTCACTCAAGGCAGTAGAGTGGAAAGGTGTCAGATACAGATTCAAGTCCTAGCTTTGCATTTACTACTTTTGCAAATCATTTTACCTCTTTGACTCTCAGTTTCCTCCTCCATAAAATGAGGGTAATGATTCCTACCTCTAGGAGCTATTATGAGGATAAAATAACACAATTTATCCAAAATGCTTGGCACTGGAGAGCTACTAAATAAATATGAGATGCTTTCCCTACCTGGTATGGAGAGAGCTTTATAAGTAGTAAAGTAGCATATGAGACACAAACTTTTGAAATTTTGTGCAATTCAATTTTTCTTCCAAAACTTAATATTGAAGGTGTTATTTTTCACACTGATACATTATTCAAATGTAAAAAAAGAAAAAGGAAAACACCGCTATCTTTAAATAGCATGCATTCCACTTCAGGCTATCTGTTCATGACAATGATCCGGGAACATTATTGCAGTAATGAGGCACTTCTGAAATCAGTGTTTGGGGCCTGTGAGAACTGGGAGAAAACAGAATGTCACAGAAGTTACTGAGACTCAGTGTCTGCTGATTAGAACACCAACTCATACAAAATTAAAAGGGACAGAAGTTACTCCAGTTATTCCTAGTTATATTAGGATAAAAATACATATGATAGTCACCTCGAGTCTGCTTGTAACAACTAAAGTTCTACTATGAGATTCAGAAAAAATTTGATAGAATCAAATAATCAATAAAAACGTCTTTATTTTTCAAAGGTCTGAGGCTGACTCCTTGGAAAAAAGGTCAACGCCAGGTATAGGTAAAGCAGTTTTTCTCACTGTAATTTTAAGCAGTCATACAAAATAGCACTGGTGCAAAGCCTTAACACCAGCGTGAAAATAAATTGTGCTGCTAAAAGGTAAATATTTTATCATCTCTAACTTTTTATTTAAACTTTTGTGAAAACGTAGCTAGATTTTTTTTAAATAACTCAAAGATGTATATACATGTGAATATGTAAATTATGTTGTTAGTTTGATACAATGCAGAACACAGCATAAAAGATTTCATTCAAAAAGTTGAACTGACAATGCATTTCTTTAATAAGAGCCATAAAAGATTTTAGCACAAACTTAAAGAAATGGCCCTTACATGTTCTGAAAGTAACAAATAACAACAGCTAACATTTATTTAATATTTAAGATATTATAGGTCCCTCACTTAATCTCAACAATTCTATGGTGTAGGTATTTTTAAGAACCATAGTCTACTGTTGAGAGGATTAAGGCAAAACAAGCCAATTAACCTGTCCAAAATCACATATTTGTAAGTGAAAGGTCTGGATTTCAAAGTCTGACTCCAGAACCCACACTTCAGCCACTATGTTACATTGTCCCATCTTTACCTCATATTTTCATTGGCCAAGCACTGAATGGGAATGTTGAGTGGAAGCAAAGACAGGTACTCAAATCTACATGGTCTCTTCTTTCAGGTTCCCTTAGCCTAATGATCATATGACCTTGGAAGGGGATAAGTTCAGGCATAGTCACAAAACTTCGGCAAGTATTCAGGCATTCCTGGTTCCTTCAGGATGTTGCACATTTTTCCAAAGCTAAATGTGGAACAGAAAAGATGCTACCTTCTTAAACATAGCTCTACACCATATATATGACAACCTTAGAAGTTTCCCAGAAGATGTACCTTCTGCCTGCCCTAGTATTCGAACTTTCTCATAGCGTGCAACTCTTAATCTTAGGGTTGTGTGTTCAAGCCCTATGTTGTGCTTGGAGCCTACTTAAAAAAGAAAGAAAGAAAGAAAGAAAAATTTAAAAAGATCTTTTCTCATAATTTGCTAAGCAGAAATATCTGACCCTAACTAAGCAGCAATATTCTATTACAGTAGCTTATAAGGAATGATATATTTGTTAAAAGAATAGGTGAAATCAGGGGTGCCTGGGTGGCTCAGTCAGTTGAATGTCAGACTCTTTAATTTCTGCTTGGTCGTGATCTCAGAATCTTGGAATCAAGCCCCCCCCCCCCCCCTCCAGGGGCTCTGTGCTGATCAGGGAGTCTGCTTGTCCCTCTCCCTCCCCTTCTACTACTCCCCTTCTGTTGCTCCCAGACTTGCGCTATCTATCTACCATCTATCTATCTATCTATCTATCTATCTATCTATCTATCTATCCACCTATCTAAATGAATAAAATCTTTTTTTAAAAAATAGGTGAAATTGGAAGAAAGGTGTTCTTAGAGAACCCAAGGGCTTTTGAGGAATTGCTCATTCCAAAATCCTAAGAAAAGAGCTGAATTCCTAGAGGGTAGTCTACTTCCATGTTGTTGGATGTAAGAAGAAAGGAAAAGAATCTTCAGAGTAAATTACTGATCGGTAAAAAAGACAACTAGAAGAGTGTGATAACGCTTCTACCAGTTGCTAACAGAAAAAGTAGGGGGAGGTAACCTTGACGATACACGTGAACTAAAACAAATACTCACAATTTAGGGTCTAAAAGAGCAACTAATAGGCTAATAATTCCAAATGCAGCTTAATAAGGTTGGGGAAGGGAAGCAAAAGCGGGATTGGGGATGATTTAAGCTTTCCCACTTCTCTGAGATTGTTTAATGAATTTTATTCCATACAGATATTCAAGGGAGAAGAAAAATAGAACACAGGCTACTTATTATTGGTGGAGCAATCTCTCTGAAATAGTAGCTCATAACTTATTAATATGTAGCTAAAGCTACCCTATAGCTGCAATAATGAGCACATCTTTTCAGCATATAATTAAATACATGTAGCTAGACAGAGGGTGTCCTTCTCCACTAATAACGCTAATTTATGGATTGATGCCTAAGAAATTGACATTGTGGGAAAGCAGTGGATTCTGTTTTGTACTTTTTCTGTATACAGGAAGACGTCACATGGAAATCAGCAAAATAACTGTTGTGACTACAGCAGTAAATAAGTTTAAATAGAAACTCAAATGTTCAATTTAAAGGCTCTAAGAGTCTTTCACTTAAGCTCAAGACTTTATTATCAGTAAAGAATATATTACTTTCTATTTTTAAAAATTGTTCTCATTGAAACCCCTTTAGAGGACAAGTACCAACAAAAAAAATTTTTTCCAAAATAAACCCAAAGCTTAACCTTCAATTGGCTTATACAATTCCTCACGAACTCTTCTGGAGGGCATAAATGGTTAGAAATAGTAACAGGGTAAACGGAAGGTAAAGCAAAAAGAGCTCTTGCCAATCAGCTATCCAGCTCACCTTCTACATTCTAACTGGTCCAGATACAGGTCTCTCTCTCTTTTGCTCTCTCTACCATCCTTACCACTTTGAGAAATTCCTAAGAGCTTGATCTCTTCCTTTGACTTTTTCCTTGCTTTCCCAATCTCCATGCTTCTATCTTCTTTTTCTCCCTTTGGCAATTCAGCTTTCTCCTCCATATTTCTCAAATTAGCCCTTAGTTCTTCATCTCACAGTCCCCCACAATGATGCAGACTGAAAAATCAGCACCCACCTGCAATAGCCTCTTCCTCACCTCCATTCAATCCATTCCTCACTAGAATAAAACATTCTGTATCACAACATTCTCCCTTAAAAGATATTTTTAATTTCCCTTCACAGACAAATCTGATGGGCCCCATTTATTTCCCATATCATATCCAAACTCCTAATTATATAAATCATTTAACACCAATCTCCAGAAATATTCATATAAGCATATCCCTACAATTTTAATTAATTATATATCTCTCTACATACACATATATGTGTATGTGTTTATATGTACTTATGTTTGTTTTACATGCTTTAGTCCTCTTCTCAGAGATGGAAGGTTTCTCTTGAGTCAACCATTCCTCCTCACATGCATCTTGAAGAGGATTTGTGTTCATTCTGTTTTCTCCCCTAGGAATGCCCAGCCCCATCAGTCTCTTTTTTTTTCTTTCTTTCTTTTTTAAATAAAATCTCTACCTGCAACACAGGGCTCCAACTCATGACCCCAAGATCAAGAGTTGCATGATCTCCCAACTGAGCCAGCCAGGTGCCCCCCAGCATTCTGTTTTCAAGTCAATTTCCTCTTTACCGAATTCAAATATCACCTCTCCCTAAAGTCATCTCTGATCACACATATGCAAGTAACTTTTTATGCCTGCTAAATCCCATGATATGTACATCTTAACCTCTCTTAACAACAGTTAAAACATTCTGTATGGATTATCTCCTCAGTAGAACACAAGCTCCCTGTAGGTAGAATTCATGTCAAATTTATTGTTTTACCCTCCATGAATAATGCCTGGTCCATAGTAAATGTTCAACGTAATATTAGTTCATTGGATTCAGATTCAATATAAAAAATAAGTACTCAAAGTTATCTGCTCTTCTCAGATTCCATTAAAATTATAATAATCATTTAAAAAACTAACCTACAGTATCTCCATCTGGGTTCCTCAGAAGCAGACTCTAGATAAGGATTTGAATCAAGAATTTATGTGAGAGGTAATCCCAGGAAATTTAGGGAGAGGGAAAATGAGTCATGGAATAGAGAAGAGCCAAAAAAGTGTTCATTATCAAGCAAGAGATTAGAACCCGTGTCTCAATCCTGCTAGGCAACTCTGGAGCCAGGATAGAACATACACCTTAGAGTTATCCCAGCAGTAGTGTGAGGGAGCTGTGGTGTTTACTCATCAATTCTTGTTAGACATCAGTTGAGGGCTGGTGGGAAAAGACACTGTCTGGCTCCTCCAGCCTGCCCCATGGGCAGGCAGAACAAACTCCTACAGCCAGATAGAACCTTCTAAGAGTTAAAGGTGCTGGCAGTTGAAAATGGGATAGATGCTGGGAAACTAGAAGTGAAGAGGAGATATGGGTACCAACAGCATCTACCACACACAGTAACAAAAAGAATGGTGAGGGGCCATAAGTGGGCATGAATTTTCAACAGATTCTTGGAAGACAGAAAGCAGATGGAAGGCTAGTGACTGAGAAAGAAACACAGCCCAGAATACACAGGGAGAAAGGTTTAAGCTCAGGAAATTGGGGAGGAAGGCTCAGTCTGGAACTCAATCCACTTTATGGAATTTGAGAATGAAACATAGGGCTGAAAACAGGAATCAACTGTAAGTCTGTTTTGCAGGGAGTGGAAAACTATAGCCTACCATCTGTTTTTGTATATCCAGTGAGCTAAGATAGTTTTTACATTTTTAAAACGTTGCTTAAAAAAAAAAAAAAAAAAGACTATTTGACAGAAACTGTATGTAGTCCATAAAATCTAAATATTGCCACCAGGTCGTTACAGAAAACATTTACTGACCCTCAGTTTATAAACAGTCAATAGATAGACGAGCCCTTCCCCCACCCCAGGAATTAAGACTGCCTGAAGTCAGACACTTAACACTGCACAAAAAAATCTGAGCTAGCTTCTCTGATCATTTTACCTCCTGAGTGCCCTTCTTCAAGAAGTTAACTTGAGGATATAAGCCAGAAAGAAAACATACTATCCAAGAAAGAGAGAATGCTATTCAGGAGAGAAAGAAAGTAAGTCTCAGGACCACTGCTTAGGAAAGACGCTAGAGAGGAGTCAATACAGACTGGACTGACTCAAGGGACGCAGTGTCCCAGGAGGGAGGTTTAAAAAGAGGGAACTGAATGGATTGAGAACTCTGAAAAAGATAAGGATTGATAAAGTGTATTGGTAGAATGTTTAAATAGTTCATTCCCTGGGATTCGAAACTAGGAACATTCTCCACTGACTGGCAGAGAAGTCCCAACATTAGACTTCCATAGGGAAGGAAGTGTAATACCAATGCACTACGTATGACTCTGCAGTAAATAATATTTATCTGGCCCATATTAATGAAAATGTTATTTATTGACTTGAAAGATTGGGAAGTAGAAGTTTAAAAAAGAAATGGGAGAATTCATTATAGTGTGTTCATCTTTATAAAGTGGGTAGTTAAGAGCACTGTCCACATTTAATGGAATAAGAAATGAAGACTTAATTATGTTTCTCAAGTACCAAAGGTGATCCGTATGGAAACAGACTACTGATTATTATATGTACAAAAAGGACAATGAGGAGGCGAAGAACAGTTCCGTCCTAATCTAGGATATCAAGAAGAAAACAAAACTTATAAAAATTAAATCAATAAATAGTGGTATGTGTAGCTATCTTACAAAACACATTTCTTCATATATACGTATATATACATATATATAACCACAGTATCCAGTCACCCCCTTCCTTACCCCAGAGGTGACTAGCTTTAAACAGTTTCTGTTTTGACTCTTCTAGTAGTTACCACTGTATCTCTGAGATATGGTAGCTTTTTATAAATTCTTCTGTATTGTTGGACTTTCTTTAATCACATGAATTTATTATTTCAATAAAATCTAATGTTTGTCAGTGTATGGAGAAATGACAATATTCCTCAGAGTGTTCCCCTCACAGGTAATGTAAAATGAATGTGCTTAAATGTTGCTGAGTCTCATTCTGACAACTAAAGTTGACACAAGATGAGTGGCCCCACCCCAAACAAGCCCTACAGCCACAAAATGATGCAGATTTATTTTGTGAAACAAACAGAGGCCACCCTAATAAATATCATGTAAATTAGCACAAAACAAAATGAAATGGATTGTAATTCAAGCAATGAAGCCCGGAAAAAAGTTTCCTTCCGCTTCCTATGAGAATACTTGCTGCTTTGAGAAATATGTCCCTGTTCTCACCATGCTGAGGTTCAAATAGAGTACTTGTATCTTCTACCTAGGTTCAATATTTATGGTAAAGATAATTATGCACCTCATGCCCTGGTGCACCCAAAGCATCAGCAAACATGGTAGATCTAGAGAATGTCAGCAAAAGTCTCAACTCATTTCAGTCTCAGCTGAATAAGCTTCATGAGACGGCATTTGGAAAAAGCTAACTAGCAAAGAAAGCAGAATACATCAAAACCAGCACCCTGAATTGCCCCTAGGAGCGAACAGTGGAATTAGAGAACAAGAACAATGTTCTCCCCGTGGCTCATCCTAGTAAGAAATCAGGCTTCACTCCTTTTCTGAGTTGCATTTTCAAAAGCTGTTCCAGGTGGACTGCATTGCAGCAAACTAATCTCAAGAAGCCCGGACAGAAAATATACAATTGATATTGTTTAGTAAGTGATCTAAATGGTGACACTTGGCTTTGGTGTACCTGACTTAAGCAAGAATATTCTAATAGTAAGTTATTATCTGTGACTAAACTTGAGAACTTTTCTTTTTCTGTACAACCTGAAATTTATGCAGTTTTAAGTAACAGATAAACAGATAAATCTTGATGAAATACTGAAAATAATAAATATTCCTGATAATAAACTATGACCCAGCAGTGCTGATAAAGCAAACTGCTTAATAACATGAGAGCAGAAACAGATCTGGCTCTTAGGCAAAACTGTAGAATAAGTAACCTTCGGTGACCCATCTCTACTGGAGCCCCTCACTCCCACAAACACCCCAAATTCCAACACCTGTACCCTTCAAGATCAGCCCAATGTTGATACTTTTTAAAACACATCTCACGTAGATGTGGCTCTGTCCTCTCCCAGACCCAGGAATTAGCAGAAACATTAGCCCATATTGTGGGAATCTAAGTAATACAAGCAAATTACTTAAACAATAAAAGATACAGAAGGAGGGGCGCCTGGGTGGCACAGTCGGTGAAGAATCTGACTCTTAATTTTGGTTCAGGTAGTGATCTCAGGGTTGTGAGATGGAACCCCACATCCACTCCATGTTCAGCACAGAGTCTGCTTAAGTTTCTCTCTCCCTCTGCCTCTCCCCCCCGCTCTCTAAAATAAATAAATCTTTAAAAGAAAGAAGATACAGAAGAAGGACTGATTATGCTTTTATGAATATTTATATGCAACATGCCTGAGAAGTAATAGGAGTCAAACACAAAATGCAGCCCTACACATGCCTTTGGGATAATAAACAAGGACAATGAATAATGAAGGAAGTCTTAGGGAAGGAGTCTCGGAAAAGTGTAGTCCAGGGAAGAGGGATGTTATCACTCCCGTTTTCTAGAGAAAATTTGTGACACATTAATATGCTTATTAAAGTTTATACAAGCAGAAAATCCAAAAAGCATATTCTTTTCCTAAAACTACTTCATTTCTGCACCCAACACATTTTTAATAATTAATCAAGCTTAACTCCAAGCCATACATTGCTTCAATACAGTATAAGATTAAATTCCCTCAGTAAATTACATTGTTTCACTAAGTGCTTCCAGTCACATGTATTTTTATTTGTAGGTATGAAATATAATGAGTTTAGACTTTAATGCTTTGGTTTAATCATGCAGTAACACAGCATATAATGTAGGAAAGAAAAAATTTAGCTTTTTATAATATTGTACTTATTCTGAAGGGACCAACTGCCAAGTGACAAATGATTCATAGTATTGACTATGCACTACATTTGTATTGATTTGGTGAGTGTATTGCTGAATAGTTAATGGCATGTCAGCCATTCACTTACAAACACATATTTCCAGGGATATCATGCCAAGATATAAAACATTTCCTAAGAACTAGTACAAAACTTAGCCTAGATCATAAGTAATCCTTTAAAAACTAAAATTTTTCAACTCCACAATTTTTGTACAAATTATATACAGTCCACATTAATGCTATCTTACTTAATACAGAGGATATATATTAAAATTGTAATAATTTGTTTTGCTGAATCACACACAATGCAACACAAGTTATCTGGGTTGGGCTTGTATGGGGAGATTAATTTACAAAAGGTTACCTAAACAGCTGCCATGTGGTGAGTTGAACAATGATGAGCACATTGGGCCAAATGAAGCCATAAGGATATACTAGCCCTGAACAATGCCATTAGCTATGGACTTCGAGGAAATCAGAATGTTGGGTCAATCAACATCAAGAAGTAATCAGGAACCACGGGGCCTTCTCTGAACCTAAGATCCTGGAAAGCTTAAGATTAAGAGGCATGATACAAAAAGTGCCACAGTTATTTAGAGTTATGTAGTATGGAAAACTCTCCCGTTCCAGCTAAACAGATATAGAGAACTAGCTCTCTAGGATAAAGGTGAAGAGAGATAGAGATAGACGTAGACACAGAGAAAACCACTTAAGTTTTTATAAATGGTCCTTTAAAAAGAGCCATCTATACTGCCAGATGCCCTGGATCTCTTGGGTGGTAGGACTTTTCCATGTAATGATTTTATATAACTCAATATGATGATACTCATTTCTAAATTCCTTAGCTGTAGACACCTCAGTGTTTAAAATCAAGAGCTGTAGCGTCAGATTGCCTGGGTTTGAATCCTACCCGTTACTTCCTGAGTGAATAAAGAGAAGTTGACCTTTCTAGACTGACACTTTGCAGAAAAGGGACAAAAATACTACCTCATAGAATTGTAGTAGTGAGGATTCACCTCTACTTGGATATCTAACAAGCACCTCAGAATCACTATGTCCAACATGAATCCCTGATCTTTCCCTTCCAAACTTGCTCTTTCCTGGGTCTCCACATCTCCACCGTAATTTTCTTTTTCCATTGTGCAGGGCAAAAGCCTTGAGTCATAATTGATTCTTCTTTTCCTCTCAAACACCACATCCTATCGGCTCTACCTTCCAAACACATCCAGAATCCAGCCACTTCTCACTACACTCCACATTACAGAATTCCGTTCCAAGAACCATAATCTCTGCTTAGACTACTCCAACAGCTTCCTAACTGACTTCCTCTTCCGATTTTTGCTCCCCACAGTCTATTCTCAACACAGCACGTGGAGAAATCCTGTTAGAATGTAAGTCAGTTTGTGTCACTTCGCTGCTCAAACCTTTCATATATCCCCCAGAATAAAAGCCCAAGCCAGGATACCTCCAGCTGGGCGCTGGTCTCTTGGTTTCAGCTCAGGCTGTGATCTCAGGGTCATGAGATAGAGCTCCGTGCTCAGTGCAGTCTGCTTATGTTTCTCTTTTCCCTCCCTCTGCCCCTCTCCCTCCCTCTAAAATAAACAAATCCTTAAAAAATAAAATAAAATAAAAGCCCAAGTCTACATGATCAGTTCCCTCATTTCTCCTTCATCTCCTATTAGTCTCCTCCTGGCTTTCTCTGTTCCTGCTGCATGGGCTTCTCTGATAAACCGGGAATGAATGTGCAAAACTACTCCCACCTCCGGGCCTTTGCACCTGTTCCTCTTTTTTGGCCTTTCTTCTTCCAACTATCCAGATGTCTTTAGCACATATTTCAAGTCTTTGTTCAAATGTCATGGTCTTAATGAGGGCTTCCCTGACTAACCTTTTTAAAATTAAAGAACTCCCACTCATTTACACACCCTTTCTTCCTTTACTCCTTTTTTTTTAACCACAAAAATTATCACCATGGAACACACACTGTTTTACTTATTAATTTTAATATGTGCCTTCTCCCACTACAGTATAAATTCCCAGAGAACAGAGGTTTTTTTTTTTTTATTATCTAGTATGTATCTCCCAGAGTCTAAACTAATACCCATCACACCCATCACAGAGATGTTTCACAATAAATATTTATTAAATAATTGAATTTAATAAGTTATTAAGTACAAAACATTTAAAAATGTGTCTGACACATACTAAGTGTATAATAAGTATTAGCTATTGTTTACTCAGTGTATTTATTTATGTAATGACTTCTAGTTTTTTAAGTCTCCTCAGTATATACTTTGATAATAATTATTTTAGCTTCAAAGCACTTTATTGTTCCTTAATGTTTTGCTTTTTTTTGTCTTCAATATGCAATTAATCTAACATTAAAGACTTGTGATCATAAAGGTCCAAAGACATTCCCTACAAGGATGATTGGTTAAAAACTAGTTTCTAATAGCCATTAAATACATATTTTAACCCTTTTAAACAGTCTCTAAATACATTTTCCCTAACTATATTTTAAGTAAGGAGAATTACAAAAATTCTTAGTGATATATATAATATATATAATATATATAAAATATGTATTTTATATATTAAATATATAAAAATGTATAATTTTTATATATTTCTCCTATTCATTTTCTATGATTTCTTAAGGATTATGAGCTAAATGAGTTTAAACAATTAGTTAAAAGAATTTTACACAAGCCCTGAAATAAATTACAGAAAGAACAAAGAAAACAATCTAGCATACCATTATCTTTTTCTATCATTCTCTTTGCTTCTTTTTATTTTTTTTAAGATCTTATTTATTTATCTGAGAGAGAGAGAAAGAGAGAATGAGAGAGAACATGAGAGGAAAGAGGGTCAGAGGCAGAAGCAGACTCCCTGCTGAGCAGGGGGCCTGATGCGGGACTCGATCCTGGAACTCCAGGATCATGACCTGAGCCAAAGGCAGTCGCTAGCCAACTGAGCCACCCAGGCACACCTGTTTCTTTTTAAATTCCATACAAAACAGGATCATAAGTCAAAAATATGAACAGTTCTCAGGTGGCTCTTTGGAATCCAACACAGCTAGAGCTTTCTTAATTAGCACCTCTCCATATCAATAGCACAATGATAGCAAATGTTCATAGTATTTATTCTGACTCACTATTAGAAAGCCTTGATTGTTTTGCATTACTCTGGTTGTATAGGCATTTTGTTGTAATATAATTTTTGCCAAATCAGTTACTAATCTATAATATATATAGGTGCCTAGCCAGCTCAGTCGTTAGAGCATGTGACTTTTGATCTCAGGGTTGTGAGTTCAAGCCCCAGAAAAGAAAAAAGAAACCCCCTGACTTATAATATATATATAATAATCTTTAATTAACCCAAGATTTTATTTATCAAATGCCTCATTCTCCTACCTAGCCAATAATATAGGTATATTGTACCATATACATTTTTTTAAAAGATTTTATTTATTTATTTGACAGAGAGAGAGAGTTAGTGAGAACAGGAACACAAACGGAGGTGTGGGAAAGGGAGAAGCGAGCAGGGAGCCCAATGCGGGGCTCAATCCCAGGACCCTGGGATCATGATCTGAGCCGAAGGCAGACGCTTAACAACTGAGCCACCCAGGCGCCCCACCATATACATTTTTACAAAGTACCTTAAGTTTCAAAAAAAAAAATCTACGTTTCCAAATTTCAGCATTTGAAATATAAAAACATTAACATACAAAATCTACCCTGTGAGCTAAAATGGTACGTATTATCATAAATATTCTAATCAATAACAGTATTCTTGATTAAAAACTGGGATCTTTGGGGTTTAAATGCTCATTATAAACCAAAGAATTAAAATCCGCCATTTAAATCCTGAAGATAGGGATTTCAGTCAGGAAATGAAATGGACTCTGAATTATGACCATTAATTTACCAGGAAAGAGTTGGCTGTAATCAGGAAAGTGTCACACTGGGAAAACTACTGAAAATAATTCAGAATGAAGGGAAATGCCTTGATGAATCAGCTAGATTTGGCCAAAATATATAAATTTAAGTCAGAAGCTTTAGAATAAGAATAAATTCTAAGGCCCAAGCAAAATATTTAAAAAAGATCTCCTTCACTCCTTTCCCAATACTAATATATTCCTCTTCATCATGAATTCGAAATGGATGCCGTTCTTTTCATGGACCCAATGAATTTAAGAGATGACTTTCCTACTAATTACACCTCTTGTGAAGAGTCATATATAGTGGGTTAAGACCTTGGAATGTCTTTGAAATGACAGATGAAAATAGTTTTCTTATAGATAGGGTTTGGAGAAGCAAGAACAAACATATATAAAAGAACAAATCCAAAGTGACTCTAAACTTTCCTTTAACAGAAAAAATTTTGGGAAGCCAAAATTCAATTATCTACGCTAATAAAAGTAGTCAGCCTATCTCAATCTGCCAACCAGGCTGGGGGGAGGGAAGAGGAATTCAGGGAGGTAACACAAAAGGCTAGCTTTTAAAATCTCAAGTCAAGCTTTTGTATGTTAATATTTCAGCTTGTAAAGAGTGAGTATTGCATTTGGCATGTTTATTTTTAACTGTTTGAAAATTGGAAGCAATCTGGTGAGCATGTCTCTACGGTTGTACTCGCATTACATAAGCATCTATTGATAAAACTTTAAAGCAGAGTCTTATTCTAATATAAAACACAACAACAACAACAACAAAACTACCTACAGCATAGAGTAAAAAGATTATATTTCTAGGGTCAAAAGATGCAAATCTAAGTCCCAGATATACTACTTTTATTATGAAATGAAAAAAATAAAATGGAAAAATCTGAAGTCAAGCTTTAAAGAATATTTATGGACAGCTGTAGGATCTATGAGCCTAGACAATAAGAAGCAAAATTTGCAGCATCCTGAACAATAAATTACCATCCCGTAAAACAGAGAGGGTGAGCGTCTCACATGACTGGCTCTAAAACTTGCAATTGGAGAGTCAGATGCAAGTATTTGTGTTTTCTTATGTTGTCTCAACTATATAGTCTACAGTCCTCTGTTCATGGAGAAGAAACAGGGTAAACACTAGATAACCAGGCTTATTAGCAGAAAGGACCATGACACCCTAGAGTTATTCTGCTCAAGGATTCGTTGGACCTAGAGAGAATAATGCATTAGGATCAGTAACTTAGAATATTTCAGGGAATATTTTTTTAATCAAAATCTAAAATACAGGATTAGTGCCTATGGGGAGAAAAAATTTTTCTCAGATATCTACTATCCATGATGCCTAGCTCTAAGTACATGTCAAAAAGTTAGAAATATCCTAAGGCAATGAAAGTTTTAAAAACAAATGGTATTATTCAATTTTGCCCATTTAAAACTCAGACAGGCCAGACCCTGAAGGCTGATGAAAACAGACACATTCAACATATAATGACTCCAATGATTTAATTCTCTCATTACCTAAAGAGACAATTAGCACTAGTAGACAGAGGCTTAAAACAGAAATTGGAAGGGAACCTAGCACTTTATATTACAATATATGATCAAGTTTTCCAAAAACCAAAGTTCATTGTCTAAAAATTGGTCATGAGATCTATCTGTTAAAATTGTCCCATGGTGTATCTTGGCTTTAAAGAAGTGATGGGGTTAGCTAAATGAACTGGCCTATATTCAAAAGGCTTGAGTCATTTTGGTCCACTAGCATAAAATAATAAAAATGCCAACTAGTTAATACCACTATTAGGACCAACAATTTAAAAGCTGCATTGTCAGCAATGAAGAATGTAATTTCAGAATTTATAATGAAAACTCTCCTCTAATAACTCATAAAAATGATGTATATGGGATACGATCATACAGGAAAGGTAGTATTCCAAAAATAATACTTGAGCTCCATTTACATACAAAAGCATATTGGGAGCTGACAAATTATTTTTGGCCACAACCCATTAAAAAGTCACACACACACACACACATACACCCCAAAAAGGTATAAATTTTTTCAGCCTCTCACTTAAATGAAGCTTTCCTATATATTAGCTTTCTAAATTGTTTATAATTCAGAAAGTAGAATCCTCTTCCATCTTTTTTCTTTTCCTTACAAGTTATCTGTTAAAGAAAGCAGGACCTTCATTATCCATTATTGCATGAACTAGATGGAGCAGCAATCAAGAAAGAGCTTCATTTTTCTCTCATCACTTCATCCAAACACTCTCTGTCAGGTCTCCCCTCCTCTACTCTTGACAGCATCTCTTTCAGATATCTTTTCATAACAGTTTTGCTATCAGGTATTTTTAAAAATATCGGTCTGGTCTAAATCAAAGCATTAATCTCATAGAAGATTTGGAGCTTCTCCCTCCAACTCAGAAATGACTCCTGGTGTGTGGGAAGAGAAGCAGTAGGAAGATAAGGAGGAGGGCTCTGTTCTGTTTTTTTATGCTCCTTTCTTCCTTCCTCACCCCACCCCCATTCATTTCTGGATCCTGGGAGATGCAGCATCAAAAACCAAAGTCTTGTTTACAGTTATCATTTGGCTATTTAATGCACTCTGCATGATTGTCTTCCAAATATCAGATCTCACAAGACACATCTGTGGAGTTTTGGGAGATCCTCAACATGGTTATATGGTCTACCTGTTTCCTGCAACAGTGAACTCTTCAACTGACCTGTTACATCCAGTGCCTCTCAGCTTTGCCGCAGTAAGCAGCCCTCTTTGATGGGGTTCACTTGGCTCACAGGAATTACAATATTAGTGCAGTTTGAGGAACTGCTGACCCCTTCCTCCTGGTCCTGCTGTCAAGGGTAGCTCTACTTAGTTTCCTATCTTCAGTCTTCCCCAGAGGAGAAGCAGGGAGCTGTTATGATCATACTTTGTTCTGAATTATGGGGGTCCACATGTCAGATTCTTTCAAGAAAATGCTCACACTCTGCTAGATAGAGGCATAGGAAAAGACCTCTAGTCTCTGCCATTTTGCAAACATGCAGCCAGGGCCTGAAAGGCCAATCCACCATTTCATAGATAACTCTATTTTTTTTTTAAGATTTTATTTATTTATTTGACAGGGAGAGAGAGCACAAGCGGTGGGGGTGGGGAGCAGCAGAGGGAAAGGAAGAAGCAGTCTCCCCACCGAGCTGGAAGCCCCAACATGGGGCTCGATCCCATGACCCTCGGATCATGCCCTGAGCTGAAGGCAGATGCTTAACCGACTGAGCCACACAGGCGCCCCCCCATAACTCTAACTTTTATAAGCAGTACTCTTGCACTCCCCAACACTTGCCTTGGAGCTGAGGGAAACACTTCCCTCCCTGTAAGAGAAGAAAAAGAAAGGCTATATTGTTTTCAATTCCTATGAATTCCCTTCCAAGGATCTTAAATGAATCTCTCTTCCCAATAGACCAGAGGCAGATGACAGGATTGGTGATCTGACCCACTTTCGGTAATTCCTGTGGGGTTGTGTCTAACACCTCTTTTTTGAAGTATGGAGGTAACTGTCACCCAGTCCAAAGCTTTGAGTTCTCAAATATTTAAAACAACGGAACATCTCCCATTCCTTACGTTGTTATAGATGTAAAGTGATTTTTGAATAAAACTCCTATAATGCTATGACTTCTGAATTGCCACCCAACTATCTCGAAAGGAGAAATCCAAAATAAGGGGCTGAAGCCCTCACTCTAAATGGCTCTGTTCCTTTAGAAACTGTCTTTTTATTGAACTGTTTTGTGATTCAGCCCAAAGGCATAAGGCAAAGGTAATTAAAAGGGCATAAGGCAAAGGTAATTAAAAGGTCGAAAGAGCAGCACATTATCCTAATTGCATTCTTCCTGATGTAAATAAACCCATCTGCTTCAGTTGCTACATTTGCAAACTAGTCCAGGTACCATATCAACTAGAATATAAAATCCGTACCATAATAAAATTGACAAATGTATTCTGCATTAGCAATGAATTAGGACACTCTCAGTATATCTATTAGCAAATTTAAAAAGCTAGAGTCCTCATATTTAGAAGATGGATATTTTACAAATGTTTTAAGATTTGGGAAAATAAAATCCAACTATAGACACTATGTTAGCTTTATTTTGTTTACAATTTCTAAGTAAACTGAATGATCAGGAAGGTAAACTATCTTGTAAATATCATGTAACTAGCTTCCTTATTCTAATTTTATACATAAAAATGCAATTAAGTAGAATTGGGGAAAAGCTGAAATCCAGAGTCAGAAAAATCCAGATTCACACTCTTGGCCCCGGGACATAATGGCTTTGTAATTTTAGGCAGATCACTTACTCTCACTCAGCCTTGGTTTCCAATTTATAACAGCCATGATAACAACATTGGGATGCTTTGTCATGGAACTGTAAACCACTTTGCAAATATTAGCTTTCTCTCTCTTAAAAAAATATTTTTTTTTCTGGTAGATCACATAAGAAGAATTTACTTGAATGATTAGGAGCACGGTCCTTGAAGTCAGGCAGTCTCAGCAATCATTCAATGTCAATAGGTATTTGCTGAGCCAATAATGAAATATTTGTTCAGTCTCATCCTATGTTAGAACCCTAGTTAAATTGTATATCATCTCCAAACCTCAATTTTCATGTATGTAAAATATACAAATAAGAATACCTACTTCGGTGATTCTCAGTCATAGTACAAATGAGGTACTCTAGTCTCTGACTCAGTAGGTCTGAGGCAAGATCCGAAAATAGTACTTGTGTGCTTCACAGGTATTTGGAAGCTAAACCAGAAGTGAGAGCCACTAAGCTTCTTCTCAGAGCTACTGTGAAGATCAAATGAGATGATGTATAAAGATACTGAGCACATGCTGAATTCATGTAAGTATATAGAGCATATCCCACTTTTAAAAACATTATTTTATGCATATTTATAAAAAACATGTTATATAACATATAAGAGATAATCAATGAGTCATTAAAGCAGTGGTTCTCAAACTTTGGCATGATTCTAGTAGGAAGTCAGGGAAGGTGTAAGAACAGATTGCTGGGCCCTATCCCCAGAGTTTCCAATTCAGTAAGCTTGAGGTAGGGTCCAAGAATTTGCATTTCTAGCTAGTTCCCAGATGCAGCTAATGCTGTTGTTCCAAGTAATGACACTTTGAGAAAACACTGCATTAGAGAAACATTAATCACATCCAAAAATTATGTAATATAAAATAAAAACAAACAATAGACAGGAAATACAGTATCAAAATTTTATAGTTTAGACATCAGCAAGGTTAATTTTGTTTGATAATTTGGAATATAGTCTTATATGATGACACCTTTCTCAATGAAACCTCAACTGACTCCCTAGGGTGAATGGGAAGGTCACATCTTTGCTGTCTTGTATCAATTTGTATCAATTTGCCAAGTATCATTGCACTTAACTTTGTATGGAAATGAACTGGTGAAACATTTCTTTTTCCCTTTAGTAGAAAGCAAACTCCTTGGAAGTAGAGATCAGGTCATACTTATCTATGTACCCTCAGAGCCCAGCACAGTGCCTGCAGACATTCAATAAAATGCTTAATGAATGAATGCAAACTCAATTTGGAATATAGTAATTTTGTGATTTTTTTTTTTATTGTAGTCTCATGGTAACTCCACGGAAAAGTCTAGAAGTATATAGACAACCATCTCCCTGTCATATATCTTTCATTAGAGCAGAAGTTCTCAAAGGAGATAAACTCTCCTACCTCCCTCCTAAACAAAAATTTGGCTTTAACCAAAGAAATAATATCAATAGCAACAATTTGCAAGCATATGACAGTTTGTTTTACCAATAGATTTTATAACCTGAGGCCTCGAAGTCACAGATTTAGTTAGTGGTAGATTAGAAAAAAAAAAATAGTCTCAATCTGAGCCAAACACTCTTGAAGACTTTCTTCTTTACTCTTGGCCACCTGGTCTACCATCTAATCCAAACTCATCAGTAGTTGCTTCACCTCTGACAGCTCACTGTCTGTACTGAGGCAAGATGGCCTGTGTCTGGAGAGCCCTTCCCTTCAGATGGTGTTTTGATAATTAACTTATTTTTATGATTTTTTTCATTCAATATGTGGCTCAGCTCTTCTTTTTAGGCTAGGCTTGTTTTAAATATTAATTCAAATGCTAGTTAGACACAACTGCAACATAGCCTGATTGAAAGACAATGAAACAGCATCCTTAACAGTCAAGAGCAAGAAAAACAAACAGCTGTGACCTTCCCCTTTTCCTTTTTAAAAGAGCTCTAAATGTCATTTCAAAGACTCTGCTCCTGAAACAACCATCTGCAATCAACACAATCTCTTGGAGTTTTTACTGCCTCTGGCACTCCCAAGTTTGCTGGTTCTCACTCCCTTCCTTTTTTGCTACCTTGCTACAGAATACATGTTGACAATCAGGCATAAGGCAGCATAATAGAATTTCAGGCAAGCCAGTGTGGAAAACTGAATGCAAACATAGTCAGATGTGGGTACAAATAGGGCAGAGTAAAGGGAGCATGAAAAAACAGGCTGACGCTGACGTGGAGGCAAGCTGGGGAGCACCTTTGCTCTAAGAAAAAGCTAGCTTTGACTACGATTCTGATGTTCTGTAGTTCTCCCATTTCCAGGAAAAAAGAAGTAGGGGAAGAAAGGAAGGAAGGAAGGAGGGAGGGAAGGAAGGAGAGGGAAGCAGCAGAGAGAAATCGAGGAAGGAGCAAAAGAAAAAGGGGAATGAAAAGAGCATTTATTGAATACCTAATTACACACAACATGATACTATACACTTTGCCATTTGTTATGTTCTTTAATCCTCACAATAGTCCCATGAGGTAGGTATTATTGCCTTCATTTTTCACATAAGGAAAGTGAAGTTCAACAAGGTTAAATAACTTGCTCAAAACCCTATAGCTGGAATTTAAACACATATCTGTCTGACCCCAAAGTCCAGAAAGAAAGAAGGCAGGTAGGCTCTGAGAAATGTTTAAAATATTAAGAAAAACCATTTCCAGGGGCACCTGGGTGATGCAGTTGGTTGAGTGTCAGACTCCTGGTTTCAGCTCGGGTCATGATTTCAGGGCCGTGGGATCAAACACTGAATCAGGCTCCTCGTTCAGCAGGGAGCCTTCTTGGGATTCTCTCTCCCTCCCCCCTGCCCCACCCCCCCATCTCTCTCTCTCTCAAATAAATAAATCAAAAAAAAGAAAGAAAGAAAGAGAGAGAGAGAGAGAGAGAGAGAGAGAGAGAGAAAGAAAGAAAGAAAGAAAGAAAGAAAGAAAGAAAGAAAGAAAGAAAGAAAGAAAGAAAGAAAGAAAGAAAGAAAGAAAGAAAGAAAGAAAGAAAGAAAGAAGAAAAGAAAAATCACTTTGGGAATATGATCAGGCATAATAGGAAACTGAATTGAGATGTGGGATTGTTCTTTCTAGAATAAGATATCCGACCCCCATATCTACGCCATAATGTTTTCATTTAAAAAAAATATATTCATTTATTTCAACAAGTAACTGTGAAGCACTAAGTGTGAGTAAGGCACTTTGCTAGTAGCCATCAAAGGTACACCTGTGAACAAGGCATGAAATTTATGTTCTAGTAGGGAAGAAAAATAAGCATACATACAATTAAACTGGTTTGATAAATGCCACAACAAGTGAAAGCCCAAGGAGGTATGGAAAGACTTAAAGGATGAGTAAGTAGAATTAAAGCACCTTTCTTCTACTTTCCTGTACTGTGTGTATGTGTGTGTACACACACACACACACACACAAAACTCTAATTCCAGGCCATAAATGAAAGACCTCTGTTGCTCCATCTGCCATGTCATCTATAGACAATAGAGCCAATTCCAGAGCACGTGGTGAAAGCAACACTGAACTAAAAGTCATTTTAATCTAGACTTGCCCAGGCTGTGTAACTTTGGAAAGTAATTTTAACCTCTCTGAGTCTAAGTTTATTTATCCAAAAAGAAGTTAAGCTAACCCATTTGTAAAATCTTCCATTGTTAACACACCCTGCAGTTTTAACGCTAATAACTTCTAACTATATATCATAGCTTGTTAATCAGAAATTTGTTGAAAACTATCTTAAAACTTTAGACTTTAATATTGATGAGCATTTCAAGGTACATTATTTTAAAAATGTGCTGAACCCTAATCACATGAATTTCACAATCAATATTAAAGAAAGTAAGAAAAACTGACATCACAAATGGAAATATATCAGCTTTTGGAAAAATTGAAATGAAAAATGAAGTTCTAAAAGGGAGAAAAAGACCATGTTTAAATATAGCACAAGAGTCTCTAAGTCAGATCCAAATGTCATTAGTGCCTTCAAATGAAAAGAAATGTTAAAAGAATTCTCCTCATTTGTATCATAATATCTGACTATCTACAGAGTAGAAAAATGATAAGATTAAAAGTTGGGAAAGCTGAACATCAGTATTAATAATATTTCATTTGTAGGTCACTCTTTTTTAAAAGTGTCCATATGTCATATGTAAACTGACATTCAAAATTAAATGAAATCATCAAGTGATATGTAAATTGATAGTAAGCAACAAAAATTCTTTGGTAAAGGTGCTTTCTTATCTTTACAAATGTAGAAAATAGGGGCGCCTAGGTGGCTCAGTCGTTAAGCATCTGCCTTCAGTTGGGGTCATGATCCCAGGGTCCTGGGATCCAGCCCCGCATGGAGCCCTGCGTGGAGCCCCATATTGGGCTCCCTGCTCAGCGGGGAGTCTGCTTCTCCCTCTCCCACTCCCCCTGCTTGTGTTCCCTCTCTCGCTGTCTTTCTCTCTCCGTGTCTCTCTCTCTCTCTCTCTGTCAAATAAAATCTTTTTTAAAAATGGGGAAAATAATATCTACAAATTTTCGCTCCCTCCTGAAGATTAATGAGTTAACAATTAAAAATATTTTATACCTTGGAAGAATGCTAATAATGCAACAGAGGTAGGCAGAGCATAGGGTACCTTTTTCTTTTAAATCATTTTAATAAGAAAAGAAAGATTAAAATCACAATGTTAAATAATAACAACCTGAATATCAAGTTAGTTTTTCAAGATATAATATTTAGCTCCAGATTTTAGTGAAACATATAAGGTTAAACACAAATATATAAATTAATTTGATAATCCTTAAAATCATACTTGGTATTAAATAGCTACAGTTTTTAATGAAAGCATTTTCAATAAATTACTTTTTGTTAACCAAGACTAACCCAAAATAAGAAAATAATTATACCAAAGGAAGGAAGGAAGGAAGGGAGGCAGGGAGGATGGGAGGGAGGGAGGGAGGGAAGAGAAAAAAATATCTCTCCAGGTATTTCAGAAATAATTCTAGAATAATGAGATTTAAAGACTCCAAATGTGGAAAAGTCATTTATAAGAAACTAACTAAAGAGTATCTCTAGGTGACAGTGATATATCCTCTGGAAAAGACACTGCCTAAGGGCAGCCTTTCATGCCTTCTTCACCACCCTCATCCCATTGTCTATATTTTTAAATCAGAATTTTCCTGTCTAAACATACCAGACTTCAGTGCTTCAAAAACATCTCAAAGGCCCTGACCCAGAAGTTATTTATTCCCTGTAGATCATGAAACCAACTTTTTCTGCAATAAAAATCTTCAGATGAGTTGAACAGTTCCCTATCTGAAGTCTTAAAGAAGTAAAAACAGTAGGGGCGCCTGGGTGGCTCAGTCATTAAGCGTCTGCCTTCGGCTCAGGTCATGATCCCAGGGTCCTGGGATGGAGCCTGGCATCGGGCTCCTCGCTCGGCAGGGCGTCTTCTTCTCCCCGTCTCCCTCTGCCCCTCCCCCTACTCATGCTCTCTCTCTCTCAAATAAATAAAATCTTAAAAAAAAAGGAAAGAAAGAAAAGCAGTAACAACTCCTGATTATCCAGAAATAGATTCACATAATGGATTATTCAGACATGGTCTGAGGGAGTTTTCCTACTATGGGAAGAAGCAACACCTGCTCTGAGCTCTATCTCTGGGTCTCAGTTTAGTGGCAGGCATGAGTACTCTATCCCATTCACTGCAAAAGAACTACATCCTAAAATTCACTCACATATTCATTCAACTAATTATTATTGAACACTCACTAAGTGTTAGGCACCAAGATGACGATTTAGTAGTCTCTACTTTAAGATATTTACAGTTTAATTTCATTTTCATGTGAAAATGTACTGTCAATAAAGGAAGAATAGGACAAAAAGAAAAATGAATATAAAAACCTTAGGAGTCCTACCTAAAAGGAAGATGATTTAACATCACTTTCTTCTGTGTCTTTTTTCTTAGAACTCAAGCTATTATTAAATATCAGACCTTGGAATCACTTTCTAGCTAACTTTCTGATAATTTTTAACATTATTACAAGATAATACTGTTAAAATTTGGAGCTAACATCAGATTTTGTACTATCCAATCAGTACAGCTCCCTAGATATATTAATAACATATTCACTTTCCCTTTAATGGGCTACATTAACTTTTAGACTCAGACATTACTGAGTCTCTTTAATCTAAAGAGATAGTTCAACACAGTAAATGCACACACACATACACATACAGTGACAGATATTTATTAAACCATTGTATTTGCAGAGAAAACCTGGAAAATTCAGTTAATTAGGTTGGTTATGTTAAAACAATGCAATTGATTATCATTAAACCATTAGCATTATAAAGAATATATAAAAATATAGAGAAATATGTATGTTTGATTTATTCATTGTTATAGTCATTTAGTATCTGTGACATGCCCAGAGTTATACCAGACATTTTGGATTACAGGATAAATATCACACAATCAGGACCCTCAAGGAGCTCATAGCCTAGTAGTGGGCATCTATGGAGGGCCCTAGAGAAGTGGATAGCAAATAGGCACATGCAAACCCCAAGCAGTGCGAGGCAGCAGTCCTTTGTTGCAATCCAATAAAACGCAGGTCCAAATCGGGGCACATGACAACCTACACAAAGCCAGGTTTGATCCAAAAGAACTAAGTCAGGATACAGAAAAACTGAAAGCAGCCCTAGGAAAGAGCAGAATGCTTCTAGACAACCGGCTTGGGAATAAGGTGCTGTTCTCTCAGGCAGCAAGCACAGACCAGCTGGCCTGAAACTGCCTGATAGTGTCACCAGAACAGTGGGAGGCAGGGGTCAGCTACAGTGTCGGTGCCATATGGACCATGGGATGTTAAGGCACTGACTGATTTTGTTAGATTTTTGGGTTCCTTTTGCTTCAGGGAAGTGGCAAAACTGAAGACCCACAGAAGGACTAAGAAAGGAGATGGACTCAACATTTCAAATAATCTAGCAGCACTAGCTTTCTGCCCCTGGACGCCGCAGAGTAGGCATCGTTAAAGTCTCCCCTCCCACCGCCGTCAGGTCTAAGTCAGAGTCTCCCAAAGAGCCTGAACAGCTGCGGAAGCTCTTCATCGGAGGTTTGAACTTTGAAACAACCTATGAGGGCGCCTGGGTGGCTCAGTTGGTTAAGCGACTGCCTTCGGCTCAGGTCATGATCCTGGAGTCGCAGGATCGAGTCCCGCATCGGGCTCCCTGCTCGGCGAGGAGCCCGCTTCTCCCTCTGACCCTCTCCCCTCTCATGTACTCTCTCTCTCAAATAAATAAATCTTAAAAAAAAAAAAAAAAGAAAGAAAAAGAAACAACCGATGAGAGTCTGAGGAGCCATTTTGAGCAATGGGGAACGCTTACGGACTGTGTGGTAATGAGAGATCCAAACACCAAGCGCTCCAGAGGCTTTGGGTTTGTCACCTATGCCACTGTGGAGGAGGTGGATGCAGCCATGAACGCAAGGCCACACAAGGTGGATGGAAGAGTTGTGGAACCAAAGAGGGCTGTCTCAAGAGAAGATTCTCAAAGACCTGGTGCCCACTTAACTGTGAAAAAGATTTTTGTTGGTGGCATTAAAGAAGACACTGAAGAACATCACCTAAGAGATTATTTTGAACAGTATGGGAAAATTGAAGTGATCGAGATCATGACTGACTGAGGCATGGCAAAAAGAGAGGTTTTGCTTTTGTAACATTTGATGACCATGACTCTGTAGACAAGACTGTCATTCAAAACTACCATACTGTGAATGGCCACAACTGTGAAGTAAGGAAAGCCCTCTCTAAGCAAGAGATGGCTAGTGCTTCATCCAGCCAAAGAGGTCGAAGTGGTTCTGGAAACTTTGGTGGTGGTCGTGGAGGTGGTTTTGGTGGGAATGACAACTTTGGTCGTGGAGGGAACTTCAGTGGTCGAGGTGGCTTTGGTGGCAGTCGAGGTGGTGGTGGCTATGGTGGCAGTGGGGATGGCTATAATGGATTTGGTAATGATGGAAGCAGCTTTGGAGGTGGCGGAAGCTATAATGATTTTGGCCATTACAACAATCAATCCTCAAATTCTGGACCCATGAGAGGAGGAAATTTTGGAGGCAGAAGCTCTGGCCCCTATGGTGGTGGAGACCAATACTTTGCCAAACCATGAAACCAAGGTGGCTATGGTGGTTCCAGCAGCAGCAGTAGCTACGGCAGTGGCAGAAGGTTTTAATTACGGCCAGGAAACAAAGCTTAGCAGGAGAGGAGAGCCAGAGAAGTGACAGGGAAGCTACAGGTTACAACAGATTTGTGAACTCAGCCAAGCACAGTGGTGGCAGGGCCTAGCTGCTACAAAGAAGACATGTTTTAGACAATACTCATGTGTATGGGCAAAAAACTCGAGTTTTTTGTGTATTTGTGACTAATTGTAAAACAGGTTATTTTAGTTTCTGTTCTGTGGAAAGTGTAAAGCATTCCAACAAAGGGTTTTAATGTAGATTTTTTTTTTTTTTTGCACCCATGCTGTTGATTGCTAAATGTAATAGTCTGATCATGACGCTGAATAAATGTGTCTTTTTTTAAATGTGCTGTGTAAAGTTAGTCTACTCTGAAGCCATCTTGGTATACTACCCCAACAGTGTGAAGTTAGAATTCCTTCAGGGTGATGCCAGGTTCCATTTGAAATTGATTTGCAACCTGCTTGGTCACAGAAGCCATTGTCTCCACAAACCTTGGTGTAGTTGAACTGACAGTTAATGTGTTGTGACCTGGAGTTCACCATTAAAAGGGTCACCCAAGCAAAGTCCTGGAGTTTATTTGGTTATTAATATGATTGTTGGCACATCCTATGCAATATATCTAAATTGAATTATGGTATCAGATAAAATTATAGATGGGATTAAAGCTTGTGAATCATCCATTATCATGTGTAATCAATAAATGATTTAATATTCTCTTAAAAAAAAATCTAGCAGCACTAATAGAAACATGTGCAAGTCCGGGAGCCCCAAAGAGTAAGTGCTGAACTGGGTCTGTAGGGGAGGGGCAGGGTGGGAGTGCCAGAGGGGAAGATGGGGAAAGTTTCACAGAGAATGTAGGGACATTCATGTTGAGGCTTGAAAGATATAAAGGGATTTTCAGCATTACCAAAAAATCCAGTATCACAAAGACAGAGAAGCATAAAAGAATGTGTGTGGTCCTCAGTGTTAGAATGGTAGGATGTGGGAAGTGGTGGGAGATGAAGCAGAAAAGGTAATCATGGGTCAGTCAGATCCTAGAGAGCCTTGTATGTCTTGCTGTAGAATTTTGATTTTTATACTGGGGTGGTAATGGAGAGCCATTATTGGATTTTAAAGTTGTGAAGTGATCAGATTTGCCTTGTAGTAGTATTATATTTGCAATAGAGTGAAAAAAATTAACTGGAGGTGATGTAAGTCTAATGCAAGAAGACCCGTTAGTGTATAGGTGGTTCAATCCATACTAGATATGATGAGTGCTCAATTATACCTCTGAATTAGAGAAAAGTAGATACTTAGGATTCATAGTAGTGACTGACTGATCAGGGCTGAGCAGAGGCATGGAAAAAGAATCAAGGATATCTTCCGATTCTCAACTTGTGAAACCAGGTGGATAAAGATGCCATAAAATAAAATCACAGCTATGGAGAAGTATACATGAACAAAGACTAGATGCAAAAAAAAAAAAAGGAGTTAGGACAGTAGGGTGATTTGTTTCCCAAAACCTTTTGAGTGTTCTATTGTATGTACAAAATTGTTTGGGACTACATCTAGGTTTAAATGCAGGTTCTGCAAATTACTAGTTTATAACTGAATAGTTAACTTCTATGGGTTTAGTCTCAGCCCATATTAATTTGTTAATAATTCCTCCTGTTTCAAAGAAGATTTAAAATAGTTTCTAGAAATACCTAAATTTCAACAAAATAAAGTATATAAAGAGAGACAATGAGAAACAAAATAAATACACAAATGCATGATTTGCAAGTCTTGAGCAAAATCTCAGACTCAATTCTGAGCTTCCTAGCTGTCCACCCATAGTGGAAGACACCATGAGTTCTGTTTATCCATTGTTAGCTACTGGCATTTCTGAGAAACTTCTCCATCAGGTACTCATAACACAGATACTTTGTGAAATAGTGATCAGCACAAGAAATAACATCTGCGAACTTAAGATGAGGTCAAGTACCTCAATATCAGTCAGTGTTACAACAGCTAAGCACAAATCAGCAAAAGCACTTCTATGGGGGCCAAAATAGCACAAGCTGGGTAAGGAGCTATTTCAGGGTCTGGCTGATTCCAAGAAAAAGTTTTAGCATATCTGAAGACTGCATGTTTACTCAGGAAATCCTTCATAAGGAGCCCTCCCATAAAGTTGCTCAAGAACACAATCTCACCACCACCTTCCCCTCCCCAATGACTTGATTATTGAACCACTAGTCTAACAATGGCAATTCTCGAGATTTTTCTGCTTTGATACATTAAAAAACCCACTTTTCAGAATACAAGATGCAGCATAAGACCTCATTAAAGAGGACCAACTGCTACAGGAAAGGAAGTCTAGACTCACAAAAATTCTAAATACTCAAAAGATATGTCAATCCTTTTAATATAAGCAATTAGCTTTAAAAATGCCCATTAGAATTCCTCAAAGACTTGCTTTAGTAAGTTGTTTCTAAGTTATATGATTTTCTATGATTTAATGCTGCCAAACACTTGAAAATTGTGTTTCCCAAACAGGTTAAATAGTTTAATGACTTTCTTGACCCATATAAACTTGTGTATAATCTATTAATTTGCTTACTCTTCATCATACCTAGGGCATTAATTGAGAATCAGGCAGTGAGAATCTACAGAGGTTAAAACATAAGGAGTCTTAATCTTAGAATTAGGCATGTGAAGCATATGTCTTTCTTCTGTCTTTGTGTTGTTTCTGGAGATTACTAAATAAAAGTTTAGGGTGTGGGAAGTGTGATAATTATTCAGTGCAGAGTTTCCATAAAGTTTTACGAAGTATACATTTCAGTGTAAGACTTTCTTAGTGGTTAAGAAGGATAAGCGAAGAGGTAGATTCCAATGCTATTCTTTAAAACTTCAAGTCTGCCCTACCCCGTACAGCTAAGATACCGCTGGATACATTTATTTATGACCAAAGATTTTTTTTTAACAAAAAAAAATAGGTGGCTAGTGCTTCTTTAGTCACTGATACTGTTGCACTATAGTAAAGGTGTTACATCAGCAGAATCAATGTCATTGCCATGGGAAAAGAATGTGATGACATTCTTGTGCAGCCAAACAAAAGAACTGTAAAATAAGAGGCTGAGAACAGTGAATAAGAAGAAAAAAGAGCTTAACTCAAACTGAAAAACACTGTTAATACTTGAATTTGTGAAGTATAAATGTCCATTAATTTTTACAGTATTGTTTTCATTTTATGACTTTTGATATTTTTAACTAATATTTACAAAATGTACATTATCATAGGCTAACTTTAAAAAGACTTTTGAAAAAAAATAAAATGACTTTTGAGTTTTTGTAAGGCAAACCTGGAGTGATAATAAATTTTTAATATAATTTTACTGTCAATTTCAAAATCTTATTTTTTTTGTCTCCGGATTTGAACACTGAAACACAAGCCAAGGATCTATGAAATTTACACACAAAAAACCCCATCCTTTAAGTTCTTAAAATGCAAAAATTTTAAATTGCTCCTTATATAACTGGATTTTGAAAAAATTTTTGCGCTGAATATGGCAATTCTTTTTTTAATTCTTTTTATTTTTATTTTTTTAATTCCAGTATAATTAACATATAGTGTTGTATTAGTTTTGTTTCTACAGGAAAATTGCTCAAGCACTTAGGACCAGCCCTGACTTCGGCCAGGGTGTTCCTTACATGATAGGGTTAGTAGGAGTGCAGCCCTCTGCTAAAGTCCCAATGGCCAAAAGAAGCCACAGAAAAGTATTCTGGGGGGCTACCCATCCTTTCACATGAAAGATAGAGCCAGAGCTTAACAAAGCATTGTGTTCTTGATCCTTTCTTTCACAAAATATTCCGACAGATGCAGAACAGGAGGCAGCAATGTGAAATTGTGGTTCCTCAACTGAACTAGGGAATTTTTACTGTGACTTTAGTGTTCCTCTAATATCACAAGCCCTAATGAGAAACTATGTAAGTGTATTAAAAAGCCGTGATATGCAACGGCAACCAACAGACAGAAGGAGAAAGGAGGAGGCAATGAGAAAGCAAAGCAAAAAAAAGAAATGTTTTTATTTTGAACCCTAAGTGTTTGTCAAAAAGTTGTGCCTCATCTAAACAAAACAATGGGATACGTAGAGCCAACACTTTTGGATTCCTTTTTCAGAAGTACCTTCCTAGCTTCTCTCTGGAAGAATGGGAAAATGATAGGGCTCATCAGAATTTCTCAACCTCAGCACAATTGACAATTCAAACCAGATCATTCTCTGCTGTGAGGAGTGTCCAGGGCATTATGGAATGTTTAGCAGCCTCCCTGGTCTCTGCCCACTAGCTCCCAATAGCACTACCACAATCATGACACTGTGAAACTGCCTCCAGAAACTGCAGAAGTACCTCTGGTCAAGAACTACAGTATTTTTAAATTTTTCCTTAGTTCCTTTGAGCTTTCCACCTGAGAGAGTAGACTACTACAGCCAGAAACATATCTGGTAAGCCTTTCTTTCCTGGCAACTTCCTCCTCTTGTGGTATATTTTATTAAATATTTTGCCCAGAGGTCCATTTATATACCTCTTTTAGTGCTATCTTTAATATTTGTAAAGATACTATATTTAAAGAAATAAAGATAAAAAGAAATGTAACTCAGTGATAGAAAGTCATTCTACACAAATTCTTCCTTATCTCCCCAGGAAACTGTCATAAAAAGCAGCCAAAAAGTAAAATAGTAAAAGAGAGGTTAAAGACCACCTCGAAAAAGCAAAGAGTAACACACAACAAGGAACAAAACCCATTATTTCTCCCATCTCAAAAAAATCCAAGTCTCTTCTCTACGGCTCCTCCCACTCCCAGCCACACAGCACCTTTTCTCAGCACCTTTTCTTTGCTCGCTTTGCAACACCCTTCAAAAGAGTGAACTAAATTGTCTCTAATCTTCCTCCCATCTCTCTTAACCTAGCCCCTTCAGACCATCACTGCCACCACTACAATTAAACCACCCTTGTCAGGGCTTGCAGTCACCTTCACATTAATAAATCCAGTGGCCATTTCTAAGCCCTCATGCTCACCTTTCAGCAGCAGTTAACACAGTTGATTTTTCCTCTCTGCCTTCACTCGCTTTCTCCCTTAGCTCCAGGACCCCATGCTCTCTTGATTTCCCCCTTCCTCACTATTCTTTTTTTTAAGATTTTATTTATTTATTTGACACAGAGAGAGAGAGAGAGACAGAGAGAGCACAAGCAGGGGAAGCAGCAGGTAGAGGGAGAAGAAGCAGGCTCCCCAGTGGGCAAGGAGCCTCAGGCGGGGCTCAATCCCAGCACCCTGGGATCAGGTCCTGGGATCATGACCCAAGCTGAAGGACTAGTTACTCTTTTTCAATCTCCTTTACTGGTTTCCTTCTCTTCTCCCCTTCCTTTTAATAACACAGAAATCCTGGGCTCAGGTCATTTATCTCAATCTGCACTCACTTCCTGGTGAGTCATCCAGTCCGTGGTCTTAAATACCACCTATGTGCTGATGACTCCCAAACCGCCTCTCTCCCAGACTCCAGATTCATATATCCAACTTCCTACTTATCACCTCCACTTGAATATCAAATAAATGTTTCAAACCCAAATGTGTCTAGAAGTGAACGCCGATCCTTCCCCCTAAACTTGCCCCATCCACAATTTTCTAATACCATTGATGCGACTCCATCCGATTAGTCACTCAGGCCAAAAACTGTGCAGTCATCCATAACACCTATCTTTCTCTCACCCTCCACACACTGTTAGTTCAGAAAACCAGATTAGCTTCACCTTCAAAATGCATTCAATATCCTTCCATTTCTCATGTCCTTCACTGCTTTCATCCTAATGGATGCCACCAGCACCTCTCAACTGAAATACTGCAAACACCTTACTGGTCTTCCAGTTTCTCTCCCTGCACCTATAGGATATTCTCAACACAGCAGCTACAACAATTCTTTTAGGATGTAAGTCATGGGACACCTGGCTGGCACAGTTGCTTGGACGGCAGAGTCTTGGTTTTGGCTCAGGTCGTGATCTTGGTGTCCTGAGATTGAACTCCACAGCGGCAGCAGGCTCCCTGCTGGGCGTGGAGCCTGCTTAAGAGTCTCTCTTCCCCTCCCTCTGTCCCTCCCTCTCATGTGCTCTCTCTCTAAAATAAATAAATAAATCTTTAAAAAAATAAAATAAAATATAAGTCTTATCATATTTCTCTTCTGTTAAAAACCTGCAGTGGTGCCCATTTCATTCAAGGTTAAGGTCAAAGTCCTTTTTTTTTACTTTATTAATAAGCTAGTAATTTTTTTAAGTAATTTCTATGCCCAATGTGGGTCTAGAACTCACAACCCCAAGTTCAAGAGGGCTCCACTGACTGAACCAACCAAGCACCCTCAAGATAAAGTCCTTTAAATTGTCTAAAGGGCCTAATGGAATCTGGTCCTCCCTCATCTTCCTGGTCCCCTTTCCTGTTTCTATTCTCCTTTCTAATTTCACTCAGCCTCCTCTATGTTTATCAAACATTCCAGGTAGACTCCAACCATTGGGTCTTTGCAATGGCTTTTCTCTTTCTGAAAGGTTATTCCCCCACCATGAATAACTACTTAACCTTCTCCAGTATTCCCTTTCAATTAGGTCTACTATAACCATCCTATTACTACCTACAGCTGACCCTCTCCTTCATCCCATTACCAGTGTTCCAAATCCCCCTCACCGGGCTCTATTTTTTTTTCACAGCACTTTTCAATTTTTAATATCAATGATTTGTTTATTATATTTATTATTCATTGTCTGTCTTCCCTATCTAGAATGAAAACCTCAAAAAGGCTCCATTTTCTTCTCTGGTAAGTCCCTCAGAATTATACTTCGCACAGAGTAAGTGTTCAGCTAATATTTGTCAAATGAATGAGTGAAATAAATTGGACTAATATCCCACCCTGAAGTAGAAGGATCTTCTTTTTTTTTTTCTTCTTTATCCTTTTTCTCACTTTCCGGGTTACACATCAAAGCACTAGTTGGGCTGGAAGGGAGAAGGGAGTCTTTGGTAGGGAGGAATAGATAAATATATCTGGAGAGGTTTTTACTGAAAGATTTTAGGTTTTAAGGGACTTTTTGTCTCTTCAGTTTCAGCTGTGACATCTTGGGCCATTTAGGGGATTTTAGGACTTCTATGTTCTCTTTGCCACTCTGATTTTTAGTTCAGTGAGGCTTCTAGTTGGAAGGTACCTTCTAAACTAAGAGAAACAAAGGGGTGAGGATCAAAAAAATGGAGAGGAAACAGCCTGCTAAAAGAAACTCCAGGGAAACAGGAAACGAGAACTTTAGGTTTTCAGTCCAATTCACTAAAGTAGGAAAGAGGGCTAAAATCCAAGGCCAGTACTAAGATTAGTAAGGAAATTTGTGAACTAGAATGTTCCTTATATTGCCAGGAGACTGAAAGTGGCAGATAGGGTTCAAGATAATTGTATAAATAAGTAAATTAATCCCCTTGTAGTGGAGGGTTTTCTTAAAAAAATATTCTTCCACACGCATCTCCCCTCATATTTACATACCACAGAGAGTGTCTCTATCTCCCAAGATAGCGATGCAAAAATAATAAATTACAGATATATTCATTATCTAATTCTGTGCAACAAATTACCCCAAAATTTAGTGGCCTAACACAACAATAACATCCAGAAGCAGCTTGATTGGGCAGTTCTGGGTTAGGGTTTCTCATGAAGTTTAATCAGATGTTGACGGAGGCAATAGACAACTGAAGGCTTAACTGGGCTGGAGGATCTGTTTGCAAGGTAGATCACTCATATGGCTGGCAAGTTGCTGCTGGTTCTTAATAGGAGGCCTCAGCTCCTTCCCACGTGGGCCTCTCTACAGGGATATTTGAATGTTTTCACAATATGGCAGCTGGCTTTCCCCAAAGTAAGCTAGATAAGAGAACAAAGGTTACACAAGAGCAAGGCAGAAGCCACAGTGCCTTTTGTACAATGTAGTCTTCTACTATACTTTGCTGGTCACACAGGTCAGGCCAGATTCAGTGTGAGAGGGGAGAATTTAAGGGTGTGAATACCAGTAGACAAAGGACATTGAGGCCATCTTGAAGGCTGGCTACCACAACAGTCAAATGGCTTGTCACATGAACAGCAAAATAATCTCAATTCATCTTAGAGTTGACTTGGATGCATCTTTTCCTGCTTCAAAAAGTGTGATCATTTGTTCACCTTGTTTTGCCTCCCCATCTCCAGAGAGCCCTAAAACCATTATACAATATCACCTTAGCATCTGTGAGCACATTTCTTTGTTAATAATGTATTTTTAATTTTAAAAGTGGATTGCAAACAATAAAGTTGTGACACTTGAGGAAAGTATAAGAAGATATATCATCCTCTTGATTCAGCAGGAAAAAAAAAATGTGATGATTTACCTTTCTATGTTAGACTTAATAAACCTTGAGGGAAATGAACAGATATTAAAATATTGGATGTAGACAAAAAGAGTCACTGGACTTAACCTTCTAACTCTACCCACAGTACACAATTTACTCTTAGACTTCAGGAAAGCACCTAATGTCTTTGTATCTCAATTTCCTCATATGTAAAATGCAAAAAATATTCATTCACATGTATAAAGAGTGAAGTGTGAATATAAATTTGGAACTGAGCTCTATTATATATATGTAAATATATATAATGTATGGAGCTATAGATCTAAATAGATAGATACAGATCTGGACTTACACAGAATATGTTTTTAGAAAGAGTAAACTTGGGGCACCTGGGTGGTTCAGTTAGTTAAGCATCTGACTTCGGCTCAGGTCATGATCTTGGGGCCCTGGGATCCAGCCCTACATCAAGCCCCATGTCCAGCCCGACCTTGAGCCCCGCCTCCTCAAGCTCCGCACTCAGTGGGGGTCAGCTTCTCCCTCTCCCTCTGCCCCTTCCCTCAGCTCATGCTCACAAGCTCGCTCTCTTGCTCTCTCTCTCTCCTCAAATAAATAACTGAAAAATCCTTAAAAAAAGAGTAAACTTCACCAAATTTAAAATATATACATCTTGACTAAATTATATACATGTATACATAATATATAATATATACATGTATACATATATACATGTACACACACACACATATATATATAATCAAGATATAAATCTTGGCTTATATAGAACATGTATCTACAAATAATAATCTTGACCAAATTCCTTACAAACACTATTCCTATGTGGCCGCATCACTCACCTCTTTATCATTCCTCTAATAACTCTATGAACACTGAGCATTCCTCTTAACTCTAACATACTGTGACTCTCAATAGTATGAAAAAGAGCTGATGTCACAAACACATTGTGTTACAGTATCACTAAGGGCCAGATCCATTCTTAGTTACATAATCCCTGAGGTGCTACCAGCCTTGCTAGCCTCAAAAGACAGCCTTGGAGTACAAAGAACGAGAGGGAGGGAACTAAACAAAGCCCTGACATGACAAAAATTCTTAGTATATTCTCAGTATTAATCCTTGGCAAAGAAGCAGACAGTTTGGAGGTGGAAGAAGGCAGTGGAGAGCTTTAAAATAATTATTATTTATATCTTCCCTAAATACCATGGCACTTTCTAGTCACAAATGCTTAGGGAGCAGAAAATCATCCGAAACACCCCATTCCCCCCCACTCCCTGCCAATATCTCCACAGTAAGATCAGAGACCCAAGAGCATACTTTCCCTGCTAACTGGCTGTCAAGCAGTTCCCTCCAACAAATGGCAGTTTTTATCATTAATTCTTTCATGCAGCTTTCATCTGTGAGGTCTGTAATCCATAAGAACAACCTAATAATGATTAAGCAAAATCAAAGTGATCTTTTAAAAGCCTGTATGCTTTTATTGTTATAAATGCTTCACAAGTAAAAGATCAGTCAAAAGCATAAAGGTACCCTGAATTGAACTTCCTTTGTGCTTGAATTAGAGTGTTTCTTTTGGAATACTCTCAATTCAGGCTTCCGCTTCTCTTGGCAAAATCATGGATTGGCTGATATTGTCTTAGAGGCTTTCCTATGTCCCCTTTCCCACCATCACTCTTCTTTCAGGGACTCCTTTCTGTTACCTAGGAGTCCCTTCTGCTGCCTTCCGCATTCCGCCTACCGCACACTCATGTTCCAGACTCTTTATTTATAATTCTCCTTTCTAACATTACAGTATGTATTTCCAAAGACTCAATTTCTTTGAGAGTTTTGCTAGGTGGCCAACTAACCCAATAAAATTTATCACAATGTTGAATTAGTACTCATTCTCTTTAGAATTGGTTTTCAGGCAGAAACTTCTAGAAATTCTATCAACATCTCAGCCCAAAATATTGTAGGTATTTTGGTAAGCAGTAGGAGAGGACACTTGAATATAACTGGGCCTTTTAGAAAAGTGAAGTCCATTGGGTTGCTTTACTTGGCCTAAGGAGTTGATGTATATGTAGGGGCTCTGGGCAGAACCTCCCCCCCCACAACACAAACACACAATATGCCACTTTGGCATATGGATTAATTTGAGCTGAAGGCACTTGAAACCCTGTGGGCTCAAAAGAAACTTTGTCCTTCCCTTAACCACACAGAAGAACCTAAATTGGGGGTCTTTCCCAGAATAAGGGTTATTAACAGAGATAAGTTTTATCTGAGTGACCCATCTGTATGGCAGGGCAAACATCGAATTACCAAACATCTACTCTCCTTATTGCCCTGTGAAATGTATTCCTTTCCTCTGAAATTTCAGACCCCTAGCCCCTTCTCTTTAGTTTAGAGTGACATATATACTCATTTTGCCTGTCTTTGGAATTTCCTTATCTATGTGGAGTCCCCATATGTACCTTATTAAATTTGATTTTCTCCTATTAATCTGTTTCATGTCAATTTGTTTCATTTTTTTTTAATATTTTACTTTTAAGTAAACTCTACACCCCATAACCTTGAGATCAAGAGTTGCATGCTCCACCAACTGAGCCAGCCAGGCGCTGCCATGTCAATTATTTCTTAGTCCTGCTAGAAGGACCTCTGAGGGAACAGGAATTCTTCCTCCCCAACATACGAAAGCTGTTCTCTCTGAAATCATGCTCAAGGATAAGAAAGTAACCCCAAACATCTAATGAGTATCCATCCAGTTGGCTTCCCGCTGCACCTAAAATAAAATCTATAATCCTGGTTAGGGTCAAAAAGATCTGGCCTCTCCCTACCTGTCTCTACCTCATAAACACTACACTCCAGCCAAACTGGCCTTCCTTTCAAACTTGAAAATGCCAAGCTGCAACATCATTCCTGCCTTAAGACCTGCATTGCTATGTTCCAGTTCTTGGCATGCAAATTGCTCTTCATTTGGTTCCCACTTCAAATGTCACCTCTTCAGACAATCTAAAGTAATCCTACAATCACCCTCTAGCACATCATCCTATTTTCTTTTCTTTTCTTTTTTTTTTCCACAATAAGTGTACTCTTTAATCCCCATCACCTATTTCCCCCATCCCCCCTTGCACCTCCCCTCTGGTAACCATCAGTTTGTTCTCTGTTTTCTGGTTTGTCTCTCTTTCTTTTTCTTTTCCTTTGCTTGTTTGTCCTATTTTATTTTCTTCATGGTATCATAACTGAATTTTTTTTGTTCATGTGTTTGTTTACCTGCTGCTTCTGGGCCCCCTACTAATGTACTTACTCTTCGTTGTCTATCATGTTCATCACTGTGTCCCTCATGTTTTGCACAGAACCTGATGTGTGTTCAGTGCTCAATAAATATGTGCTGAATGAATGCATGAAGATGAATCCAAGCATAACTTAACCTTTAAATTTAAATAATTGAGAAATCCTGTACTAATATTGGAAGGGGGGACAGTGGTTAATATCACCATAACTAATGTAACTAACTTGTGTTTATAAGACTTTTATTGATCATGGACTACAGCATTTTTTCAGTAAAATATTATAAATATTAGATTGATAAATATTCCACTTGCCTTTATGAAAAGCTGTCCTTTTGATGAGGTATCACAAATGAATGCCAGTATTCCTTGAGAAATACTGCCAACTCATCCTGTTCTTCTGTCAGTGTTAAGAAACTACATTTCCCTTTGGCCAATTTCTAGCGGTTCTAGGTACATAGTATCTATTGCTAGGACTTCAGAAGCCAATGAGCAACTTGCTTGTCACATGCTCCAACAAATGGTCTCTTCCCCCATGCAGTGTATCTAAGCAGAGAAGCAGCTCTCCTAAGATGATAACCAACACAGCATAGAATATTGTTAAACCTATGGTTTATTATCCTGCAAAGTTTACCCCAGCAGGCTGCCAAAAGGAAAAAAAAAAAAAAAAGCCTAGCAATTTAGCAATTTGGTTTTCTACCAGGCAGTCCCCATTTAGCTAGTTGTAGCTTAGAAGCAGATGTCTGAGAGCAAGCAGTTCAGCAAGCCTGCAGTCAGATGCTTTTGTAGAGCTTTTTTCTTAAAAGGAAAAATTGAGGCAGGTCAATGGATTACAACTTCCTGGGCTTGCTTTTGTTATCTATAACGTATCACCACTAAACCTGCTTTGCTAAAGTGAAACTCCAAGGCTTAAAAAAGCACCTTTCCTCCTAAGAATTAAATAAACTGGTTAAAAAAAAAAGAAACTCAACATTAGTAGAGAGGGGAAAAAAATACCCACAAGTCAGTAAGAGCTAAATAACATACTTTTCCCTTTAAGGAAAACAAGTAGCATAAGAAAACCTTATTTTTAAAAAACTGCAATGAAATTTCTTGAAACCACACATCTTAGGAAAGCTTGATTATTAATTCTTCCAGAGGAACTGTTAACACTTAAAGGACAAAACTCTATTAACCACTATTCTTCAATTATTTCACTATCAAATTAAATTTAAGAAAATACACACAATCCTATCTTGGCATCCAAAACAAAAATTTCTTGGTGTTTTTTGGGGGGTTGGGGAGACTAAAGAGGAGGTGTTTTTTTCATCACACCTCTTATACTGGTTCACTTCTCATTAATCTGGTCTCGTGTGTGTGTGTGTGTGTGTGTGTGTGTGTGTGTGTGTGTGTGTGTGTATGCGCGCGCGCTTCTGCCCAGGTTAATTTCAAGAGTAAGGTTGTCTCTAAGCATGTACTGTAAAACTGTAAAATTTTTTCCACTCTTCATGGACCATTTACAATCTGCAAGGTTTGGGGTGGATATGAAATGTATTCCTGCCAATGGATAGCCACATCAGAAGTGCTGAAAACCAATCCTTCTGTTTTGCTCATTGGGCCATATGGTTCCATAAAAAAGGAGCTAAACAAAAGTGCAACTAATGCACCTTGTCAATCTGGGTTTAGACTAATTATCTGATACTATGGTAAAGAAACTGTAGATGAATATATTCTCTCATTCTTCAGTCGTCTACCACTATAAACGTATACTAATTCATTGGAAGAACAAAAAATCAGGTCTAAGGCCTTTTCTATTTTACAGGAACTGTATTTTAAAGAAAATACATTGCAATAAAGTTACATATATATTATATAATATATATATAATATATATATAACAGTTTCAACCAGAATACCGGTGTTTTGTAGTAACGTCGTCCAAAAGATTAAGGATCATTTTTTAAAACCCTTTCCAATAAGTGATTTGAGTATCCCAGAGCAATTAACAAGCAAGCTGAAGCACCAAGATAAAGTTGTGTCCCCCTAGTGACCTCTAGAGTGGCGCTAAGCTCCCACAAGCAGGACTGAGGGGAAAAGCAAGAAGCATGTCAAAGCCGAGCGCGCTGCAGTAACCTAGCCGTTATATTCAATAATGTACCGGTTCCCATCTCAGAGGGCTGGTCCTGTTTTATATAACCCTAACGCCAATAAGTCTCCGCCTCCTGGCCAAGAGGCCCATTGAGTCGAAATCCAACTTCAAGCACCTTCCCTTCCTCCTCCCCAAGTTGCTGAGGTCCGGCCCCCCACCCCCCAGACGCACAGCCATCCTCCGCGTGCGCGGTAAGGAACGGACTTGCACCTCTCTGCAGTGCTGCAGACAACCTCTCGGCCACTGCCGGTTCCCCAGAGAGAGCGCGGGAGCGGGAGGGAGCCGGAGACCTGCGACGTCTATGAGTCCCCGCTTCAGGCGCCTGAGGCCGGTACACCAGCTCCCAGGGCGCAGCGCTCTGCGAGTCCTGGGGACGCACCCCTCCGCCCCGCCCCCCTCCTGCCACGCCAAGCCCGATGCTGCCCACGAGGCTCCCTACCGAGTGCAGCCCTGGACCACCCCAACAACAAGCTCTTCTTTGTCCTTTCTGCCATCGCTTCTCCTCCCCTGAACTTTCCAACTTTGGAACCCCCGGTTCCAAAGGAGCAACAGAGGGGGACACTGCTCGGCCAGAGTCACTGCCCACCTACCCAGGTCGGGAAGGGGGGAATAGAGCCTGCAGGGACTCGGCTGGTAGCAACTCCTCTTGACCATTGGGCAAAAGGAGAGGCAGACAGCTATTACCTCCTCAGGATGGAGGTTGGGGAAATGGATGCAGAACTTGTCACCCTGGGGATGAAGGGGCGGTGGGAGGGGGGAGCTTGGGAGGAGGGAATAGGAGAGACCAAGGAAAAAACTCACTCTCTCTCTCTGGCACACACACGCGCGCGCGCATACACACACACGCACACACGCAGCCTGTTTTCCAAAAGGACGAGACGCTACGAGCCAAGAGTCTCTTTTCTCCCCACTGCCCTCAGGGGGGAACGCGCAACAGATACCCAAGCTCTCGGAGTAGGAAAGGGGTGGGGTGAGAGAAAGAATCTCCAGGTTTCCGCAGGTTAGAAAAACGAGACAAACTCCTGTCAGAGTCTCCCTGGAGGCAAAGGGAGGTAGGTGCAGCAGCGCTGAGGTCCCTCCACCTCCCCGAGAAGGCAAACTCTTCCCCTGCAGGCAACCTTCCACCTGGCGGAGTCTGGATGTAAACAGGCAGGACCGAGGGGCGGACCGCGGGTGGGAGGTGGGATGGGCCGAGATGAGAACAGAGTGGAACTCACCCTTGATGCTGGGGGGCTCTCTCTTCTTGGCCATCTTCTGCCCCCGCCCCTCCCCCAGACCCCCCGCGCGTTTCCTCCGACTGCCGCCCAGCTCCCGAAGCCCGCTCGGCGGTTTCCAGGCGAGCTCTCGCCGCGGCTCCCCGCTCAGCAAGCTCTTTGTTGCTGTGATGGCATCTGCGAGGCGGCGGCGGCGGCGGCGGCGGCGGCCCGGCTGCGCGCTCGGCTCGGCTCGGCTCGGCGGGCGCGGGCGCCGCCGCCCCTCCGCTCTCGGCCGCGCAGCGCTGCGAGCCTCGCGCTCGCCCTGCTGTGGCCGCTGTGGCTGCGGCAGCAACTGTTGATGCTGCTGTGCCGCTCCAGCTGCTGGAGGGGGCAGCGCAGGGTCCCCGGCGCGCCCGCCCAGAGCTGACCTCCCCCTTGCCCACACTCCCTCCCTCCCCACTCCCCCACACCGGTGTCCCGTCTGAGCCGCCAGCTCCAATCCAACCAGTGACGGCGCCGTCATCTAGCAGCCGCTGCTGGAGAAGGCGGCGGCGGCGGCGGCGGGGAGCTGCAGGGGGAAGCTGGGAGCCCTCGGCTCTCTGGGGCCAGGGAGTGGAAAGCCTGGCAGCCCGACTCTGGTGAAGCCCGCATTCTGCCTGCCTGCTTTCCTCCGGGTCTCCGAAACCCCCTCCCCAGCGGCAGGACGCGGTGTGGGGGGCAGGAGGGGGGGCCGCAAAAGACACCCGTCCCCACAGGCCAACAAGAACTGTCGCCAACTGCAAGAGAACAAGCACGGGCACTAGCGACACGGCCCAGCCACCGACCTCCCCAAAAGCCTCCTCCGGGGCACCAATTCCGAACGAGCCTTGGGGCACGCGGATGCCTCTGCCCCTCCAGAACCAAGAAGGGAAGAGGAAAACTGGAAGCTAGTGGAGAGGGAAAATTTAATTCCAGGGGCAGCCCACCTCCAGACACTTGGAAGAATGACCTAGTTCACGCCCTAAACCTCTTTGTAACGAGAACTCAAGACAGTTCCCTTGGGGCTGTGGGAATAGAGGGAAAAAAACTTCAAGCTCTCAGATGTTGGAGGGCCTGGGATGGGGGGTGGGGTGACTTCTTGGCCTCAGGTACAAATTTTGTCCCCGCGACTGCATTCTTTCCCTCCCTGACTGGGGGTTTGGGAAGTTTTCCTTTTCCTGGAGGAGCTGTTCTCCTCTGGCGTGCTGATCAGAGAAGGAATCTCACCAGTGTCCCAGGACTGCAAGGGCATGCAAAAGTTTAAGACACGTCTGAGAATGTAAAGGTAGTAACCAGGCTTTAAAAGAAGGGTAGAAGAGGTAGAATGGGTAGGGGGTTACCGGTGTAGAAGAATACAAAATCTTTTTTTTTTTCCCTTTCCAGGAGCTGAGTTTTCCCTTAAGCCTACTTACTAATTCACAGTGATCTTATTAACACTTCTTTCCTTTCCCTCCCTACATTTCCAACCTACTGATTATTGAAATATCCAGTGATTCCATTCAGTACCACTAGCCAGAAGTTGCCCCAGCATCAGTGGTGTGTAGCAGAAAGAACACTGGAGTCCAAACCCCTGGCTTTGAGTTCTGGCTCTGGAACTTCATGGCTCTGAAAACTTGCAGAAATCCTCTCTTCTTCTGTTTTCTGGTTTGTAAAATATCATCTCAAAGATTCCTTCCAGCTCTAATAAATGTCCTGTGATTTTTTGTATCGCAAAATCATAACACGTTTTTTGCACTCTTTCTGAATTTAACTTTACATCATGTATTGAAGTAAGTAATCTGAAGAACATGTGAAATACCCAATCCCTCTCACACCAAAGGCATGCATTGGATATAAAACACAAATAGCAAGCTTATCTTAATTAGCAAAATAGGCCCAGTCCCTGATTTAATTCAAAACTACTCTGTCGGGGTACCTGGCTGGCTCAGTCAGTAGAGCATGCTATCCTTGATGTCAAGGGTAGTGAGTTTGAGTCCCACCTTGGGGGTAGAGTTTCCTTTAAAAAAAAAACTACTTTGTTATCTCTTCAAACTCTTAAGGTGTGCAAATATTAGGCTTGTAAATATTCTTAGTCCATTTTATGTGTTCATATTTTATCACTAAGTACTAATCATTGCCTTCATTAGAATATCATTTATTAATTATTTTTACATCCTTTATTTCATTTAATCCCAATCACACACCTGTGAGTTTAGATTGCAGGTCCTGTCTTCCATGTTTTATAGGTAAGAAAATGAGATTCATGAAGTTTCATTGACTTGTACACAGCTCCAGGACTTTGACGCAGCTCTTCTAACTCAGTACCAGGCTCTTCCCATGATACCAGCCTATGAAATAAAATCTTTCTGCTTCAGATCAGGGAGAGGTTCCTTTTTTCTATTTACTCCTTCCATGGTGTCAATACTATTCTCGGCAGAGGGCACTCAAAGATTTAGTAGACAAATTATGTTTATTTTTTTACATATGGATATAATTAATATGTTTTTACACTTGTTGTACTTCAAGGTGTTTTTACATGCATTTTCTCAGTTGAAGGTCACAACTATCACGGGAGATCATCAAGAGGTTTATTCAGCCCCACCGAACAGATGAGGAAACAGACTCAGGGACTTTAGAGTCACAACACCTTCCAGGCCACGTGTTGCCTGATTAGCCCGCACTGCATATTTGTGTTTAACAGTTGCAAATAGAATGCCTATTAAAATACATGACACAAGCAGTCTAAATATGTATACTGTACTTAGTGAAGGGTAGGGATTGTGCAACAGTCCCAGGTTACCTTGTAGGAATGGAAACCTAGAGATGTCAGGGTTTTGATTTTTCAATAGGAGTCAGGAACCCAGATTTCCACTTAAAATATCTTTGTTGGTGTTGGTTAACACATAAAACAAAGCAAAACATGGCAGGCCTAATGGGCCACATCTGCCAGTAATACTGCAGCCTACAGGTTGTGACTCTGTTTTTACCATCTGTGGTCTGTTTTCACCATCTCATCAATTGAGTTTTATCATCAGAGAGAGATAGAACCTAATCCTTGGGTATAGTTCTGATTCTGATGGTATCTACATGTCCTCAGAACTAGAGATTATCAAGATTTTGAATCCAATCAATCATGATTTCTAAAGAGAGATTTCCAGAGATTGGTGTTTCTAAATTTCTGGCTGTTCTTAGAGCCACCAATAAGAATCACTACAAATAAATAATTTTTAAGTCATGTGTGATTCTGCTGGGCATGAGGAAAATTACACATTTTATTTGATGATGAAGATGATGATGATGAAAAGAAGGAAAAAATTGGCCTAATCTCTATTTCCCTTACAGAAATGTTCTGAATGAATCCTTTCAGAAAATAGCCACGGTGCTAAAATGGCAACTTTAGTTAAATGTAGTATAATCATTCTTCTTAGATCATTCTAGCCCTGTCAAGACTCCCTGCAGAGTAAAAGATAATCGTAATAGAAGAAAGGAGCAAGTGAGCTCAACAGGGTAAATGAGCTTGTCATACATATTATACTAAAGACCAAAATGAAAATATATTTCATACTACACAAAGCATAATTGTCACTAATTGTATGTTACTGCAATTGCAGTAAAAAGGTTGAAAAATATAACCATCAGAAGAGTGTTTCTTGCTGAAATATTCTATCCTGAATGCCTAACTATAAATTAACTACTACAATTGAGGGGAAATGAAATAGGGGAAAAAAAGCCCTAATGATTTTAATTATTTTAATACCAAATGATGTCAAAAGATCTGAACTCACTCCACTTTTGAAAAAAATCTTGCATTTTTAAAATTGACGTGCAAAAAGAAAAAATAATACCTCAGCTGAGGTTTTAAGGGAACCTACAATTCTGTGACTAGAACTAAAAAAAGGTTAAAAAAAAAAAAAGGATGGTGGGAAGAGAATGGGATAGTCAACAAGTGCACTAAAAAAAAATCCTGGGGCGCCTGGGTGGCTCAGTTTGTTAAGCCACTGCCTTCTGCTCAGGTCCTGATCCCAGGGTCCTGGGATCGAGCCCCGCATCGGGCTCCCTGCTCCGCGGGAAGCCTGCTTCTCCCTCTCCCACTCCCCCTGCTTGTGTTCCCTCTCTCGCAGTGTCTCTGTCAAATAAATGAATAAAATCTTTGGGAAAAAAAAAAAAGACATGTCTCTAAAGCAAGGGAAATAAAAGCAAAACTGAACTTTTGGGACTTCATCAAGATAAAAAGCTTCTGCACAGCAAAGGAAATAGTCAACAAAACTAAGAGGCAACCCACGGAATGGGAGAAGATATTTGCAAATGACACTACAGATAAAGGGCTGGTATCCGAGATCTCTAAAGAAGTTCTCAAACTCAACACCCAAAAAAACAAATAATCCAGTCAAGAAATGGGCAGAAGACATGAACAGACACTTCTCCAAAGAAGACATACAAATGGCTAACATACACATGAAAAAATGTTCAACATCACTAGCCATCAGGGAAATATAAATCAAAACCACAATGAGATACCACCTTACACCAGTTAGAATGGCAAAAATTAACGAGACAGGAAACAAGTGTTGGTGAGGATGTGGAGAAAGGGGAACCCTCTTACACTCCTGGTGGGAATGCAAGCTGCTACAGCCATTCTGGAAAACAGTATGAAGGTTCTTCAAGACGTTAAAAATAGAACTACCCTATGACCCAGCAATTGCACTACAAGGTATTTACCTCAAAGATACAGATGTAGTGAAAAGAAGCAGCACACGCACTCCAATATTCATAGCAGCAATGTCCACAATAGCCAAACTGTGGAAGGAGCCGAGATGCCCTTCAACAGATGAATGGATAAAGAAGATGTGGTTCGTATACACAATGGAATATTACTCAGCCATCAGAAAGGATGAATACACACCATCTGCATCAACATGGATGGAACTGGAGGGGATTATTCTAAGTTAAATAAGTCAAGCAGGGAAAGACAATGGAGGACCACAGGGGAAGGGAGGGAAAACTGAATGGAATTCTCAGTTTTTCAAGGTTTTTCTCCCTCTCGTTCTTTCTCTTAATCCTCTCATCTTTTGAGATCTGGGCACAGAAGTTTCTAATATTTTAGCAATAGCACACTGGAGGTGTTGTCCGGTCTATGTTGTCCTCTTCACGCATGCATATGATGTCTGGCTGATGCATAGCTCACCTCACCCGTGCTCTGGGCGTTGGACTATATGTTCACTGTGACCCCTGCTAAAGAGACCAGGAGTCTGATCTCTTGGCATAAGCAATGCATGGTGATTGCTCTCAAGAAACGCAGCCATCTTCTCCTGCAGCCCAGGCTGTCTACATTGGTTTTCACTGCTGATGATGCTGCTGATCTTCTGAGACTTCTCAATATCCTCCATCTGGACCTCAACTCGCGAGTTGCCTCTTCATAGTTACCACTGCGATGTTCCCTTGAACAGAGACCTCTACTGAGATCTCCTCTGCTATGACTTTCTGGCAAATATGTTAACACTTTATACCCTTTATATCTCTGAATTACCCTTTATAACTCTAAATTACCCTTTGTATCTCTGCAGAATTGCTCAAGAACCTCTAGATTTTTTTTCCGCAATGTGCACCAGCTGTAAGAAACCAGCTACTGTTCTGCCTAATATACTATGCCATTTTTTGTTTGTTTGTTTCTGTGGCTACCCCATGTTAGTAAAGGGCTTCTTTTGGAGGCTTCTAACCTCTTCACCAGTGGTGCTCCCCTGTTTCCCCCCAAAACTATCAACCCACTGAGTTCCACTGTGAGTAAAGGACACTGTCTCATCTCTTCCTGCCTTGTCTCTCACACACACTCCTTAACTCTTTCTCTAGCACATTCTACTTTTCATATGGTGGGACTTCCTTGCATAGTATCCTCCATCCTTTCTTCATAATGGGTTATTGTAAAACTCTATTTTCAAATAACTAAACTTTCCTTTTGGTTTGGTAAAGGGACACTTTTGGAATTCAGATGCCTCTTTTACCTTTCAAAAAGCCTGGATTTCAAAATAATTGTTTCACAAGGGATTTGAGAAAGTTGGCTTTGAGGTTCAAAACTAAGCAAAGAGCCCTTTTCTCTAGCCCTTCTCAGAAGCAATGAATATAATGGATTCAGTTTGTAAGGAGCCATGGGGCACATGGTTTACAAAGAATTAAATATGCATTGGATTCCTAGGTCAAAAACATTATCCTCATTAGGGTTATCAAAAGACATTAAATTGGGATTGGGGACCCTGGCTGGCTTAGATGTAGAACATGCTACTCTTGATTTTAGGGTCCTGAGTTTGAACCCAGTGTAGACATTACCTAAAACACACACACACACACACACACACACACACACACGAAAACAAAGTACATTGAATTGACAAATCTGGTCTAGTCACAACTTCTCTACTGACATGATTTGTGACTTTGGATGACTAACATGATAAAAAAAAATAATAGCAGTAGCAATTACTGATATTCTGTTATGATGGCCAGTGATGCTGGGTCTTTCATTTCTTTTATTTACAGTTCTCCTGTCCCAGTCCCCCAGTTACTATTCTAAGTCTCCACCATTCCCCTCTAGTCTCTGGCCCCAGCCTTTTTATGTGAAAAAACATGAGCTCTTATAGTTTAAACTTCTGATGTGCTTTCTGAAATACAGAGTTACTTTCCTAACTGATGCAGGTGGGTATAGATGCAGTTTGTAGATATGGTGGCAGAAAGCTGGAAAAGTTTCTAATGGCTTCTACTTTCTCTTGAAGTAGGAAATAGAGTCACCTGCTGAGTTTGAGGAAGTAAATAATGTATTTTGGAATCTAGTCAGGATAGGGATAGTTGTGACAAAAAGAGGAGGCTGATCATCTCACTCTCCAGCTAAGATCACTGCAATACACTTGTACTGCTTATAGAAAAATGTCCCAAATCCTCAACATGCCTACATGGGAATGAGCTGACCCATGACTATTTCCAGCCTCCTCCTCTTATGTCACTTTTCCCTTTGCTCTCTACACTCAGGCCATGCACAGAGTGGACTGCAAGAAAGTAATCCAAATATATAGTTTCAATGAATATTATTTTCTTTCTTCCCATGTACATCTCCTCAGCATGACTTCTAACCAAAACTTTTGGCTTCTGTGAGCTTATTTTTCATTAGCTTGGCCCCAATTTTCTCTGTTACTAGCGATCCCACTACTGACTTGTCTTCTTTTCTTTTCTCCTTGAAGCTTGATTGGTCTCTTTGCCTCCATTCTCTCATTTCTCTGATCCATGTTCACATTCACAGACACCTTGGTCATCTTCTTATTACAGAGAGCAAAGCACATTACTCTCCTACTCTGAAAGTTTATATAATAGAGGCACAAGCTCCTTATGTCCTGCAAAGTTTTCCACTGTTTGACCTCTGCTTATGCTACCAGCTTCCTTTCCTCTAATTTTTGCCCTTAAATACTCTATGTTCTAGTCTAAACTGGACTCTTCAGAATTCTTTAAATATGTCAGGTATGTTCATATTTTCACTTTTATTCACATTGCTCCTTCTACAATTTTTTTTTCACTTTCCAACTCTACCTATTAAAGTCTGATTCATCCTTAAAGCCCTGGAATATATGATATTCACTGCAATCTTCTGCTAAGAAGTAGTTGCTCCTTTTGTTCATTACATAACATGTTGTTTGTGTCTTTGTCATTAATATTTATTTTATTTATCTTATATCTTAGTAAATTGTGTGGATGTCTATCTCCCTATTGACTAGATGGTTGACATTTTTGTCTTAGCCACTTTAATGAGACCTTAGCTCCTAATTTACTGTTAAGTAGCTCTTTGGCTAGAGCAGTGATGGGTGGTACTGAAAGATAGGGTAGTTTGGGATTAGGTCAGGGAGCCCGTGAATGTCAAGTTATGAAGAAGAAAGGACATTAGTATATAATACATATTTAATGAATCCCTTTTCATTAATAGTGGTTAATAATCCAAATATCTTCCTTTTCATTCCACAGATTCTAACAAATTTTCCCATCTACATAGGGAAGGATATTTTTTCCTTTATCTTTAGAATGTCATTCATTCATTCAATTTTTCTTGAGTGTCTGCTATGCTGAATAAGAGTGGTGAGAGTAGGCATTCTTGTCTTATTCCTGATCTTAGAGGAAAAGATTTCAGCCTTTTGTCACTGAGTATGATGTGAGCTGTGGGTTTGTCATACATGGCATTTATTATGTGAAGGTATATTTCTTCTATGCCAAATTTGTTGAGGGTTTTTATCATGAAATGATGCTGTATTTTGTCAAATTTTTTTCAGCATCTATTGAGAAGATCATATTACTTTTATTTTCCATTCTATTAATATGGTATATTACATTTATTGATTTGCATATGTTGAACCATCCTTGCATCCCAGGGATAAATCCCCCTTGATCATGGTGTATGATCTTTTTAATGTGTTGTTGAATTTGGGTTGATCATATTTCATTGAGAATTTCATAGAGATATTGGTCTATAGTTTTCTTTTCTCATAGTATCTTTATATGGTTTTGTTATCAAGGGTAATTCTTGCCTTGTAAAAAGAGTTTGGGAGTGCTTTGTCCTCTTCAATTTTTGGAAGAGTTTGAGGTTGGCATCAATTCTTTAAATATTTGGTAGAATTCACTAGTAAAGCCTTCTGCTGCTAGGCTTTTCTGCACTGAGAGTTTTTGGATTACTGATTCAATCTCCTTACTTGCTATTTGTTCAGATTTTCTATTTCTTCATGATTCAGTCTTAGTAGATAGTATGTTTCTAGTAATGTATCCATTTCTTCTAGGTTATCCAATTTGTTGGCATATAATTATTTGTAGTAGTCTCTTATGATGCTATGTAGTGCTGTGGTATCCTTTCATTTCTGATTTTGAGTCTTCTCTTCTTAGTTCAGCATATCAATTTTGTATATCTCTTTTTAAGATTTTATTTTTAAGTAATCTCTACACCCAACATGGGGCTCGAACTAACAACCCCAAAATCAAGGGTCACGTGCTCTACTGACTGAGCCAGCCAGGGGCCTTTTTATATATCTTTTCAAACAACCAGCTCTTAGTTTCATTAATCTTTTCAATTGTTTTTTTTTTTGGTCTCTATTTCATTTACTTCCATTCTGATCTCTGTTATTTTCTTCCTTCTGCTAACTTTAAGTTTAGTTTGTTCTTCCTTTTCTAGTTCCTGGAGGTATAAAGTTATATTGTTTGTTGGAGATCTTTCTATTTTGTTAATATATGCAGTTATCACTATGAACTTTCCTTTCAGAACTGTCTTTGCATTGTCTATAGGTTTGGGTGTGTTGTGTTTCCATTTTCATTTGTTTCAAGTTTGTTGTTTTTTTTTCTTAATTTCCCCTTTAATTTCTTCTTGGACGCATTGGTTGTTCAGGAGCATGTTGTTTAGTTTTCACATGCTTGTAGATTTTCCAACTCTCCCTTGTTGATTTCTGCTTTCATACTATTGTGGTTGAAAAAAGATATTTGGTATGATTTCAGTCTTCTTAAATTTGCAAAGACTCGTTTTGTGGCCTATCATATGGCTTATCCTGGAGAATGTCCTCTGTGTACTTGAGAAAACTGTATTCTGCTGCTGTTGGATGAAATGTTCTCTATATGTCTGTTAGGTCAATTTGGTCTAATATATGGTTGAAATCAATGGTCCCTTGCTGATTTTCTGTCTGGATGATCTATCCGTTGCTGAAAGTAGGATACTGAACTCCCTTCTTATTATTGTATCGTTGTCCATTTCTCCCTTCAGATCTGTTAGTATTAGCTTAATACATCCTGGTGTTCCAATGTTAGATATTTACCATTATATTTTTTTGATGAATTGACCCCTTAACATTATATAATGATCTTCTTTCTCTCTTGTTACTATTTTTGGCCTAAAGTCTATTTTGTCTGATATAAATATAGCTACTCCCACTTTCTTTTGATTTCCACTTGCCTGAAATATCTTTCTCCATCCCTTCACTTTGAGCCTATGTCCTCAAATCTGAAGTGACTCGCTTGTAGGTTGCATTCAGCTGGTGATGTTCTTTTTATCTATCCAGCCATTCTGTGCCTTTTGATTGGTGAATTCAATCCATTTACTTTTATTTATTTATGATTATTAATTATTGATATGCAAGGACTTACTAATACCATATTATTAATTGCTTTCTAGTTGTTTTGTATTTTAATTATTTCTCTTTCCTCTCTTTCTTCATACCTTTGAGAATTGGTAATTTTCTGTGGCACAAAACTTCCCTCTCTTTATCTTTTGTTAATCTACTACAGGTTTTTACATTGTGGTTACCATGAAGCTTACATCATAAAACATCTTATAGATAAACGAATTCATTTTAAGCCAATAGCTACTTAACTTTGATTGCATACAAAGGTTCCACCCCTTAACTCCCTCTTTTATGTTTTTGATGTCACAATTTACCTCTTTTTATATTGTGCATTTGTTAAATTGTAGGGGCTATAGTTATTTTAATAATCATTTGTTTAACCTTTATACTAGAGTTAAATGGTTAACACATTCTCATATTACAGAATTAGAGTTTCTAAGTCTGACTGTATATTTACCTTTACCAGTGTGTTGTATATTTTCAAAGGTTTTCATGTTACTAATCAGCATCTTTTCATTTCTGCTTGAAGAACTCCTTATAGCATTTCTTGCAAATCACATCTAGTGGTAATGAACTCTCTCAGGGTTTTGTTTGTTTGTTTGTTATTTATTTTTTTTCCTGAAAAAGTTTTTATTTCTTCTTCATAGCTGAAGGATAACTTTGCCAAATATTCTTGGCTGGAAATTTTTTTCTTTTAAAACCTCTGAACATATAATTCCACTCTCTCCTGACCTATAGGGTTTCTGCTGAAAAATCCACTGCTACCCTAATGGGGATTCTTTGTAAGTTAACAATCTTTTTTTCTTGTTGCTTTTAGATTCTCTCTTTGTCTTTGATTTTTTTTTAAAGGAGAATTTTCTTTAATTTTTTTAAAGATTTTATTTATTTATTTGACAGAGAGAGACAGCGAGAGAGGGAACACAAGCAGGGGGAGTGGGAGAGGGAGAAGCAGGCTTCCCGCAGAGCAGGGAGGCTGATGCGGGGCTCGATCCCAGGACCCTGGGACCATGACCTGAGCAGAAGGCAGACACTTAACAACCGAGCCACCCAGGTACCCCTGTCTCTGATTTTTGACAGTTTCACTATAATGTGTCTTGGAGAAGTCATTTTACATTGAGGTAATGGAGTGATCTATTAGCTTAATGAACTGAGATGTCCAAATCTCTCCCCAGGTCTGGAAAATTCTCAGCTATTATTTCTTTAGATAGACTCTCTGTCCCATTCTCCCCTTTTCTCCTTCTGGAACTCCAGTTATTCTACTATGTATACATTGAATATATAACATACTGATAGATCATGTAGGTTATCTTCACTCTTTTTCCTTTTTTTTTTCCTTTGTTCTGTTCTGACTGGATTATTTCAAAGTTCTTATCCTTTAGATCACTGTTTCTATCATCTGTTTGATCTATTCTGCTGTATCTATTGCATTTTTCATTTCATTCACTGAGTTTTTCAGTTCCGGAATTTCTGTTTAGTTCTTTTTTATGATTTCTATCTTACTGTTAAATTTCTCATTTTGTTCATGAATTGTTTTCCTGGTTTCATTGAATTGACTTTCTGTGTTTACTTGTATCTCACTGAGTTTCCTCAAAACAGCTATTTTGAAGTCCGTATCAGCTAAATTGCACCATTTCATGCCTTTGAATTTAGATATTATAGCGTTATTATTGTATTTTGGTGATGACATGATTCGTTGATCCCTCATTTTCCTCAGAGTTTTGCATTGCTGTTTTAGCATTTGAACAGCAGACACCTCCTCACATCTGTACCTACTATTTTCTGGTGGCAGATTTTTTTTGTTGGTTCACCTTATATCTGGTCATTTCTCCAGCCTCATATGGATACACCTGCTCCACACTTCTTGCTCCATTTTGTGGCATAATTATGAAGATTGTATGTTTTACCTGGTTCTTACAACTCACCAGGCTAACTGCTGGAAACTTCTCTTGTTTTTCAGAAGGTGAAGCTACAGCTCAAATTTGTGGTTTCTCCCTGGCTCATGGACACTGGCTTATTTTCTGAAGGGACTCCGTTTACAGGAGCTTGGTCCTATATACTGCACTCAGGAGGAGGCACAAAGTGCTGGCTGTGGGTTTAGCACTCAGGGCATTGGGGATGCATGTGGGCGACTGGGGGTATCCTCAGATAAGTTTCTCCCAGTGGCTCATGGATAGGTTTCCTGCTGGAGTCCTGGATGCAGTCAGCAGAAACTGCATTCCTTTAATGCCCTTTTGATATTCTTATCTGTCTCTTTCCTGACCTCCCTCCCCCCATCAAGGAGGCCCTGCCTCAATACTCTGGGTGCTGCAGGAGAGAAATGGGCTTCTCCAGCAGTGTCCTGCACAGCTGAAGTAGCTGAACACACATTCATTGCTCTCGTTCCCCACCCCCACAAGGTAGGTCACTGTTGCTGGCTAGTTCAGCCCTACACTGTGTTGCCCTGGGGGAGGAGTGACACTGGCAAAGTTCCTCTTACCCTTTCTAATGCGTCCCATTTTGTATACTTTTTTGTTTGAATGGAATGCTAGAATCTTTCCTCTGGAAGGTTGAACTTCTATAAAGTCTCTCTTTTCCAATGGGTATCTCCCACGTCAGGATTCTCCTGGTTTTCCTCAACCAGGGGAGAGAGTGGCCATGACCAGTTCACAAGGTCCTGTTGGTTCCACAGACCATACCAAGATCTGTTTGCCCATTACCTGATGCACAGGTGGGCAAGACACCTCCTGGGTACCTTGGTATATGGTGCTAGACCCCACAACTCTCACAGAGGTACTTTTGTTCATGGATGAATGCCAAATTAGTTATTTAAGTAGGGGGGGGCAGAAGGGAGAGATATCTTATGATGCTGACATCACTGCCTTGCTTCTGAGTGTTTACTATGAAATGGAAGGGAACTTATAGTCCACCCAACTAAATTTCCCCAGTTTAAACATAAGGAATCTGAGGCCCAGCAAATGAAATGATTTGGTGTAGGTTTTACAACAGTATATGGCAAAAAAAAAAAAAAAAAAAAAGACTAGAAGCTAATCTAACCCAAAGGGTTAGTTTCCTAACCCAAAGCTTCCCAATTTTAATACAAAATTCTTACACATTTGAGTATGTGATAGATGAACTGATGGCACCTTAGAAATATATGAGGAAAAGAGCCCTGATTACCAAATTCAAAATTCTAAAATATGAAAGAGGTTCCTCTTTACCTCAGGTCCTCATTACTTTATATCTGATTATATAAAACCTTCTTAACTTGTTTCATTGCTTTCATAGTTCCCTCTCTGAAAATTCATATCTCTCTTAGACCTCATGCCAGCTCCCAAACCTAAAATGAATGTTTCATTTCATTAGCCACCTTTTCAAAAATCCTGACTGTTCTCCATTGATTATAGAATAGAATATTGATTACAGGATAAAAGACAGGTCTAGATTCAAATCATGACTCTTCCCTGCCACTTTCTTTGATAAGCTGCGTTTCAAGCAAATCAAACATTATGACCTTTAATTTCTACAACTAATAAGTGGGAATAAGAGAGCTCAAGGTTTAGGGGCTCCTGGCTGGCTCAGCCGGAGAAGCATGAGACTCTTGATCTCAGGGTCATGATTTTAAGCTCCACGTTGCGTATAAAGATTACTAAAAAGATTTTAAAATTTTTTTTAAAAAGAGAGTTCAAGGTTTAGATATTAGATTTCAGCCAAATCTAAAAACCTCCCTTCCACATAACTTAATCATATGAATGGCAAATGGGGAAAAAATTTTAAAGCAGCAAAAACATATCAATAGCAATCAAACAAGGAGAAAAGTTGTATCATAACCTTAAAAAATTGGTGGCTATCAAGCAAGGAACGACACAGGAGCTTCTAAGAATTTACTGAACAATGTTCAGAGCAGTATGGCAAGGCTCTTAACATCATCCTCCAAAGGAGCACTATATAGGGAAGATGCGCAAACACAATCCTAAAAATTCTAAAGCACCCTCTGACAACCTGCGCCACAACATGGCAAAGAGAGATTCAATGAGATATGGGTAGCTCTTTGAAGAGAAGGAATTTTGAATGGGAGGAAAAGTCCCAACTACCTTTGTGTCCTCAGAAAAGGGAGCTATTGGGACCTTTTATTTTAGGATCTCCCAGCTGTGAGAAAAATGGGCAGGATAACAGAACAATCATAAACATCCAGAGTTCATTATCTCCAACAACAAATAGTGATTTAGCAGAAAGGAAGAAAAAAGAGAAAAATTAGGACAAGACTCTCTGAGGAAAAGAACACGGAGAAGAATGCTGAATGCCTGAACAGAAGTAACCTACACATGTATTACTGATACAGGGTCAAAACTCTCCATTTATTACTTACGTTTTCCCCAGGAAGAAAAAGCCAGGGTTGGGAGGAAGAGAAGTTGCTGTTGGGGAGAAACAGGTGAATATAGAAAGCGAAAATTGGTGACATTGAAGTAGATAACCCAATAAACAAAACAAAAGTTTAGATTACTTGCTCTAAAGGAAGCAAGAACCCAGGGCTTGATGATCATTAGAGGGTATAATCCAAAGCTCAATGATGTTTCTTAGTGCGATGAAGGCAAAAGTCAACAAATGGACTGAGTTTAACACAATACATTTAATAAACCCTGGCAAGCAGAGCCACAGGTCCTCCAACCTAAGCTGTATACAGCCACAGTTGAGCTCTTCCCTTCTCCCTGAACTTAAGGTAATAGAAAAGCAAGTGGAATTCACCCAAACTATAGCAGAGCAAACAGAAGGTGTTGCTCATACTCAATATGAAAAAGATAAAACGAGCACAACTTTGCAAATACATATCAGTAAAAATAAATAAATGTGAGAAAGGAGAATACAGTAAAGAAACCATTCTAGAGGGGCGGAGCAAGATGGCGGAGGAGTGGGAGACCTGGATTTCGTCTGGTCTCAGGAATTCAGCTGGATAGGGATCAAACCATTCTGAACACCTACGAACTCAAGAGGAGATCGAAGAGGAGAGTAGCAACAACTCTCTGAACAGAGAAGCGACCACTTACTGGAAGGTAGGACGTGCGGAGAAGTGAATCCGAGGCGATATTCGGGAGGAGAGCCGGCGGGGGAGGGGGCCTCAGTCGCCGCTTCTGGCAAGTGATAGAGCCGCGGAGCACAAAATTGGAACTTTTAGAAGTCGGCTCCACTGACAAACGCGGCTCCAGTGGCTAAGCGGGGGGTGGAACCCTCGCGGGACAGTGTGGTCTCAGGACCCTCGGGGTCACAGAAAGACCAGGGGTGCCTGAGTGCGGCAGAGCTCCCAGGTATCGGAGCGGGGAAGCTGGCTGCAGAAAGGGAGCCGAGGTGCAGGCTCTCAGCTCGGGGTTGCCATAAACTGTGATCCGCAGCCCAGTCGGGCCACTGCTCCTCCAGCAGGGACCCAAAAAGCAGCAGATGCGGGGAGACTCCCCTTCCTCCCCCGGGAGGAGCGGCACAGGAGTGCACTGCAGGGATCTGCTGGGTTTGGAGACTCCACACAGGGTCGGGTGCCAGAGACAGAAACACTCAGTCACGGGCCGGGTGAGCATGGAGTGCGGCCAGAGACTGGGGAGACGGGAGTGACTGCTTTTCTCTGGGGGTGCACTGAGGAGCGGGGCCCCGAGTTCTCAGCTCCTCCAGGTGGAGATTGGGAGGCCACCATTTTCACTCTCATCCTCCAAAGCTGTACCGAGAGCTTGCAGGGAACAAAAGCTCCCGAGAGCAAACCCGAACCGATTCCTTAGCCCGGACCGACAAGGGCGGGGCAATTCCGCCTCTGGCAAAGACTTTTGGGAACCACGGCAACAGACCCCTCTCCCAGAAGATCCGCAGGAACAGCCAGCAAGCCAAGACCAAGTTTACTGATCAAGGAGAACAGGAGAACTCCAGCGCTAGGGGAATACTGCACATAGAACTCATGGCTTTTTTATCATGATTCATTAGTTTTTCAAAGTTAGTTTTTTTAACTGTTTTTTTTAATGTTTCTTTTTCCCTTTTTCAACCAACATCTTATCAATACCTTTTTGAAAAAAAAATTATTTTTCATTTTTAGAGTCATATTCCATCCCTTCATAATAGATACCCTTATTTTTGGCATATATATATATATAAGTTGTTCTCTCTTTAAAATTTTGAGATACAGTTTCTTCTAACAGATCAAAATATACCCTAAATCACTAGTGTATGGCTTTGTTCTAGTCTCCTGCCTGATCACATTCTCTCCTTTTCTTTTTTAAACTTCTTTCTTTTTTCAAACAACTTCTTATCAATTCCTTTTATAAAGTCTTTTATAATTTTCATCTTTACAGTCATCTTCCATCCCTTCATTGTATCAACCCTTATTTTGTACATATATGTCTTTCTTTCTTTAAAATTTTAGGAGGCACTTTCTTCTAACAGACCAAAGTACACCCAAAATCTAGTGTGTGGCACTGATCTATGCACTAGCCTGATCATATTTGATCATATTCTGTTTTTTTAGTTTTGTTCTGTTTTTGTTTGTTTTTCTTTTTCTCTTTCTTTTTTCTTTCTCTCCCTTTCTATTCCCCTGGTTTCAGGTCTTTTCTGATTTGTTTAGAGTATATTTGCTGGGGACGTTGTTAACCTGTTAGCATTTTCTTTTCTCATTCATCTAGTCTCCTCTGGACAAAATGACAAGATGAAAAAAATCACCTCAGCAAAAAGAACAAGAGGTAGTACCGTCTGCCAGGGACCTACTCAATACGGACATTAGTACAATGTTGGACCTAGAGTTCAGAATCATGATCTTAAAGATACTAGCTGGGCTTGAAAAAAAGCATGGAATTTATTAGAGAAACCCTTCCTGGAGAAATAAAAGAACTAAAATCTAACCAAATCGAAATCAAAAAGGCTATCGATGAGGTGCAATCAAAAATGGGGGAACTAACTGCTAGGATAAATGAGGCAGAAGAGAGAATCAGCGATATAGAAGACGAAATGATGGAAAATAAAGAGGCTGAGAAAAAGAGAGAGAAACAACTACCAGATCACGAGGGCAGAATTCGAGAGATAAGCGATACGATAAGACGAAACAACACCAGAATAATTGGGACCCCAGAAGAAGAAGAGAGAGAGGGGCAGAAGGTATATTGGAGCAAATTATAGCAGAGAACTTCCCTAATGTGGGGAAGGAAACAGGCATCAAAATCCAGGAGGCACAGAGAACCCCTCTCAAAATGAATAAAAATAGGTCAACACCCCGACATCTAATAGTAAAACTTAGGAGTCTCAGAGACAAAGAGAAAATCTTGAAAGCAGCTCGGGAGAAGAGATATGTAACCTAAAATGTTAGAAACATTAGATTGGCAACCGACCTAACCACAGAGACCTGGAAGGCCAGAAAGGACTGGCATGATATCTTCAGAGCACTAAACGAGAAAAATATGCTGCCAAGAATACTATATCCAGCTAGGCTGTCATTGAAAATTGAAGGAGAGATAAAAAGCTTCCAGGACAAACAAAAACTAAAGGAATTTGCAAACACGAAACCAGCCCTCCAAGAAATATTGAAAGGGGTCCTCTAAGCAAAGAGAAAGCCTAAAAGCAGCATAGACCAGAAAGGAACACAGACAATATACAGTAACAGTCACCTTACAGGCAATACAATGGCACTAAATTCATATCTTTCAATAGTTACCCTGAATGTAAATGGGCTCAATGCCCCAATCAAAAGACACAGGCTATCAGATTGGATTAAAAAACAAGACCCATCAATATGCTGTCTGCAAGAGACTCATTTTAGACCCAAAGACACCCCCAGATTGAAAGTGAGGAGGTGGAAAACCATTTACCATGCTAATGGACATCAAAAGAAAGCTGGGGTGGCAATCCTTATATCAGACAAATTAGATTTTAAAACAAAGACTGTAATAACAGATGAGGAAGGACACTATATCCTACTTAAAGGGTCTATCCAACAAGAAGATCTAACAATTCTAAATATCTATGCCCCTAACATGGGAGCAGCCAATTATATAAGGCATTTAATAACAAAAGCAAAGAAACACATTGACAACAATACAGTAATAGTGGGGGACTTTAACAGCCCCCTGACTGAAATGGACAGATCATCTAAGCAAAAGATCAACAAGGAAATAAAGACTTTAAACGACACACTGAACCAAATGGACTTCACAGACATATTCAGAACATTCCATCCCAAAGCAACGGAATACACATTCTTCTCTAGTGCCCATGGAACATTCTCCAGAATAGATCACATCCTAGGTCACAAATCAGGTCTCAACCGGTACCAAAAGATTGGGATTATTCCCTGCATATTTTCAGACCACAGTGCTTTGAAACTAGAACTCAATCACAAGAGGAAAGTCGGAAAGAACTCAAATACATGGAAGCTAAAGAGCATCCTACTAAAGAATGAATGGGTCAACCAGGAAATTAAAGAAGAATTTAAAAAATTCATGGAAACCAATGAAAATGAAAACACAACTGTTCAAAATCTTTGGGATACAGCAAAGGCAGTCCTGAGAGGAAAGTATATAGCAATACAAGGCTTTCTCAGGAAACAAGAAAGGTCTCAAATACACAACCTAACCCTACACCTAAAGGAGCTAGAGAAAAAACAGCAAATAAAGCCTAAACCCAGCAGGAGAAGAGAAATAATAAAGATCAGAGCAGAAATCAATGAAATAGAAACCAAAAGAACAGTAGAACAGATCAACGATACTAGGAGCTTGTTCTTTGAAAGAATTAACAAGATTGATAAACCCCTGGCCAGACTTATCAAAAAGAAAAGAGAAATGACCCAAACCAACAAAATCATGAATGAAAGAGGAGAGATCACAACCAACACCAAAGACATATAAACAATTATAATAACATATTATGAGCACCTCTATGCCAGCAAATTAGATAACCTGGAAGAAATGGATGCATTCCGAGAAATGTATCAACTACCAAAATCGAACCAGGAAGAAATAGAAAACCTAAACAGACTTATAACCACTAAGGAAATTGAAGCAGTCATCAAAAATCTCCCAACAAACAAAAGCCCAGGGCTAGATGATACTTTGTGGAAAACCCAAAAGACTCCACCCCAAAACTGCTAGAACTCATACAGGAATTCAGTAAGTGGCAGGATATAAAATCAATGCACAGAAATCAGTGGCATTCCTATACACCAACAAGACAGAAGAGAGACAAATTAAGGAGTCGATCCCATTGACAATTGCACCCAAAACCATAAGATACCTAGGAATAAATCTAACCAAAGAGGCAAAGGATCTGTACTCAGAAAACTATAAAATACTCATGAAAAAAATTGACGGAAGACACAAAGAAATGGAAAAACGTTCCATGCTCATGGATTGGAAGAACAAACATTGTGAAGATGTCAATGGTACCTAGAGCAATCTACACATTCAATGCAATCCCTGTCAAAATACCATCCACTTTTTTCAAAGAAATGGAACAAATAATCCTAAAATTTGTATGGAACCAGAAGAGACCCCGGATAGCCAGAGGAATGTTGAAAAAGAAAAGCAAAGCTGGCGACATCACAATTCCGGACTTCCAGCTCTATTACAAAGCTGTCATCATCAAGACAGTATGGTACTGGCACAAAAACAGACACATAGGTCAATGGAACAGAATAGAGAGCCCAGAAATGGACCCTCAACTCTATGGTCAACTCATCTTTGACAAAGCAGGAAAGAATGTCCAATGGAAAAAAGACAGTCTCTTCAGCAAATGGTGTTGGGAAAATTGGACAGGCCCATGCAGAAGAATGAAACTGGACCATTTCCTTACACCACACACAAAAATAGACTCAAAATGGTTGAAAGACCTAAACGTGAGACAGGAGTCCATCAAAATCCTAAAGGAAAACACAGGTAGCAACCTCTTCGACCTCAGCCACAGCAAGTGCTTCCTAGAAACATCGCCAAAGGCAAGGGAAGCAAGGGCAAAAATGAACTATTGGGATTTCATCAAGATAAAAAGGTTTTGCACAGCAAAAGAAACAGTCAAGAAAACCAAAAGACAACCGACAGAATGGGAGAAAATATTTGCAAATGACATATCAGATAAAGGGCTAGTATCCAAAACCTATAAAGAACTTAACAAACTCAACTCCCAAAGAACAAATAATCCAATCAAGAAATGGGCAGAAGACATGAACAGACATTTTTCCAAAGAAGACATCCAAATGGCCAACAGACACATGAAAAAGTGCTCAACATCGTTCAGCATCAGGGAAATTCAAATCAAAACCTCAATGAGATACCACCTCACACCAGTCAGAATGGCTAAAATTAACAAGTCAGGAAACAACAGATGTCAGCGGGGATGAGGAGAAAGGGGAACCCTCCTACACTGTTGGTGGGAATGCAAGTTGGTGCAACCACTCTGGAAAACAGTATGGAGGTTCCTCAAACAGTTGAAAATAGAGCTACCATACGATCCATCAATTGTACTACTGGGTATTTACCCCAAAGATACAAATGTAGAGATCCGAAGGGGTACATGCACCCCAATGTTTATAGCAGCAATGTCCACAATAGCCAAAGTGTGGAAAGAGCCAAGATGTCCATCGACAGATGAATGGATAAAGAAGGTGTGGTATATATACACAATGGAATATTATGCAGCCATCAAAAGGAATGAGATCTTGCCATTTGCAATGACGTGGATGGAACTGGGGGGTGTTACGCTGAGTGAAATAAGTCAATCAGAGAATGACATGTATCATATGACGTCACTGATATGAGGAATTCTTAATCTCAGGAAACAAACAGGGTTGCTGGAGTGGTGGGGGGTGGGAGGGATGGGGTGGCTGGGTGATAGACATTGGGGAGGGTATGTGCTATGGCGAGTGCTGTGAATTGTGCAAGACTGTTGAATCACAGATCTGTACCTCTGAAACAAATAATGCAATATATATTAAGAAAAAAAAAAAGAAGAAGATAGCAGGAGGGGAAGAATGAAGGGGGGGAAATCGGAGGGGGAGACGAACCATGAGAGACGATGGACTCTGAAAAACAAACTGAGGGTTCTAGAGGGGAGGGGGGTGGGAGGATGGGTTAGCCTGGTGATGGGTATTAAAGAGGGCACGTTCTGCGCGGAGCACTGGGTGTTATGCACAAACAATGAATCATGGAACACTACGTCCAAAACTAATGATGTAATGTATGGTGATTAACATAACAATAAAAAATTTAAAAAAAGAGTACACTTACCATGATGAGCACTGAATAATTTAAAAAAAAGAAAAGAAAAAAAAAGAAACCATTCTATAAGTTAGCAGAGCCCCCCCCACACAAAATCCTGCAAGTGCTTCATGATATGGATGTTAAAGAGAACATAAAATCAGCTTTTAAAAAATAAGATGTGAAGCACTATTAAAGAAAAAAAGGGGGGGAATGCAAAGCTAAGAAAACAAAGAACCATAAAGAACTATTATAGAACTAAAAAAAAAAAAATTAGAAAGCACAGAAACAGCTCTATCAAATATAATTTCAAACTCGAAACCCATTCAAATTTAAATCCTCTATCCCCTAACCTATGTGGGATAGTAGGTCAAAATTAACTTCTTTCTCTTTCTGGTTACATCTCTCCAATTTGCCCGTCGCTGTTTCTGATATCTGGGGTGTAGAAGGGTAGGTGTTGAGCAAATGGGGCAGTTTTTCTGGCAGCTTCAGTTGTAATCCACCCCTCAGAGACCTCTAGGTGGCCGTGTACAAGTGTTGGTTATATAAAGTATCTTTGTGGCTCCCTCATGAATATCCTGCGGTTGCCTGGTCTGCCTCTTTCTTGTCTGGCTTGTAGATTTCTGGGACCCACCCTGTGTTCATGTTCCTCAGTCAGCACACCTGGTTAGAATCATTTCCACAGGGTCCTTATCAAATCTGAAAAACATGCACATTTATCCTGCCATGGGAGGAAGTCTCAAAGCACTTGTGTGTTTTGCCACAAGACAGGGTGATTCCAGCCACCATCTCACCTCTAGAATATTCACTGGTAAGACCTTTAAGCCCCTAGAAACAAACATAAAGCTTTCCAAGTGGCTCCCTAGAAAAGCTTCCCTTTTACTTGAGAGGAGGGGGCATCTACCATATTCTGCCTTTTATTATTATTATTAGGCTATTTGTCAGGTTCAAGTTTAAGGACAGGTGAAAAGATAACTTGACCTCTATACAAGGTTGCTTTTACTTCTATTTATTCCCAGAGTAGTAAATAAACTGCCATTGGTAAAAATAGAATAAGAAGATGTCAGTGGATGCAGCTCCCCATGCTTTATGTACATTCCACAGAAGCCCATGTGAAGTTCAGTGCAGTTGGCATCCTGCCAATTTTCCAGGTCAAAGAAGGATATGGACTCACTGTCTTTCACACCAGCTACATCAATACTCAGAAATAACCTACAACACCAACAGAAGGCTGTAACTCTGCTCGACAAGGAGCCATATTCTCCAGGCTCTGAAATTCTTGCTGTGTCCACACTGGGGCAATCGCTTCTCTGAGCAACCGCGCAGTACCTAGGAGTTTCGATTTGTGTCTCTTTAGGGGATTGCTACCACAGAGGAACACATCCGCCTCCTTCCATATCAGAGGGGGGTAGTGAGGTGAGTGAAATGCCAGTGCTCTGTCACCTCCTCTCTAAAGAAATCTCTTTCTCTTCAACTTCAGCTTCATATATAGGCTAAAGAAGGCAGAACTACCTCAGGACCATGAACTTAGAAAGTTCCACGTGATTGGTTTGGTAGCTTTCTTTAGAATGAGAGGTACATATCATTTTGTTGTTAGCTTTTGGGGACTCCAATAGAGCATCCAGTTATTTGTCTACCATATCCTGACTTATAACTTCCAGGGTATTTGTGACTTCCTTCGGGCAGAAACTGTATCACGCATCTTTATTTTTTCTGCAGTGCCTGAGATGGCACCCTCTCACTCAAGACAGTTCAGGGAAGTTGAATTTAATTTTAAAGAAAAACCAAATTTCCCCTTCCTTTATACCTATGCACATACTACCCCTCCTCACCCTCTTTAGTACTGGAACAAGTCTACCTTGTCCATGAAAATGTCCCATTCCATTTCAGCCCCATTAATTTCTCCTTGTCTGTGAACTCCTCCAAAGCTTTGTTAATATGCTGTTTTATATCACTATTTAAATTTATATTTATCTTGCCACTTCAGTAAGACCCTGAGCTCTTTAAGAATATAGGCCATCTTGTACTTCTTTAGAGAAGTTCTTAGCATTCAATAAATATTGATACAAATATCATGTTAAATCAGATAAAAATCATCTCTCCTACACATATTTGAGAAGGAACAACTTCATTTTTTTTCTTGTGTTTTATATTACACCGAACTAATGAAATTCAGACAAGTATCACCATAGCATGTTAGAGCAAGAGGTCTTCAGGGATTATCAGTTTTGCACAGTTTACCCCATTTTAATGTAGCACTGCATTACGAATGCTGCCTCCCTTCACCCTCTGCTGACCATTCTAGTAACTGCACCTTCTTGAATCTCATTTCAGAATGAATATCATTTCTCCAAGTTCCTAAAATCGGTTAAAGCCAGTTTTTCAATATACTATATATAGTACTATTTGTTCACACTCAAGGAAAATTGAAATTCTATTACCCATGGGTAACATTCATTTAGGTACTTCGGTTCTGGAGCCAGAATGCCTGTGTTCCTAAGCCAATTCTCCCACTTTGTAGCTTACACAACATCTCTGCCACCCAGGTTCCTGATCTGAAAATGAGAATAATAAGAATGATGACCTTATAAGGTTATTGTGAGCCTAAATGAATTAATGCCTGCAAAATACTTAGAATAGCACCTGAGAAATAGCAAGTCTTCATTATTCATAGTTTGGTGGTGGTGGTAGTTGTGTTTAATAACTGTCACACCAATGACAAGATTTTTTTATTTGGTTCTTTCTAGTAGACTAAGCTCCTAGAAAAGACTGCTCTATTTATCTTTAAATCCTTAGCACTGTACACAGTGCCTGGCACATACTAATCCCTCAGCAGAAGCTGGTTAAATGCAATTTATAAATAATATGATTATTAAGAATACAAGCTCTGGATTCAGACTACTTCAATTCAAATTCTGGCTCTGCCATTTACTAGCTAACTTAACTCGGACTTCATTTTCCTGTACCATTATCATCTACATAAAATGATGGTGATTACAATTGCTACTTCATAAGATTGTTGAAAGAATTAAATTATTATATACCTGAAAAACACTTACAGTAAGATCGGTCACATAGTAAACAATCAAATATATGTTAAATTATATTATTTGTAATGATTTCCCAAAGCAATGTTTATAAAGTAATGTAAGTAGACATGTAAGAGCATCTGACAGACCTGAGTTTGAATCCCGTTGTAGGCAGGGAGCAGTAAGAGCACTTGGCTCGGGGGCAGAGGTGCCAATCAGACCAGCCTCAGCCACTCACTACTGGCAAAATCCAAATGCAGAGAGACAAGTGGTGGTGAAACGAGAAAGGAATTTATTTCAGTGAGTACAACACTGGGAAGACAGCAGACTAGCATCGACTGTCTCCAAAATGCTGAAAATACTTCCAAGTTTATATAAGCAAAATGTGGGACACGCAGGTTGGCGGCGAAAGTTAGATTGATCATTGCCTTGGGGTCAATCATGAAAGTTGCTGGCTTAGGGCAGTCCTTATTGCTTGAGGGGTATTTCCATTCCCATCACGGGAGGCTTTGCCTCAGGGTCTTCCACCTGAGCCAAGAGATGAGTGTGAAAGAAGAACCCAGCTAAAAAGTTTGAGGTCAAAAATGAGGCAGCTGAAGCCCTCTTTCAAAACCCCACTGTCAAAACACCATTCATTTCAAAGGAAGGAAAACGGACCATGGTCATTTCTTCTGTAGCTACTTCCTGCTGACCAGGGATGACGTAGGGATTTTGCAATGGAAGTTTGACAGAGTGGGAGAATTTTGTTTCTTGTGTTCCCGCTGCAGAGAACAGTAAGGGCATCTCCAAGCTAGTCTAAATAATGTGGGCTCCTGTTTGACAGATACGAAAAGCCAAACAACCAAAGGGAAGGGGAACAAGAAATACAGGGATGCTTAGCAAAGTATATTTACATTTGAAAGGAATCAAACTTAGCCAACAGCCAAAAGGATCTAGAGCTAGGACGTGGGTAGCAGTGATGTGTTTGTTTAAAGCTTTCATGGCTTCAATTAAACATTTTTAATAATTTGGAATATATATGCAACATTCTGGGTTTTGTTTGTTTTTAAGATTTTATTCTTAAGTAATCTCTACACCCAACACGGGGCTTGAAATTACAACCCTGAGATCAAGCATTGCAGGCTCCACCAACTGAGCCAGCCAGGTACCCGGCAAAATTCTGTTTTATTTATTTATTTATTTATTTACTTACTTACTTACTTATTTATTTTAGGCTGAGGCTCCAAATTTATTCACACTGTTTTAATGAGAGCATAGGTCCCTCCTTGAGCTGCAGTCAAGACATCAAAGGCCATTCAGTTTTGAAGGACCACCTTTCGGATTTGTGCAATCTTACCATTTAGTGGGGGATATTAACAGGACCCCATGGGCATATGATTATTTGAACAACTGAACAGTATATTGGCCTTGAATATGATAACAGCAGCTCAAGGAAGAACTCGTGCTTTTATTTTTCCCAATGTGGTTCCTCACATATATTAATTTACAAGTTTTTATTTAAATTCCAGTTAACATACAGTGTGATTAGTTTCAGGTGTAGAATTTAGTGATTCATCACTTACATACGACATACGGTGCTCATCACAAGTGTACTCTTTAATATCCATCACCCATTTAGCCCCTCTCCCCATCCACCTCCCATGTGGTAACCATCAGTTTGTTCTGTATAGTTAAGTGTCTATTTATGGTTTACCTCTCTTTTTTTCCCCTAAGTTCATCGTTTTATTTCTTAAATTCCACATATGATTGAAATCATATGGTATTTGGCTTTCTCAGACTGACTTATTTTGCTTAGCATAATACTCTCTAGCTCTATCCACGTCCTTGCAAATTTCATCCTTTTTGATGGCTGAGTAGTATTCCGTTGTGTGTGTGTGTGTGTGTGTGTGTGCGTGTATCTTTATCTCTTTATCCATTCATCAGGTGATAGACATTTGGGCTCTTTCCATAATTTGGCTATGGTTGATAATGCTGCTATAAACACTGGGGTGCATGTATCCTTTCAAATCAGTATTTTTGTTATCTTTAGGGTAAATACCTCATAGTGCAATTGCTGGGACATAGGGTAGTTCTAGTTTTACTTTGTGAGGAACCTCCATACTGTTTTCCAGAGTGGCTGCACCAGTTTGCATTCCCATCAACAGTGCAAGAGGGTTCCCCTTTCTCTGCATCCCTGCCAACATCTATTGTTTCTTGTGTTGTTGGGAAGATAAAAATCCCATAGTAAGGAGATGAAACAGGGAAACTGGAGGGACCTTATGAAGTACTGCTTCTTTTGCTCCTTTTCCTGCCTCTATTCCTGCTAGGACCTACACCCAGCCTTACACATGCCTTATAGTATGTCCTCCCTGTAAAGGTCAAGAAATGAATGATTTCTTCAGTCTCCCAGCACAATAGAGTAATATCTAAGGAATGACTGAGCAAGGTCGTCATGTATGCTTTCCAGACCACTGATTCAGCAAGACCCCTGACTCCAGAGCTTAAGTGACTTATGGAGGATATATAAATACTCGCTTTTGTTTTAACCAGTTCCTGGATGTCTGAGAAGACATGTACACCAGACCACGATCCTCAATAAAAACCCCAAACCCCAAGGAAAGATTCTGACTCTTCTTTCCTTTCTGAGTCTCCCAGACATTTTGTCTGTATCTGCACTCTCTATATTGTCAATAAACTCTGCTCTCACTCCCTCCCAGCTCGTGTTTGATTTCTATCCTGCGCAAAGCCAACGACACTCTTGGCTGGTCCTGCCGGACCCCCTCTGAGTCTTTGGACCCAACCAGCCTACTATCACTGAAGCTACCATTCATTAGAAATATGGTCTTGAACACGTTGTTACCTCTAACACTTAAACCCCGATCTAGAATTCAGATAATACTACCTCCTTTCCTAAATCTATTGTAAGGATTAAATAGAGTGTATAAAATGAATGATTAACACTATCCCTGAGGTATTATAATCATTTAACAAATGGTCAGCATTGTTTTGCTGACGTAGTTCTTATTTTTGTGATTAATATTTTTGCCAATATGGAATTTAAAATCTAGATAAGAAACTAAGAAATACATGAATAACTATAATGCAAAGTAAAAGTCACAGAAATTGGGGTGCCTGGGTGGTTCAGTGGGTTAAGCATCTTCCTTTGGCTCAGGTCATGATCCCAGGGTCCTGGGATCAAGCCCCACACTGGGCTCCCTGATCAGGGGGAAGCCTGCTTCTCCCTCTCCCACTCCCCCTGCTTGTGTTCCCTCTCTGTGTCTCTCTGTCAAATAAATAAATAAAATATTTTTTAAAAGTCACAGAAATTAAGTTAACAAAAGCTTTGATAATTTATGAGAAGAGATCAATGTGGGCTGCAGTGATAGTTCCTAAAAGAGATAATATTTCCAAAGGGAACATAGGGAACAGGTAGATATCCCAGGCAAAAGGGAGTATGACACGAGGAAAGGTGAACAAAGGCACAAAAGCAGGAAGCATAAAGCTTATTTGGGCACTACTAGAGAAAGAGAGGCACAATTGGTAGATTTATTATGAAGTTATTCACCAAACTATTGAGTGTTTGTAATGTTCTAATCTAGACCTGCACAGTCTAACAGGGTGGTCACTAGCCATATGTGCTGTTAAGTTCTTGAAATATGGTTAGTGCGACTAAGAAGCACAATTTTTAATTTACTATAATTTTAATTATTTTAAAATTGAAAACGGAAGGGGCATCTGGCTGGCCCAGTCGGTAGAGCATGGGACTCTTGATTTTGGGGGTTGTGAGTTTGAGCCCTATGTTGGGTATAGAAATTACTTAAAAATAAAATCTTTAAAAAAAATTAAAAACTGTAGCATTCCATATGAGCCAGCAATTCCATTCCTAGATATATACCCCAAAAGACTGAAAACAAGAATTCAGATACTTGTACACAAATGTTTGTTACAACATTATTCTCAATAGCTAAAGGGTAAAAGCAACCCAAGTGTACTTGGAATGTGTTTCTTTCAATATTTTATGAGCAAATGAATAGACATTGTCATGGAACAAGAATGTCTCATCCCCATTCACAGGAAGCAAGAACTCTTGTGCCCTTCAAGGTCCTTCTAGCTGGACTAAGAATCAAATCAACATGAGACAGATAAACAGGAGAAAATCAAATTTAATAGGCAAACACACAGGGACTCCACAGAGACATGGAAATTCCAAAGTCGAGAAAAATGAGGTACATATGTCATTCCGAACTAAGGAGAAGGGGTAAGGGGCCTGGGATTTCAGAGAACAGGAATGCATTTCACAGGATGATAAAAAGAGCGGGTGTTTGGTAATTAGATGTTTGCCCTACTATACAGATGGATCACTCAGATAAAATCTATCTCTGTTAATAACCCTTATTCTGGGAAAGACCCCTAATTTAGATTCTTTTGTGTGGTTAAGGGAGAGACAAAAGTTTCTTTTGAGCCTGCACGGTTTCAAGTGCCTTAAGCTCAAATTAATCCACATGCCAAAGTGACACATTGTGGGGATGGGGTCTGTTCTGAACCCTTTCAGTATCAACAAATGAATAAACAAAATGTGGTATATACATGCAATGGAATATAAATCAGCTATAAAAAGAAATGGTTCGGGTACAACATGAGTGAACCTTGAAAACATTAGGCTAAGTGAAATAAGCCAGACACAAAGGAAAAATATTTGAGGATTCTACCTATATGAAATATCAAAAATAAAAAAAATTTGAGGATTCCACCTATATGAAATATCAAATAAATATCAAATAAAAAATATTTGAGGATTCCACCTATATGAAATATCAAAAATAAAAAAATTCATAAGACTGAAAGCAGATTAGGGTTGCCAGGAGCTAAAAGGAGTAATGAATGAGGAGTTACTGCTTAATAGGTACAGAGTTTCCGTGTGGGTGAAGAAAACGTTTGGACATAGAGAGGGGTATGGCTATACAACATTGTAAATGTAATTAATACCATTGAATTGCACCCTTAAAATGGTTAAAATAGCAAATTTTGTTATATACATTTTATTACATTAAAAAATTAAACAGTGTAAAATATTTTTCTGTTAAACATATCTTTATTGTTTTGATGGCTCTACATTTCACTTTAACTGTCACATTGTATAAGATGTTATTATAAGCAGAAAAACCTAGGGGTCCCTAAACAAAAAGGCAAGGTATGGCTTTCTTGACATAAGAAAAGTCTTTTTAGGCCCCCAGCTATCCTGTGATCTATGCCTGACCGGCACTACTTGCACAAAGCACATTTCTTGCAGAATTTCCTGGGATATGTTGAAACTGCTGAAGAATAGACCACAGTTAGATAATGATTTTAAGGGAACAAAAGAATGTAAAAACAATCACTATCAGGCCAGGAGAGAGCCTAATCACATCACCGATGATAAATCAGTGGTAAAACTCCCAGCACCGATTCAAAAGTAAAGATTGGCCTGACACACGCTCTTGTGTTATCACTGCAGGATCTAAACCCCTTTGAGCACTCAATACTGGACCACGTAGAGTCAGAGAACTGATGATGCTGACCCTTATTGGCCGGTGACTTTGACCTGGAATTAGTCACCTGTAGATGACTTTTGCCCCAATTCCATGCTGTATTCCTCATTGTGCAAGCCCCTGCGTGAACATGTATGCGTCCTTACCTTAAAGCTTCCCTAATTTTGTTGTTGGGGAGACACTGCTTTGGGAAAGATCCCTGGTATTTGCCTTTACTTGTTGCAAGTAAAACCCTTCCTTTTCCTATTCTCTGCCTTGGTTGTGTCTTTTAGCTTGACACCAATCAAAAGGCGAACCCAGGTTCTGGTAACACTCTCAACAGTGAAAAAAAAAATCAATGGTATCAAACCACATTTGACATCAATCTAATGTCCAACAAATATTGTTTTCAGAACTTATAACAGGATCTGAGCTCTTAAATTTGGCCAGTCAGAAACTGGATTGGATTTTTGCAAACACAAATGACATTTGTATAGAAAGATAATAAAAGAATAATTATATCAGTCATGAAAATTAGATTGGAAAGTTTTAAGGAAAAGACTAAAAATGAAAATGGTATTTTACAAAAAGTGGAAGATCTTCAATTAAGCCACCAAACAAATGTCTCTAGAATACAAGACCTCTCAAACAATATCAAAGACCAGTAAGTTCAAATATTATTTGAACTTGAACTTGAAATATTATTAGAACTTGAAAAATTATAAACTTTTTTTTTTTGCTTTAGATTAGTCATACAAAATGAGACAGTTTCAACTGTATATCCATGCCAAAGAATGAAGCTGGACCCCTATCTCACACCATACACAAAAGTAACTCAAGGGCGCCTGGGTGGCTCAGTTGGTTAAGCGACTGCCTTTGGCTCAGGTCATGATCCTGGAGTCCCGGAATCGAGTCCCACATTGGGCTCCCTGCTCAGCGGGGAGTCTGCTTCTCCCTCTGAACCTCCCCCCTCTCATGCTCTCTCTATCTCATTCTCTCTCTCAAATAAATAAATAAAATCTTAAAAAAAAAAGTAACTCAAGATGGATCATAGACTTAAATGCAAGACATAAAAATATAAAACTCTTAGAAGAAAACATAAGAGTAAATTTTTATAACTGAGTTAGGCAAAGCCTTCTTAGATATGATAAACACATAAGCAACAAGAGAAAAACATAAATCAAACTTCAGCAAAATTAAAAACTTCTTTGTTTCAAAAGACACCATCACAAAAGAGAAAAAAATAACCCACAGAAAGGGAGAAAATATTTGCAAATAATATATCTAGTGAGGGACTTATAATATATAAAGAACTCTTATAATTCAATAATAAAAAGATAAAGAGCCAAATTTTAAAATGGGCAAAGGCTCTGAGTGGCCATTTCTCCAAAGAACATATACGAATGATCAATACGCACATGAAAAGATGCTTGACATGTTTAGTCACCAGGGAAATGCAAATCAAAACCACAGTGAAATATCATTCCACAGCCCCTAGAACGGTAATCATTAAAAGGACAGATTACAAGTGTTGGGGAGGATATAGAGAAATTAGACACTTCATACATTGCTGGTGGGAATGTAAAATGATGCAGCTTCTTTGGAAAACAGTTTGAGAGCTCCTCAGATGTTAAACATAGTTACCATATGACCCCACAACTCCAGTCCTGGGTATAGCCCCAAGAGAAATTAACATATACATCCATTTAAAAACATGTACATTGATGTTTATAATAGCATTATTCCTAATAGCTAAAAAGAAACAACCCAAGTGTCCATCAACTGGTGAGTACATAAATAAAATGTGGTACATATCTATATACTAGAATATTCAACCGTAAAATGGAATGAAGTACTAATACATGTAACAACATGGATAAGCCTTGAAAACATGATGTTAACTGAAAGAAGCCAGTCACAAAAGACCACATGTTCTATTACTTCATTTATATGAAATGAACAGATTAGGCAAATCTATAGAAACAAATTAGATGAATGGTTGCCAGGGCCTGGGAGGAGGTGAGAATGTGTAGAGACTGCTAACGAGTATGGAGTTTCTTTTTAGGATGATGAAATGCTCGAACATTAGACAATTGCGATGGTTGCACAATTCTACAAATTTACTAAAAACCACTACATTGTGCATTTGAAAAGTGTGAATGTGAAGGTACATGAATTATAGCTCAATAAAGCCATAAAGGAAAAGAAAGAGAGAGAGAGAAGGGGATGAAAAGAACGGGGATGGAAGAGAGGAGGGTAGTGTAGAGAAGAAGAAAGAAAAGAAGATGAGAAAATGAGAAGAACAGGAGCTGCACATGTGGGTTTTCCCCTCAATAAGGAATAAAGAATAAAGGGAGGGATAGAGAGAGATTTGAACCCAGCTTCAGAATGAGAAGCTGATACATCAATGGAAAAAAAGAGAGGGGGGATTAAACAGACCATTGCCAAGGATTATAAATTGAATCTAAAGTGTTTTTGGAGAGATGAAAGTACAATACTACAATTCCTCCTATTGAATAATTTTATTACCATATGATGATTTCTATTATATAGCTGTGTAGAGATTGGGTCATGTAGGGCTCTAGAACCCAGCTTCAGAATGAGAAGCAATACATCAATGGAAAAAAAGAGAGGGGGGATTAAACAGACCATTGCCAAGGATTATAAATTGAATCTAAAGTGTTTTTGGAGAGATGAAAGTACAATACTACAATTCCTCCTATTGAATAATGTTATTACCATATGATGATTTCTATTATATAGCTGTGTAGAGATTGGGTCATGTAGGGCTCTAGCCTTTTATTGAGTTTATATTATAAAAGAGGTTTGTACAAAAAGTACACAGGAGAAAATACTTGACTTGACAAGCAATTTTGGGAATTTCACCAAAGGTGACATCTGAGCTGCCTCTCACAGAATGACTAAGGATCAGATGGGGATCCAAGAGGCAGGGTATTATATGTAGAAGGATCAGTTTATGGAGAGGCATATTGGCATGAAAGAGCATGGCATAGAAGAGAAATATGAGGGCGAGGGGCAGAGAAGTCTCATGGGGTTAGGAAGTAAATGTTCTTTTCTATTATGGAATGATGTTTTAAATTTATCCTATAAATAACAAGCCAGGGTAGGTGTAATTAATATTGGGGAGCTCGGTCCAGATCTCCTCTTCCAGGCCCATGCATCCATTCACACACTGTTAATGATATTAGCTCCTAATAGGTCTCAACTGCCCCTCTTCTGAAATTGCCTTAGCTGTGGGGAACGGCCTCACGCAATGACAGGCTCTTGCAGGGATATACACTCAACTCTCCTGCCTCAATTTGGGATAACTCTGAAGAACCATCCCAGCTCCACAGCTTTCTGTAGAATTGGCTGAGATTTCAGTTCCAACCACATTGAGTCAGCTTCTTCTGCCCAACACTATCTTCCTTACTTCCTTAGAAGTGTATTTCCTAAGCATGCTCCCCAATAAACAGTCTGCATACAATTCCCCATTTCCAGAGAGTCCAATCCAAGATATGGTATACATTATGCGACATCGACAGTTAAAAGGCAACAAAGAGAAACCAACCAGGAAAGGAGACTTAAGAATATCAGTGTAAGAGAGAATGGAGAACAAGAAAAGAATAATAATGTCAAAGTCAATGGAAAAATCATTTTAAAAGGAAGGAGTGGTCACCAGTGTTGAGTGTTACTGAAAATAATCAGACTTTTTACTTTCTCAATTGCCTTTCGATTTTTAAAGACTTTATTTATTTATTTATTTGTGAGGCAGAGCATGAGCCTGTGAAAGCAAGAGCAGGGGGAGAGGCAGTGGGAGAGGGAAAAGCAAACTCCCCACCTAGCACCGAGCCCAGTGAGCCCCAGTGAGGCCCAATGTGGGGCTCCATCTCCCGATCCTGAGATCACAACCTGAGCTGAAATCAAGACCTGAGCTGAAATCAAGAGTTGGATGCCCAACCAACTGAGCCAACCAGGCGCTGCCCCCCTCTTTTGATTTTTAGATTGATGATTGGCTTTTATAGGTAAGTCTTGATCATTTTTTCCTCCTATAAAGTTAAAATATAAATAAACCTGCTCCGGGGCGCCTGGGTGGCTCAGTTGTTAGGCATCTGCCTTCGGCTCAGGTCATGATCTCGCGTTCCCGGGATCGAGCCCCACATCAGGCTCCCTTCTCGGCAGGAAACCTGCTTCTCCCTCTCCCACACCCCCTGCTTGTGTTCCCTCTCTCGCTGTGTCTCTCTCTGTCAAATAAATAAAATCTTTAAAAAAATAAAAATAAAAATAAATAAATAATCTGCTCCTACAGAAATTAAAATTGATCATAAAGACAATGAAGAACTGACTTAAGAATTTAGGAAAAAGAATTATATTAAGAAAGTGTAAAGGAAATGAACTGGAGCTTAGTGTTTGGCATAGAATAAGCACTATGTGTATTAGCTTTATTTTTATCTTTCCTAACAGTGTGTTCATCTTAGAGCATTTTCCAATTGACAGCATCAGTTGATGTTTTAAAGCTGGGGAAAAAATGTGAACAGATGGATTAGGATTATATATGGAAAACATTTCTCTTGATTTTCTTTTATTCATCGATTCACTTGGCATGTATGGTGATTTTGAAAAATGATTCTAAAGTCAGAATGTCTGGATCTAAAACCCAGTACTGGCACTTACTAGTTGTGTAGCTAGGGACATATTATATAATTGCTCTGAATTTCAGTTTCTTCACCTATAAAATCAGAATACTAAGAGTACCTATTTTGTAGGATTGTTGTGAAGAATACCTTACTTACATGTGAAAGAAATTCTGAACAGTGCCTGGTACATAGTAAGAGTTCAATGAATATCTTAGAATTATTATTTATAAAGTTAATGAACTTCAACGATGAATGCCAGGTACTCTTGTTAGGTTCTGGCAGTATAAAATTAAATAGTGCCTACTTTTAAGGAAAGGAGTATCTAGATGGAAAATAGATATGTAAATAATTATAATAATACAGAGTACTAAGTACTAACATAGATAAGGAAAACTTGCTTTGAGATACAAACAAAAAGGGAATTTAGGACATGATGAGGGTTTTTTTTATTTTATTTCTAAGTAATCTCTACCCACAATATGTAGCTCCAACCCCCAACCCTGAGATCAAGAGCCCCATGGTCCACCAACTAGCCAGCCAGGTGCTCCATGATAAGGCATTTAAACTTGATTTATAAGAGACTAGGAAACTTGGAAGGTTTCAAGCAAGGAAGCAGAATTTCTAGACCTATGTTTGAGAGAGATAACTCTAGAAGCAATGTAGAGAATACATTAAAGGAGAAGACATGAATTTTGTGATTATTGTAGTACAGCAGGCAAGAGAGGCTTACAGACCTAAACCAACAGAGAGGAAATAGGAATGGAGAAGAAACGTGCTGGAGAGCACAACCAGTGCACCCACCTAATGACTGTTAGATAAGGCTGTAAGGGAGAAGTGTAAATCTATGAGGGTGACAAGGTCTCTAGGTTTGGGTGACATCTCAGATAATGGTACAATATTAATCAAGAGTATAGAAAGAAAAACATGCTTAGGGGAGAAGGTTCTGTAGTACTTACAGGTGTTTTCATTGAGGCGCTTATGGAATATCTAGGCAAGTATTTGAAGTACAAGTCCAGATATCAGAAGACCATTATGTATTTAAGATTTATCAATAGTGGGGTGCCTGGGTGGCTCAGTCTGTTAAGCATCTGCCTTTGGCTCAGGTCATGATCTCGAGGTCCTGGGATCGAGCCCCGCATCGGGCTCCCAGCTCAGCGGGGAGCCTGCTTCTCCCTCTCCTTCTGCCCCGCACCACCATCCCCCATCCCTGCTCGTGCTATCTCAAATAAATAAATAAAACCTTTAAAAAAAAGATTTATTAATAGTGTCTAAAATTGAGGGAGCAGATGAGACTGATCAAAAAAAAAGAATTTGGTGGGGAAATTTATAAGAATTAAAACATGACAAGGTACACAGGCACGCCTTTAAATGAACTAGCCATTAGATCCTCTTGAATTAGTTTTTCCCAAAAAGACATTAGGATAGTGTTGGCACTTTTATTCAAGGCATAGTGAATTACCTTTCTTCCATTATCTAGTACCACAGTGGTATACTTATAATTCAGCCTAAGTACTTGATATAGTCTTGCCAAATTATTGTACACACTACTGACCTTCCTTTTATAATGTTTATTACAATGATATAATAACAGCTAACACATAGCAATTATTATATTAACTTACTTAATTATTACAATACTCTATGATGTAAATATGATTAAAAAATGAAAACATTCTTAAAGATTATGACACCATATTTATTATCTTATTTCATCACAATATTAGAGGTCAATAGTTATAATTAAAGAAATTTTTATGTGACAGGTATAATGACTAGGATACCCACCATTGTTTCAAAACCACACAAGTGAAGCACAAAAGTACCTATGATTAAAACATAGCAAGTGGACTCTAGTTCTAATCATTATTTTATAAACTTGAAGAGTACTTGATGAGGAAGAAAGTACTGAAGTGGGTTCCTGAGAACTATAAAACTTTCAGCCAAAATTCACTCTATCAACAACTTATCAATCAAACAAACATGCATGGAATATTGACATTGTGAAAATACTCACTAGACAGGATGATAAAGATGAATACAGAGAAGTCACATCAAATCAGCCTGACCTCAGAACCCAACCACTTCAACCTTTGTGTCCATGGTATTTCTGATCTTTATCCTTATAATTACAAACAAGCCATTGTAATGTAATGTAAGCTATAATATGTACATAGAGTCTTAATATGAAAACACAATGAGGGATGCCTGGGTGGCTCAGTCGTTAAGCATCTGCCTTTGGCTCAGGTCATGATCCCAGGGTCGTGGGATTGAGCCCCGCAACCGGCTTCCTGCTCAGCGGGAAGCCTGCTTCTCCCTCTCCCACTCACCCTGCTTGTGTTCCCTCTCTCGCTGTCTCTCTGTCAAATAAATAAATAAAATCTTTAAAAAAGAACAAAGGAAAAATGAAATAAACCCTGCAGACAGCAGGAAAACTTCAGAATTCTCCCCTGTGGACTTATGGTGCAGGAAATGGAGGCTTAACTAAGGTGGAAAAGCTGAAGAAAGATCTAACCTCTTTTACACAGAGACTGCAATCAAATGTACTCCACAGCTGAAATCATAAGTTTTCTCAGATAACCTATAAGTAACGAATTTGCTTTCCCTAATATTAATCTTGCTATCCTGCTCCAGGGCACACTGTTCTTTAGCTAGTTGTTAGCCTCTCGACTTGTCCAGGGACAACAACGAGGAGTCATTGTCCTACTGCTAGTTTATGGTTCTTGTTTTAATAAACTCCACCTTATTTTTTTTTCCAGTGACCACCAGTGTATGACTATCTCCCTCATACCTAAGTAAACTCAGCTGTTTTTTTTGTTTGTTTTCCAGCTGTTTTTGTTGTTGTTGTTGTTGCTGTTGTTCTTTTGACAGATAGAGACACAGCGAGAGAGGGAACACAAGCAGGGGGAGTGGGAGAGGGAGCCCCATGTGGGGCTCGATTCCAGGACCCTGGGATCATGACCTGAGCCAAAGGCAGATGCTTAACCACTGAGCCACCCAGGCGCCCCTCCAGCTCTGTTTTTAAGCCAACTAAATGACTCAGAGCTATCAGAAGCCTACTGAGTCATCAGAAACATGTAGCCTAAGCAATCACTTCATCCAGACCCCGCAAGTCCTATCTTATCTTTTCTCACTTCTCCTGTGAGTGTTATTGCTCAGGGATCAAACTTGCTGGCTCTTGCATGCCTGAAGCTGGGTCCGATTTTTGTCCACAGCTGCTGTTAAAATAATGTTGGGCAGCTGTTTTCATGGTGGTCTCACAGGTATCAGCAGAGTGGGGCATTTGGTTGTTCCTTTATGTGTCTTGTTTGCTTGTCTGTGTTAGAGATTCTGCTATCTCCTGATATCTGTTTGCTACCGGATCATGAGGTAATCGTCAAACTTGGCTGCTCTGACCCTCGGAGTTGAAAACTGCCCGTTACAGCCTACCTCCCTGATTTGTTAACTTTTCCAACTGCTTCCAGGACGTCATGTTGTTTGTCTTCTGCTCTATGTTTTGTCAGTTCTTTGTAGGTCTTTGTATTGCAAGAAAGAGAAAAGCCCTTTCCTTTCTTTAGAAAAGACAGATAGGTTTGTATAACAAACCACACAAAACTTACTGGATTGAAACAACAATTTATTATTTCTCCACATTTCTGTCAAGGTTCTGCTGATCTCACCAAGGCTCACTCATGCAGTTGCAATCATCTGTGACTTCAACTGGGCCTGGATGGTCTAAGACAACTTCTCAATCATGCCTGGGGTCTCAGCGGGGACGACTGGACCCCTAGGCCAGCTGGGCCTCTCTCCATGTGTTTCATGCTGGCTTCACACTGCGGCAGGAGTGTTCAGAGAGGGTAAGACTCAATGCACAAATGCTTATCAAGCCACCGCTTGTGTGGATTTGCTGGTATCTATCAGGAACAAGTCACACAGCCAAGTCCAGTGTCAATGTGGAAGAGATATGTAAGTAATACAGAGAAGTGTGATACAGAGGGAGAAGACAAGGAAATTAGTCTTTTATAACACTCTGCTTACATTGGTAGCTCCTTCTGCAGCTGGGCTGATTTCCTCTCATTCTCTCTCTTTCTCTTTTGGGAACTTTTCAAGATTAGTTGATGATAAAGATCTATTGATTGTGTACATTACAGGGATATTCAGAACAAAATGACCTATCTTCAAAGGGAAGAAAACATGGAAAAATTAAAACTGGTTTTGTATAGCTTGTAAAATAGCTTTGCTTGTTGTGCATTCTAATTTTGTGAACAAGCTTGCATGTCACTGGAATGAGAATGACTGCTTCGGGCTTCTCTGGGGCACTGTGACATTGCTGAGAAAACTCAAGGATTCAACGTGCATGGCTTTTGTTTTGGTTTGGTTCCTTCCTCTTGGAAAAGAAATAAGAAAGTCCCATGGAAATATACACAAATGAGCCAAGTAAAGATGCGAGGGAGAGCTTTGTGTAAACTACAATGAGGTGTTACAGAATCCTACAGTAGAACTTAGAAGTCGACCCTGTCTGGAAGGTACCCTCCAAAAAGCACATAATAAAATATGAGGAAAAGCAACTTTACATTCTTCCAGAGTTCCCTTCCTTGCCCAGGGGTTTATAAGATTTGTCTACTAAATATGAAATATTTTCTAAACAAACAAATGGCACATTTTTGTCTATTTCTCAAGAAAATTTTAAAATTTAATTATAAAGTCTTAAAATTTAAAGAAACTCCTGTTCTAGTTGACTTATAGAGACTAATAAAACATTCAATAACCTTTAGGAAGCAGACTAACGCTTTCAGTGTGCTGACAATTTATAAAAGCTTCGGAGGCTCGCTGATACTCTGTAACATAATGGAAGAGAAGAAAAGAATATAAAGTAGAGGAGGAAAAGGAGAAGAAACTGGAGGAGAAGGAAGAGGAGGAGAAGGAGTTGCTTAACTGTAAATTAAATTAATGGTCTTGGTTACAAAGTTTCAAGAGAAGAGCCATTGAAATACCAGTGGTTATCAGGCTGGAAAACAGTGGGGAGAAAATTATTTTTAAAAAACAGTACCTTTAAACAAATGTTTTAAAGTTTAAGTAGTTGTGTAAGTACAGGGGAAATAATTTAAGGGTAAGTTTAGGTTATATTTCTATCAAGGTGAATCCTTGGACAAATTAATGTGTTTTGTAATTTGGGTTTAAAAATAGTTATATGTTCTCCCTGATTTTAATATAGTGTAAAACATGTTAGCATAATATTATTTTCTCATGGAAAGCCTAATTAATTCTAACTTCCTAGATTTCCTATACTGATTTTTTTACTTCCATTAAATGTTTAAAGTTACAAACACATAAAACTATGGTTCAACTACCTTTTGAAAGATTTACTCTTATAAACTTCAGACAACCACAAATCATACAGTCCTCATAGCTCTGCTCATACTACCTATAAAAATTTTTAAATACCATAGTTCTCTGACGAATTAGACTGTGTTTAAGTTCAACTTCAAACAAGATTTCCAAAATCCCTGAGAACATAGACTAGTGTATAAATTAATTTAATTAAGTTAAAATAATCTTAGACTAGCTAGATAATTCCTAAGTAGATCTAAATTCACAAAATATAGAAAACAAAAATAAGCAAACATATACATCTATATATCTCTTATTTATATACATTCTACATTGGTCATTAGCTAATAGTTTAAAAGACATATGCAAATAACTTTAGGTCATGCTAGTATACATGGTCATGTTTGCACTTAATACTTTACAAATATAAAAGAGATGTAGAAGGGTACTCATAGAATATAAGCAACTTTCATTGGAGTCCTGCCAGGGCGAAATGATGGTCTATAATAGCTCATTCTCAGTTACCTATTTCCTAGTTCTTCTGTGACTGAGAATTCAGAAGTTAGTTGCTTTGGTTAAAGATGTAGCTAAAACGGGTGATATACTCATTACAAAGAGATATGAATATAAAGAGGATGAACGTGTTTTATCCATTTGTTTATCAGGGAAACTTAAAATTTTATTAAGATGATGAATTAAACATAATATATACAATATCTTATATATTAATAAGGCAAGTATATCTTAAAGCTAAAGTTAAAAGTTTTAAATTTGTCATTTAACCATATGTATATTTAAGTATGTTTCCAAAAATGTACATATAAAGGTAATAAATTAGTAAACAAAAATATTTTTTTAAAGATTGTATTTATTTATTTGAGAGAGATGAGTGAGCAAGAGAGCACAAGCCAGGGGCGGAGAGGCAGAGGGAGAAGCAGGCTCCTTGCCATGCAGGAAGCCTGACTCGGGGCTCAAACCCAGGACCCTGGGATCACGACCTGTGCCAAAGGCAGATGCTTAGCCAACTGAGCCACCCAAGCACCCTTAAAGAAAAATATTTTTTAAAGTGGTAATAATTCAGATACCTGGTCTCTGACTATATTTTCTGTGTTTTTCCCCATCTTCACTGGGTTATAATTGACATACATTATCGTATAACTTTAAGGTATGCAACGTGTTGATTTGGTAAACATATATTGCAAAATGATTACCACCATCATGTTAGCTAACACCTCCAACATGTCAAATAATACAAATTTCTTTTTGTGGTGAGAACATTTAAGATCTACTCTCTTAGCAACCTTCAAGTATATAATAAAGTATTACTAACTCTAATCACCATGTTATACATTAAATCCTCAGAACGTATTCATCTTATAAGTGGAAGTTTGTACTCTTTTTTTTTTTTTTAAATGATTTACTTATTTGAGAGAGAGCACAGAAGGAGAGTGAGAGGGAGAAGCAGACTCCCCACTGAGCAGGGAGCCCGATGTGGGGCTTGATCCCAGGAGCTGAAGGAAGACACTTAACCGACTGAGCCACCCAGGCACCCGAAGGAAGTTTGTACTCTTTAAACAGCATCTTCCCATTTCCTCCAACCCCCAGGCCCTGTAGTCTCTGTAGAGAAACAACACCGTAGTCGCTGTTTCTGCGAGTTCACCTTTTTTTAGATCACACATGGAAGTGATATCATGCAATATGTATCTTTCTCTGACTTCACTTAGTGTAATACCTTCAAGTTCCATCTCTATTGTTAAAATGGTAGGATTTCCTTCTTCTTCATGGCTAAAAAATATTCATATGGCTATATGAATACATCTTTTATATCCATTCACCTGTTGACAGGTACTTAAGTAGTTTCCACATCTTGGCTATAGTGATTAACACTGTGATGTACATGGGAGTACAGACATCTGTTTGAGATCCTGTTTTCATTAAATTGGACATATACCCAGAAGTGGGATTACTGGATCATATGGTAGTCTTATTCTTAATTTTTTGAAAAACCTCCATACTGTTTCCCAAGTGGCTGCACCAATTTACAATCTTACCAATAGTGCACAAGGTTTCCCTTTTCTTCACAACACTTAACTGCTGTCTTTGCAATGACAGCCATTCTAACAGGTGTGAGGTGACACCTCACTGTGGGTTTGATTTGCATTTCCTTGATGATTAGTGATGTTTGGCACCTTTTCATGTACCCGCCAGGCATTTGTGTGACTTCTTTGGGAAAATGTTTATTCATTTCTTCTGCCCATTTTTTAATCAAAATGGTTTTTTTATTCAGTTGTGTAAGTTCTTTACATATATTTGGATATTAACCCCCCCTTATCAGATTTATGGTTTCTAGATTATTTTCTCCCATTCCATAGGTTGTCTTGTTTTGTTTATGGTTTCCTTCACTGTGTAGGAGTCTTTTTTAGTTTGATATAGTAACACTATTTTTGCTTTTGTTGCCTTAGCTTTTGGTGTCAAATCCAAAGACCAATGTTAAGGAGCTTACCACCTATGTTTTGTTCTAGGAATTATATGGTTTCAGTATGTTCAAATATTAATCCATTTTCAGTTGATTTTTGTATATGGTGTAAGACAGGGCTCCAGTTTCATTCTTTTACAAGTGACTATCCAGTTTCCCAAACACCATTTGTTGAAGAGACTTTCTCCCATTGTATATTCTCCTTTGTTGTGAATTAATTGACCATATAAGTGTGGGTTTATTTCCAGGCTCTCCATTCTGTTCCATTGATTAATGTGTCTGCTTTTTATGCCAATGCCATATTGTTTTATTATAATTTTGTAATATATTTGAAATCAGGAAGTATGATACCTCCAGATTTGTTCTTTCTTAAGATTGCTTTGGCTATTCAGAATCTTTTGTGGTGCCATACAAATTTGAGTATTGTTTATTTCTGTGGAAAAATTCCTTTGGAATTTTAATAGGGATTATGTTGAATCTATAGATTACTTTGCATTGTATGGATATTTTAGTGATATTAATTTTCCAATACAGGAGCACAGAATTATCTTTCCATTTATTTGTCTTCTTCAATTTCTTTCATCAATGTCTCATAGTTTTCATTGTATAAACATTTTGCCTCCTTGGTTAAATTTACTCCTAAGTATTTTATTCTTCTTGATGCTTTGTAAATGGGATTATTTTCTTAGTTTCTCTTTCCAATAGATCGTTATTAGTGTATAAAAACACAACTGATTTCCATGTATTGATTTTGTATCCTTAATCTTTACTGAATTCTGGTAGAGTTTTTAAGATTTTCTATATATAATTGTATCAGAAAAACTTGGTTCAGTTTACTTTCACACAAAACACACTTCTAATCACAAATATATATATGGTAAGTCTAGCTAAAGGTTTGTCAATTTTGATTATGTTTTCAAAAAAAAAGAACAGCTCTTGGGACTCCTGGGTGGCTCAGTCGGTTAAGTGTCTGCCTTCAGCTCAGGTAACGATCCCAGGGTCCTGGGATCAAGTCCCGTATCAGGCTCCTTGCTCAGCATGGAGCCTGCTTCTCCCTCTGCCTGCCATTCTCCCTGCTTGTGTTCTCTCCCCCCAACCCTGACAAATAGATAAAGGAAATCTTTAAAAATAAAATATGAAAAAAAAGAACAGCTCTTAATTTCATTGATCTTTTATATTATCTTTGTCTCTATTCCATTTATTTATACTCTGTCTTTGCTATTTCCTTCCTTCTACCAACTTGGGCTTAGTTTTTTTTTTTTTTCCTATTCCTTGAGGTGTAAAAGCTACGTTGTTTATTTGAAATCTTTCTTTTACCTTAATGTAGGCATTTATTGCCATTAACTTCTCTCTTAACAACTGTTTTGCTACATCCCCTAATTTTGGTATGTTCCACTTGTTTTGTCATCTGTCTCAATATATTTCTGGGGATTTCTCTTTTGACTTATTCTTTGATCCATTGGTTGTTCAGTAGCATGTGGTTTGATCTCTACATACTCATGAATTTTCCAGGTTTTTTCTTATAATTGATTTCTAGTTTCATACCATTGTATTTGGAAAAAATCCTTGATTTGATTTCAATCTTCTTAAATTTATGGAGACTTCTTTTGTGTCCTAATATATAATTCACCATGGAGAATGTTCCATGTGCCCTTGAGAAGAATGTGTATTCTGTTGCTGTTGGATGGAATGTTCTGTAAAAGTCTGTTAAGTCCACCTGGTCTAACATGTAATTTAAGACCTATGTTTCTTCATTGATTTGCTGTCTGGATGTCTATCCATTGTTGAAAGTGGGATACTGAATTCTCCTACTATTGTTATATTCCTATTTCTCCATTCAGATCTGTTTTATTTGCTTTATATTTTTAAGTGCTCCTATGTTGTGTGCATAATTATTTACAAATGTTATATCCTCTTGATGAACTGACCCATTTATCATTATATAATGACCTTTTTGGTCTCTTGTCTGATGTAAGTATTGCTACCCCTGCTTTCTTTTGGTTTCCATTCACATGGAATATCTTTTTCCATTCTTTCAATTTCAGTCTATGTGTGTTCTTAAAAGTGAAATGCGTCTTATTTTTTTAATCCATCAGCCACTGAATTGGAGAATTTCATCCATTTACATTTAAAGTAATTATTGATACAGATTTTTAAAAAGATTTTATTTTTAGGGGCACCTGAGTGGCTCAGTTGGTTGAGCGACTGCCTTCGGCTCGGGTCATAATTCCAGAGTCCTGGGACTGAGTCCCGCATCGGGCTCCTGGCTCAGCGGGGAGCCTGCTTCTCCCTCTGACCCTCTCCCCTCTCATGCTGTTTCTCTCTCTCTCTCTAATAAATAAATAAAATCTTTAAAAAATTTTTATTTTTATATAATCTCTACACCCGTGGGGCTCAAACCTACAACCCCAAGATCAAGAGTCAAACACTCTGCCAACTGAGCCCAGCCAGGTATCCAGTAAATATAGACTTACTATTGCCATTTTGTTCATTGATTTTTGGTTGTTTTCTAATCCCTTTGTTCCTTTCTTTCTTCCTTTATGATTTGATGATTTTCTAAGTGGTGTGTTTGGATTTCTTACTCTTTATCTTTTGTGTGTACACTATAGGTTTTAGTTTTGTGATTACCATAAGGCTTACATAAAGCATCTAACATTTATTTATTTTTTTATTTTTTTAAAGATTTTATTTATTTGACAGAGAGAGACAGTGAGAGAGGGAACACAAGCAGGGGGAGTGGGAGAGGGAGAAGCAGGCTTCCCGCGGAGCAGGGAGCCCAATGCGGGGCTCGATCCCAGGACCCTGGGATCATGACCTGAGCCGAAGGCAGATGCTTAACGACTGAGCCACCCAGGCGCCCCAGCATCTAACATTTATAACAGTCTATTTTAAGCTGATAACTACTTAACTTTGACCACACACAAAAGTTTACATTGTTACAGTCTATACCCCTCCACATTTTTTTAAAGATTTATTTATTTGACAGAGAGAGAGTACAAGCAGGGGGGAACAGCAGGGAGAGGGAGAAGCGGACCCCCTGCTAAGCAGAGAGTCCTTTGTGGGGCTCAATCCCAGAACCCTGGGATCATGACCTGAGCTGAAGGCAGCTGCTTAACCCACTGAGCCACCCAGGTGCCCCTACCCCTCCCCATTTTACACTTTCAATGTCACAATTTAATCTTTTTACTTTGGGTATCTATTAACAAATTATTGTAGTTACAGTTATTTTTAATGCTTTTGTATTTTAAGCTTCATTCTAAAGTTATAAGTCATTTACCCACCATGAGTAAATTAGAGTATTCTGAATTTAACTATATATTTACCCTTACCAGTTTTATACTTTCCAAATGTTTTCCTGTTACTAATTAGCATCCTTTCATTTCAGCTTGAAGAACTCACTGTAACATTTCTTATGAGGCTGGTAAGTGGTGATGAACTCCTTCAGCTTTTGCGTGTCTGGAAAACTTTTCCTTTCCTTCAATTTTGAAGGACAACTTTGCCAGATAGTGTTATTTTTGGTTAGCAGTTTGGTTTCTTTTCTTAGCACTTCGAATATATCATGCCACTTCTTTAAGGCCTGCAGAGTTACAGCTAGAACATTTACTGATAGTCTTGGGGGTTCCCTTCTATGTAACAAGTTGTTTTCCTCTTGCTGCTTTTAACATTCTCTCCTTTTTTGTTTTTGATGATTATAATGTGTCTCAGTGTGGTTCTCTTTGGATTAATCTTTTTTGCAACCCCTATGCTTGAGAGAGTCTTAAAAGTCAGGGTGCTGGATGTGGGGTTCCAACCCACTACTCCTCAGGGAGAAACTAGGACTTCCTTCCTAATGTATGGCACTGTGCCAGGGGTAGGGTTTATGGAGAGTGTGTCTCAGTCTTTCCTACCTGTTTTGATGTGGGTATTTTCTTGCTCACCTGAAGTGTGGGCATCACTTTGCTAGTTTCTGGATTTCTCTCAGAGGCAATTGCTCCATGTGTAGCTGTTCATTCAGTATGTCTGTGGAATCAGGGGGATTCAGAGCCTCCCATGTTGCCTTCTTTAAATGCTATCCCACAATTTTCTGTGCTTTTGTCACCCTCCTGAATGACTTTTAAGTAAAAGTTCACTTCTGCAAAAGCTGTATTTAACAATTATTGTTACTTGCTTTCAATATTTTTACTCTCAATGAGAGGTTTTTTTTTTTTTAAGATTTTATTTATTTATTTGACAGAGAGAGATAGTGAGAGAAGGAACACAAGCAGGCGGAGTGGGAGAGGGAGAAGCAGGCTTCCCGCGGAGCAGGGAGCCCGATGTGGGGCTCGATCCCAGGACCCTGGGACCATGACCTGAGCCAAAGGCAGAGGCTTAACGACTGAGCCACCCAAGCGCCCCTAAACTGAGGGTTTTAAGGAATCTGAAATTTAATGTGTCTTTGCCTTATGAACATAGGCAAATCAATCAATCAGTAACACTAAGATTTGCAGTGCCTGTGATATTGTCTTAAATAGAAGTTATAGATATTTCTTAACACATTAAGTTGTTGTAGAGAGTTTGAAATATCTTTTAGGATCATGCTATTTTGAAAGTACAATAGTTATTAACATGAAGCTATATCAAAAGTGATTGTAGTCTGTCAACAGATGACCTGCAATGTTGCTGAGATCTATTGGGCAACTTTGTGGCTAGTACTTGCTCAGCAGCAAAATGGTGAATCACATGTTTTTACAATGGTGACCCTGATATCTCTATAACTGCTTATTGACTAATGACATAAAATGTTACTACTTGGCAAAGATGGGCAGTTCACACGAGTGATCCCTAATCCCTAAGAAAGCATGCCTTTATGTAGCAGCAATAGGTGTGTAGCCTATATGGATAGACCAGACAAGTTTGAACACATCTGGCAAGTGAGGTAACTTTTTAAGTGTTATTATTTCTACTTATTAACTAGAATAAAATTACTTGTAAGAGATTGTACAGTATCACAGGTCATACAAAGTGTTGAATTTCTATGAGTAACTGGGAGGAAGGTGTTAAAGCAGCTAGTCAGCCTTCCATTCACTTCCTTCAAAAAGGGGATAGGGAATGGAGATCTCTGGGGGAAATAAAAGAAAGCTGGTGGTACAATCTAATCTGTCAACTGGTCCTCCAAGTCAATAGACTAATGATATTTGCTAGATGGAAGAGAACTTGTCCTTAGGAGAATATTCCTGATAAGGACTAATGTACATAGAATCAGGATCTATGAGGCATGTCTTCTTGGAGAATGTCATGTAAACTATACAACTCAGTAAGATATAAAATAGAGATGCTTCAAAGTTGAAACACCAACCATGAGAAGCCCCACAAACCTCATTTAGGGCCCTTCTCTATTCTGAGGAAGAGCTGCATGTTTCGAGTGGGAACGAAAGACATGGGGAGCCTTGGAGCGTCTTAGTGTCCCCAAATCTCTCTGCTTCTTCTGAACCTCTAGATTGTATCCTTGAAATTATTTAGTAAAGCTTGATACTAAGTAACATCTGTGGCTTGTGTAAGTCTTATTTATCAATTAAATCCTGTATGTTAGCTCAGTAGCAGTGGTTTTTTTTTTCAGATTTTTTAAGTTTAAATTCAATTAATTAACATATAATGTATTACTGGTTTCAGAGGGTCTGTGATTCATGAGTCTTATATAATACCCAGTGTTCATTACATCACATGCCCTCCTTAATGTCCATTACCCAGTTACCCCATTCCTCCAGCAACCCTTAGTTTGTTTCCTATGATTAAGAGTCTCTTATGGTTTGTCTCCCTCTCTGGTTTCATCTTGTTTCATTTTCTCCTCTCTTCCCCTATGATCCTCTGCCTTGTTTCTTAAATTCCACATATCAGTGAGGTCAAATGATAATTGTCTTTCTCTGATTGACTTATTTTGCTTAGCAAAATACCCTCTAGTTCCATCCATGTCGCTGCAAATAGAAAGATTTCATTTTTGATGGCTGCATAATATTCCACTATATGTATATATGTGTATATATACATACACACACACACACACACATATATGTGTGTATATATGTATATATACCACATCTTTATCCATTCATCTGTCGATAGACATCTGGCCTCTTTCCATAGTTTGGCTACTGTGGACACTGCTGCTGTAAACATTGGAGTGCGGGTGCCCCTTCAGATCACTACATTTGTATCTTTGGGGTAAATACCCAGTAGTGCAATTGCTGGGTCGTAGGGTAGTTCAGAGGTTCTTTCTTTCGTTTTTTTTTTTGTACTCTTTTTTGGTATTCTAAGTTATGTAATATTATAAGGGACACACATGTTGTGTGTTATACAAATAGTGCTTGTGGATATTTTGTCATGAGACTGTTACATATTTTTTAAATAATTATGTAAGTGAATGCTATCAGACATGAGAACCATTATTTTAGGAAAGCACAGAATACCACAAGACAACACACAAAACAATTGTTAAATTCCAGAAAGACGGGTCAATATAATTGGTTTTCTTTTAAATTCCATGATTTTCACATATGCATTTAAACATATTCTTGTTAGAAAAGGTCCGGAGACTTCATTGAGTTGCCACAAAAGGTCTATGACTTAAAAAAGTTGAGAATTCCTGCTTTAAGTCAAGACTAATTATTTCTTGCCTGTAGGCATATAGGCCCTACACACACATCTTAGTATAACGAAAATTCCTCTGACAACTCTTTTAGATACTGCTTTTGCCAAATTCAAACTACAAATTGGAAATAATAAAACTGTCAAGATGTCCTTTATACTTCAACTATTTTTGATGTCTCCCAGACAGCCATTGGTAACACTAAAATTTGTTTTTTTGCCATATAAAAGGAATAATGTTAAAATAATTCAATATATTTGCCATATTTTAATTAGTTCAATAACTATGATATAATAACTATAACAAATAACCCAGATACCCTTTCTTGGGAGACAGGTACCAACAAAGCATTTGCCATCTTAAATATATAGCCCCTGAATATTTGAGCATTCCTCACTAGGCTAAACTCTGTACCTAAAGATGTGGTTGTGCTTTAGGGATACTTTTTCAAAAACTAGGAATTCATTATAAGCACATTACCTACCTGAGCATTTCCCTGGGCCCTATAGCTAAGAATTATCCACCTTATTTACATGTTGTTGCAAAGGCACCTAATTTAATTGAAACCTCTACAGATGTTGTTCTAGGCTAACCTCTCACCCCAAGGGTCTCTTGTGGGAGAAGCCTTTTCATTCTAAACAATATTCAACTCTTGTTGGCCAGCCAAATTACCACTTAAAATTTTTTTTTGTCTGCTCCCCTCATAACTGACAAATGCTATCCAAATCTAAATCCAGCTGCTCTATTTTCCCTTCCTGAAAAAGGTAAATCTCATGACTAACAGTTATTAAAAATCCAAGCATGCAATGTCCTGACTCTACCGATGTTTCTTCAGACAAAGGTATGATACTTTTGGTGTCGGCTCTTAACTTAGAATTTATAAAGGTCTATGTTATACTGCATATGCTATTCTTTCTAACATTCTGTGATTAAAACTTCTTTATACCATAGTTCATTCTGCTCAGATAGCTGAACTGATAGCTTTAACACAACTATGCCAACTTGCTAACGGTTTAATAGTTAACATCTATGCTAATAAATATGCCTTCAAGTTATTTATGATTTTGGTAGGCCATTGAAACAAACTCAGAAACCCCATTCAAAAATGGAAAATAGTAAGTTACTAGAGTTAATCCAACATCTGAAGGGAACCTCAGTTAAGATTGAAGTTCACACGTAAGCTAACTTTTAAGCTAAAGGTAATGAATGACTTAAGCTACCACTCTGTGAAACCAACAGCCCACACTGATTTGTACATTATTAGCATCTAAAAGATAGCTACCCAATCTCAGAAGGATTTATGCAAATCAAACAACATTCTATCATCATAGAAGAAAAAAAGATATTGGTTATCTCAATCTCCATCATGCATGACAAGATGGACTTGGCATTTCACAGAAGGCAACTTGGTGGTGCCAAAGTCCACCATCAGAACTTCTGTTCTCCTGTTAAATGAAAACACCCATAATAGTAGGATGAATTGGACAAAACATTACAAAAGTATTAGAATATACTACCTGATAGGCTCAACTAGTGACAAAACCTTATTTTATTTGCAATTCTAACCCAAGAAACAACTATAAAGGTAGGATAAACCTCAAGGACCATCTAAACATTTAGAAGTGGATAACATCCAGGTGCCTAAATTAAAACCTTAAGTATATTTTAGATATAATCTGAAATTTTCTCATTGGTTTATATTTTCTCTTGCCAAAAGATTAATCCTGCAGTTGTTGCAATAAAAATGTTCATGGAATCTGCATTCCTTACATAAGGAATATATTCAATGCCCTGTAGAAATAGAGGAACCCACTTTACAGGTTAAAAACTTAAGGAATTATATAAGGTTCTCCCTTTTAAACAGAACTTTGGGGCGCCTGGGTGGTTCAGCCGGCTAAGCATCTGCCTTCGGCTCAAGTAATGATCCCAGGGTCCTGAGACTGAGCCCCGCATCAGGCTCCCTGCTCAGCGGGGAGTCTGCTTCTCCCTCTGCCTTCCACTCCCCCTGCTTGTTCTCTCTTTCTCTGTCTCTCTTTATATTTATTATATAAATAAATAAAATCTTTAAAAAAATAAACAGAACTTGTCTATATAAAACAAGCTCTGGAAAGATAACCTAATGTTGTTTTAAAATCAAAACTTCATATTTTCAGAGAAATTTAATATTCTATATTACATTCTAAACTGTCACTGTCAAAAACCAATATCACATACACAATTATATAACCAATGGATGTAAGCCACACATTTCAAGAGACACCATCAGACACAACCCTGTGTAGAGTATGCTTTCATTTGTGCCCCCCCCCACAAAAAATACCAACTCCAAGCTCCATTTTACAGATCAGGATACTGAGAAACAGATATGTGTTGAATATCTGAAAGGATACACAAGAAACTCGTGGTAATTGTGGCTGCTTCAGGGGATGGAAGTGCTTAAATAAAAGGAAAAATTAATTTTTTCTGTTGTATTGTTTGAAGTTTTTTACCATGTGAATTATTACTATGTGATTATCACAAAGAAAATGTGATGTAACTGATGGAAAGACCCAATGGTCACCACCAGAAGATGGAATATGGGAGCATATGGAGATGTTTCCACAAAGCAGAAGATAAACAAGCATGCTTCCAGACTGAAGTCCCTCCAAAAACCTGGAAGTGTCATTGCTGTCTCTTGCTTTGGATAATGGCTTCATTAGTTCCTATATACTTTGCCATTTGTGAAACTTTGAATCCTCTGAGTGTCTTTTGCCATTTTTCTGCCAAACATATTGTGGTCCCATTGAGACAACAGGAATTACCTAATAGAAATTATAAATAATTGTTTTTTTAAAGATTTTATTTATTTATTTGAGAGAGAGATGAGATAGAGAGAGAGAGCATGAGAGGGGGGAGGGTCAGAGGGAGAAGCAGACTCCCCGCCGAGCAGGGAGCCCGATGCGGGACTCGATCCCGGGACTCCAGGACCATGACCTGAGCCGAAGGCAGTCGCTTAACCAACTGAGCCACCCAGGCGCCCTATAAATAATTGTTAAAACAAGTTATTTTAATAGTCTAGGTAAGAGATAGTAAGCTATATTGGGGAAGTGGCACGGGGCTAATAAGATCATGAGATCATGACCTGAGCCGAAACCAAGAGTTGGACCCTTAACCAACTGTGCCACCCAGGTGCCCCTTAAACATAATCTTTTAAATTAAATTTCCTATCCAATTTGTTCATCTGTTTTCTCTTGAGGGCTGGCACACTGGCAGGTAAAATACTGTCAATAGGTGGTGCTTCCTTAAATTTCATTTCTGCTGGGGCACCTGGGTGGCTCAGTCAGTTAAGCATCTAACTCTTGATTTCGGCTCAGGTCATTATTTCAGGGTTGTGAGATGGAGCCCCGCGTCCAGCTCTGTTCTCAGCGGGGATTCTGCTTTTCTCTCTCTCTCTCCCTCTCCCTTTGCCCCTCCCCCCACTCTCTCTCTCTCTCAAATAAATAAATAAAATCTAAAAATTTTCATTCCCATTGATCTCCCAGTCCTTAATCTTGACCCAGTTTCCTTTTTGAATCCCAGGCCTGGTAGTTGGATTCCCTATACCTTAGGGCACTGTATTGATTACCTGCTTATGATCTATTCTCTCTACATCTAGTTTCCCATCTGGCTTTTCAAATACACTCCAACAAACTTTGCTCCAAAACCTGCTACTCTACCTGTCTCCTGGGGCAGCCCCTAGAGTTTCTCACCTTTAACAAGATAACCTCATCCATTGTAGGACAAAAATGAGATCCTATGTCAAACCATCATTGCTGACCCAACTTTGGAAGTGGTGGCTGAGATAGAGTCCTTTAATCCCTGGAAGCCAATATTTGGGAAATCTTGCCAATCTGAATAATGAAAGTTTCTCTAACTCTTGCTTTCAGAATCCCGATGTCATTATAAATCCTCCCCACTATATTCCCCACACTCCCAACACACACACACACACACACACACACACACACACACACACACACACACACACACACACACACACACACCCTTTTGCTGACGCTCAGCCGAAACTGCTTGAGCAGTTTCTTTACTGTCTTGAGAACAGAAATAGAACCTCAGACATACCAGGAACTTCCCTAAACTCTCTACAAATCACCTCACCCTCACGTCACCTCATCTATGAAGATGAGTAAAAGGGTCTATGCTGCATCTCAGTAAACAGTAAAAGCTACAGATCTCTTTATTGAAGGTTAAACTATCAGGAGAAAAAAACAACACCAGCAAACCTATATAAAAATGTACAGCAAGAGATGAGAGCAATGTTCTGACGTCTTAAGAAAGAAGAGGATAAAATCACACAACGAATTTTTCTGCCAAAAACAAAAGAAAATCTTAGAAAATATTTACTTTGTGTTCTCAAGAATATTTAGAGGACACTGGATTAATTAAACAAGAGTAATCAGATAAGAAAATGCCGGGGCAATCAAGTTTCTATTAACTCATAGAGTATGTTTATGCAAATTACAGAAAAAAAAAAGTGTCCCTTCCTCCCCTGCACCAGGTTGCAGATCTTAACTAGCAGAACCCAGACTGAATTTTAGCCTCCAGACCCACCTTTAGCTACAGGCATTTTTTTTTTTCCATTTGAGAGTAGTCGTTTATTAACTGACCAGATTACAAAAATAATCATGGTAGGTACCTTAGTTCATCCTTCTAATAAGCCTATTGTTCTGGTCTTCCCTGTTGCCAGCATCTCTACCTTCTACAAGATGGGTGGTCTTTTTCTTCATTCCCCCTCATGGAGAAGATAATTTGAAGGGCCATAAAAAGTTGTTTGCTTCTTTGAAACATTTTCCAACAGTACAGATCTCGTGAATCAGATCCTCCATGCAGATGATGCCATATTTACCAAGAGATCAAATTGTGCTATATCAAATGGAATACTACTCAGGAAAAAAGGAACAAACTTGTGATACTCTAAATATGAATGAATCTCAAAATTGTGGTAAATGAAAGAAGTCAGCCAGAAAAGAGTACATACTGTACATGATTCCATTTATATGAAATTCAAAAATAATATAAATAATATAAACTGATGTAGTGTCAGAAAACAGATCAGTGGTTGCCTGGGAACAGGAATAAAGAGAAAGATGGATTACAAAGGAGCATGAGGAAATTTTGGAGTAATGAAAATGTTATCTTGATCGTGTGATGGTTTCATAGATATATATATATGTCAAAACTCATCAAGTTGTACAATTTAAATGAGTTAACTGTACATCAATTATACCTCAAAAAAGCTGCTAAATAAGAGCCCCAATATATAGAAACAGATGAGTTTACAGAACAAGAATATAGGTAGGTACAATTTAGCTTGATTAGCGTAGCTCTCTGGAAAAAGAGATATGGTTTCTGGTTTTTCTGGTTACAAGCAACTATATGACCTGCTCAACCGATTTTAAGACGTTTTCCTATAGAGATACAACTGGACTTTATTGAAGATGTGAGGGTTTGCTTTTTTTTTAAAGATTTTATTTATTTATTTGAGAGAGAGAGAATGAGAGATAGAGAGCACGAGAGGTAAGAGCATCAGAGGGAGAAGCAGACTCCCTGCTGAGCAGGGAGCCCGATGCGGGACTCGATCCCAGGACTCCAGGATCATGACCTGAGCCAAAGGCAGTCACTTAACCAACTGAGCCACCCAGGCGCCCTGATTTTTTTTAAAGATTTATTTATTTGAGAGAGAGAGAGAAAGCGCAAGCAGTGGGGGAGGGGCAGAGGGAGAAGGATAAAGAAACTCAAGTGGACTCCACACTGAGTCCGACAACACTGGGCTTGATCTCATGACCCTTAGGTCATGACCTGAGCCAAAACCAAGAGTTGGACACTTTAACCGACTGTGCCACCCAGGTGCTCCGAAAATGTGAGGCTTTTATTTGCCTCCCTTCCATGGTAATTCCATTTTCCCCTTACCCATTGGCTTCCAATGCTTGTAGTTTCTGTTCCTCTGTAACTTTTAACTTGCATAACTTGAACATAATGAGCTGTTTAATTGGTGGCTTGACAGCTGCCCCACTACCAACAAATACCTCTTTCTCTTTCTTTGATTCAAATTCCCAAGACAGGCAACCTGACTAGCTCAATTCATCTTTTTGTCAGGCCATTGGTAAATTGCGGATCAGCTCATCAACTGACTTCCCTTATGTTAAGACTGCCCATCCCTACGTCCAAACAACTGTGGTCAAGAGGCAGGACGATTCACACATAGTTCAGAACACAACCGCTTTGAAACCACAAACTGTAGGCAGGGCAGATTCACACAAAGGGGGATGTAAGGAGAGAAGCCAGGGCTTGACATCTCTAGTAGACTAATTTCAGCATGAAATAAGCCAGGTACCTACATATAGCCCTTCTTGACAATCACCTTATATGTGATCACCTTTTATGACCACGCTACTCTGACTTCTGGCCTAAGTAAGAATTCTATTATTACTGCTGCTCAGGCTGAGGTATTTTCAGCTTCTTTTTAGAATCTGTCAAGGACAGTCCTCTCCCTCTGGCTCCGGACTGTGCTCTACTCCTTGGTTTCTAAAGGACCTTTCCCTGTGAAGGTAACATTTACTAAGCACTATGCACCTAATCTGATCTCATAAGCATTCTCTTCATCCTTCTATCAGTTCCTAGGACCCAGGAAATCCTACCCCTTCCCTAACATGTTTCTCTCTGTTCTCTGGCTTGAGAAATATATACTAGAAAGACTGGTTTTACCTTTTGGTAAAACATAGCTCCTTTACCTATTGTGGTCCAAACTAGAATCTGAATTTACACTCTGCTCTTATTTGAGAAAAACTGACCATTTTAAATTTCTGAGCCAGCAGGTTAAAAAAAAACAAAAACAAACACACAAAAAAACGCCTAGGAATATACAGATTAATCCTTCAAGTGTAAAAGAGGTCTTTAGGAGAAAAACTCACCATAAAGATTAGTTCCTGGGATCTAAGCCAAATAGCTACATCTAGTGTTTAAAGTGGGATCAACAATTTTTAAGTATGATCTTTGCTCTAAAGTGTCATAGAAAGAGAAACTGGTTTTTCGATGTCAAGATTGACAAAGCCTTAAGTGACTCCCAAAAGCTTGGCAGAGGTATTAGCGTAAGTTCCTTTTCTAGGGGCGCCTGTGTGGCTCACTCAGTTGAGCATCCAACTCCTGATTTTGGATCGGGTCGTGATCTCAGGGTCCTGAGGTCGGGCTCCGTGCTGGGCATAGAGATTCTCTCCCTCTCCCTCTGCTCCTCCCCCCTCTAAAAAAAAAATCCCTTTTCTATTAGATAATTGTCCCTACTAATATAATGCAGTATGTGTGGCTTTATTACTATTGCTAGAAAAACAGAGTAAGAGTTCTACTTGAAAAAGGAAAGAGGAAAAAAAAAATCAGGTACCCGAAAGCTTAATGTTGTTGTTTCCCACCAAACATAGAAGGTTATTATTACAGTTCTATCATTTTTTTCTTATTTAACTGAGAGAAGGAAAAAAAATATAAATATCACCAAGAGTTTTGCACTTGGCTCAAAGTCACTTTATCTCAAACTCTGGTCATAACCCTTAATAATTTATTTTTTAAGTAACCTCTACCGTCAATGTGGGGCTAGAACTCATGACCCCAAAATCAAGAGTTGCATGCTCTAACAACTGAGCTAGTCATACACCCCAAGTCTTAATAATTTCAATACCCATACAGATGATCCCTCCCTTAAGTTGGCCTCTCAGTTCTTTGACTTCTTTTCCTACAATAACTTTGTTCTCTGCTCTGTTTCAACTACTTAGTCCCATGATAACCTAGACCTTGTCTTTATTGTTACTGCACTCTTCTACCTGACAACCCTCAATCTTTTCAGCTTATTCTCTCCAATGTTTCAGTTTCGTTAATTTTTCAAACCCAGTAGGCATGCCAATGCATTGAACCTACCACCTCTGCACTGCCCCTCATCCCCTCACATCCTCATTTCCAGAAACTCTGAGGAGTCTGTACTACTATAATTTTTCACTTTCTATTTTCCTCAAATTTCCAACATTTTCTTACTCTCTACCGATAACTTCTTCCTACTTCATTGAGAAACAAAAACAATCCGAAGAAAACCTCCAACTACTCCCTCCATCACATCTACCACATTATCAGCATCTGAACTCATATACTCTTATTCTCCTACCTGTGTGAGGATTTTCTCCTCAGAAATGAATGCATACAGAGCAGCTCTTTCTGCCCACGGGTCCTGCCCCCGTGCTTTAATAAACCACCATTTTGTACCAAAGACATCTCAAGAATTCTTTCTTAGTCGTCGACTCCGGACTCCACCCCACTGAACCTCACCTATATCCCAAAACCCCATCAGTAGGAGACCTAAATTTTGTCTGGTCCCAGGAATTCAGCTGAATAGGGATCAAACCATTCTGAACACCTACGAACTCAACAGGAGATCGAAGAAAAGAATGGCAGCAACTCTCTGAACAGAGAAGTGACCACTTTCTGGAAGGTAGGACATGCGGAGAAGTGAATCCGAGGCAATATTCAGGAGGATAGACGGCAGGGGAGGGGGCCTCCGTCGACCGCTTCTGGCAAGTGCTAGAGCCGCGGAGCACAAAATCGGACCTTTTAGAAGTCGGCTCCGCTGAGGGACGTCGCTCCAGTGGCTAAGCGGAGGGTGGAACCCTCGCAGGACAGTGTGGTCTCAGGACCCTCGGGGTCACAGAAAGACTGGGGGTGCCTGAGTGCGGCAGAGCTCCCAGGTATCGGAGCAGGGAAGCCAGCTGCAGAGACGGAGCCGAGGGGAGGGCTTTCAGCTCAGGGTTGTCATAAACCGTGATCCGTGGCCCAGTCAGGCCACTGCTCCTCCAGCAGGGACCCAACAAGCGGCAGAGCTGGGGAGACTCCCCTTCCTCCCCCGGGAGGAGCAGCACGGGAATGCACCGCAGGGATCTGCTGGGTTTGGAGACTCCACACGGGGTCAGGTGCCAGAGATAGAAACCCTCGGTCACAGGCCGGGTGAGCACAGAGTGCGGCCAGAGACCGGGGAGATGGGAGTGATTGACTGCTTTTCTCTGGGGGCACACTGAGGAGTGGGGACCCAAGTTCTTGGCTCCGCCAGGGCGGAGAATGGGAGGCCGCCATCTCACTCTTGTCCTCTAAAGCTGTACGGAAAGCTTGCAGGGAACAAAAGCTCCCGAGAGCAAACCCAAGGAGATTACTTAGCCCAGAATGGCAAGGGCGCGCTGCAACAGGCCCCTCCTCCAGAAGATCAGCAAGAACAGCCAGCCAAGACCAAGTTTACCGATCAATGAGAACAGCAGAACTCCAGCGCTAGGGGAATATTGCACATAGAATTCATGACTTTTTTTCCCCATGTTTCTTTAGTCTTTCAAAGTTAACTTTTTAAATTTTCCTTATTTTTTTTTGTTTTTTTGAATTTTTGTTTCCCTTTTTAACCAACATCTTACCTTATCAATTCTTTTTAAAAATCTTTTTTAATTTTCATTTTTAGAGTCATATTCTATCCCTTCACTGTAGTTAACCTTATTTTTGCTATATATATAAGGCTTTCTCTCTTTAAAATTTCAGGATACAGTTTCTTCTAACAGACTAAAATATACCCTAAATCTCTAAGTGTATGGCTTTGTTCTAGTCTCCTGCCTGACCACATTCTCTCCCTTTTTTTTAAAATTTCTTTTCTTTCTTTTTTCAACCAACTTATCAATTCCTTTTATAAAATCTTTTAATTTCCATCTTTACAGTCATATTCCATCCCTTAATTGTATTTACCCTTATTTTTGTACATATAAAAGTTTTTTTTTTTTTGAAGATTTTATTTATTTATTTGACAGAGAGACAGAGGGAGAGCACAAGTAGGCAGAGAGGCAAGCAGAGGGTAGGAGAGAAGCAGGCTCCCCGCTGAGCAGGGAGCCCGATGCGGGGCTTGATCCCAATGACCTGAGCCGAAGGCAGATGCTTAATGACTGAGCCACCCAGGCGCCCCAAAAGTTTTTCTTTCTTTAAATTCTGGCAGGCAGTTTCTGCTCACAGACCAAAATATGCCCAAAATAGAGTGTGTGGCTCTGATCTATTCACCAGCCTGATCATACTCTTTTTTTTTTTCTTTCCCTTTCTTTCCACCCCCCAGTTTTGGGTCTTTTCTGATTTGTTTACTGTATATTTGCTGTGGTCGTTGTTACCCTGTTAGCATTCTGTTCCCTCATTCATCTGTTCTCCTCTGGACAAAATGAAAGGACAGAAAAACTCCCCTCAGCAGAAAGAGCAAGAGGCAGTACCGTCTGCAGGGACCTACTCAATACGGACATCAGTACGATGTCGGACCTAGAGTTCAGAACCATGACTTTAAAGATACTAGCTGGGCTTGAGAAAAGAGTGGAGGTTATGAGAGAAACCCTTCCTGGAGAAATAAAAGAACTAAAATCTAACCAAGTCGAAATCAAAAAGGCTATTAACGAGATGCAATCAAAAATGGAGGCTCTGCTAGGATAAATGAGGCAGAAGAGAGAATCAGCGATAGAGAAGACCAAATGATGGAAAATACAGAGGCTGAGAAAAAGAGGGAGAAACAACTACAGGATCACGAGGGCAGAATTCGAGAGATAAGCGATACGATAAGACGAAACAACATCAGAATAATTGGGATCCCAGAAGAAGAAGAGAGAGAGGGGCAGAAGGTATATTGGAGCAAATTATAGCAGAGAACTTCCCTAATGTGGGGAAGGAACCAGGCATCAAAATCCAGGAGGCACAGAGAACCCCTCTCAAAATCAATAAAAATAGGTCAACACCCCGACATCTAATAGTAAAACTTACGAGTCTCAGAGGCAAAGAGAAAATCCTGAAAGCAGCTCAGGAGAAGAGCTATGTAACCTACAATGGCAGAAACATTAGATTGGCAACAGACCTATCCACAGAGACCTGGCAGGCCAGAAAGGACTGGCATGATATCTTTAGAGCACTAAACGAGAAAAATATGCAGCCGAGAATACTATATCCAGCTAGGCTATCATTGAAAATAGAAGGAGAGATAAAAAGCTTCCAAGACAAACAAAAACTAAAGGAATTTGCAAACACGAAACCAGCCCTCCAAGAAATATTGAAAGGGGTCCTCTAAGCAAAGAGAGAGCCTGAAAGTAACATAGACCAGAAAGGAATACAGACAATATACAGTAACAGTCACCTTACAGGCAATACAATGGCACTAAATTCATATCTTTCAACAGTTACCCTGAATGTAAATGGGCTAAATGCCCCAATCAAAAGACACCGGGTATAAGAGGGGATAAAAAAACAAGGCCCATTGATATGTTGCCTGCAAGAGACTCATTTTTGACCCAAAGACACCTCCAGATTGAAAGTGAGGAGGTGGAAAACCATTTACCATGCTAATGGACATAAAAGAAAGCTGGGGTGGCAATCCTTGTATCAAATTAGATTTTAAACCAAAGACTATAATAAGAGATGAGGAAGCATACTTAAAGGGTCTATCCTACAAGAAGATCTAACAATTGTAAATATCTATGCCCCTAACATGGAAGCAGCCAATTATATAAGGCAATTAATAACAAAAGCAAAGAAACACACTGACAACAATACAGTAATAGTGGGGGACTTTAACACCCCCCTGACTGAAATGGACAGATCATCTAAGCAAAAGATCAACAAGGAAATAAAGGCTTTAAATGACACACTGGACCAAATGGACTTCATAAGATATATTCAGAATATTCCATCCCAAAGCAACAGAATAAACATTCTTCTCTAGTGCCCAAGGAACATTCTCCAGAATAAATCACATCCTAGGTCACAAATCAGGTCTCAACTGGCACCAAAAGATTGGGATCATTCCCTGCACATTTTTGGACTACAATGCTTTGAAACTACAACTCAATCACAAGAGGAAAGTTGGAAAGAACTCAAATACATGGAGGCTAAAGAGCATTTTACTAAAGCACTGGGTGTTATACGCAAACAATGAATCATGGAACACTACATCAAAAATTAATGATGTAATGTATGGTGATTAACATAATAAAATAAAATTTAAAAAAAAGAATGAATGGGTCAACCAGGAAATTAAAGAAGAATTTAAAAAATCCATGGAAACAAATGAAAATGAAAACACAACTGTTCAAAATCTTTGGGATGCAGCAAAGGCGGTCCTAAGAGGAAGGTATATAGCATACAAATCTTTCTCAAGAAACAAGGTCTCAAATACATACCCTAACCCTACACCTACAGGAGGTGGAGAAAGAACAGCAAATAAAGCCTAAACCCAGCAGGAGAAGAGAAATAATAAAGATGAGAGCAGAAACCAATGAAATAGAAACCAAAAGAACAATAGAACAGATCAATGAAACTAGGCGCTGGTTCTTTGAAAGAATTAATAAGATTGATAAACCCCTGGCCAGACTTATCAAAAAGAAAAATGACCCAAATAAATAAAATCATGAATGAAAGAGGAGAGATCACAACCAACACCAAAGAAACACAAACAATTATAAGAACACATTATGAGCCACTATATGCCAGCAAATTAGACAATCTGGAAGAAATGGATGCATTCCTAGAGAAGTACAAACTACCAAAACTGAACCAGGAAGAAATAGAAAACCTGAACAGACTCATAACCACTAAGGAAATTGAAGCAGTAATCAAAGAATCTCCCAACAAACAAGAACCCAGGGCCAGATGGCTTCCCAGGAGAATTCTAACAAATATTTAAAGAAGAATTAATAACTATTCTTCCGAAACTGTTCCAAAAAAATAGAAATGGAGGGAAAACTTCCAAACTCATTTTATGAGGCCAGCATTACCTTGATCCCAAAACCAGACAAAGACCCCATTATAAGAGAGAATTACAGACCAATATCCCTGATGAACATGGATGCAAAAATTCTCACCAAAATACTAGCCAATAGGATCCAACAGTACATTAAAAGGATTATTCACCACAGCTAAGTGGGATTTATTCTTGGGCTGCAAGTTTGGTTCAACATCCATAAATCAATCAATGTGATACAATACATTAATAAAAGAACAAGAACCATATGATCCTCTCAATAGATGCAGCAAAAGCATTTGACAAAGTACAGCATCCTTTCTTGATTAAAACTCTTCAGAGTGTAGGGATAGATGGTTCATACCTCAATATCATAAAAGCCATCTAGGAAAAACCCACAGTGAATATCATTCTCAATGGGGAAAAACTGAGAGCTTTTCCCCTAAGGTCAGGAACATGATAGGGATGTCTACTGTCACCAATACTATTCAACATAGTACTAGAAGTCCTAGCCTCAGCGATCAGACAACAAAAAGAAAAAAAGGGCATCTGAATCGGCAAAGAAAAAGTCAAACTTTCACTCTCTACAGATGATATGATACTTTATGTGGAAAACCCAAGAGACTCCACCCCAAAACTTCTAGAACTCATACTGGAATTCAGAAAAGTGGCAGGATATAAAAACAATGCACAGAAATCAATGGTATTTCTATACACCACCACCAAGACAGAAGAAAGAGAAATTAAGGCGTTGATCCCATTTACAATTGCACCCGAAACCATAAAATACCTAGTAACAAATCTAACCAAAGAGGCAAAGGATCTATACTCAGAAAACTACAGAATGCTCATGAAAGAAATTGAGGAAGACACAAAGAAATGGAAACACGTTCCATGCTCATGGGTTGGAAGAACAAATATTGTGAAAATGTCTATGCTACCTAGAGCAATCTACAAATTTAATGCAATCCCTATCAAAATACAATCAACTTTTTTCAAAGAAATAGAACAAATAATCCTAAAATTTTTATGGAACTAGACAAGACCCTGAATAGCCAGACGAATGTTGAAAAAGAAAAGCAAAACTGGCAGCATCAGAATTCCAGTCTTCAAGCACTATTACAAAGCTGTAATCATCAAGACAGTGTGGTACTGGCACAAAAACAGACACATAGATCAGTGGAACAGAATAGAGAGCCCAGAAATGGACCCTCAACTCTATGGTCAACTAATCTTCAACAAAGCAGGAAAGAATGTCCAATGAAAAAAAGACAGTCTCTTCAACAAATGGCGTTGGAAAAATTGGACAGTCACATGCGGAAGAATAAAACTGGAGCATTTCCTTACACCACACACAAAAATAGACTCAAAATGGATGAAAGACCTAAATGTGAGACAGGAATCCATCAAAATCCTTGAGAAGAACACAGGCAGCAACCTTTTCGACCTCAGCTGCAGCAACTTCTTCCTAGAAATATCGCCGAAGGCAAGGGAAGCAAGGGCAAAAATGAACTATTGGGACTTCATCAAGATAAAAAGCTTTTGCACAGCAAAGGAAATAGTCAACAAAACCAAAAGACAATCGACAGAATGGGAGAAGATATTTGCAAATGACATATCATATAAAGAGCTAGTATCCAAAATCTATAAAGAACTTGTCAAACTCAACACCGAAAGAACAAATAATCCAATCAAGAAAGGGGCAGAAGATATGAACAGACATTTCTGCAAGAAGACATTCAAATGGCCAACAAACACATCAAAGTGTTCAACATCACTCAGCATCAAGGAAATCCAATCAAAACCTCAATGAGATACCACTTCACACCAGTCAGAATGGCAAAAATTAACCAGTCAGCAAACGACAGATGTTGGCAAGGATGCAGAGAAAGGGGAACCCTCCTACACTGTTGGTGGGAATGCAAGCTGGTGTAGCCCCTCTGGAAAACAGTATGGAGTTTCCTCAAAAAGTTGAAAATAGAGCTACCCTATGACCCAGCAATTGCACTACCGGGTATTTACCCCAAAGATACAAATGTAGTGATCCGAAGGGGTATGTGCACCCCAATGTTTATAGCAGCAATGTCCACAATAGCCAAACTATGGAAAGAGCCAAGATGTCCACTGACAGATGAATGGATAAAGATGTGGTGTATACACAGACACACACACACACACACACACACACACACACACACACACACACAAATGGAATATTATGCAGCCATCAAAAAAATGAAATCTTGCCATTTGCAACGACATGGATGGAATCTGAAGGTATTATGCTGAGTGAAATAAGTCAATCAGAGAAATACAAGTATCATATGATCTCACTGATATGAGGAATTTAGAAACAAGACAGGATCATAGGGGAAGGGAGGAAAAAATGAAACAAGATGAAACCAGAGAGGGAGACAAACCATAAGAGACTCTTAATCTCAGGAAACAAACTGAGGGTTGCTGGAGTGATGGGGGGTGGGAGGGATGGTGTGGCTGGGTGATGGACATTCGGGAGGGTACGTGCTATGGTGAGTGCTGTGAATTGTGTAAGACTGATGAATCACAGACCTGTACCTCTGAAACAAATAATACAGTACATGTTTAAAAAAAAAAAAGATAGTAGGAAGGGAAAAAATGAAGGGGGGGAATCGGAGGGGGAGATGAACCATGAGAGACTATGGACTCTGAGAACAAACTGAGGGTTTTAGAGAGGAAGGGGGTTGGGGGATGGGTTAGCCTGATGATGGGTATTAAAGAGGGCATGTTCTGCATGGAGCACTGGGTGTTATACACAAACAATGAATCATGGAACACTATATCAAAAACTAATGATGTAACGTATGGTGACTAACAATAGAATTAAAAAAAAGAAAGAAACGTATGCATACATAGCAAATTCTTCATTTAACTCCAAGGATTTTCACATCCACCTAAAGCTTATTCAAGGGTCCCAGGTTAAAAACCACTTAACCACCAGGTTAAGAATGACCTATCTTTATGTCATATTCCCATTAGTTAGGGAGAGATGGCAAGGGATGAAGGAACATCGGGGAGTTATTTGAATTATTTCACCTAAAAATATAGTAAAAGTTTTGTGGAACAGTGTCCAACTAAAAAAGTGTTTATTGAGAGCTGATTCCATGTCTGCCACTGAACAAAATTTAGAAATACTATTTGACGTGATATCACCCTATAGATTACTTAATTGCAAAGGGAATTTGCAACAGAGCTGCCTGTTAGCACCTTAATCATGATGAACCCTATCAGTAACAGTGAGATAAACCTGGACCTTACACAGTATGACCTGAGTAAGAAGTAGCCTTGCAAAATATGTTTAATGTAAACTACTCAAGCCTCCAGGAACTTGCAATTTATAGGAGATATAAGGTTTAGAAACAAAAATGAATACAATCAGGGCACCTGGGTGGCTCAGTTGGTTAAGTGACTGCCTTCGGCTCAGGTCATGATCCTGAAGTCCTGGGATTGAGTCCCGCATCGGGCTCCCTACTGAGCAGGGAGCCCGCTTCTCCCTCTGACCCTCCCCCCCCTCATGTGCTCTCTCTCTCTCTCTCATTCTCTCTCTCAAATAAATCTTTAAAAAAAAAATGAATACAATCAGACAACTCAGAAATATGGTATTCTTCAGGACAACTGGCTTTGTTTCTTAAAAAAAAAAATCAAAATTATTGGGCGGGGGTTGTGAGTAAAGAGATGAGATTAAAAGTTTGTGGTTAAAAGAGACCAAAGAAAGTTAAAACCCAACTGCAATACGTAATTATTGATAGGATCCTGGTTCAAAACCAAACTACATACAAAAGGCATTTAGGGGACTACTGGGGAAATCTAAATATTAACTGGATATTAAATGATATCAGAGAATAATAGTTCATTTTCTTAGGTGTGATAAAAGTTTTGTAGTTACATAGGGCAATGTCCTCACAGGAGATGTACTGCTAAAGTATTTAGAAGTGAAGTATCTTAATGTTTTAACTTAGGGTTCTGATGAAAACAAAATGACACCAAACACATACTCACATAAATAAAACAAGACAATAACAATTATTTTTTTCCCTATATTCGTCTGTTTTGTTTCTTAAATTCCACATATGAGTGGACAATAACAATTTTTAAATCTAGGTGATGGGCACAAGGGTGATTTTGCATTTTTTGTTCATCTTCATTGTGCTTGAAATGTTCAGAATAAGAAACTGAAAAAATTAGAGGTGCATTAGTCAAATCCTACCCATCTTCCCCCCCCCCCCACTAAATCCTACCTATCTTTAACAGTCCACTTTGTGTTTTACCCACCTCTTTGAAGCGTTCCTTAATGATTCCAGGACAAACTGTGTTCTCCCTTTTCCGAGTTACCCTGGTACTTTAACTTTGAATTTAGCACATAATTAACATTCTGCCTTGTGCCCCGTCTCAATAAATACATTATAAATCCCCAGAAGACAAAGTGGAAAGGTTCCTGTAAGAGACTACAATAACAGGATAGAGAAATTAAAAAACTAAATTAGAATGAGATTATGGCTGGCTTTTACCAGGCAAAAAAAGATTATTTAGCAAGTTAACAAGATCTACTGGTGAGTGATGAGAGCCTAAACTAGGACGGTAGCAATAAAAATGAAAAGTCCTGGGGCACCTGGGTGGTTCAGTGGTTTAAGGTTAAGTGGATACCTTAGGCTCAGGTTATGACCCTGGCTCCTGGGATTGAGCCCCACATGGGTCTCCTTGCTTGGCTGGGAGCCTGCTTCTCCCTCTCCCTTTGCCAGCCACTCTTCCTGCTTGTGCTGTCAAAAAATAAAAAAAAAAAATCTTAAAAAAAAAGAGAGAGAGAGAGAGAGAACGAAAAGTCCTGGGAATTACAGGTAACATTTACACTCCCGTTGCATTGGGGCTCTTACTAGCTTTTGCAAAAAGCTACCCAAACCTGAACAGCTTTATAAAACCCCCAGCACTGTAACATTACAGCTTCCGTCTCCGAACTCAGGGTCTAACTGGAAGAGAGTGACTTTAAGTAGTATTCTTCAGGCGGACATTCACTTCCAATATTCATTCGCTGAACCAGGAGCTTTAGATAGGATCATCTTATTTCCAATGACACTGCACATCCACACACATGGGTGGTAATAAATAGCCTTGGGAATATTAGAAAAGGTCAACTTTAAGCTTATCAATTTCTCTGTTTGTTTTTTTAAGATTTTTTATTTATTTGACAGATAAAGAGAGAGAGAGAGCATGAGAGGCGGGAGAGTCAAGAGGGAGAGGCAGATTCGCTGCTGAGCAGGGAGCCCGATGCGGGACTCGATCCCGGGACTCCAGGATCATGACCCGAGCCGAAGGCAGTCCCTCAACCGAGCCACCCAGGAGCCCTTGTCCTTTGGTCTTTGGACCAGAGTCTGAGAGTAAAATGTACTTTGATTACTTAAAGCAGACCCGATGTGCGTCTTACCGGTTTCAGGGACAAGGGTCAAGGGTGACAGCCAGGGAGGTATCTCTCCCGCAGGAATAGGCGCAGATCGCGCAGAGGTTCCTGACCGCGCCCTCTCACCCAGATTCCCGGCTGGCTCCGCGCCGCCCACTCCCTCGCCCTCCCCGCCTGCCCGGCTCCAGCCAAGGAACGCGACTCAAGGATCCCTCTGCGCACAGCCGTCCGCTTCTCACCAAGTCGCGTCGTCTGAACTCAGGGCTCGAGGGAAACGAAGCCTTTGCGCGGACTACCCCTCGGGACCCGTTAGGCCCCAAGAGATCGTTAGACACCCCTCCCCCACCCGCCCAAGGTCGTACGGACGCTGCAGAGGCTACCCGCTGCCTCGCGCACGCAACTCCCCCCTCCCTCCTCCTTTTCCCCTATTCGCCCTCTTTGGTGCAACCGCTCCGCCCTCCTCCCCACCCACATCCACGCCCGTGGGCGGGACCAGGGTCTGGGCGGGGCCAGACGGATCTAGCGCCTCGCGCCCGGGAGGACCCTGGCACGCTCGGCGCCGCGCTGTGACTTAGAAGCTGTGGACCGGGACCCCGAGTCAACATGGCCGCGGTGCTTAGGCGTAGCTGCGGGGTGAGAGAGAGCAAGGCTCAGTGGGGGTGGGAAATGGAGGTTGTGGTGTTTGGAGGGGTAGGAGGGAGGGAAGCATGGTATGAAAATAGGCGCTGTCCTGGGGTATTGGGAGGGGGACTTCCCCGTACCAATATAGGCGACAGTCACTTTCAGAATGTCCTTTTTTTCCCCCTCCCTCTGGCCCGGGAACTTTCCAAATATTTCTCCCAGGAATCTCACGCTTTCCCGAACGCGAACCTGTCTGTCTCTGAACTGGGCGGGGATCTCAACGAGCAAAGGCCTTGTTTTTGCAGTACGTGTTTGAGAACACTCTACTGGCTTTCTCTCTCCAGCCCAAGAAAAAATCATAAAGTAAATTTCATCGTGCAATTGATACATGCCAGAAAGTGCAGATTTCAGACATTCTTATCTTGGGCGCCTGCAAAGTCTGGGAAAAGGAAAATGAAGCACCTGCTTCTTGGGATGCTTAATATGTTTAATACGCTTTTGGTTTTGGGCTATGAAGGAGACCGCTTATGTTCCGTACTTTACAACGTAAAAAGAACCTACCGCAGAATTTTGCTCAAATCATGTCTATACTAGTGTTGTGACTCACAGATTCTAACTTGTCTCATTCACTTAGATGCTGTTTATCTTAAATACTATTGGTATATTAACAGAAAACTGCCATTTCAATCTCATTTATAATTGAGTTAAGAAATTCATGTTCTTGGCCAAAAAGAGAAGTTTTAGAATTTATAAGAATTCTAATGGATTGTTGCCCAGTATTTGTTATTGCTATACAAGTTAAGGGGCCCTGGGGGCGCCTGGTTGACTCAGTCCTTAAGCGTCTGCCTTCGGCTCAGGTCATGATCCCAGCATTCTGGGATCGAGCCCCACATCTGGCTCCCTGCTCTGCGGGAAGCCTGCTTCTCCCTCTCCCACTCCCCCAGCTTGTGTTCCCTCTCTCGCTGTGTCTCTCTGTCAAATAAATAAAATCTTTAAAAAAAAAAAAAAAAACCAAGGGGCCCTGAAGGCAGAAATCGGGGGATTTTAAAAATGAATTTTAACTCTGACACCAGGAGAAAAAAAAGACCGATTTCTCAATCTCTCCAAGGAAAAATATAGAAAAACCTAATACAGAAAACTCCCACCTCTATCTCTTCTTTGACCCTCCCATAAAATTTAAGATTCTTCTATTCCTAAGAAATACACAAAAGCGTTTAATTATAGTTGTGCTATTATTGCAGAATTGAGGCTTGATTGAAGATGCTGTCTTTTGGAGATTTGGAATTGGATTGTTCTGGGCAGAGAGCCCAAAGTAATAAAATCAATATTTATATGGCATTATGAGTACAAGACTCTTATTTTAATCATGTCAACAAATTATCCAGTAAGAAAAGCCTCACTTTCTAGGTTTGAAAAGAAGCTACAGGAAGTTTGTAATTGACACAAAGTCTGAAAAATACTTGTGGAGTCTAGACTTAAACCATTTTAAATCCAAATAATCTACTGTTTCTATTTTCTGTGTCTACTGAGCCACCTCTCTAAATGGCTAACATTATATATCATTAGCAGATCGATGGGGATTGTTCCCTGGCTGTAGCTACTTTTGTATTTTGTTTAACATTTTCCTGAAAAATAATATGTAAACTTTTTGGTAAATTATTTGAAATCCACTAATAATTCCCTATTTAAAGTCTCGGCAGACTATTTTACCTGTTTTGTGAGGTCTGATTTTTGTGCACTGGTGTCTAAACACATTTAGAAGAGCCAAGTTTTTTTGGTCTGATTTTTGTGGGATGTTTTTCTTTGTTGAATGTAAGAACCAATTAGGAGACTTAAATTGAAAGAGCAGTATAGCAAGGTGGTTGATGGTATGAATTCTCTATAGTAAATGTTAGAATCCTGGTTCCACTACCTAATAGAGTGTCCTCAGCCAATTTCACTTGAACTTTCTGAGCCTCAGTTTTCTTCATATGCAAAATAGGAATAAAAATAGTGCCTTAATCCTAGGCTTGACTTGGAGATTTCAGTGAATTAATATGTGGAATGTGACTGTAAACAAGTATAGGTTTGGTCTATGATGACTGAACAATAAGGATTAGAGAAACCATGTTTTACTTCCAAAATTAATGAAAATTGCAAAGAAAATAGGAGTTTTATACTGTTTTTTTTCAAAATTGTATAAAGTATTTTGAAAGATCTATTTAAGATACTTGACAATCTTTATTGTCACTTTAAATGTAGGTGATTATAAAGTTGTCAGCTACAAAATGGACAGTTTCTTTTTACAGTTTTCAAAAAACATAAGCAAGTTTGGTTCTTGATCTTTTAGTATATTGTTCAGTTTCTCTTTTCTTTGGAATATTAGAATTGCATAGGGATATTTGCATCAAATCCTTTGAAGTATAAACTGATTTTGTTGTCCTTAAACATACTCAGGAAGGAGTTACAGTATGATTTCCATTAACTTTAATAAACTCAAATGGTTACTTTTGTATACATTAAATTGTCATGAGTATAAAAATGGATTGCAAAGAAGCAATATATGTATATCTGATTATACTTTTTAAAGAAATAGTATATTGCAGATATTAAGAAATAGCATATCAATAGTTTAGAACAGGGTTGGCAAACTTTTTTGTAAAGGGACAGTAAATATTTTCAGCTTTGTGGACCACATGGTTTCTGGCAACTGTACAACTCTGCTGGAAAAGCAGCAATAGACAATATGGTGGTCAATAAAATTTTATTTACAAAACTGGTGGCTGCCGTAGTGTGCTGACCACTGTTTTAGAATATCCTAAGAATGCCTATAGACTACAGCAGAAAATATAGAACATAGTTTTAGGCTATTTGTTTTGTTAAATAAAGTGAGGTATCTTAGAAAATGGAATCCTCCAAGGGGAAGATTCCCAGAATCTTTCCCAGAGGCTCACAGAGGCTCACAGAGACAGGGTATCAAAGTTGGTAGACTAGGGAACTCTTGAATACAGTGTTACACCGTCCTATTTTTGCCCCCACCCCAACTTCTCAATCACAAATGTCCTAAAGCTTGTAGGTGAGATTTCCAGAATAGCAGTCCTAAGTCTGCTACTACCCCTGACTATTGTTTGTCTCGGAGACACTCCACTTCAGTGGTACAAATGCTGCTGATTGTGTTATTTTCATTTCTTTAAAAAAAAAAAATTCCCTTTGTAGTAAGTGTTCATACATCTAGTACTTGGCTTATTTAATAAAGAAATCAAATTACAGTTGAAGGTATTTAAGTAATGACTTAAAAAACTGCTCTTGAGTATAGTCAAACAAGTTGCTGTACTCACTTGTAATTGCCAGTATTCTCTTATTTGATGTTTAATTTATCAAATTTATTTTAATAAAATTGTCCTTTACAGGTCCTAAAAAGTCTTTCTCGTTTTGACTGGAGATCACAACATACAAAAGCTGCCCTACAGCATGAACCAAGACTGGGATTTAATTTTGGTATATGTTTTGTTCTGTCTTTTGACTTTAAACATATTTGTTATATACATGCATTTATATTGCATTATATATGTATTTGGAATATATTTGTAAATCATCTTAGTAATGTCTGTCAATGAATAGAACCAATTACCATCCACAGATTTCCAGTCACACCCATTCTTCCTGATCTCTTTTTTTTCCAGCATAAAATCCTGTGTAGAGGTCTGTGTTAGCAGCAGACATAAATATCTGTGCCCTTTTTCCTAAGTATGTAACCCTAAAATGAATAATAAATTTACTGATACATACAGTCGTCAAGTTAGAAATTTGAATGCAAAAAATATGTTTTGAACACTTAGATACATAGCGCTAGGTACCTGCTAATAAGCCAAAGCCTATTTTGACCCTAATATATCTGAATTGCAGTTTTGGTGTTAATGGATAGGGTTTAAAGTCCTGGGATCAGGGAGTCATGTGGTATTGGAAGGAAAAGGAATAAGATCTCTCTTTCCCTTTGCTCTCTAAAATGAAGATCCTGAACAAAAAAAAATTGAAATAATAATCCCTATTTTTAGTATCCATCACCTCCTAAAGTGCTTCTTGCTTCAAAATTATTACCTTTCCTTTAGTTAAAAATCCATTTTCTCGGTTTCTTGATCTCAGAAAATAGTTATAAGGCAGCTCAGATAATAAACTCATACCCAGATAAAAATGACAAACTCAGAGCTTTCTATCGTTTTTTAAAGAGAATTAAATGGAAAATTTCAGGCCATGTGAGGATAGCATTGGGGCATTGGATTTTCTTTTATTGTGTGATTAACATAGGTTAGGTATAACTGCTATTTAGTTACAGTTTGTCACGTAGAGATTGGTATTTAGTAGTAAGAAACCAGCAGGAGAAATGGTTTTTGAATAACAGGATGAGATAGATAACAAGTGTTGTAAGGAGGAAGGAGGGAGGTTGTAACGCTTAAGTAAAGGACTAGGGATAACATCTGTGGGCAGTTGTATCTGGCTCTTTCTAAAGTGGAGATAATATCTACAACACGGAATTTATCTGAAGATTAATATATGATATATATAAAGTCCCTAGTACACAGTGACTGGATTTAGGTAGGTTCTCAATGAATAATTCAAACTGGGTCCCTGCCTTCCCTGTCCTTTACTCACCCACGACTTTGGTATCTGCTGGTCCCAATATTTGAAGTAAATTGTGATGTAGAGGAACAGTGACCAAAAGTCTAAGTATACTTTTACTGCTAATTCATTGTAAGACTGTGAGACTATCTTGTCCTCATTCTGAGCTTTTGTTTCCTTACCTATAAAATGAGAGATTCGATTTTAGGCTGTTTGATCCAACACCAAAATTCTCACGTCTTTTACGTTTTATTTCTCACATCCCTATACAAATGATTATTATAGTTTTGAGTATGCTTGCTCATTCTTATCTCTGCGTTTTTTCTTATTGTTCTTACCCAAAATACCCTGTATTTCTTTTAAATCTTACCTATCCTTTGACATTGGACACAACCACATTAAAACCCAATGATAGTGTGGATTTGAAAAAACTCCAAGTGATCGGCTCCTGTCCTCAGTCCAGCCGCCATATTCATTTCACTAGTTTTATAACAACAGAACCTTGTATTTTATATAATTGAGTTAGAGTTTTATGTTACTGTTAACTTTTGAGAAACCATCCCACCACTTTACCAGTTCCTTTGTGCTAATTTATAACCTGAAATTATCTGAGTTTAAAGGAAGAGTAAAATTGTAGTATTGGTATTCTTATGTGATATTTTGGAATAAGTTTTATTGGCTTATGGTCACTGAGCATGTCTCATCTTCCTAGTTAGACTGATTCTTGAGATCAGGAAGTGTCTTATATTTAGTTTCATTTCAGTATTACTAAACATTTGATAAATCTGCTTAGGAACTAATGACAAGTAAAAACAAAATTTTTTTTACTCTCACCAATTGGAAGAGAAAAACAAGTTTGTGTCTGTTCCTCATTTGTAAAAGCTAGAAATCTTACCTACCTCCTTTGGTACTTGTATTGACATAGGTTTATTTATATTGTACAGTGAAATCTTGCTAGTCCAAAAGTGTATTGTGGTTTTTGTGGTTTATTTGTGGACTTTCTGGTTAATCAAGAGTTAAAGACGCCATTATAAATTTTCACATACTGATTTCATAGGACTTTTTCCTCAGCTCATTATCTTGTTTTAATGTTTTCTAAATGACGCTCTTAGAGCTCACTGAACAGCAAAAAGAGTTTCAAGCTACTGCTCGTAAATTTGCCAGGGAAGAAATAATCCCGGTTGCTGCAGACTATGATAAAACTGGCGAGGTAGGTTTATGCATTTTAAAGAGAAAAGTTTTTTATATTTTTTTATAAGATTATATAATTGAACTATGTAGATTTTAATATAATTGGGTTTTTTTTTTAACCTTTTTCTTTCCTTTTAGTACCCTGTACCCCTAATTAAAAGAGCATGGGAACTTGGTTTAATGAATACACACATTCCAGAGAGTTGTGGTAAGCTTTCTTCACATTTTTAATCCTTACAATGCATATGAACAGGGAAGATGGTAAAACTCTACTCAGTCATTTTCAGCTGTCATTTATAATAAAGGGCTTTCTACCTTTATCTTTCTATTCAGACTTCAGTATTTGCCTGTTCTTAGAAACCTTGTATTAGCACTTCAAGGCATTTTCCCTTTATAACTCGTTTCAACCTTCTTCATCCTAGACATTGGTAATTTCTCTTTAGTTAGTCAATTTGTTGCATTTTGGTTTTACCTTGGATTTTACATTTTGTTTAGACTTTTTTCCTGTGAGATTGTCACTCCTTCAGGTGAAAGAGTCAAAGTTTTCGCACAGTTGAAACAAATTTTTACAAAACCAAGTAGAAACAGGAAGACAGGTCCAGATTACAAATAGAAAATTTTTTGAAATATTTAAAACTTATTTTAGAGAAGTATAATTTGTTACTGTGCTAACCAGAACACTATTTAGTTTGTTAATTAAAGTAGCTCACCTTTATTTCTAACAAGATATATTACATATTATAATGGGTCTTAAAATATTTTGATACTATAGGAGGTCTTGGACTTGGAATTTTTGATGCTTGTTTAATTACTGAAGAATTGGCTTATGGATGTACAGGGGTTCAGACTGCTATTGAAGCAAATTCTTTGGGGGTAAGTTTCTTAGAAAATTAATTGCCTAAGTGAACCATTAATGAGACAGTACTGCTAGGTTACGTTAGTTGGTACAACACAATTTTCTTTAAAAGGAACACAAGAGGGGCGCCTGGGTGGCTCAGTCGTTAAGCGTCTGCCTTCAGTTCCAGTCATGATCCCTCGAGCTCTACATCGGGCTCCCTGCTCCGCGGGAATCCTGCTTCTCCCTCTCCCACTCCCCCTGCTTGTGTTCCCTCTCTCACTGTGTCTCTCTCTGTCAAATAAAATCTTTTTAAAAAAAAGATAAATAAAAGGAACTCAAGATTCTGCAGTGAAGACTTGAGTTCTTATTGCTTAAGTTGATCATTCTGTCCCTGTTGTCTCCAGTAATTGGAGTCCTAGCTGTCCTTGTAGGGAAACTGTATGCTTTGCTGCTTTAGTGGCAATTCTTAAGTAAGGGCAAGGCCAAAAACAAGCATTCAGGAGAGAAGGATTGCGATGGCTTGCTGCCACTGCTGTCAGTGCTAAATTTAGTTAGCAATTCTTAAAGAGGCCTGATCGTACATACAACATCATTTATCCAAAATGTAATTCTTTGTGCATGTTACTACAGTGGATTTTTACATATTACCAACAAGTCCTACATAACTTAATTTTTGAAAATCCTGGATTCACAGATGTAATTCCTCATGGGTTTAGCTTCCTTAAAGAAGAATAAAGGCTAGTTCTTTGGACTTACCCCTTGGGAGAAAGTAGTTCTCTTGCTTTGAATTATAGTATCTCTGAATGTACCTACCTAATAAAATTATCTTGCTTTTTTCAATGTCACTTTTCTTTGGTAGCAAATGCCTCTTCTTATTGCTGGAAATGACCAACAACAAAAGAAGTATCTGGGGAGGCTGACTGAGGAGCCATTGATGTGTGTGAGTATGCACAGCTGCTGCTTGGGAACAAGGGTGCTATTTCTTCCCAATACAAATGTGTACACTGGGCTATAACACATGAAGACAAAAGTTAGCAACATATTTAGGCATAATGGTGTTTCTGGGGTACCAGGCAAGTGTCATGGTCTCCTATCTTATTTCCAAGAAAGAAAGATTTGCTATTTAATGGAGCACTCTGCAGTTGAAGACCTGAGTGATTGTGTCAGGAAGTTCAGATTGAACATATGACATTAGGTGTTTGAACTAGTAGTCTTTTGAACTAATAGGAAATTAATGTGACTGAAAAGTTATCATTCTATTTGTTGAATGAGTGACTTGGGAAGAATACTTACAGATTTTATTATAATTCTCTGAGCACTACTCAACAAATATTTAAATTAGATTTTAAAAAGATAGTTATAGGGGCCCCCTCCTGGCTCATTCAGTAGAGCAGATGACTCTTGATCTCAGGATCTTGAGTTCAAGCCCCACATTGGGTGTGGAGCCTGCTTAAAAAAAAAAAAAAAAGTATTTATACATATATACATACACATACTGAGGATCTATTCTGAAAGTTTTTACATAAGGATTTTGACTTCTTTTTATCAGTTGAACAGATTTCACCTTAGGGTGTGATTATGATACCAAAATACAGTAAATTGTTATTAGTTTTGAACTAATTGTGAAAATTGGTCTGAAAGAGTAGAAAGTAATAGTTAAAAATCAGGGTTTCTTATTTTAGGTACCTTATTTTTAGGCAAACTTCTTAATAAAAACATTTATACAGATTTCTTAGTTAATTGGTAACTTTTCAACGAATGAGAGTTTAGTAGGCTAATTCTCAATATTGTCTAAGAATTGTGTGACACATTTAGATTGTTTTTCTGTAGCACATATAATACTAGAAATAGGCTAAAAAAATTTTAGCATAGAGATGCTTAGGAGAACCTACCTTAATGCATTGATAAGAATATTTATAATTATTGCTTATAAATAGGTATTTCTAAGAAAAATCTTTGAAAATAGTTCAAGTATTTTAAACATTTTTTGGCTGTTTTGTTTATCAGTACCTTCAGTATATATAAAAATAAATTTACTGTAGTCCCTAAGTTATTCTAACTTCTGAATTAATAAAGGTTTACTATACATTTTCCCCCTGCTAGTGCATAATAGCAGTAAATGTACCCAAAATATGAAGTCAAGGGTGAAAATGAAAATAGTCAATTTCCTTACATACACAGAATGTACATGTTATGGAACTCTGCTACTTTGGAATTACAAATGCTGGGTAACCCTGCATTTATTCAGTACCATTTGCATATGTTATTCTGCCTGGAATACACATTCCTTCTTTATCCCCAAAGAATTCCTTTTTCTTTTTGAGACTTGATGTGAGCATCACCTTTGGAAAGCTTTTCCTGACACCCTAAAGCTAAACTAGATTCACAAGACCATTGTGTTTGACTTTAGTATTCAGATACTTAATTACAATATAGTTAGTATTCATCTCCACTGTTGTGGAAATCTTGAAGATAGGATGTCTTTTCTCTCTGGTTTTTCCATCTCCTGGTTCATAACCTGGTACATAGTAGATACTAAATAAACATTTGAATGGATGATTACACGTGAATGAATTTAATTTGGTTGAAGATATCTACATTTTAATTGATATGGTTTATTGATATCCTACATCTAGTTTTAAATTATATATTAAATGTTTCTACATTTGAGCAGTTTATTTGATTCTCTGAGAACATTTTATTTTTAGGTATTTAAACATATTTAAAATACTGGCTTAAAAAATAAAATATACTCCTGGTTCTAAACATTCATAATTTAATAATTAAAATTTAAATTATTTTTATTGTTTCCATATATTTAAGGCTTACTGTGTAACAGAACCTGTAGCTGGCTCTGATGTAGCTGGTATAAAGACCAAAGCAGAAAGGAAAGGAGATGAGTATATTATTAATGGTCAGAAGATGTGGATAACCAATGGAGGAAAAGCGAATTGGTATGTTGTTTAAAACATCTCTGTATATTGCTTGTTAATTACTTCATATCAGAATCTTCCCTCTCTCCTTTATTATTAAAGCACCACTCTCTCCTTTATTATTAAAGCACCACAGTTAAGGTAAGTTTTAGGGGCTCCTGGGTGGCTCAACTGCTTCCAGCTCAGGTTATGATCCCAGGGTCCTGGTACTGAGCCCCACGGTCAGGCTCCCTGCTTAGCAGGGAGCCTGCTTCTCCCTCTCCCTCTCCCCCTGCTTTTGCGCTCGCTCTCTCTCCCTCTCATCCTCCCCCTGCTTGTGCGCTCACTCTCTCTCTCTTTCTGTCAAAGACATCCTATCTTCAAGATTTCCATAACAGTGGAGATGAATACTAACTATATTGTAACTACGTACACTCTCTCTTTCTGTCCCATCCCTAAAAATAAAATCTTAAAAAATAAAATAAGGTAAGTTTTATTCATGGAACTGGAATGTCCATAAAAGATCATAAGTAGTTCAGTTATTTTTAAAAAACTATTTTTAAGCCCTAAATTATTTCTTCAAACTAACTTTTCAGAAGTTTAATTTGTAAAAGAAAATAAAACAAAAACACCTGCTTTGGTTGAATGTGAATCCATCTACTTGGCTTACTATCTCCACTGTATGTACCCCATACTAGCATCTCCTGGAACTGTTCCCTGAAGACTGAGGAAAAAGGAAAACTATTGGTATAGTACACTTTTCTGATTCTGAACAACAGACAAAGACAGTCTTAAAACTCAGATTGTCTTTTAGAGAAGACAGAATATTACTTTAGTAAAATCTAAAAGCCCAAATGTATAGGTCCAAAAACAATGACATGAAGTTCAACAAAGGATCATAAAATCACCTGCATAAATATAAAATCTTGAAGAACCTATACCATGATTTGTGGAAAAAAGATGAAGAAAGTACAATGGATACTTGTAGATTCAGTAGGAATCAACAGTGTGATGTACTGTCTTTAAGAAGGTAATGTACATGGAGCACTGGGTGTTATACGCAAACAATGAATCATGGAACACTACATCAAAAACTAGTGATATAATGTAGGGTGATTAACATAATATAATAAAAAAAGTAACATTCTACTAAATAAAAAAAAGGTAATGTAATTTCTTGCTGAAATGATAGAAGTATAATACAAATGAGGGAAAAAGTGGTAATGGCTCTGTATGACATATTTTAAGACCTGCATTGACAAAATGGAATAAATTCAGAAGCAAGTAAGTATCCTTCATTAAGAAGAGTCTAGAAAACATGTCCTGTGAAGAGTAAAGGAATTAAGTTTGATTATTTTGGAAGAATTTTGACAGTTTTGAAATAATGTCACACACAAGAGCAGGCTTGTATATTTGCTTCAGGAAGCCAGTTTAGAATTAATGGGTCAAAGTTAGAAAAATGTAGACTATAGCTCAACATAAGAACAAGCTTTCCAACAACAGTTCTGTCCAATGTTTGTTGAGTTGTCATGGAAAATGTTGTATTTACCCATCACTGCAAGTATATAGATAGAGACTTCCTAGAACAAGGATTCTCTGGTGATTGGAATAATGAACTAAATGGGCTGCAAAAATTCTGATTCAATACATATGTATGCTCTGCAGTGCAGTTTTCTGGCAGGTAAAGCATTATTCCTGGGAATGAGCCTACCAGGAAATTATTTGTTTATTTTAAACATATTTGTCAACCCCTTTATGACCGTCGAGTATTAAGGAGGGCTAGATCATTATCTTTAAGTAAGTCATTATAATATCAGAAAGTAATAGGAAAAATGAAGAAACTATTAAAATTTAACAAGTTGAGAGAAATCTAACAGTGCAATTAGAAGTTTTCATAATTTTAAGAATTCATTAAGTATAACTCCCATGTAGTAAGACAAATTAGGTAATATATGAAACTAGAAAATAATTTTTACTATTTACTATTATCAAGTAAAATGTAGAGTGAATGATAATTTATTAGTGTTAAGCATAGAAAATAAATTTGTTGTTTAAGGAATTTTTAAAAAATTCTGTCAGGCTGTTTAAGAACATGGGTTACATTTAGATGTTTTTGCATATCTCCTGTCTCATTTTAAAATCTTCCTGGGAAAAATTCTGGAGGAAAAACCTAGCAAATATTCATAATAATTCAACAATAACAAAAAACACTGATTTTGCTACAAAAAGAGGGCAGTAGGCAGAATATAAGGGTCTTTATCTCATTTATTATTCCTTTCACAGGCACCCCTATTTGTTGTCCTTTTCCAGAAAGCTTGTCCCTTAAAGAATCAAACTAGTTTTGGAAAAGAAAAAATGCCATTTCCAGTATGGCACATACTTTTCTTTTTATATTGTATAATTTGATACAAGGAATTTTTACTTACAACTCAGACTACTAAAAAAAAGTTAAATACCATATTAGTTAAGAAGTGGACCTGGGTTAAAATACTAGGTCTGCCACATCATAACTATGTGACTTGGGCAAGCTTTTGAGCCTTCTGATTCTTCATTTCCTCATCTGCAAAACGGGAGAATAATAATTGGGGTTGTTGGGAGGATGAAATGAGATAGCCATCACCATGCGTTAACTGCTGATGTCATTATCTCTGTCATCATATCTATATCATATCTATGTATATATTAGGTATTTCTTGCTGGCTCGTTCTGATCCGGATCCAAAGGCTCCTGCTAATAAAGCCTTTACTGGATTTATTGTGGAAGCAGATACTCCAGGAGTACAGATTGGAAGAAAGGTAAAACATGTATTCATCAGTGATTAAGGCCTCATACTATTTTAACTATAAATTTCAAAATTACTATTTCAGTTTCCTATATTGAAAACATTTTCTTTTTAGTAAGTTGCAATAAAAATAAAGCTTCCCCCCCCCTTTTTTTTTCCTTGCAAGTTTTTGGTTTAATTCCAGTTACCATACAGTGTTGTATTAGTTTCAGGTGTACAATATAGTGATTCAACACTTCCATACATCACCCTGTGCTCATCAAGACAGGTGTGCTCCTTTATTCCCATCACCTATTTAACCCATCACTAAAAATAAAGCTATGTTTTGATGTTATCAGGTGAAATAGTCTATATATTATAGCTGAAAGTTTTTAAGTTGAGAATAATCCTTTTGATTCATTATTTGAAAAATTGGTTGTTCATGGTGCCAGTCTGTAGGGACTGCTAATAAATAGCTGTGAGGGATAATGAAGCAGAAATGAAGCTGTCATTTATGTGGCCTCCCCAATAATAGAGTTTTAGATATTTCAGAAGATTTTCCCACTCTTTTTCCTTCCTCACAGCAGCCTTTTAGGTAGGATAACTGGCATTATGCCCATTGTATTGATTAAAACAATACCCCAGACCATATAACAACACGAAGAGAAAAATCTGAGCCTGAGGAAAGTGAGAATGGTAAAGAGCCTTGTGGGAAGGCGAGAAATTTTACTTAAAAAAGGAAAGGTAATGTGACATATTTGAGAATGGTTGTAATTTGAATGCATGGAGATGACTTAGCACTAGCATTTAAAGTAGACTAAAGAGAAGAGTTTAAGATTTAGCAAATCAAAGAAGGAAGAAATGAAGTCAATAAAGTCATGTTAGTGAGAGCTAAGGAAATAGGATTAAGATTATAATTTTGGACTAGGAAGAGGAGACTCAATTTTACAACTGTAAAACTTTGCAAAATGAGTTTGTGAAAAAGAAAACCTAATAATGACCAAATGATGTCTATATTGAAGGAAAAGGAGAAATTATGGAAGTTTATTAATAGTTACCAAAGGTTACATAATCCTGTTTTATTAAAAGCCATCAGAATATCTCTCTTGTACTCAAGCCTCTTGAAAATGGAAGCATTTACTAGAGTATGGAAGAGGGGTAACTTCTCTTTGAGGTCACAGAATATTAAAGGTGGAAGATGTACACATTATTTCAGTCTGTTTACTGAATGTTGAAACTGAGATCCAAATAAATGATTTACTCAATGTTACATACTTAGAGGTGGAGTTGAGATCACTACTAAAGTATCCTAGGAACTTGCCCAATGTGGCTTCTAATCCTATTTTTCTATATTCTCTTTTAAGAGTAGATATTAAAGGTAGACTATATTTCACCAGTGAAATTATAGTGAAGTTGTTGTATATAACAGAATATAAGTTGTAAGAATGGATGTGCTTCTTCCAAGCAATTGGTTTGTTTTTATTTATGTTCTATTCATGTCTCCTTTTTAGGGATGGTTGCTGGAAACTTAGGGCCAAATTTATGGCCATTTTAGAAAGTGTAAAGGACCTAACAGCTTAAACTGTTTTTAGTAGTAACACGCTTGTAACATGCTTGTGATTTTATCATGCTATTTCTAGTCTCTTTTTTCCCCCCAATTTTCTCACTTAAAAAATATCTCTAATTCAATAAATATTTATTATTGAGTTCATCCTACATACTAGGCACTATTCTGATATTGAGGATACCATATGGATCAATACAAAAATCCCTGCCCTTGGGGAGCTTACCCTCTAGTGACAGAGACAGATAATTATATTGTATATATTTAAACCTCCATAAATCTTTTTTTGAAATATATGGGCATTTTATAGACTTGTGAAATTTGATGTTTTTAAAATGTTCTGTTGTTTTAGAAGTCATCTGGCTTAAGAGGAAATACAGGAAGCATTTTGGTTTTAAATGTTTTAGTGTTTGGGGATGCCTGGGTGGCTCAGTCAGTTGAGCATCAGACTCTTGGTTTCAGCTTGAGTCATGATCTCAGGGTCCTGGGATTGAGGCCCACCAGCTCCACACTCAGTGGGGAAGTTTGCTCCCTCGCTCTCTCTTCCCCTCCCTCGCCACCCCCTCCCCTGCCCCAGCTCACAGGAGCGCAAGCTCTCTCTCTCTCTCTTTAAAATAAATCTTAAAAAAAAAAATGTTCTAGTGTTTGGAGTGAGTCTGGGAAATAGGCTAGAGTAAACCGTTTTTTATAAACAGTGTTTTCTCATTATATTGAGTGAGGGTCTAAGGCAGTAGAGCTTATTGACTTATAAAGGCAAAAAAAAAAAAAAGATGTTGGTTTCTTTCTTGGTAAAACTATATATTATTGTTACCATTTTTTCAAGCCTAGAAGCAGACTATGACTATTAAGGCAAGCAAGTTAAAGAGTTTGTTTACAGCTCTGTGCTCCCATTTCCTCTGCTTCTCAAGCTGTTGATTAAAATCAAGATTAGGGCGCCTGGGTGGCTCAGTTGGTTAAGCGACTGCCTTCGGCTCAGGTCATGATCCTGGAGCCCCGGGATCGAGTCCCGCATCGGGCTCCCTGCTCAGCGGGGAGTCTGCTTCTCCCTCTGACCCTCTTCTCTCTCGTGCTATCTCTCATTCTCTCTCTCTCAAATAAATAAAATCTTTGAGCTCTACTGCCTTAGACCCTCACTCAATATAATGAAAGAACACTTTATAAAAAACGTTTTTTTATTTTTTTTAAAGATTTTATTTATTTATTTATTTGAGAGAGAGAGAATGAGAGATAGCACAAGAGGGAAGAGGGTGTTAGCCCCACAGCACCAGCTGCTACCTAGTATTGTTTTAGCAAATAACAAACAGCTCTTCTGTTTGTTTGAAAATTTTCAAAATGAAAAGTTAAGGGAATATAGCTACTTTGGCAGTTTCTTATAAAATTAAATATGCACTTACCACATACCCAGCACTCCTAGATATTTACCCAAGAGAAATGAAAATAAAGGTCTATACACAAATGTTTATAGCAACTTTATATAACTGCTAAAAACTGGAGTGACAGGAATTTCTATCAGTAGTGAATAGGTAATGGGTATATGGTGCATCCCTATAGTGGAATACTACTCAGCAGTAAAAGAAAGAAATTACTCAGCAATAGCAATATAGGTAGATCTCAAAAGCACTCTGCTAAGTGAAAAGTTAGACACAGAAGGCACTTATTACTTGTTGTTCTCATTCTACTTAACATGACATTCTGGAAAAGGAAAAATTAATGGACCGAAGTCAGATCAGTGGTTGCTTCAGGTTGGGAGTAAAGTAAGGGAGTTGACTTAAAAGGGGCACAAGCGAGTTATTGGGGGTGCAGAAATATTCTGTATCTTGATTGTGGTAGTGGTTCCACACATACATTTGTCAAAACTGTTAGAGATTTATATGTAAAGAGGGTGAATTTTTCTGTATGTAAATTCCACTTCAGTAAACCTAATTTTAAGAAAGAGTTGGTACATTACTTTGCTAGCTCCATTAAGCTAAATTAAACATCCTAAATCAGAGTATGTTTGCTAAATGCTTTTCCTGACATTCACGGTAAAAAAGATAGCCTTCATACATACGAAATTTGTCTTTGTAGTGTAATATGTACATGTAGACCTTTAGACTATTGTCGGTTTCAAAGTTTGTGAAACATTGTTTTAGACTAGGGGTTGACAAACTTGTTTTGTAAAGATCCAGTTTATAACAATTTTAGATTTTGAGGGCACAAGATTTCTGTCCCTAACTACTCAGTTCTGCTATTGTAGCAAGAAAGTAGCCATAGATGATATATAAACAAGTAGGTATTGACTGTAGTCCAATAAAGCTTTCTTTACAAAAAAAGGTATTAGAAACCATCGTTTGTCAACCCCTGTTTTAGATAATTGCAGAAAATCCTAAAACAGAGGTTAAAACAAAATTCATGTTAGCTCAAAAAGTGTTCCTTAATATATATTGTTTTCCTTATTAGGAATTAAATATGGGTCAGCGATGTTCAGATACAAGAGGAATTGTCTTTGAGGATGTGAAAGTGCCTAAAGAAAATGTTTTAATTGGTGAGGGAGCTGGTTTCAAAATTGCAATGGGAGCTTTTGATAAAACCAGACCTCCAGTAAGTAATATCAATGACTTGACAATCTTTAGAGGATCTTTTATTTATTACGTTGAGTAGTTTTATTTTAACATGGTATATTTTGTATGTATTTCTCATTTTTCTTTTTTTGAGGGTGTGTATTTCCTTTTTAATATCTACTTTTATTAAGGATGGAGAGATACTGTCATTTTTCTTTATTTTTTCTGAATTCTTCAACTGTCTTGCTGCCTGTTACAGAAATTGTTTTAGCAAATATAAAATTGCTGTAGTCCTTGCTAGGTTGTTAGAGGCAGTCCATACTTGATCATTCATGCTGATATGTGCTCATTTCCTCTTCCCTTAGTCATTAGGAATATTTCCCCGAAGAAGCTTTCCCTTGTTAAACAGAAGGAATGACTTTCTAGGCTATGATCCTCTGCCTAACAAATGCCTTTAATTCATAAAAAAATATAAATTGAAATGCTTGTTCTCCCCTATAGGTCATCTTCTGTTTATATAATCCTTAACTTAGAATTTTAGGCAAATAGTCATTGAACTGTGTTTTAAAGACAACATGAACTTATGCTTTGTAAAATGTTAAAATACTAGGTAGCAGCTGGTGCTGTGGGGCTAGCACAAAGAGCTTTGGATGAAGCTACCAAGTATGCCCTGGAGAGGAAAACTTTTGGAAAGCTGCTTGTAGAGGTAATTTTAATACTGTACTTGCTATGCTCAAATCATACTCAGATTAAAATCCAGAGTCTTTACAGTGGACTTCTGTCAGCCATGCTGGCCTTTTGCCGTTATCTTCAACTTTACTCCCCTCCCCCCGCAAAATACCCACTTCCTCATTCATTTCACTAATGAATCTACCGTTGTCACCCAATGTAAAATAATACCTCCAACACTCTATATCCTAATCCCACTTGGGTTTGTTTTGTCCATAGTTCTTAACACCACTCAACATTATATCATGTATGTGTTTGTCTATTATAAGTCTCTCCTTACTCTCCCATCTGAATGTAAGTGCCACACAGGCTATGAATTTCTGTTTTGGTAACCCTTATACTCCTAGCATTTAGAATACATTTCCACTCTGAACTTCTGTTTCATCCATTCAACAGATAGTAACTGAACACCTACTATATTAAAATACTAATAATCGGATATGTTCTCTGTTCCAAGCACTGTTCTAGGGGTTTTACATATATTAACTCCTTTAATTTTCACATTACTGTGGAGTGGGGACTCTTAGTCCTCTTTATTGCATGTAAAACATTAGGTCCGCCTAATATATAATGAGACCAAGATTTGAACCCAGGTAGTCACTTAAAGAGTGTGTCCTTTTGCATACTTCATGTTCTGTTTCCAGGAACAGAAAAGAAGTTTGGTGTATCCTCTGTACTCAGGAACCTTTAACTTTACTATGGAGATAGGATACATATCTTAAGACAAAGATATGTGTCTTAAGACAAATATTAAGAAATAATATAGAGCCGTATAAGATTAAGTCCCTAAGTGAGAGCTTATAGACAGGGTTAGAGAAACCAAAAGGAGAAACTGTCATGCATGGGCCAGAGACATTACAGGGATTGTGAACTATGTTTAGAACAGGATTTCTCAAAGCATGGACTGAAAAGAAACTGAATGAGACTCACCACGGTTGTTTCATCACAATCTCATAGGAGAAGCATGGACATCTTATACCAGGTTGCCAAAGCTGTGGTGGTACAAGGGCTTCTATTTATTGCCAGTGGGAATATAATTCACTATAAGTTTTATGAACCACATTTTGGCAATATATATCAAAAGTGGTTATTCTACACTTGTATTTCATTTGTATCTTTCAGGTTTACTCCCATATGTGCAATATGACATATCTATAGCTTATTCATTTTAGCATTGTATAAAAACAGCCAAATATAGAAACAACCAAAATGTTGATCATCGATACAGTGGAATATTTTGCAGCTATAAAAAAGTATAAAGAAGTTCTTTATATATTACTATAGAAAGCCCTCAGATTTATTGATAAGCAAAACAAAATGAAGAACCATCAACATGGTAGGCCACCATATTTGTAAAAAAGGAAGAGACTATAGATGTATTTGCTTAGGTATGTTTATAATATCTCAGAAGATGAAAAACAGTTAACCTGGTTACTTCCAAGAAGGGGAACTAAATGGGGCTGGGGACAGCAGGGATGACAGGAGGAAAGTTTGACCTTCAAACTGGTGGATGTATTATCTATTCAAAAACTAGAGTGAAAACTAAAACAAAACAACTTGAAAGCATCATTGGCTTAGAAGAATGGGCACAATCAAGCAGGTAGAAATAAGGGAGGATATTACTCTCTTCGTTCCACATAGGAATTATTTATATTGGGTAATAGTTGCCTTCTCTTAAGACATAATTACCATGCTACTCTCAAGCAACTTTTTTTTTAAATACAGTAAATATATGAAATTGAACAGCTCAGTTTTTTGTTTTATGTGACCTTTGGTGCATATTAGTCTGTACACAGTCATAACTTGTGTGGTTTTTGTTACCTCTTAGTCTTCAAAACCCATTTTGATGTTGCCTATGATACAAAGCATCTTTTTAATAATTTTAGTGTTCTTGTTTCTAAATGCCTATAGGCCTTCTTTTAATGTGTATGATTTTAAAGCATATGTTCCATTCCATATTGATTGTAGAATAATTTATGTGATACAGTATAAGTAAAATTAAATAATAAAACTCCATAATCCCATTGTCCAGAGATAATTACAGTGACCATATTGCTCTGTATTCTTTTTTTTATGGATATATTTTTCCAAAGCTGTAACCATACTATATATTTGAAATTTTCACTTACCGATACATGGTGAACATATTTCTGTCCTATAACACTTTGGCCGTACAACTGATAGAAGACTTACTGTCTTTTATTGAAGGTGTTTGTTTTATGTCTCCTCTTTGATTATGAACTTCTAGAGGGAGGATAAGAAGCATTTTTATTTGTTCTTGTCATGGTGCTTACTTTCCTCTGTCAGCATCTGATACAGTATGACATTATTTTTCATTGTATCTATCTATAATAATTTTCTTTAAAAAGTCCCAGCAGGGGCATCTGGCTAGCTTAGTAGGTAGAACATGTAACTCTTGATCTTGCAGTTGTGAGTTTGAGCCCCACGTTGGGCGTAGAGTTTATTTAAAAATACATACATACATTAAAAAAAAAAAGTCCCAGGAGGATACATATAATTTTTATGGTATTTTTGCCAAAAATGCATAACTTCATTCCAGCTCTGATAAAACATCACACAAACCCGAATTGAGGGACATTCTACAAAAAAATAACCACTCAGTGTTCTTCAGAAGTGCTAAGGTCATAAAAGACAAGGAAAAACTGAAGAATCTAACAGTCTGGGGAAGACTAAGAAGAAATAACAGTTGAAATCTTGGATGGGATCTTTGAACAGAAAAAAGGACATTAGTGGAAAACTTGGCCAAATTTGAATAAAGTTTATAGTTTAGTTGATAATACTTTAGTAATGTTAATGTCCTATTCTTGATCATTATACTGTGGTTATGTAATATGTTAACATTGGAGGCAGCAGAGTGTAACTTTTAAGTCTAAAATTAGTTTTAAAGTTTAAAAAAAAAAGTTCTAGGAGAAAAACTTTTGAAAAGTTAATAGATATCCTTAAACTTTTTTCTTTTTAATTCTAGCACCAAGGAATAGCATTTTTGCTGGCTGAAATGGCAATGAAAGTTGAACTAGCTAGACTGAGTTACCAGAGAGCAGCTTGGGAGATTGATTCTGGTCGCCGAAATACCTACTATGCCTCTATAGCAAAGGCATTTGCTGCAGATACTGCAAATCAGTTAGCTACTGATGCTGTGCAGATTTTTGGAGGCAATGGATTTAATACAGAATATCCTGTAGAAAAACTAATGAGGGATGCTAAGATCTATCAGGTAAGGTTAAAAATGGTTTTTGTTGTTTTTTAGGTAAAAGAATATTCATAGATGACAGATTTCTAATTATTTAGGGATTTCATGCCATTAGGAATAATAAACTATCATAGGGGCGCCTGGGTGGCTCAGTTAAGTGTCCGACTCTTGTTTCAGCTCAGGTCATGCTCTCGGGGTCATGGGATCGAGCCCCACATTGGGCTCCACTCAGGGCATGGAGTCTACTTGAGATTCTCTCTCTTCCTCTCCCTCTGCTCCTCCCCGCTAATGTGCTCTCTCTAAATAAATAAAATCTTAAAAAAATTATAAACTATCATAGATGGCTATAAACCAAAGTTTTTAAAACTAATTAACACAGAAGAATGTTACCTTTAACTATATGCCTTAAGAGAGAATAGGCTAACAAAGTAAATGGTACAGACGTGTACATATATGTCTGGATCAGCCGTCTTTGAGTCTTAACATCCTAGCCAATTGTAATCCACCCTTTGCTCTCCTAAAAGTATGCATATCATTTAAAATAAATTATTTTATTTTGAATCTTGCTTGACAACTATTGAATTAATTGAAACCATATTTGGGGGGCACCTGGGTGGCTCAGTTGGTTAAGCGGCTGCCTTTGGCTCAGGTGATGATCCCAGGGTCCTGGGATTGAGCCTCACATCGGGCTCCTTCCTCAGCGGGGAGCCTGCTTCTCTCCTGCCTGCCATTTGCCCTGCTTGTGCTTGCTCCCTCTCTCTCTCTGTCAAATAAATAAATAAAATCTTTAAAAAAAAAAAACCATATTTGGGAGTAAAACAACAAGAAGAGATAGTGATAAAGTGATAGTAACCATTTGATAATAATAAATTGCTAGGGTTAGAGGTTTAAACTGGAAGTAAGGACTGGCTACTAGGAATGTCTAAGTTAAAACCAAATCCTTCCAGCGTCTTTTTAGCAACTCTGTTCCTTAGTCAGCAAGAGAGAAAACCAGGTGTAAGAGTAAAAATGGAAAATGACTGAAGATGACAACTAGCTTTACAGTTCAGAAAAGTTGGATAAATATTTTTGCAACATTAAACTTTAGATTTCCCAAACTTTTTGAAATGTTGACATCTTTTAAGACTCTCTCCCAAAATTTTGGTAAGTGACTTTTTATAATTTAATCTTTAGAGAATTATATTTTCATGGCTTTACAAAGTCAGGTTTTGGAATCTCTGGATTACAGACCCTATATATGGTTTGATTCAATTTGGTATTACAGTGGAGCTTATAGTACTGTCCAAAATACTGAGTAAGTCGAAGTATTTATGAAGATATTTCACCTACATGTATTCTTTTTTCTTGCAGATTTATGAAGGTACAGCACAAATTCAAAGACTTATTATAGCCCGTGAACACATTGGCAGGTATAAAAATTAAAGAGATAGCTATAGAAAATTAATTGTTGAGTGATTAGAATACAATCTACTGTTTAAGCTCCAAAGAAGAGAAAGAGCTTTAAGATTTTTTCTGGTAAAACTTTTAAAATAAGTACTCTTAACTAAACCGATGCAGCTGATTCTAATACTAGTTTTCCACTTTTGTTTAACTTTATGACTTGCTTTTCCTCAAAAAGATTAGGTTTCATTAAAATATGTGTTACCTTTAGTACTACTGTACTTGAATTACATTAACCTAGAAAAGTACATTTGTTTTGTTAGGTTAACCACTTAAAGTAACAGAAGTTCTTTGGATTTCAGTATTTTTCCAATGACATTTTTGAAAAGTGGGCTTATAAAAGTATTCAGAATGTTCCAAAATTTACATTGAGGAAGCATTATAGGATTTGGATGCCATCATATAACTTGCTAGTGTCTTTGTAGACTTAATGGTATTATATTGGGGGAGTTCATTTTGCTACAATTTGGAAAGCATTTGTTTTCAGTTTTGTACAATAATATTCAAAAATTTGATGTTCATATTTTCTCACCATACAATGACCAGAAGTTATTGAAAATCTTGTTTAATTCTGAATCTACATTTCACTTGCCTTATTTAGAAATAAATCAACAAAATTTGCCTTAAAATATTTTTATATGAGTCCTGGTACCTGGGTAGGCTTTGGTCTACAGATTTGTATACAATCTCATTTCATGTGCATACATTATAAAAATAAAAATTTTGAGTGCCAATTAGTATATGTTTGTATTCTTTCCAGGAAGTTTTATTACTTCATGTAATAGTGTACGCTTGATTTATTTACTGTGATGAAAAAAAAGTCATGTTCTGATTTTGAACTGCATGAAGTTACCTTCTCATTTTTCACTAGATAATATTAGACATCTCAAAAAATATAAATATAAAATAATATAAGAAACAAAGTTTGTGAATTTAATATTTCTTTGTAATCTTAAATACTGCCAAAATATGTTATATACTAAATGGTGTTTCTGACACCATTTTGATTCTGACACCAACTGGGCATCCTATGGTTCAATCCTATTCTGACATTAACTCCAAATCGTTAGCATCAGATTCCACAGGTTTAAGGGCTCAGTCCCACCAGACAACAATCACTTCAGGTACCAGTCACAAGTGCTGGGTCCCCAGGCTATCCCAAAACAACAATTATAAGAATACTAGCTGGGCTTGAGAAAAGCAAAGAAGACACTAGAGAATCCCTTAATGCAGAGATAAAAAAACTAAAAACTAGTCAGGCCAAAATAAAAAATTCCATAACCAAGATGCAAAACTGGATGCAATGATGAGGATGAATGAATCAGTGATATAGAAGATAAAATTATGGAAAATAATGAGGCTGAAAAGAAGAAGGAAAGAAAGATTGGATCACGAATGTTGACTTAGGAAACATTCATTATCCAGCAATGCTGTCATTCAGAATAGAGGGAGAGATAAAGAGAGAAATCCCAGACAAAAACCAAAGGAGTTCATGACCACTAAACCAGCCCTGCAAAAAATATTAAAGGGGGCTCTTTGAGTGGGGGAAAAAAACAAACACCAAAAGCAACAAAGACTAGAAAGGATCAGAGAACACCACCAAAAATAACCAACTTTACAGGTAATACATGGCGCTAAATTCATATCTATCAATCAATAGTCACTCAATGTAAATGGACTGCATGCTCCAATCAAAAGAAATAGGGTATCACAAGATAGAAAAACACAAGACCCATCTACACGGGGCCTAAAAGACTCATTTTAGACCTAAAGTCACCTGCAGATTGAAAGTGAGCAGATGGAGAAAACTATCATGTAAATGGACATCAAAAGAAAGCCAGAGTAGCCATACTTGTTTTCAGCCAAACTAGATTTTTAATCTAAAGACTGTAACAAGAGATGAAGAAAATCATAATTAAGGGGTCAACACATCAAGAAGATCTAACAGTTGTAAATATTTATCCCCCAACTTGGGAGCACCCAAATATATAAATCAATAACAAACATAAAGGGGCACCTGGGTGGCTCAGGCATTAAGCGTCTGCCCGCAGCTCAGGTCATGATCCCAGGGTTCTGGGATCAAGCCCCGCATTGGGCTCCTTGCTCAGTGGGAAGCCTGCTTCGCTCTCTTCCACTCCCCCACTTGTGTTCCCTCTCTCACTGTGTCTCTCTCAAATAAATAACATCTTTAAAAAAAAGTAACAAACATAAACTCATTGATGATAGTAAAATAATAGTACCCCTACATATCTTCTAAGCAAAAAAAACAGGAGACAATGGCTTTGAATGACACACTGGACACATGAACTTAACAAATATATTCAGAACATTTCATCCTAAAGCAGCAGAATACACATTCTTTTCAAGTGCAGATGGGACATTCTCCAGAATAGATAACATACCAGATCACAAATCAGTCCTCAATAACTACAAAAGGATTGAGATCATACCATGCATATTTTCAGACTACAACACTATGAAACTTGAAGTCAACCACAAGAAAAAATTTGGAAAGACCACAAATACATGGGGATTAAAGAACATCCTACTAAAGAATGGACGGGTTAACCAGAAAATTAAAGACAAAACAAAAAAATACATGGAAGCAAATGAAAATGAAAACACAACAATCCAAAACCTTTGGGTTGCAGCAAAGGTGATCCTAAGAGGAAAATATATTGTGATACAAGCCTACCGCAAGAAGCAAGAAAAGTCTCAAATATACAGCCTAAGCTTACACCTAAAGGATCTAGCAAAAGAACAGCAAATAAAGCCTAAAACCAGCAGAAGAAGGGAAATAATAAAAATTAGAGCAGAAATAAACAATATAGAAGCAAAAAAGAAAAGGCAAAGCAACCAAAAACAGTAGAACAGACCAATGAAAATAAGAACTGGTTCTTTGAAAAAATTAATAAAACTGATAAAACCCTAGCCAGGCTTATCAAAAAGAAAAGATCACAAATGAATAGGAGAAATAAAATCACAACAAAAGAGAGATCACAACCAACACCACAGAAATACAAACAATTACAGGAGAGTATGAAAAATGCCAACAAACTGAGCAATCCGGAAGACTAATTCCTAGAAACATACCAACTACCAAGACTGAAACAGGAAGAAATTGAAAATTTGAACAGACCCATAACCATCAATGATACCAAATCTGTAATCAAAAATCTACCAACAAATGAAAACCCAGGGCCAGATGGCTTTCCAGGGGAATTTTACCAGAGCTTTTTTTTTTCTTTTTCTTTTTTCTTTTTTCTTTTCTTTTTTTTTTTCCTTAGTAGGTTCCACACCTAACGTGTAGCCCAGTGTGGGGCTCAAACTCACAACCCTGAGATGAAGACCTGAGCCAAGACTAAAAGTCAGACACCCAACTGAGTGAGCCACTCAGGTGCCCCTCTACCAGACACTTAAAGGGGAGTTAATACTTATTATCAAATGATCCAAAAATAGAAATGGAAGGAAAACTTTCAAACTCATTTTAGAAGTCCAGCATTACCTTGATTCCAAAACCAAAGACCCCACTATAAAGGAGAATTACAGACCAATATCCCTGATGAACATGCATGCAAAAATTCTCAACAAGATACTAGCAAATCAAATTCAACAGTACATTAAAAGGATTATTCACCATCATCAAGTGGGATTTATTCCTGGCTTCAGGGGTGGTTTGATATTTGCAAATCAATCAACATGATACACCACATTAAAAGAAAGAGTAAGAACCATATGATCCTCTCAATAGATGCAGAAAAAGGACTTGACAAAATACAGCATCCTTTCTTAATAAAAAACCCTCAACAAAGGTATAGTTGGAACACACCTCAACATCATAAAGGCCATATATGAAAACCCACAGCTAATATCCTCAGTGGACAAAAACAGCTTTTCCTCAATGGTTAGGAACAAGACAGGGATGTCCACTCTATTACTATTTAACATAGTACTGGAAGTCTTAGCCCCAGCAATTAGACAACAAAAAGAAATAAAAGGCATCCAAATCAGGAAGGAAGAAGTCAAACTTTCACTATCTGCAGAGGACATGATACTCTATGTAGAAAACCCAAAAGACTCCACCAAAAAAATTGCTAGAAGTAATACATGAATTCAGCAAAGTCACAGGATATAAAATCAGCATACAGAAGAAATATGTTGCTTGTCTATACACCAATAATGAAGCAACAGAAAAAGAAATCAAGGAATTGATCCCATTTACAATTGCACCAAAACCTAACCAAAGTGATCTGTGCTCTAAAACTATAGAAAACTTATAAAAGAAATTGAAGAGGACACAAAAAAGTGGAAAAACAAACATTCCATGCTCATGGATTGGAAGAACAATTATTGTTAAAATGTCTATACAACCCAAAGCAATCTACGCATTTAATGCAATCCCTATCACAAAGCAGGAACAAAATCCAATGGAAAATGACAGTCTCTTCAAAAAATGATATTGGGAAAACTGGGACAGCAACATGCAAAAGAATGAAATTGGACCACTTTCTTAGACCATATACAAAAATAAAGTCAAAATGGATGAAAGACCCGAATGTGAGACACAAAACCATCAAAATCCTAGAGGAGAACACAGGCAGCAACCTCTTTGACCTCAGCAGTAGCAACTTTTTACTAGATACATTTCTGGAGACAAGGGAAACAAAAGGAAGAATGAATCATTGGGGACATCATCAAAATAAAAATCCTCTGCACAGCAAAGGAAATAACAAAACTGAAAGGCAGCCTATGATCGGGGCTTGCCAGTGGCATATCTGATAAAGGGTTAGTATCCAAAATTAAAAAGAACTTCTCAAACTCAACACCCAAAAAACAAATAATCCAATTAAGAAATGGGCAGAAGACATGTTAGATATTTCTCCAAGGAAGACATCCAGATGGCTAGTAGACACATGAAAAGATTCTCAACATCACTCATCATCAGGGAAATACAAATCAAAACCATGATGAGATACCACCGCACACCTGTCAGAATGGCTAAAATTAACAACACAGGAAACAACAGATGTTGGCGAGTATGCAGAGAAAGGGGAACCCTCTTGCACTGTTGGTGGGAATGCAAACTGGTGCAGCCGCTGTGGAAAATAGTATGGAGTTTCCTCAAAAAGTTAAAAATAGACCTTCCCTACAATCCAACAATTACATTACTAGGTATTGACCCAAGGATACAGAGAGATTCAAAGGGCTGCATTCACCCTGATGTTTATAGAAGCATTATCAACAATAGCCAAATTATGGAAAGAGCCCCAAGTGTCCATCGACAGATGAATGGATACAATGGAATATGACTCAGCCATTAAAAAGGAATGAAACCTTGCCATTTGCAAGGATGTGGATGGAACTAGAGTGTATTATGCTAAGCAAAATGAGTCAGTCAGAGAAAGACAAATACCATAGGATTTCACTAATATGTGGAATTTAAGAAACAAAACAGATGAACATATGGGAAGGAAAAAAAAAGAGATAATGGGAAGCAAACCATAAGAGACTCTTAAGGATAGAGAACAAACTGAGTGTTGATGGAGGGAGGTGCGTGAGGGATGAGTGAAATGTGTGATGGGCATTAAAAAGGGCACTTGTTATGATGAGCACTGGGTGTTGTATGTAAGTGATGAATCACTAAATTCTACTCCTGAAACCAATATTACACAAAATGTTACTAATTAGAATTTAAATAAAAATTTGAAATGAAAAAAAGTATTACACAGAAATTACGAGTTAAAGAGAATATATTTCAAATGCAGATTAGAACTCCAAAAATTTACCAGGGATTCTAAACATAAGCCTTCTAGATACATAAATATATTCCAAAGTCATATGATGATGAAAATAATTATTAAAATACCCTTGATTATATGTATTAAGCAATTATGTAACTATCAAATAAGACTTTTTAGTCGCAAGGAACACAAGTGAACTTAAGCTACTTTATGAAAAAAGTGAGGAAATGTCTTTTAAGTGTATTGAAGTGCCTCATGGATCCTAAGAGCAGGAATGGAGTCGGTTTTAGGAAGTGTCTAGGAACCAGTCTTTAGAAATCCATGAAATACTGTTTTTCTAGCTTTCAACTCTACTTCTCTCTGTCATGTTTCATTTTTTCCTCTTTGTAGCCTAGCTTTCTCTGCTTCTGTGATCAATGATAGAATAAGACTTAATATTTATGTATCTGATTTCTCGTGACTTACATAAACTGACTGGCTAGGGCCATTACAGCCAGCATGGGGAGAGTCCTAGACTACAAACATGATTCTTAATTGCCTACATCTGTGAACTGATGATTTGTAACATAGCTGTTATGTTTCTGGCAATTTTAATGAATATTTAAGGAATGTGCCATAGTCATCAATTTGCATAAAAGAGAAGAGATTATTCCAAGACTCCTCTGGATTTAAAAAATGGCTGTTTATATGGCCTCTGGAATGATGTCCATTAATTTGAGTGCATTACCCATGATCAAATACTACAAAAGGTCTTTGGAGACTGAAGATTAAATCCTACAGGAAGCCCCCCCACCGTTTTTTTTTTAACATGTTTAAAGATTTCATTTAACTCATTAATGAATGAGGGAACTAATAAGATGTAAAAACTGATATAAGGGAGAGTTTGAAGAACAGACATATAGGCAGTTAGAAATGCTTAAAAGAATTTGCTAACAGATATAAATCTTTAATGACTTATAGGGCAAAAAAATTTAAAGAGGTCATCTTTTTCTTGGAGCAGAAATCAACTGTAGTTCATTGTTCATTTGCATTACTATTCATTTTCTATAATTTAACTTTCAAGTTTACAGAGTTGTAGAACAGCCTAGCCAATAGACAATCACAGGTATATACCCCTTCTGATAATACCCTCAGGATCCATTAGATAATACCTAGCATTCCACTAAAAGGACACTTTGTCATTCCTTTTATCCATTTCCATGTTTTTGACAATGTTTCTTGACAGCCTCTTCCTTGTGATCATAAATAACCTACCAAGATTATTCTTGATACAAAAAGACAGGTTTCATTATGTTTGGCCAGATTATTGCCACAGTGTTAATTAACCATGTAAGCGTCCTTGAATTTACTTTGCAAATCCAGAGACATACTGTGCTGAACAATTACCAAAGTTGCAGAATTAACTTCTGTCTGAAAGTTTTCATAGGGACACTCAAATTAGACTTTTAAAAGCCTCTGTAGGGGCACCTGGGTGGCTCAGTCAGTTAAGCATCCAACTCTTGGTTTCAGCTCAGGTCATGATCTCATGAGTCATCAGATCGAGCCCTGCATCAGGCTGTATACTCAGTAGGAATCTGCTTGGATATTCTCTCCTTTTGCCCCTTTCCCCACTGTCTCTCTCTCTCTCTCTCGCTCTCGCTCTCGCTCTCGCTCTTGCTCTCATTCTCTCTCAAATCAATAAATCTTTTTAAAAATTAGAAAAAATAAAAGCCTCTATAATTTGCTATCTCAAGGCTATGGAACCAAACCCAAGAAACTGCACCAGAGTTTTCTAGTAGTACCTAAGAATTTGGGTGAATTTCTCTTCTCAGCATCTCCAGAATTTACTAAGGTTCCTGGCTTGCCCAAAAAGGCCCTTCCTGGGCACCTGGGTGGCTCATTTGTTAAGTGTCTGCCTTGGGCTCAGGTCATGATCCCAGTATCCTGCGATCAGGGCCCACATCGGGCTCCCTGCTTGGCTGGGAGCCTGCTTATCCCTCTCCCACTCCCCCTGCTTGTGTTTCCTCTCTAACTGTCTCTCTCTCTGTCAAATAAATAAATAAAATCTTAAAAAAAGGGGGGGCCCTTCCTTACCACCTGTAAGACTGAAACCCTGTACCATTCCAGTTTTACTGGGACAGTATTGTAAACATTGACTCAATATACACAGTCAACTTGTTTTTTTAATAATGTACTTGTCAAACCTGATTAAATGAGAATTATTCTCAAATATGACACTCCAAGTATAGCCTTGGTTACACAATAAACAGGAGTACAGATTCATTTTGAATATTGCCATAAAGTATAAGGAGATTCAGAAAATGTTTCTCAATTCTAGGGACTCTGTGAGAATCAGACACCATTTTAAACTTCCAATTTACAAAAGCACAGTCCACTAAATTGAGGAGAGCCTAAGAATTAAAAAGGGCTTCCTCTTATATCCATAGAAACAATATTACAACTGCATGAACAATATTCCAAAATAAGTGACCATGATTAAGTTCCCCTCATTGGCTCATTCAGTTCTCTATAATTGTTCTGTTGGATCTTGAGTCAGTAAACTGCTTTCAAGAAGCTTCTCATTCCAGACTAAAGAGTCTTAAGAAATCCTGATTCAGTCTAATGGTATGCTGTGAAATTTGTCTAAGTTTTGTCCACTTGGAAGTCTGTACCCAAAAATCTATTCTTGAAAGTATCTATTAATGGTTCAAAGTACCAGATCCTTTCCATGTGGCTTTGAAACTCTCCCTGAATGCACAAACTTTGGCTTGTAGCTTATAGTAGAGCCTTCAAGAGTAGCATCAGAGTAAAACACAAACTATCTGTAGATGACTGTCCTAGCTCAGGCTGCTCTAACAAAACAAGAGACTGGCTTAAACCACCAATGTTTGATTTCTCAAAATTCTGGAGGCTGAAAAGTCCAGTATCAAAGCACCTGCCCACTTCCGTGTTGTAGACTGTTAACTTCTTATATCCTCACGTGGCAGAAATAGGGTCAGAGAGTTCTCTGGGGTCCCTTTTTACAGGGCACTAATCCCATCCATAAGGACTCCACTTTTATATGACTTAATTACCTCCCCAAACCTTCACTTCCTAATACCATCACATTGGGGACTAGGATTTCAACATATAAATTTGGGGGGGACAGAAACATTCACTCCATTGCAATGACTATGACTGAAGGTTATAGGTAATTACTATGTCCAATAATAGAATGGAAGTAAAAAAAAAATCTCTATGAAAGCACAGTACATAACTCTTTCACAAGAATATAACCATTATTTCCCCTGAGGGAAACAACATGGGCAAATCTTCAGGTCCTCTTCATATAGTACACAGCTTTGGCCATGTTTATATTAAATAATATTTTAACTATACAAATTTAAGCTAAAGAAGGCTAAGTTGATCTGATTCATTTACCAACTTTTATTTGAAGCTCATACAATAGTGTTGATAATTAAGGACTATGGAGCACATAAAGTAAACTTAATTATTTCTAATATCTTTTTATTTTTTAATTTTTTTAAAGATTTTATTTATTTATTTGACAGAGAGAGAGATAGAGCACAAGCAGTGGGTAGTGGCAGAGGGAGAGGGAGAAGCAGGCTCCCCACTGAGCAGGGAGCCTGATGCAGGGCTCAATCCCAGGACCCTGAGATCATGACCTGAGCCAGAGGCAGATGCTTAACCAACTGAGCCACCCAGGTGCCCTTAATATCTTTCTTTTAATAAATTGAAAGAATGTTTTCCCCACCCTGGTCCTCCCCCCCCCAGGAAATTTCGAAGATAAATTTAGGTGTAGGCATGCCTGGGTGGCTCAGTCGTTAAGCGTCTGCCTTCGGCTCAGGTCATGATCCCAGGGTCCTGGGATCGAGTCCTGCATCGGGCTCCCCGCTGCATGGGAAGTCTGCTTCTCCCTCTCCCACTCCTCCTGCTTGTGTTTCCTCTCTGTGTCTCTCTTTGTCAAATAAATAAATAAAGTCTTTTTTTAAAAAATTCAGGTGTAAAATAGATCCTGAAATTTTTATTTTTCTACATTCAAGATTTGACCTTGGGAAGGCAGAATTGAAAGAGATGTCAGAGATGATTTGATCATTTGATTAAGATAGAATTATAGGTGCCTGAGAAAGAATGCTTGGTTATCTATTTAATTAAAGGGACAATAAATAAAAGTAAATACAGAAGAATGTACTGTAACATGATTATAAGAAACTTAAGATGTTTCTCAAATGAGGAATGTTTGTTCCTTGTTTCTTTTTAATAATTAAAGATATGATAAAATCAACATTTAGGAGCATAGAAAATTTATTCTGGTAAGACAAAAATCTCTGCTATCTAAGCAGAAGTTAAAGATGAACCTTTTACATTAGGGATTGATGAGTAAGCCAAGGAAACAAGCCCCTTAAAACTGACTGAACTTTGCCAAAATTGTAGCATAGTCCAGTGTCTTTTCAGATTCCGGTATTACACATCAAGACAAATAAAATTCACTTTCCTGAAATTTTGTCTTTCACTATGCCTTTTCATATTCTAGAACAAACTGATAATTTGGAACTACTCTTTTCTCTTGAAAAATAAAAATATGTAGCTGTATTTCTCTGTCATTATTGCTCCTATTATAGTTACACAATCATCCTTATAACTGACTTCATCAAAGAAACCAAATTCCTAAGCAAAACTAACTCCTAGAGGAAGCTGGGAGGCAAGTCCCTGAGAACCGTTTGTCACATATAAACATTTTAGAAGACCATCAAAGATCATGAATATTTTTTTAAAGATTTTATTATTTATTTGACAGAGAGAGAGAGAGCATAAGCAGGGGGAGCGACAGAGAGAGAGGGAGAAGCAGGCTCCCTGCTGAGCAAGAAGCCTGATACGGGGCTCAATCCCTGGATCCCAGGATCATGACCTGAGCTGCAGACAGATGTTTAACTGACTGAGTCACCCAGGCACCCCAAAGATCATAAATATTAACATAATTTTATACAGCTATACATATCTTCTTATACTTACAGTGGCAAAAAGAACCATTTATTAACTTGACTCAAAGATATCACTTATTCCATAGCATATTGAAATAAGAACCAAAAGTATATAAACTTAAAATTATGTCAGTAATCAAGGTTTTAATATTCTATCCAAGAAACAATCTAGGCTTGCCATGATTATTAATTAACTCAAACTGATTAAATTTCCTAAAGTTCTTGTAAATTATCTTTAATCTGACATAATTGAAAACATACTTATTGTTGGAAAAAAATGTTTGTTAGAATTCTGATTCAATTTAGTGGAAGCGAAATTTATAATTTTAGAAATCTTAAAATATATGTAGAAGTTAGGTTAGCCAATTTGACCAATAAACCAATATAAAAAGATTAAGAAATTCAGACTAATTGGTGTCTTCATTAAAAAATAAACTGTACTGGGGTGCCTGGCTGGCTCAGTTGGTGGAGCATGTGACTGTTGATCTTGAGGTCATGAGTTCAAGCCCCACATTGTGGGTAGAGATTACTTAATAAATAAAAATTTGAAAAAACTGTTTACATGTTAAAAAAATTTTTAAATTAAACTTATACATATGGTACTATATTTGTATTATACTTAACACTGATAAGCAAAGAAAACAACACATAGCTGGTTTTTTCATCAACCCAAATTACTAAACCTCTCTGATCTGCCCAAAGATTCATCTTAGTCATGTAAACTTGAATTTTTAAAAATGTTTCTGGCTAGCAGTTTGTATAAGAATGATTTTTTTTCCTTTAAAGTCTAGCTCAGGGGCACCTGGGTGGCTCAGTCAGTTAAGCATCTGCCTTTGGCTCAGGTCACGATCCCAGGGTCGGCTTCTCCTTCTCCTTCTACCCTTCCCCCTGACTCATGCTCTCTCTCTCTTGCACTCTCTCTCTCTCAAGTAAATAAATAAAATCCTTAAAAAAATTCTAGCTCATTCAAAGTATTAGAAGTTAATTTTTAGGGGCACCTGACTGGCTCAGTCAGTAGAACATGTGATTCTTGATCTCGGGATTGTGAGTTTGAGCCCTGCATTGGGTATAGAGATTACTTAATAAAAAAATTAAAAATGTTTAAATAAAAATAAAATTTTTATTTTTATGCCACTTTAATATCATTTTTATAAAAATCAAAATTTTTATTTTATTTATCACCAACTGAGCCTGAATGGCTGGGTTGGTGAAGGGGCTGACTCTTGATTTCGGCTCAGGTCATGATCTCAGGGTCCTGGGATTGAGCCCCACATCAGGCTCCATGCTCATCATAGAAGTGTGTTTGTCCCTCTCCCTCTGTTCCTCCTCCTGCTCACACACTCTCTCTCTTTCTAAAATAAATAAATAAATCTTCACAACAGATAAATAAGATTAAATCTTTAAAAAAAGAAGTTAATTTTTTAAATTTTCTGGTAATTTGGGGACTATTCCATTTATATGAGTGCTTATTTATAAACCAATCAGAACAGAGTTCTTTAATATGAGGCACAGTCTAATCTGTTAATTTATACTTTTCAGAAGTAGGAAAGCATATCATAGGTGTACAATGAGAAGCAAAAGCCTTCCTCAATTAGAGACGTGTAGACACACTGAGCACTTAAAACTTTCAGATCTAAAACAGCTTTAGCCACAGGCCAAAAGTAAATTTGCCAATCCAGATCCCAAAGAGCTGTTCCCCTTCCCAACAGGTATTAAATTCTTAACTCTTTAGAGCTCTCTCATATAAAGACAAGGATGAACAAACCAGATTCCCTGTCATCTCTCACCTAGGAGAGAATAAATTTCTCTCATTGACAGAGATCACCAAATGGATCATAAAAACCCTAATCATTGCCACCGTGAAGATTAATTTAGGAGCCGTGCCTGACGTAAAAACGAAAACAAAACACAAAAACGGTAAGGAGGGCAAAACCTATGCAAATAGCGTCAAAAGGTCCTTATTGCCACATGAGAATCACTCTGAGTGCCAAGAAAAGCTGTGCCTCAGCTTAAGTAGATCTTGATATGCTGTGCTCAAGCAAGGCACTTTACTTGGCTGTATCTGTTGATCTACCTGGATATCTAATCTAAGTAGATGACTCCTAAAACTGACAAGTTATCATTTTCAGAATGGTAAAATCATGATGCATATAGATATAAAATAAACACATGTGAAACATTTTAAGTCATTAATCTGGGAGGGAACCAATATGACATTAAAACTAATTTAAGGGGCGCCTGGGTGGCTCAGTCAGTTAAGTGTCTGCCTTCGGCTCAAGTCATGATCCCAGGGTCCTGAAATTGAGCCCCACATCGGGCTCCCAGCTCCGTGGGGAACCTGCTTCTCCCTCTTGCTCTGCCTGCTGGTGCTCTCTCCCTCTCCCTCTCTCTCTTCTCTGTCAAATAAATAAATAAAATTTAAAAACTAAAAATAAGTAAATAAAACCAATTTAAACCTTAAAACCTAGATGTCTCAAATATTGTTTTAAACAGCTAAACTTCAAGGTCATTTTTACAGTTCATAATTAACAGGATTTTATATATATATTTTATGTTTAGTTTCAAGTTTTTATTTAAATTGTAGTTAGTGAACATACAGTGTAGTATTAGTTTCAGGTATAGAATTTAGTGATCCATCACTTACATACAACACCCAGTGCTCTTCACAACAAGTGACTTGTTAATACCCATCACCCATTTAGCCCATTCCCCCACCTCAGGATTTTGTGTTAGTAAAAGTTTTTCATCTCCAACTTTATCTGAAAAGTTTCTTCTAAATGGTTTCAGGGGCACCTGGTGACTCAGTCGCTTAAACATTTGACTCTATTTTTTTTTTAAAGAGCAGACATATTTTAATGTACAGAACTTTAAGAAGGAAAATTAATTGGCCATATTTTTATTAGACTGTAATAGCTAAGTAGTAGTGCATAAAATCACATATCACAAAAATATAAACCATATATATAACTGAGCTGTCTCAGTAGACTTTAATAATAGCATATATTTACCACGTCATAGACCCTATTAGCAAGAGAAAAACACAAGTGAACAAGGAAATGGCAATTCACTACAAAACAGAGTAAATTATAATGTATTCTAGACAAATATCAACTCTTGTTGCAAATAAAGATACTGTTTTGCACCTAAAAGAAGCATCCGACTCTTGATTTCGGTTCAGGTCACGATCTCAGGGTTGTGAGATTGAGCCCAGAGCTGGCTTCCAGCTCAGCATGAAGTCTGCTTGTCCCTCTCCTCCTCCCCAACTCTCTCTCTCTCAAATAAAGAAAGAAAATCTTAAAAAATAAATGGCTTCAGAATTCTACTCCTTGTATACCTGCATCTTACCTATCCAGTTCCTTTTGATACTACTTAATTAGGAAGGCATGCAACTCTAAAACTGTAGACAAGATTTTATTTGCTTGAACGGAATAAAAAAATGGAAGAGTAGAGATATCAGAAATGTCATACAATATTTAGAAAGTAATATACTTCTATAAGTGGGATATGGGGCATGGAGCATGGAGCATATAATATTTTGCTTCTACATTTGATATTTCAGAATGATTCAGTTACTATATTTCATTGATTCCAAAATGCACATTTTTTCATATTTAACATCTCAAAAATCTAGATAAAGTTTATGTTAATAGCCATTGGCTGTTTTTTGTCCACATCTGTTATCTTTTCAGTTGGGATGTATCTTATAATCAATGACATCTTAGGTAAAATATGGTATTGTTTGTCCTGGAAATGCTATTCCAGGACATAAAGATGTTAGAACAGACTAGAAACAGTTTAGATGCTGAATGCTAATGAAACTATGTTCATAGTCACAATATGGGCTTGGAACAAAATTGTAGGTAAAGAAAAACTTTTTTCATTTACATAATCTGTAATGGTGACCAAAGCAGACACAGCTACAGCTCCCATGAAGCTCAGTGACTACAGCAGCATTGTCCAATAGAAATATAATATGATCTCTTATGTAATTATAAATTTAAGTCAGAGACTTAACCCACTGAGTCACCCAGGTGTTTAGGGCAGACTTTTTTTTAAGACAAAAAGTATTAGGGCTAGAGACAGTCATCACTTAATGGTAAAAGGATCAACTCACCAGAAATAGATGCTAAACTTACATGCATTTAATAAAGTAGCTTCAAACTATAAATGGGAATATCAATTACAGGGAGAAAAAAATGAAATTTATCATAATAGATTCAACACTCTTGATTATTGATAGCCCATATATGTCACTGTGTCAGGAACTCTTCTCCAAATCGTTACTGAATATAACAAATTGTAAGGGTATGGGGTGCCAATATTTTCCAATGGGTGCTCAAAAACTTGAGTATGAAGGACCTAAGGAAGCACAAATGAAAATAGCTGTAATAACAAATCTGAACTTAGTGGAAAGCTTGTGAAAAGAACATGGATGTTTCTCTTTCAAAAATAATTTACAAAACTTCCAGCTAGTAGCACTTGCGGAAGAAGTTAAGGGAGTGAGAGAGTCACATCCGGAACCGAGAAGGCAAACAGGAGGGAAATGTGAGTATTTTATTAACATTCACTCAAAAAACATTTACTGAACACTTCCTACATGCAAGAATTCTACTAATTACCATCCCCTTCAGAACTCGAGTTGTTTTCTTCTTTTTTTAAGATTTTATTTGTTTATTTGACAGAGAGAGACACGGCGAAAGCAGGAACACAAGCACGGGGAGCGGGGGAGGGAGAAGCAGGGTTCCCCCGGAGTAGTGAGCCCCATGCGGGGCTCGATTCCAGGACCCTGAGATCATGACCTGAGCTGAAGGCAGACACTTAAGGACGAAGACATCCCGGTGCCCCAAGAACTCCAGAGTTCAAAGAGCCTCAGAACAAATTATTTTTTTTAAAAAAGTAATTCAGATATTTAAATATTACTTAAAACTTTAAGATACATCAAGGTCACCACAGGACGAGAAAATGAGCGCCAGAGAATTTGGGCTCAGGCAGCGAGGACAGCTATCAGCAGTCGGCGGGGTCCTAGGGCAGTCAAGCAACCGTTCCTTCCTACAGGCGGGAGTGTGGTCAGCTATGCCGGTGATCGGAAGGGACCTGGGGGGAGCTTATGCGCAGGCGCGGGCCGCCTAAATCCACCCAGGGACGACCCGAAGTTCTTTTTTCGGTCTCAGACATGGTGAGTGAGGTTGTTCTCAGCTGTGGCTGCCCGGATGCCTTGTAGGTGGAGTAATACTTAGCAGCTCAGTCACCCTAATTCTTTAGCAAGTATTGGAGAACGGTTGGGTTAAGACACTGGCCTTGGACGGTGTCTTTAGGGCCTAGAGAGGATGAAGTATTACTCAGCGTTTTCTGCAGACCTCGCGGGCTCACGTACGGCTTCTAATTTTATCTAGGCTTCTTCCCAAGAGGCAGGCCTCAAGGTTCAACGGCCCGATTTCTTAATTCCTCAAAAAAGCCGGGCCAGCCGGTGGTTCTTCCTTCCTTTCTGTATTTTATGGCTCAAAATCTATAATATATGTGGTCTTTGAAGATGCAGTGAATTTTAAGTGGTATCTGATGGAAATTCACTAAATTCTTTCCGGTAATCGTCATGACCTACTTAAAATGAGTTTAATGCTGTCTCGATTACAATAAATGGGGGGAACTAAAGCAGCATCATTTCCTGCAAATGAAGAAACCAAGACTAAAGCTGGAGAAGATGAGGCTAAAGGAACTTACTGATAAATTGAATAATCTAGGATTAATAAGATTTCATTAAAGAACTTTACTGCAAATTACGGGCTAGCTGTATTTTATATATAAATGTTTTATTGCTTCAACTTTCTGCTGCATGTAAACTAAGTTTTGAATTGGTAAGATTGGATTTTCTGTGGTGTTTAAGTGAAAGATAAGCGACAACAGATGAGGGTAATAATTTTTTGGGTCAATGATGAGCTGGCATGTATTCTGAATCTGAAGCTGATTATTACTACTTTAGCTCTAGAATTACTCTGAGACCTGAAAAATACCCGAATATTACAAGGGCCTTAGTGCTTAAGTTCTTTCTGGTCAGATACTTGGCAGTTTTTATGTAGAAAGTTTCTGTGTGGCAAGATGGAATCAAAGTGAAAAGTTCAGGTGTATACTGAATATATACACTGTGGTCAAGCATTAAAGAAATGAACAGTACGAAGTAACTGCTTTTTTATTTTGAAAGGGCACACCGCAGAAGGATGTTATTATCAAGTCAGATGCGCCTGATACGCTATTGTTAGAGAAGCATGCAGATTATATCGCGTCCTATGGCTCAAAGAAAGATGATTATGTATGTATGATTTCATGTTGAAAGTTTGTTTTATTTTGAAGAAATGAGGCTATTATGCATAAACAGTATTTGTGGCCCGTTTTGTTTTTTGTCCATGTTTCTTAAAAATAAGTCCTCCATGCCAAGGACCGAAGTTCTTTCCATGAAGTGCAGCTGAGGTTGAGGGTCTACCAGAATTAACCATGGTTCTCAGAGGCTTTGACAGACAAAACAGATTCCGCATCTGCCCCGATATTTAAGAGGTTTAAGGTACAGAAGAGATTCGTATTTTTGTACTTGAGGTATTACTTCCAAGGTCAGTGATGTGTTGGCATGTATTACCTGAATATATGGCTGATGTGTAATAACACTTTAGCTCTAGAATTACGCTGAGACCTTGAAAAAGTTCAACCTTAAGTTTCAAACCTTGAGTAGTTTTCCGCTCTGGGACTATCTTAGAAAAAAGTAATGAAACTGAAAGTAAATATTTTTCCCTGTAGTGTCCAAACAACTGAATTTGCCATCTTGGGAAACCTCTAGTATTGATCAATTTGTGACTTGTTAAATTCCCTAAGACTTCTCACCTGATTCAGAACCTTAACATGTAATGCATTGGTGATTAGCAAAAATTTATTTCTGATCTAGTCTCTACCAGTTTCTATGTCTGATTAGCTACTGTTAGCTGTTTCATCTTAATTTTTGCATGCCTTGGCTGTTTTGGTTTTCAGGTCATTGTACCATTTACTAATAGGTAGTAGATAGGCTTTGTACATAGTCCATATATTAATAGAGTGGATGTCTGATAAATATGATATAGGTACTCTGAAAGAAATACTCTGTCCCCAAACTTGAAAAAAGTTGGTATATTTTTGACTTACTCTTCTGGTTGGCTCTTAGGAGAGATTAAAATCCTATTTGTTTTAGTCGCAGGTGAGTTTATCATATGCATCTCAGATACTTACCCCCTCCCCACCCCCAGATTTGATAGCCACAAATTTAAAATAAATACCGTTGTCAGAATCAATTGAATTAAACAGTAAGTGTGGCTATTTAGTTTTTATGTGTTCTATCACTTTAATAACCCTGCATCAATTCAGACTGGCACATTAAAATAATTGTGTGTTTTAGGAATACTGTATGTCTGAGTATTTGAGAATGAGTGGTATCTATTGGGGTCTGACTGTAATGGATCTCATGGGACAACTACATCGGATGAATAGAGAAGAAATTCTGACATTTATTAAGTCATGTCAACACGAGTGTGGTGGAATAAGTGCTAGTATCGGACATGACCCTCATCTTTTGTACACTCTAAGTGCTGTCCAGGTAAATACTTATTAGAATTTAACAGTCTTGGTAGTGTGTTCTCTTAACCTGAGAATGGAGAAATTACACTGGGTATTAGGAACATGATAAAATTGGTGTCTGTCAAAAAAGTTTCCCTAATCTTTTTAAATGAAGCCTGTATTCTACAAGGTCAATGATGTGATGGCATGTATTAGCTGAATCCAAAGTTGATGTAAATTGTAAAATTACACTGAGACCTTGAATGATAAAATGTTTGTCTTCAGTATATATAAATAATTTGAAAATCACCAGGTAGAATTAAGTGTTTTAATTTTGATAATAGTGAAGATCCACAATTGTGGCTTTAAAGTCTACTTCTGTATATGTAAGTTAGTATATTTAAAAGTTCTGGAATACTAAGCTGCAATTTACATGGAGGAAGTAAATTCTGTTACTGGTTTGGGTTTGTTGATTATGCCTGTGGCATAGTAGAAGATAGTCTGCATGTTTGCAAAAAGGCCACAATATGCATAGACAAAAGGACTTGCTTGCTTGACAGTTTAAAAGGTAGTTGAGGAAGAACATCATTACAACAAACTTAGCAGTGTTGAAGTATTTAATTTGTTTTGTTTTTGTTACAGATTCTTACTCTGTATGATAGTGTTAATGTTATTGATGTAAATAAAGTTGTGGAATATGTTCAGAGTCTACAGAAAGAGGATGGTTCGTTTGCTGGAGATACTTGGGGTAATGTCAGTCTAATCCATGCTATCCAAAATAGCAATATTAAAAACTCTGTTTTGGTGTTTATTGTAGTGATAAGGTTTGTTGAAAGTTTTTAAATACAATGAATTGGAGGCTTTGCAAATAATTAAAGGAGATTTTTAAGGTTTTGATCTTTTCAGGTCCCACGAAGCAGCTGGTCTTAACTGAAGTTAAATGGTCTGCTGGAAGTTCCAGCATGCACTGTGCTAGTTATATCAGCATACAGGAGAACTGGAACAGAGGGGGCCAGTCTAAAATTTGAGGTAGGTGAAATTTTTTCCCCCAATATTTGGTGGCTTTGTAAAGTTTTTTTTTTTTTTTTAAATATAAACTACTGGAGAGGGAGAAATATTCAAAAAAACTTTACAAACTTACTGGATATTTGAGTGGAGGGAGGGGATAGTACTATACTTGATAAATGTAGATAATCTCTGCTTTAGGGCTGAATACAGTGCAGGCCGGAGAGACCAGCTGCCTCATGGGATGTGAAAATCTACTTTTATATAGTAGGGTAAGTTTATTGTCATTATTAGAAATTGAATAGTCATTTTGGTTCTGTGTTACCTTCCCTTTCGGGGTGCTCTAAGCAACTTAAGATAATTTGCTGTATTTTTGACAAAACTTTCTAGTTCTTGGATTCCTTAGAAGTGATTTTACTTCAGATTCAGCTTTCCTCCTGGTGATTTAAAAGTAAATGTTAAGCTTGAACTCATGGAAATTTAAACATGGCAGTTGTACAGTTTGCTTTTAGTTAACTGGCATTATATATGAGGATCAGATTCCTCTGGTAACAATTTATTTGATTTCCTTTTTCTTTTAGGAGAAATTGATACAAGATTTTCTTTTTGTGCGGTGGCAACCTTGGCCCTGTTGGTAAGTTTTGAATATTGTATTGGAATAATTAAGTGCCCATGATTATTCTGGAATTCAATAGGCTTATTTTTTTTCTGTTTGTAGGGGAAACTAGATGCTATTAATGTGGAAAAGGCAATTGAATTTGTTTTATCGTGTATGAACTTTGATGGTGGATTTGGTTGCAGGCCAGGTTCTGAATCCCATGCTGGGCAGGTAATTTATTAATGCAGATTAAAATATGTCAGTTTTGAAGGAATAAGTGATAAACTGGGAAAATAGATTAATTGCAGTTTCAGTGTCTGTTACATATGACTGAAGTTAACTTAAATGTAATGTAATGTGGGATATTACATAAGAATTGCTTAAGTGCAGATAAAGGCATTTTTACAGTAGTTTTAGATACATTCCCTGTTGGTGGAAGCCCCTGGCCCAGGCAAACATAAGTAGGTTCGTTATCACGAAAGATATATTTTTATTTTCCCTTATTCCTACCCTGAACACCTATTTGCTTGTGCCAGAGAGGCAAATTGTATTTTTAAATAGTATTTAGTATTTACATTGTATCTGTAAATAGTTGTCCAGTAAAATTTGCTTTTAGAGCCACCTGGCTGGTTCTGTTGGTAGAGCATAAGATCTCTTGATCTTGCAGGCGCCTGGGTGGCTCAGTTGTTAAGTGTCTGCCTTCAGCTCAGGTCATGATCCCAGCAGGGTCCTGGGATCGAGTCTCACATTGGGCTCCCTGCTCCGCGAAAAGCCTTGGCTTCTTCCTCTCCCACTCCCCCTGCTTGTGTTCCTGCTCTCGCTCGCTCTCTCTGTCAAATAAATAAAATCTTTAAAAAAAAAATATTTCTTGATCTTGGGGTTGTGAGTTTGAACCCCATGTTGGGTATTCTAAAAATCTTTAAAAAATTTTTTGCTTTTAGCCATGAGGAAATGTTGACAGTAGTATTTCATTGCAGAATTGTATCCTAGAATTAGTATGTTTGGATTTGTTCACATAGTTAACGTGATATTTATGCGTCTGCAATTCTGACTTGTCAGTAGAAAGCTAGATATAAAATGGCATTTTAATTGAGTAGTTTTTATCACTACATTACTGTTGAAAAATTATTATACACATGTACTTTATGTCTGTAATTTTAGATCTATTGTTGCACAGGATTTCTGGCTATTACTAGCCAGTTGCATCAAGTAAATTCTGATTTACTCGGTTGGTGGCTTTGTGAACGACAGTTACCATCAGGTGGACTCAATGGAAGACCAGAGAAGGTATTGTTTCATAAGATATACTGTGTTCTAATAGCTTTATAACCACTATAGCTTCTTGTAAATTGATAATGTGCTTTTACCTCTCCCCCCATTGCAATTTTTCAGTTGTACTTCCTAAAAAAATGCTCTTGGCAAAAGTAAAACAACTGGAGTGGAGCTACTTATTAATTATGGTATCCATTTAAAAGACTTGAGGAAAAGATGTGTATGCTACCTTCTGATGATCTTTTTATGACAAAGCTGTCTTCTGGTTTTCCCTATCCTGAAGTGGATTCTGGAGTTAACTGAAGGAAAACAAAAAAATGTCAAATAGCTTTGAAATATATTTGTATTCAGACATAGTATGTATTCTTAAAGTGTCGTTTTCCCTATCCTGAAGGTCTTGTATTTTTCAGGCATTGAAATGAAGCTATTTCTTTTAAACTTTTAGTTCTAGATCTATACCAGGGAAAATAAGTCCTGTATTAAAAGCTTTCTTTATATCTGGGACCCAAAGAGTACTGTTAAATGAACACATGTATCTTGTACAGAAATCTCCATGTCTACTTATGAGTGTGAAAAGACAATTTACCAAATCAGTGATTTTTAAAAATCATGTTACAAAATTTTTATTTAAAAACCTTATTAAATTTTTTAAGAAAGACCCAGTTTTTGACATTTTGATTTGGAGAAAAGGAAATCAAATTTTCCTTTGCACATCCACAGTTCGCTGTAGCTCTCACACATGATGTTCTAAATTGGGTCTGTAAGGGCCCAGGTAGTAAATGTTTTCAGTTCTGTAGGATATACAGTCTTGTTGGCAAGTACATTACTACCCTAAAGAGCAGATGGTGCCATAGACCATAAGAAACCAGTGGGCATGACTGTGTTTCAGTAAAGTAACAGTGGTTACATTTGAGTTTCATATCACTTTCCTATCACAAGACTGTATTTTGTTTTCCTGTTTTGGGGGGGGTTTATTTTTAGACTGCATATTTTAAAAATCGATTTACAGATACAGAAAAATTCTTTGGTTGTAGTCTAGGTTTGACTCAAGGGCTGTAGCTTGCTGGATCCTTGACAGTATTATGATAGGGCATGGTGGTTCCTTTGTCTGGGTCATTGTATTTTTGTTTTAGCTTTGCTTGCTCAATATTTATGAACAAGTTGGGTTGGGAAATATCCACAGGTGGTTTCTAGCTAGTTAAAATCCAGTGAAAAACCTGTGCAACTTTCAACAGTTAGAAAATGGGTCAGGGTTGGGATTGCCAGGAATCTGCACTTAACAGTGTAGGACAGTTTTTTATGTGCCTATGAATCACCCGATTTTGTTGAAATAATTCTGGAATTGAGGTGAGATATTCTGCATTCTTTAAACCCAAGTGACCCATGTTCTGAGGAGCTAGGCTTTAGGTTATTTTTAAGCAAGTATATATCTACCTGGACAGCATTTGTTGAAAATGCTCTACCTAGGGAAATAAACATATGTCACCATGGATTTCGTGAACGTTAATCACCAGCTTCTTGGATAAGGGGCATTCACTCCAGATAAAATAAAGGTACAGGGGTAGTTGTCACTGCATACCTAAACTCTGAAACATTTAGCATAGGAGTCTGTGGATTGAAATGTTTGGTCTTTATGCCAGTGATTATCTTTAATTGTATTTATGGATTTTAGCATCTCTAACTGCATGTCAGTATATCTCTTAATCTCCACGACCACCCCATGTTTGGACTAGAGGATAAAATTGTGGCAACTGCTTGTGTTTTTTTTCCCTCCTAGTTACCAGATGTATGCTATTCATGGTGGGTGTTGGCTTCCCTAAAGATAATTGGAAGGCTTCATTGGATTGATAGAGAGAAACTTCGAAGTTTCATTTTAGCATGTCAAGATGAAGAAACAGGAGGATTTGCAGACCGACCAGGAGATATGGCAAGTATATTTCTGAACTATGCAATAGTTACATTGCTTTGAGTTACTTTTATGGCATTTCCAGACTTAGAAATGGATGATATTTAAAGTGTTGCTTTTAAAGCAGGATACTTTTCTGGTAATTTTTATTTGAGAATATATGAAGGATATAACAAGTTTACAGAAATTTCTCATCACTTAATTGTCAAAAAATACTGTATGGTAAAAGGTCCTATGTAAAAAAAAAACAATTTGAAGCCATCATTTTTATTAGAAAACTAAGCATTTATTCAAGTAAATACAATGGAATCCAATATAACTTGTTCAGAAGTAGGGTTTTAGAAGTTTTCATTTTTGTAATACTCTATAAATTCTTATTTTTTAAATAGGTAGATCCTTTTCATACTTTATTTGGAATTGCTGGATTGTCGCTTTTGGGAGAAGAACAAATTAAACCTGTTAGTCCTGTGTTTTGCATGCCTGAAGAAGTACTTCGGAGAGTTAATGTTCAGCCTGAACTAGTGAGCTAGACATTGATGGAGACATGAGACATTGCTTAGTATAGTTTTGCCATCTTAACATTTCTGTAAAGCGCTGATCAAACTTAAAAATGACTACTGTATCACTATTTTGTATATGAATTGTATTCATTTTAATAAATTATGTAATTATACATAATGTAAAATAAAGATCTTTATCTTCAGCTTTAGATTTCCTTCTGCAATGCTATTCTGAGTACAGTATTTTGTTTCTGCTTCATTGTATTTATTTGTATGTTTCCTTAACAGCAAATTCAGTTTAAAGAATTATTGAGTTAAGTCTTGTGTTCTACTTGTTTTTCCCATGTGCTTCTTTCATATTATATAATGGCTAATGTAAATTGATCTATATCCATGAGAATGTTAACTGATAATTGATAAACCCATCCATATATGAATTAAAAGATGCACCAGAATAAATGGCTGTTGAAATTTGGGACTGTTTATGGTTACTCTGAATTGATCGCAGTAATTTAGGTAAATGGCACATTTCACCATCTTAGAATAGGACTGCATTCTGGACTAGGTTCTTATTTTTAAAACATTTTTATGTTCGAATGCCAGCGATTTACCTAAGGCATTGTTGGCCTTTAAGGAAATAGAAGTTGATAGTTTCCACAACGTTTTTGAAAATTTTTCAAAAGACAAATGAGCACAAGTATTCTGAGAGTTTTACATTCTTGATGAAAATAAGTATTTCAATGAACATTTTTCTTGAAATTGAAGTTGAAATTTTCTCAAGCATGTTGGCAATACTCTAGTAGTTGTTTTAAGAATGATTAGTGGGGCTCTTGGCTGGCTCAGTTGGTAGAGCATGCAGTCAGTTCAAGCCCCACAGTTGGGGTAGAGTTTTCTCAAGAATGAGTAGTTGTGGTTCACTTAGACATCATTCACCAATGTCAGTTGTAACATCTAGATGAAAAAGTGCTTACATGAGATTCTTGTCTACCATTATTTTGACAGTTCACTAAAGAGTTTAGGCTGAATTGGCCACTATTTTTCTGGAAGTTTGGAACTGGGTGGAATATAATCTTATGTAAATGGTATCACTGGAAGTATTTGAAGGAATTTTGAGGATTCCAATCATTGCGTCTGGGTGAACTATGCTGTTAAGACACCTGACTTACTGAGGTAATTTAGCAGTTGAATGAATTCAGTTTTTTTATTGAAGTATGGTTGATAGTGTTGTGTTAGTTTCAGGTGTACAACATAGTTATTCCACAAGTTGTTGTGTTCAGTAATGTTTGAATATCTTCCAATAGCAGTATCCAAAGTATTTTCTTTTTTTTAAGATTTTATTTATTTTACAGAGACCTAGCCAGAGAGGGAACACAAGCAGGGGGAGTGGGGGAGGGAGAAGCAGGTTCCCGCGGAGCAGGGAGCCCAATGCGGGCCTCCATCCCAAGACCCTGGGATCATGACCTGAGCCGAAGGCAGACGCTTAACGACTGAGCCACCCAGGCGCCCTGATCTCATCCATTCTTGACCTGGTTCTTAGGGTACTGTGCATACAGTCATGTGCTTACTGGGTGAGTATTTTGTGATAACTAAAACAGCCTTGTGGATATTTAAGCTGTAGAGGGTCAAAGGCTCCTTTCTGTGTTTCTCCATAAGAGCAGTTAGGTGGGCTGAACACATCTGTTTACACCATCATAGGCGCTCGGTGTCCAGTGGTGGACAGTTGGTAAATTTAAAAAGCTCAGTAGTATGTGGGGGTGTGGTTGAAAAGCACAAGACACCTTTAGTAAAACACAGTGCTGTGAGAATAGTGGGGCTACCAAATTGGATGGTCATTGATAGGCTCTAAAGAATTCCGTTCAGCTGATCCCTGCAGATTGAAGAGAGCTGTACCTCAGATTAAGCTCAAAGCCAAAGCCGGTGGCGGGTGAAGGGACTGGGCAGCGGTGGAAGTAGGGCCTCAGGCGCGGATGGGGAAGCTGGGGCTCGCTGCGCCTGCGCACTGGCGCTCCGTGCCTCTGCGCGCCGTGCTCGGGCCTTTTTCTGCGACGCTTCTGTGCTTCGAATCGCTGAAGGCGCACTCAGAAATCTCAGGCTTCTGCTCGGGAAGATTTGTGAGGATGCTGAGGCCTGAGGTCTTATCAGTCTCGCCTTCTGTCCCTGCGGCTTCCCCCTCATTGGGAGAGGCTCGGTCTCAGGGTCCTCGCTATAATTTCGGACTCCAGGAGACTCCTCCGAGCCGCCCTTCAGCGCAGGCCTCTGCGTCCACCCCTTCTGGCACATCTGGAGCCGCCGGCGACCGGAGCAGCAGCACGAGTCTCCCTCGCCACCCGCCTCGCGCCCGGCCAGCCCAAGGCAAGGAGTGGTTGGGTGGATTCACTTGTCAGCTAGAGGTCCGCAGCTCCTGGAGGTTTCGGGGAGCGGTGGCCGGTGGTTACCTCAGAAGTTTGAGTTGTGATGTGGTTGAGAATGGGTGCTCTAGGAATTTGATGGGTCTGAGTGAGTCAAAGACTGGACTCTTCAAATTGGTTTTATTACGAGGCCGCGATGGTAATGGCTCAGTTCTGAGGAAGGCTGCAGTAACATCCGGTATAATGCCCCTTTTCCGCGCTCCCAAAAGCATATGGCAAATGGCAGAATTTGTGCAGCAGTTTGGTGACAGGAGTGGCTCCTCTTGGCTCCTGAACTAAGAGAGGATAAAAATAGATTAAATTTAGCATTTTATCTAATTCAGTTGAATAATATGTTTAAGGATTTAAAAATGTCTTTCAATTTGAGTTCAACCCTTTTATATTTGGACAACTCTCCCTTCATGGAAAAACTATCACTTTTTTTCACACACCATTGCAGCATAATGGTAAGGTAACAAATGCCAAATCCAGTGGTCACTTTTCAGTTCCCCTGTGATTAATGTTCTCGACCAGTTTTCTCTTGAACTTTTAATTTGGTTTCCCTAATTCTACTCTCCCGTTTTTCTCCTGTCTTTCAGAGAACTGCTTTGCTCACCGTTATCAGTTCCCAAATTATGGTTTGTTCTTAGAGTTTTGGTTTTTTTTTTTTTTTTTCTGGGCCGCTTCTTGGTTATGATTATCACTGCTCAGATCTCCCCTATGCTCCAGATTCCTATTACAGACTGTCTTCTGAAGTTTCTAGTGGGAGACCAATGGACACCTCAGACTCACTATATTATTAATTGAATTCATCACTCTACAGTTCCTTGAGCTGTTTCTTTTACTTAACTCAATCATTGGATTGTCTAAATCTTAAACCCGTAAGACTTCATTTCCTCACAACATCCAGTTAATAAGTCCTATGTTTATCTTTTAAATAGTTCTTTTCCTCTCTGTTGTCTTTGTGCCATTATAGGCTCTCATTATTTTATGTGTGAATTATTGCATCAAACTCTGGCTTTTGTGCCTGGATAAATGGTAGTACTATTTCCTGAGAAAGTGGGTTTTGTAGGAGAAGCAACTTTTAGAAGGAAGATGTGTTCTGTATGGACATGTTAAATGTGAAGAACCTCTAGAATATCCATATGGTTATACTGAGGCAATTGAATATATGGATCTTGGATTAAGAAGAGAAACTTAGGAGAGATTCAGATTTGATAGTTACCAGTATATTTGAGGCCAGAGGGGAGAAGATAAAGAAGATAGAGCAAAACAGAGGTCAAGGAAATTGGAGGGCAACTAAGACAAGTGAGTGAGTTTCCAGAAGGAGCTTAGAGTCTAAAAGTAACCTGAGGACAAGAAACAGGCTTCTCTGTCTCTAGTTCCTGGTAACCACTCCCTTCCTTATTTCCTTTAAGTCTATGTAGTGCAACACATGGGTTGTGTACACTTCTGTACAGTGATAATCCTTATACTGCATTCACCCTTTTGCAAATATTTTCTTTATCAAACTTCTCAAAGTATCCTAGTTTGAATGTGTCATCCAATTCCTACCGGTACCTGTGTAAAGAAGTCTGATTTTATCCTATGGTGGGTATGGGGAGACACTGAGAAATTGTGAGAAAGGAGATACATGGTGAAATTTCTTTTTCAGAAAGATCACCGGTGATGTTGTGAAGAATGGATTAGAGAGGCATAATACTAGAAGCAAGGAGATCAATTAAGAGACTTGCAGAAGGCCTGAAGAAGATATGGGCTTAAAATGAACTAATAGGAGTAAAGACAGAAATTTTAGTGGTATTAAAAAAAAATTTACTAGACTTGCTGATTGGGTGTTAGGATTGATGAAAGGGGAATTAAGAACGATTTCTGAGTTTATAACTTGAGTGACAAGGTACAAGATGTTATAGTTGGCCAAAACTGGTTATAAATAAGTTTTGAGGGAAAGATAATTAGTATATTTTTGAACATTTAAAAGTTCTGGAAAGATCTCTAAAAGTTTACATCTAAAAGGTAGATTTAGGGACATAGAGCCACACTGATAGAACTTTCTGTGATGATAGAAATATTTCATATCTGTGCTGTCTAATATGGTAGCCAATAGCCAAATGTGGCTTTTGAGCATTTAAAATGTGGCTAGTATGGCGAATAGAATTTTTATTTTTTGTTAATTTTTATTTAAATTGTTAAATGCAGTCAGTAGCTACTACATTGAACAATGCAGGTATAGACCTAAGAATGGTTCTTGGATTTTTAAAGAGTTGAAAAGTAAAAGAAGAAGAGTATTTTGTGGCATGTGAAAATCATGTGAAATTCAGATTTCAGTGTCTGGAAGTAAAGTTTTTTTTTTTTAATTTAATTTAATATTATTATGTTATGTTAGTCACCGTACAGTTTTTGATGTAGCGTTCCATGATTCATTGTTTGCATATAACATCCAGAGCTCCATGCGATACATGCCCTCCTTAATACCCATCACTGGGCTAACCCAGCTATTCCTTATGTTCCACAAATAAGTGAAACCATGTGATAATTGACTTTCTCTGCTCGACTTATTTCACTTAGTATACTCTCCTCCAGTCCTATCCATGTTGATGTATAAGTTGGGTATTCATCCTTTCTGATGCCTGAGTAATATTCCATTGTATATATGGACCACATCTTTATCCATTCATTGTTGAAGGGCATCTCGGCTCTTTCCACAGTTTGGCTATTGCAGACATTGCTGCTATGAACATTCGGGTGCATATGGCCCTTCTTTTCACTACATCTGTGTCTTTGGGGTAAATACCCAGTAGTGCAATTGCTCTATTTTTAATTTATTGAGGAACCTTCATAAGGTAGCTCTATTTTTAATTTTTTGAGGAACCTTCACACTATTTTCCTAAGTGGCTGTACCAACTTGCATTTCCAACAGTGTAAGAGGATTCCCCTTCCTCCACAATCTCTCCAACATTTGTTGTTTCTTGCCTTGTCAATTTTTGCCATTCTAACTGGTGTAAGGTGGTATCTCAATGTGGTTTTGATTTGAATTTCCCTGATGGCTAATGATGATGAACACTTTTCATGTGTCTGTTAGCCCTTTCTGTGTCTTCTTTTGAAAAGGGTCTGTTCATGTCTTCTGCCCATTTTTTGACTTGATTATTTGTTTTTGGGGTGTTGAGTTTGATAGTTCTTTATATTTGGATACCAGCCCTTTGTCTGTAGTGTCATTTGCAAATATCTTCTCCCATTCTATGGGTTGCCTCTTAGTTTTGTTGATTGTTTCCTTTGCTGTGCAGAAGCTTTTTATCTTGATGAAGTCCCAAAAGTTCATTTTTGCTTTTGTTTCACTTGCCTTTGGGGATGTATCTTGAAAGAAGTTGCAGTGTCCGATGTTGAAGAGGTTACTGCCTATGTGCTCCTCTAGGATTTTGATGAATTCCTGTCTCACATTGAGGTCTTTCATCCATTCTGAGTTTATCTTTATGTATGGTGTTAGAGAATGGTCGAGTTTCAGTCTTCTGTATATGACTGTCCAATTTTCCAAGCACCATTTATTGAAGAGACTTTTTTCCGTTGCATATTTTTTCCTCCTTGTTGAACATTATTTGACTATAGAGTAGAGGGTCCATATCTGGGCTCTCTATTCTGTTCCATTGGTCTATATGTCTGTTTTTGTGCCAATACCATGCTGTCTTGGTGATCACAGCTTTGTAACATAGCTTCAAATCAGGCAGCGTGATGCCCCCAGCTTTGTTTTTCTTTTGCAACATTTCCTTGGAGATTCAGGGTCTTTTCTGATTCCATATGAATTTTAGGATTGTTTGTTCCAGCACTTTGAAAAATGTCAGTGGAATTTTGATTGGCATGACGTTGAAGGTATAGATTGCTCTGGGCAGCATAGACATTTTAACAATGTTTATTCTTCTGATCCATGAGCATGGAATGTTTTTCCATCTTTTTGTGTCTTCTTCAATTTCTTTCATGAGTGTTCTGTAGTTTCTAGAGTATAGATCCTTTACCTCTTTGGTTAGGTTTATTCTGAGGTATCTTACGGTTTTGGGTGCTATTATAAATGGAATCGATTCTCTAATTTCTCTTTCTACAGTTGCATTGTTATTGTATAAGAAAGCAACTGATTTCTGTGCATTGATTTTATATCTTGCCACATTACTGAATTTCTGTGAGTTCTAGTAATTTGGGGGTAGAATCTTTTGGATTTTCCATATAAAGTATCATGTCATCTGCAAAGAGAGAGAGTTTGACTTCTTCTTTGCCAATTTGAATACCTTTTATTTTTTTTTTGTTGTCTGATTGCTGTTGTTAGGACTTGTAGTATTATGTTGAACAATAGTGGCGAGAGTGGGCATCCTTGTCGTGTTCCTGATCTTAGGGGAAAGGCTCTCAGCTTTTCCTCATTGAGGATGATATTCGCCGTGTGGTTTTCATAGATGGATTTTATGAACTTGAGGAATGTTCCCTCTATCCCTGTACTCTGAACAGTTTTAATCAGGAAAGGATGCTGTATTTTGTCAAATGCTTTTTCTGCATCAATTGAGAGGACCGTATGGTTCTCTCTCCTCTTATTAATGTGTTCTGTCACACTGATTGATTTGCAAATGTTGAACCACCTTGCATCCCTGGGATCAGTCCCACTTGGTCGTGGTGGGTGATCCTTTTAACGTACCGTTGGATCCTATTAGCTGGGATTTTGTTGAGATTTTTGGAATCCACATTCATCAGGGATATTGGTCTGAAATTCTCCTTTTTGATGGGGTCTTTGCCTGGTTTGGAGATCAAGGTAATGCTTGCCTCATAGAATGAGTCTGGAAACTTTCCTTCTGTTTCTATTTTTTGAAACAGCTTCAGGAGAATAGGTATAATTTCTTCTTTGAATGTTTGGTAGAATTCCCCAGGGAATCCATCAGACCCTGGATTCTTGTTTTTTGGGAGGTTTTTGATCACTGCTTCAATCTCGTTACTGGTTATTGGCCTATTCAGGTTGTCAATTTCTTCTTGTTTCAGTCTTGGGAGCTTATAGGTTTCCAGGAAGGACTCCATTTCTCCCACGTTGCTTAGTTTATTGGCATATGGTTCTTGATAATAATTTCTAGTAATTGTTTCTATTTCCTTGGTGTTAGTCATGCTCTCTCCCCCTTCATTCATAATTTATTAATTTGGGACCTTTCTCTTTTCTGTTGGTTAAGTCTGGTCAGTGGTTTATCAATCTTATTAATTCTTTCAAAGAACCAGCTTCTAGTTTCGTTGAACTGATCTCCTGTGTTTCTGGTTTCTAATTCATTGATCTCTGCTCTAATCTTAATTATTTCTCTTCTAATGTGTGGCTTAGGCATCCTTTGTTGCTTTTTCTCCAGTTCTTTAAGGTGTAGAGTTAGTTGGCGAATTCGGGATTTTTCTGTTTTTTTGAGTGAGGCTTGAATGGCTATGTGTTTCCCTGTTAGGACAGCCTTTGCAGTATCCCATAGGTTTTGGATGGATATGTTTTCATTCTCATTGGTTTCCATGAATTGTTTAAGTTCTTCTCTGATTTCCTGATTGAGCCAAACATTCCTGAGCAGAGTGGTCTTTAGCTTCCAAGTGTTTGAATTTCTTTCAAATTTTTTTTGTGATTGAGGTCCAGTTTTAAAGCACTGTGGTCTGAGAATATGCAGGGAATGATCTCAATCTTTTGATATTGGTTGAGACCTGATTTGTGACCCCGTATGTGGTCTATTCTGGGGAAAGTTCCATGTGCGCTTGAGAAGAATGAGTATTCTGTTGTTTTAGGGTAGAATGTTCTGTATATATCTATGAGGTCCATCTGGTCCAGTGTGTCATTCAAAGCTCTTGTTTCTTTGTTGATTTTCTGCTTAGATGATCTGTCTATTGCTGAGAGTGGAGTATTGAGGTCTCTTACAATTAACATATTATTATCAATATGACTCTTTATTTTGGTTAACAGTTGGCTTATGTAGTTGGCTGCTCCCATGGTGGGGACGTAGATATTTACAACTGTTAGATCTTCTTGTTGGATAGACCCTTTAAGAATGAGAAAGTGTCCTTCTGTGTCTCTAACTACAGTCTTTAGTTTAAAATCTAATTTGTGTGATAATAAGAATTGCTACCCCAGCTTTTTTTTGAGGTCTGTTGGCTTGGAAGGTAGATCTCCATCCCTTCACTTTCAGTCTGGATGTATCTTTAGGTTCAAAATGAGGCTCTTGCAGACAGCACATGGATAGTCCTGTCTTTTTATCGAATCTGCAACCCTGTGCTGTTTTATGGGACCACTTAGGCTGTTCACGTTGAGAGTGATTATTGAAAGATAATGAATTTATTGTCATCATGTTGCCTGTGAAGTCTTTGTTTCTATAGATTGTAAATTTCTGTTGGATATCACTCTTGGGGTCTTTCTCCTTTTAGAGAACCCCCTTAATATTTCTTGCAGGGCTGGCTTAGTGGTCACATAGTCTTTCAGTTTCTGCCAGTCTTGGAAGTTCTGCATCTCTCCATCCATTCTAAAAGACAGCCTTCTTGGATAAAGTATTCTTGGCTGCATGTTCTTCTCATTTAGTACCCTGAATATGTCTTGCCAGGCCTTTCTGGCTTGGCAGGTCTCTGTGGATAGGTCTGACGTTATTCTGATGTTCCTCCCTCTGTCCATAAGGAATCTCTTCCCCCTAACTGCCCTTAAGATGGTTTCCTTGGTTCTCAGATATGCGAGTTTTACTATTACATGCCGGAGTGTTGGTCTGTTTTCCTTGATCTTGGGAGGGGTCCTCTGTGCCTCTAGGACATGAATGTTTGTTTCATTCCCAGATTAGGGAAGTTCTCAGCTATGATTTGCTCAAATATATCTTCTAGTCCTCTCTCTCTCTCCACCCCCTCAGGTATCCCAATAATTCTGACATTGGAAAGTTTCATGGTGTCACTTATTTCTCTAATTCTGTTATCATGGATTTTAAGTTGTTTCTCCCAGACTTTCTCTTTTTCTTTCTTTTCTATCAGTTTGTCTTCTTGATCACTAATTAGTTCTTCTGCCTCGTTTACCCTAGCTGTTCAAGTATCTAGATTAGATGGGATCTCACTGATAGCATTTTTAAGTTCTGCCAGTTCAGCTTTCATTTCTGCCCTTAGAGACTATATGTTACCATTAACCAATTTCTCCATTCTAGCTACCGTCTTCATAACTGTTACTTTGAAGTCTGTTTCTGACATCTTGGCTATATCTGTATCCATTTGTAAATCTGTGGCAGAAGTCACAGTCTCTGAGTCTTTCCTATTTTGGGGGTTCCTCCTCCTAGTCATTCTGTTGATGGGTGGTTGAGGGAATGTATAGAGTCCAAATTATTGACCACAACCCAAGCAAAATGCACCTGTTTATAGGACCCTAGGGTTGTTGGCCTCTTGTTTTCCCAGTCTGTTTTCTGGGGGAGGGGCCTGCTGCAGTGTTACTCAGGCAACCCTGTTTGGGCAGAGTTGCCCTAACCCCCTGTGGGAGGGATGGGCTCAGTGAAAACAGGTTTTTGGGGGCTTTTGTTCTCTGATGGCTTTCCCTGGCAGCTTTCCATGTCTCTTCCAATAGTAGAGCAGAAGGAGACCATTTCCAACCCTCTGCCTCAGAACAGAGAGTTCGCAGTCTGTTCTTCAGTGACCTCTCCAGGCCATACTATCTCCATTTCTGTCTATGGTGCTAAAAACTGCAGCTATTTGGGTTGTGTGCCCCTCAGCAGCACTCCCAGTCCTTGCCTCCAGGTTGGGACAGTCTCTGCCCTTTGTGCTTCTAAAACCGCCAGTGCCCCTAGTTCACACGCATGCCCTGCCGCTCTGGGTTTCAGTCCTTTTCCCACCACTGCTGGTCTGCGAGTTTGTGCCCCGTCCCCAGCACAGGAGGCTTTTGTGAACCTGTGATGCAGGATCCTGTTGGCTCCCTCCCCCTTCCATTTATTTTCCTCTATCTGCCCGTGGAATCAGGGCTCCCCGCTTCATACCTTGAAACCAACTGCCTACGATATTCTGTTTGTAGAGATCCAGACCTATCTTCTTACATCTCAGGCTGATTTCATGGGTGTTCAGAGCGGTCTGGTAGATACCCAGCTCAATTCAGGGGACCGGTTGGAATAGGGTCCCCTACTCCTCCGCCATCTTTTCCTGTCCCCTCTGGAAGTAAAGTTTTATTGAAACATAGCCATGCTCATTCATTTACTATTGTCTGTGGCTGCTTTCTGAATATAGTGTCTGAGTTGAGTAATTACTACAGACAGTATTGCCCAAAAAGCCAAAAATATTTGCCATCTGGCCTTTTATTAAAAATGTTTGCCAAACTGTGCTTTACATTTTAAGAGCAGTTAGGTCTCTACATGAAGGTTGAGGGTTATAGATAACTAGAAATAGATATTAATAGAGACCAATATAATAGATGAGATGCCCAGAAAAGATGGATAATGCTAATATGTGAGAGAAGGTAAAAAAGTGTAGAACCCTGAGAAGCCAAAAGTAAAGAGGCAGACAGAGGAAAAAGAATCTGGCAAAGGAAACTACTGGTTTAAGGAGAATCAGAGTTGTCATGGAAGTGAAGGGGAATAGGAGAAAAGAGCCCCAATATATATATGTTTTTTATTATGTTAATCACTATACATTACATCATTAGTTTTTGATGTAGTGTTCCATGAGTCATTGTTTGCATATAACACCCAGTGCTCCATGCAGAATGTGCCCTCTTTAGTACCCATCACCAGGCTAACCCATCCCCCACCCTCCTCCCCTCTAGAACCCTCAGTTTGTTTCTCAGAGTCCATAGTCTCTCATGATTCTTCTCCCTCTTTGATCCCCGCCCTTCATTCTTCCTCTCCTGCTATCTTCTTTTTTTTCTTTTTAACATGTATTATTTGTTTCAGAAGTACAGGTCTGTGGATGATAGACATTGGGGAGGGTATGTGCTATGGTGAGCGCTGTGAATTGTGTAAGACTGTTGAATCACAGAGCCCCAATATATTTTTAAGAAGTTTTATGTGCCAGGACCCTAAGGTAGGCTGTTCATGATGTTCTTTCTAATTTTATGGCAGTTCTATTTAGTAGGTAATATATCAATAGGAAAGTGCCTGAACAGGGAAATGAATCCAAGTGAATCTAAAGCTCTTTTTATACTATTTGCGTGGAAGGAGGGAGTTTCAATGAAGTTAAATCAAACGAGGAAAAGAGGTCTTGTAATTGTTATATAAAGTAAACATATATATTTGAAGGTAGTTTATGATTTTTATCAAGAGTAGTCTCCACTTATAGAAGCATATTAGCAAGTACTTTTCCTTATATTTTAGTATAAGACTATTTATCAGTAATGCCATTAAATTTGTCATAATTTGCTGTATTTTTAAAAGTCATCAGATAGTTTTATAGAAAGTGAACAAGATATAAATTATAGTGATTAAAATATTGCATAATTCTGAATCTTTTAGAACTGATATTTAATTTTTTGAATTTAGGTTCATACTTTGGAAACAAAAGATCTAATGCAGAAAACCCATTTGCATCAGATTTTACTTTTGGTACAAGCTCGGCTTCTGCACAAGATAGTAATTATCCTCAAATACTGAAAACTCCATTGTCTGCTGGAAATCCCCAGAGATCAGGTTATAAAAGTTGGACACCACAAATGGGATATTCAGGTAAAATGAAAATGAGTGGAATATTGACCTAGATGACTTTGAAACTATTAAGGTTTGTAAATTATAAATTAGGGTGGTTAAGTTCATTTGACGTTATTTGTAACTGATATAGATGACTGAAAGAAAAATACTTCAGTTTACCCATATCCATAATTTGAGGTTAAGTTAATGCTACGTAGTTTTTGATACTATTTGTTAATAAATGCAGGTTTGCATTATTTTAACTATTCTGACAAAAAAGTAAGAGAAAGAGAAAACTTTCCCTTTTATACATAATACTTATTTAAATCTAGCAGTTGATCCTGATCATTTTATTGTGCAGGGTTTTTTTTTTCATACTTAAATTTTAGTTTTTATCTAAATCTAGTTTTTCTTGAGGGGAAATGAATGAAATAGTTCTTCATGTGTAAGTGTTCTTAAGGTACACGCGTTGGAATTTCTTCGATACAGGACATGTGAATGTATACATTTACAAGATAATAACAAATTGTTTTTCTAAATGCTTCTACCAGTGTATACTATTACTAGCAACATGTGAGAGTTCTTCTTGATCTGATCCTCTCCAACAGTTGGTATTGTCAGACTTCTTAATATTTACCAGTCTAGAAGTTGTAAGATACTAATTGTAGTCTGAATTTGTATTTTCCTGGTTATTAATGAGGTTGATTACCTTTTGTGTGCTTTTTGACCATATAGCTTTCATTTTTTTGTGAAATGACTGTTCATGTGTTTTACCTATTTTTCTTTAGATTTATTTTTCTAGATTTATAGAAATTCTTTATATATTCTGAATATATATTCAGAGTATATATTCTTTTGATGAGTACATATATTGTGTATGTCTTCTTTTTTTATGATGTTCTTTGATGAACAGTTTTTAATTTTATACATTTTTAGTAAATGTTCTGCTGCACTTTTTTTCTTTTTATCTTTACAGTTGTGTTTTATATGTTTATTAGGTCTTTTCCTTCCTTTCTTTCTTTTTTAATAAACTACACTGATTGTGGGGCTTAAACTCATGACCCTGAGATTAAGAGTCACATGCTCTACCCACTGAGCCAACGAGGTGCCCATTAGGTCATTTCTTTAATTGTGTTGTTTAAGTATGTATCTCTAAAGACTTCTTTGTAGAGGTATATTAAAAACTCCCATTATGATTGTGGACTTGTCTATTTCTCTAGTAGTTCTGTTAGGTCTTTGTTTTGCATATTTTGAAGCTATTTTAGTAAGAGCCTAAAAATTTAGCATTGCTTTGTTGTAGTAGGAAATGACTCTTCATCTCTAAATATACTTTTTGCTTTAACATATTTTGTCTGCTATTAATACAACAATTCCTTTTCTTTAGGTTACTGTTTATATGATATGTATTTAAAAAATTTTTGACTTCCAAACTTTTACCCTCAGGCCTTTGTACATGGTATTTCCTATGCTTAGGAACACTTTCTTCCCCTCTTCATACAGTCAACTCTTATTTATTCCTCAAATTTAAGCTTAAATGTTTAACCAACTGAGCCACCCAGGTGCCCTAAGCTTAAATGTTAGCATCTTTCAGAAAGCTTTCTGTAATCCTATAAGTCTAGGTTGATTCTCTTTACTATGTGCTCCCATTTCACTTTGCATTTTATTAATAATATTGGTATTTTAATTGTCTTTCTTCTCTGCTGCACTGTAAAATCCATGAAGGCAGAGACTATAGCAGTCTGGATCTAATTTGAAGATAGACCATATAATGATTTAAACAAGGGAGATTTAATATAAAGAATTGTTAAACTATGATAACAAAGTCACTGTAGGATATAAGAAAACTCTGTAAGGTACTCTAGAACTGAGGGGAGGCCCAAGAGGTCCTACTTGGAAGCAGGCTCTTTTCAGGACTCATCTCCAAGTCTGGGGTATACATCTCCTTGGAGAAAGTGAAGTTGAACCTACTAAATGGCAGAGGCTACAGGTTTGCCAGGCAAGGGTTGGTCCACTGTCCCCCTGGGAAGTGGTGCTATATGGGGCATTTAATGTTGATCAGGTTAGGTACTCACAGTGTGGTTGACCAGGTTAGCCTTGGTAAGAGGAAGTTCATGATGTTGAGCCCGTGCATATCCTTGCTACCATGACTGCTTTGTTCATAGGTCTACTAAAGAAGCACTGGGGTGGCTGGGAAAAGAGGCTAGTTGACATCTGCAGAGTGTAGCATTTTATCTACCTGATTATTAAGAGTGCCCTCTATAGTAGTTGCCCTTTAGTGGGCATTCACATGAGACATAAATATTTTCGAAGTTTATGCCCATTCAAAGAGGTTCATCTGCATATTTTCCCCACAGCTTTCCTTTTTAATTGTATTCCAGTTCTATTTCTTCCAAGTCCCTGACTATCCAGACTGGACTATCATTACCAACTGCTTATGAATGAGTCTAAATCTGTACTTCTGGTACAGTACTACCTCATTCCAGACATGGTAGATAACCAAAGGTACTGCTCAAAGTTCTGCTCAACAAAAGATCAAAGTGAACAAAACAGCTAAAAAAATTAGAATAAAATAGTAATGCATATCAAATATCTCACAGTGAAAGAGGAGTTTCATAGCAGAAAAGCAATGGAAGAAATTAGGAAGGAAAAAGATTGTCTATACAAAAGCGGAAATCTTTGAGAGATCAAGATTGGTAGCAACTATAAATCATTTTCATTGATTTATAAAATTTTCATAAACAGATGGAAAACATTAAGATTTAGTAAAAACTGTATAAAAAGACATGAACATATCAAAAGAAAATATAGAAAACAAATGGATATGTTAAATTCTGTTCAGTTTTGATAGTAATTTTCAAAAATACAAATTCAAATGTCAATACATTAAATTAGGACCACAGAAATCAGAGAGGGAGACAAACCATGAGAGACTCTGGACTCCAGGAACTAAACTGAAGGTTACAGAAGGGAGGGGGTGGGATGATGGGGTAACTGGGTATTAAGGAGAACACATGTGGTGATGAGCACTGGGTGTTATACGCAACTAATGAATCATTGAACATAATAATAAAAAAATAATAAAAAATAAATTAGAAATAATTATACATTTCAGAAGTTAGTAATGGTAAAGACACAGTAAAACTGGTTTTTCTCATATACTGCTGATGGAATAAAAAATTGGAAAAAAAAGAATTGATATAGGGGCACCTGGCTGGCTTAGTCAGTAGATCATGTGTTTCTTAATCTCAGGCTTGTTGGTTTGAGCTCCACGTTGGGTGCAGAGATTACTTAAATAAACTTTAAAAAAAATTGGTACAATTCTGAAAGAAATTTGGCAATATATATGAGATTCTTTTTTTTTTTTTTTTTAGATTTTTTATTTATTTATTTGAGAGAGAGAGAATGAGAGATAGCACGAGAGGGAAGAGGGTCAGAGGGAGAAGCAGACTCCCCGCCGAGCAGGGAGCCCGATGTGGGACTCGATCCCGGGACTCCAGGATCATAACCTGAGCCGAAGGCAGTCGCTTAACCAACTGAGCCACCCAGGCACCCAATATATATGAGATTCTTAACAAATGGTGGTTTTCCCTTGTTCCAGTAATTGACTTCTAAGGATCTACTTTAAGGAAATAATAGACCCACAAAAAAGCTTTAGGCACTAGAATGCTCATTATATTATTACTTACAAAAGAGATAACAGTATAAATGTTCTTTTAGAAGTTTAAGGGAGATATCTTCTGAGTGTACTAAATTTCCACTGGAAATTGGTATTTATTTTCCAATTAAAAATAGGAAGGTCATATTTTATTGCAGAATTTAAACTGCCTTCATAGATCTAATATAAACTCAATCATAATGTATGAATAAGATGGCTTTCATGGCAAAGAGGGTTTGGAGATCTAGACATAATACATTTTTAAATGAACTCTTAAATTGACTGCTAACTAAGATTACATAATTGTTTAATTTTGTAGGCATTATAATAGAAGAGTAGAAAAAATGAATCTAGGTCAGGGAGGGAAAAGAGAGAGGAAATGATTTTTTTAAAGATTTTATTTATTTATTTGACAGAGAGAGACACAGTGAGAGAGGGAACACAAGCACGGAGAGTGGGAGAGGGAGAAGCAGGCTTCCCTCTGAGCAGGGAGCCTGATGTGGGGCTCGATCCCAGGACCTTGAGATCATGACCTAAGCAAAGGGCAGACGCTTAAAGACTGAGCCACCCAAGCGCCCCAAGGAAATGGGTTCTCTTGAAAGATTGACAAGGGAATCAAAAATAAGTTTGCTTTTTGACAATAAAATTTTAGATATTTTTAGCCTGCCATCTTTTCATCCATGAATAATGCCTCATATTTAAATAATTTCATATACTTTACAAAAAAAAGCCTTTTATATTATTGCATTTAATTCTTTTTTTTAAAGATTTTATTTATTTGAGAGAGAGAGAGATCACAAGTGGGGGGGCAGATGGGGAGGGATAAGCAGACTCCCTGCTGAGCAGGGAGCCCAACATGGCAATCCCAGTACCCTGGGATCATGACCCGAGCCAAAGGCCGTCACTCAACCGACTGAGCCACCCAGGCACCCCTATTGCATTTAATTTTTATACTTTGTGAAAAAGGTTTGGTATTTCTACTTTCAAGATGAATGAATAAATGGTAGCTTTATAAAGGTTAAACAACTTACCTGAATATTCATTGTTTGTAAGGTACAGATCTCAAAATCAGTAATAATATGTAAAGGTTAGGAGCACCAGATCTGGAGTCAGGCTGCCTGTGTACAAATTCTGACTTTATTAGTTCCATCCATGCTTCAGTCTCCTTGAAGGTAAATGGAGTAAATAATGATATCTATTTGATGGAATTGTGACAATTAAATGAGTTAATTCAAATAAAGAATTTTTGGCACATTAATAAAGTATCCAACATTACACATATAGTTACATATAATTGGAGTTTATAGTTATATAATATATTTTTTTAAGATTTTATTTATTCATGAGAGACAGAGGCAGAGGGAGAAACAGGTTCCCTGTGGAGCAGGGAGCCAGATGCAGGACTAGATCCCAGGACCCCAGGATCAGGACCTGAGCTGAAGGCAGACGCTTAACCCACTGAGCCACCCAGGCGTCCCTATAATATTTTATGCTTTATAAAATGCATTCATATATATAATCCCATTTGATCCTTTCATACCAGCTCTTGAGTTAGGCAGGGCAGTTATTAATTTTGTGATTTTTGATTATTTATTATGAAGTAATTTGCTCAAATTCATATAGCTTTTAGATGATAGAGTAGGATAAATAATCTAGGTTTTCTCATCCCAAACTCAGTGTTCCTTCATAACTCCATTCCAATGAAATGCAAAATAGGGCAATGTATAAATTAGTTCTAATTTTGAAGTTAAGTTTTGGCAAAATACTTTGATAATTAACATTTTTATTTGGTCTGGATATGAAAAGCTGTTTTTTGATGAGGAAAAAAAGGTTATTTCCTTGGATATTAAGAGCCATGTCCTAAACTCGGTGCTTTGAGATCTTACTAGAAAGAATGAGAACAAGCGTGGAGGACACGGGGAAGGGAGGGAAAACTGGGAAGAAATCAGAGAGGGAGACAAACCATGAGAGACTCTGGACTCTGGGAAACAAACTGAGGGGTGCGGAGGGGAGGGGGTTCAGGGGTTGGGGTAACAGAGTGATGGGTATTAAGGAGAATGTGTGTGGTGATGAGCACTGGATATTATATGCAACTAATGAATTGTTGAACATTACATCAAAAACTAATGATGTACTACTTTATGTTGGCTAACTGAACATAATAAAAAAAAGGAAAGAATGAGAACATACTATTATTAATGTTTATACATTTTCTTTTTAAAAAAATTTAACAGCTACATCGTCATCTGCAGTTTCAACACACTCCCCATCAGTTATTGTAGCTGTTGTAGAAGGTAGAGGACTTGCCAGAGGTGAAATAGGAATGGCAAGTATTGATTTAAAAAGCCCACAAATTATATTATCTCAGTTTGCAGACAATACAACATATGCGAAGGTAAGTATTTATACTGTTAGAAAATGGTTGACCTAGTGAGCACTATGTAGATTTTCAAGTCACTGCTTTCCTAATTAGTTTACTTTTTCATGGAATAAAGTTTATTCACAATTGTTCTAATGTAGGCTACTCTGAATTAAAATTGTTTTACATCTGATTTTAATTTTTTAATGTATTTTGTCCTAAAAATAATATGCTTTGCTGTTATATGAACATTTCAAATTACTGTTAATTTCTAAAATTAACCTCTTCAAATTAATAGTTCCTGGACTCATTCCAAAGATTATATATTAATAATGCTATTGCCAAGGGTTGTTTCCACTGAACAGTATTTGAATTTTATTTTCCATAGTTCAGGGAAACTGGTCTTTTAGGTCAGTCATAATTTAGCCTCTTCTTGCCTTTACTTCCTATCACTTATCATTAATTTGGGCCACTGGCCTATCGTCATGGAAATTTCTGTCATTTACCAGGTAGAAGTAATCTGCTTCTAATCTCTATATTCTAAAAAGTTAGTTGACCCAATTTCTGTTATTAAATATATATATGCTATGTTATTTTTAGCATTTTATTATTTTTTTTCCTTTTCCTAATTCCTCTTTATGGTTTCTTGGTACATAGATTTCCTTTTCCTACCTAATAATTAATTATTTTAACATAGCTAACAACCTACGTGATACTAGTAATGCGTGTAACTTTATCTCTGGGTGTTTCACATTTTTATGCAATTTAAAAAAAACATAGGAAAAAGCTTTTTTAAAAACAGAAATGTTCGGCAAATTGATTAAGAATTTCTGTGTGTGGGGGCACTGGGTGGCTCAGTTGTTTAAGCATCTGCTTTTGGCTCAGGTCATGATCCCAGGACCCTGGGATCGAGCCCCACATCAAACCCCCACTCAGCGGGGAGTCTGCTTCTCCTTCTTCTGCCCCTCTCCCTCACTCGTGTTCGCTCTCTCTCTCTCTCTCTCAAATAAATAAATAAAATCTTAAAAAAAAAAAAAGAATTTCTGTGTCTGGGATAGTTCTAAGAAATGCATCTGTATTGTGAAAAGAATAAGTTGTAAAACATACGTTTCTCATCTGTGTTTCTATACTGTTCAACTTCTAAGCTGTACCAGTGTGGTCATAATGATTGAATCACCATAGTTACACTTTTGAATGTGTTTATGTTTTTTATGGAGAGGGATAAAGTACCAAATAGAAGAATTAATTTTAAAACATCTTATATTAGGAATATATATCTGATAAGTTCAAATTAATTTTTGGGCTTAGAGCTGTTACAAATTATTGTGAAGTAAAATATAGCCTATGTTTATATTTTATATATATGATATATATATATTTATATACATATAGCATATGTGTAATATATCACTATTAGAAATATATCTTAACTGACATATATAATTAGAACAGTTGTAATTTTGTGTATCTGTGAATTAATTTTAAGTACTTATCTCTCAGAAAAATATGCCACTTGTTTGGTTTTAGAGAATCCTAAGCTTACATTTAAGAAATTATTTATTCAAATGATTTTAGGTGATCACTAAACTCAGCATTTTATCACCTTTGGAAATAATAATGTCAAATACTGCTTGTGTTGTGGGGAATTCAACTAAGTTGTTTACTCTGATCACAGAAAATTTCAAGGTGAGTGATTTTTATTCTCAATAGTAACATTCAAATCTTATTTAAAATCCATTCTATAATAGCATTCTGGAGAACGATAATTTGAACAACTTTATATTTACCCTAAAGTACTCACCAAATACAAGTCCTAAACTAACGGACAATTAACACATAAAATGAAAATGACAGGGCATCCACTTATTTGATTTGGCACCCTTGATCTACCTTAAACACCATCTTTTTTTTTAATTGTAGGTAGGTTACTTCTGTGAGGTTTAAGATAATTATGATGGCTACAGATTGATGTGATCTTAGCTTATCCAATTCAGAGAAAAAATACATTCTTTCTTCCAGTATCCATATATAAATTCCAGGGAAGGACCCTAATGGGTCCTGCTTTGTTCATATTCCCACATGTTAAACTAATTACTGTTTCTCAGGGTAGAAGCACTATGATTGATTAATCCCTGGTCATTTGCTTTCTGTGGGGATACAGAGCTCTGTAATTGACAGTTACCAAACCGACATGGAATGTAAAATAGATATGAGTCCTTCAAAGGCAAAAACAGCATATATTCACTACACTTGAGATGTAGGGCAGTATGGCATAGTTCGGCTCAGGTCATGATCCTGAAGTCCTGGGATTGAGTCCCGCATTGGGCTCCCCGCTCAGCGGGGAGTCTGCTTCTCCCTCTGACCCTCTTCCTTCTCGTGCTCTCTATCTCTCATTCTCTCTCTCTCAAATAAATAAATAAAAATAAAGTCTTTTAAAAAAAGGATATAGGAGTCAGACTGTGCTTGTTTCAGATCTTGACTCTACATGATCTTGTGCAAGTTACTTAAGTTTTTTTCATCAGTAAAATAGGGACAATAATCTACCTCCTAGAGAATTGGTATTTTATATAACATAATTAGAGAAATGACCTCATTGATTAAGGTTACTTTTGGGCAAAGCCCTAGAGGAAGTGAGAGACAGAACCATAGAAGTATTTGGGGTAAAAGTATTGTAAGCAGAGGGGAAAAACCAGTATTATTGTTATTGTCATTATTACCACACTTACCATAAAAAAAACGTTCATTAGAAGAGAAGCACTATGAAGTGGAAGGACTTTGTAGCCAGAGAAATCTAAATTCAAGTCTCAGTTCTGGCACGTATCAAATGTATGATGTTAGAAAAACTACTTGACTTTTTAGAATTTTACTTGTAAGAAAATTGTAGTTAAAACAAGACTTAGATCGTAGAGTTATTGTGAAGATTAACTGATATAACTTAAAACAGTCTTGGTGCATAACAAATTCCCTATCTCATGAATTTTTTTTCCTGTCTTACAGCTCTTTCATAGTCCATTGTTACTATATTATCTTTCTTACATATTGTTTTTATTCAGAGGAGGTAAACCTTTTACTCTACAACTTCATGCTTTTTTTCCTACTCCTTTAAAAATTTCATTATCTCCTTTTCTTCTAAATAAATTCACCTTATGTATATAACATCTCATAGATTTGGTAGCTAGAACTGATATTTTCTTCCTCTGCAGCTAATACATTATAAGGATCTACTCTATCTCAATTATGGTAGAATATGTAACACCAAATGTAAAACCTGGGTGGTGATGTTGCTGTAGAATAAAATTAATAGAAGGCAGAGGCTCTCATGTTTATTTTTTATTATTGTACCTACCACATTCAGTTAAATGTCATGTGAATATGGTCTAATAAGAGCTATAGACTGCTATAATTCACTTAGCAAAATAGATAATCATTCTTTTTTTGTAAATCATTAAGAAAATATCCTATTTAACTCTGGAAAATAATAAATAATAAAAAATAAACTTTATATGATATTGAAGCTACGTAAGTTTTGGGGCAACTGCATGAAACTTAAAATTTATTTTGAAATTAAAACTTCTTTTCAGAATGTTAATTTTACTACTATCCAAAGGAAATACTTCAATGAAACAAAAGGACTAGAGTACATTGAACAGTTATGCATAACAGAATTCAGCACTGTCCTAATGGAGGTTCAGTCCAAGTAAGTTATGACTTAAGGAAAGTAATAAGTCTGTAGTGTAAGTTCAATGAGGGCAAGGTCTTTTGTTTGTTTTGTTTTCTGCTGTATCCCTAGAAAAGTGCCTGACTTACAATACATACTCCATAATTATTGAAATAGTAAAATAGTTAACTAAAATTTATATACAAGGCATATTTTGCTAACTTAATTTATATAGAATTTTTCCAAATTGGTCATAATCTGTTGCCATTATGGTTGCTGCTCACTTTACTTTGGAGTGAATTGCTCAAGTAGCTACAGTAACCTAGAAATGTGAGACACTGAGCTGTACTCCTGTTATCTCATACATGTACTCCTAAGAGATTCAGCTAGGACAGGGAATGATATTTTTAAAAAAAGGATTTTTTAAAAAAAGATTTTACTTATTTGATAGAGACAGAGAGAGAACACAAGCAGGGGCAGCTGCAGGCAGAGGGAGAGGGAGAAGCAGACTCCTCCCTGAGCAGGGAGTCCAACGTGGGGCTCTATCCCAGGACCCTGAGATCATGACCTGAGCTGAAAGCAGATGCTTAACAGACTGAGCCACCCAGGCACCCTAGAAAGGGTATTTTTTAGAACATACCTAAATAGATACTTTCTTTGAGCTAGTTTGGACTAGTTGTTTATTCAGTTAATCACAGTAACTAAGCTCACCAAGATCATAACATACTTTTCTATACATAGGAACCTCCTAACTCTGTCAGACCTTTTCAACATTATTTGAGTTCTTGGAATGTTACATTGACGCAAATTACTACTGAGTATTGTCTTCCAGCCTGTGATTTATTGGAGTTCTTAAGTGTCAGGCTTCAGAAAATTGTGTTTCTATCAACTTTTATGTTTTAGAGGTTATTTTGTTAGTTTCCAAAAGTCAAGAGCACTGAAAAAAAAATAAAGAGCACTGGGTGTGCTTTTTCCCTTTGAATTTAAGCAGTGCTATGCAAATATTTATAATTTTCCTAATAATGAGGTGAAATAAATGTTCTATAGCAATACTTTGTTTTATTCTAAAGATTTATAGTGAAGTGTCATTGGTCACCTTTCAGGTATTACTGCCTTGCAGCTGTTGCAGCTTTATTAAAATATGTAGAATTTATTCAAAATTCAGTTTATGCACCAAAATCGCTGAAGATTTGTTTCCAGGGTAGTGAACAGACAGCCATGATAGATTCATCATCAGCCCAAAACCTTGAATTACTAATTAATAATCAAGACTGTAGGTAAGATCATCTAAATTTTTTTCTTACAAAATATATCAGTGTATTTTATTATGTCCTATTTTTCTATGAATAGTTATTTTACATTTCTGTAAATTGTTTGATATAGAAATATTGAATAAACACACCTTTAATCATTGTACCATTGTTGCTGAACTGCTCAGATGTTTCACGAAAGTCAAATTTTAAAAAGATATTTGTATGAAACAACAAAAAACAACCCATTTCAAAACTAGGCAAAGGACTTGAAGGGACATTTCTCCAAAGAAGATATCCAAATGGCCAATAAGCACAGTCATTATGGAAATGCAAATCAGAACCACAGTCAATACTTCACACTCATTAAGATGGTTATTAGCAAGTAAGTAGAAAATAAGTGTTGGCAAAGATGTGGAGAAATTGGAACCCTGGTACATTTATCATGAGAATATAAAATGATACAGTCATTTTTGGAAACAGTATGTTGATGCCTCAAAAAAAGTTAAACATAGAATTACCATATGATTCAGCATTCTACTTCTAAGTGTGCATACCGAGAAGACGTGAAAGCAGAGACTCAAAGAGATACTTGCACACAAGTGTTCACAGCAGCATTATTCACAGTAGCCAAAAGGTGGAAATAAACCAAATGTCCATCAGTGACTGACTGACTAGATAAACAAAAGAAGGTAAATACATAATGTACAATGGAATATCCTTCAGCCTTAAAAATGAGTGATATTCTGATATATGCCACAAGATGTGTGAACCTTGAAGACATTGTACTAAGTGAAATAAGCCAAACACAAAAGGAAAAATATTTTATAATTCCACTTAGATACCTAGACTAAGCAAATTCATAGAGACAGAAAGTAGACAAAAATTATCAGGGACTTGGAACAGTAGGGAGTGGGTAGTTACTGTTTGGTGGATTCAGAGTTTCTGCTTGGGATGATGAAAAAGTTCTGGAAATGGGTAATGGCAGTTGTACAATATTGTGGGTGTATCTAACAACACTGAATTGTGTACTTAAAATGATTAAAATGGTAAAATTTATGTTATGTGTGTTTTACCACAATAAAAAGAAATTGTGTCCAGATTACCACAAAATTTGAATGACCAGCTTTAAAAACATCAAGTACAGGAAATTTAAAGGGCTATATAATTATTTGAGAAGGTAAAAATAGTTGAATCAACTTGGTCTATGGTGTATGACTAGATTGCTGGTTTTACTGGCTTATTATTAACTTCAGAGTACCAGGAATATGAATGATGAGCATGAGAGAGAGAGATATGGAGAGGCACAGACAGACACATGCACAGTGTTTTTAGATTTCATAGTAGGGTACTTCAACTAGAATTAACACATTAATAGAAAATATAATCAACATGGTGATGGTGAGGCAAGAATGCATTAATATAGGGTCGGTTTTGTACAAAGAATTAATGAGGAATTACAGTCTAGAGGTGGAAACACAGATAGTATTATTAACATGTACTAAGTATGGTGATAAAATTTGCATAAAAATGATGGGATCATAGCAGAGAGAGAGTTAATTGGGCTTGGATTAAGGGTAAAAGGGAAGTACTTAGGAAAGGCTTTCTAGAGGAGATAATACCTGAGGTAAGTTTTGAAATATAAACATAAATAGAAGTAATCCAGATGAAGTAGAAAAGGTGGTAAGATAGTAAGTCTCGAAAGCATGATTTTCATTATAACAATATGGTATGTGCAAGGAAACTAAAGCTATTTAATATTACTGATTGGTAAAGTGCAAGTTCGGAGTAAGTAAGCTTGGAGTAGTTAAATAATCAGCTTTTGGTAGTTAAATATAACATTAGACATCAATGAAAGGGATAAACTTAAAATGGTTATGATATTTAGTATTAAGAGTATTGAAGGGAATAAAGAGTACTTTAGACAATTGAAACCTTAAGGTGCTCAGTGTAAATTTAGAGCCATAGTTGTTTAAATATCTCTATTACTTTGTATATTCTTATCCTGGCTTCACTTTCCATTATGTGAAATTGCCAGACATTATTTGTTGTTGCAAACTTAGAAACATAGGCTGTCTAATTTTGTTAATTACTTATACTCTAATCATCAAGAGCAGTTTAAATCTATCTAGGTACTGTTGATACTACTTTTAGTAAGAGTAGTACTATATGTAACACTTTTAGTTATCCATCAGTATGGTAGCCTCAGTTCCTTTGCAGTTCCATTGGTTAATGATGGTCTAAAATTACAACCTTAAAGAATTTATGGTTAATTGTAGCTATTATTCCTTTTCAATTTAGTGAATAAGGAATTTTTTTCTTCTTGCTACTTAAAAAGGATTAAAATAATATTATTTGGAAAAATTACTCTGTCATTTACTTTCTGTTATAATAACATAGAGTAACATAGAGAGTCAATAACCAAGACTTGTAATTACTACAATGTGTTTATACTTTGTCACATTTAATAATTCATCATTATTTATCATTATCATTGTCAAACATTGCTTGACTTCCTGCTATATATTACATGATAGGATATTTGACCTCTAGGAGTTCATATTATAGTTGAAAAGAAGAAATTGAGAAGCCTTTTCATAGACTTGAAGCAAAGAATATCAGGTTAAAAGATGGATATTCTACCTGCTGAACTATTGGAATAGCTCTAACGCTTCTGTAGACTTGGTCACCTGTTCAGAGCAGTTTCACTCTTTGATTTCTATAGCAAATGGCAGGTTTGGGTATGCTGCTCACTCCCTTGGTTCTTGTAGAAGCCCATTTCTCAAAAAGTAAATGCCTCTGATGACTCTACTCCCACCCCTGACTAGGACTTGATTTGAGTAGTTCTCTAAAAATTTGTTTAAATTGATATACCAGGGCACCTGGCTGGCTCAGTTAGTAGAGCATATTTGGTCTCAAGGTTGTGACTTCAAGCCTACATTGGGGGTAAAGTTTACTTAAAAAAAAGTTGATATACCAAAAATCTGCTAGCCTGATGACTAAATTAAGTCATTCTTGTTTTCTATCCTCTCTCAACCCAGATTCAGTCCACTAGTAAATCCCCTTGACTCAACCTTTAGACTACATACCAATTCTGGATCACATCTTACCATTTCCAAGGCTACAATCCTAACCATTACCTCCATCATTTTAGCCTGTACTACTATAATTACCCCTAACTTGTTCCTCTGCCTTCTTTTTACTCTCCTACACTTAGTCTATTCTTGATCTAGTGGGCAGACTGTGATCCTTTTAAACTAGAAATCAGATGTTGGAACACTGCTGCTGAAAATCTTCCAGTGACTCCCATTACATTTAGAATAGAGTCCAGACTCTTTACCATGGCCTACAAGGACTTCTATGTCCTGGTCTCTGTCAGCTTCTTCATCTCCCTCCATTTTCTTCCACTTGCAAAGTTCCATCACACTTGATCTTCTTTCTGGTTCTAGATCCAAAAAGACTTCCTGGGCTTAAATTACTGTTCTGCTTGGCCCTTTTTAACTGATAACTCTTTTTTTGTTATTTAATTATTAGGAAATCTTAGACAGTTTCTTTGCACTTCAGTTCCTTCCCTTGTAAAATGTGGTTAAATCTAGCATCTACTTCACACTGTGGTTATTAGAATTAAATAAGTTAATATATGTAAAGTGCTTAGAATATTGCCTGGCACATACTTAGCGTTCAGTATATGTTACCTATGCTCACCATCATTGTCATCATCATCTGCATCCCATCATCATCTTTACATGGATACCTTTTGAATTCAACTACCAAATGCATATATAGGTCTCTCTCAACCAGCTTAACTAAAGCAACCCTCCTGGTCATTCTCTACGCAGTCCTGTTCTGTTTAACACTTTCTGTACCTGAAATTATTTTCTTTCTCTTTTATTTGTAATTCTCTAACTTCTTAAATTAGAACAAAGTAATTATATTAAATATTCACTGTTTTAAATGTGAAAGCTCTTTTCCCCTGTAAAAGATATATTACTGATATCTTGCTATTATTGATGGAATGCCATCGACTAGAACATTTTATATTAGTCTGAATATTCTAGCTGACCTATGAAAAAAGTCATTAACTAAATGCAAGAAGATACTGTTAATTAAAGCCTTGTTCATTGATAGCATACTTGGGAGCTTATTCGAAATATATATTCTCAGGCCTCATCTCAGATTTACTCATCTCAGACTTAGAATTCCCTGTGTGATTTGTATGCACATTAAAGTTTCAGAATCACTACTGTAGATTATAGGATTATTTAGGAAGTTAAATGGTAACTTTTTTTGATTTTCCCTTGTATACTTAATGAAATTTTCCCAATTTGTATTTTCAAAGGAATAATCACACACTCTTTGGTGTTCTAAATTATACTAAGACTCCTGGAGGAAGTAGAAGACTTCGTTCTAATATATTAGAACCTCTAGTTGATATTGAAACCATTAACATGAGATTAGATTGTGTTCAAGAGCTACTTCAAGATGAGGAACTCTTTTTTGGACTTCAGTCAGGTAAATGAATATCATCTAATTTTATGAATACAAATTATTAAAAAATACACTGTCTTTTTATAAGAATACTAGTCATATTGGATTAAGGCTCATCCTAATAACATTATCTTAACTTACATCTGCAAAGATCTAATTTCCAAATAAGACCACATTCAGATACCAGGGTTTAGGACTCAAAATATGTTTTGGGGATACAATTCAACCCCCATAACATAAGGTAAGAGAATTGCCTTTGGCATCTGGCTATCTGTTCGCTCGCATGGCAATACAGTTCTCTTCTCAAATCTATAGGTGGAAGGGAGTGCCTGGGTGGTTCAGTCGTTAAGTGTCTGCCTTCGGCTCCCCTGGGATCAAGCCCCACGTCGGGTTCCCTGCTCAGTGGGGAGCCTGCTTCTCCCTCTCCCACCCCCTCTTGCTTGTGTTCCCTCTCTCACTGTGTCTCTTTCTGTCAAATAAATAAATAAAATCTTAAATAAATAAATAAATAAATAAATAAATAAATAAATAAAAGAATACTCTTTAAAAAAAAAAAATCTGTAGGTGGAAGGACAGTAGATACGTACTGTTCCTAGACCAGTTCCTGGTTCCTAGCAGTTCGATCTATCTTTCATACCCTTGCTCTCCCAACCATTCCACCTGGTGTTCTGGTACATGAAAATCTAGGAGGCCTTGAGCAAGCTACAAAGAAATCATTTTTTTAAGTTTATTTTATTTTATTTTATTTTATTAAAGATTTTATTTATTTGAGAAAGAGAGAGAGAGAGAGCACATGAGGGGGGAGGGTCAGAGGAAGAAGCAGACTTCCTGCTGAGCAAGAGCCCAATATGGGACTCGATCCTGGGACTCCAGGATCATGACCTGAGTCGAAGGCAGTTGCTTAACCAACTGAGCCACCAGGCGCCCTAAAAATTATTTTTTAGTAATCTCTACACCCAACATGGGGTTCAAACTCACAGCCCTGAGCTCAAGAGTTGCATGCTCCCTGACTAAGCCAGCCAGGTGCCCCACAAAGAGGACATTTTTAATTGTAATCCTTTTCTTGTTCACAGCAACATCTTTTTGGCCGACCTATACCTGGCATTCCATGTAATACATAAGTGCCTAGAATATGAAGTTATTTAATTATGTAATGTTAGTCAAATTCCAACAATTGTCATCTTTTTAAACTTTCTGCTACTAAATATGCAGTTACCCTTCTCCTGCCTATAGCTAATTGCTCCACCTATGTTCTGGATACTGTCTTTGTACTCATTTGTCTCCTGTATCTTTAATACCTTTCTCTCTTCCTCCTGTCTTTCCCATCTTTGTAAAAAAAAAAAATCTCGCTGGACTTTACCTTCTCCAGCTACCACCTTATTTCTCTCTTCTCCCAATTCATATGTAAACTGGTTGAAAGATTTTCCGTAGTCACTCTCTTCTCTTTACAACATTTCAGTCTGCTTCAGTCTTGTTTCTGTGCTTACTGTGTGAGATTCCTCTAGTCAAGGTTACTGTAGCAAATGTTACTGGTTCTTTGTCAAGATCCTCTTGGGTCTGTTTTACCTTTCTGTGTACCCCTTTTCTTGCTCTGTGTGGCTTTTGCTTCTACTGGCCCACCCTTGGAATCTCATTTGAATCCTGGCCCCAGACTGTTAGAGCATTTTGCTCTCAAGCAGCGTGCCAGAAGTGCCTTGCAGCCCTTAAATCACTGAATGAAGTAGGAGTATGAAAACCCTGCTCTTTTTGAAAAATTTTTTTTATTTTAAGTTTTATTAAAACTCTATTTAGTTAACATATATTATATTATTAGTTTTGTGGGTAGAATTTAGTGATTCATCAATTGGATATAGTACCCCACTGGGGTATTACATTACATCAAGTGCCCTCCTTAATGCCCATCACCCACTCAAAATGGATGAAAGATCTAAATGTGAGACAGGAATCCATCAAAATCCTAGAGGAGAACACAGGCAGCAACCTCTTTGACCTCAACCACAGTAACTTCTTACTAGACCTGTCTCTGAAGGCAAGGGAAATGAAAACAAAAACTATCGGGACTTCATCAGGATAAAAACTTTTGCACAGTAAAGGAAACAGTCAACAAAACTAAAAGGCAACCTACGAATGGGAGAAGATATTTGCAAATGACATATCAGATAAAGGGCTAGTATCCAAAATCTTTAAAGAACTTATCAAACTCAACACCCAAAGACCAAAAAATCCAGTCAAGAAATGGGCAGAAGACATGAACAGACATTTCCCCAAAGAAGACATCCAAATGGCCAATAGACACATGAAAAAATGCTCCACATCTCTTGGCATCAGGAAATACAAATCAAAACCACAATGAGATAAAACCCTGCCCTTTTCATATTGGTTTGGCGAAAACCCTGAATATAACTTAAAGTCTAGGATTCTTCTGTAGGATCAGTTGAATTTACCTTCTATAGGACTTTGCCTGAAATTATACTTGGCTTGTCTTTTTCTCCCTTTCCCATCCTTCTCTCTTTTCCTATTTTTTCTTGGAAACATATTTTTAAAAAATTTATTTAAATTTTAGTTCACGTACAGTGCAATATTGGTTTCAGGAGTAGAATTCAGTGATTCATCACTTACGTACAAAACCCAGTGCTCATCACAAGTGCCCTCTTTAATACCCATCACCATCTAGCCCATCCCTCTACCTACCTCCCTCCATCATCTGTCAGTTTTTCTCTATCATTAAGAATCTCTTGGGTGGGGTGCCTGAGTGGCTCAGTCATTTAAGCATCTGCCTTCGGCTCAGGTCATGATCCCAGGGTCCTGGGATTGAGTCCCGCATCCAGCTCCCTGCTCAGTGGGGAGCCTGCTTCTCCCTCTCTAAAAAAAAAAAAAAAAAAAAAAAAAAAAAAAAATCTCTTGGGTGCCTGGGTGGCTCAGTTGGTTAAGTGTCTGCCTCAGCTCAGGTAATGATCTCAGGGTCCTGGGATGGAGCCCTGCATCAGGCTCCCTTCTCATCACTGGGGAATCTGCTTCTCCCTCTCCCTCTGCTGCTCCCCGCCCCTCCCCGCTTGTGCTCTCTCTCTTTCAAATAAATAAAATCTTTAAAAGAATCTTTTATGGTTGGTTTCCCTCTCTCTTTCTTCCCCCCTCCCATATGTTCATCTATTTTGTTTCTTAAATTTGGGAACACATTTTTTTTTTCTTAAGTAGGCTCCACATCCCATGGAGCCCAGTGTGGGGCTTGAACTTATGACCCTGAGATCAAGACCTTAGTTGAGATCAGGAGTTGGACGCTTAAGCATCTGAGCCACCCAGATACCCCTGGAAGCACATTCTTAATAAATCACTTGCACATCAGTCCTCATGTCAGGATCTGCTTCTGAAGAACCCAGCCTAAGACAGTCACCTACAGGATCATTGTTGTTAAATTTAATGGACACATATTAGTTCTCTTATTTGAACTCCAACTTATATGATACTGCTAGATATCTCTTCTTATTGAATTACTGTCTTTCTTTGTTTTTGCAATTACAAAATCTCCTGATTTTCTTCCTGCTTCTTTGGAGTTTTCCTTCCTTTTTAGCTCTGAAACTCATTTCTTTAAAAAATTTACAGGACAGGAAACAACAAATGTTGGTGAGGATGTGGAGAAAGGGGAACCCTTTTACACTCTTGATGGGAATGCAAGCTGCTACAGCCACTCTGGAAAACAGTATGGTGGTTCCTCAGGATGTTAAAAATAGAGCTACCCTACGACCTACAATTGCACTACTAGGCATTTACCCCAAAGATACAGATGTAGTGAAAAGAAGGGGCACATTCACCCCAATGTTCTTAGCAGCAATGTCCATAATAGCCAGACTGTGGAAGGAGCCGAGATGCCCTTCAACAGATGAATGGATAAAGAAGATGTGGTCCATGTATACAATGGAGTATTACTCAGCCATCAGAAAGGAGGAATACCCACCATTTGCACTGACATGGATGGGACTGGAGGGGATGATGCTAAGTGAAATAAGTCAAGCAGAGAAAGTCAATTATCACATGGTTTCACTCGTATGTGGAACATAAGGAAGAGCACAGAGGACCACAGGGGAAGGGAGGGAAATCTGAAGGGGGGGAAATCAGAGAGGGGGACAAATCACTAGAGACTCTGGACTCCAGGAAACAAACTGAGGGTTAGAGAAGGGAGGGGGGTTGAGGGGGTGGGGTAACCAGGTGATGGGTATTAAGGAGGGCATGTGATATGAGCACTGGGTGTTATACGCAACTAATGAATCGTTGAACACTACATTAAAAAAAAAACTAATGATGTATTATATGTTGGCTAATTTAACGTAATAAAAAAAAAGTTTACATGAATATCCAGTCAGAACCAACTGGTTATCTCCCTTGAAATGTTATCTATATGGATTTCCAAATAGACCTCAGGACTGTATACAATCTTGGAATGTCCTCAGAAAGATCTGTCACTGACCAGGTAAGAGTAAAAACTTCAGAGTCCTTTCTTTCACATGGAAAAGGAAAAGACTTCTGAGTCTTTTTTTTTTTTTTTCCCTTCTGAGTCTTCTTTAAGCTTTCTATTCCTTTGCTTAGTCCCTAAATGCTAAGCCTCTTCAAAGATACATTCTAGGTTGTCTTTTCACCCTGTATATTCTTATATGACTTACCTTCCTGCTTTTATAATTATCACTCACATATTCATGACTTCCTAATCTACATCTCATACCCAGATATCTCTACAGACCTTTAGCCCCATCTATCTTATTGCCTACTGAACACTTTTTAGATGTTCCTCAACCATTTCAAATTCAGTGTTCCCAAACTGTGCTATCTTCCCTTCTAAGTCAGTCTTCCTGATTGCAGTGAAGAGCTCTACATTCAACCTCTTTACCAAGCCAGATATCTGGAAGTCATTCTTTTTTTTTTTTAATTTTTAAAAAAGATTTTATTTATTTATATGACAGAGCACAAGCAGGGGGAGCGGCAGGCAGAGGGAGAGGGAAAAGCAGACTCCTTATATGACTTACCTTCCTGGTTTTATAATTAGTACAGGATCCACGGATAATATTTCAGTTCTTTTTTTTTACATTTATTTATTATTTATGTGATCTCTGCACTCAGTGTGGGGCTTGAACTCATGACCCCAAGATCAAGAGTTGCATGCTCTGCCGACTGAGCCAGCTGTGTGCCCTGATAATATTTCAGTTCTATATTAAGGAAATGGGTAGGATTTTGACAACAGGAGAATCGTAAAAATGATATTTGAGACAAAGGGAACATGCCTGTGCAAGGTACACTGATGCACATAGGGCGACAACACTATTTTTTTGGTTGTAGTGGCTGGGATAAATATCTGATATGAGTGCCATTGGCTGTGATCTTGAGCAGTCATTATTTTCTAGGGAACTCTTGTTTTTCTGGAAAGTTGGGGAAGATAGAGTTAACATAAGCTCCTGCAGTTTTATTTAATGTTGATATGAAAGAGCTTGCTGTATTTAAGGCATGGCCAGTAGTTGCTTATGATTTGGGGCTAGCTTGTGAAGGGCTTTTATATAACGGTAAGACATTTGGGATTTTATCCTGCAAATAATAGGGAGTTGATGATTTTAAATCGGGAGAGTAATATGATCAAACCCTTATTTTAGAAACATTATTCTGGTTGTTACGATAGACTTAGGGAAGGGAAGAAGAAGAGACCAAAAAGAAAGAGGCCAATCTATATGAGGGCTTAGGAGAGTCTGGTTAGTGGAATCACATGTAAAATGTCACAATAGTATTGTGTCTTATTGAATAGTATAATTTATATTACAATCTACTGTGATTTTTAAACATAGTTTTAATATAGCTAATTACTGTAGAAGCAGCAAATTAGAAAGGGACAGTGTTGCAGAGGTAGGCAAACTGAAAAATACCACAAGATACTTGGCAGTTTGAACAGGAAGAAAGTGACATAAGATTTTTGTCTTTTTGTTGTTTTTTTTTAAAGTGTAGCAGGTTGGATCCATTTTGTGAAAGTATCAGTAAGTCTACACAAAAGCTTTGAGGTCACATATTTCAGTGATGATAATAGTCATGAGTTATTAAAAAACAATTACTATTGTTTACTGTATTTTAAGTGTGAGGAAATGAGTTCATCCTTAAAAGGTCTGTTAAATGGCAAAATTAAAAAAAAAACTGGAGATATTTAAAAGGGATAGATTACAATTATCTATGAATTTATTTTTGTAGAAAACTTTAAGCTGGAAAATGAGTTGAGAAGAACAAAAGAACGGTTTTGAGCTCTAGTGTGTGCAAGGTACTTTACACATATTATCTCACTTACTCCTCACAACAATCCTAGGAGGTAGATGTTACTATCCACATTTAAAAAATGAAAACAAAGTTCAGAGAAGACAGGTAAATTCTTGTACGCTACATGGTTAGTGGTTGAACTGGGTTTTTAAACTAATCTTAAGTATCAGGAAGAAAAGTTATAGATCAAAAAGGTGGGAAGAAAATTATAATAACATCTAAAAGCCAGAGAAGTAAGTTTTTAGAAGGAAAGGATGATCAACAGTGTCAGATTTTGAAGACAGATTATAAATAATAAAATTAAGAAAAGACCATTAAAATTCATTGTTTTATTCCTGACACATGTAAGATAGATAAAGACGATTAAAACAAGTAATGTTTGTAGGTAGAACTGTTCTATTTTATTATTTGAGAATAATACTTTACATAGTTTATATTTTGAACTGTAACACAAAGTTTAAATGCACATGTTTTTTGTTTGTTTCAGTTATATCAAGATTTCTTGATACAGAGCAGCTTCTTTCTGTTTTAGTCCAAATTCCAAAGCAAGACACGGTATGTATGTATATATTATATATTATTATACTTTATATGATATAATTTGTCTTAATGTGATATAACAATTGGAAAATATAAAAATATTTTGGAAAAGTACTTCATTATTAATACCTGGAACATTTTTATGCCTTTTAAAGGAAACATTTTTTCCCAATTTCCTATTCTATGTTATAGTAAAAATGAAGTTTCTTAATTGAGGAGTTGGCATATTTTCATTAATCAAATATTTACTTAAGTTTATAATCTTTTTAAAACTTAGACTATAATTAATTTTTGCTTAATAAATAACTAGATAAAAATTATGTTAGATCCAAAGATTATGGGTGCTTCTTAAAGGTGAACATTATGTAAAGTTTTATTAGCCTTCAAATATGCTTGAACTTTTTTTTTTTTTTAATGGAGCATTTGGTTTTTTTTTTTTTTAAAGATTTTATTTATTTATTGAGAGAGAGAGAGAGAGAATGGTAGAGAGAGAGCATGAGAGGGAAGAAGGTCAGAGGGAGAAGCAGTCTCCCCGCCGAGCATGGAGCCCGATGCGGGACTCGATCCCGGGACTCCAGGATCGTGACCTGAGCCGAAGGCAGTAGCTTAACCAACTGAGCCACCCAGGCGCCCAAATATGCTTGAACTTTAAGATGAAACAGTGTCTTTGGATATTTTTCAAAATTAAATACTTAGTGCTTATAGGCACATCCTGTAAAAAAAAAGTGATAGATGGTTTTTATTCTTCTCTTTAAGGTGAATTGAAAAATATTTACTTTAATGAAATACATATTTTTGCTCATATGCTTAAAAAGGAAAAGAGTTTTGTACATCAGTAGAGTTTGATTTAAAATTTGATTACTTTGCAAATCCATTGAAATCTATGTTTCAGAACTCTTTATTGTAGAGATAACACTCTTTAGGTTCATTTATAATAAAAACATCATCCAATGGATGGAAAAGCTTTGGCTGTTGGATAGGCACAGAACTAGAAATTTTCTTAAATAATTGAAATACCTTATAGTAATTCAATATATACAAATGGGAATTAGCCAAAAATAACTCATGTCTGGAACAAAATTAATTACGTTCGTAACATGAGTTTGAAAGTATTCCCTCCTCTTTAACTTTCTAGAACAGTTTGTGTAGAACTGGTTTTATTTATCCCTTAAATGTTTGGTAGAATTCACAAATGAAGCCATTAGAATGTGGGATTTTCTTTCTAGGAAGGTTTTTGACTGTAAATCCACCTTATTAAACAGATATGGTGCTATTCAGATTTACCTCTTTCTTGTTGAATGAGCTTTGGTAGATGGGTCTTTCAAAGAATTTGTCATTTCACCCAACTTGTTGAATTTATTGACATTACATTGTTCCTAATGACCTCCTTATTATTCTTTTTATATTTGTAAAGTTTGCAGTGATATATTCTTATTCTTGATGTTGGTAATTGAATATTCTCTTTTTTTTCTTAGTCATTCTGGCTAGAGGTTATCAATTTTATTGGTGTTTTCAAGAAACCAATTTTTGATTTAATTGATTTTGTCTTTTCTTGTTCTCCATTTCATGAATTTCTGCTTTTATCAGTCTTTTTTTTTTGAGCAAATATTTGTTTGTTGTCTTCCAAGTTTTTATTTCAATTCCAGTTAATATACAGTGTGATATTAGTTTCAGGTGTGCAATATAATGATTCAACACTTCTGTACAACCCCCAGTGCTCATCACAAGTGCACTCCTTAATCCCCATCACCCATTTAACCCATTACCCACCAACCTCCCCTCCAGTAATCCTCAGGTCTCTATAGTTAAGAGTCTGTTTTCTGGTTTGCTTCTCTCTCTCTCTCTCTCTCTCTCTCTTTCTTTCTTCTGCTTACTCTGTGCTTAGTTTGCTCTTCTTTCTCAGGATTCTGAAGGTAGAATCTGAGATGATCGATTTGAGACCTTTTTTCTTTTCTAATATAGTCATTTAGTGCTATAAATTTCCCTCTGAGTAATGCTTTAGCTATATTATACAATTTTTTAAAACTAATTTATTTGAGAGAGAATGAGCAAATGAAAGAGAGAGAGAGAGAGTACAAACAGGGGGAAGGGCAAAAGTAGACTCCCCACTGAGCAGAGAGCCCAATGTGGGGCTCCATCCCAGGACCCTGGGATCATGACTTGAGCCGAAGGAAGATGCTTAACTGACTGAGCCACTCAAGCACCCCTATATTTCACAATTTTTGATATGTTGTGTTTGTCATTCAAAAAAGTTAAAAATACCTTCTAATTTCATTTTTAATTTCTTCTTTGACCTGGGTTATTTAGAAGTGTGTTATTTAGTTTCCAGTATTAGGGAATTTTCCAGATATCTTTCTATTACAAATCTCTAATTTAATTCCATTATGGTCAAGGACATATGTTGTCTGATATGGATCCTTTGAGCTGTATTGACTCTTGTTTTTATGGTCCAGAATATGATCTATCTTGGAAATGTTCCATGTATACTTGAAAACAATGTATATTTTACTGTTGTTGCATGGAATTTTCCATGAATATCAGTTAGTTTAAGTTGATTGATAATATTCTTCAAGTCTTTTTATTTCTTTTAAGATTTATTTATTTATTTAATTTTTTTTAAAGATGTATTTATTTAGTTTAGAGAGGGGGCCGGAGAGAGAGTGCATGAGTTGGGGGAGAGGGAGAGAAGCAGACTCCCTACTGAGCACAGAGCCCAGTGAGGGGCTCAATCCCACGACCCCAAGATCATGACCTGAGCTGAAATCAAGAGTTGGTCACTTAACCACCTGAGCCAGCCAGGAGCCCCATTTTATTTATTTTAGAGAGAGAGAGAGCAAGAGAGTACGAATGAGGGGAGGGGCAAAGGAGAGGGAGAGAGAATCTCAAGCACATTTCCTGCTGAGCGCAGAGCCGGTTGTGGGGCTCAGTCTGACAACCCTGAGATCGTGACTTGAGCCAAAATCAAGAGTCAGACATTTAACCGACTGAGCCATCCAGGTGCCCCTCTTCAAGTCTTCTATATTTTTATTGTTTTTTCTGTCTATTTATTCTATCAATTATTGAAAGAGGGATGCTGACAATTCCAACTATAATTGTGGATTTGTCTATTTCTCTTAGAAGTTCTCTTTTTAATAGTGGACACTGTGTGTATACTAATTGGCATACATAAGTTCAAAATCATTTGCATACATAAAGTTCAAAATCATTTTCCTCCTCCCTCATTCATTTTTTTTTCTTTTTCCTCAAGTTTTTATTTAAATTCCAGTTAGTTAACATACAGTGTAGTATTAGTTTCAGGTGTTGAATTTAATGATTCATCACTTACATACAATACCTAGTGCTTATCACAAGTGCCTTCCTTAATACCCACCACCCATTTAACTCATCCCCCTGCCTACCTCCCCTCCAGTAACTCTCAGTTTTTTCTCTATAGTTAAACATCTGTTTTATGGTTTGCCTCTCTTTTTTTTCCTCTCTGTGTTCATCTGTTTTGTTTCTTAAATTTCACATAAGAGTGAAGTCATACGGTATTTGTCTTTCTCTATTTCACTTAGCATAATACACTCTAGCTCCAACCGTGTTGTTGTAAATGGCAAGATTTTCTTCTTTTTTTATGGCTGAGTAATATTCTACTGTGTGTGTGTGTATATATATACACATATATATACCAACTCTTCTTTTTTTTTATTATTATGTTATGTTAATCACCATACATTACATCATTACTTTTTGATGTAGTGTTCCATGATTCATTGTTTATGTATAACACCCAGTGCTACATGCAGAACATGCCCTCTTTAATACCCATCACCAAGCTAACCTATCCCTCCACCCCCCTCCCCTCTAGAACCCTCAGTTTGTTTTTCAGAGTCCATAGTCTCTCATGGTTCATCTCCCCCTCCGATTTCCCCCTCTTCATTCTTCCCCTCCTGTTATCTTCTTCTTCTTCTTTTTTTTTTTTAACATATAATGTATTATTTGTTTCAGAGGTACAGGTCTGTGATTCAGCAGTCTTGAACAATTCGCAGCACTCACCATAGCACATATCCTCCCCAATGTCTATCACCCAGCCAGCCACCCCATCCCTCCCACCCCCCCACCACTCCAGCAACACTCAGTTTGTTTCCTGAGATTAAGAATTCCTCATATTAGTGAGGTCATATGATACATGTCTTTCTCTGATTGACTTATTTCACTCAGCATAATATCCTCCAGTTCCATCCACATTGTTGCAAATGGCAAGATTTCATTCCTTTTGATGGCTGCATAACATTCCATTGCATATATATACCACATCTTCTTTATCCATTCATCTGTCAATGGACATCTTGGCTCTTTCCACAGTTCGGCTATTGTGGACATTGCAGCTATAAACATCGGGGTGCACGTACCCCTTCGGATCCCTACATTTGTATCTTTGGGGTAAATACCCAGTAGTGCAATTGCTGGATCGTATGGTAGCTCTATTTTCAACTTTTTGAGGAACCTCTGTACTGTTTTCCAGAGTGGCTGCACCAGCTTGCATTCCCACCAACAGTGTAGGAGGGTTCCCCTTTCTCCACATCCCTGCCAACATCTGTTGTTTCCTGACTTGTTAATTTTAGCCATTCTGACGGGTGTGAGGTGGTATCTCATTGAGGTTTTGATTTGGATTTCCCTGATGCTGAGCGATGTTGAGCACTTTTTCATGTGTCTGTTGGCCATTTGGATGTCTTCTTTGCAGAAATGTCTGTTCATGTCTTCTGCCCATTTCTTGATTGGATCATTTGTTCTTTGGGTGTTGAGTTTAAGAAGTTCTTTATAGATTTTGGATATAAGCCCTTTATCTGATATGTCATTTGCAAATATCTTCTCCCATTCTGTTGGTTGTCTTTTAGTTTTGTTGATTGTTTCTTTTGCTGTGCAGAACTTTCTTATTTTGGTGAAGTTCCAGTAGTTTATTTCTGCTTTTGTTTCCCTTGCTTCAGGAGATATATCTAGCAAGATGTTGCTATGGCCGAGGTTGAAGAGGTTGCTGTCTGTGTTCTCCTCTAGGATTTTGATAGATTCCTGTCTCACATTTAGGTCTTTCATCCATTCTGAGTTTATCTTTGTGTATGGTGTAAGAAGATGGCCCAGTTTAATTCTTTTGCATATAGCTATCCAGTTTTCCCAACACCATTTGTTGAAGAGACCGTCCTTTTTCTATTGGATATTCTTTCCTGCTTTGCTGAAGCTTGGTTGACAAGAGAGTTCAGAGTCCACTTCTGGGTTCTCTATTCTTTCTTTTTTTTTTTTTAAAGATTTATTTATTTATTTATTTGACAGAGAGAGACAGTGAGAGCAGGAACACAAGCAGGGGGAGTGCGAGAGGGAGAAGCAGGCTTCCCACTGAGCAGGGAGTCCGATGCGGGACTCGATCCCAGGACCCTGGGATCATTACCTGAGCCGAAGGCAGATGCCCAACGACTGAGCCACCCAGGCACCCGTGGGTTCTCTATTCTGTTCCAGTGATCTATGTGTCTGTTTTTGTGCCAGTTCCATACCATCTTGATCACTACAACTTTGTAATACAGCTTGAAGTCCAGAATGGTGATGCCACCAGCTTTGGTTTTCTTTTTCAACATTCCCTTGGCTATTTGGGGTCTTTGTGTTTCCATACAAATTTTAGGATTGTTTGTTCTAGCTCTGTGAAAAATGTTGATAGTATTTTGATAGGAATTGCATTAAATGTGTAGATTGCTTTGGTAGTATAGACATTTTAACAATATTTATTCTTCCAATCCATGAGCCAGGGAATGTTTTTCCAATTCTATGTGTCTTTCATCAGTGTTTCATAGTTTTCAGAGTACAGTCCTTTACCTTTTGGTTAGGTTTATTCCTGGGTATCTTATGGTTTTTGGTGCAGTTGTAAATGGGATCAGTTTCTTGATTTCTCTTTCTTCTGCCTCACTGTTAGTGTATAGAAATGCAACTAACTTCTGTGCATTGATTTTATATCCTGTGAATTTGCTGAATTCTTATACGAGTTCTAGTAATTTTTGGGTGGAGTCTTTTGGGTGTTTGGGTTTTCTACATGATAGAGAATCATGTTGTCTGTGAAGAGTGAGAGTTGGACTTCTTTTTTGCCATTTTGATGCATTTTATTTATTCTTCTTGTCTGATTGCTGAGGCTAGGACTTCTAGTACTATGTTGAACAACAGGTGAGAATGGGCATCTCTGTCATGTTCCTGATCGTAGCGGAAAAGCTCTCATTTTTTTCCCCATTGAGAATGATATTCACTGTGGGTTTTTCATTATATGGCTTTTATGATATTGAGGTATGTTCTCTCTCCATCCCTACACTGTAGAGAGTTTTAATCAAGAAGGAATGCTGTACTTCGTCAAATGCTTTTTCTGCATCTATCGAGAAGATCATATGGTTCTTGTCCTTTCTTTTATTAATGTTGTTGATTGATTTGATTGATTTGGGGATATCAAACCACCGTTGCATCTCGGAAATAAATCCCACTTGGTCATGGTGAATAATCCTTTTAATATACTGTTGGATCCTATTGGCTAGTATCTTGGTGAGTCCAAAACACTTTAGATAAAAACTGTTAGAACTTCAAAGAGAAGGGATAATGAATTAAAATGGCAATGTAGTAGGAGGACTCTAGGCTTTCCTTGTCCTTCGAACACAACTACATATCTGTCAAATCATTCTGAATACTCCAGCAATCGATCTGAGGACTGATAGAACATACTGCACAACTGGATGGAGGGAAGAAGCTCCTTCGAGGAAGGTAGGAAGTACGGAACCATTGTTTGGGGGAGAAAAAGATCGCAGGTGCTGTGGAGGGAAGGGAGTCCTTGTCACAAAAAGTTAAGAGACAGTGGAGTGCACAGGGATAAACACAAAGAGAACACTTCCCCAAAGCCATTGGCTGGGAAAACGAAAGGGGCTGAATTTCATGAGTTTTTGCCACTAGCAGGGCTCAAAGACTGGAGTTTTAGAGGTTCCCTGTTTTGGGTGGGATAGAGACCCGAGGAAGCTGTCCTAATCCTAGAGAAGAGGCATGTAAACAACCCAGGGACAAAGTGCATAATCTGAGGAGTGCCTAAGGAGTCTGGGGAGAGATTGCTTGTACTTTTTGGAGAGCATCTGTGAAAGGCAACATTGCTTCTCTGGGGACAAAAGAACCAGCAGGCACCATTTTCCTCTCCCCCCCTTAAGCATAGGTGCAGAGGCACCTGCTGAGGGTGCCTAACCTGGACACTGGCTCTTTGCTGTGCTTTACTCCAAAATCCACACTCCTGCACTCTGGCATAACTGCCCTTCAGGGTCAGTCCCACCACGGTGAGACCTTTTCCCACAGGAAAAGTGAAGATCTCTGTACCTGAAGTTTGGAATTTTAAAATTCAGCAGGCCTGGCTAGGGTAGAGCCAAGGTGTGCTGGGCTGCTCCAGGCAGGCAAGTGACCCAAAGACTGACAGTGTGAAATCAGTGATCTAAAAAATACCCATGACACACAAGGGGAAATTACTTGCTCCTCTGAAAGCAGTAAGCATGGACTCCTCTCTCCAAAGACGAAGGAGCAGATTGGCACCATTTCCCACCACCAACCCTTCAGCATAAACCAACTTCAGTAAACAGCACAGCACCAACAATGGCTGCCTAACCTGCTTACCCCAAGTCCTACCCCACTGCGCTCTGCTGGGACTGCTTTTCTCAGGCAAGTGTGCCTAACAACCCTCCCCCAGAAGACCAGCTCAAACCTCCACACACACCATGTCTACTGACTACAAGAGCTCTGCAAAGCTTCAGTTCTAGTGGAAATAGAATATGATATAGGATTATGGAAAGTAATGAAGCTGAACAAAAGAGAAAAAAATTTTTGATCACGAAAGTAGATGTAGGAAACTCAGTGACTCCATCAAACGTAATAACATTCATATCATAGGAGTCCCAGAAGAAGAAGAGAGAGGAAAGGGAGCAGAAGGTTTATTTGAAGAAATTATAGCTGAAAACTTCCCTAATCTGGGGAAGGAAGCAGACATCCAAATCCACGAGGCACAGAGACTCCCATCAGAATTAACAAAAGCAGGCCAACACCAAGACACATTGTAGTTAAATTTGCAAAATATACTAATAAAGAAAAAACCCTAAAAGCAGCAAGACATAAGAAAAGAAGTCCCTAACGTACAAGGGAAGACCAATAAGGTTATCAACATGTCTTCTACAGAAACCTGGCAGGCAAGAAGGGAGTGACATGATATATTCAATGTGCTCAATGGGAAAAATATGCAGCCAAGAATACTCTGTCTCACAAGGCTGTCATTCAGAATAGAAGGATAGACAGTTTCCCAGACAAATAAAAACTGAAGGAGTTTGTTACCACTAGACCAGCCTCATAAGAAATATTAAAGGGGACTCTGAGTGGGAAGGAAAGGACAAAAACAATGAAGACTAGAAAAGAACGGAGAAAATTTCCGGAAACAACAACAAAAGAAATAATAAAATGCGCTAAATACATATCTGTCAATAATTACTCTGAATGTAAATGGACTAAATGCTCCAATCAGAAGACATAGTGTGTCAGAACGGATAAAAAAACAAAATCCATCTATGTGTTGCCTACAAGAGACTCATTTAAGATCTAAAAACATCTGCATATTGAAAGTGAGGGGATGGAGAAACATTTATCACACAAATGGATGTCAAAAAAAGCCAGAGTAGCCATACTTATATCAGACAAACTAGATTTTAAGCCAAAGACTGTAACAAGAGATGAAGAAGGACACTATATCATAATAAAGGGGTCTATTCCCCAACAAGAATATCTAACAATTGTAAACATTTATGCCCTCAACTTGGGAGCACCAAATATACAAAACCATTAATAACAAACATAAAGGAACTCATTGATAATATACAATAATAGTAGGGGACTTTCACACCCCACTTACATCAATGGACAGATCATTTAAGCAAAAAAAATAAACAAGGAAACAATGGCTTTGAATGACACACTGGGCCAGATGAACTTAACAAATATAATCAGAACGTTTCATCCTAAAGCAGCAGAATACACATTCTTTTCAAGTACACATGGGACATTCTCCAGAAGAGATCACACACTAGGTCACAAATCAGGCCTCAACAAGTACAAAAAGATAGAGACCATATAATGCATGTTTTCTGACCAAAATGCTATGAACCTTGAAGTCAACCACAAGAAAATATTTGGAAAGACCACAAATACATGGAGGTTAAAGAACATCCTACTAAAGAATGAATGGGTCAACCAGGAAATTAAAGAAGAAATTAAAAAATACATGGAAACAAATGAAAATGAAAACACAAAACCTTTGGGATGCAGCAAAAGTGGTCATGAGATGGAAGTATATAGCAATACAGGCGTGCTTCAAGAAGCAAGCAAAATCTCAAATAAACAACCTAACTTTACGCCTAAAGGAGGTTGACAAAGAACAACAAACGAAGCCTAGAGCCAACGGAAGAAGGGAAATAATAAATATTAGAGCAGAAATAAATGATATAGAAAAAAATAGAACAGATCAACAAAGCTAAGAGCTAGTTCTTTGAATGAATTAATAAAATTAATAAGTACTCAGCCAGACTTGTTAGAAAGAAAAGAGAAATGACCCAAATAAATAAAATCACAGATGAAGGAGGAGAGATCACAACCAACACCACAGAAATTATAATATTATGAAAAATTATATGCCAACAAATTGGACAATCTGGAAGAAATGGATAAATTCCTAGAAATGTATAAACAACCAAAACTGAAACAGGAAGAAATAGAAAACTTCAACAGACTGATAACCAGCAAAGAAATTGAACCAGTAATCAAAAATCTCCCAACAAGCAAAAGTCTAGGGCCAGCTGGCTTCACAGAGGAATTCTATCAAACATTTAAAGAAGAGTTAATACCTATTATCAAACAATTCCAAAAAATAGAAATGGAAGGAGAACTTCCAAACTCATTTTATGAGGTCAGCATTATCTTGATTCCAAAACCAGACAAAGACTCCACTAAAAAAGAGAACTATAGGCCAATATGCCTGATGAATACAGATGCAAAAATCCTCAATAAAATACTACCAAATTGAATCCAACAGTATGTTAAAAGAATCACTAACCACTATCAAGGGGGATTTACTCCTGGCTTTCAAGGGTGGTTCAATATTTGCGAATCAATCAACATGATATGCCACATTAATAAAGGATAAGAACCATATGGTCCTCTCGATTGATTCAGAAAAAACATCTGACAGAGAATAACATCCATTCATGGTGTTAGAGAATGGTCGAGTTTCATTCTTCTGCATGTGGCTATCCAATTTTCCCAGCACCATTTATTGAAGAGACTGTCTTTTTTCCATTGCATGCTTTTTCCTGCTTTGTCGAGGATTATTTGACCATAGAGTGGAGGGTCCATATCTGGGTTCTCTATTCTGTTCTACTGGTCTTTATGTCTGTTTTTGTGCCAGTACCATGCCTTCTTGGTGATCACAGCTTTGTAATATAGCTTGAAATTAGGCAATGTGATGCCCCCAGCTTTCTTTTTCTCTTTCAACATCTCCTTGGCAATTCGGGGTCTTTTCTGATTCCATACAAATTTTAGGATTGTATGTTCCAGCACTTTGAAAATGTCATTGGAATTTTGATCGGGATGGCATTGAAGGTATAGATTGCTCTGGGTAGCATAGACATTTTAATAATGTTTATTCTTCCGATCCATGAGCATGGAATGTTTTTCCATCTTTTTGTGTCTTCTTCAATTTCTTTCATGAGTGTTCTGTAGTTCCTAGAGTATAGATCCTTTACCTCTTTGGTTAGGTTTATTCTGAGGTATCGTATGGTTTTTGGTGCTATTGTAAATGGAATTGTTTCTCTAATTCCTCTTTCTACAGTTGCATTGTTAGTGTATAAGAAAGCAGCTGATTTCTGTGCATTGATTTGTATCCTGCCACATTACTGAATTGCTGTATGAGTTCTAGTAATTTGGGGGTGGTCTTTTGGGTTTTCCACATAAAGTATCATGTCATCTGCAAAGAGAGAGTTTGACTTCTTCTTTTCCCAATTTGAATACTTTTATTTCTTTTTTTTGTCTGATTGCTGTTGCTAGGACTTGTAGTACTGTGTTGAATAATAGTAGTGGTGAGAGTGGGCATCCTTGACGTGTTCCTGATCTTAAGGGAAAGGCTCTCAGCTTTTCCCCATTGAGGATAATATCTGCTGTGGGTTTGTCATAGAGAAAACTAATAGGCTAACAGACACATGAAAAAAGCACACATGGGACATTGTGTCATAGCCATCAGGGAAATTCAAATCGAAACCACACTGAGATACTACCTACACCAGTTAGAATGGCAAAAATGGACAGGGAAAGAAACAACAAATGTTGGAGAGGTTGGGGAGAAAGGGGAACCCTCTTACACTGTTGGTCGAATGCAAGTTGGTACAGCCACTTTGGAAAACAGTGTGGAGGTGCCTCAAAAATTTAAAAATAGAGCTACCCTATGACCCAGCAATTGTACTCCTGGGTATTTACCCCAAAGACACAGATGTAGTGAAAAGAAGGGCCATATGCACCCCAATGTTCATAGCAGCAATGTCTGCAATAGCCAAACTGTGGAAAGAGCTGAGATGCCTTTCAACAGATGAATGGTTAAAGATGTGGCCCATATATACAGTGGAATATTACTCAGCCATCAGAAAGAATGAATACCCAACTTTTACATCAACATGGATGGGACTGGAGGAGATTACGCTAAGTGAAATAAGTCAAGCAGAGAAAGTCAATTATCATATGGTTTCAGTTATTTGTGGAACATAAGGAATAGCATGGAGGACATTAGCAGAAGGAAGGGAAAAATTAAGGGGGAGGAAATCGAAGGGAGAGATGAACCATGAGAGACGATGGACTCTGAGAAACAAACAGGTTTTAGAGGGGAGGGGGGAGACGGGATGGGTTAGCCCGGTGATAGGTATTCAGGAGGGCATGTACTTCATGGAGCACTGGGTGTTATACGAAAACAATGGATTGTGGATCACCACATCAAAAACTAATGATGTATTGTATGATGACTAACAAAGCATAATAAAATTTAAAAAAAAAGAATAACATCCATTCATGATAAAAACTCTCAACAAAGTAGGAATAGAGGGAACATACCTCAACATAATAAAGGCCATATACAAAAAACCCACGGCTAATATCGTCCTCAATGGGGGAAAACTAAGAGCTTTGGAATAAACCTAATGAAAGAGATAAAGTATCTGTACTCTAAAAACTACAGAATACCTATGAAGGAAATTGAGGAAGACACAAAGAAATGGAAAAACATTCCATGCTCATGGATTGAAAGAATAAATATTTTATAATGACTATACTACCCAGAGCAATCTACACATTTAATGCAATCCCTGTCAGAATACTATCAACATTTTTCACAGAACTAGAACAAACAATCCTAAAATTTGTATGGAAACACAAAGACCCCAAATAGCCAAAGGAATGTTGAAAAAGAAAACCAAAGCTGGTGGCATCACAAATCTGGACTTCAAGCTATATTACAAAGCTATAGTGATCAAAATGGTATGGAACTGGCACAAAAACAGACACATAGATCACTGGAACAGAATAGAGAACCCAGAAGTGACTCTGAACTCTATGGTCAACCAAGCTTCAGCAAAGCAGTAAAGTATATCCAATGGAAAAAGTCTCTTCAACAAATGATGTTGGGAAAACTGGACAACCACATGCAAAAGAATGAAACTGGGCCACTTTCTTACACCATACACAAAGATAAACTCAGAATGGATGAAAGACCTAAATGTGAGACAGGAATCCATCAAAATCCTAGAGGAGAACACAGGCAGCAACCTCTTTGACCTTGACCATAGCAACTTCTTGCTAGTTATATCTCCTGAGGCAAGGGAAACAAAGGCAAAAATGTAGTTTTGGGATTTAGTCAAGATAAAAAGCAAAGGAAGCAGTCAACAAAACTAAAAGACAACTTACAGAATGGGAGAAGATATTTGCAAATGACATATTTGATAAAGGGTTAGTATCCAATATCTATAAAGAATTTATCACACTCAACACTGAAAAATCAAATAATCCAGTCAAGAAATAGGCAGAAGACATGAACAGACATTTCTCCAAAGAAGACATCCAAATGCCCAACAGACACATGAAAAAATGCTCAACATCCCTCAGGATCAGGGAAATATAAATCAAAACCACAATGAGATACCACCTCACACCAGTCAGAATGGCTAAAATTAACAAGTCAGGAAAAACAAGTGTTGGCAAGGGTCACTCTCGAAAACAGTATGGAGGTTCCTCAAGATGTTAAAAATAGAGCTACCCTATGACTCAGCAATTACACTACTAGGTATTTACCCCAAAGATACAAATGTAGAATCTGAAGGGCACATGTACCCCCAGTGTTCATAGCAGCAATGTCCACAATAGTCAAACTATGGAAAGAGCCCAGGTGTCCATCGACAGATGAATGGATAAAGAAGATGTGGTGTATATACACAATGGAGTATTACTCAGCCATCAGAAAGGATGAATATTTACTATTTACATCAACATGGATGGAACTTGAGGGTATTATGCTGAGGGAAAAAATCCAGGGAAAGACAATTATCATATGTTTATATATCACTCATATGTGGTATATAACAAGCAGCACAGAGGATCATAGAGGAATGGAGGGAAGACTGAATGGGAAGTCATCAGAGAGGGAGAAAAATCATGAGAAAGTCTTAACTATAGGAAACAAACTAAAGGTTCCTGGAGGGGAGTTGGGTAGGGGGATGGGGTAATTGTGTGATGGGCATTAAGAAGGCAGGTGATGTGCCAAAAAAAAAAAAAAAAAAAGGCAGGTGGTGTGATGAGCACTGGGTGTTATACGCAAGTGATGAGTTATTGAACTCTACATTTGAAATTAATTGATGTACTATATGTTGGCTAATTGAATTTAAATAAAAAAATAAAGTGTTTGGAGCTCTGTTATTGGGTACATAAACATTTAAGATTGCTGTGTCTTCGGCTTTATCATTATAAAATGGCCCTTTTTCCCTAGTAATATTATTTTGCTTGAAATCTGTGTTTAATATTAATATATACACTCCAGCTTTCTTTTTGATGAGTTGGCATGATATAGCTTTTACCATTCTTTTAACTTCTTTGTGTCTTTGTATTTATTTTTTATTTTTTTAAAAGATTTTATTTATTTATTTGGGAGAGAGAGAATGAGAGATAGAGAGCACGAGAGGGAAGAGGGTCAGAGGGAGAAGCAGACTCCCTGCTGAGCAGGGAGCCCAATGCGGGACTCGATCCCGGGACTCCAGGATCATGACCTGAGCCGAAGGCAGTCGCTTAACCAACTGAGCCACCCAGGCGCCCTTTGTGTCTTTATATTTAAAGTGGGTTTCTTATAGACAACATATATTTGGCTCTTGTTTTTTGTATACAATCAGAAAATATCTTATTTTTAATTGGGGTGTTTATTTCATTTACACTCAGATTATTATGTTTTTATTAAATCTGCTATTATATTACTTCTTTTTCTACTTATCTGTTCCCTTTTTCCTTTTTTTCTGCCTTCTTTTGGATTATTTTTTATGACCCCATTTTGTATCCTTTGTTGATTTATTAGATAGAATTCATTATTTTGGTATTTTAATGGTTGCTTTAGGACTTACAGCTGAATTCAGTACACCTTCAAATAATATTCACATATGGTATAAAAACCATACACTATTGGCAGCAAAAGCAAAAATAAACTAAAAATCTTTTTCACAGCAAAGGAATGATCAACAAAATGAAAAGGCAACTACAGAATTGGAGAAAATATTTGCAACTCATATATCTGATAAGGAGATAATATTCAAAATATGTAAAGAACTCTTACAACTCAATAGCAAGAAAACAAACAATCTGATTTTAAAATGGGCAGAAGAACTGACAAAGCAGACATGCAAATGGCCAATAGGTACATGAAAAGGTGCCCAACATCAATAATCATCAGGAAAATGCAAATTTACTCTAGTGGGATATCACCTCAAACTTGTTAGAATGGCTGTCATCAAAAAGACAAGAAATAACAAGTGTTGATGAGGATGCAGAGAAAAGGGAAACCTTGTGTATTCTTGGTAGGAATGTAAATTGGTACAGCCAACATGGAAAACAATATGGGGGTTCTTCAAAAAATTAAAAATAACACTACCATATGATCCAGCAGTCCCACTTTTAGGTATATACCTAGAGAAAATGAAAACAGGCTCTCAAAGAGATAATTCCCATGTTCATTTTAGTGTTATTCAAGATACAGAAACAACCTAAGTGTTCACTGATGTATGAATGGATAGAGAAAATGTAATACACACACACACACACACACACACACACACACGCATACACATACAGATAATGGAATATTATGCAACCACGAGAAAGAAGGAAATCCTGCCACTTGTAGTAACGTGGATGGACCTTGAGGGCATTATGCTAAGTGAAATAAGCCAGACAGAAAAAGATAAATACTGCATAGTATCAATTATAGGTAGGGAAATTTAATTGCATGGTATCAGTTACATATGAAATCTGAATATGTATATACATACATGCATTCATAGGTACATACATACATGTGTATGGCACACACAAACGCAAAGACCGAACTCACAGATACAGAGACTAGAAAGGTGATTGCCAGGGACTGGGGTGTGGGGGAAATAGGGAGAAGTTGGTAAAGTATAAACTTTCAACTATAAGATGAATAAGGTCTGAGGATCTAATATAAAACATGGTGAATGTAGCTGGTAACACTATCTTGTATAATTTATATTTGTTAAAAGAGTAGATTAAAAGTTCTCACAAAAAAAAAATTGAGGAGATGGATGTGTTAATTAACTAATTGGGGGGAATTCTTGCAATGTATGTGAGTACCAAATCACCACAATGTATACTTTAAATATCTTAAAATTTTATATGTTAATTATTCCTTAATAAAGCTGAAATGAAAAGAACTTTACAGTAGTATGCTGCCTTTCTCCCTTCTCATTGGGCTCTTGTTGTCATACATTTTACTTCTACAAATATCACGTAGTTCATTATTTTTTAGAATATAACAGCTTTATTTAGAATTCACAAAGCATATACTTCACCGATTTAAAGTTTAAAATTCAGTCATTTTTAGTATGTTCACAGAGTTGTATCACAATTACTACAGTCAATTTTCGAACATCTTCATCACCCTAAAAAGCAACACTGGATCCATTAGCAGTCACTTCCCGTTCCTCTCAAACTTCTTCCCTGCCCATTTCTTGGCTTTTACTAATCTATCTGTCCCTACAGATTTGTTCATTCTGGACATTTCATATAAATGGAATCCTACAATATGTAGTCTTTTGTGACTGGCTATTTAATTTAGCATAATGTTTTTAGGTTAATTCACATTGTAATATATATTAATACTTGATTATTTTTATTGACAAATAATATTCCATTGTATAGATACAGCACATTTCATTTATCTATTCATCAGTTGAACATTTGAGTTCTTTCTCCTTTTGATTATCATGAATACATTGTTATGAATATTTATGTACAAGCTTCTGTTTGGATGTAAGTTTTCATTTATTGTGGGTATATACATAGGAATGGAATTGCTGGGTCATATGATAACTCTCTGTTTAATTGTTTGAACAACTGCCAGACTGTTTTCTAAAATGACCATATCATTTTGTATTCCCACCAAGCAGTCTATGAGGTTTCTGATGTCTCCACATCCTGTCCACACTTGTTATTATCTGACTTTTTGATTCTAGGCATCCTATTGGGTGTAAAGTAATATCTCTCATTCTTTATTTTCATTTCCCTAATGATTAATGATGTTGAGCCTCTTTTTGTGTGCTTGTTGGCCATTTGTATATGTTCCTTGGAGAATTATTTATTCATATCCTTTTCCAATTTTTTAAAATATTTTATTTACTTATTTATGTATTTATTTTAGAGAGAGAGGGTGCAGGGAGGGGCAGAGGGAGAAGGAGAGAATCTCAAACAGGCTCTGTGCTGAGCCTGGAGCCTGATGTGGGGCTCGATTTCACGACCCTGAGATCATGACCCGGCCAGAAATCATGACCCAAGCCAAAAATCAAGAGTTGGACACTCAACCGGCTGAGCCACGCAGACACCCCACTTTTCCAAATTTTAATTGGGTTGTCTTTTTAGTATTGAGTTGTAAGAGTTCTTTATATATTCTAGATACAAGTCCCTTATTTTGGGATATATGATTAGCAAATGTTTTCTGTCATTCTTTAGATTTTTTTTTTTTTACTTTCTTGATGATATCCTTTGACATTTTGTGTTAATTTCCTGGCAGAAGGATGAATATTTAGCTCTCTTTCTTCTCTTCTCCCATAAACATGGACATTTCCTTACCTCTCATCACCCAGTAGAGTTACAATATAATTTTAGTTAGATCAAAATTATGATTATTCATGCTACACAGAGTTGAGCTTGCACAACTTTTTGTGTGTTTTTTTCCCCAGTGTGTTTTTCTATTTGTATGGTTTACTATGTGCTTTCACTAATTCAGGCATAGATATTTCCACCAATTATCTAAATATCCTCTCAGTATATTTAAAATATGCTCTCAGTATATTTATTCACTGCAGATAATCAAATTCAACCTCTTGAAGATGTTTCTCCCATAAGCTTCTGACCTGTTCCAATCTGGATTGTTTGCCCCTCTTTGTTTAGTATACAGCTTGACTCCAGGTTTCTCTTCAGCATTTTTCCTTGTCTCTCTTATGTTGGATCTCTTATTTTTTCTGTCCCTAGTCATCTTCTGTTTTGGCTTACTCTCTTCTTTTTGTGGAGCACATTTTCTAGTAACTTTCTGAGAAAGAGTAAGACTGCATTTCTGAAATGTTTTATTAGTCTCTCATAATTGATGGATAGCTTAGCTGAAAGGAAAGAATTTTCCTTCAGAATTTGGGAGGCACTTCTCCACTGTCTTGTAGCTTGTAATGTTCCTGTTGAGAAGCTGAAACCATAGAGATTTCCTGAATTTTAGATATGACTGACTTTCCCCGCCCCTCCATTCTCTGGAAGCATGTAAGATCTTTTGGTTTCAACCTTTTAAAAAAGTGAAAATAAAAATTAAATGAAATCTCAAACCTTCAGAACACTTGCAAGTATATTACAAAGAACTTATTTTTTTTAAAGATTTTATTTATTTATTTGACAGAGAGAGACAGCGAGAGAGGGAACACAAGCAGGGGTAGTGGGAGAGGGAGAATCAGGTTCAAACCCAGGACCCTGGCCTGAGCCAAAGGCAGACGCTTAACAAGTGAGCCACCCAGGTGCCCCTATTTTTTTTTTTTTAAGAGTAAGTTACCAACATGATGCTCTATCACTCCCCAAAATTAGGATTTCTTACAAACAAGGATATTCTTCTATTCAACCACAATAAACCTTCAAAGTGAGGAAATTAACAATGATAATACCATTTAATCCTCAGATCCCATTCAAGTTTAGCCAGTTGTGCCAATAATCCTTTATAGAAAAATGATTCAGTTGAGAATCAAGCACTACCTTTAGTTTTTGTATCTATTTAGTCTTCAGTCATGACCTTGACATTTGAAAAGTACAGGTCTGTCTTATTTTCTTTCAGTATGGATTTATCTGATGTTTTTCCTCGTCATTATATTCTGGTAATGTATCTTTGGTAGGAATATCACAGAAATGAGGCAGTGTTCTTATTACATCTTATCAGATGGCTCATGATTTTGATTTGTCCCATTATGATGATGTTAACTTTGTGCACTTGATTAAAGTGGGGTTCTCTAGGCTTCTCTACTATAAAATTACTCATTTCCTTATGTAATTAATAAGTATTCCCCGGGGATGTGATTTGAGAGCATGTAAATATACTATTTCTTATCAAATTTTCATTTTATTTATTTAATCTCTATGGACTCCTGGTTTCATATTTTTTAAACATTATTTATTTATTTATTTGACAGAGAGCACAAGTAGGCAGAGTGGCAGGCAGAAGCAGAGGGAGAGGGAGAAGCAGGCTTCCCGCTGAGCAGGGAGCCAGATGTGGGGCTCGATCCCAGGATCCTGGGATCATGACCTGAGCCGAAGGCAGACACTTAATGACTGAGCCACCCCGTCACCCCTTGAATGATGTTTTCAAATGAAAAATACCTTAAATAACTTGAGGAATAGTTTTACTTATGAATGACATGTTTCACACAGAAAAATGCAATGCAGTATAGGAATAGGACATGGCCACTCTATACTGATAGTTAGTATGTGTAATAGTTCCCTACTGCTTCTGAAACAAAATACTATACACTGTGTGGCTTAAAACAAGATAAATATATTGTCTCACAGTTCTGGATGCTAGAAGTCTGAAATCAAGATACTGATTGGGCCATGTTTCCTCTGAAACCTGTAGGGGAATCCTTTCTTGCCTCTTCCTAGCTTTTGGTGGTTTATTGGCAGTCTTTAATGTTCCTTGGCTTGCTGCTGCATAACATGCAGTCTCCCTGTGTGTCTCTGTCTTCACATGGCTATCTTTACATGACACCAGTCATATTGAATTAGGAGTCTACCCTACTACAGTATGATATCATCTTAACTAATTACCTCTGCAATGACCCTATTTGCAAATAAGATCACATTTTTAAGTACTGAGTGTTTAGACTTCAACAAATATTTTTGCGGGGATACAGTTCAACCCTTAACAGTATGTTAAGACTTTCTTTCACTTTTATTATAGGAAAGAATCATGAGATTACACCTGAGAGCAGTCTCTGTTGTCAACCCGTGTAATGTTTAGTATTATATAGTTATACAGCTTCATAATTTAGTGTCACTAGCTATAAGAATTAGTAACATACATGTTTTTTGCATTAGACTTTTTCTGGTTATATTGAGAAGGAAACATCAGTTTGGCCAATTAGCTCTCCAGAAATATCTGTGATTAGCCAGCTTCTGTAATCACTTTGACTCTCAGATTTTAGAAAAGTCATCTGGGCCAGGTTTAAGGAAATTCTATAAGCTGAAAATTTGGAATCCTTTTTCCTGTCCGGAAAAGATGATCTATAGCTAGTTCCATAAGGTTTTTAAGGATCAGTCATAACTGATCCATAGCTGATACTCTATGAACTTCTCATCCTTTTTAGTTTTGGAGGGACTAGTCATAGCTGTAAATACTTTCCTGGTTAGCACATCTGTCTTTTGTGGAGCCTTTTAAAATACTTTTCAGATTTACTAACTTTTGAGGAACCCTAAGCAATATACTGACTTCATACATGATTCATGAATTTCAGAATTCCTGGTACTGTTTCTTAGTTGCTCTTTTCTTAACCATCTGGAGTTATACTTTAAATTGGGCTCTTTCCTCATTTGATATAAATATATATCTCTTAATTAAACACAGTATTTACTAAATTAGTTCAGACTTGTGCTGGTTAAATTGCATGATTTGCTAAAACTTGTGAATGTACTAAATGTTCTGTTGGCTGAATTATATGGCTATCTCAAACTTCTAAATGAACTAAATTTTCTCTGAAAATTTCCAGTATGGAATTGTTTGCCTAAGATGAGTTCTTATACTTTCTTCTTAAGAATATTGATTTTAGAAAATGATGTTTTCTAGATCATAAATTTTCTCTGAGAATAAAACTTAAATTTCTTATTTTGATTAATCTTTCTTTATGTATATTTATAACCTTACTTTTAATATGTTGCATTAAGAATACTTATGTTTTCTATTAATAAACATTCAAAATACATCCCCCAACATTTGAAAATTTTATTAAACAGGTTTTTCTGGGGTATCTGGCTTGTTCAGTCAGAGCATACCACTCTTGATCTCAGGGTTATGAGTTCAAGCCCCACATTGGATATAGAGCTCACTTAATTAAAAAAAAAAAGTTTAAACCCTTTTAAAACAAAAAAAAACAAAAAAACAAAAAAAGTTTTTCTAACCTTTTACCCCAATTTCTTTGATTTGTTTTGTTTTAAAAATTTATTTATTTTAGAGAGAGAGGGAGAGAGAGAGCACATGTGCAAGTGGGGAGGGGTAGAGGGAGAGAATCTTCAAGCAGATGACTACCCGCTGAGCGTGGAGCTCACTGTGGGGCTCAATCTCACAACCCATGAGATCGTGACCTAAATGAAACCAAGAGTCGGTCACTCAAATGACTGAGTCACCCAGGTGCCCCTCTTTGCTTTATTTTGAATAACTTTTAATTTTTTTCCCATTGATTTCCAGACTGCCATATAGAGTATCTAGTACATGGCTATTCCTTTAATTCATTTACCAAGTTATTTTACTAATCATTGTGACAAGTGGTAAGGATATAGTAAGAAATAAGTCTCTAATCCAAAGGAATTTATAATCCAGTGTGAGATTTGGGTAAAAAAAAATAACCAATTACAGCATAGTATTGCAGAAACTCGAAGGGATCTTATATTCTACCCTACTTGCAAGCTAACAAATTAGCCTGCCAATTTCATAAATACTAATAGAAGACACAAGACTCCTGGGTCAGAGAGACAGGACTTTAGTGTTTAGAACAAGCAGCAGCTAGATTATTAGCATTTTCTTAGACTGATTCCCCAAACTCCATTTCCCACAGGGTGTTGTGAAGAGGACCAGGTGAAACCTGCACATGCAGTGTGTTGCAGGAGAGAATTGCAGAGCTTAGGGAACTTGAATCTTTTATATTGGACAATAAGTATGTTTGCCTGCTGTTCTGGAGGGAGATACCATCTTAATGTAAGATGCTCAGCATTGTGCCTGGCACGTGAGAAACAGAGTATGTACTAGTTGGGGTTTCTTTTCACAGGGAGTTCTACCAGGTTGTTCATCTCAAGATTGTGACAGACAAAGCCCCTCGTCAAGAGAAGGATGAATTTGAAAACATAGCCTCTGCTATGAACTGAATGATTGTGTGCCCCTCCCTTTCCAAATTCATATGTTGAAGTCCTAACCCTGGATGTGATGGTATTAGGAGGTGGGGGAGTGGCCTTTGGGAGATGATTAGGTTTAGATGAGGTCATGTAAGTGAGGCTCCCATTATGGGATTAGTGCCCTTATAAGAGGAGGATGAGAGCAGAGATCTTTCTTTCTCTATCATGGGAGCACATAACAAGAAGGAGAGAGCCTGCAAAGCAAGAACAGGGTTCTCACCAAGAACTGAATTGGCTGTCACCTTGATCTTGGACTTCTTAGCCTCCAAAACTGTAAGCATACTCACACTTTGCTCTAGGAGACACCATATTTTTCAAGGCTATTCACTATACTAACATCTTTGAAAAGACTATCCAGAACAAAGGCAGTCAGTGCCTCTGCCCAGAAGATGTGCAAAAATGCAAAAGGCCAGTAGAGAATTATCTCCCAAATTGCTTTAAAGAAGCAAGTTGCAAAGAGATTCTGTATTAGTTGTCTATTGCTGCATAATAAATTACCACGACCATAGCAGCTTAAAACTGCACATATTTATTATCTCACAGTTCCTGTGAGTCAGGAGTCTGTGAACATTCTAGCTTGATTCTCTGCTTTGGGTCTCCCAAAGTCCAGGTAAATGTTATCCAGGGCTGAATACTCATGTGGAGTACTCAACTAGGGAAGGATCTGCCTCCCCACTCATGGTGTTGGCAACATTTAGTTTCTTGCAACTGGAGAATTCGTGGCAGTTTATTTCTTCAAAGCTGGCAAGGTATAGAGAGATTGGAGAGAGGGATACAGAGAAGGAATAAATAGGGAGGAAATCACCAGTGATGTAAGAGGGTAAGTGAGTACCTATATACTTGTAGCAAGACAGCTCCTCTGTAGCAGAATTTCTCAACCTAGACATGATTGACCAAATAATTTGGACCGAATAATTCTTTTACTGGCCTCTGTATTCTATCTTTTCCCACTTTGGGTGGCTTTCTTACTCAGTATTGTGGAGTAGATGCTGTTGCTGTGCCACCTGCATCCCTTGCCATTCACTTTTGTACAGGGAAGGCTTCTTACTGCAAGCAGCTGAAACTTTCTGCCTGAGAACTTTATCTAGCCACATGAGAAACTGGAGGGTAATCAGGAAGTGACTGCCCAGCAATAGGTCTTAACCAGATTAATAAATACACCATTTTCCTTACCTCTGGAGACAGCTTCTGAAGCTTACTCTACACTGTCTCTGAGAGGTCTCCATCAGGAATGAGCCACAGTACCAAGCAGTGATACCCTGATCATCAGTGTATCCTGTATTGCTGCCCTTTCCTATTCTCTTGCCTTTTCAAATAAATTATTTGTCCTCAAATTCTAATTTCTCAGAGTTGGCTTTTGGAGAACCTATCCTAGGTCAGTGGTGCCTTTTGATGAATAGAAGTTATTTTTTTTTATATGATTTGGTACTTGTATGTATTGCAAAATGATCACCACAATAAGTCTAGTTAACATCCATCCTCATACACACTTAATTTTTCCCCTAGTGATGAAGACTTTTAAGATCTAATCTCAGCAACTTTCAAATATGCAATACAGTATTATTAACTGTAGTCACCATGCTGTCCATTACATCCTCATGACTTTTTTATTTTATAACTGGAGGTTTGACCTCCTTCTTCCATTTTACCCACCCCCTAACCCTGCTTCTGGCAGCTCCCATTCTGTTCTCTGTATCTATGAGCTTGATTTTTTGTTTTTAGATTCTACATATAAGTGAGATCCTCATTGTCTTTCTCTGCCTTATTAGAAGTTCTTAATTTAAATGTAGCTTAGTTTATGTTTTTTCCTTTATAGTGGTTGTTGTATCCTACATAGGAAGTCTTTACCTACCCCAATGTCTTGATTGTACCCATGGGATTTTAATTTATGGAGATGACTAAGTGATGACATGGAGGGGCTAAGGCCATTTAAAGATTTGTATTACTTAAAATTTCTGAGAGGAGAGATCATGCCACACAGGGTCACATGGTCAGGAGCCAGAAGGAGTGAGGAGAAAACATCACAGAAGCCTTCATTACTACTGTAGTGGGTAGTATTAGGTGGGAATGTCCCCTACTGAGTAGGAAGCAAAACAAAGATATTAAGAGTTTGTGGTTGCAGGGTTTGTAATATGATAATCTGTTCACCCACAAAAGCCAGACCATGGGGGAAATATAAACAACTTTGGCCATTAGTTTGGCCCTATGATTAATGTATGTCAGATCATTAATTATCAAATTTATAGAAGTTGGTTAGAACAGGGTAGTGAAGATACCTTCTTTGTAATATTCCAGATGTTTTATTGTTTTACTTCTTGTATTTAGACCTATAATCCATATGGAATTGATACTTGTATGTGGTGTGAGGAAGGGGCAACATTTCCTTTTTTTCATACAGATTCATAATCTTATTGGCACCATTTATAGAAAAAACTGTCCTTTCCCCATTACTCTGTAGTCAACCTTTGTCATAAATGAAATGTTTGGGTTAAATCATATGTTTGAGTCTGTTTCTAGATTCCTTATTCTGTTCCATTGGTTGCTCTGTCTGTCCTTGTGCTGATGCTAAAGTTTCTTAATTACTCTAACTTTATTTTAGGCTGTTATTCATTAGAGTTATTCCTTCTACCTTCTTCTTCTTCAAGGGTAAATTGGTATTTTTGAAGAAATTCTCCTTTGGTAACAGGGATGATATTTGTCTTCTGTTTGGTGAATATTATTTATTTTTAATCTTCCAGTTTCAGAGATCCATTGTGAGAGCCTGCAGTAACTTGTTTTGGGGCCAACAACATTCATTTTAGTATTTCTTCTAAATTGGCTCATGTAGTCAACAAACAGTCCAGGTATTGTGCAATAGGGATATAGGTCAGGCGACTTCCAAAAGAAAGAGCACTATATCAAGTACATTATATCATAATGTAATATCCTAAAACTCTTTGTCAATATTGGTAAATTTGTCCATTCACAAAACATTCTTCATTTCTCAAGGTTTAATACCATTGTTTGGTTCTAGAGATAGTATAATTTAATTTTAAAAAGTTTATTTATAAAATTTTGAATGTTGATGTTGCTTTATTTTGAAAAACTATAGTTAATTTGGACAACTGGAATTATGAAAATTGTTTTACTCGCACAAACAGGAACCAATGAGGGAAATTTTTGTTTTTCTGTAACTATCTGGGAGGTTCGGACTCAGCTTTTCAAATATCATCTTTCACAAATACCATTTGTGCCTTTTTCAGTAAATGTTAGTCTGTTAGTACTGCTCAGGATTGAACTGTATCTCCTATCACTACTGTAGGTTAAGCTGGACCCGAGTGGCTGAAGTAGAAATGGAAGTTGGACACAATGAGTTGAACTCTTCTCATTGTCAGACTTTCAGAAAACTAGTGCACTAGGCTTATTATGATGGGTCAGTAGTTGTAACTATTGTCTATTCTGGGTAGGTTGATAAATAAAAATGTATGGATATGGTAAGTGTAGAATTTCAAGAGAAAATCCATTCTTGTATATTTATGGTGTCTACATTTGGGTCTTTATTTTAACAGGTTAATGTAGCTGAATCAAAGATAACAAATTTAATATACCTAAAACATACCTTGGAACTTGTGGATCCTTTAAAGGTAATTTATATGGGTATATATTGTACAAAACATGTCTAGCATCAATTTTTAAAAAACTTTTTTGTTTCAAAAAATATCAAATTTAGATAAAGTTACAGGAATAGTATAATGAATTCCCAAATTCTCTGAATACACACAGCACACACTATGTATTATATCCTTATTATTACTCTTACTAAACTATTTGAAAATTGCAGTACCTAAATACTAATGTGTGTATATCCTAAGAACAAAGCTGTTCTTTTACATAATCACAATATAATTTAAAAATTGAGGATATTTAACATTGATCCAGTACTATTATCTGTAGTCCATACTCAAAATTTTCTAATTGTTTTACTAATGTCTTTTATAGATTTTTTTTTCTTGATACAGGGTCCAGTCCAGGACCATGCATTGTATTTAATGTCATTTTTTTTTTAAAGATTTTATTTATTTGAGAGAGAGAATGAGCGAGAGAGAGCATGAGCAGGGGGAGGGGCAGAGGGAGAAGGAGAATCAGACTCCCTGCTGAGCTGGAAACCCAGTCCCAGGACCCTGGGATCATGATCTAAGCAGAAGGCAGATGCTTAACTGAGCCACCCTGGTGTCCCTAATGTCATGTTTCTTTATACCACTTTTCAACTTAGTTTCTCATCCTTTCTTTGTCTTTCATGATATTAACATCGTGAAGAGTGTTGTTTTATAGAATATTCCTCAGTTTGTTATTTTCTCATGATTAAATTCACCTTATTTAGCAGTAATACTCTATGAGCAATATTGTATCTTTTTCAGTACATCACATCAGGAGGCACATTATGTCATTCCCCATTCTGGTGATATTAACTTTGATCAATTTCTTCACTGTAAAGTTATTAAATAATCTGTGGAGAGATACTTTGTGTAAATATCCTGCTCCTCATTAAACCTTCACTCAATGATTTAAATATTCATTGATGACTCTTACCTGAAATATCTCTGATGTGATTTTCTAATATATTTTTAAATACTCTACTGTGCAAAACTTTTTTAAAAACATTTATTTATTTAAGTAATCTCTACACCCAACATGGAGCTCCAACTCACAACCCTGAGATCAAGAGTCCCATGCTCTGCTGACTGAGCCAGCCAGGAACCCCTGTGCAAAACATTTTTAAAACTTAAGGTGACAGCTTTTTCTGTGCTGATAGTGCTCTCGCAAACAGGGTTAACGTTCCTAAAACCTGCCGGACTTTCTGCAAGAAGTGTGGAAGCACCAGCCCCACAAAGTGACACAGTACAAGAAGGGCAAAGATTCTCTTTATGCCCAGGGAAAGCAGCATTATGACAGGAAGCAGAGTGGCTATCGTGGGCAGACTAAGCCAATTTTCCGGAAAAAGGCTAAAACTACAAAGAAGATTGTGCTGAGGCTTGAATGTGTTGAGCTCAACTGCAGATCTAAGAGAATGCTGGCTATTAAGAGATGCAAGCATTTTGAACTGGGAGAAGATAAGAAGAGGAAGGGCCAAGTGATCCAGTTCTAAGCTTTATATTTTGTTAATATTATGAAGACAAAATCTTGAGGTTATGTTCACTTAAAAAAAAAGTGACAAAGAAGAACTGCTTTTTTAAAAGAAAAAGGGGTGCCTGGGTGGCTCAGATGGTTAAGCATCTACCTTCGGCTCAGGTCATGATCTCAGGGTCCTGGGATCGAGTCCTGCATCGGTCTCCCTGCTTGGCCTGGAGCCTATTTCTCCCTCTCCCTCTACTGTTCCCCCTGCTTGTGCTCTCTCACCCTCTCTGTCAAATAAATAAATAAAAATCTTAAAAAAAAAAAGTAATGAGAGACTAAGGGAGCAAGATGGCGGAGAGTAGGAGACCTGGGTTTCGTCTGGTCTCAGGAATTCAGCTGGATAGGGATCAAACCATTTTGAACACCTACGAACTCAAAAGGAGATCGAAGAGAAGAATAGCAACAACTCTCTGAACAGAAAAGCAACCACTTACTGGAAGGTAGGATGTGCGGAGAAGTGAATCCGAGGCGATATTCGGGAGGAGAGACGGCGGGGGAGGGGGCCTCCGTCGGCCGGTTCTAGCAAGTGAAAGAGCCGCGGAGCACAAAATCAGAACTTTTAGAAGTCGGCTCTGCTGAGGGACGTCACTCCAGCGGCTAAGTGGGGGGTGGAACCCTCGTGGGACAGTGTGGTCTCAGGATCCTTGGGGTCACAGAAAGACCGGGGGTGCCTGAGTGCAGCAGAGCTCCCAGGGATTGGAGCGGGGAAGCCAGCTGCAGAGACGGAGTCGAGGCATGGGCTCTCAGCTCGTGGTTGCCATAAACGGTGATCCGTGACCCAGTCGGGCCACTGCTCCTCCAGCAGGGACCCAACAAGCAGCAAAGCCGGGGAGACTCCCCTTCCTTCCCTGGGAGGAGCGGCGCGGGAGCTCACCACAGGAATCTGCTGGGTTTGGAGACTCCACATGGGGTCGGGTGCCAGGGATAGAAACACTCGGTCACAGGCTGGGTGAGCACGGAGTGCGGCCAGAGACCGGATACATGGGAGTGACTGCTTTTCTCTGGGGGGTGCACTGAGGGGTGGGGCCCCGAGTTCTCAGCTCCTCCAGGCAGATTTTGGGAGGCCACCATTTTCACTCTGGTCCTCCAAAGCTGTCCCGAGAGCTTGGAGGGAACAAAAGCATCGGAGAGCAGCAAACCTGGGCAGATTCCTTGCCTGGACCGACAAGGGCGGGGCAATTCCGCTTCTGGCAAAGACATTTGGGAACCACGGCAACAGGCCCCTCCCCCAGAAGATCAGCACGAAGAGCCAGCAAGCCAAGACCAAGTTTACCGATCAAGGAGAACGGGAGAACTCCCCAGCGCTAGGGGAATACTGCACATAGAACTCATGGCTTTTTTACCATGATTCATTAGTTTTTCAAAGTTGATTTTTTTAACTGTTTTTTTCTTTTTTTGAATTTTTCTTTTTCCCTTTTTCAACCAACATCTTATCAATCCCTTTTTTTAAAAATATTTTTTTATTTTTCATTTTTTAGAGTCATATTTTATCCCTTCATAGTAGTTACCCTTATTTTTGGCATATATATATAAGTTGTTCTCTCTTTAAAATTTTGAGATACAGTTTCTTCTAACAGATCAAAATATACCCTAAAGCACTAGTGTATGGCTTTGTTCTAGTCTCCTGCCTGATCACATTCTCTCCCTTTTCTTTCTTCTTTTTCTTCTTTGTTTTTTGATCTTCTTCTTTCTTTTTTTAAACAACTTATCAATTCCTTTTATAAAATCTTTTATAATTTTCATCTTTACACTCATCTTCCATCCCTTCATTGTATCAACCCTTATTTTGTGCATATATAAGTCTTTCTTCCTTTAAAATATTAGGAGGCACTTTCTTCTAACAGACCAAAATATGCCCAAAATCTAGTGTGTGGCACTGATCTATGCACTAGCCTGATCATATTTGATCATGTTCTGTTTTTTTGTTTTGTTTTGTTCTGTTGTTGTTTGTTTTTATCTTTTTGTTTTTTTCTTTTTTCTCTCTTTCCCTTTCTTTTCCTCTGGTTTCAGGTCTTTTCTCATTTGTATAGAGTATATTTGCTGGGGATATTGTTAATCTGTTAGCATTTTGTTCTCTCATTCATCTATTCTCCTCTGGACAAAATGACAAGATGAAAAAAATCACCTCAGCAAAAAGAACAAGAGGTAGTACCAACTGCCAGGGACTACTCAATACGGACATTAGTACGATGTCAGACCTAGAGTTCAGAATCATGACTTTAAAGATACTAGCTAAGCTTGAAAAAAGCATGGAAGTTATTAGAGAAACCCTTTCTGGATAAATGAATTAAATCTAACCAAGTCGAAATCAAAAAGGCTATTAATGAGGTGCAATCAAAAATGGGGGCACTAACTGCTAGGATAAATGAGGCAGAAGAGAGAATCAGTAATATAGAAGACCAAATGATGGAAAATAAAGAGGCTGAGAAAAAGAGAGAGAAACAACTACAGGATCACGAGGGCAGAATTCGAGAGATAAGCGATACGATAAGACGAACCAACATCAGAATAATTGGGATCCCAGAAGAAGAAGAAAGAGAGAGAGGGGCAGAAGGTATATTGGAGCAAATAATAGGAGAGAACTTCCCTAATGTGGGGAAGGAAACAGGCATCAAAATCCAGGAGGCACAGAGAACCCCTCTCAAAATCAATAAAAATCGGTCAACACCCCGACATCTAATAGTAAAACTTACGAGTCTCAGAGACAAAGAGAAAATCCTGAAAGCAGCTCGGGAGAAGAGATATGTAACCTACAATGGTAGAAACATTAGATTGGCAACAGACCTATCCACAGAGACCTGGCAGGCCAGAAAGGACTGGCATGATATATTCAGAGCACTAAACGAGAAAAAAATGCAGCCAAGAATACTATATCCAGCTAGGCTGTCATTGAAAATAGAAGGAGAAATAAAAATCTTCCAGGACAAACAAAAACTAAAGGAATTTGCAAACACGAAACCAGCCCTCCAAGAAAGATTGAAAGGGGTCCTCTAAGCAAAGAGAGAGCCTAAAAGCAGCATAGATCAGAAAGGAACAGAGACAATATACAGTCTTTGTCACCTTACAGGCAATACAGTGGCACTAAATTCATATCTTTCAATAGTTACCCTGAATGTAAATGGGCTAAATGCCCCAATCAAAAGACACAGGCTATCAGATTGGATTAAAAAACAAGACCCATTGATATGCTGTCTGCAAGAGACTCATTTTAGACCCAAAGACACCCCAGATTGAAAGTGAGGGGGTGGAAAACCATTTACCATGCTAATGGACACCAAAAGAAAGCTGGGGTGGCAATCCTTATATAAGACAAATTAGATTTTAAAACAAAGACTGCAATAAGAGATGAAGAAGGACACTATATCCTACTTAAAGGATCTATCCAACAAGAAGATCTAACAATTGTAAATATTTATGCCCCTAACATGGGAGCAGCCAATTATATAAGGCATTTAATAACAAAAGCAAAGAAACACATTGAAAACAATACAATAAGGGTGGGGTCTTTAACACCCCCCTGACTGAAATGAACAGATCATCTAAGCAAAAAATCAACAAGGAAATAAAGACTTTAAATGAAAAACTGGACCAAATGGACTTCACAAATATATTCAGAACATTCCATCCCAAAGCAACGGAATACACATTCTTCTCTAGTGCCCATGGAACATTCTCCAGAACTGATCACATCTTAGGTCACAAATCAGGTCTCAACCGCTACCAAAAGATTGGGATTATTCCCTGCATATTTTCAGACCACAGTGCTTTGAAACTAGAGCTCAATCACAAGAGGAAAGTCGGAAAGAACTCAAATACATGGAGGCTAAAGAGCATCCTACTAAAGAATGAATGGGTCAACCAGGAAATTAAAGAAGAATTAAAAAAATTTGTGGAAATCAATGAAAATGAAAACACAACTGTTCAAAATCTTTGGGATACAGCAAAGGCAGTCCTAGGAGGAAAGTATATAGCAATACAAGCCTTTCTCAAGAAACAAGAAAGGTCTCAAATACACAACCTAACCCTACACCTAAAGGAGCTAGAGAAAAAAAGAGCAAATAAAGTCTAAACCCAGCAGGAGAAGAGAAATAATAAAGATCAGAGCAGAAATCAATGAAATAGAAACTGAAAGAACAGTAGAACAGATCAACAAAACTAGGAGCTGGTTCTTTGAAAGAATTAACAAGATTGATAAACCCCTGGCCAGACTTATCAAAAAGAAAGAGAAATGACTCGAATCAACAAAATCATGAATGAAAGAGGAGAGATCACAACCAACACCAAAGACATACAAACAATTATAAGAACATATTATGAGCAACTCTATGCCAGCAAATTAGATACCCTGGAAGAAATGGGTACATTCTTAGAGATGTATCAACTACCAAAATTGAACCAGGAAGAAATAGAAAACCTGAACAGACCTATAACCACTAAGGAAATTGAAGCAGTCATCAAAAATCTCCCAAACAAAAGCCCAGGGCCAGATGGCTTCCCAGGGGAATTCTATCAAACATTTAAAGAAGAATTAATACCTATTCTCCTGTAACTGTTCCAAAAAATAGAAATGGAAGGAAAACTTCCAAACTCACTTTATGAGGCCAGCATTACCTTGGCCCCAAAACCAGACAAAGAACCCATCAAAAAGGAGAATTACAGACCAATATCCTTGATGAACATGGATGCAAAAATTCTCACCGAAATCCTAGCGAATAGGATCCAACAGTACATTAAAAGGATTATTCACCATGACCAAGTGGGATTTATCCCTGGGCTGCCAGTTTGGTTCAACAGCCACAAATCAATCAGCGTGATACAACATATTAACAAAAGAAAGAACAAGAATCATATGATCCTCTCATAGATGCAGAAAAAGCATTTGACAAGGTACAGCATCCTTTCTTGATCAAAACTCTTCAGAGTATAGGGATAGAGGGTACATACCTCAATATCATAAAAGCCATCTATGAAAAACCTACAGTGAATATCATTCTCAATGGGGAAAAGCTGAGAGCTTTTCCCCTAAGGTCAGGAACGCGGCAGGTTTGTCCACTATCACCACTGCTATTCAACATAGTAGTAGAAGTCCTAGCCACAGCAATCAGACAACAAAAAGAAATCAAAGGCATCCAAATCGCCAAAGAAGAAGTCAAACTCTCATTCTTTGCAGATGATATGATACTGTATGTGCAAAACCCAAAAGACTCCACCCCAAAACTGCTAGAACTCATACAGGAATTCAGTAAAGTAGCAGGATATAAAATCAATGCACAGAAATCAGTGGCATTCCTATACACCAACAACAAGACAGAAGAGAGACAAATCAAGGAGTCGATCCTATTTACAACTGCACCCAAAACCATAAGATACCTAGGAATAAATTTAACCAAAGAGGCAAAGGATCTGTACTCAGAAAATTATAAAATACTCATGAAAGTAATTGAGGAAGACACAAAGAAATGGAAAAATGTTCCATGCTCATGGATTGGAAGAACAAATATTGTGAAGATGTCAATGCTACCTAGAGCAATCTACACATTCAATGCAATCCCCATCAAAATACCATCCACATTTTTCAAAGAAATGGAATAAATAATTCTAAAATTTGTTTGGAACCAGAAGAGACCCTGGATAGCCATAAGAATGTTGAAAAAGAAAAGCAAAGCTGGCGGCATCACAATTCCGGACTTCCAGCTCTATTACAAAGCTGTCATCATCAAGACAGTATGGTACTGGCATAAAAACAGACACATAGATCAATGGAAGAGCCCAGAAATGGACCCTCAACTCTATGGTCAACTCATCTTTGACAAAGCAGGAAAGAATGTCCAATGGAAAAAAGACAGTCTCTTCAACAAATGGTGTTGGGAAAATTGGACAGCCACATGCAGAAGAATGAAACTGGAGCATTTCCTTCCACCACACACAAAAAGAGACTCCAAATGGTTGAAAGACCTAAACCTGAGACAGGAGTCCATCAAAATCCTAATGGAGAACACAGGTAGCAACCTCTTCGACCTTCAGCTGCAGCAACTTCTTCCTAGAAACATCCCCAAAGGCAAGGGAAACAAGGGCAAAAATGAACTATTGGGATTTCATCAAGATAAAAAGCTTTTGCACAGCAAAAGAAACAGTCCACAAAACCAAAAGACAACCGACAGAATGGGAGAAGATGTTTGCAAATGACATATCAGATAAAGGGCTAGTATCCAAAATCTATAAAGAACTTATCAAACTCAACACCCAAAGAACAAATGATCCAATCAAGAAATGGGCAGAAGACATGAAGAGACATTTTTCCAAAGAAGACATCCAAATGGCCAACAGACACATGAAAAAGTACTCAACATCGCTCGGCATCAGGGAAATCCAAATCAAAACCTCAATGAGATACCACCTCATACCAGTCAGAATGGCTAAAATTAACAAGTCAGGAAATGACAGATGTTGGCAGGGATGCCGAGAAAGGGGAACCCTCCTACACTGTTGTTGGGAATGCAAGTTGGTGCAACCCCTCTGGAAAACAGTATGGAGGTTCCTCAAACAGTTGAAAATAGAGCTACCATATGATCCAGCAATTGCACTTCTGGGTGTTTACCCCAAAGATACAAATGTAGGGATCTGAAGGGGTATTTCCACCCCCATGTTTATAGCAGCAATGTCCACAATAGCCAAACCGTGGAAAGAGCCAAGATGTCCATCGACAGATGAATGGATAAAGAAGGTGTGGTATATATACACAATGGAATATTATGCAGCCATCACAAGGAATGAGATCTTGCCATTTGCAATGACGTGGATGGAACTGGAGGGTGTTATGCTGAGTGAAATAAGTCAATCAGAGAAAGACATGTATCATATGACCTCACTGATATGAGGAATTCTTAATCTCAGGAAACAAACTGAGGATGCTGGAGTGGTGGGGGGTGGGAGGATGGGGTGGCTGGGTGATAGACAGTTGGGAGGGTATGTGCTATGATGAGCGCTGTAAATTGTGCAAGACTGTTGAATCACAGATCTGTACTTCTGAAACAAATAATGCAATATATGTTAAAAAAGAAAAAGAAGATAGCAGGAGGGAAAGAATGAAGGGGAGTAATTCGCAGGGGGAGAAGAACCATGAGAGACAATGGACTCTGAGAAACAAACTGAGGGTTCTAGAGGGGAGGGGGCTAGGGGGATGGGTTAGCCTGGTGATGGGTATAAAGGAGGGCACATTCTGCATGGAGCACTGGGTGTTATGCACAAACAATGAATCATGGAACACTACATCAAAAACTAATGATGTAATGTATGGTGATTAACATAATAATAAATGAAAAAAAAGTTTCTCAAAGTCCACATTGAAAAAAATGTAATGAAAAATCTGGAAGAATTTTGTTTTAGAGTTCATTGTAATAAATATATATAATGAAAGCAATTTGGCAAAAGATGTAAAAAGTGTCATCTTCTTAGAATGAAAAAGGTATAATAAATCATCCCCCAAAATTGATAGATTCGATAAGACACAAATTTCAAACTTTGATATGTCAGAGGCAAAATAAAGGCCAAAGAAAATTAGGGAAATTTATAGCATTTGATAGATAAAATATTAACTTCTGTCATAAAACTTCTGTAATTTCATAAGACACTGTTGGAATACCAATAGAAATATGGAAAATGCCCCCAAAATGGAAAGAGGTTAATAAATAATACCATAAATATTCAGCCTTACTATTAGTCAAAGAAATACAAATTAAAGTCATTTTTTTATATATAAAAGAAGCAAAGTTTTTTGTTTTTTTTTTCCCTTAACGGACACAACTTACTGCTAATGAGAGAACAGTGAGAGAGACAACCTCAGAGACCGCTGGTAGGAGTACAAATTGCACATACTTCACAGGGAAGTTTTACAACATCTATCTTTTGACAGTGTTATGTTACTAGAAATCTGTCCAAAAGAAGTCTTAAGAAATACTACCAAGATTTATCCCCAGTTATGGTCATTGCAGTGTTATTTATATTAGTGAGAAATTCTAAGTAGTATAGACCTCTAATAAGGGGAAGAAACTATTTATTTTCTAGAGGGTAAAATATTATGACATATTAAAAATTTATGCTATTAAAAGTTTCTAATGCTTGTGATGTATTAAGTAGGGGAGAAAAGAATATGCAATGATAAAAAAATTTTTTTGATTTGAGGAAGTGACAGGAAATATACCATAATATTTAGATAATTTATTTGGGAGGGTGGTAGAATTTTAAGCAATTTAAATGTTCTTCTTTATGCTTTTATGAATTTATACTTTTATTCGTATTTAAATATTTTCTACTCATAAGAAAAAAATATTATTGCCATTGCCTCATAGCAAACTAAAATAGCACGTAAAAGTCAGGTTAACCGTATATATGAAAAACCCACAATGAATGAATATCATTCTCAACGGGGAAAAACTAAAAGCTTTTCCCCTAAGGTCAGCAACATGAGAGGGACGTCCACTCTCATTACTGTTGTTCAACATGGCACTGGAAGTCATAGCCTCAGCTAAGACAACAAAAAGAAGTAAAAGGCATCCAAATTGTCAAAGAAGTCAAACTTTCACTCTTTGCAGATGACATGATACTCTATGTTGAAAACCCAGAAGACTCCACCCAAAAATCACTAGGACCTCATATATGAATTCAGCAAAGTCACAGGATATAAAATCAATGCACAGAAGTTAGTTGCATTTCTATACACTAACAATGAGGCAGAAGAAAGAGAAATCAAGGAACTGATCCCATTTACAACTGCACCAAAAACCATAAGATACCTAGGAATAAACCTAACCAAAGATCTGTACTCTGAAAACTATACAACATTTATGAAAGAAATTGAAGAAGACACAAAGAAATGGAAAAACATTCCCTGGCTCATGGATTGGAAGAACAAATATTGTTAAAATATCTGTGCTACCCAAAGTAATCTACACATTCAGTGCAATCCCTATCAAGATACTATCAAACATTTTTCACAAGCTGGAACAAATAATCCTAAAATTTGTATGGAACCAAAAAGGTCCCAGATAGCCAAAGGAATGTTGAAAAAGAAAACCAAAGCTGGTGCCATTACATTTCTAGACTTCAAGCTGTATTACGAAGCTTGATCACGTAGTGATCAAGACAGTATGGAACTGGCACAAAAACAGATACATAGATCGATGGAACAGAATAGAAAACCTAGAAATGGGCCTTCTACTCTATGGTCAACTAATCTTCGACAAAGCAGGAAAGAATGTCCAATGCAAAAAAGACAGTCTCTTCAACAAATGGTGTTGGGAAAATTGGACAGCCACATGCAAAAGAATGAAACTGGGCCATTTTCGTACACCATACACAAAAATAAACTCAGAATGGATGAAACACCTACGTGTGAGACAGGAATCCATCAGAATCCTAGAGGAGAACACAGGCAGCAGTCTCTTTGACCTCGGCTGCAGCAACTTCTTGCTAGACATGTCTCCAAAGGCAAGGAAAACAAAGGCAAAAATGAACTATTAGGACTTCATCAAGATAAAAAGCTTTTGCACAGCAAAGGAAACAGTCAACAAAACCAAAAGACAGCCTTCAGAATGGGAGAAGATGTTTGCAAATGACATATCAGATAAAGGTCTAGTATCCAAGATCTATAAAGAACTTATCTAATTCAACACCCAAAACCCAAATAATCCAGTCAAGAAATGGGCAGAAGACATGAACAGACATCTCCAAAGAAGACATACAAATGGCCCACAGACACATGAAAATATGTTCCACATCACTCGGCATCAGGGAAATACAAATCAAAACCACAATGAGATACCACCTCACACCAGTCAGGATGGCTAAAATTAACAAGCCAAGAAACTACAGATGTTGGTGAGAATGCAGAGAAAGGGGAACTCTCTTACACTGTTGGTGGGAATGCAAGCTGGTACAGCCACTCTGGAAAACAGTATGGAGGTTCCTTGAGGTGTTAAAAATAGAGCTACCCTATGACCCAGCAATGGCATCACTAGGTATTTTTCCAAAGGATACAAACAGTGATTCAAAGGGGCCCATGCACCTGATGTTTATAGCAGCAATGTCCACAATAGCCAAACTATGGAAAGAGCCCAGATGTCCATTGACAGATAAATGGATAAAGAAGAGGTGGTGTGTACACACACACACACAACACACACACACACACACACACACACACACATGAATATTACTCAGCCATCAGAAAGAATGAAATCTTGCCATTTGCAACCATGTGGATGGAATTAGAGGGTATTACACTAAGTGAAATAAGTCAGAGAAGGACAAATATCATATAATTTCACTCATATGTGGAATTTAAGAAACAAAACATGAAAATAGTGGAAGGGAAGGAAAAATAAAATAAGATGAAAAAGGAGAGTGAAGCAAGCCATAAGAGACTCTTAACTATAGGAAACAAACCAAGGGTTACTGGAGGGGAGGTGTGTGGGGGGAAGGAATAATTGGGTGATGGGCATTAAGGAGGGCACTTGATGTAATGAGCACTGGGTGTTATATGCAACTGATGAATCACTAAACTCTACCTCTGAGACTAATAATACACTGTATATTTTAATTGATTTTAAATAAATGAAAAAAGTTTGTTAAAAAAAGTTAGGTAAACTGTGTTTTCCTCTTTTTTCTATTTATTGAAATAGTGACCACTCATAGTTCCCATTAAGCAAAATTAAACCTCTATTTTTGCATATAAGAATGGAGAAATTGCTCTATTTATAAATATGCAAAGCACTTTCTTAGTTTAATGCATATTTAAAACCCAAATTTTGGAATTATATGTAGAGTACTCTAAATGTACAATGATAGCTATTTAAGTACCTACCTCTAATAAGTAGTTGAATGCTAACAATTATTTGAGACACAAGAAAAATTAAAGTCATAATAATAAAGCAGTGGATGTCCTTTATTAGCCAAGTGCTGTTTATCTGGAAAATGGCAAAGGTACCATCTGTCCTCACCTATATACCTAAAATATCTTTTATGAGTATACAAATGAGAAGATGAAGCAAGAAAACCCTGGGTAAACTGTAAAGTATTAAACAAATGTAAAATGCTATATTTGAATAGTGTTATAATTTATTATTTTTAACTAACTTTATTTTATTTTTTAACAGATTGCTTTGAGGAACTGTAGCACACCTTTATTAAGAGCTTACTGTGGTTCACTGGAAGATAAGAGGTCTTTGTCACTCAACTGTGAATAAAATAACCCTGCTAATTATTCCTTTCTCCCTGATCATAAATGATTTTAAGTACTCTTAACTGTAATCAATAGAACAATTACTTGGACTCTGGTTAACAACGTTTAAACTATTCATCAAAGTCCTAATTATACATTACATCTTATAAATACCCATAAATAGGGTAACAGCACATTGAATTTTTGTGTTAATAGGTAATTAGAATAGTATTAAAAATTGAAATCATACACAATTTTAATATTTCTTTTTTTAGCCATTCCTCATGGAAAGACTTGCAAATATAAAAGCATATATTTCTCTTTTGTAAATCATAAAGGGCCTAATAAAACCAAAAAATAGTAGGTATAAATATTGAATAAGAGATCTAAATACAGTTTAATTTTAATATTGTTTTTAGCAATGGCACCTTGATTTTTAACCAACAAAACTTGTGATGCTTAAGAACTGTTAGTTTATTGATTCAGGATTCACATCTTTTGTGAGCCACAAGTTGAGGTTAATAATAAAACAGAATTACAAATAAAATACAGAACAGAATAAAACAGAAGTTTATAAAAATAGGTGTTACCAGACTTTCATTTTACATGATCACTGTACTTAATTACTGATTATTGGGAGGTTTTTTTTACCACTGTTTTACAGTATGCGTTTAGTTTGTCTGGCCCCACCTGAAGGCAAGAACCATACATTTAATCCTTCTTTAGATCTGTGCACCTAACACAGTGATCATACATGGTATAAGTAAATGTTGATTGAGTCAATGAACATGAAGCCAGAATTTTTATAACCGTTTTTCAGAGATATATTTTATACTCATAGGCACAGTCAGAGGGTATAATTTGGGAGATCTTTTAATTAGCAGTTATAGAATCGTTCTTGGTGGCTTCATGTTACTTTAAGAGACTAGTCCTGATTGACAAAATATTTTAAAATTGATATAGTCACAGTTCTAATTTATGTAATGTAAAATATATACATATTGCTAAATTATTTATTTTCAAAATAATTTTCAATAAATTTCAAGAAAAAGTTATTTGTTATATTTAAAATTATATTCTAAGAAAATATATCATTTACTGTGACTCAGATTACAAATTAAAATAATTGTTGACTTATTGCCTATACTGTTCTTTTTTAGGTTTGGAATCATACTTGAAAAGATTAAAACCATAATTAATGATGATGCAAGATACATGAAAGGATGCCTGAACATGAGGACTCAGAAGTGCTATGCAGTGAGATCCAACATAAATGAATTCCTTGACATAGCTAGAAGAACATATACAGAGATTGTAGATGACATAGCAGGTAATTTAATTACTTCAGTGTATTTTTCTGGTTTTTTTTTTTAGATTAAGCCTTTTTATGTATTTATTTAATAAAAGATTTTACTTATTTGACAGAGAGAGACACAGTGAGAGAGGGAACCACAAGCAAGGGGAGAGGGAGAGGGAGAAGCAGGCTTCCCACTGAGCCAGGAACCCGATGTGGGGCTTGATCCCAGGACCCTGGGATCATGACCTGAGCCGAAGGCAGACACTTAATGACTGAGCCACCCAGGCACCCCAAAATTAAACCTTTTTAGAACATGTGCTTTTTTGCTTGATAACTAGCCATGCATATTTTTAATTAAATTTTTGTTACCAAAAGAGATAAGGTTAATACATACTGTCATTTAAAATAGATTAAATATCAAAAACTAATGATGGAATGTATGTTAACATAAAATAATAAAAAATATATTAAAATATGATTTTAAAAATAAAAAATATCTCTAAATGTTATAATGTGTCTATTTTTTTCTCCCAACTTAAATATAGAGTTTCTTCAAAGTTAGAGTTACCTGAAGATCTGGAGATGTTTGTTTACCTTCATATAATATTGTATATAAATTAGATGCAAAATGCAGTTATCAGTACTAAGTGATTTCAGAAGAAGAAATATATTTGTCGAGAAGAGGTAGCATTTGAGCAAGTACAGTAATTGATTTAACAAATTTATGGAGTTTCTTGTAAATATAGACACTGTTTTGGGTACTAGTAATATATAGTGAACAAGACAAAGTCCCTGTCTTCGTGGAGCTTATGTTATAGTAGGGAAGACAGACAAAAAAGAAACGTGTGTGTGTGTGTTTATAGGTATAGAGAGGTAGATAGATGTGTATATCGATCACATAGATCATATAATATCACATGGGCATAAGATATATGATGAAAAATATAGCAGGTTATAGGGGTCAGAGAGTGATTGGGTGTGGAACCATAGAGGATGGGAATGTTTTTAGTAGATAGAATAGCCTAGAAAGGAATTCCACATACTGGCAATGGTACAGACCGAAGCACAAAGGCTAAGGAAACCTCACTGGGCGAAGAAGGAAATTGGTTAGGATAGAATAGGGCATTCCCTGACAGAACTTGTAAGAGGTAAGGTTGGAAATGTAGACTGGGGACCAGAATTTAGTCTTTGAAGGCTGGGAGTTTGGATTTTTTTTCCCTAAGAGAATGCAGAGGCACTGAGATATTTTTCTCTGTGGAGTGAAATTGATCAAGATGATTGAATGAATTTGAGTAGAGCACTGGAGACAAGGAAACCATTTTAAACTATTACAAGTTAAAGCATTTGAGTGATAGCAATGTATATGAGAAGAGAGAAAGCAAAGGTTGAAGGAAGAAATGATGAGTTAATAATAGAGTAGTTATGGCCATGGTAAAGGGAAACGTAGGTATTGGTGCTAATTGAAATTTCTAGCCTGAGAGTGGTGGTATCACTGAGAGAAGCAGGAAAATTGTTGGAGGAACTATTTCGAGAAATAAAGATGTTGATTTTCACAAGTAATGTTCAAAGCATTAATGATCATCAAGTTAAAAATAAAAATTTAGAACTCTGTGGTAAGTTTGAAGTTGATAGGAAAATTTGGATTTTTTAGGTATTTGTTGTATCCCCATTTTCTTTTTGGAATATTTTGTTTTGCAAAATATATGTCTTGTAGAGAGAATTTCTTATTCTGAACTAATGATTATAATAATATATACGATTTCAAAAAAGTTGAATGAATAACAAATGAAAACTAATATTCCAATAGAGTACAAAATAGTCTTAATTTAGTTTATATTATTTTTTACAGTTTTTTTTACTTTCAAACTACCTATTGAAATGACTATCTTTGTACTACCAATTTTTTTTTTTTTAAGATTTTATTTATTTGACAGAGACACAGTGAGAAAGGGAACACAAGGAGGGGGACTGGGAGAGGGAGAAGCAGGCTTCCCGCGGAGCAGGGAACCTGATGCAGAGCTCGATCCCAGTGGGGCTCGATCCCAGCGGGGCTCAATCCCAGGACCCTGGGATCATTACCTGAGCCGAAGGAAGACGTTTAACGACTGACCCACCCAGACGCCCCTACCAGTTCTTTTCTTAAAAGGATACTTGACCATCATATGTGTTAGACCTTACTATTTATGTATAAAATAACAACAACAAAAAAAAAACTGTGATTTTTTTTTAAACAGAAAGAGTAATTTTCTCATTAAAATTATTTTTGTTTTTCTTATTTCTGGTCGCTAGGAATGATATCGCAGCTCGCAGAAAAATACAGTCTTCCTTTAAGGACAAGTTTTAGCTCTGCTCGAGGATTTTTCATCCAGATGACTACTGATTGTACAGCCTTACCCAATAATCAACTTCCTTCAGAATTTATTAAGGTTCATTTTAGAGTTCTGGTTTGGAAATTATTATTTCTGAATTACATTTTACATTTTTTCAGACATTCCTTGAATTTTACATGCCAAATTTCTAAATGTTCTGTATATTTCTTTCCTACTCCTATCAACCTACCTAATAGTTATAATAATCTAAGAGTGAGGTAGAAATTTTTTATTTTTTTATTTTTTTGGAGAAACACCAAACAGTGCATCCCATTGTTCTGGAAGCTTGGTATGTGTAAAAAAAAGGAAATGGAAAAAAAAAAGTCCAAAAGGTATTTTTGATCCAAGGAATTTGGAAAATACTGTACCATCTCCTGTTTTAGGTAGTTCTCTATGTACATTTGCCTATTAAAGGTTTAAAAGTCCTGAAATAAATCTGTTAACTTTTTAAAATCCAATATTCCCAAACCTTTGGACCAGAGAAATATTTTTTCTTAAATACTTATTAACATCTTCATGATATACCAGTTTGGGAAAGTCTAACCCCATCTAATTTTGCTTTCTCTGCTCTCAGGGGGTAGCTTTCAACAACAACAACAAAAAACCATTTAACACTTAGGGTTTTTAAATACACACTGTATTACCAGGTGATGGGGGATGGAAAAAGAAAAGAATTGGTTGAGACATAATAATGGGATTAGAAATTGAGTGAGTTTCAGATATGGGACAAGGGCTAAGATGGGTCAGAAATTACTGATATCTGTCATGCATATTACTGGGTAATAAGATGTACTGTCTGACATTTCTACAGAGCTATTTTAAGACCTGTTCAAATAGTTGTGCCAGAATACCGTAGGTTAACTTTAAGTGCTTTAATTTTAGAAGTGATCTTTTCTTTTTTGCAGACATTATTTGAGACTTTATTTGTGATGCTTTATCTCCAAAATTAACCTAAATATCTATGCTGTTTAAAATCTTTATGTTTGATTTTATAGGAGTGTACACCCATCTTGACATTTTGTTAATTTTGTTTGTTAATTTCCTAACAGATATCTAAAGTGAAAAGTTCTTACACATTTACATCAGCAGACTTAATTAAAATGAATGAAAGATGTCAAGAATCTTTGAGAGAAATCTATCACATGACTTATATGTAAGCACATTTAAAATTTTGAATATTAAATTGGTTCAATTTGAAGCATTATAATAAATTTCACTAATTGGCTTTTTGTCTGCAGAAAATGATAAAATTATGAATGTTAGCAAAGAAAGAACATTTCATGGAAGAACAATGAAAACTTTTAAAGTCTGTCATTGTGATTGGAATTGCTCAACCTCACAGAAGATTCAGGGCAAATCTAATTACAAAAACAAAAACAGAAACAAAAACAAAAAAACATCATTCTACCTGATACTTCTGTAGTATACATTCCACCATGATGTAGAATTTGGCACATCTTGGGCTTCATTCAGTTTATTCTTTTCTTATGGTATGTAAGCCCTCAACTTCTCATGGCATATATTTATGGTAATGATATGCTCATATATCATTATGTGTGTATGTGATATGTGTACGTCATATCACATATATATATATATGAGCATATCATTACAATAATGCCAATCTTTTGCTGGTCATGAAACTGTAGCAGTACAGCTGGAAATAAGAAATAGATCATTCATGGGCAGGGTGAAGGGGGGCCCGGCAAAAAAAAAATCATTCATAATCGATGAGCTGAGATGATAAAGACAAATGTTAGACTTTCAAAACAATTTCAGGGCATAGACCACAGAGATTATGAGATATGATAGGTTTGGGGGACATATTTCTCCTCATAAGGGAAAAAACCAAGACCTTGAGCTAGGATCAAGAGTCAGGTGCTTAACCAGCTGAGCCACCCAGGCACCCCTTAAGATTTTATTTTTTAAGTAATCTCTATACCCAGTGTAGGGCGTGAACTCACAACTCAGAGACCAAGAGTCACATGTTCTACCAACTGAGCCAGCCAGGTGCTCCAAGGAAAACCTTTTTTATTATGTCACAGTGTAATACCTCTGCTATGTAAAAGCTTCAATAATTATGTTAAGGTGTGTGTGTGAAAGAAAGAATATATTAAATTTTGTGTTGAATTTAACATTTGCAAAAAACAAAACTATTAGCAGATGGGATCTATTGAAGCATAGTGAGGTCTTGTTTGACCTATAAAAATAATTTTATTAATGAAAATTAATTTTATTAGTATTTAATAACAGCAGTCATTTCAAAAACATGGTGTTAGCATACCAGAAGATGCATTCTTGCTACAAGTTCCTTGAACTCAAAGAACTTCAATTTCCTAATCTCTAGAATGAGGCAAAAGAACAATAGACTTTACTTGTAGAATACAACTGAACTGTGAATGTTATTTTACCTTAGGCAATGAATTTGATATTATTTTACAATTATATTTTATGTCCCTCTTTAAAAGCATTACCTGACTTCCAAACATGTACTTTCAGGATAGTGTGCAAACTGCTTAGTGAGATTTATGAACATATTCATTGCTTATATAAACTATCTGACACTGTCTCAATGCTGGATATGCTCCAGTCATTTGCTCATGCCTGCACTCTTTCTGACTATGGTAAGTTACTTTCTTTGGAATAAATATGTTGCGTACTGAAATTTGTATTCCATCCAAGCAATTTTATATAACAATTATGAATGTTTTACATTTTTTTACCTGAAATATATGGTCTCTTGCCTATGGTCTTAGACTAAGACTTAAAATAGAAAAAGTAAAATTACTCTTAAAATTTGTTTTAAATGTCAGAAAATTGTTTACTGAGAAATTGACAAATGAGAAAGAAAATACTGCAAGAAACTTTAAAGGTTCCCCAAATAGGAAAGACTGAAAAGCTTCCTCCTTGGTGGAAATGACAATGATCCAAATTGATAGAGTTCAAATCTGAAGACTCACTCAAAACAGTGTGACAGAAGCAGATGAGAGAAATGAAATCTCCAAAGTGAACATTTTCTAAACTAGCTCCTTAGATATAAGCATTTCAAGATCAGGGATAATATAAAAAAAAAAAAGATCAGGGATTATATCATATATTTTTGTATCACAAATCTTTTGTAACCCAAGATCTTGAATATAAATATTAAGTAATTTTCTAATATTAAGTGAAGGGAATACTTCAGATTAACCCCTTGAAATTTCTTATCCAACTTATCAGTAATAACCACACTCCCATATACAAATTTATGGAACCTAGTACGTGATAAAAAAGTTTGAATAATTATGGACTTAGTATCATTAATAACATTGAAATTTCTAGTTAAAATCACTAGAATTCCCCAAATACTATGTAAATTTATTTTTTTGATGGGAAATAAGTATTTTATGAAGATTTTTTTTCTTATTTTTATATTTCTTATGGAAAGGTTAACTCTTTCAATTGGTATTTTATAAGCCAAAAGGTTTCAATCTTTTAGATCTCCTCTGGGGTCAAAACCATACCTTAGGGATCAGCTATTTTAATAGTTTTCTTAGCTATTAAGATATTTGATGTTGCTCCATTTTAATTTGAGAGGGATCATCCTGAAACTCCAAACCTATAAATAATGACTTTTGGTGTTAAAAATACTTTGAAAGTAGTTTAAAAATTATTTTCTAACCAACCTCTTTTATAATGAATGGTTTTGAATGCATTTATTCTGGAGGCATGTAGGAGTTTAGTGTTTACTTGTCCCCATGCCCTGTCTTCCTCCCTTTCCCTTGGAAGGTATTCATAGAGACCTGATCATTATTTGTTTCTATAAATTAACAATATATTTTGTGTCTGTTTTGTCTATCATCTGGGTATTCTTTTTAGACAAAATTTCTGTAAGTTTCTGGACATAAAATTGTATTTGGTTCTACTTTATATCCATATGTCATTTGAAAAGCTAAGTATGCCAAATTTGAAATAAAGCTTAAGGTGGGAATTAAGTAAATGTACAATTTTGTAGTACTGGTAATTGTTTTTTAAAAGTATTATTGAGGTACCTGGGTGGCTCAGTTGATAAGCGTCCAACTCTTGATTTCGGCTCAGACCATAATCTTAGAGTCATGAGACTGAGCCCCTTGTTGGGCTCCACACTCAGTGGGGAGTGTGCTTGAGATTCTTTCTCTCCCTCTCCCCCTACCCCCACCTCACACTCTCTTTCTTTCTCTCAAAAAAAAAAGTATTATCAATGGCTAGTTGACTCTTTTTAATCTGTATAAATCTGAATGTTACAGACTGTTAAAGGAGCTCAGGACAATGACAAAGAACTAAATCCTAGGGTTCCCTGGAAGTGAATAAAAGTTGTGATGGTGATTAGAATGCATCAATTACAATCTAGAGGGATTTTGTAGGGATTTAGGATAAAATAATACCTTAATACTTTGTCCCAAATTGACCCTAGTAAAATCACACATATACACCATGCAGACCATTAAACATAAATATATTAATCTTACCAAACCTTTCTTTCTTTTTTTTAGTTCGGCCAGAATTTACTGATACTTTAGCAATCAAACAGGGATGGCATCCCATTCTTGAAAAAATATCTGTGGAAAAACCTATTGCCAACAATACCTATATTACAGAAGGAAGTAATTTTTTGATCATAACTGGACCTAATATGAGTGGGAAATCCACATATTTAAAACAGATTGCTCTTTGTCAGATTATGGCCCAGATTGGTAAGTTATGGCTTTATTTCATACTTAGCAATTCTTCTGCTCCCATTTAAAATGTTTTGTGCCTAATATTTTAGATCCAGGTGCCTAATTAACCCCAAAAGAGTTTGGAGTAGGTTTTCTTGCCTAAAAGTATGATAGTGTTTATTATGTAGACCATAACTTTTACTATTTGGTATTGATTAAGCTCCGTCCAATCTGGATTGCATTGTACTAAAAATTTTGTACGACGTAACAGAAGTAAAAACTACCTTACTATAATGATTAATGTTGTATCAATTATTACTAAACTGAATTATATTATTTCTGATTCAAAACCAAACTTTGTTGTGAGAAAAAGTGAAATAAGTAGGATAAGCTGCTGCCTTTAGTAACTCATGTAAGATTTTTCCCAAATTATAACATTGGGGAAAAAAACATCTTTTACTTAATTTAAGGGCTACCAGTAACTCAGACACAGCACTTGATACAGTAACACATATATGTGTTCATACATACACATATAAATGGCTGTCATTGGCCCAACAATGTCATGTATTTCTTGGTGTAAAGGTACAACTTAGCTCTGAAAACTAGGTTTCCTTGAGAACTCTATGAATCAGAAATGACATGATTTGTCCTAATACAGTGGTTCTCAACCAGGGATGATTTTGGTCCCTCCCCCACTGTACTCCTGGCCCCCAAATTTGGCAATATCTGGAGACATTTTTGATTGTCACAACTGAAGGGAGTGTAGAGTCCAGAGATGTTGCTGAACATCCTGCAATGCACAAGACATTCTTCCCTCCCCCTGACACATGTAAGAAAGATTATCCAGCCCAAGATGTTAGTGTGGTGGTTGAGAAACCCTGGCCTAATGTAATAAATTGTAAGGAGAATACAGCAATAATAATACTGGTGATACAGTACGGATTTATCCTTACTACTGGGAAAGAAAATCAGAGGTGAATAGTGAAGAGTAAATATTGGGTTTATAGTTGTATTGCAATGAAAGGGACGTCTTAGCTAATTTCCCTCCTTTTATAAAGAAACTGATTCATATGTGATAATAATTTTATTTCTGTTTGAATAGTTATGAGGAGCACTGTCCTTTAAAAAAACAGGCTGTGCAATTGTTGGACATCTGTAATTGTTAGAGCATTCATTATACTGACTTGAAATCTGATTTTCTATAACTTCTATTCATTAATCCTAATTCTTATATTAATCTCTTTTGATGATAGCCCCTCAAATATTAGAGGAAAATTATTCTACTTCCCATCACTTATTTTAAACCTCTAAAATACCCAAAATTATATACAGTATCTCATATAATTTGATCATAAAGGAAACAAATTTGAAAGGCATGGAAATTAAGAACATAGGCTTTGGAGCTAGACCTAGCTTGTCTAGTTACTAGCTCTGTGATCTAAGGCAAATCACTTAACTTCCTTGGTTTTCTTATCTGTAAATGAAAATTCTAATAGTACCTAATTCTAAGAATTGTTGTAAAGATTAAGTGAGAATAATGTATGTAAAATACTATGGATGTAGGGAAAGGTATGAGAAAGAAAGAGACTTTCCAGGCAGAGGTAAGAACATATTCTAAAGCAAAAAAACAAAAAAACAAAAACCAGTATGATGTGCCCAAGGAAGTACAAGAAGTCCAGATTCCTTTGTAGAGCAAACAGTAGCTGTGAGGAGTGTAGGATATAAAGCTAGAGACTGGGCAAGAGCCAAATCATGAAGGGCCTTAGGTACTTAACTGAAGAGATTAAACTTTATCCAGAAATCTGTAGGGAACTATTGAAATTTAAGTAAGAGAATCACATGATTGGATTTGCCTTTCACATAGATTATTCTGGCTGATGTATTGTTGGAAGAGAGCCAGACCAGAAGCAAAATATCAGTGGGGAGCTTCTGTAGTAATTTTTAGACCTAAGAATGTTAGCCTTTTTGGTGGAGGTAAATACAAATGGACTAAGGAGAAAGTATGAACATATACCATGTATGCTATATCCTCTCCTTGGTACTTTCACATTTATTTTCCCATTTAATCCTTCCAGAAATCCTGTGAGAAAGTTGTATTTAAGAGATCTGCTTTTGAGGTGTGATCATTATAATTACTATTGTTATTTATTTATTTATTTTTTATTGTTTTCAATTTTAATTCCGGTATAGATGACATACAGTGCTCTATAAGTTTCAGGTGTACAGTATAGTTATTCAACAATTCTATACACTGCTCAGAGCTCATCATGATAAGTGTGCTCTTAATCCCCTTCACCTATTTTACCCACCCCTTCACCCACCTCCCCTCTGGCAACCACCAATTTGTTCTCTATAGTTAAAAGTCTGTTTCTTGGTTTGTCTCTCTGTCTCTATTGTTATTATTGTTACTTTTATTTTTGTTAGTATTATCCTGACTTTTGCCTTCTTTTCCTGCTAGTCCTTTTTCCTTAGAGATTGATGCTATTCTTCATCCTTATCTTGGTTTTAAATCATGGAATAATCAGGAGTTTGTTTCTTCACTCCCTTTATTTCACCATTTTGTTCTATATGCTTGATACTTTTCCCATTCAACTATTTGTATATTTTTATCCTCTTATGATTTTAGAATGCCTTTTATGTCCCATTCCATATAGAGGTAGTTGCATTAATCAGATTGATTTGCTTTCAAAAGGTGAATATTTTAGATTATTTAGCATGATAAATGCTCAGGCAGAAAAAGTCTCAGGGATGAAAACTCACCTTTAAAAAAAATTAAATGTCTTGCTTTCATTCTAATTCTGGGTATTTCTATACATTTCTAATAACAGATATTTCCTAATACTTCTTTCTGTAACAATTTTATCAACTTGAGCTTCATAATCATTTCCTCCAAATTTTCCTATTTTGAATTTTTTTATATAACTGTATTATTTAACATTTTTGTGAAGTTTATAATCTTTCTAATGTACTTGAATTTATGCTGTCTTACGTTTATACGTGAGAAAGATGAGACTGGGAGAGTCTAATTGCTGCCCAAGGATATATGGTAAGTGACAGAGCTGGGGCCATGTTGTCTAACTGTATATCCAGTGATCTTTCCACTACATAATCCTTAGCTAGGTTAATAAATAATCTGAGTTGGTGAAAAGTGCAAAATATTAGTACTTATATTTTATAAAAGCATTTCAATTTATGTTTTTTTTAATATAAAACTATTTATTGACCACTGTTTACCAGTATTTACAATAAAGTAAATAATACAGTTGGATAACATTCTGACTACAAAGTTACTGTTTTTCCTGGTTTCTGCTGAACCAGTAACTCAAATACTGAGAAGACTGAGCCTACATGTCAGGAACGAGTTGGGGTAAAGAAAATACATGCAGGTTAAGAATTTGGATTATAAAAGTCTGTCCACCCATTTATTCCAACAGGTGCTAAATTGCCAACATCTCTAACCATCTGATTATGATTAGGTTTCCATGAACAGTCTTAGACATTCCATGAATCATGATCTTTTAGTCAATACAGCACAGAGATTTCAACTTCTTGAAGAGGAATGGTTCACTAGAAGGAACCTTTAAATGTCCATTTAACTAAGTTTTGCTTACCTAATTAAAACACACCAGGACTTGTCTAGTTTTGTCATTTGGGTGGGGAGGTTGTTGGTGGTGATAAAATTTTCCTTTCAGGGATCTTACAAATGAACTTGCATTTATGACTGTAGATATGAATACAGATTCTGATATGGCTGCTTTTAAATTGTCCAATTTAAAAATCTGAAAGGTTAAGGCTTCAGGAAAAACTTCAGTTTAACTTTAAGTGATTTATTTCTTAAGTTGCTTAAAATGATAGCATCCCGGAAACACGGGCTTATCCATGGTTATAAATGCTGTTTTTGTTTTGGTGAATGTTTAAAAACAAAAACCATTTATGTATGTATTTTAAGTATACACACAAAAACCCCCTAAATAAACAAAAAATCCAGAATGGTCCTTAGGCATATAGGAATTAAACACAAATTCTGACTGAGTAACGACTATGAGATTTCCCCCAGCATTTAGAAAAGGTGTTCTCTAATGCAGGGGGATAATATACCATGGTCTCAAATATTTTTTTTCTGATAAAGGAAGCAACTACAGAAAGCTTTTATTTGTTCAAAGTAACCAGTGCTACAGATGCAAAAAAACCCCAACAACTCCCCCAATACTACTTCAAAACAAACATATCGAACTTGATTTTCACTAGAATGTTATTTCTTCACACTAATAAATCAAAAAACAAAGACCCGGATTTTTTATATATATATATATATATATATATATATATATATATATATATATAAAGCAATGCAAACAATTATTGAGCTTCATCTTCTGGACAAGAATGCCAAGTTAGTCTCTCTTCATAAAAAGCAATTACAATCTGAGGACACTTCATATTTGCCTCTTTTGCCAGCACCAAGTCTGCCTCATCTGAATCTTTCCACTTCATGAGAAACATTAATTCTCCACTGCTGTCCGTGGCACCAATTATTCGTTCAGGATCAAGACCTCTGGCAAAGCCTCTTGGTTTATCAGCAGCATCTCTTTTCTTCTTTGATTTGCTATCATCAGATTCACTGTCAGATAAAGATTTTCTTTTTGTACCATCTTTTTCTTTACCAGCTTTTTGAGAATTAAGAAATGCTTCAATTAACTCTGAACAATCTAAATTTTCTTCAGGTTCCCAAGTATTGTCAGCATCTGTAGATCCCTTCCACTTCAGGAAATACTCCACCTTCCCATTCACTACATGTCGGTCCAGTACTTTTTCCACCACAAATTCTTCAGGCTCTGCCTCTTCTACTTTTTTACTCTTTCCATTTTGTTTCTTTCCTATTTTTTGCAATGTAGTTTTATTGGAGGCCATTTTTTATTGCAGACTTGAAGAGCTATTATTCACCGCCTCCGAGCTGCTCCGGGTCCCGGGTCCCGGGTCTGCGGCGTCTCCGGCCCTGCGCGCCTCAAGCTCCAGCCACATCCGAGGAGGAGGGGGCTGGGTTGCTGCGCGCCGGGCAGCCGCTGGAGGAGGGGTGGGGGGTGGCACCTCAATTTACGTTTACTTTATATTTTACAGGATCATATGTTCCAGCAGAATATTCTTCCTTTAGAATTGCTGAACAGATATTTACAAGAATCAGTACTGACGATGATATTGAAACAAATTCATCAACATTCATGAAGGAAATGAAAGAGGTACCCAAACTAACGTTTCCTTATGTTAAACATATGTTAAATTCTTCCACTAATGGTCAATTACTATGTATGAAAATATCCTTATTCTAAAACATGCAGATGTGCTTATATTCCTCTACAAGAGCCAGAGGGCAGTCAAAGACAGCTTCTAATTCTGTCTTATGTGGAAATGGAAGAGAAGGTTTTATTGAAAAAAACAGTTTTAAAGAAAAAGCTAGTATTGAACAAAAAACATAATTTCATGTTTTTGTATGGGATATATAAAAGACTGTCAGAAAACAATGACCTGTTCAGGACCATTTTGCATTGTATCTATTGCTCTTATTAGGTTTGATTTTAAAATAATAGATAACTGTGTTAGAATGCTTTTAAAAATCATCCTCTTGTGTGCCCCTTTAGAATTTTCACTTTCTGTAACAAAGTATGTGTCATCACCTTTTTCTGATCTGAGCAAATATCAAATAGACTTGAAGGGCTAAAGGTATTCAGTATAGCTCTTGAGCTATCTTCAGGAGGTAGGAATTAATGGATCACTGTAGAGTTGGATAATTTTCATAAATAGGGGGAGAATAGTTATTATCTGTGCTACTGTATGTGACTTTTACATAATTATTTAGTATGTATTGAGTATCTGTGGGAGAATATAGCAATGTACTAGGTGCTCGAGGTGTATTTTTAAATGGTCCCAGCTCTCAAGAAGCTTAGTCCTATAGAAAGGTAAAAGGCCATAACATTTACTATTGTGTCAGTACATAATGTGGGTGTAATTATAATTTTTGGGAAAGAGGCTAATACTCTTCAGTGGGGAAGGAGGATTTCTGTCAATTAAAGTCTTGGTCTTTGTGGCGCATGGATTTACATTTATTTGTTTAAATAGGAATCAATGGACTTGGATACTTTTCCCTCATTTTTTTTTTCTATGTTTACTGGCTATCTATGTTAAAATAAACTTGAGAAATAGTTTTGAGTATTTTATGACAATTGATTAGTCATTTGTGGAGAAGAAAATGACCATCTTTGTGCATTATTTAAACATTTAATTCATTGCTTAGTTTTATTTCACTGTATCTAAAACATTACTATTTTAGATAATGGTTTAGAAAATGGTCTCTTTGTTGTCTCATACACATATTCATGTGTCTATTTATATACATATCAGCTGTTCTACTGAAATTATTAGTCATGAGAATTTTTAGAAGAAAAGCAATGTGTTAGTTTCTACTCAGCACGGTATCTTTATAAAAATACGTTTTGGATGAACTAATAAAGAGACTGGATTTTTCCTCATTTTTTAAAATGGTAATGACAGCTGTTTGGTTACAATAAATAATATTAAAATTATATTTTTCAGATAGCTTATATTCTACATAATGCTAATAACAAATCACTCATATTAATTGATGAACTTGGCAGAGGTACTAATACAGAAGAAGGTATTGGCATTTGTTATGCTGTTTGTGAATATCTGCTGAACTTAAAGGTATTCTTCTCTATTCTTTTAAGTGTATTAATTTTGAGTCCTTTTTTTCTTAAAGATTTATTTGAGAGAGAGAGGGCGAGAGAGAGCTCACACACTCGTGAGCAGAGGAGGGGAAGAGAGGGAAAGGGAGAGGGAGAGGGAGAGAGAAATCTCCTGCAGACTCCCCGCTGAGCACAGAACTGTTATATGGGGCTTGATCTCACAGCTGTGAGATCATGACCCGAGTGGAAACCGAAAGTCCAGTGCTCAACTAACTGAGCCACCCAGGCGCCCCTTATGTATCCTTTGTATATTTATCATGACTGGATTTTACAGGTACCTACAAATAGCTCTTTAAACAATTTTAGGTAATAAAAGTGTACCATAGCATTTATATTTTTCTTAGTTCATTTCTGATGGAAACAGGAACAGCTAGTATGATAGTCATGATGTAGACAAGGAAAGAAGGAAATCAAGAAATACAAATAATATCAAAAGTAGTCACTTGGCTTTAATTTAATCAAATTAAAAGTCAAAACATGAAAGCATTTCAATAATTGTCTTAACTGATAATAACATTGACTGTGATGTCACAGCATGAAGTGAAAAACTAGGCATCCGAGGTCACTTTATGGAAAATTATTTTACTTACCCAACTAAGATTTCATTCCTTTAAAGAAAACAGGTTTTCACAAATCAAGTAAAACAGACTATGATTTTTGTTCTATTATTAAGCTAATTTGTCAAATATCTCTTTAGATGATCACTCAGAATATTATACAGGTATGAAAAAACTTAAAAATATTTTTCCATATTTAAAGTGCCTTGAAATATCCCTAAGATGATGTTCTTTACCTTAAATGACAGTCCATAATTTACTATAAAGAAAGAAAAATCTTATTTTTGTGATAGGTATGTGATAAATCAAAAATAATGTTAAGAGATAACATTAGTCTTTGTAATACTGAACCTATGTTAGTTGATCAGAATTTCTCATAAAAATAAGATGTATATATTACTTGTTAGGATTAAAAGCTAATTAGTATCTGTGATAGTTAATTTTATATGTCAGCCTGACTGGACTACAGAGTACTGGACATTAGGTCAAGCAGTATTTTGGGTGCATCTATGAGGGTTTCTGAATGAGATTTGTATTTGAACTTGTAGACTAAGTAAAGCAGATTGCCCTCCCTAATGGGGGTGGGTCCCATCCAATCAGTTTTTTTGTTTGTTTGTTTGTTTGTTTTCATGGGCTTGGTAAATATCAGTTCTTTTATTTCCTCTATTGCATTCCAGCTCCAACAAAAGAAGGGTTAAGAGTAGTTAATCCTATAAATCATCATATAAATTAGAGTCCAAGGGAGACACTGCAAAAGAACATGTCCCAGGAGCAGAAACACGACATGTGAGAATGGGAGTCTATGCTTGCATGAGAGAAGGCTACATCACAGGGGCAGAAGCTTGGTGCTCTGTTTTTACCCAAGAGTTTAGTTTAATAGGGGGTGGTGAGTGTTGAGTTGGCAAAGGGATGTTTGGAATGTGCTAGAATGTCTGTCATCCCACAGCGCTACCCCTTCCCTTTGAGGTCTCCTTGGCACTGTCCTCTGACAGCAGAGAAGCCAGAAACACACATGGTGAATGTCCTTCCTTGGAGGGCTGTGGGCTAGAACCTGCCAGGGAGGTTTGGAAGGTGGAGAAGGGGCCATAATTCACTGTGTGCAGCCAAGCACATACACAGTCCTGGGGTCCAGGACAGCCTCAGAGGGATTCCTGAGAGCTGCTGGCTTTGTTGCTGCCATCTGAGACAGATGTCAGGGCCTTCCCAGATGTTCTAGACAATTGCAGTGGTCCAGTGAGCTCTTGAGAATCACAGACTTTGGCTCTCCGAGCTGGACTGAGGCAGCTGCATCCCTGACCCTCACTCCTCTAGCTCTCCCTGCTCCCATACATAACCCTCCATATCCAGACATGTGCCAGGGCTCCTGCTTTCCTGGCTACACACTGACCAGCAAACCTGCAGCCTGGCACCATGTCTGCCCACCATACCTTCTAGGAGCTGTTCCTCTTCAACTCTGTCCCATGGGATCTAGATCATCCAATCTTATTCTCAGTTTCAGGGATGAGCCCAGACTGATCCAAGCTCTCTCCATGCCCCAGTGGTGGCTCAGGAGTGTATGCCTCCCCAGGCTGGCCAGTGAGTACAGGAGGAGGGTCCTGGCCACAGTGACAGTTTTCAAGAACTTTCTGGGTGACATCTAGGTGAAAAGTTCCCCTTCCTCTGGACACTATGTCATGGTGGAGGGACCAAACTGCTGTGGCCACTTGAGGACCCAGCCTGAGGTTCACACAAACTCAGGAACAGCAAATGAGAAGGCTACAGAGAAATGGAACTTGATCCTTTGTCACACAGACCTTGGAATCCACCCTACCTTTGGATTTTCAATTTCCATGTTGGTAAAGCCTATTCAGGCTAGGTTTTTGGATGTAGCCAAAAGCATCTTGACTTATTCATAAGACTCTTTTACTTGTGGATTTCTTGGCTAAATGTATTAACTTTTGTTTCTTCTTCCTAAAAGTCAAATTTTCAACATGGCTGTCCATGTAAGATTGATAGTTTTGTTCCATTTGTTCTTCTGTTGGCTGATGTAAGCCACCAGGTTCTCTGCGTACTGCAAGAACAACTTTAAGAACTTTAGATACTCATAAGACTTTTTTCCATGAACCACATGAATGTTGACCAATTCCAGTACAATCAGTGATAAAATTGGGTAAAGCACAGGAGACAGAAACTTAATACTACTTCCTTTGCCTGGAACACAACATTCTGTCTACCCACTGCTAGTGTCTCAATTCCATGGAGGCAGCAACCTGGCTGGACATGCGGGTGCAATGTGTGCTGATGTTTCGAAGCATGATGAGCACTTCCAGAATGGTTCTGGGACAGAACAGAGTTAGGATGGGGGTGCCACAGAGTTCACAGATTACCTGGGGCCACTTCTCAGCAGGAAAATTGTCCCAAGTCACTAACAACACAGTGATTCTTAGGTAGGTGGTAATGCAGCTCAAACATGATTTTTTTAAAAAGATGTTATTTATTTATTTGACAGAGAGAGACAGTGAGAGAGGGAACACAAGCAGGGGGAGCGGGAGAGGGAGAAGCAGGCCTCCCGCTGAGCAGGGAGCCCGACACGGGGCTCGATCCCAGGATCCTGAGACCATGACCCAAGCTGAAGGCAGACACTTAATGACTAAGCCACCCAGGTGCCCCATCATACATGATTTTTGTAAAGAGCTGCAAGCATTTGTTTCAGAATTACTTCTAATTTGGCTGCCTCCTCAGCTTCTTCAGTCAAAGGCAGGAGGGACCAAACCCTTATGATGCTCTTCTCACAGCTCAGCAAGTTTTTTTAAGTTGAGAAACTGGGTGGAAGGGAACACTGTAGCCTTCTGCAAGACCAACCAATGATTTTATTACTGCTTTTTCCTTAACCATTGATAACAGATCTTCGTCAATGAATCTGAGTAAAAGTACAATGGAAAATGCAAGTTATTGATTTGTTGCTTCTTTTGGAAATTTAGATAAGCTGATTTCCCCATGGCTTAAATGATCTCTTATATGGGAACTCTCCTGATGGTTCAGGAAATCCCAAAGAAATTCTATTGCAGGCTCTCCAAGGAAAAGAGGAATTTGATTGATTTTTACCATCATTCAAGTGTTTTGCCAATATTTCTTCACATGTGGTATAAAGAGCTGTTGACTCAACAGTCAAAAAAGTCTTTGTGGACATTTGTTAATGGCAAAACTCTCCTAAGTCCTGTCTCTAGCTGTGTCAATAACAACATGGCACAGCTGGCAAATCTGTGTGACTTGAACTTGATTAATGCAACTTCTCAGTATAGGAACATGACTTTTAATATAACACTGTATTTCTTCATTACTTCTTCTAATACTGAAAGTACCTCAGAAGTAACAGCAGGGAAAAGAGCCAAATCCTCAAGGTTTGTAAGAGCTCTGAAAGGTCGGCGTGCCAATGCAAATTTAGTTTGTTGCAAATAACTCTTCAGCAGCTGACCCAATACTGCTGTCAACAGTATCATCATTGAACAGTAGTTTGGAGGGATTTCTTGAGGGGACACAAACCCATGCCATAAGATATTATGTAGATTGAGTCCACATGGAGATCCAGTGAAGACTTTTAGTATGTCTACCACATACTAGCAAGCTCCTTAGATGCAAGCCGATCTCAAAAGAAAGGGGCTTTCCTGGGGTACCTGGGTCATTGAGCATCTGACTTGATTTTGGCTCAGGTCATGATCTTAAGGTCCTGGGATAGAGTCCCGCATGTGCTTGGGATTCTTTCCCTCTCCCTCTGCCCCTACCCTCCTCCCCCGCACGCCCTGTTGCACGCCCTCTCTCTCTTAAAAATAAAATAAAAGGGGCATTCCTTCCCATCCTGTAAAAATATATTGCCCGAAGTCTGTTCTAGACACGCTGTCAGTTTCATTAAGCTAAAAGAAATATCAGGAGATTGAAGACTTTCCAAAACATCAAATATTTCAGGAAATAACTCTGAAAAAGCTGTCCACTGCAGCGATGGTGTATATTGAATTTCAAACTGCCCCTTGGTCAGAGATAACAAATGTGAGTGGACAGCCTCACACACAGGGCGCAGCAGCCTCATGCTTCCCCCCATAATCCAGATTCTGGGCTGATTCTGTGTAAGTCACACAGTCTGTGATTGTCTTCCAGCATACTTCACCCCTCTGAGTTATAGTGCCATTGATATCACAGTTTTCTCTGACTTCAAACCTGAGTTTACAGATCATATCATAGGACTCAGGGAGAAAGACAAGTGGTAATAGGATCCTCTGTTAGCATACTATGTATTTGGGAATTTCAGCCTGGGACCTGGGAGGTAAGGAAACTGGCCCCTGGAACAATCTGGGGGTAAATACAGCCCCAAGGAGAGGGAGGGCAAAGGGTGAGTCTTTGGGGTCAGGGTCAGGTGCCCATCTTCTCTAGTTGCTCACTAGGGTCTGGTAAGGCTGACCTGCTTCTGCAGTGACGCAGTCACAGTGGAGGCTCAGGAATGGTGTCCTAGAGCCCACATCAGGGCATGCCTTCCAGCACACCGCCAGGGCTGCCAGAAGAGTGTGCCCAATGCTGCGCCTCCTCCAGTTCTTACTGTAGTGGGCCTGAGCACACCAGGAGCGTGCTCACATGTGCATAGGCACCCTGGCTCCCATCTGCTCTACCTCCATGACTTCCAGCTCCTCCCATTCAATCAGCTTTGAGTGGGACCCAGTTGAATACCTGAATAGAACAAAAAAGCTGCCCCCACTGGGAGTGAGAGGGTTACTTCCTTCAACCTAGAATCATTTTCCCTGCCTTTGGACTAGAATTGAAACATCAGCTCTTTTTGGATCTTGAGCCTGCCAGCATTTGGACTGGAATGACACCATTTGCTCTCCTGGTTCCCAGGCCTTTAGACTCAGACTGGAACTACAGCATCAGCTCTCCTGGGTCTCCAGCTTGCTGATTGCAGACCTGGGGATTCTTCAATCTCCATAATCATATGAGCCAATTCCTAATAATAAATCAAGTTCTCTCTCTCTCTCTTTCTCTACACACACATACACACACCCGATTCTATTTCCCTGGAGAAGCCTGACTATTACAGATTTTGGTATTGAGAGTGGTTCTAGAGCAACAGAATTTTAAGGATGAGTTTTCTGAATCGGTTCTGGGGTTTCTGGAATTGACTCTTTAATCTGATTAGATTTATTTTATTTTGTTTTTATTATTTAACTCAAAGACTTGTTTTATTATAGTAAATGGGCTGGGACTGATGGGAAGGGTAGATGTAGTGGGGAACCATGGCCCTGATTAGTATTGGATGCCCATCCTGATGGCCACGAATATGTTAAAGATGCCACCACTCTGCATCATGGTTTTCCTGATGCCACCCATCAGCTCCCAACACCACATTCCAATCCTGAGACAGGAAAAAGTACCCAAGAGCATCCCAGCTGCCATGCCCACTGCGTAGCCCATCATGAAGCCCATCTTCACATGGTTGAAGCAGCTTGGCTGGGACTGTCTGTATGGCCCCACAGCCACTGGCATCCTCTCAGCATTCAAGTCCCTGCACCATGGTGCCCCCACCTCACTTCTAATATGATTAGATTTAAAGATACTAACAACTCTATTTCTAGTAGTGAAGAGTAATAGGTTGGTTTGATACATAAATTTTGAGGACATTAATGTTTATGAACATGGTCCTTAGCTTCTAAATAGTTTACTGGACTTCTAAATATTTTTCTGTTGCTTTATAAATTTGGTTTTATACCCCTTTTGATTTATTGAGTAAGTAGTTGAGTTTTTTTCATTTTTCTGTCCTGTACCTCTTCCCATCCCCCTTACATGGTTGATGCCATTTGCCAGCCCAAATATTTTCTTTTTAATGTCTTAACATTTTATTTTTCCATTAATCACATATTTATACTTTTTCCTGGTAATATCTTAAGAACATAACCAATTATTCAAATCTCTGTCTAGCTTAGTAACTCACAACTGGAAACCACGTGCTGGTCATAAGTCACTAGAACCATTTGCATCAATATAACCTAAAATACTTCTAGAAAATGGAGTTTCCTGGCACTCCACATTACAACTGCTGATTGAGAATTTTGGGGGTCTACGTACCAAGAATTTACGTCTTTAACAAGCTCCCCAGGGGATTACTAAAGTTTGAGAATCATTGTCCTAAACATTATTCTCCATCTTTTCTTTCTTCCTTTTAAGTACCTAACCCAAACACAAGGCAAATCTAAAAACTAAAATCCTTTGTGATTTCGAATACCTAAGACAAACCATTGATTCCACTTTCCAAAAAATAGTTATATGGAGGGAAGCTGCTTTTAAAGTAAAATTTTTTTAAAAGTTGAGGGAATTGTTATGATTTTGTTTGTAGATTACTTTTCTAATAAATGATTACCTCATTTAACAGCTTTATTTCTGGTAAACCTCATCTTTTGAATATCTTCAGATTTTTTTAAAGATTTTATTTTTAAATTTGTTCTCTTTCCTATAATGTAACATACATGTGATGTGTAAACTAATAAACATGTTTCTTTCATTGAATATAAATTTGCAAAACATTTTGAAATGAATTGACCATCATTAGTTTCATTCCTACACCTCTGCCAAGCTACTTGGGAAATCAAACTAAAATTTTTTTCTAGTTCATTTTAAAAATACTGACATTCATTATTATATATTCTAGGCATTTACGCTGTTTGCTACACATTTCCTGGAACTATGTCATATAGAGGTCCTGTATCCTAATGTAGAAAACATGCATTTTGAAGTTCAGCATGTAAAGAATACTTCAAGAAATAAAGAAGCAATCTTGTATACCTACAAAATTTGTAAGGGACTCACAGAAGAAAAAAATTATGGTATTGCATATGGAAATTATATCTATATAATATCTATTGAAACACTACATATTCTCATAATTCTTCTCCCCTTTACTTGGCTGTCAATCTAAACAGCTTTTCCTGTCAAAGAATTCTTTTGAGTGCTTATGCTCTAAGACTGTATTTTCTATGTCAAGCTCACATTTTATGTATATTAAGCTTATATTTAAAGTTATATCAATCAGTACTTATGTAGAATTACAACACATGAAAGTGCCAGAAGCATTAGTTTCTATTCTTAGAAAAATGTAATTTAGCTTATATTGTTATAAGCAAGTTATAAATGAATTGAAAATTGTATATTTCTTACATACTTTTTCAGTAACATCTATTTTCTTCAGATGCAGGGAACTTCATAATCTAAAGTCTTAAAAGGGAATGTATTATCAAACCATATGATACTTGTAAACTTGATTAGATATTTTCTATCTAAATCATTATGTGACATAAAATCTCGTGAATTCAGAAATTTTTAATTGATCTATACATATAAGTTCCTAAAATTATTTTAGCTATGAATGTGACCCTTTGAGGGGGGAAAGCATCTTTGTTTTGCTATTTGAAATGAGAAATCAACTGCATAACTTAATTTGTATCAGATATTTAATTTTTATAAGCTTTAATTTCATCTAGTAATGGGGATAATTTTCCATATATGTAGGGATTATGAAGATTAAATGAATTATCAAGTATGAACTGTTTAATATAGTACCTACCAATTAGTAACTTCTCAGTAAATGTGTTAATGTTGTTCTATTGCCTCTAAAATAGTACATACAATAAACTATTAGCACACAGTGGAAAGCCTATGTGGCATTTATACAATAAAATTAGGCTCAGGGGAGAATACTAGATAGTACTTTGAATTTGCATGAACAATAGTCATCTATAGTTATATCTTGTGAGAAATCCCTCTCTTGGTGATCTACTAGACAGATGAACATTCAGCTGTACGGTTATCTCTGTGACTAGGGTTATCTCTCCTCCCTTGCAAAGCTCATATTCTTTGACCTTCTATTAACCAACTGCATTTGTAGTTGGAATTTCATTGTTATTATTAAGTTTTCTAGTTACCCCTTGTCTTTTCCCTATCATGTTTTCCTGACTGTCTCAGATGTATCTTGAGAGCTAATTGATATTCTAATTTGTCATATGTCTTGGACAACTAATTAAATCTTATAATTGGTAAATTGTCATCCAGAACTTTGGAAAACTTAATTTGGGGAATTGCTAAGTTGTTCAGAAATGCCTGTAGAATAGAAGTCTAAATCTGTGAAGAAAGGATTATTACTGCTTAAAATAAACATAATACCTGCTATAACAACATTGAAGCCCCATTGTATTAATTTTAGGATTAAAAGCTGCAGAAGTGTCATCACTCCCACCATCAATTGTCTTGGATGCCAAAGAAATCACAACTCAAATTACCAGACAAATTTTGGTAAGAAATTTCTTAGCAATAAGAATTGGTTTCCCAATTCAAGAAAATACTTTTAATGTACATTTTTATAATGGTGTTATATCTAAGTATATAATAATATTAATAATTAAAACATCTAAATAAAAACCTAATTCTAAATAAGGCAAATCTTTTTTTATTTTTCACAATTTTTTTGGTTTGGTCTATTTCAACCTTTCCCAACAAATCAACTAATAAGATAGTAGACAAAGGTTAAACAGTTCCGTTCCTATAATACTTATGCTACACTAACTTTATGATGAGAAAATAAGTCTATATAAAGTAAGCATTACAAATAAAAATCACATATTGCCTGGGTGGCTCAGTCAGTTAAGTGTCTGACTCTTGATTTTGGTTTAGGTTGTGATTTCAGGGTCGTGAGATCAAGCCCCGAGTTGGGCTCTGTGCTGGGTATAGAGCCTGTTTAAGATTCTCTCTCTTCCTCTCCCCCCAACCCCACTCATGTTTGTTCTCTCTAAAAAATAAATAAAAGTGCAAAAATTACTATGCACCACACTTTCATATCTTTTAAAATAGTTTTTAAAACTCTTATCCATTATCATATATAAGCCTCATAACTCTTCATGAAGTAGTTAGGTCTTTCTAATATAAGATTAATAATAAAGCTGTTATTTTTACTCCTGTTTTTACAGCTGAGGTTCACAGAGGTTAAGTGTTTTGCTAGGAAGCAGTAGATTTATCTCTGAACTCATGTTGATTCAAAATTTGGAAATCCTTTTTTAATATAAGGTTGCTTTATGTTTTAAGAATGCAGTGTGTTCAGTAAACTAAGCTAGGTGCATTATGAAATTTTCTTCAGTAGTAATGGTTTCCTTTGTCTTTCCCTCTTTCTTAACCTGCTTTTAATTTTTATTGTATCCCTTCAGTCTCTTGAGCTTCTAGACTATATGACTTTACTTGCCTAATCCTCCATTTGAATCTCTTCAACAATTTTGGCTGTGTCGTGCTTCTGAAGATTCTCTCATTACCTAGTTCCTCAGACTTCATCTTGCCAAATTCCAATTATGGCAAGCCTTCTCCAGTTGCCTTCCAGGCTTTGGCTTTCCTAATAATGATTCTCAAAATATATTCAAGACAAGCTAATCTTATCTACTGTCAATTCATATATTCTACCTTTAGTCAAATATTTTACTGGATAGTTTTTTCCCCTTTTATTGATCTGTATAGTTTCTTTAACTCTTTCAAAACATTTCTACTCTTCCTAAACCCTTAATGTCCTCACTCTACAGAAAATTCACTTCCTATATTTTTTGAGAGACTTGAGGTTATCGTGATAAATCCTTGAACTTTTTCTCCTTAAAAACTCTATTTTGGGATTTCTGTTTTTCACTCAGTTCTCTTCCTTTCTATCTCAGAGGAAGAGATTACCTTTCAACTTATTTGTGGTTAACTTTTCTACCTTCTTTCCATCTCCAATAAGATATAACTTCATAAGTTTCCTTTCTTCTCTCTCTCTTTTTTTCTCTCTTTTTTTAAAGATTTTATTTTTTAAATAAACTCTACACCCAACATGGTGCTCGAACTCACAACCCCGAGGGCAAGAGTCACATGTTCTACTGACTGAGCCAGTCAGGTGCTCCATTTTTTTTCAGATTTTTTTTAAAGTAATTTCTATACTGAACGTGGGGCTTGAGCTTACAACCCTGAGATCAAGAGTCATATGCTCTACCAACTGAGCCAGCCAGGCACCCCTTGTTCCCATTCTTCTCTTTGCATCCTTAGTGTTTATTCACTGGCTTTTCTTTTTCCTATGAATATGCTTAGGTTTTTCCTAAGAAATCCTTCTTTATTTCCTTACTTCTCAAAAGATATTTCTCTCTCTCTTTTTTTTTTACTGCCAACTTCTTAAGAGTAGTAACTACTTCTTCCATTTTCCACTTGCAAACTAGATCTTGTCATCATGCCACTGAAACTTTCTTTGTAAAATACCAACTAATGACAAACTCTTATGACCTCTTTTTCACTTCTCATCTTCCCTGGTCTCTCCGTGGTATTTGATACTACCCTTCTTTAGCATTTCATAATTCTTCCCTGTCTTGGCTACTATGAAATTGTCCTCACCTGGATGTCTTCATTTTCCTACCTCTGATTACCCCTTTTTTTCTTTCTTTACCAGTGCTTTTTTTTTTTTTTTTTCAAATTTGTATTTAAATTCTAGTTAATTATACAGTTCAATATTGGTTTCAGGAGTAGAATTCAGTGATTCATCACTTAGATACAATACCCAGTGCTCATTATAACAAGCACCCCCCTAATACCCATCACCCATCTAGCCCACCGCCCCCACCTCCCTCAATCAGCTGTCAGTTTGTACTCTATTGTGACTAGTCTCTTATGGTTTGTTTCCTTCTCTTTTTTTCCCCTCCCTCCCATATATTCATTTGTTTTGTTTCTTTAATTCCACATATGAGTGAAATCATATGGTATTTGTCTTTCTCTGACTGATTTAATCCATCCATCCATCTTGCAAATGGCAAGATTTCATTCTTGGCTGAGTAATATTCCATTGTATATATATACCAATTCTTCTTTATCCATTCTTCTGTTGATGGACATATGGGCTCTTTCCATAGTTGGCTATTATTGATAATGCATGTAGCCCTTCGAATCTGTGTTTTTGTATCCCTTGGGTAAATACCTAGTAGTGTAATTGCTGGGTCATAGGGTACTTCTATTTTTAACTTTTTGAGGAACCTCCATACTGTTTCTAGAGTGGCTGCACCAGTTTGCATTTCCACCAACAGTGCAAGAGGATTCCCTTTTCTCTGCCTCCTTGCCAACATCTGTTGTTTCCTGTGTTGTTAATTTTAGCCATTCTGACTGGTGTGAGGTGGTATCTCATTGTGGTTTTGATTTGTATTTCCCTGATGATGAGTGATGTTGAGCATCTTTTCATGTGTCTGTTAGCCATCTGGTTGTCTTTGGAGAAATGTCTATTCATGTCTTCTGCCCAATTCTTAACTGGATTATTTGTTTTTTTAGGTGTTGAGTTTAGTAAGTTCTTTATAGATTTTGGATGTTGACCTATTATCAGATATGTCATTGGCAAATATCTTCTCCCATTCTGTAGGCTGCCTTTTAGTTTTGTTGATTGTTTCCTTGGCTGTGCAGAAGCTTTTTATCCTAATGAAGTCCCAATAGCTCATTTTTGCCTTTGTTTCCCTTGCCTTTGAAGACATGTCTAGCAAGAAGTTGCTGCAGCCCAGGTCAAAGAGACTGCTGCCTGTGTTCTTCTCTAGGATTTTGATGGTTTCCTGTTTCACATTTAGGTCTTTCATCCATTTTGAATTTATTTTTGTGTATTTGACCAGTGCTTTCTATCATTCCCACTTATTAAATGAAAGTTTTCCTAAGATTTTGCCCTTCCTTCTGTGTTTAAAACTATATTCTTGGTGAGCTCATCCTTTCCTTAGCTTCCCTTTTCACTTCTTTTTGACCTTGAATCTGTATATTTTTCTCCATATTTCTTCTTGAAATCTCAACTTACGTTTTCACTCTTTCATAGGACCAAAATTAATCATATGAAAAATCTCATTTCTTTGCTTCCAAATTTCCCAGTGACCCATTAGAATAATCTTTGAATCCTTCTTAATCACCTGTCATTAGGACTATGCAGTAGATTCGCTCTCTTTTTCAATCCATCCTACCTACATCTACCAGATTGTCTTTTTTTTTTTTTTGGCATTGTTTACTTTTTTTTATTATGTTATGTTAATCACCATACATTACATCATTAGTTTTTGATGTAGTGTTCCATGATTCACTGTTTGCATATAACACCCAGTGCTCCATTCAATACGTTCCCTCTTTAATACCCATCACCAGGCTAACCCATCCCCCACCCCCCTCCCCTCTAGAACTCTCAGTTTGTTTCTCAGAGTCCATACTCTCTCATGGTTCATCTCCCCCTCCGATTTCCCCCTTCCTACTATCTTCTTCTTCTTCTTTTTTTTTTACATATAATGTATTATTTGTTTCAGAGGTACAGGTCTGTGATTCAACAGTCTTACACAATTCACAGTGCTCACCAGATTGTCTCTTAAGCGTAACTTTTATCATATTTCCCTGTTCAGAAACTTTTGGTTGTTTCTTACCAAATTAAAGTGAAACTCCTTACCCTACTGTTAAACATTTTCTATGATTATTTCTCAAAATACAGTCTTAGAATTACCTACATTAGAATCACCTGTGATATCAGGGCCCATCCTAGATTTTTGAAGATTTCCTATGGCTTAGGAATTTACATTTTTAACCAGTCTTCTGATGATTCTTAAACACACTGAAGTTTGTTAACTGCTGCTTTATGGTCTTCCTTTGTTTATTATCCCAACCTTAGATAACATTTCTCAATTTAACTAAAACCTACATTTCTGCCACATTGAATTACTAGTCATTTCATCATTTTGACCTGTGTACCAGGATTTCTAATGTGTCTGCTCTAGCTGTTTCCTCCATCCAGAATGCCCTTACTTCTGTGTTCTTCTATCCATCAAGAGTCATTTCAAATATTCCATCCTACTTATGCTTTTCTTGACCTGAGCTGGAAATGAGTTCTCCTTCCTCTGAATTTTGAATCTCTCTCGTGAGACTTATCATAATTACCTAAATCAGTTGCTTATGAATATGTCTCTTTCAGTATAATAATATGTCTCTTTCATTGAGCCTCTTGAGTTCCATTGTCATGTCAGGTAGACATTTTTGTATCCCCCTTAGACATAAACACAAGGTTTGGGGCCTGAATATAGATGATAATAGATATTCAGTGTTTATTATTTAGATAATAAACTGATAGTTGATCATTCAATGTATAAAATAGATAGGTGAATACATGATAATCTTAATTTACCTCATGGAGTTGGATTCATTTTTCTTACAGTGAAAGAAGAAAAATATCTTGAATTGCTTTCTATTGAGAAAGAGATGGAGGGATTTTATTTCCCTTAGTAAAGGGAAATTCACTGACTTTACATTAACAGTTAAGATAAAAAATGCTAATTCTTCTATCTAGCTCAGGAAACGAGGTGGATGAAGAATTTTCCAGCTGTACTCCCATCCCTGAAGTACTATTCAAAGACTGAATATCTAAAGGCATTCTAAAATATTGGAAAATTCCTGTTTTAAACATTGTTTCTTGGGTATCCTAACTATAGATTGTTAAGAATTGGCATAATTTCAAGTAGCTATTTATGGCACTTATTTTCAAAATGTAATTTACTCCTCAGGCAATGTATGTCTTAGACTCTAGCAGTTTCTATATATGAAATCTCTTGAGAGACAAGCAATTTACTGTTGACCCATTCTGTCTACCAGTTTATCTATTGGGGAATTAAAGTAGGAGATAGCAGAGTAGTACTCTGGGTGACATTTAAAATGAATACTGCATAGCAATGATCAATTATGTTGAGTGAGAAATTTACCTTTTAGCAGATTCTTTTTCATTGAAAAGTGATTTTCAAGAATATAAGAATCTGTCATAAAGTAGTAAATACTCATGGAAAGTTTTATTCTTTCAAAACAATATTTCTTTATATTTTCTGGTACATTCTTTGCTAGTTGAATGGAACTGACTTATCCAAAGGAATTAGTTACCTTTGGGTTCTGTATTTCTATGAAAAGAAAGAGAAAATTGCCAAAATTTTAAAACAAAGTCATAGTAATCATATTTTAATTTTTATCTATATTTTTTTCAATAACAGCAAAACCAAAGGAGTACCCCTGAGATGGAAAGACAGAGAGCTGTGTACCATCTAGCTACTAGGCTTGTTCAAACTGCTCGAAACTCTAAATTGGATCCAGACAGTTTACGAATGTATTTAAGTAATCTCAAAAAGAAGTATGAAACAGATTTTTCCAGGGCTGAACAAGTTTCAGGAAAGACTGAAGAATAATAATTCACATCATGTACTAATAAAATAATGTATCTTAATATGGGGAAACTAGAATTCATTTTTCCTAAGAGCAAAAGAAAATATTTGCTAAATTTTATGTCTTAATGGAAAATTACATTATACTAACCTCAGAATTATCATCTATATATTGTCTATAAGAAAATATTTGTTACCTTAACACATGAAAACCATTGAAAGGACTGTTTTTTATGTTAGAAAAATGTTAATATAACATTACAGTTTTTTCTCATTTATGAAAATTCATGTTATTAAGTCTTAGGTGTATTTATACTTACAAGTTATGGTTTAAAATGTTATTGTAAATACCTTAGTTTGTGGAAATAAAAGCCTTTTTTTTTTCCAGCCTGGAAACTTATGTGAGTTCTTTTACACTCTCTTCTGAAGCAATAAGACCCTATGACTTAATAATTACTTAATTAGTACCCCAAATTCCAACACTGGATGCTTATGGAGTTTGTTAGAATGATACTGGAAATTTTAAAGTATTTTTTTGACATTGAGTATACTTCTAAAGGGTGAAAATAAACAAATAGATATTTTGTAATGCAGAGAATGTTTTTGGAAGGGGGAGTTGCCATCACCTACCCTTTCAGTTTTCCAAATTTTCTTTTCTACTCACCAACCTCTTTTCCAATTTGCATTTTTGGCCATCTTTTTTAGGTGAGTAACCAAAGCAGCAGAAAGGTATATTAATTGATTTGCCTCAGGGAGCATTTTATAGAACTGTTTCCGTAGGCATGTGGCTTACACCATCATTTCAGAATTTACCCGAAGGTCATTCCTGTTTCATAAATGGACAAAAAAAAAGGAAGACAATCAGTTGGTCATTACCTGTAAAGAGCAGGGCTGTTGTCTTCTCCAAACCGTATTTCTACAATTCCATCTTACATAATCTCAGCACAAAGGCCCAAGAAGGGGAAGTTATTCTTTTCTTGGACAATTAAGTATCTAGAACTCAGGGTATACATTCAATAAACTGTAGAATTCATAGTAATTTGGCCAAAAAAATATATTCACAGACTGGTTAGGGCTCTATTTTTTGTTAATGTATGCATATTTTATAAAGTCCAATCTTTTTTACTTTTTTAAATTCTTAGTAGATATATTGGAAAAGTTATAATTTGAATGACATACATACTTTTATAAATGTCAATGTAAATTAGTGTTCATATTTTAGTTTGATACATATTAAACATCCCATTAGACTACTTACATTCCCTGTTGTCATGTTTTAGAAAGAGAGCACCACAATATTTGACCATTAGCCATTTTTTTAATTCACAGGCTTTGAAATGAATTATATTTATGTAGGCATTCCTAAGAGCAGTTAGATAATTTAGGTTTGCAGCAAATTTCTAAAAGGAACTGAGGATGAAAAGGGCGTGGCAGATTGTTTGGGAAGAAAAGGGAAGGAGCAATAAAAGGCAGAAGGGGAGTATGCAGTGGGAGAAAAACAGGCAAGCAGAGATAAGTGCAAAGTATTAAATATGTAGAATATCATTTCCTTAAATATATTAATTTCCCTTTAGGTTTAATCCTAATATTAGATTCCACCAGACTTTTAAGAAATTTTTCATGATTTAGATCTTTTGATGCACAAACTGTAGCCAACTGATTAATCCCTTTTATTTTAGGTTTAGAATACTGAAATAAAAATAAATTTATGTCTTCTTTAAATTACTTTTTCTTCATTTGTTTTGTGTGTAGCTGAAACATACAAAAAAGCAAATTAAATGAAGATATAATTATTATGTTGTGGCACTATAGAATAGAAGTGAATACTAGGGAGACAATTCTTTCTTTAGTTAAGGTCTATTTGCTCTTCTCTTCAGTACCTTTTTGCTTTGCCTTTCTCTAAAATTATACATCATTATCTCATAATCCAGCCTTTTAAGATAAATGTTCATAATGTTGTAGCAAACTCCTTTAATTTCCACCTCAAAGCCATTCTTTTAGTCTCTTCCACCTTTCTCCTCACATAAAGTAGTCTTCTTTAATTCTAGGGCTAAGGTGTGTGGGAGTAGAAGAAAAAGGCAGCTTACACTCATGCTTAGGAAGTAGTGCATTTGTTTGTTTTAAAATTTGCATACAGTAAAGTTAACTCTTTTTTGATGTAAAATTTTATGAATTTAGCACATTTATGGATTCATGGAACCACTATGACGATGTTTCTTCACCAAATACCAAACAGTTCCTTCACCTTCACATCATTCCCTTAGTACTGTCCCTTTGTTGTCAACTCTTTCCCTAACCCCTAACTTTAACCCAGCAATCACTGGAAATCAAGCATTTCATCCCTATAGTTTTGTTTTTTCCATAATGTCCAACAAATGGAATATATAAGCATGGAATCTTTTGAAACTGGTTTCTTTTATTCAGCATACTACTTTGTAGAATTTGTCCATGTTGTTATGTCCTTTTATTGCTGACTAGTATTTCATTGTTTGTATGTACCATTGTTTACCCATACACTCATTGAAAGACAATTGGGTTCCCAGTTTTTGGTGATTATGAATAAAGCTGTTTAAACATTCTTGTATAGATTTTTGTGTGAGTATTAAGTTTTAATTTACCTAGGTTAAATAGGAGTGGATTGGATCTGTCATCTTGTAAGTATGTGTTTAACTTCATAAGAATTTGCCAAACTGTTTTCTAAAGTGGCTCTTACATTTTGCATTCCCAGCAGCCATGGATGAGAATGTTCCACATGTTCTCTAGCATTTGGTATTATCAGATTTTTTTTAAATTTTAGCCATTCTAATACGTATGTAGTGAGTAATGCATTTTTAAATTTTAAAGCTATTCTGCTAATTCTTTAGCAAGCAAAAGCTATTCTGACTTTTTTAAACCAAATTATATCATTATCTTATATGCTAGTGTTAAAAAATATTCAAATGTTAATAAATTGTGTGTAGTATGAACTTCCTGCATGCTTATTTATGAGCTTAAAATATGCTCAATTGTAATTATACTTTAATTAAGTGTATAAATTCAATTCTATAATGCATTTGTACCTCACAGGAATGAAAATGGAAGGAAAGGAAAAGCAAATGATCTAGTTATATTGCTACTTTGCTATTTCCATTCTATTCTTTAGAAATTTAAATCACACAGTTGTTTATCTTACTATAGGATCAGAATGAATACCCTTTTCCTATAAATTGTCCAAATTTTGATAGTCCCCAGATTGCAAGTAGACAGTGAAAAAGGCTACTAAGTGCCATAATCTACTAAAATGGATCCTAAAATAGATAGTGATGAGGTGAGAAACAGATTTTCATTGCCAAGGACTGTGACGGTGTATTATTTGTTTCAGAGGTACAGGTCTGTGATTCAATAGTCTTACACAATTCACAGCGCTCACCATAGCACATACCCTCCCCAATGTCTATCACCCAGCCACCCCATCCCTCCCACCCCCCACCACTCCAGCAACCCTCAGTTTGTTTCCTGAGATTAAGAATTCCTCATATCAGTGAGAGAGGGGGGTGGGGGAATGGGTTAGCCTGGTGATGGGTATTAAAGAGGGCACATATTGAATGGAGCACTGGGTGTTATACGCAAACAATGAATCATGGAACACTACATCAGAACTAATGATGTATGGTGATTAACATAACATAATAAAAAAAAAACTGTGACGGTGGAACTATGTATGGTGATGGATGTTAACCAGACTTATTGTGATCATTTTGCAATATATACAAATGTTGAATAACTATGTTGTATACCTGAAACTAATATAATGTATGTCAATTATACCTCAATTAAAAAAAAAAAAACTGTGAAGGACCTGAGATTTTTACCTTACTTGCAAACTAGCAGTTTAGCTTACCACAGTTTCATGTGTGCTGTCAGAAGACAAAGGATTCTTGGGTCAGAAACAAGACTTTATTGCTAATGGCTCATCATGGAGCATGAGCTTCATGTTTGTGTTGGTTTCAGGTATCCCCATCCTCTAAGATATGGAGTGGTCCAGTTAGATATGTACACAGTGGATTTATACTATAGCTGAGGAACCCTGAGCTAGGGAAACCCTTTTATTATAATGAGCTTCTAGCAAACCTGCTTGACCTTTTTTTCCAGAGGAAGATATTACCTTTATTATACTAGACCCTGAACAAACCTGCCTCTGCTCAGAGGGGGACACTATCTCTGTCTTCCAAGGCTGTTCATTATACAAACATCCTTAAAAAGGTAGTCGAATATAAGACAATTAGTGCCTCTGCTTAAAAGACAGGCAGAAATGTGAGAGACCTGTGGAAAATTGTCTCCCAGTTCTCTTCTGTGTATTACAGCAGTTTGACCACCTTGTTATATAGAGAAAAGTCTAGTACCCTACATACTCAAAAAGAAAAGAGATAAAAAATTACAGTAGAATAAATTTTTTTTGAGATAATAAATTTCTTTGCAACTAAATATACAGATTTAATTTTCATTTTGATGTTATGTTGGATCAAAACTATGCTTTCTTTGTATCAAAATCCATATAGTTTGGGGGTGAGTGAAATGGGTAAAGGCAATAAACAGGTACAAATTTCCAGTTATAAAATAAATAAGTTCTGGGGATATAATGTACAGCATGGTGACTATAGTTAAAAATTCTGTGTTGCATATTTAAAGTGACTGAAATGAGATTTTAAGTGTTCTCATCACAAAAAAATTGTAACTATGATGATAGATGTTAACTAGACTTATTGTGGTGATCATCTTGCGATATATACATATATTGAATCATGTTATATACCAGAAAATAACATAATGTTATATGTCAATTATATCTCAATTTAAAAAGTAGTACTGATCTAGTATTTAGAAGTATCACACACCAAAACACTAAAGCTTCATAATGTTTTTTGGGGCTAATTATTTCCAAATATTATTCATTTCTGTCCTCTTACTACTGACTCCCACCCTTTAGTTGACTAATTCTTCACCTTGTATTATTTGTGACTTTGGCTTCTCAAGGAAGGGATCACATCTTAATTTCCTTGACTATTCCTTAACACCAAGCACAATATTTTATTTGCAAAAGAACTCAATAAATACTTGCTAACAGGAATATACAATATAAAATACTATTTAACTAGCTTAGAACATATAAATAATAGGAGTTTCAGAACATTAATGTGACCAAAATTTCCACAGGTAACAATAATGCTCTAACACAAAACAACTTTTAAGAGCAGATTAAAAGGGTAAATCTAAAATATAACAAAAATCATATAATTTGTTCCATTGTATAGAAAGGTAATAGGCAGTCATATATTGATTTAAAATTGATTCATTTACAGTGTCATTGAAATTATATTTTCTTTTTTATTTGAGAGAGAGAGAGAACATGAGTGGGAGGGCCAGAGGGAGAGGGAGAGAGAATCTCAAGCAGACTCCCGCTGAGCATGGAGCCTGATGTGGGGCTCAATCTCATGACCTTGAGATCACAACCTGAGCTGAAACCAAGAGTCGGACACTTAACTGACTGTGCCACCCAGGCGCCCCTGCAATTATATTTTCTAATGAAATATTCAATGCAATAAAAATTTGCATGAAGTTAATAGTTTATTAACTTCTAAACCATACAATGGTGAGTATCCTTAACTCAGGACAGAGATGTGTATTAACTTTCTAAATTCAGGTAGTTCTGTAGACGAACCGGTATTAAAAGTGAAAATATTCCATTTGGGAGCATATTGTTGGTCAGTAGTTGAGCCCTGATGGTTATTCTGCAAAGATGTAATAGTTCACATGGATCTTTGTATCTTGTTGAAGGAATGTAGTCGAGCCAATTAGAAATAATTGGACGTCTTCCTAAACTTAGTTGCGTCTGAAGAAAGGGGAAACATTTTAATTTTGTAATATTAATCACTGGTTAGTCCAAATTATTAGCATTTTTATTTTGTATTTAAATTCAGAAAATAGATCTTAAATTTATACAACCCTTATAGTATTTTTTACACAGTTTTTTTTTTTTACCCGAGGCAAGTATTTTTATTCCCCTTCTATTCTCACAATGATATATAAAGTTTAAATAATGTCTAAGGACACAAAACATTATTTCTTACAACTATGCATCTGTATTTGTTTTTCATTTTAGACAGATCACGCACTGATGTTTTATCAGCTTCTCCTTCCAGAGTAGTATTGTCAACTTGGCTATATACCAGAATTATCCAGGGGACTTTAAAATATACAAATGCTGAGGCTTTACTCCAGGAATTTTGATTTAATTCGTCTGACGTTGGGCACAGACAACATAAATCTTAGAAGTTCCCCCAGGTGATTCCAAACATTGTAGAATAAAATTTCAAACTGCTAAACCATGAGAAATCTTGATAAGAGACCCATCTATATGAAAAGATAAATTTTTAAGTTTTAAGTAGGGTACCCCTTTTAAAGATTTAATTCTAGAAGCTAAATGTTAAGTTGATTTAAGAAGAAAAGACATTGCTGAGATATTTCTCCAGTAGAACCTATAATCTGTAGACTATATGGTACTTTTGGTACTTTTGCTTAAATGATATATACTATTATTTAGTCAATACTCAGCTATTCAAAAAATATCTAGTATATGCTTTAGCACCTTAGCACCAAGCATTTAACTCATTGCTTGGGATCGTTGCTAGGGTATGTGAAATAGTCTCTGCTCATAGAACTGAGGGATAGATATTTTCAATTGCACAAATATTTTAAGCCTTTATATTTTTATTTCTTGGCATGTGATTATATTTGTGAAGAGAAATGTAACTCATTTTAAATATTCTACTGTAAAGAATTCTATTAAATTTTTAGTTTATGGTGTCCTTAAGACATAGAAATCCTATTAAACACTGGTTATTGTGTAATTAGACTATAATAATAACATACATCTACTTAGTAACTACTAAAATAAACTATAACTTTAAAAATGATTTATTTAGAAGACAAAATCATGCAATAAAGGACTAATAAAGGACTAATTTTCTTTAATTTAGATAATTTAGATTTTACCTATTTTTTAAAAGATTTATTTATTTATTTGAGAGAGAGAGAGAATGAGAGATAGAAAGCATGAGAGGGAAGAGGGTCAGAGGGAGAAGCAGACTCCCTGCTGAGCAGGAAGCCCGATGTGGGACTCGATCCCGGGACTCCAGGATCATGACCTGAGCCGAAGGCAGTCGCTTAACCAACTGAGCCACCCAGGTGCCCTGATTTTACCTATTTTTAATTTATAAGCCTACACTCAATTATTAATTTTTCACTAGGTATAATTCATAGATTAAAAATAAAATTCATTCTTGTCTCACAATTTTATCTTAAAATTGATCAATATTTAAGCCCAAACCCAAAGAACAATATTCTGCTTACCTCTATTTCCCTGATTGAAATGGCAGAAAGCACTCTGGAACATAGCACTAAACATGTTTTGGCATCTTCCTGGATGTCTACAAATTCATGATCAACCATTATTCTCACTCTTGAAGGGTAGAGCAATATTGTTATTATAATGTTGATGGGTTTTTTTTCTCTTTCTAAGATTCCATATTGCAGGAGTATTTTCAAGATATTAGATTGTCTTGTCTGAGCTACATAGAGTAGAGGTGTGATGCCGCTTAGTGGGCTTGGACAGTATACTGGTGTGAAAGTTCTGTGAATCAAACAAACAAAAGCTTCACTGAATACAGAATTAAGAATTGTGGTAAACACTTTGTCTTAATAGTAATGGGAAAATAATAGTATTATCTTAAATATTAAATGTCTTAAATGGCTTTTAATGTAGCTTTATCTTTATGTATGTCTTTTTTTTTAAGATTTTATTTATTTGACAGAGAGATAGCGAGAGCAGAAACAGAAGAAGGGGGAGTGGGAGAGGGAGAAGCAGGCTTCCTGCCGAGCAGGGAGCCCAACATGGGGCTTGATCCCAGGACCCTGGGATCATGACCTGAGCCAAAGGTAGAAATTAACTGAACTACCCAGGGGCCCCTATCTTTATGTATGTCTTAAAAAGAGTTTTCTATTCTATTAATCTAGACCAAACTGAAAGTTAAAAAATAAGAAAATTCCTATTACACGTTTAAACTTTGCACTTGTAGAAACAAACCAAAAACGATTTAAATGTATGGGAAGTTTACTTTTAGTAATAGCAATTATGTTTCTCACTGGAGAAATCCTATTGTTGTCAGAACCGGTATTATAAAACTGAGGTAGCTCTGGAAAATTTAAAACAGAAAAAGTAAAAAGGCATTTTAAAAATTTCACTTTATTAATAGAATAAAAGTATGTGACCATTTTGATACCTTTTTGTTTGTTTTCTTCTTGTCAGTCATGAATTGAGTTTGGAGATTAGATGAAAAAGGAGTAAGTTCAACTACCTTAATTTTATTTTATTTTCACTTTAATAAAATTAGAATTGGTATTTGTATGTTTAAGCAATGAAAATTATATTTTTTTCTAATTTTATATAGTCCTTACAATTGAAATAGATATTTGTGTTTGCTAATGAATTGGTCTCTGTATGTAGATAGGACATGGTATTACCAACCACAGGGGTTTTTACATTATCAAACCTTGATTTGGCCAAATAAAAATGGCTTTTAGGACTAAAGAAAGGGAAATTTTATTCATGATCCTTTGTCTCTGGAATTCTCTTGATTGGTGTAATAAAATACTAATATGTTTTGTAGAACAGCATACAAACTATAAATACTGGTTTTGGAAAACTGTGCAGAGCGAGGAGCGCCTTATTCAAAAAGAGGAATTTTAAGATTGTATATATTTAATTAATGAGGGAGGCAACACAGTATAATGCTATAAACAATGGAGATTTAAGGGTTCTAGATTCAAGGTTTGGTTTCTCCTAACTAGCTTTATGATGTTTGGTTAGTCAGCCTCTTAGAGTCTTAGTGTCTTTATGCATTTATGTATTCATTTGCTCATTAATTAATTAATTGAACACTTGCTTTCCCAGAGTGTACTGAGTACTAGATACAGAGAGAGAAGGATACAGTCCTTTATATCAAGATGCTTATTATAGTCTAGTAAAGGAAATGGAAAAATAATTCAATAATACAATACAAAATGACAATTGCTATGATAGAAACATGCTTCGTGTACTATAGAAGCAATGAGGAGAGGCACTTAACTCTACCTGGAATAACCATTGTTTTTAGGTTATCCTGGAGCTAAGATTTGAAGGATTAGTAGGTGTTTATCAATAAAAAGATTAGAAGTAAATGTTTCATTTACAAGCATAAAGCAACATTGGAGGATTGTTTTACCTGAACTACCTATATAAAAAGAATGTTTTGTATTAGATATGTTTTCTGTTGAAGTGTGTTTAGAAGTCCTAAAAACTTCCCCTGTGGTGATTCCCTTATCAGAAGCTCCAAAGGGAACAGTTTGAAAATCACTAGACCAACTAGTTTATCTCCAAAGCTTTATTGAGTGTTGAAATGCCAAGATTTTGTGATTCACACACACACACACAAAAATAGTGTGGTGTAGTGCAGACCAGCATCTTAGAAATTAAGAAGTTGAGTTTTTGTTGTAACTCTGCCAGTGTTACTATATATATCCTTCTAAGTTCTGTATATAAATATATACATTCTCTGTTGGAATAATCTCCAAATCAGTATTGCCCCAGACATCTCATCTTTTTCATACATACTTCCAATATATATCCCAAATTGAACTCCTAAACTACTTCTCCTTCTTCATTCCCTGTCCTGCTTATAGGTTTTCACTTTCCCAAACCACCATTGCATCCAGCTTTTTCACAGTTCTTTGATTTGTATATGTCCTTTTCCTCCCTTTTCAATTCTGGCAAGTCTGGCTCATCATGTAAGACTCTAATAAACTCTTTTGTAAAGACTTCTTTGATGACCTGAAATTTCTCTTCTCATGACACATTCCTCTATTAAGCCCATATCATTTTGAGTAACTTAACATCTCTAATCTTTCATTTTCTCATCTTCAAAATAAATGGGTGAGCAAGATGTGCAATAAAAATTTAAGCTCCACAAGGGCAACATTTTTGTCTGTTTAACCTGCTGTTAATATCCCTAAATGCCAGAATAATGCTTAGTCCAGAGTAGACCCTCAAGTATTTGTTGATTTTTTTTTACTATTATCCAGAAAAAAATATATATGTAATTAAATTTATTTTGTGGCTTTTGGACCTAACAAGACTGTTAGTGAAGTGCAATCATTTAAATTTTTCAAAGGCAATCTAATTTATTAATCTTGCTTGTTCTTTTTTTTTCAGATATGTCTTTTTTATTGAAGTATAATTGATATATTAGTTTCAGGTCTGCAACATAATGATTCAATATTTGTATACATTGTGAAGCAATTAACATAAGTCTAATTACCATCTGTCCTCAAAAAAATTAGAAAAATATTTTTTCTTGTGATGAGAACTTTCAAGATCTACTCTCAGCACCTTTCAAACATGCAATAAAATATTATTGACTATAGTAATAATGCTGTAAATTACATTACCATGAGTTATTTATTTGACAACTGGAAGTTTGTACTTCTTGACCCCCTTACCCATTTGACCTACCCTCAATCCCCTTCACTCTGGCAACCATCTTTTCTCTGTATTTATGAGTTTTGTTTTGTTTACTTGTTTGTTTTGTTTTTTAGACTCCATATATAAATGAAATCATGTTATTTGTCTTTCTCTGTCTGACTTAGTTCACTTAGCATAATACCCTCAAGTTCATTCCATGTTGTCAAAAATGGCAAAGTTTCATTCTTTTTAAAAATTTTTAATTATGGGCGCCTGGGTGGCTCAGATGGTTAAGCGTCTGCCTTCGGCTCAGGTCATGATCCCAGCGTCCTGGGATCAAGTCCCGCGTCAGGCTCCCTGCTCTTTGGGAGCCTGCTTCTCCCTCTGCCTCTCTCTCTCTCTCTCTCTCTGTCTTTCATGAATGGATAAATAAAATCTTTAAAAAAATTTTTTTTTAATTAATTTTTTTAAGTAGATTCTATGCTGGGCATGGAGCCAAATGTGGGGCTTGAACTCACAACCCTGAGCCACCCAGGCACCCCTTGAACATCTTTTCATGTGCCTGTTAGCTATCTATAGATCTTTTGAGAAAAATGCCCATTCAGATCCTCTGCCCATTTTTTGATAGGCTGTTTTTATTGAGTTGATGATTTCTTTATATATGTTTTGGATATTAACCCCTTATTAGATATATCATTTGCAAATATTCTTTTTCCCATTCAATATGTTGCCTTTGCAGTTTTTTGATGGTTTCCTTCACTGTGCCGAAGCTTTTTAGTTTATTTTTGCTTTTGTTGTCATTGCCTTTGGAGTCAGATCCAAAAAATATTGCCAAGAACAATGTCAGGGAACTTACTGTCTATGTTTTCTTCTAGGAGTTTTATGGTTTCCGGTCTTGAATTCACGTCTTTAATCAATTTTGAGTTAATTTTTTTGTGTGGTATACGATAGTGGTCTAGTTTCATTCTTTTGCATCTGACCAGTTTTTCCAACATCATTTATTGAAGAGACTGTCCTTTCCCCATTGTATATTCTTGTCTTTTTTTTCATAATATTAATTAACCATATATGCATGGGTTTATTTCTGGGCTCTCTATTTGTTCCATTGATCTGTGTGTCTGTTTTTATGCCATACTGTTGTGATTATTATCTTTTTAATATAGTTTGAAATTTGGGAGCATGACACCTCCAGCTTTGTTCTTCTTTTTCAAGACTGCTTTCATTTTTCAATATCTTTCTGTTTCAACACAAATTTTAGGATTGTTCTAATTCTGTGGAAAATGCCATTCAAATTTTGATACAGATTGCATTGAATCTGTAGATTGCTTTGGGTGATATGGACATTTTAATAATGATTTTTTTAATTCATGAACACAGAATATCTTTCCATTTATTTGTGTCTTCTTCAATTTCTTACATCAATGTCTTAGAGTTTTCAGAGTACAGAGCTATCACCTCCTTGGTTAAATTTATTTCTAGGTATTTTATTTTTTTAATAATTATTTTTTATAAGGATATTTATTTATTGAGAGAGAGAGAGAATGGTAGAGAGCATGCGAGGGAAGAAGGTCAGATGTGGGACTCGATCCTGGGACTCCAGGATCATGACCTGAGCCGAAGGCAGTCGCTTAACCAACTGAGCCACCCAGGCCCCCAAGATATTTTATTCTTTTTGATGCAATTATAAATGAGATTGTATTCTTAATTTATTTTGCTGATAGTTCACAGTATATAAAAACAACAGATTTTGTATATTGATTTTATACCTTGTAACTTTACTGAATTTATTCATTTTAACTATTTTGGTGGAGTCTTTAGGGCTTTCTATATATAAAATAATGTCACCTATATATAGTGGCAGTTTTACTTTTTCTTTTCCAATTTGGATGTATTTTATTTTATTTTTTAATTTATTTTAATTTATATTTTATTTGCCTAATTGCTCTGTCTAGGACTTCTAATACTATGTTGAATAAAAGTGGTGAGAGTTGGCATCCTTGTCTTGTTCCTGATCTTAAAGCAGTGGGTATGATGTTAGTTGTGGGTTTGTCATATATAGTATTTATGATGTTGAGGTACCTTCCATCTATACCCATCATGTTGATGGATTTTATCATAAATGGATGTTGAATTTTGTCAAATGCATTATCTTCATCTATTAAGATTAGATAATATAATTTTTATCCTTCATTTTTTTAATGTGGTGTGTTATGTTGATTGATTTGCAGGTATTGAACCATCCTTACATCCCTTTAACAAATCCTACTTGATCATGGTGTGTATGATCCTTTTGATGTATTACTGAATTTGGCTCTCTAATATTTTGTTGAGGCTTTTTGCATCCATGTTCATCAAGGATATTGGCCTGTAATTTTATTTATTTTTTTACAGTGTCCATGTCTGGTTTTCTCACTAGGGTAATTCTGGCCTTGTAAAATGAGTTTGGAAGTGTTAACTCCTTTTCAGTTTTTGGAAGGGTTTGAGAAGGATAGGTATTAAATCTTCTTTGAATATTTGGTAGAATTCACCAGTGAAGCTGTCTGGTCCTGGACGTTTGTTTTTTGGGAAGTTTTTGATTACTGATTCAATCTCTTTACTAGTAATTGGTTTATTCAGACTTTTGTGTTTCTTCACAAATCAGTCTTAGAGGATTGTATGTTTCTGGGAACTTATCCATTTCTTTTAGGTTGTTGAATTTTTGGTGTATAATTGTTTATAATTGTCTCTAATGATCCTTTTGTATTTCTTTGATATTAGTTGTAATTTTTATTTCATTTCTGATTTTTGCATTTGGACTCTTTTTCTTGATGAGTCCAGCTAAAAGTTTGTCAGTTTTGTTTATCTTTTCAAAGAACGAGTTCTTAAGTCTCATTGATCTTTTTTATTTTTAGTTTGTATTTCATTTATTTCTGCTCTGATCTTATTTCCTTCCTTCTACTAACTGAGCTTCATTTGTTTTTCTTTTTCTAGTTCCTTTAGGTGTAAATTTAGTTTTTTTTTAAAGATTTTATTTATTTATTTATTTGAGAGGGAGAGAGAGAGAGGGAGAGAGAGAGAGCAGGAGCAGGGGGAGGGATGGAGGGAGAAGCAGACTCCTGTCTGAGCAGGGAGCCTGATGCGAGGCTCTATCCCATGACCTGAGCGGAAGGCAGACACTTAACGACTGAGCCACCCAGGCACCCCATTGTAAAGTTAGTTTATTTGAGCTTTTTCTAGTTTTTTTTTTTTTTCTTTTTGAGGTAGGCCTGTATCACTGTAGTCTTCCCTATTAGAACTGCTTTTGCTTTAACTCATTGATTTTGGTAAGTTGTATTTCTATTTTCATTTATTTCAAGGTATTTTTTGATTTCTCCTTTCACTTCTTTATTGACACATTGGTTGTTCAGTAGCACATTTTTTAATCTCCACATATTTATGATTTTTCCAGTGTTCTTATAATTTATTTCTAGTGTCACACCATTGTGGTTGGAAAAGATACTTGATATGATTTCAGTCTTGGATTTATTGTGACTTGTTTTGTGGTCTAACATATAATCTATCCTGGAGACTATTCCATGTGTACTTGAGAAGAATGTATATTTTGCTGTTTTTGTATGCAGAGTTTTATATATATATATATATATCCTCAAAATACATATGTATATATAACTCTGCATATATATATATATATTTATACAAAGTCCATCTGGTCTAATGTATCAACTGAGATTGATATTTTCTTATTGATTTTCTGCCTGAATGGTCAATCCATTGATGTAAGTAGTATATTAAAGCCTCTTTCTCTTGTTTTATTGCTGTCAATTTCTCCCTTTAGGTCTGTTAATACTTGCTTTATATATTTAGATGCTTCTGTGTTGGGTGCATAAATATTTACAGATGCTATATCTTATTGTTGGATTGACCCTTTTATTTTTATATAATGCCTATTTTTTTGTCTTTTATTAGTCTTTAAAGTCTATTTTATCTGATATAAGTATAACTACCCTTGCTTTTCGGTGGGGGGGAGGGTTCCATTTCATGAAACATCTTCTTCCATCCCTTCACTTTCAGTCTGTGTGTGTCCTTACATATGAAGTAAGTTCTTGTAGGCAGTAAGGTAGAGAGATAGTGCAAAGATGGTACCTACCTATGCCAGCACTAGCAAAGTAGAGGGAGAATGCTGAAAAGATGTCCACTGTGCCTTTGTTCCTGGAAAGTCTTAACAGGCTCTGCCCCTCTGGCACATACCTTAAGGTTAGCAAATTAATCTCTTTCACGTATGGTCTAGGCACTTTTCAATCTGCTACTTTTGTACTTGGTCCCAAAGTGAATGTGTCTGCTTGTGAATCCTCTAAGAGTGGAATCTCCATTTCCTACAGCACTATTTCTCCTGAACGTAAGTTCTGTTGGTTTTTAAAGCCAGGTGTTTTGGGGGCTCATCTCTCCAGTGCAGGTCCCAAGGGTTGGAGTGTCTGGTGTGGGACACAAACCCCTTGCTTCTCAGGGAGAAGCTCTGTATTTGTGAGATCCCTATCTCCTCCTGTTTGTGGGTTGGCATGCCAGGGGTGGGATTTTTGGCAAGACCATGTGTTTGCTTCCCCTACCCATCTAACGTGGCCTGTTCATCTTTTTTTTTTTTTATTTGTTTTTTTGAGGGTGTGGGTAGAGAGAGACAGAGAAAGAGGGAGGGAGAGAATCATAAGCAGGCTCCAGGCTCAGCATGGAACCTGATGCAGGGCTCCAATCTCACAAACCTGAGATCATGACCTGAGCCAAAATCAAGAGTTGGATGCTTAACTGAGCCACCCAGGTTCCCCGATCTGTTCATCTTTTGCTCTGGAGGATCTGTTCAGCTAGTTTTGGGGGTTTTCTTAGAGGGAATTGTTGCATATATAGATGTAGATTTGTTGTGTCCCTTGGAGGAGGTCAGTTCAGGATTCTCCTATACTACCATCTTGAACCACCTTTGATCTTGCTCACTCTTAAGATATTTGACTAAGAATATTGCTAAGTATAGGAATTCAGGAGACTTGTGGGGACAAAGATACCACAAGTTGTCCTTGGTAAGATTTGGAGATATTAGCTGATTTTAAAATATTAAGATTGATACTACCTTTAGAAGTAGTTTTAGACCAAAAATGTTGAAAACATAACTAAAACTCAAATAGGCTTAAAATGAGATTTAAAAGTCTAATCTGTACCCAAATGACATGATTAATCCTCATGTTTAAAGAGCATGTTACTGTAAACCAAAATTTGCTTAATCTGTACTGACAGTTAATTACAACAGTACTTATATGGATGGAGTAAGGCAAGCACAGCAAGAATTAGTTTTTCAATGTGAAGTTAATGAACTGAACCCTCTGTATCTGAAAATCTGTCATATATGCTTATGAAATGGGGCATGATATTTCCATATAGACATGCAGAGAATGATTCAGTTTTGTAGCTATACTAATTATTTCTATTTTTTCTACTCCTCTTTTAGTTTTTAGCCACCAAATTTAAAAGATGCTTATCCATAATTTTATTTCTGATATTTAAGACAGTTGAGTTTCTTGGAACCATGTTTTATCCTAACTTAGTAGGGCTATTTTCTCCAAGTTATCCACCTACCTCTTTGGCTGTTCCTTTTCAACCATCTTTGACTGGTTTCTCTTTCTCTGCCCTTAACATCTAAGTAAAGAAGATTTGGCCTTTTGACTAATTTTCTTTTGACTTATTGTTCTCAGGCAGGTTCATCCATGACCATAACTTAAATTACTATCTATTAATTTATTCAACAAATATTTATTGAATGCATTCTGTATGCCAAGCAACATATCACTTGGGATATGTGAGTGAACATAACAAAGATGGCTGCTTGCATTGTAGTGAGGGAAAACAGCACAGAATGAGCATAGCAAAAAAAAAAATAATAATTTTATAATATGTTAGAAGATTTGATAAGAAAAAAGAGAAAGTAGAGAAGTATAGGAAGTATGGAAGTGCTAGGAGGATATATAAAGGCATTTTCCAATTTTAAATAGGATGATAGGAGAAGGCATTACTGAAAGGTGACATCTGAATAAAGAGGAAGGAGATGAAGACATTAATTATTTAGATATTTAAGGATCCTAAGGCAGGAGTGTTCTGGAGTGGTAAGGGAAGAGTAAGGGAGCCATTGTAGCTGAAAGAGTGAAAAGGGTGAGGAGGAATAGGAAACAAGGACAGATAATGGGATGCCACATCCTGTAGAGCCTGGTAGATCACTGAAAGGACTTCCATCTTTTACTCTAAATGGAATGGAGGAACCATTGGAGATTTTGAATAGAAAAGCAATGTGATCTTACCTTTGTTGAGAATTTGTTACAGGATAGGAGGAAGAAAATTACTTAGTACAAGGTAATAACAATAGAGATGGTCAGATTTTGTGTATTGTTTGAAGGTAGAACCAACAGATATCCTGACAGATAAAATGTGGAATGTAAGAGAAAGACACATCAAGGATGATGCTATCTAGATATCTACTGTACCTGGATATCCCTTAGGTAATGCAAACTCTTATGTCCCAAACTGAATTTTTAAGTCCTTTATAATAACCTTGATAGATTTGTGGTATGACGATTGTGGTAAGCTGGATAATGGCCTCTCAAATTGTCAAAAGGGAGTTTGCAGATGTAATTAAGGTAAGGATCTTGAGACGGGAGATTATGCAGGTGGACCCAGGGTAATTACAAGGGCCCTTATAAGATGTGTCAGAGAAAAATAGAATCAGTGTCAGTGAAGGAGCTATGACTCTATAATGCGGGGCTTTGAAGATGAAGGAAGAAGCCATGAACCAAGGAATGCAGGAAGCCTCTATAAGCTGACAAGGAAACCCATTCTCCTGTAGAGCTTCTAGAAAGAACCAGTCCTGCTGACCTCTTGATTTTAGCCCAGTAGCTTCATTTTGGACTTCTGACTTCCAGAACGAAAAAATAATACATTTATATCATTTTAAGCCACTAAGTTTGTGACAATTTGTTACAAGAGGAAACTAATACAGCCATCAATGAGTCTTAAAATTTAGAAATTTGAAATTAACTCTTGTCTTTCTCTGATGCTCTGCTTCTAATCACTCACTGTGTTTTGTTATTCTATTTAATAATATCTCCTCTTTCCCCTACTGCTATTTAAGTTCTCATTATGTCTTACCTGGACAGTTGTGGTATTAAAGAATAGCCAGAAGCTGGAGAAGATGGTGGCAGAGCAGAATTAGTTCTTTCCCTAAAACTATTATAGATACATATGGAAGCTAAGTTAGCACAGAGTGCCTACTATGCAAATTCAGCTTCAAGCAACCTCTCCAGTTACCTACCTCTTTTCAATAAGATTGCTTCCCATAACCCTTTTTCTATAGAAGTTCTGGAACTGCCACTGTACCTGGAGTGTTTGAGCTACTGACTGGTCTCCTGACTGGTCTCTCTGCCTCTAGTCCCAGCCTCCCTTCCCAGTCTAGTCTTCAAATGGGAGCTGATGAATCTTTTCATACTACAAATCTGACCTTCACTGGTTAGGCATCACTCATGGTGTAAATTTCAAATTCCTTAGCATGGTCTACAAAGTACTTCAGGCTTTCACTTTTAGGCTTCATCTGTCACTACTACCTGATTTCCTATCTTACTTTCTAGCAACTGAATAATTATCTAGATAATAATTGTTATAGACAATTCTGATAATCACTGAATGCAACATATTGTTTGTATCTCCTTTGGTTTTAGTCATCCCGCCTCTGCCTAGATTATATTTCTTCAAGGGCTAAAGGAAGGGAAAACCTCCTTTCATATTTTGAAAATCAATTTAAGACATCCTCTCTTCTAGAGAGCTTTCTCAGGTATCTGTTCCTTCCCAATAGTGTTAAATTCTTTCTCTGTTCTCTCTACTTGCACATGCTTCTATTTTTGCATTTATAGTATAATTATAATTTTTATGGTTCACTTACTAGTCTGTGAGCTCTCCAAAATCAGGAAATATGGTTATTTGGTTTTGTATTCCCCCAAAATAACACAGTGTTTGGAGAAAATGCTTAATAAATGATTATTGTTTTTTTTAACTGAATGGTATCATCTCTCTTTAACCACTTATGGTTTGTCATACAACAGCATTTAGATTACTATTGGTGGTCTGTTATAAAAATGAATAAACTTAAGTTCCTTTCCCTCATTTGTTCTATCTCCTCTCCTCCGGGGACCTATTTAGACACTCCATTATTACAATGGGGAAATTATCATACTGGAGTGTATCCTGGGGAAGGTGACCAAAAAATATTGCTGTAAGAATAAAGAACAACAGATATTAGGAAACTTAAGGTATTCATTATGGGGATATAATAGCTGTGTTCAAATATTTGAGAGATTTTCATGTAGGAGAAAAAAATAGACTTTGTTCTCTGTAGCTCTGGGGGCAGAATTGGAGAAATGGAGACAGATTTTAGTGCATGATGAGTAAGAAGAATCTAATAAAGCTGCATAAAAATTCACTTTTTCTTTCAACAAAATCTTGATAGAGCTCTTGCAATGTATCTGCATAGTTCTAGGCACTGAGGATTAAATGTTGAGGAAGTAGTCAGGGTTTTTCCTCTTAATGGAACTTACTTTAATGACAGTGGATAGTGAACAAACAAATCAATGGGAAAAAAAAACAGCAAATGAACATATAGTGATCGATGTTGTGCAGAGAATTAAAAGTGTCATGATAGTGAATGAGTGACTTCTTTAGATGATGAGACCAGAGAAGGCCTCTCTGAAGGGATGACATTTATTTATGTATTTATTTATGTATCTATTTATTTATTTTAAAGATTTTATTTATTTGACAGAGACAGACACAGTGAGAGAGGGAACACAAGCAGGGGGAGTGGGAAAGGGAGAAAAAGGCTTCCCGCAGAGCAGGGAGCCCGACACGGGGCTCCATCCCAGGACCCTGGGATCATGACCTGAGCTGAAGGCAGACACTTAACGATTGAGCCACCCAAGCGCCCCCAGAAGGGATGACATTTATACTGTGTTCCACCTGATAAAAAGGAATTAGTCATAGGAAGATCCGAGTGAAGAGATTTCCAGGCAGAGGGAACAGTTATTATTATTATTTTTTAAATAAATTTGAGTATAGTTGACACACAATGTTATATTAGTTTCAGGTGTACAACTCAATGACTCAACAAGTTTATACATTATGCTGTGTTCACAAGTGTAGCTACCATCTGTCACCATACAATGCTGTTACAAATTCATTAGCTACTTTCCCTATGCTATGCCTTTTATTCCTGTGACTTACTCATTCCATAACTGGAGGCTTCCATCTCCCATTCCCCTTCACTCATTTTGCCCATCCCCTTCCCCCCTTCCCTCTAGCAACCATCATTTTGTTCTCTCTATTTATGGGTCTGTTTCTGCTTTTTCTCTATTTATTCATTTTGTTCTTGAGATTCCACATCTGAGTGAAATCATATGATATTTGTCTTTCTCAGTCTGACTTATTTCACTTGGAGACAACAGTCATTACAGGACCTTCAGGTAGGAATGAAATTGAAGATGTTCAAGAAACAGAAAGGTCTGGGTGGCTGGAATATAGTATTCAAGGGGGAGAATGACATGAGATTGGATTTGGTTGATATAGTGAGAGACCAGATCATGTGGGACTTTTAAAAAACGGGTATTGAGTTTGAATTTTATTTCACTTGTAATGGAAAAGATTTGGAGGATTTTAAGCATGGGTGATATATTTCACATTTTTATAAGGTTGTTCAGGCTTCTGAGTCAAGAATAGATTATAGGAGTTGAGAGGGAAGAGTGGAAGCTGAAAGACTCTTTGGCAATCTGTAGCGGTTGTTCAGGGCAAGAGATGAATGTGGCTTCACCTGGGTTAGAATGGAGGGAACAAAAAGTGTAATTGGGATATGTTGTAAAGACATAGTCAAAAGGACTTGCTAATGTGTTGATAAACGAAAGAGAAGAATCAAGAATAAATCCTGGATTTCTGTCTTGAGCAACAGGATAGAACAAAAGGGGCCATTAGTCAGATAGGGAATTCAGGGGAAGGAACAGATTGACAGGGAGAGAGTGAGTTAGATTAATATTCTGTTTTATTTCTGTTAAGTTTGAGATGCTTTGTGGAGATGTTGAGTAGACAACTTTATATAGAAGGAATCTGGAGCTCAGAGGAAGAAAGGTCAGGGCTGGAGAGAAAGTGGGGAGTAACTGGCATACACATAATATTTAAAGTCCTGGGAGACAGAACAGGTATAGCTGGGAAACAGAAGGGTCCCTGGGCGAAGGAATGGTTTACCTCATGAAATAGTTAACTACTACTAGAGTTGTTCAAGCAGAGACCATATGATCATCAGCCAGGGATGTTCAACATAGGGTTGCTGCCCCAGGTGGAAGTTTGCTAATGAATTCATAGATCCCATCTGAATCTAAATAAAATTCTATGATTCTGCAAGATCCAGATGATGTCATGGTACATAGAATTGGCTAGTAATGTATTTTCCCTTGTGGATGTATCTAAGTCAAAATTTCTCGATTTTAAAACTGTCACTTAAGACAGTTGTTAATGGCACTGTATCATATCCCACTGTGTGTTTCTCTTTATTTCATTTTCCTTCCTCTCCTTTCAGTTTTCCCCTTTTGCTTCCCATTTAAAAATTTTTTACATTTATCTTCTCTTCCTCTGTTTTACTCCATTTTTCTTTTCCTTGGGCCTACAACATAAGCGTTACTTAGTCCAGGTAGTGACACTCAGAAGCTGCTGCTCTTTGCGATAGTTACAGATATAATTGTCCTTAAAACAACCAAAAGGTGCTATTTGGGGGTTTTATTTACTGATATCCCAGACCGCAGCTAGTTCATGTACTTGGGTGATCATTAAGGAAAGCAATCTAGTGGTTCTCCAATATCACAGTGATACACAATCAAGAGGATAACTGCTTCAGGCAGAATCTAAATTGGTTTAGTCTTTAACTGATCTTATCTGTCTTGTTTTTTACTGCATTCTTGCTTCTATCATTGTGCCTAGCTGGTATAGTGCCTTATACATAGTAAGGTGGTATATAAGTAATTTGTTGAATGAGTGATGCACATTAGTTCTAATCAAGCTGGTACCCAAAACTGTAGAGTGAGTTAGTTACTGCAAACTAAGTAACTTTAGAATCTATATTATAGACTTTACAAAGAGGTCACATTGAATATTTTATTCTATAAGATCCTCAGTAGTATTCATTATTTAGTTTGGCATTTCAGACTATGTGAAAATTTGGTTCTATAACAGAATCAGATATTTGACTTCATTGTGTTCAATCTTGGAGAATTTGGAGTCATACAAAAAGGGAATTATTATGTTTAATAACTATTACTAAGTGAATATGTGTGTATATTCTGCATTATACTTTGAAAGTCATTTTACTATATATGCACTACAGATATATATTATCAGTATTTTCAAGAAGAGATCACGGTATTACCCAAAATAATGTCTTTGTCTATTTAGAGAAATCTAAGTTGTTGAACATGCCATTACCTTGCGCACTAACATGTAAACTTTATAGAGCGGAACTTCTAGAAATTTATTGGCAATAATAATGTATGTATAAGGGAGCATTTATTGAATAAATAATGAAGGAGTGAACAAATGAATGAGCAATCAAGTCAGGATTCCTCATCCATATGTAGCCACTATGTGTGTTGATTTTAGAAAAAAAGAAGTAATACAATCTCCTAAAGAGAAATTTTCTCCTCTTATGGTGAAAACATGAGATTATTACCTCCAAATCAGTGCCAGGTTACAACTTCTGTCTTGAACATAGTCCTTTGTCTTCTTGAGAAGCAGTTCCACAAAGTCAGGATTACCTTTTCTGGCGAAAACCCAGTACAGAATTGTATTCACACATATTTCAGTAAATTCAAAATTAAAATTTAGTTCAAAACGGTATCCTGATTTTTCCACAAATGCAATATAATCTGAAAGTAGTATGTCAAACCCATCCAAGTCGACATACCTCAGAATTTTTGCCAGGGTTCTATAAATCCTAGGTTCATAACAGTGATATCCCCACTGACCCAAAAACTGCAAGGATGGTCGTTTAACAATTTTGTCAATGAGATTGCAGAATATATTGCTTCTTGGACAAGAAGTCTTTCGGCATAATTTAGAAGATTTACTCATTGCTATTTAAGGCAACAATATAGAAATAAAATCACAGGAAGTCATACTGCACTCCTTCAGTTAGATATTTTGATAACATGGTAGGCTTTACTCCATAGACAGGAAGTGCCCTTTTAAACTGTAGCCAGAAAAAATATCATATGAAATATTACCATAAAGTACTGGGTGACATCACAATAGATGGTGATCTGTCATCAGCATAGGTCAGAAATTTGGGATAGTATATGTAACTGGTGACATTTGAGAGACATGTATTGGACATAAATGGCATGTGTAACAGCTAAGAGCTAATATTTTTAAGTCTAAAACTTCAGCTCAAGGCAGAATGTATTTTCGTGAAGTACTGAAAACACAGTCTATAATATATTAGACAAAATAATATTAATAACCTGGTTGGTGATTCCTTTTAGGCTGTCATGTTCTGCATGAGTACTGCATGTTCTCACTTAAACCTCATAAGATATTTTCCCTACTTTATAGCTGAGGAGACTGAGACTTAGAAAGTTTATGACCTGCCAAAAGTCATTGTATTCATTCTCAGAAAAGCTGCCATTCCATATTAAACAACATTTGGAAACTTTGCTTTAGAATTTAGAATTTTATAGACCTTATTCCTCTATAAATTAGGCAAAACATATACAGTTTGGACATCAAAGGTGTTTAAGGCTTGATGTGGCATCCTTGCCCCAGTAAAATAAAGGGGAAATATGGTTGTTTAGTAGTCAGCCACCTTTCTGTTACATTTAATAACCTTAAGTGTATTTATTAGCAATTTTAAAGGTACTTAAATGTTTTCTTTTTCCTTTTGAATATTTTTCTTGAAATCACAGAAAATAATGTCTCTTTAGTAAAGGGAAATTATAGCTTTGGGTTTATTACAATTTACTTTCACTATAGTGAATTTAGTTCTCTATAAGCTCTAAGCTCTATTTTCCCAGGATAGCAGGAAAAACTAATAACTATTGTCATCTTTCTGAAAACCAGGAGTTTTGTTAATTTCCACTAATTTCTTTCTCTTTTTATTTTCTCCACTTCAAAAAAAATACATTTTTAAAGTGAACTATTTTTATTGATTTCTTACATAAGGGTCATAAAAATGGCAACATTATAGAACCAGTGAAAATCCTTGCCGAGATAATCGTGTTAACAGTTTTATGTATAGTCTTTCAAATATTTTTGTGCTTATGTATATAAATAGATATTATATACTTTGTTCTTTTTATACAAATGGAATAATATTATACATAACTGGTTCTATGAACTCCATTATATTTATATAACAGCATATAATAGGTACCTTTGTATGACCATTTATAATAATAGTTAACTATTATGTACTACTTACTATATACCAGGCACTGTTTTAAGTACTTATCTATTAACTCCTTTAATCCTTATAACAACTTCACTTCACAGATAAGGAAGTTAAGACGCAGAGCCTAAGTGACTTGCCCAAGATGATATGTCTAGTAAGTGGTAAAGTTGGCATTTGAACACAGACAGGATGGTGCCAGACTTTTTATTTTAATTTTTTATTGTTATGTTAATCACCATACTTTACATCATTAGTTTTTGATGTAGTGTTCCATGATTCATTGTTTGTGCATAACACCCAGTGCTCCACGCAGAATGTGCCCTCTTTAATACCCATCACCAGGCTAACCTATCCTCCACCCCCCTCCCCTCTAGAACCCTCAGTTTGTTTTTCAGAGTCCATCATCTCTCATGGTTCATCTCCCCCTCTGACTGACTCCCCTTAATTCTTCCCCTCCTGCTATCTACTTCTTTTTCTTTTTTCTTAACATATATTGCATTGTTTCAGAAGTACAGATCTGCGATTCAACAGTCTTGCACAATTTACAGTGCTCACCATAGCACATACACTCCCCAATGCCTATCACCCAGCCACCCCATCCCTCCCACCCCCCCACCACTCCAGCAGCCCTCAGTTTGTTTCCTGAGATTAAGAATTCCTGATATCAGTGAGGTCATATGATACATGTCTTTCTCTGATTGACTTATTTCACTCAGCATAACACCCCCCAGTTCCATCCACGTCGTTGCAAATGGCAAGATCTCATTCCTTTTGATGGCTGCATAATATTTCATTGTGTATATATACCACACTTTCTTATCCATTCATCTGTCGACGGACATCTTGGCTCCTTCCAGTTTGGCTATTGTGGACATTGCTACTATAAACATTGGGGTGCACGTACCCCTTTGGATCCCTACATTTGTATCTTTGGAGTAAATACCCAGTAGTGCAATTGCTGGGTTGTATGGTAGCTCTATTTTCAACTGTTTGAGGAACCTCCATACTGTTTTCCAGAGTGGTTGCACCAGCTTGCATTCGCACCAACAGTGTAGGAGGGTTCCCCTTTCTCCGCATCCCCGCCAACATCTGTCATTTCCTGACTTGTTAATTTTAGCCATTCTGACTGGTGTGAGGTGGTATCTCACTGAGGTTTTGATTTGGATTTCCCTGATGCCAGGGGATGTTGAGCACTTTTTCATGTGTCTGTTGGCCATTTGGATGTCTTCTTTGGAAAAATGTCTGTTCATGTCTTCTGCCCATTTCTTGATTGGATCATTTATTCTTTGGGTGTTGAGTTTGATAAGTTCTTTATAGATTTTGGATACTAGCCCTTTATCTGATATGTCATTTGCAAAAATCTTCTCCCATTCTGTCGGTTGTCTTTTGGTTTTGTGGACTGTTTCTTTTGCTGTGCAAAAGCTTTTTATCTTGATGAAATCCCAATAGTTCATTTTTGCCCTTGCTTCCCTTGCCTTTGGCGATGTTTCTGGAAAGAAGTTGCTGTGGCTGAGGTCAAAGAGGTTGCTACCTGTGTTCTCCATTAGGATTTTGATGGACTCCTGTCTCACGTTTAGGTCTTTCAACCATCTGGAGTCTATTTTTGTGTATGGTGTAAGGCAATGGTCCAGTTTCATTCTTCTGCATGTGGCTGTCCAGTTTTCCCAACACCATTTGTTGAAGAGACTGTCTTTTTTCCACTGGACATTCCTTCCTGCCCTGTCAAAGATGAGTTGACCATAGAGTTGAGGGTCCATTTCTGGGCTCTCTATTCTGTTCCATTGATCTATGTGTCTGTTTTAGTGCCAGTACCATACTGTCTTGATGATGACAGTTTTGTAATAGAGCTGGAAGTCCGGAATTGTGATGCCACCAGCTTTGCTTTTCTTTTTCAATATTCCTCTCGCTATTCGGGGTCTCTTCTGGTTCCATACAAATTTTAGGATTAGTTGTTCAATTTCTTTGTAAAAAGTGGATGATATTTTCATGGGGATTGCATTGAATGTGTGGATTGCTATAGGTAGCATTGACATCTTCACAATGTTTGTTCTTCCAATCCATGAGCATGGAAAGCTTTTCCATTTCTTTGTGTCTTCTTCAATTTATTTCATGAGTATTTTATAGTTTGCTGAGTACAGATCCTTTGCCTCTTTGGTTAAATTTATTCCTAGGTATCTTATGGTTTTGGGTGCAATTGTAAATGGGATCGACTCCTTGATTTGTCTCTCTTCTGTCTTGTTGTTGGTGTATAGGGATGCCACTGATTTCTGTGCATTGAGTTTATATCCTGCCACTTTACTGAATTCCTGTATGAGTTCTAGCAGTTTTGGGGTGGAGTCTTTTGGGTTTTGCACATACAGTATCATATCATCTGCAAAGAGTGAGAGTTTGACTTCCTCTTTGGCGATTTGGATGCCTTTGATTTCTTTTTGTTGTCTGATTGCTGTGGCTAGGACTTCTAATACTATGTTGAATAGCAGTGGTGAGAGTGGACATCCCGGCCACATTCCTGACCTTAGGGGAAAAGCTCTCAGCTTTTCCGCATTGAGAATGACATTCGCTGTAGGTTTTTCATAGATGGCTTTTATGATATTGAGGTATGTACCCTCTATCCCTATACTCTGAAGAGTTTTGACCAAGAAAGGATGCTGTACTTTGTCAAATGCTTTTTCTGCATCTATTGAGAGGATCATATGATTCTTGTTCGTTCTTTTGTTAATGTATTGTATCACGTTGATTGATTTGCAGATGTTGAACCAACCTTGCAGCCCAGGGATAAATCCCATTTGGTCGTGGTGAATAATCCTTTTAATGTACTGTTGGATCCTGTTGGCTAGGATTTTGGTGAGAATTTTTGCATCCATGTTCATCAAGGATATTGGTCTGTAATTCTCCTTTTTGATGGGGTCTTTGTCTGGTTTTGGGATCAAGGTAATGGTGGCCTCAGAAAATGAGTTTGGAAGTTTTCCTTCCATTTCTATTTTTTGGAACAGTTTCAGGAGAATAGGTATTAATTCTTCTTTAAATGTTTGATAGAATTCCCCTGGGAAGCCATCTGGCCCTGGGCTTTTGTTTCTTGGGAGATTTTTGATGACTGCTTCAATTTCCTTGGTGGTTATAGGTCTGTTCAGGTTTTCTATTTCTTCCTGGTTCATTTTGGTAGTTGATACATCTCTAGGAATGCATCCATTTCTTCCAGGTTATCTAATTTGCTGGCATAGAGTTGCTCATAATATGTTCTTATAATTGTTTCTATTTCTTTGGTGTTGGTTCTGATCTCTCCTCTTTCACTCATGATTTTGTTGATTTGGGTCATTTCTCTTTTCTTTTTGATAAGTCTGGCCAGGGGTTTATCAATCTTGTTAATTCTTTCAAAGAACCAGCTCCTAGTATTGTTGATCTGTTCTACTGTTCTTTTGGTTTCTATTTCATTGATTTCTGCTCTGATCTTTATTATTTCTCTTCTCCTGCTGGGTTTAGGCTTTATTTGCTGTTTTTTCTCTAGCTCCTTTAGGTGTAGGGTTAGGTTGTGTATTTGAGACCTTTCTTGTTTCTTGAGAAAGGCTTGTATTGCTATATACTTTCCTCTCAGGACTGCCTTTGCTGTATCCCAAAGATTTTGAACAGTTGTGTTTTCATTTTCATTGGTTTCCATGAATTTTTTAATTCTTCTTTAATTTCCTGGTTGACCCATTCATTCTTTAGTAGGATGCTCTTTAGCCTCCATGTATTTGAGTTCTTTCCGACTTTCCTCTTGTGATTGAGTTCTAGTTTCAAAGCACTGTGGTCTGAAAATATGCAGGGAATAATCCCAATCTTTTGGTACCGGTTGAGACCTGATTTGTGACCTAAGATGTGATCAATTCTGGAGAATGTTCCATGGGCACTAGAGAAGAATGTGTATTCTGTTGCTTTGGGATGGAATGTTCTGAATATGTCTGTGAAGTCCATTTGGTCTAGTGTGTCATTTAAAGCCTTTATTTCCTTGTTGATCTTTTGCTTAGATGATCTGTCCATTTCAGTCAGAGGGGTGTTAAAGTCCCTCAGTATTATTGTATTGTTTTCAATGTGTTTCTTTGCTTTTGTTATGAATTGCCTTATATAATTGGCTGCTCCCATGTTAGGGGCATAGATATTTACAATTGTTAGATCTTCTTGTTGGATAGACCCTTTAAGTAGGATATAGTGTCCTTCTTCATCTCTTATTACAGTCTTTGTTTTAAAATCTAATTTGTCTGACAGGCGCCTGGGTGGCTCAGTCGTTAAGCGTCTGCCTTTGGCTCAGGTCATGATCCCAGGGTCCTGGGATCGAGTCCCACATCAGGTTCCCTGCTCAGTGGGAAGCCTGCTTCTCCCTCTCCCACTCCCCCTGCTTGTGTTCCTGCTCTCGCTGTGCCTCTCTCTGTCAGATAAATAAATAAAATCTTTAAAAAAAGTCTAATTTGTCTGATATAAGGATTGCCACTCCAGCTTTCTTTTGGTGTCCATTAGCATGGTAAATGGTTTTCCACCCCCTCACTTTCAATCTGGGGGTGTCTTTGGGTCTAAAATGAGTCTCTTGCAGACAGCATATCAATGGGTCTTGTTTTTTAATCCTATTTGATAGCCTGTGTCTTTTGATTGGGGCATTGAGCCCATTTACATTCAGGGTAGCTATTGAAAGATATGAATTTAGTGCCATTGTATTGCCTGTAAGGTGACTGTTACTGTATATTGTCTCTGTTCCTTTCTGATCTATGCTGCTTTTAGGCTCTCTCTTTGCTTAGAGGACCCCTTTCAATCTTTCTTGGAGGGCTGGTTTCATGTTTGCAAATTCCTTTAGTTTTTGTTTGTCCTGGAAGCTTTTTATCTCTCCTTCTATTTTCAATGACAGCCTAGCTGGATATAGTATTCTTGGCTGCATATTTTTCTCATTTAGTGCTCTGAAGATATCATGCCAGTCCTTTCTGGCCTGCCAGGTCTCTGTGGATAGGTCTGTTGCCAATCTAATATTTCTACCATTGTAGGTAACATATCTCTTCTCCCGAGCTGCTCTCAGGATTTTCTCTTTGTCTCTGAGACTCATAAGTTTTACTATTAGAATTCGGGGTGTTGACCTATTTTTATTCATTTTGAGAGGGATTCTCTGTGCCTCCTGGATTTTGATGCCTGTTTCCTTCCTCACATTAGGGAAGTTCTCTGCTATTATTTGCTCCAATATACCTTCTGGCCCTCTCTCTCTTTCTTCTTCTTCTGGGATCCCAATTATTCTGATGTTGTTTCATCTTATCGTATCGCTTATCTCTCGAATTCTGCCCTCGTGATCCTGTAGTTGTTTCTCTCTCTTTTTCTCAGCCTCTTTATTTTCCATCATTTGGTCTTCTATATCACTGATTCTCTCTTCTGCCTCATTTATCCTAGCAGTTAGTGCCTCCATTTTTTATTGCACCTCATCAATAGCCTTTTTGATTTCAACTTGGTTAGATTTTAGTTCTTTATTTCTCCAGAATTGGTTTCTCTAATAACTTCCACGCTTTTCTCAAGCCCAGCTAGTATCTTTAAAGTCATGATTCTGAACCCTATGTCCAACATCGAACTAATGTCCATATTGAGTAGGTCCCTGGCTGATGGTACTACCTCTTGTTCTTTTTCCTGAGGTGATTTTTTTCGTCTTGTCATTTTGTCCAGAGGAGAATAGATGAATGAAAGAACAAAATGCTAACAGGTTAACAACGTCCCCAGGAAATATATTCTGTATAAATCAGAAAAGACCTGAAACCAGGGGAAAAGAAAGGGAAAGAAAGAGAGAGGAAAAAAAGAAAAAGATAAAAACAAAAATAGAACAATACAAAAAAAAAAACAGAATATGATCAAATATGATCAGGCTAGTGCACAGATCAGTGCCACACACTAGATTTTGGGCATATTTTGGTCTGTTAGAAAAAAGTGCCTCCTAAAATTTTAAAGGAAGAAAGACTTATATATGTACAAAATAAGGGTGGATACAATGAAGGGATGGAAGATGACTGTAAAGATGAAAATTATAAAAGATTTTATAAAAGGAATTGATAAGAAGTTGTTTGAAAAAAGAAAGAAGATTTAAAAAAAAGAGAGAGAGAAAAAAGGGAGAGAATGTGATCAGGCAGGAGACTAGAACAAAGCCATACACTAGTGACTTAGGGTATATTTTGATTAGAAGAAACTGTATCTCAAAATTTTAAAGAGAGAACAACTTATATATATATATGCCAAAAACAAGGGTAACTACTATGAAGGGATAAAATATGACTCTAAAAATGAAAAATAAAAAATGTTTTTTTAAAAAGGGATTGATAAGATGTTGGTTGAAAAAGGGGAAAAATTTTTTAAAAAAAGTTAAAAAAATTAACTTTGAAAAACTAACGAATCATGGTAAAAAAAAGCCATGAATTCTATGTGCAATATTCCCCTAGCACTGGAGTTCTCCCGTTCTCCTTGATGGGTAAACTTGGTCTTGGCTTGCTGGCTGTTCCTGCTGATCTTCTGGGGGAGGGGCCTGTTGCCGTGGTTCCCAAATGTCTTTGCCGGAGGTGGAATTGCCCCACCCTTGTCGGTCCAGGCTAAGCAAGCTGCTCGGGTTTGCTCTCGGGAGCTTTTTCCCTGCAAGCTCTCGGTACAGCTTTGGAGGACCAGGGTGAAAATGGTGGCCTCCCAATCTCCACCCAGAGGAGCTGAGAACTCAGGGCCCCGCTCCTCAGTGTGCCCCCAGAGAAGAGCAGTCACTCCCGTCTCCCCGGTCTCCGGCCACACTCCGTGCTCACCCGGCCTGTGACCCGAGCGTTTCTATCTCTGGCACCCGACTCCGTGTGGAGTCTCCAAACCCAGCAGATCCCTGTGGTGCGCTCCCACACCACTCCTCCCAGGGGAGGAAGGGGAGTCTCCCCGGATCTGCCGCTTGTTGGGTCCCTGCTGGAAGAGAAGTGGCCTGACTGTCACCGATCACAGTTTATGGCAACCCCGAGCTGAGATCCCACGCCTTGGCTCCGTCTCTGCAGCCGGCTTCCCCACTCCAATACCTGGGAGCTCTGCTGCACTCAGGCACCCCGGTTTTTCTGTGACCCTGTGGGTCCTGAGACCACACTGTCCCGCAAGGGTTCCCCCCCCCCCCCCACTTAGCCACTAGAGGGACGTCCCTCAGCAGAGCCGACTTCTAAAAGTTCCAATTTTGTGCTCCGCGGCTCTATCACTTGCCAGAAGCGGCGACTGAGGCCCCCTCCCCCGCCGTCTATCCTCCTGAATATCGCCTCAAATTCACTTCTCCACACATCCTACCTTCCAGTAAGTGGTCGCTTCTCTGTTCAGAGAGTTGTTGCTACTCTCCTCTTCGATCTGTTGAGTTCGTAGGTGTTCAGAATGGTTTGATCCCTATTCAGCTGAATTCCTGAGACCAGCCGAAATCCAGGTCTCCTACTCCTCCGCCATCTTGCTCCCGGCGGTGCGAGACATTTTATCTCTACTCTCTCTGCTTCTCAAAAAGGAGACCTACCTTTCCATTTTTATGGCTAGTTTATGAATAGTGGTCATGAAACAAGAGCTGTACAATTATATTTCAAAAACAGAAAGACACAGATTAATCCTTCTTTTGGAAGAAAAGAAATGTCATTAAAGTAGTAACAATGTATATCTCTGCATATATAAATTTCACTGATTTTTCTCCATTTTTCTTTACAATTTTCCTTATGACTTGAATGTCAATGAATATGTATTTTTTAATCAGAAAAGTCATTTTCACTTTGAATAAAATAACTAGAACATATTAAGTCAAATTAGTACTGCTTTATTTTATTTTATTATTTTAGTTTTAAAAAATTATAGCCACTACTAATAGTAAACATCAAAGACATATTCAGGAGACAATCTACTGATTAATAATAATAGCTAACATATATTGAGTTCTTATGTACTTAGATTATACTAGACAAGAGCTTTATATATATTTTCTCATTTAATCCTCATAGTTCTCTACTATTATGTCCATTTCATGGTTGAGCAACCTGAGGTTTAAATTGGATAAGAGACAGCTTGTGAGTAGCAGTGATTTGAACCAAAGCTAAGCTCACAGTCCATGTCTTTTGTCTCTGTGTTTGGCGCCTTTAGGCTTTGGTATAACTGTAACATCTGTTCCTGAGTATAGTTTATACATCTCATGTTCATGGAAAGCCCTCAATAAAATCATTAGAAGTCTAATGACACTGAAGTCATGTTCAAGAACTCTAATAAATGTTCTGACTTAAAGAAAATGGTTCCATATATTACACACAGATAATTGAGAAACTGTTTCAAATAAAACCTTATTGTTCTTCTCAGTACTTAAGATTGAATAACCTAGGCATAGATTGCATATTTGCCATTATGTGTTGTGAGTAAGCCAAAACCTTCTGGATCCCAAATGCTGCCTAAAATTTGTACTCAGTTGTGCTTCAGGTTAGATCATTTCAGTCCTAGACATTGTCTAGAAGGCTTATACTTGAAACCGTTATTCCTCATTAACCCTTTAAGTAAATTCATTTCTCGTAAATGCCTAAACCCATAATCTGGCTGCGCCCAACATAACTACATTTTGTTAAAGGGAAAGCATATCAGGATAATCCTTGAGCAATGGTTTAAGGATTAGGAAAGTACAAAGGATGTGGAAAGATAGTAGCAAGAGGGTGACAGGGGAAGTTTCCAGGGACAAATCTGGCTTGTTAAAGAGTTTCAGCAGAGATGAGTTCTATAATGTAAATCATAAATGAGGGATGTTTTTGCATAATCTTGGCCAAATATAAAACAAACATCAGTAGGTAAGAATGGCCTTTTGTTGGATTCAGTAGTAAATACAATTTCTACATAATTATATAAAATTATTGCTTGTAAAAATTCTAGCTCCTCTATAAACTTTATGTTAGCCCTCTTGCTAGGCTTTACCATTCATTTCTAAAACTGATTTACATATTTAAAAGAAGATAGGATTGAGAGAAGAGGAGTTTTCGACTTCTAAGTATGGTTAAAAACAGTGTGTATTTTCAAAGACAGGATGAAAAGTACATGTCTATATTATATAATGCCTTAAATGTATATTTGATAACTCTGTGCCAGTTTTAAAGGGTTTTTTTAAAATTTTATTTTATTATGTTATGTTAGTCACCATACAATACATCATTAATTTTTGATGTAGTGATCCAGATTCATTGTTTTCGTATAACACCCAGTGCTCCATGCAGTACGTGCCCTCCTTAATAACCATCACCGGGCTAACCCATCCCCCCACCCTCCTCCCCTCTAGAATCCTCAGTTTGTTTCTCAGAGTCCATAGTCTCTCATGGTTCATCTCTCCCTCCGATTTCCCCCCCTTCATCTTTCCCTTCCTTCTCCCAATGTCCTCCGTGCTATTCCTTATGTTCTACAAATAAGTGAAACCAGATGATAATTGACTTTCTCTGCTTGACTTATTTCACTTAGCTTAATTTCCTCCAGTCCCATCCATGTTGATGTAAAAGTTCGGTATTCATCCTTTCTGATGGCTGAGTAATATTCCATTGTATATATGGACCACATCTTTATGCATTCGTCTGTTGAAGGGCATCTCGGCTCTCCACAGTTTGGCTATTGCGGACTTGCTGCTATGAACACTGGGGTGCATATGGCCCTTCTTTTCACTACATCTGTGTCTTTGGGGTAAATACCCAGGAGTGCAATTGCTGGGTCATAGGGTAGCTCTATTTTTAATTTTCTGAGGAACCTCCACACTGTTTTCCAGAGTGGCTGTACCAACTTGCATTCACACCAACAATGTAAGAGGGTTCCCATTTCTCCACAACCTCTCCAACATTTCTTGTTTCTTGCCCTGTCAATTTTTCAATTCTAACTGGTGTAAGGTGATATCTCAATGTGGTTTTAATTTGAATTTCCCTGATGGTTAATGATGATGAACATTTTTTCTTGTGTCTGTTAGCCATTTGTATGTCTTCTTAAGAGAAGTGTCTGTTTCATGGAATGTTCCCTCTATCCCTATACTCTGAAGAGTTTTAATCAGGAAATGATGCTGTATTTTGTCAAATGCTTTTTCTGCATCAATTGAGAGGACCATGATTCTTCTCTCTCCTCTTATTAATGTGTTCTATCATATTGATTGATTTGCAAATGTCGAACCACCCTTGCATCCCAGGGATCAATGCCACTTGGTTGTGGGGGATGATCCTTTTAATGTATTGTTGGATCCTATTAGCTAGGATTTTGTTGAGAATTTTGGAATCCATATTCATCAGGGATATCGGTCTGAAATTCTCCTTTTTGATGGGGTCTTTGCCTGGTTTGGGGATTAAGGCAATGCTGACCTCATACAATGAGTCTGGAAGCTTTCCTTCTGTTTCTATTTTTTGAAACAGCTTCAGGAGAATAGGTATAATTTCTTCTTTGAATGTTTGGTAGAATTCCCCAGGGAATCCATCAGGCCCTGGATTCTTGTTTTTTGGGAGGTTTTTGGTCACTGCTTCAAACTCGTTCTGGTTATTGGCCTATTCAGGTAGTCAGTTTCTTCTTGTTTCAGTCTTGGCAGCTTATAGGTTTCCAGGAAGGCATCCATTTCTTCCAGATTGCTCAGTTTATTGGCATATAGTTGCTGATAATAATTTCTAATAATTGTTTCTATTTCCTTGGTGTTAGTTGTGATATCTCCCCTTTCATTCATAATTTATTAATTTGGGTCCTTTCTCTTTTCTTTTGGATAAGTCTGGCCAGTGGTTTATCGATCTTATTCTTTCAAAGAACCAGCTTCTAGTTTCATTGATCTGATCTACTGTGTTTCTGGTTTCTACTTCATTGATCTCTGCTTTAATCGTAATTATTTCTCTTCTAATGCATGGCTTAGGCATCCTTTGTTGTTTTTTCTCCAGTTCTTTAAGGTGTAGAGTTAGTTGGTGAATTCGGGATTTTTCTATTTTTTTGAGTGAGGCTTGGATGGCTATGTATTTCCCCCTTAGGACCAACTTTGCAGTATCCCATAGGTTTTAGACTGATGTGTTTTCGTTCTCATTGGTTTCCATGAATTGTTTAAGTTCTTATTTGATTTCCTGGTTGAGCCAAACATTCTTCAGCAGAGTGGTCTTTAGCTTCCAAGTGTTTGAATTTCTTCCAAATTTTTTCTTGTGATTGAGTTCCAGTTTTAGAACATTATGGTCTGAGAATATGTAGGGAACAACCTCAAACTTTTGGTGTCAGTTGAGACCTGATTTGTGACGCAGTATGTGGTCTATTCTGGAGAAAGTTCCATGTGTGCTCGAGAAGAATGAGTATTCTGTTGTTTTAGGGTGGAATGTGTTGTATATATCTATGAGGTCCATCTGGTCCAGTGTGTCACTCAAAGCTCTTGTTTCTTTGTTGATTATCTGTTTAGATGATCTGTCTATTGCTGAGAGTAGAGTATTGAGGTCTCCTACAATTAATGTATTGTTATCAATATGACTCTTTATTTTAGTTAACAGTTGGCTTATGTAGATGGCTGCTCCCATGTTGGGGATGTAGGTATTTACAACTGTTAGATCTTCTTGTTGGATAGACCCTTTAAGATGATATAGTGTCCTCATGCAGAAGAATGAAACTGGACCATTTCCTTACACCACACACAAAAATAGACTCCAAATGGTTGAAAGACCTAAACGTGAAACAGGAGTCCATCAAAATCCTAATGGAGAACACAGGTTGCAACCTCTTCGACCTCAGCCACAGCAACTTCTTCCTAGAAACATCCCCAAAGGCAAGGGAAGCAAGGGCAAAAATGAACTATTGGGATTTCATCAAGATAAAAAGCTTTTGCACAACAAAAGAAAGTCCACAAAACCAAAAGACAACTGACAGAATGGGAGAAAATATTTGCAAATGACATATCAGATAAAGGGCTAGTATCCAAAATCTATAAAGAACTGATCAAACTCAACACCCAAAGAACAAATAATCCAATCAAGAAATGGGCAGAAGACATGAACAGACATTTTTCCAAAGACATCCAAATGGCCAACAGACACATGAAAAAGTGCTCAACATCCCCTGGCATCAGGGAAATCCAAATCAAAACCTCAGTGAGATACCACCTCACACCAGTCAGAATGGCTAAAATTAACAAGTCAGGAAATGACAGATGTTGGCAGGGATGCAGAGAAAGGGGAACCCTCCTACACTGTTGGTGGGAATAAAAGTTGGTGCAACCCCTCTGGAAAACAGTATGGAGGTTCCTCAAAGAGTTGAAAATAGAGCTACCATACGATCCAGCAATTGCACTATTGGGTATTTACCATAAAGATACAAATGTAGGGATCCGAAGGGGTACATGCACCCCCATATTTATAGCAGCAATGTCCACAATAGCCAAACTGTGGAAAGAGCCAAGATATCCATTGACAGATGAATGGATAAGAAGGTGTAGTATATATACACAATGGAATATTATGCAGCCATCAAAAGGAATGAGATCTTGCCATTTGCAACGACGTGGATGGAACTGGGGGGTGTTATGCTGAGTGAAATAAGTCAATCAGAGAAAGACATGTATCATATGACCTCACTGATATCAGGAATTCTTAATCTCAGGAAACAAACTGAGGGTTGCTGGAGTGGTGGGGGGGTGGGAGGGATGGGGTGGCTGGGTATTAGACATTGGGGAGGGTATGTGCTATGGTGAGCGCTGTGAATTGTGCAAGACTGTTGAATCACAGATCTGTACTTCTGAAACAAATAATGCAACATATGTTAAGAAAAAAGAAAAAGAAGAAGATAGCAGGAGGAGAAGAATGAAGGGGAGTAAGTCGGACGGGGAGAAGAACCATGAGAGACGATGGACTCTGAAAAACAAACTGAGGGTTCTAGAGGGGAGGAGGGCAGGGGGATGGGTTAGCCTGGTGATGGGTATTAAAGAGGGCACATTCTGCGTGGAGCACTGGGTGTTATGCACAAACAATGAATCATGGAACACTACATCAAAAACTAATGATGTAAAAAAGGTGATTAACATAACAATAAAATTTTTTTTTAAAAAGGTGACATAGTGTCCTTCTGTGTCTCTAACTACAGTCTTTAGTTTAAAATCTAATTTGTCTGATAATAAGAATTGCTACCCAGCTTTCTTTTGAGGTCCGCTGGCATGGAAGGTGGATCTCCATCCCTTCACTTTCAGTCTGGATGTATCTTTAGGTTCAAAATGAGTCTCTTGTAGACAGCATATGGATGGGTCTTTTTATCCAATCTGCAACCCTGTGCCATTTTATGGGAGCATTTAGGCCATTCATGTTGAGAATGATTATTGAAAGATACAAATTTATTGTCATCATGTTGCTTGTGAAGACTCTGTTTTCATAGATTATCCCTGTAAATTTCTGTTGTATATCACTCTTGGGGTCTTTCTCCTTTTAGAGAACCCCCCTTAATATTTCTTGCAGGTCCAGCTTAGTGGTCACATATTCTTTCAGCTTCTGCCGGTCTTGGAAGCTCTGAATCTCTCCATCCATTCTAAATGACAGCCTTCTTGGATAAAGTATTCTTGGCTGCATGTTCTTCTCGTTTAGTACCCTGAATATGTCTTGCCAGGCCTTCCTGGCTTGGCAGGTCTCTGTGAATAGGTCTGATGTTATTCTGATGTTCCTCCCTTTGTATGTAAGGAATCTCTTCCCCCTAACTGTCCTTAAGATGGTTTCCTTCGTTCTCAGATATGCGAGTTTTACTATTATATGCCGGGGTGTTGGCCTGTTTTCCTTGTTCTTGGGAGGGGTCCTCTGTGCCTCTAGGACATGAATGTTTGTTTCATTCTCCAGATTAGGGAAGTTCTCAGGTATGATTTGCTCAAATATATCTTCTAGTCCTCTCTCTCTCTCCACCCCCTTTGGGATCCCAATAATTCTGACACTGAGACGCTTCATGGTGTCACTTATTTCTCTGATTCTATTTTCATGGATTCCGAGTTGTTTTTCCCTGGCCTCCTCTTTTTCCTTCTTTTCTATTAATTTGTCTTCTAGATCACTAATTAGTTCTTCTGCCTCATTTACCCTAGCTGTTAGAGTATCTAGATTAGGTTGGATCTCACTGATAGCATTTTTAAGTTCTGCCAATTCAGTTTTCATTTCTGTCGTTAGAGATTCTATGTCGTCATTAATTGATTTCTCCATTCCAGCTATTGTCTTCAGAATTGCTAGCCTGAATTGCATCTCTAACATCTTGGTTATATCTGAATCCATTTGTAAATCTGTGGCATAAGTCATAATCTCTGAGTCTTTCAAATATGGGGGTTCTTCCTCCTAGTCATTCTCTTGATGGGTGGTTGAGGGAATGTATAGAGTCCAAATTATTGACCACAACCCAAGCAAGATGCACCTGTTTTCTAGGTACCTTAGGGTTGCTGGCCTCTTGTTTTCCTAGCCTGTCTTCTGGGGGAGGGGCCTGCCATGCTGTTACTCAGGCAACCCTGTTTGTGCAGAGTTGCCCTGCCCCCTGTGGGGGGGATGGGCTCAGTGAAAACCGTTTTTCGGGGGGCTTTTGTTCTCTGGCGGCTTTCCCTGGCAGCTTTCCACGTCTCTTCCAAGAGTCAGAGCAGAAGAGACAGTTTCTAACCCTCTGCCTCAGAGCAGAGAGATTGCAGTCTGTTTTTCAGTGAGCTCTCCAGGCCACACTAACTCTGTTTCTGTCTGTGCTGCTATAAACTGCAGCGTCCTGGGTTGTGCACCCCTCCACAGCACTCCCAGTCCTCGCATCCAGGTCTGTCGGGGCACAGGGGAACATCTCTGCCCTTTGTACCTCTAAAACCGCCAGCCACCTCCAGTTCACACACGCGAACCCACCGCTCCTGGTTTCCATCCAAGGGGCTTCCCTAAGGTCCTTTCCCTGTCACTATTGGTCTGCGAGTCTGTGCCCCATCCCCAGGCTATTGCTCACTGGTGGTTTAGGATCCCCATGGCCAGGTTCCCTCCTGCTGCCGTTTTTCCTCTGATATCTGACCATGGAATCACAGCTCCCCACTTCATACCTTGAAACCAACCACCTGTGATATTCTGTTTGTAGAGATCCAGGTCTTCTTACATCTCAGGCTGATTTTGTGGTTGTTCAGAGTGGTCTGGTAGATATCCAGCTCAATTCTGGGGACCAGCTGGAATAGGGTCCCCTACTCCTCCGCCATCTTTTCCTCTTCCAAAACAGTGTCTTAAAATACATGGCAAATTCGATTTTTACTCTTTTATTCATGAATTGAGACAACCCTCCAGAAACACTTAGACTCATAATTCTGGATCCCTCAAACTTTGGGTTGCACAGAGCTATAGTTTGTCAGACTTATCTCTACCTCGTGGCATCCACTCAAATTTTTCTCAATATTTAACTTAAATTTTTGAGGTAGGCTATTTTAAGTCATAGATCCCTGGCCAACTTAATATGCTACCACTTGGGATTGTGTCTACCATTTAGGCTAATCAGCTGTGGCTAAGGGAGGCAGACACCACAAAGTATCTAGTATTACAATTAACACTTAAACATATAGATGGTTTATATCAAGCATATTGGAAATATGATTACTTACAGAAGAATAATAAGCACATACATGAAATTATAGCCCTTTAAAAACTAAAGTCTAAGGTTAAATCCCTCTAATTTATTAATTTGCTAGTTAATTTACTTAAATTTCATCATGATACATGTTCTAGGATTATGAGGATCTGAGGGCTGCAAGTAGATCCTTATGTGTCATTCTTTTGTTGAGCTAAGCAAAACTCTTTCAGATTGAACATATCTAATAGAAGGTATCATCAAACTACATTCAAAGACAGACTTCAATTTTCTGTGTGGAAATCACATAGTCTCTGACTTGTAAGAATATAAGTAAGGTTCTTAACTACCCCTTCCACACTTCTGCAATGGAATATTATCTCTGCTGCCTCTGTCTTTTTGTTTCTCTTTTTCTCTATTAGAGATTCTCTTTCCAGTTCTCTTGGATAAATACCCAGAAGTGGGAGTGACAGAGCACATGATAGTTCTATTTTTAATTTTTTGAGGAACTTCCATACTGTTTTCCATAACAGCTGTACCATTTTATATTCCCAGCATAGCACACAAGTTCTGATTTCTCCACATCATTACCAGCATTTGTTGTTTTCTGTTGTTTCAGTGATGGCCATCTTAACAGGTGTGAAATAATATCTCTTTGTGGCTGTGTCTTGCATTTCTCTGATGATTAGGGTTGTCGACCATCTTTTTATATACCAATTGGCCATTTGTATGCCTTCTTTAGAAAAGTGTCTATTCAAGTCCTTTGCCCCATTATTAAATTGGGTTTTTCTTTTGTTTTGTTTTGTTATTGTTGTAGGAGTACCTTATATATTCTGGATATTAACTCCTTACCAAAGATGGCGTTTGCAGATATTTTCTCCATTCTGTAGGGTGCGTTTTTACTTTGTTGATTTTTTCCTTTGCTGCACAAAAGTTGTCAAATGTGATATAGTCTTCCTTGTTTAATTTTTCTTTTGTTGGCTATGCTTTTCGTGTTGAAACCAAGAAATCATTGTCAAGACCAATGTCTTAAAGCTTTTTCCCTATACTTTTTATAGGAGTTTTATAGTTTTAGGTTTTAAATTTAAGTCTTTGATCTATTTCGAGTTGATTTTTGTATAGGGTGTAAAATAAGAGTCCCATATTTTTTTTGCATGTGGATTTCCTGTTTTCCCAACACCGTTTGTTGAAGACACTGTTCTTTCCCCATTGTGTATTCATGCACCCTCATTGAAGATTATTAGACTATATGTGCATTGATTTATTTCCGGGCTCTCTGTTCCTTTGGTCTTTATGTCTGTCTTTATGCCAGTACCATACTGTCTTGATTACTGTAGTGTTGTAATATATTTTGAAGTCAGGAAATGTGAGGCTTCCAGCTTTGTTCTTCTTCCTCAAGATTGTTTTGGCTATTTAGGGTCCTTTGTAGTTCCATATGAATTTTAGGATTTTTTTTCTATTTCTGTAAAAATCAGCATTGGCATTTTGATAAGATTGCATTGAATGTGCTTTCTTAATTTCCTTTTCAGATTGTTCATTGTTAATATGTAGAAAAAGCTGATTTTGTATTTGGTATATCCTGTAACTTTACTGAATTTGTTTATTATTGCTAACATTTTTTCTGTATAGTCTTTAGGGTTTTTTACATATAAAATTATGTTATCTACAAGCAGAGATAATCTTACTTCTTCATTTCCCATTTTGATGCCTTTTATTTCTTTTCTTTCCTAATTGTCTTAGTTAGGACTATAGTACTATGTTGAATGGTAGTGGTGAGGGGAAGTATTCTTGCCCTATTACTGCTCTTAGAGGAAAAGCTTTCTGTTTTTTACCCTAAGTATGATGCTAACAAATGGGCTTGTCATATGTGCCCTTTATTATGTTGAGGTAGTTTCTCTCTATTCCTAATTTGTTGAGTGGTTTTTTGGGTTTTTTAAATTTTTTTATCATGAAAGGGTGTTGAATTTCATCAAATAATTTTTTTTCATCTATTGAGATAACTGTGTTGTCCCCCTCACTTTGTTATATTAATATGGTGAATCACATTGATTGATTCTGGTATGTTGAACCATCCTTGCATCCCAGAGATAAATCCTACCAGGTCATGGCGTATAATTCTTCTAATGTGCTGTTGGATTTAGTTTGTTGGTATTTTGTTGAGGACTTTGCATTAGCCTGTAGTTCTAGTTTCTTTGTCTTTGGTATCAGGGTAATGCTGGCTTCATAAAATGAGATTGGAAGTGTGCCCTCTGAGACAGACCAGACAGAAATCAGTACCTGGGGCAGCCCCCCAAAAAGCCAAAATGTTGGGTATATTCTCCAGCTTTTTCCCTCAGGGGGGCAGAGCTCTGGAAAGTGGGTGCCATGTCTTTTTTCTATTGGCTTCAGTGCAGCTGGTTTCATGCTTGCATGTGGTGTAGGAACTTTTTAACTGGTTTCTGGATTTCTCACAAAGGGAAATTGGTCTGTGTATTGTTAAGTCAGTGTCTCAGTGGGTAAAGAATATTCTAGTGCTTCCTATTCTACCATCTTGCTGATAGCACCTTGTACTTCTTTGTCTTATATCAAACACTTACCATAATAAATCAGCATTTTAAAGAATTCAAGCATGAAATTATTAGGATCTAGCACATAACCAATGGTCACTTGAGAGCTGATATTTAAAAGAGAAAATTCTAAGGGACAAATTCATGATATATTTCTTTAAGTTATTCTAATATTATGTCTACATTCTTAGATTAGCAGGAATTAAAGTTTCCAGATCTTTTGTTAAGCTATTGTCATGTGGCTCCTGTTGATAATGGACACTAAATAGTGTAACAAGCAGTTTTTTAAAAATTGAGATATAATTCATATGCCATAATATTCACTCTTTTAAAGTATAATGGACCTGTTTTTGGCTAGAATTTTATGAAAATCCCCAAACTTTATATATATATCTATATTTAAAATGAAATATAGATATATATTATTACTAAAATATATATGTATTTCTCATTTCACTGAGATAAGCTAACCTATCCAAAACACAAGCATGAAGTGAAAAAAAGTTTTTTCAGTATCAAAGAAAAAAAAAGACCCCCCTTATAAATCCAATGCACTTTAAAATAATTAAAGGCCAGATAACTTACTATACATAACATTAAGGCTAGTGACTTAAAAATCTTGGTTATTTGCTGTTCTCAGGTAACTTTCATGATAGATATATTTCCCGAAATTAGAAATTATATTAAGGGGGTAGTAAGGAGAGCCAGACAAGTATCACTGGAAGGTTCTGCTTATATAGGTAGAGCTGATGTAAACAAGACTCCAATTATTAGAGAGGTTGGGTTTGTTTATTATGGAGGAAAACACAATTATATTATACCTTGAGGCTATTTTATATTTTTTATATTTTATATATTATATATTTATATTTTTATATTGTATAATAATTGATACTGATATTTATGAATATAATTATTTTTCATAGGCTCTTTTTGGCTAGTAGATATATATATAATTATTTATTTTATACATTTATAACTCTTGTTGATTATAAAATTAGTCTCTATCATAGTATGAAGGAAAATCACTTACAGTACCACCACCCAGAGATAACTAAATGGCTTGAATATAATCAGGTATATATCTTTTTGAACATTGGTATTATACTATATGTATGTAGTGTAAGTGCCTGACAAGCTTTTTTGATTGTAATATAAGTGCCTGGCGTCTAGCTTTTGATTGCTGAGGCATCCTTTTCAAAGACCTCTATCTTGGGTGCACCTGGGTGGCTCAGTTGGTTGAGTGTCTGACTCTTCATTTTGGCTAGGGTATGATCTCGTGGGTCCTGGGATGGAGCCCTGCCTCAAGTTCCGTGATCAATGGGGAATCTGCTTGAAGATTCTTTCCCCCTGCCATTCCCCACTCACACTCTCTGTCTCTCAAACAAATAAATCAATCTTAAAAAAAGACCTCCATCTTTTTTTTAAATTTTATTTTGTTACGTTAATCACCATACATTACATCATTAGTTTTTGATGTAGTGTTCCATGATTCATTGTTTGCATATAATACCCAGTGCTCCATTCAATAAGTGCCCTCCTTAGTACCCATCACCTGGCTAACCCATCGCCCCAGCCCCCTCCCCTCTAGAACCCTCAGTTTGTTCCCAGAGTCCTTAGTCTCTCATGGTTCTTCTCCCCCTCCAATTCCCCCCCGCTTCATTTTTCCCTTCCTGCTATCTTCTTCTTCTTCTTCTTTTTTTTAACATATAATGTATTATTTGTTTCAGAGGTACAGTTCTGTGATTCATCAGTCTTACACAATTCACAGCCCTCACCATAGCACATACCCTCCCCAATGTCTATCACCCAGCCACCCCATCCCTCCTACCCCACCCCCACTCCAGCAACCCTCAGTTTGTTTCCTGAGATTAAGAATTCCTCATATCAGTGAGATTATATGATATTTGTCTTTCACTGATTGACTTATTTTGCTTAGCATAATACCATCTAGTTCCATCCACATTGTTGCAAATGCCAAGATTTTGGTTTTTTGATGGCTGCATAATATTCCATCATATATATATACACCACATCTTCTTTATCCATTCATCTGTTGATGGACATCTTGGCTCTTTCCACAGTTCGGCTATTGTGGACATTGCAGCTATAAACATCGGGGTGCATGTACCCCTTTGGATCCCTACATTTGTATCTTTGGGGTAAATACCCAGTAGTGCAATTGCTGGGTTGTAGGGTAGTTCTATTTTCAACTTTTTGAGGAACCGCCATACTGTTTTCCAGAGTGGCTGCACCAGCTTGCATTCCCACCAACTGTGTAGGAGGGTTCCCCTTTCTCCACATCCTCACCAACATCTGTTGTTTCCTGACTTGTTAATTTTAGCCATTCTGACTGGTGTGAGGTGGTATCTCATTGAGGTTTTGATTTGGAGTTCCCTGATGCCAAGTGATGTTGAGCACTTTTTCATGTGTCTGTTGGCCATTTGGATGTCTTCTTTGTAAAAATATCTTTTCATGTCTTCTGCGCATTTCTTGATTGGATTATTTGTTCTTTGGGTGTTGAGTTTGACAAGTTCTTTATAGATTTTGGATACAAGCCCTTTATCTGATATGTCATTTGCAAATATCTTCTCCCATTCTTTTGGTTGTCTTTTGGTTTTGTTGACTGTTTCCTTTGCTGTGCAAAAGCTTTTTATCTTGATGAAGTCCCAATAGTTCATTTTTGCCCTTGCTTCCCTTACCTTTGGTGATGTTTCTAGGAAGAAGTTGCTGTGGCTGAGAAAAAGACCTCCATCTTGAATAAACTTATTGCTAGCTATATGACACAGCTACTAACTGAATAACTAGATAAAGAACAAGGCTACCCTCACTCATGAAGTTCCCTTTTAGGAAGCCCTGGTTGACCTAGATAACTGACAGCTTGACTGAATCCTTTTCCCTTCCCACACACCCTAATTCCTGCACTTAATGTTTAAAATTTGCCAATAAAGAGTAAACCCATGAAACCCTAGGCACCTCACTCTTGACCCTAATAAAGGCAGAAACCCATGTCCTTGCTTCTTCCTTCTCCCTATACCTAAGACCTCCCTGTGTGACCCTCAGGTATGCCAAGACTTGTGAGTAATAAGTCTTATCTTTTCTAAGTTCCCTAATAGTTGTTGCTAAGGTGCATCTTAGAATCAACATAACAAGAGCCACAAAGGTGGGTCCAGCCACAATGTTGGCTCTAGTCAAGAAATATATGTAGGGGCTTGCCAGAACTAGTACAGGCCCAGGTGAGTGCCCCAGGCATTCCTAGCCAATAGAACCACTACTGATAGATTGAGACTGACATGAAACAGTGCAGTTTCTAAACTATCTTCTTTTAAGAAAAGTTTTTATGACAATTTTTCAACTTCTCTAGATTTTTTCCAGCAGCTAATTTGTAACTACTGTGTTGCATATTTTTATTGAGGATATATAATGATTTATTTAATAAATCCCCTATTGTTTGGCACTTATGTAGTTTACAATTGTTAACAATTATAAACAGTGTTAAGAATTGCTATCCTATGGGGCGCCTGGGTGGCTCAGTCGTTAAGCGTCTGCCTTCAGCTCAGGTCATGATCCCGGGGTCCTGGTGTCGAGCCCCGCATGGAGCTCCCTGCTCAGCGGGGAGCTTGCTACTCCCTCTCCCACTCCCCCTGCTTGTGTTCCCTCTCTCACTGTCTCTCTCTCTCTCTCTCTGTCAAATAAATAAATAATCTTTAAGGAAAAAAAAAAGAATTGCTGTCCTAGAATAGCTACAATTTTAAAGTTATCCATTGCTCTTGTATGAGTTTCCTGTTGTTGCTGTAACAGTTTATTGCCACAAACTTGGTTTAAATAACAAAAATGTATTGTCTTCTAGTTCTGGAGGTCAGAAGTTCTAATTTCAAGGTGTCCTCAGGGCTGCATTCCTACTGGAGGCTTAGGAAAGACTGTTTCTTTGCCTTTTCTAGCTTCTAGAAGACACTTGGATTCTTTGACTTGTGACCCCTTCCTCCATCTTCAAAGCCAGTAGTGTAGCATCTTCAAATTTTTTGACCTCTGCTTCCCCCCTCATCCTATCTCCTTCTCTGCTTCCTCCCTCATCCTATCTCCTTCTCTGATTTTGACTTTACTACCTACATATTTTCCTTAGGATCTTTGTGATTACATTGAGCCTACATGGTTAATCCAGGATAATCTCCCCATCTCAAGATCACAAATTCAATCATACCTGTCAAATCCCCTTTTAACACATAAAGTAACATATTCACAGGTTCTGGGGATTAAAATGTGGGTATTTTGGAGGGCCATATACCAAAGCCTTCAAGAAAGTTTTACCAATTTTTAAAAAAACATCAATATAGTTAAGATACAGTGCTATATTAGTTTCTTTGCCTAGTTAAGTCTTCTCTTTCCTATTTTTTCATTATTTTTTAAAATTTCATTCGGTTTCTTTTTAATCTTAATCCAAGTATGGTTAACACACAGTGTTACATTAGTTTCAGGTGTACAATATAGTGATTCAACAATTCCATATGTTACTCAGTGCTCATCAAGATAAGTGTGCTCTTAATCCCCTTCACCTATTTCACCCATCCTTCCATCCACCTCCCCTCTGGTAACTGTTTGTTCTCTATAGTTAAGAATCTGTTTTTGGTTTGTCTCTTTTTTCCCCATTTTGTTCCTTTGTTTCTTAAATTCCATGTATGAGTGAAATCATATGGTATTTGTCTTTCTCCAATTGGTTTATTTCACTTAGCATTATACTCTCTAGCTCCATCTATGTTGTTGAAAATGGCAAGATTTCATTCCTTTTTACGGTTGAATAATATTCCATTGTATATATATACTACATTTTTATCCACTCATCTATGGATAGACACTTGGTTAAGTGTCCAGATCTTTTTTTTTTTTTATTGATGGACACTTGGGCTGCTTCCATTATTTGGCTATTGGAAATAATGCTGCAATTAACATAAAGGTGCATATATCTTTTCAAATTAGTGTTTTTGTATTCTTTGGGAAAATACCCAGTAATGCAATTACTGGATCATAGAGTAGTTCTATTTTTAACTTTTTGAGGAACCTCCATACTGTGTTCCATAGGGCTGTACCAGTTTGCATTCCCACCAACAGTACATGAGGATTCGTTTTTCTCCACATCCTCACTAACACTTGTTTTGTGTGTGTGTGTGTGTTTGATTTTTAAACATTCTGACAGGTGTGAGGTGATATCTCATTGTGGTTTTGATTTGCATTTCCCTAATGATGAGTGATCTTGAATATCTTTTGATGTGTCTGTTGGCCATCTGTATGTCTTCCTTAGAGAAATGTATGTTCATGTCTTTTGCCCATTTTTTAATTGGATTATTTGTGTTTGGGTTGAGTTGTATAAATTCTTTACAGATTTTGGATACTTACTCTTTATCAGATGTACTTTGCAGATATCCTCTCCCATTCAGTAGGTTGCCTTTTAGTCTTATTTTTTCCTTTGCTGTGCAGAAGCTTTTTATTTTGATGTAGTCCCAATAGTTTATTTTTGCTTTTGTATCCCTTGCCTCAGGAGACATATCTAGAAAAATGTTGCTACTGCTGATGTCACAGAAATTACTGCCTGGGCTGTCTTCTAGGAGTTCTCTGGTTTCAGGATTTTGATGGATTCCTGTCTCACAGTTAGGTATTTAATCCATTTTGAGTTTATATTTGTGTATGGTATGAGAAAGCAGTCCAGTTTCATTGTTTTGCATGTAGCTGTCCACTAATCCCAGTACCATTTGTTGAAGAGACTGTCTTTTCCCCATTGCATATTCTTTCTTCCTTTGTCAAAGATTAATTGACCTTATAATTGTGGATTTATTTCTGGGTTCTCTGTTCGGTTTTATTGATCTATGTGTCTATTTTTGTGCTAGTACCATACTGTTTTGATTACTACAGCTTTATAATATATCTTTAAATCTGGAATTGTGATACCTCCAGTTTTGTTCTTTTTCCAGATTGTTTTGACTATTCAGGGTCTTTTATGGTTCCATACAAATTTTAGGTTTGAGGGTTCTAGTTCTGTGAAAAATGCTCTTGATTTTGCATACTTATTTGTTATCAGATATCTTACTAGACTCTCTTACTAGTTTTAATCTTTTCTTTTTTTGGTTTCTTGTCTTCCATTTTTAGTTGGATAATGGTATCATATGAAAATAAAAATAATTTTGTCTGTGTACAATAGCTATATGTCATTTTTTGGTTTTCTGGCTTATTTATTGTACTGGCTTGAAATTTCAAGTGTTTAGTAATTGTCACTATGGGACTTCCTTTCTTTGCTCCTGACTTTAAAGAAACGGTCTTCAGTATATCAGCAAAGACATTTTTATGCTCCAACCATACTCACCTCTTTTAGTTTCCTTTTTCTGCCACAGGGCATTTTCATAAGATGTTTCCTCAACCTGGAATGATACCTGCCTCTTCATTTCACTTAAATAATACTAATTATTTAGAACTCTCAGTTTAACTGTTATTCAGAGAGATTTCCTTGACACCCATATGGGTAGATCATGGCACTGTTTCCTTTTGAAACTGGAAGAAGCTTAAGAATTCTCCTTTCTAGTACTACTTCTGGTAGCCACTACAGGTTGGCTGAGGCATGGCTGATAAAACCTTTCTATGTTATCCTCTGCTCTTGCTCTGTTTCACTATAAAGTATAACCTTAGCTATGACTAGTCAATGAAGTGTTTTTTTGAGGTTTTTGTTTTTTGTTTTTTATGAGGAACACATGCTAGATTTGGATCAAATGTCCTTTCCTGTGTATCTATTGATCTTATCATATGGTTTTTCTCTTTTGGCCTCTATATTACTGTATTTTTAAAATATTCTACCCTCTTTGAATTCCTGAGATAAATCCTACTTGGTCAGGGCAATTTATTTATTTATTTATTTATTTATTTATTTATTTATTTATTTGATTAATTGATTGATTTAGAGGGACAGGGAGTAGCAGAGGGAGAGGGAGAAACCTAAGCAGTATACATTTTCCTTTGAGTATAACTTAGACTGCAATCATAATTTTTAATTTGATGTATTCTTGTTATTTTCTAAGCTTTTTCTATTTGTAATCCTGATTTCTTATTATATTAAGAAATGATTAGCAAATAATTTAAGGTAATATATGTATTACAAAGAATTTCTGGTGAGAATATATTACTGGCCCAACCTGGTAATGTTTTGTGGGTATCTACCTGAATCTACATATAATAGGGGAGATCTTCTTTTTAAAACTGTTTTGTCTGAGATGGCTTTTTTAAAAATTATGTTATGTTAATCACCATACATTACATCGTTAGTTTTTGATGTAGTATTCCATGATTCATTGTTTTCTTATAACACCCAGTGCTCCATTCAGTACATGCCCTCTTATTAAAGATTAATTTTTATTTTTATTATTATAAATACCCATATTATAAATACCCTCTTATTAATACCCATCACCAGGCTAACCCATCCCCCCATCCCCTTCCCCTCTAGAACCCTCAGTTTGTTTCTCAGAATCCATAGTCTCTCATGGTTCATCTCCCCCTCTGGTATTCCCCCCTTCTTTCTTCCCTTCCTGCTTTTTTTTTTTTTTTTAACATATAATGTATTATTTGTTTTGGAGGTACAGGTCTGTGATTCAACAGTCTTACATAATTCACAGCGCTCACCATAGCACATACCCTACCCAATGTCTACCACCCAGCCACCCCATCCCTCCCACCCCCCACCACTCCAGCAACCCTCAGTTTGTTTCCTGAGATTAAGAATTCCTCATATCAGTGAGGTCATATGATACATGTCTTTCTCTGATTGACTTATTTCACTCAGCATAACACCCTCCAGTTCCATCCACGTCATTGCAAATGGCAAGATCTCATTCCTTTTGATGGCTGCATAATATTCCATTGTGTATATATACCACACCTTCTTTATCCATTCATCTGTCAATGGACATCTTGGCTCTTTCCACAGTTTGGCTATTGTGGACATTGCTGCTATAAACATTGGGGTGCACGTACCCCTTCGGATCCCTACATTTGTATCTTTGTGGTAAACACCCAGTAGTGCAATTGCTGGGTAGTAGGGTAGCTCTATTTTCAACTTTTTGAGGAACCTCCATATTGTTTTCTAGAGTTGCTGCACCAGCTTGCATTCTCACCAACAGTGTAGGAGGGTTCCCCTTTCTCTTCATCCCCGCCAACATCTGTCATTTCCTGACTTGTTAATTTTAGCCATTCTGACTGGTGTGAGGTGGTATCTCATTGAGGTTTTGATTTGGATTTCCCTGATGCCAAGTGATGTTGAGCACTTTTTCATGTGTCTATTGGCCATTTGGATGTCTTCTTTGCAGAAATGTCTGTTCATGTCTTCTGCCCATTTCTTGATTGGATCATTTGTTCTTTGGGTGTTGAGTTTGATAAGTTCTTTATAGATTTTGGATACAAGCCCTTTATCTGATATGTCATTTGCAAATATCTTCTCCCATTCTGTCGGTTGTCTTTTGGTTTTGTGGACTGTTTCTTTTGCTGTGCAAAAGCTTTTTATCTTGATGAAGTCCCAATAGTTCATTTTTGCCCTGGCTTCCCTTACCTTTGGCGATGTGTCTAGGAAGAAGTTGCTGCGGCTGAAGTCGAAAGGTTGCTGTGTGTGTTCTCCATTAGGATTTTGATGGACTCCTGTCTCACATTTAGGTCTTTCAATCATTTTGAGTCTATTTGTGTGTGTGGTGTAAGGAAATGGTCCAGTTTTATTCTTCTGCATGTGGCTATCCAATTTTCCCAACACCATTTGTTGAAGAGACTGTCTTTTTTCCATTGGACATTCTTTCCTGCTTTGTTGAAGATTAGTTGACCATAGAGCTGAGGGTCGATTTCTGGGCTCTCTATTCTGTTCCATTGATCTATGTGTCATTTGTGTGCCAGTACCATACTGTCTTGATGATGACAGTTTTGTAATAGAGCTTAAAGTCCTGAATTGTGATGCCACAGGCTTTGCTTTTCTTTTTCAACATTCCTCTGGCTATTCGGGGTCTTTCCTGGTTCCATACAAATTTTAGGATTATTTGTTCCATTTCTTTGAAAAAAAAAAGATGGTATTTTGATAGGGATTGCATTAAATGTGTAGATTTTCTAGGTAGCATAGACATTTTCACAATATTTATTCTTCCAATCCATGAGCATGGAACATTTTTCCATTTCTTTGTTTCTTCTTCAATTTCTTTCATGAGTATTCTATAGTTTTCTGAATACAGATTCTTTGCCTCTTTGGTTAAATTTATTCCTAGGTATCTTATGGTTTTGGGTGCAATTGCAAATGGGACCGACTCCTTCATTTGTTTCTCTTCTGTCTTGTTGTTGGTGTATAGGAATACCACTGATTTCTGCGGATTGATTTTATATCCTGCCACTTTACTGAATTCCTGTATGAGTTCTAGCAGTTTTGGGGTGGAGTCTTTTGGGTTTTGCACATAAAGTATCATGTCATCTGCAAAAAGTGAGAGTTTCACTTCTTCTTTTCCAATTTGGATGCCTTTTATTTCTTTTTGTTGTCTGACTGCTGTGGCTAGGACTTCTAATACTATGTTGAATAGCAGTGGTGATAGTGGACATCCCTGCCGTGTTCCTGACCTTAGGGGAAAAGCTCTCAGTTTTTCCCCATTGAGAATGTTTGCTCTGGGTTTTTCACAGATGGCTTTTATGATATTGAGGTATGTACCCTCTATCCCTATACTCTGAAGAGTTTTAATCAAGAAAAGATGCTGTACTTTGTCAAATGCTTTTCTGCTTCTATTGAGAGGATCATATGGTTCTTGTTCTTTCTTTTATTAATGTATTGTATCACACTGATTGATTTGTGGATGTTGAACCAACTTTTCAGCCCAGGGAAAAAATCCCACGTGGTTGTGGTGAATAATCCTTTTAATATACTGTTGGATCCTATTGGCTAGTATTTTGGTGAGAATTTTTGCATCCAATTTTTGCATCAGGGATATTGGTCTGTAATTCTCCTTTTTGATGGGGTCTTTGTCTGGTTTTGGGATCAAGGTAATGGTGGCCTCATAAAATGAGTTTGGAAGTTTTCTTTCCATTTCTATTTTTTGGAACAGTTTCAGAAGAATAGGTATTAATTCTTCTTTAAATGTTTGGTAGAATTCCCCTGGGAAGCCATCTGGCCCTGGGCTTTTGTTTGTTGGGAGATTTTTGATGACTGCTTCAATTTCCTTAGTGGTTATGAGTCTGTTCAGGTTTTCTATTTCTTCCTGGTTCAGTTTTGGTAGTTTATATATCTCTAGGAATGCATCCTTTATTTTTTTTTCATGATGTATACTTTTAGGCCTCAAAAAGCTTTTGTTGTGTCCCCCTTAGACTATCATTAACTACAAATATTCATTGTTGCCAACTAAATAATTACTGAACTAATTTTGTATCTCTGTATTTTCATCACATTAATTCATATGTACACTGATATACCAAATACAATAATTATTGGATAACTTTATAAGTTTTTAGATTTATCAGAGAAAAACTGTCATTATATAAAGGTAAACCTAGTGGACTGTTATATATATATGAACTATTTTTGGTATGTTAAGTAATACTAAAATTCTTTTCCTTTTTCTACTATGAATGAAAAGAGATGACTTCAGTGACTTTTCTATTATAATTCAGTTGGAAGCTAGCTTTAAGCTATGTTTAAATACAACTCAATGTGATGTGCCTGCCTGAGGCAACTGACATTTCAAATTCTGATTCTTTTCACCCCAAAAGCAAGAAGGTCTGCTTTTTACTGTAGCTGGAGCTATTTAAATGAAGTTAATTTAAGAGGTCAGAATCCAACTTGTAACTTCTCAGATTCTTTCATTTGCATTACAAATCATTTGAAAGAAATGAAGCAATTGACTAAAATACTGAAGAAAGACTAGAGTAAAACTTTAATTTGAAATCTCTTATTTTTGAATATCTGATCATCTACACAGAGGGAATACAAGACATTGGACAAAATAATTTACAATGGAAATCAATAAGGTTTTATAGGGGAGATTAAATTATTCATTCAAGCAAATTTTTAAATCACTATCAGTACCTGAGAAGCAAGTACCAGTTACATGATGCCCAATTCATATTGTGAACAGTAACTCCTTGTTTTGCAGGACAGGGAGTAACAGAAGTGAGGCTAGTGAGTCTTGGTCATTTGGTTTCAAGCAGTCATTCTGTTGGTCAGCATCACTGGTTAAATAGGGCCTTGAAACCATAGATTGCACATTAGCCAACCTCAACCAAATATAAAAATTTTTTAGCTAAGCTTAGTTTCAAACCAAAATATTATATTATATTTTGTTAAAATAATCTCCATGTTCACATGAACTTCTCCCCTCTGTGTCTGTGTGTGTTTAAACTTTCATCATTTTAGGGGTGCCTGGGTGGCTCAGTCGGTTAAGCGTCTGCCTTCAGCTCAGGTCATGATCCTGGGGCTCTGGGATCGAGCCACATATTGGGCTCTCTGCTCAGTGGGGAGCCTGCTTCTCCCTCTCCCTCTGCTGCTCCCCTTAATTTTGCTCTATCTCTCTCTGTCAAATAAATAATTTTTAAAAATTTTATCATTTTATAAGGACATCAGTCATTGAATTAAAGCCTCCATAATTTAGTATGATATAATTTTAACTTGATTGCAGCTATAAAGACCTGTTTCCAAATAATATCACATTCACAGGAACCAACCTTTAGGACTTGAACGTGTATTTTTTAGGAACACAGCTCAACACACAATAGCACCCATCCTTATCTTTTGTTTTTTCCTCCCCATAACCTTCCTGTTTCAGGATACTTCTCTCAAATTTGTCCTCTTTTTTCTTCTTGGTCACCTTGTTCAAGTATCATTTTTCCTTTCACTTGTCTTTAAACTTGATCTCTTTTCTGGCTGTCTCTTAGCATATAATCATATTCAAGTCTCCTTCATCTTAGAAGCAACAACAGATCCTACCCATCTCAACCCTACATTTCTTTTTATCTCCTACCCCTTCTTTCTGCATCCCAGAGAGTGTGTCATATATATCCACTGAAATCTGGCTTCTGTCCCACCACTGAGACTGCTCTTGTCAAGATTTTTTAATGCTGCCTTTGTTCAGGTAGTTGAATCAATGGATGCGTCTTAATTCTTCTGTTACAAAACTTAATGCCTCATTAAATTTTTTTGATCACTCACTCCTGTCTTCTTCAAACCAACCCCTTCAAATCAAATCCCTTGATTTCTTTGGTATTTCACCTTCCAAATGTTTCCTACTTCTCTGCATGCTTAGCCTTCCTGGAAGGTTTTCTTCCCTACTCTATAAATTTTGATGTCCCTGTAAGATTAATTTACCTTTTTCTCCTCAAACTAGAGACTTTTTTTGGTTAGTCTTATCTCTTTACATGCCCTCCACATCACCTACATTGGTACTGACCTCCAGAATGTGTGTCTCCAGCCCAAATTTCTTTTCTGAATGCTAATTGTATATATACAACTGCCTGTTGTAAACACATTTTGGATGTCTCATGAGCACTTTGGATGCAACAAGTTGAAATCGCACTCACCAGTTCTTACTTCTGACCTTACTCCTTCTTTTATATTATATTCTTTCTTAGTGAATAGCACTACCTAGTCAGTTACCCTATTGGGAAACCTTAGCATATCTATAAAGTTTTCTATTCTCCTCACTCCTGTATTCAATTTTCCTCTATTATATCTCCATAATCTCTTCCAAATTAGTCCTTTTCCCCCTAACATCACTTGAACTGGTTTAGATTAGGCTATAGTTTATTTTTGGATTCTTTAATTATTGCAACATACCCAATCCAAACCATTTTCCATGTGTTGCCAGTTTGATTTTTCTAAAATGCAATCTGTTGATGGTAATCCACTGAAAATCTTTTTGAGCCTCATCACAGCCTCTAAGATAAAGTCTCAAACTCTTATATGTCCTTCCTTAGTCATATCTCTATTTCATCCCTGCAAACTTCATCCATGTTGAAATGTGTGCACCAGCTTGAATGTGCCACACTACTTCTTCTATATGGAAAATCTTCTTCCCTCCTACTCTTCATCCACTAATTCCTATTCTTCTCTTATGTCCTTTAAGGCAGAAAGTCTTCTCTGACCCTAAATGCCTCCATATGATTTAGATTTGGTGTTCTTTGATGAGATTTTTATATACTCCCATAGAATCATGTGTTTGCTTCTTTATAGCAACATAGATGAGATCTTATTTTTAAAAGTATCTCCAGAAATTAGCACAGTGTTTGTCATATAAAATCCAGGTTTTTTTGAAATCATGGATATTGACAAGATTGAACTGAATATAGATTAATAAGATGTGACAAAGATTGAATTCTTAAGGGAAGACAAATATTTAAGAGGTAGGGAGAGGAAGAGACTCTATTATAGAGACCAAAATGTTGCCAAAGTTTCCCCAAAGAGAAAAGAACCAGGAGGTAATGGTAGTACTTGGTTGTACATGCCAACATGTAATTTTAGGACAAGTGCTGAATTATGCCTGCTTCTGACTCCTGTCCAGTTTAGCAGTGTTCCAGGTTTTTCATTTTTAATGGGGAATTGTTATGAATAGTTGCATTGAGATAAACTGGGATTGTTTGGAGAAATAGTATGCCAAAGTATGCCACTCTGAACCAAGAACCAAAACACCTATTTCTCCAGCTGCTGAGAGTGGTTAACAGACATCTCTCAACTGAATTCCTCTCTACATCCTTAAAATAGAAAAATTATTAACTTAATTCCAAGACTTGTCCTCAGATACAGCCACCTTGTCTCATCCAATGACTGATAAATATGATCCCATATTAGGTACTACCTCCAGTGACTGATAAATGTAGAGGTCTGTCCTCTCCTAATTTTTGACATTCATAAGAACCATCCCAACTCCAGAACTCCCCATGGGATCAGCCAGGGCCTTTGTTGTGACTGCATTGCTTCTCAGCTCTTCCTCAGCCCAGTGGTATTTCTTTTACCTCTACCACATGTTTTGTTCCCAAGAACACATTCCTATAAGCTTCCTATGTACTTAGGGAACCTGGGTGGCTCAGTTGGTTAAGTGTCCAACTCTTGATTACTGTTCAGGTAGTAGGATCGGCCCTGTGCTAGGTGCAGAGTCTGCTTGTCCATCTCCCTCCCCCCTGCTCGTGTGCTCTCTCTCTCTCTCACTCTCAAATAAATTAATTAATTTAATCTTAAAACAAATCAACAACAAAAACAACTTCCTGTGTACCAGTCCTCACCTCCTTGTCTGCTTCATGAGTAAACTGATCAGTGGCAGTAGATTTCCACTTTTCACTTCCAGCTACTGCCATGGTTTCATCCAGTAGTATATGGGATGTATGTGTAGTTAAAAGATTTCTCACTTTGACACATTGCAAAATCCGAAAGATGACCAGAGATAACCTGGGTCTGTATCTTGACCCTTCCCAAGTACAAGAAAATAGTACTTTCCTTTCCAAGACAACATAACGGTGTTCACTGATAAACTGAAACATTTCAACACATGGTTAAATCTATTTCCCTGTAGCCTAGAAACAGGTAACTCTTTCTGGGCATTGGTGGTCATAGCAGTGTTCAATGATATTGCCCCTGACAACACCTAGTGTTCAAGCCACTTGTGATGTCTCTGGTGCTACAACATGCAAGATATCCAAGGCCACTAGGGCTCTGGTAGACAGAATTAGTTGGTCAGGTATGCATGAAATATGTGCATTAAATAGAGCCTGAATAGTCTTGTTCTAGAGCAACAGGACATATTGAAAGCTCTTTTTACTCTTGTTTTGTCATTTATTGTACAATGAAATTACTTTATAATTTGATTAACAATATCATATTTTCCTACGCACTTTTTCAGCAGTAATGATCTAAATAAAGTACATTCCTTATTTAATAATAAATTAAGTACAGAATTTCCATTTCTTAAAGAAATTGATGATGATCACATTGCATCGTGCATGAAATGTTTGTCAATATTACAACCGACATGGGGGCCATGTCTTGTCACTTGAGAACCAAGAAACACAAATCTCATGAAGAAGCAATATCATTTATTTCAAAGATTAGTAGTTATGTGAAGGAGACTATGTCCAAAGTTGATGGTTTTACACATGCACTTTCAGAATGTGCATTTATATATCACCCTAGAAAGCACGATTCTTTCAACTAATTAAAAAAACAATTTTTCTAAAATAACTTCTTATTTTTTATTCCATTTTATGTTTAAGTATGAAAAGCGAAGTGATAGTTTACTTTGTCAGTGAATAGTATTATAGACTTATAATTAAGAAACTATTAAGGAATGTGAATATATTGACTTCATTAGCAGAACTTCACAAAAAGTCAAATGTTGACAATTTTATATTAATGTCCTTATGATTCCAATGTAAGATCAGTTAAATTAATTTGAATGATGGTTCACTTTTTCATCCATTTCATGGAATTAAAGTAAAGCTTTTGGGAATTTATTAGTCAAGGTGAAATACTGCAAATGTTAGGATAAGGTCAATGGTAAAATTTCTCATTAAAAAGAAAATCATCAGGTTTAATGATGATAATACAAAACAGATTTTATTAAGTATAGCTTTTTGGTAAAAACAATGTTCTTAGTAAATTAAGAATCCTATGGAATAGAAATATACTAGAAATTTGCTATGGAATACACATTATGTGCAATTGCATCTAAAGAAAGCTCTGGTATTCTAATAATCTAAATAGAAGCTTTGGTGCCAAAATGTAGACATACCTGTATACATAGGGCAAATAACTTACAGTTTTTGTGATGAAGCCCTGTGTTGAATTATAAAACATACTTCAGAAGTTATGCACTTTCTCTTTAGAGCCATCACCAGTGAGATTTTAGAAATGCTTGAGGATTTGAAGAACTACTTTATAAATCAACCTAAGCCACCACAATGATATTGGACTATTTTTAGAAATAAGTCTTCTAGGGGCACCTGGGTGGCTCAGTTGGTTAAGCATCTTACTCTTGATTTCAGCTCAGGGCATGATCTCAAGATCATGATCTCGGGGTCATAGGATCAAGCCCTGTGTCAGGCTCTGTGTTCAGCATGGAGTCTGTCCTCCCTCTGTTCCTCTCCCTGCTCGCACACTCTCTCTCTCTATGTCTGAAACAAACAAACAAACAAACAAACAAACAAATAAATAAATAAAATCTTTAAAAAAAAGAGATAGGTCTTCCAATTTTTGTTGCATTTATTCAAAATCAGTTTGAGATATTTAAGTGTTTGTTTGTTTGTTTATCTTAACATATAATGTATTATTTGTTTCAGTGGTATAGGTCTGTGATTCATCAGTCAGTTTAAGATCTTTAATGAAATCATTCAATGAATGGAGGACTCAACAACTCCAGTTTTCAAAGCTTTTAGAAAATTGAAATTATTAAATAAAAAGCACAATAGAAGATGTTGAACTTTACCTTTGCCAGCAAGGGAGGTACTGAACAAACTAAACAAGGACAAGTCAGTGTATGAACTTTGATTTCCAAATTCTATAACTCCACTGTGTAAAATTCAACTTTTAGGAACTTTTAAATGGATAAATTTATGATATATCTGGAAAGAATAACATTTAGAAGGCAGTTCGCAGTATCTAAATTTCGTGAAACATTGAAAAGAATCATTAGGTGACTTATTTTAAACTGTAATAGAAAGATTCTCTGAGTGGTGGCAAAAACATAGTGATTGTGGAAGTGTTTTTTTTGGCTGAAATGTTTATGCATTTGTGGTGGCCATGAGATGTGCCTGGCAGCACTTCTACCTTAGCCTAGGTCCTTCCCTCCTCTCTCCTTCTTTCAGCATTAGACTTCCACTGCCGATTCTCCCAGCCTTTTCCAGATCTTTTCCCATTTTCTTTCACAGTATACCTTTTTTTTTAAAGATTTTATTATTTATTTGACACAGAGGAAAAGAGCACAAGCAGGGGGAAGTGGCAGGCAGAGGGAGAGGGAGAAGCAGGCTCCCCGTGGAGCAGGGAGCCTGATGTGGGGCTCAATCCCAGGACCCTGGGATCACGACCCTAGCCGAAGGCAGACACTTAACTGACTGAGCCACCCAGGCACTCCTATGGTTAAGAAATTTAAAGTGTTGACCTTTAGTCAACTTTTTATATAAACTAAAATATTAATTAAAAAAATACTCTAAGGATGCTAAAATACCTGATAAACTCAGGGCAAAAACAGAGTATACTAAATGGAAGATATTGTCAACTCTGTTTTTTAAGAATGAAATGTGTTAGTCCCAGTTCTCTGAGAAGCAGACATCAGTATGAGATTAAACATGGAAGAGGTTTTTTAATAATTTTTTTAAAGATTTATTTATTTATATTAGAGAGAACACGAGCAGGGGGAAGGGGCAGAGGGAGGGGAGAGAAAATTCTTAAGCAGACTCCATGCTGAGTGAATACAGAGCCCCACGTGGCAGCTGATCCCAGGACCCTGAGATCATGACCTGAGCTGAAATTAAGAGTTGGTCGCTTAACCGACTGAGCCACCCAGGCACCCCAAACACAGAAGGGTTTTTTTAAGGGTATACTGTGAGAGGGTACCTTTGTTTGTTAAGAACACTCTACCTGAGATCTATCTTCTTAATATATTTTAAAGTGCACAATAGTATATTATTAACCAAAGATACTATGTTGTACAACAAATTTCTAAAACTTACTCATCTTGCAACACAAACTTTATATTCATTGAAAAACAATTCCCTATTTTCTTCTCCCCCAAGTCCTTGGCAACCACCATTCTATTCTGTTTCTATGAGTTTGACTATTTTAGATACCCTATATAAATAGAATCATGCAGTATTTGTCCTTCTGTGACTGGGCTTATTTCACTTAGTGTAATGTCCTCTAAGGTTCATCCATGTTGACACAAATGACAGGATTTTCTTCACTTTTTAACTGGAATAGTATTCTATTGTATGTATAGACTACGTTTTCTTTATCCCTTCATAGTAGATGGACATTTGGATTGTTTCCATATCTTGGCATAATGTTGCAATCAACATGGGGGTGCAGATACCTCTTTGAGATCCTGATTTCAAGTCTTTTGAATATATACCCAGAAGTGGGATTGATGAATTAAAACCACAATATGAGATATCACCTCATTCCTATTAGGATAGCTATTATACAAATTTTAAAAAATGTTGGCAAGCATGTGAAGAAATTGGAACATTTGTGCTCTGTTGGAATGTAGAATGGTGCAGTCACTATAGAAAGCAGTATGGAGGTTCCTCAAAACATTAAAAATAGAACTATATAGTGATTTTTGAACATTGAAAAATAAAAGCAGAACAATTTTACTTGATACATATTAACATTTTTGGGGGGGCGGGCAACGGAGAGGGAGAGAGAATTTTAAGCACGCTCCATGCCTAGTGCAGAGCCTGATGTAGAGCTCAATCTCACAACCTTAAGATCATGACCTGAGCCAAAATCAAGAGTTGGACACTTTATCAACTGAGCCACCCGGGTGCCCCATATTAACATTTTCTAATAGTTTCTGAGACTTACCTGTTGTTGAAACTGTATCACTCATAAATGTTTAGTCATAAATTTCTAATGTCTGCTCCTCAGAACCCTGAGAATCTGTAACTGTGGTTCAAAGGCCCACTGCAGGGAGAAGTAGATGCCAACCAGGGTATGTCTGGGGCCTGCTCCCTGTGGTTTGAACTAAGGCAGGCCACTTCATGTGTTTTATGTGTTAGTTTGCACAAACTTTTTTTTTGCAAAATAAATTCTGTTAAAAATATTCGAAAACTATTGACCTAGTGTTCTTTTGAATTTTAAAGCAAAAACCCAGTGTCTGAAAATATTCTACCATTGATAATTTCAACTCTCTGTAAAGTAGGCTGTTGTAAGAAAACAGTTTTGGAGTGCGCAATAGTATATTGGAGTTTTTCTTGGAGTTTTTCCTCTCCTCTTCGCATTCTAAATTGGTTTTATTATTTGGTTTTTGTACCTACTAAATGAGGTAAGGGAGAGAGCTTCAAAATTGCTTTATAAAGGCAGAGACTTATAAAAATAATAATGTGTACTTTAATATATAAATATAGTGATAATGAAAAGAAAATATGTACTCATGAAAATTAGTACACAGAGACTTACGGTGGTATTATATTCTATTTGGAGGAAGTGGCAATACTAGAAAGAACACAGACCTTTATGTTTTAAAATTCTGACTGCCAAATAGTGTTACAATAAGAGATGACCTCTATGTATAGAAATATTTAATCAAGAGAGAAAATATAATCACAATTAGAGTTTTAAAGAGTGACAAAAACTAATATTGGATATTTCTTTTTAATGTGGTTAATGGTGATTTTAAATTTTTTATACATTTTATTTTATTTTATTATGTTATGTTGGTCACCATACAGTACATCATTAGTTTTTGATGTAGTGTTCCATGATTCATTGTTTTCTTACAACACCCAGTGCTCCATGCAATACGTGCCCTCCTTAGTTAGTACCCATCACCAGGCTAACCCATCCCCCCACCCCCTCCCCTCTAAAACCCTCAGTTTGTTCATCTGAGTCCATAGTCTCTCATGGTTCATCTCTCCCTCCGACTTTCCCCCCTTCATCTTTCCCTTCCTTCTCCTAATGCCCTACATGCTATTCCTTATGTTCCACAAATAAGTGAAACCATGTGATAATTGACTTTCTCTGCTTGACTGATTTCACTTAGCATAATCTCCTCCAGTCCCATCCATGTTGATGTAAAAGCTGGGTATTCATCCTTTCTGATGCCTGAGTAATATTCCACTGTATATATGGGCCACATCTTTATCCATTCATCTGTTGAAGGGCATCTCGGCTCTTTCCACAGTTTGGCTATTGCAGACACTGCTGCTGTGAACATTGGGGTACACATGGCCCTTCTTTTCACTACATCTGTGTCTTTGGGGTAAATACCCAGTAGTGCAATTGCAGGGTCATAGGGTAGCTCTATTTTTAATTTTCTGAGGCACCTCCACACTGTTTTCCAAAGTGGCTGTACCAACGTGCATTCCCACCAACAGTGTAAGAGGGTTTGCCTTTCTTCACAACCTCTCCAACATTCGTTGTTTCTTGCCTTGTCAATTTTTGCCATTCTAACTGATATAAAGTGGTATCTCAATGTGGTTTTGATTTGAATTTCCCTGATGGCTAATAATGATGAACATTTTTTCATGTGTCTATTAGCCATTTGTATGTCTTCTTTTGAGAAGTATCTGTTCATGTCTTCTGCCCATTTTTTTACTTGATTATTTGTTTTTGGGGTGTTGAGTTTGAGAAGTTCTTTATAGATCTTGGTTATCAGCGCTTTGTCTGTAGTGTCATTTGCAAATATCTTCTCCTATTCTGTGGGTTCCCTCTTAGTTTTGTTGACTGTTTACTGTGCAGAAGCTTTTTTCTTGATGAAGTCCAAAAAGTTCATTTTTGCTTTTGTTTCACTAGCTTTTGGAGATGTATCTTGAAAGAAGTTGCCATGGCCGATGTCGAAGAGGTCCCTGCCTCTGTTCTCCTCTAGGATTTTGATGGATTCCTGTCTCCATTGAGGTCTTTCATCCACTTTGAGTTTATTTTTGTGTATGGTTTTAGAGAATGGTCGAGTTTCATTCTTCTGTATATAGCTGTCCAGTTTTCCCAGCACCATTTATTGAAGAGACTTTTTTCCATTGCATATTTTTTCCTCCTTGTCGAAGATTATTTGACCATAGAGTTGAGGGTCCATATCTGGGCTCTCTATTCTGTTCCATTGGTCTATATGTCTGTTTTTGTGCCAATACCATGCTATCTTGGTGATCACAGCTTTGTAACATAGCTTGAAATCTGGCAGTGTGATGCCCGCAGCTTTGTTTTTCTTTTTCAACATTTCCTTGGCGATTCAGGGTCTTTTCTGATTCCATACAAATTTTAGGATTATTTGTTCCAGCACTTTGAATTGGAATTTTGATTGGGATGATATTGAAGGTATAGATTGCTCTGGGCAGCATAGACATTTTAACAATGTTTATTCTTCTGATCCATGAGCATGGAATGGTTTTCCATCTTTTTTGTGTCTTCAATTTCTTTCATGAGTGTTCTGTAGTTCCTAGGGTATAGATCCTTTACCAGTTTGGTTAGGTTTATTCTGAGGTATCTTATGGTTTTTGGTGCTATTGTAATGGAATCGATTCTCTAATTTCTCTTTCTACAGTTGCATTATTAGTGTATAAGAAAGCAACTGATTTCTTTGTATCCTGCCACATTACTGAATTGCTGTATGAGTTCTAGTAATTTGGGGGTGGAGTCTTTTGGATTTTCCACATAAAGTATCATGTCATCTGCGAAGATAGAGAGTTTGACTTCTTTGCCAATTTGAATACATTTTATGTCTTTTTGTTGTCTGATTGCTGTTGCTAGGACTTCTAGTACTATGTTGAACAATAGTGGCAAGAGTGGGCATCCTTGTCATGTTCCTGATCTTAAGGGAAAGGCTTTCAGCTTTTCCCCATTGAGTATGATATTTGCTGTGGGTTTTTCATAGATGGATTTTATGAACTTGAGGAATGTTCCCTCTATCTCTATACTCTGAAGACTTTTAATCAGGAAAAGATGCTGTATTTTGTCAAATGCTTTTTCTGCATCAATTGAGAGGACCATATGGTTCTTCTCTCTCCTCTTATTAATGTGTTCTATCACATTGATTGATTTGCGAATGTTGAACCACCCTTGCATCCCGGGGATCAATCCCACTTCTTCCTGGTGAATGATCCTTTTAATGCACTGTTGGATCCTATTAGCTGGGATTTTGTTGAGATTTTTGGAATTCATACTCATCAGGGATATTGGTCTGAAATTTTCCTTTTTGATGGGGTCTTTGCCTGGTTTGGGGATTAAGGCAATGCTGGCCTCATACAATGAGTCTGGAAGCTTTCCTTCTGTTTCTATTTTTTGAAACAGCTTCAGGAAAATAGGTATAATTTCTCTGAATGTTTGGTAGAATTCCCCAGGGAATCCATCAGGCCCTGGACTCTTGTGTTTTGGGAAGTTTTTGATCACTGCTTCAATCTCGTTGCTGGTTATCGGCCTATTCAGGTAGTCAGTTTCTTCTTGCTTCAGTCTTGGGAGTTTATAGGTTTCCAGGAAGGCATCCATTTCTTCCAGGTTGCTTAATTTATTGGCATATGGTTGTTGATAATAATTTCTAATAATTGTTTCTATTTCCTTGGTGTTAGTCGTGATCTCTCCCCTTTCATTCATAATTTTCTTAATTTGGGTCCTTTCTCTTTTCTTTTGGATAAGTCTGGCCAGTGTTTTATCGATCTTATTAATTCTTTCAAAGAACCAGCTTCTAGTTTCATTGGTCTGATCTCCTGTATTTCTGATTTCTAATTCATTGATCTCTGCTCTAATCTTAATTATTTCTCTTCTAATGCATGGCTTAGGCATCCTTTGCTGTTTTTTCTCCAGTTCTTTAAGGTGTAAAGTTAGTTGGTGAATTTGGGATTTTTCTATTTTTTTGAGTGAGGCTTGGATGGCTATGTATTTCCCCTTTGGGACTGCCTTTGCAGTATCCCATAGGTTTTGGACCGATGTGTTTCATTCTCATTGGTTTCCATAAATTGTTTTAAGTTCTTTGATTTCCTGGTTGACTCAAACATTCTTCAGCAGAGTGGTCTTTAGCTTCCAAGTGTTTGAATTTCTTCCAAATTTTTTCTTGTGATTGAGTTCCAGTTTTAAAGCATTATGGTCTGAGAATATGCAGGGAATAATGTCAATCTTTTGGTATCAGTTGAAACCTGATTTGTGACCCAGTATGTGGTCTACTCTGGAGAAAGTTCCATGTGCGCTCGAGAAGAATGAGTATTCTGTTGTTTTAGGGTGGAATGTGCTGTATATATCTATGAGGTCCATCTGGTCCAGTGTGTCATTCAAAGCTCTTGTTTCTTTGTTGATTTTCTGTTTAGATGATCTGTCTTTTGCTGAGAATGGAGTATTGAGGTCTCCTACAATTAATGTATTGTTATCAATATGACTCTTTATTTTGGTTAACAGTTGGCTTGTGTAGATGACTGCTCCCATGTTGGGGATGTAGATATTTACAACTGTTAGATCTTCTTGTTGGATAGACCCTTTAAGAATGATAAAGTGTCCTTCTATGTCTCTAACTACAGTCCTTAGCTTAAAATCTAATTTATCTGATAATAAGAATTGCTACCCCAGCTTTCTTTTGAGGTCCGCTGGCATGGAAGGTGGATCTCCATCCCTTCACTTTCAGTCTGGATGTATCTTTAGGTTCAAAATGAGTCTCTTGTAGACAGCATATGGATGAGTCCTGTCTTCTTATCCAATCTGCAACCCTGTGCCATTTTATGGGAGCATTTAGGCCGTGCATGTTGAGAGTGATTATTGAAAGGTAATGAATTTATTGTCATCATGTTGCCTGTGAAGTCCTTGTTTCTATAGATTTTCTCTGTAAATTTCTGTTGTATATCACTCTTGGGGTCTTTCTCCTTTTAGAGAACCCCCCCTTAATATTTCTTTTAGGGCCAGATTAGTGGTCACATATTCTTTCAGCTTCTGCCAGTCTTGGAAGCTCTGCATCTCTCCATCCATTCTAAATGACAGCCTTCTTGGATAAAGTATTCTTGGCTGCATGTTCTTCTCGTTTAGTACTCTGAATATGTCTTGCCAGGCCTTTCTGGCTTGGCAGGTCTCTGTGGGTAGGTCTGACGTTATTCTGATGTTCCTCCCTTTGTATATAAGAAATCTCTTCCCCCTAACTGCCCTTAAGATGGTTTCCTTGGTTCTCAGATATGCGAGTTTTACATGCCGGGGTGTTGGTCTGTTTTCCTTGATCTTGGGAGGGGTCCTCTGTGCCTCTAGGACATGAATGTTTGTTTCATTTCCCAGATTAGGGAAGTTCTCAGCTAAAATTTGCTCAAATATATCTTCTAGTCCTCCCTCTCTTTCTATCCACCCCCTCAGGGATCCCAATAATTTTGACATTTGAATGTTTCATGGTGTCACTTTTTCCTTAATTCTGTTTTCATGGATTTTGAGCTGTTTCTCCCAAGCCTCCTCTTTTTCCTTCTTTTCTATTAATTTGTCTTTTAGATCACTAATTAGTTCTTCTGCCTCGTTTACCCTAGCTGTTCGAGTATCTAGATTAGATTGGATCTCATTGATAGCATTTTTAAGTTCTGCCAGTTCAGCTTTCATTTCTGCCCTTAGAGCCTCTATGTTGCCATTAATCAAATTCTCCATTCTAGCTATTGTTTTCATAACTGTTACCCTGAAGTCCATTTCTGACATCTTGGTTATATCTGTATCCATTTGTAAATCTGTGACAGAAGTCACAGTCCCTGAGTCTTTCCTATTTTGGAGGTTCTTCCTCCTAGTCATCTGTTGAGGGGTGGTTGAGGGAATGTACAGAGTCCAAATTATTGACAACAACCCAAGCAAGATGTACCTGTTTTATAGGGACCTTAGGGTTGTTAGCTTCTTCTTCTCCTATCCTGTCTTTTGGGGGAGGAGCCTGCCACGGTGTTACTCAGGCAGCCCTGTTTGGGCAGGTTGTCCTGCCCACTGTCGGGGGTGATGGGCTCAGTGAAAACCGGGTTTTGGGGGCTTTTGTTCCCTGGAGGCTTTCCGCATCTCTTCTGAGAGTCAGAGCCAAAGAGACCATTTCCAACCCTCTGCCTCAGAACAGAGAGATTGCAGTCTGTTCTTCAGTGAGCTCTCCAGGCCACACTATCTCTCTTTCTGTCTGTGCTGCTAAAAACTTCAGCATCCCGGGTTGTGCGCCCCTCAGCAGCACTCCCAGTCCTCACCTCCAGGTCAGACCTGTCTCTGCCCTTTGTGCTTCTAAAACAGCCAGTTGCCCCCAGTTCACACACGCAGCCCCGCCACTCTGGGTTTCAGTCTGCAGGGGGCTGCCCTAAGGTCCTTTCCCCGCTGCTACCAGTCAGCAAGTCTGTGCCCCATACCCAGCACGGGAGGCCTTTCTGAACCAGAGGTGCAGGATCCCAAAGGCTCCCTCCCCTTCCGTTTATCGTCCGATATCTCCCCATAGAATCACAGCTCCCTGCTTCATAGCTCGAAACCAACCACCTGCGATATTCTGTTTGTAGAGATCCAGATATATCTTCTTACATCTCAGGCTAATTTCAGAGGTGTTCAGAGTGATCTAGTGGATATCCAGCTCAATTCAGAGGAGTTGGAATTGGGTCCCCTGCTCCTCCCCCATCTTTTCCCCCCTCTCGATTTTAATTTTTTTATCATTTTTTTGTTCTCTAAATATTTTCCCAATGCACATGCATTTCTTTTGTAATCAAGCAAACAAAACCAAAATAATTTTATTTCTAAATCAGTATTGTAACTTTTTATAAAGATTTTATTTATTATTTATTTATTTTGAGAGAGCGAGAGAGAGAACAAGCAAGGGCGAGGGCAGAGAGAGGGAGAAGCGGGCTCCCCGCTGAGCAGAGAGCCCGACATGGGGCTTGATCCCAGGACCCTGGGATCATGACCTGAGCCAAAAGCAGACATTTAACCAACTGCGCCACCCAGGTACCCCAATAATTTTTTGTTTTACTACGGTACATAAACAAAGCTGTGGTTGAAATGATTAACAGTGGTATCAGGTCAGGTTAGGAAGAAGGAGAGGTCAGGAAAGTTTTAGGCTGGGAGAAATGATACTAAATTTCTCTATGTCCAAAGACTAAGTGGAGCAGGAGTGAAGGAATGAAAGATCTGGCAGGATAGGAAGTTAGGATCAGAGAGTGCAATATATTAAAGTTTAATATATCTGAGTTAGAAAAGTTCTACTGAAGACAAGAATCTACACTAGAGTCTGGAGGTAGGGTTAAGGTTATTACAGTTTAAGAGACCAGCAATTTTATGACAAGGTCATTATATGAGTTGTCCATGTTGATGTTGGTATGAATATTGCAGAAGTTAGGGTAGATAAAGAATGTGAATAAATTTCCAAAATCTTAATTAATAAAAGGGAGTAGCAAGGAGATCAACACATATTGGCAATGAAGAGAGCTAAAAACATTATAGTAGAATGGCTTAAATTTTAGATAAGAGAGATTTATCATCTTTTATATTTATGTATGTATATGTAAATCACATTTTACTTATTTGTTTTATTTACCTAACAGTTCAGAGAATAAAAAGTGTTGATAGGGATTGTACTTGATGTAAAGCTTTAAGGAAAATAGGGCTTTACTTTCTTAATCTTAATCAGTGATATTAATACATATTTTAAAACTTTTACCAAAAGGTATAGACAGTATATTAAAAAACAGGCTATACACAAACACATGTCAGCAATATGCATCCAGCATTTCCTAGAGTGTTGTTGAATCTAAATTACATGAGCATAAATATCTTTAGAGTCTGTCTTTGTTATGAGGCAGGAACTTTTCATCAGATTTCATCATACTATACCCTCTGCATAAATCCTTTCTTTGTTCTAATTCCCTGCTAAGCAATCAATTTTCAAACTACTAATTCTCTTTTCAAGTAGTCAATTCTGATATAATGCCTGGTTTCAAAATTTGAACTTGTTCCAACACAATTGATATATTAAGGGAAAAAATTGAACTTAATGTGAATTATGATTTTCACATTTAGTTGTATGTGATATTCCTGAAAAACACTAGGTCCACCCTCTGGCCACCTTCTGGTCACAGTTCACAACCCTTTTATGTGAAATATTTGCTCATCCCCTCCCATAAATCCCGCCCCCATCCCCCACCACCCAAGTATTATCTCATTACAGCATCAGCTCAAAATCAGGGATCTTGCCGGCTAATCAGGTCTGGGTGTAGAAGAGGCTCCTAGGGTGTGGTTCCTTAAGTACCTTTCCTTTGAAGACCTGCAAATTAATGGGACTATTTATCTGAACCATGCACTCAACATACACTGGGGGGACAGGAAAACCCCTTTTAGATAAAGGAGGAAAACAGAAGGCACACAGCAGTTACTGGCCCATAGCAATTCTGAAACCCAGCCACACACATGTTGCCAGTTTTTTTAAATAAATCTCAGTCTTAATTCCTGGAAGGTGGTTTTTTTTCCATGACTCTTGGCTCTGTCCCTGGAGTCATGGCTCCACTCCTTCTGCCTTTTGAGTCATCCCTCCTTTTCCATAAAAACTTGTCTATGTTTGCAACATAGCCTATTCCTGCCAATCTTATATAGGGTGTTTTGAAGCATGGAGTTCAGGGATTGGTGGTCTTTCACGGGTGTACATCTTTCACCTGTGACATCATCTGTAGAAGTAGTTTGTAATAGTCCAAACACTTGTTTTTATTTCTCACTGTCTCTTTCCCTTTCAATCAGAGCTGGTAAAATTGTTAAAAAAAAATTGTGGGAGGGGAGGGGGTGGGGGGATGGGTTAGCCTGGTGATGGGTATTAAAGAGGGCACGTTCTGCGTGGAGCACTGGGTGTTATGCACAAACAATGAATCATGGAACACTACATCAAAAACTAATGATGTAATGTATGGTGATTAACATAACAATAAAAAATTTAAAGAAAAAATTTGTGGGATTTTAATGTATCAATTTATAATCCACTTCTTTAGATAAAAGAGATAAAAGCCACAAACACACTTGTTTTGAGACAAGTCCTTCTCTACTTTGGGCTCCTGTGAGATTGTTATGGGAAAAGCTGTCTGAAACATTCTATGAGGTATGGTTTTAGGTTTTTCTGAGGTCTTAATAAAGGTCTTATAGCCCTATTCTGGATTTGACCTTAGCCTAGAAGCTACTAGGGATGAGAGACAGTTTTATTTTCAAATCCAGTGAATCCTGGATCCTTTATATTTAACAGCTTATTATTTAAGCCATTTATCTCCTTTCATGTTGTATCACAGACAGTGAGAAGAAGCCAGGTAGCACTTTTAATACTCTCCCAGAAATCTCCTTAATTATATTATTAAATTCTCCATGTACATTACCAAACTTTCTAATACTACATAAAACATTTTCCTTTTGTCCAGATTCCAGTAACATTTCTCTTACTATCCTTTGAGTGCTTATTAAAAACCTCTTTGAAACACTTTAGTCTGCTACTAACACTCTTCTCAAAGCCTTCCAGCTTTTGTCTGGTCCCAAAGTCAGTGCCACATGTTTTAGGGTTTTGGTACGGCAATCTCCACTTCCAGGCTTAAAATTTTGTTCTAGTTATCTTTTACTCCATAACAAATCTTCTTCAAACTTAATTGTATAAAACAACCATTTTATTATACTCATGGATCAATCAGTGGTCATTTGGGCTGCCTCCATATCTTGACTATTGTAAATAATGTTGCTATAAACATAGGGGCCGAGCAGTTAAGGTATTGTATTTAAGATCACTGCTTTTATATAGCAGACATGTTCTTTCTCTGCTCCTCAATTTCTGGTGCCTCCTTTGGTAAGGCTTAAAGCCTAAGGGTGTCTTGATGACTGGGGAATGATGTCATCTTGAAGTGTCTTCAGGCACGTCTGGGATCTGATGCTGCCTGTTGCCTGGCAAGCCTATACATGGTCTGTCCTTATGGCCTGGGCTGTTTCACAGCATGGTGGCCTCAGCCCTCTTACATGGTAGCCTAGGGCTCCAAAGGTGAGTATCCTAACACAAGTTGGAAGTGCATGTCATTTTTATTATTTAGCTTGCAAAGTCAAACTGTTTCACTTTTCTTGTATTAGCTGATCAAAGGAGTCACACAAAGATCTTCCTGGGGTTCCTGGGGGGCTCAGTTGTTTTAAGAATCTGCCTTCAGCTCAGGTCATGATCTCTGGGATCAAGGCCCGAATGGCATCCAGCTCCCTGCTCAGTGGGTAGTCTGCTTCTCCCTCTCCCTCTGCCCCTCCCCCCTGCTCATGTGCACGCTCTCTCTCTCTCTCTGTCTCAAATAAATAAAATACTAAAAAAAAAAAAAAGATCTTCCCAAGTTCAAGGGAAGGGCACATAGCTCTATCTCTTGATGGTAAAAGTTTTAAGGCCACATTATAGAACATATGGGATGTGTTAGGGCACATAGCTCCATCTCTTGATGGTAAAAGTTTTAAGGCCACATTATAAGAACATATGGGATGTGTTATATTGTTATGGCCATCTGCAGGAAAATAAAATCTGCCACACCATGTCAGTCAATGAGGAGCTGAACTACTGACAACCTATCATTGACCCCTGAATATGGACTAAAGAAAGTGATCTTTCACAAATAAATAAGACAGGTTTTGAAGGATATCCAAGGAAAATATTGACCGATCATCTTTTCACAAATTGATTGCCAATCTAAAGGATCTCCATAAGACTAGCTTCATGGGTGTGTAAACTGCTCAGTTCCTCAGGCTCCGTGCTTAGAGAGACCTCACACTTGCTTTAATTTTCTGTTGTTGCTATCTTGAATTTCTTAATTTTTAAATTTTCTCTCTGTCTCACAAATTATTTTTTTAGTTCTGGGCTTCCATCCATTAGCAGTCAGGACCAGCTTGGATTTTACAGAGATGTATTAGGCCTACATCTCTATACATTCCCTGTCAAACACTGGGAATACACTTAACTTAAAACAAAACATGTGAAACAGGACCCTTATACATATAGATAGACACACACACACAAAGAAGAAAAATAAGCAGTGTAAAAATAAGCAGATGATTGACTAAAATGTTAATCAAATGTGTATCTTTACAGCAAATGGTCTAATTACTTTATTACAATGGCATACTTTTAATTCCCTTATTTAAATCTGATTACAAATCCTAAAATGAGAAAAATTTGCATCAAGAGCTTAATGAAATTAGAACTCAGATCATGGTAGACCTACCTGGCAGCAGATGGCAAAGCAGTTTGGGCACAAGGGGGCCCAGTGAGTATTTCTGTTGGCCAATGGTCCCTTGGAATGCCACCAACCGAAGGTCTTCAAAATGATCTTAAGGAAACCTTAAGTAATGTTAAATGATGAGGACGCCATAATAAAGTCTGAATAAAAAGAGAAAGCTGAATTTATTTACTTTGTGAAAGCTATGCTGGTCAGACACAATCACTCTGAGTAGAGCAGACTGCTGATTTTATATAGGGCTTTGGGGAAAGCTTGGAGTTCAATGACTGATGGACTTTCAAAAGTGTAACTGAGCTGACATAATCTGTAGAAGCATGGCTGCTTAGGTGAGATTGTTAGTTGCTTGGCACTCAGAGACCATTTATTGTAGGGTGTTCCTGACTAGGTGACTTTCTGAAGCAAGCAGATTGGTTGGTTTGCAAAAACATTTTCACTGAGGTATATTGCCATTGATACACTGAAGGGGTTTAAACTGGTTCTGGTGGCTACTTATTACTTTCTGCCTGCCACCCCCTGACAATCTACTTAGCCGTTTACCCTAGGTCTAAGTCTATTTCCTACAAATTCTGAATTCCTCCAATTTCATTGGTAAGATTTAACATTTGTAATTTGCCTCAAAGCTTTCATCCCTTTACACAAATCGATAGGCAGCCATCCTTGCATCAAATCCTAATCTACAATCTGATATAGTACAAAGGATCAAATTGTCAGATCAGACTCACATGAATCAGAGATCTTGTCCAGTATCCAACTTTACTAATAATTTCAAGAATAGGCAATCAAGAAGCAAGTCTAAGACATGGAAGGTGGCTCCCGCTGCACAAGGTAACTTCACAAGACCTTATGGCTGGGCCAGAGAGTTACATGTCTGCTGTAGGAAGAAAGCACCTGAGAGCCATCCTCATCTGCATAGTTTTTCTTCTTTGACTTATTAGCATGGAAAATATTTTACTAAAGTTCTAATGATTGAACTATATTTGCTTTGTGATGATATTTTAATATTTTTAAGTGTTTTGAGTTTTTTTTATTTTTTGGTCTTTATTTGAGAGAGAGCAAGAGAGAGAGAGAGTTGGAGCAGGGGGAGGGGCAGAGGGAGAAGCAGACTCCCAACTGAGCAGGGAGCCCACCGTGGGGCTCGATCCCAGGACCCTGGGATCATGATCTGAGCTGAAGGCAGACACCTAATGGACTGAGCCACCCAGGCACCCCAAGTGTTTTGAATTTTTGAATTAAAAAATTATTCCTGGATTTATTACTTATCTGAGAATATGACTCATTTATTTTTTGCTTTTTGAGATGTCTTTAGGTTAATTTTATTGGCCAGTTTATAAGCAATATTCTATTGACTCTCCGCTTTGGTGAGGTGTTACAATGACTGTTACAACAACAACATTATTGTTATTTCTATTCTGTATTATCAATGTTATGTAACAATTTTATTTTTATGTGTGTTCTCTAAATCATTACTTCACTACTTTAGACTTTTTTATGCTTTACCATTATCTTTTCAATAGCTATTTAGACAATATATATTTATTTGGTCTTTTATGTTTTCTCAATCTTGGTATCACTATTTTAAATTTCCTCTTAACTCTTAAAAGTAAACTTTCAAGTAAATATTTTTAGGGAGGTAAATTTAGAGGTATATGTTCCATATCTTTGTATAATTAGAACTTTCTTTCTCCTTGTACACAAGCAATAGTTTGGTTATGTATTACATAATCTTCCTCTCTCAAAGTTCTGTGAATGCTGCGCAGTTGTCTTCTGACGTTACTTTTGGGGAAATATTTTAGAACACATTTTGTTTGTTTTTCTATTTTAGTTTTCTGAATGCTTTAGGATTGTGTTTTCACCCTTGAAAATTTTAAATGTCATTGAATCATGTCTAGATGGTAGTCTTTTTTCAATAATTTTACCTGGTACCTGGTAAGCTTTTTAGATCTGCAAAAACATCAATTTAAAAAATTCTATTATTATTTCTCTGTGAATTTATTTCTGGTCTCTTAATGATGTCTATCATATGTCTCACTTTTTCCCTACAATCCTCTTTTATTTTAGAATTTAGGAATCTTCTCAAGTGTGTCCTTCACTTCATTGTTTATTCAGCCAGTATGAATTGAGTGCCAGCTATTTGTCAATGTACTAAGCCTTGGGAATAAAATGAGTAAAACAGATATGATCCCTCTCTCTTAGATCTTCACTTTGGGTAGCAGAAGCATAGCAATGTGCAGAGTCCTTCCTTTACATCATCAAAGATGCCATGTCCTCCTCATCAAAGATGACATGCAGGGACACAAAAGTAGAATTGGGTCTAATTATTTTACAGTGTTTTGCTCATTCAATTTTTCTGCCTCAGGACCCCAGCTGCATTTTGCTTTATGGAAATTCTTCCTGGGTTCCAGCAGATCATAAAGCATCACTGTCTTTTCATTATTATATCATGAAAAGTTGGTTTGGGACAAATCCGTTATCTCTAGCTATCACCCAGTGTCCCTGTATGGTTAGTGTTTTAATTGATCTTTTTCATGGTTAGTGTTTTAATTGATCTTTTTCATCTCAATAATACAGTAAGAACTATGATTTGATTTGGCATATCAATTCATCTTTATACCTGGGACTCAATCACAATATGAGAGGCTACATCAGAGGACAGATTTCTGAGATAAGTGGGCAGTTTAAATATTTGCAGATCTATGACTATCCCTTCTGAGTGTTGGTTATAAAATCTGTATATTATTTAGGCTTCTTGTTTTCTCTTTTTTGTTTCTCCAGGTCACCTTTAAAAATACCAATATTTATTGACCATGTAGGAAGCATCTAGCAGAGAATATAAAATAAAATCAATATGTTTGGATGCTTTCTTAAAGCTAATTTTGTTTTAAAAATAAAATATTTGGTCAAAAAGTATAAGTATATTCTTTTGTGAAATATCATTGAATTTTGTCAATTCTTATCATTTCAGTGCATAAATGAAAATTGATCATATGTATGTATTTCTAACAATTTTCTTGTAAACAAATGGAACAAAAACTTTCTCTCTCTCAAAACAAGCAAGTAAACAAAAATGCAAGCCAGTATCTAACAAACAAGCATATCCAGAACTCTAATTAGCTCCCTAATGAAATGAAAATGAGTTAGAATTTTAATTGTGGTAGGCTTTTTTTTTTTTTTTTGGTCTATTTATGTTTGAGTAAGTCTATCATACTGTAGGTATGTATTCATGTACAAATGACCATTCCCTCAGTATTGAAAAGAATTGAATATCAGCTGTTGAGGGAGATAGAACAACAATAATAGACACAGGGCTGTGGATTATTGTACATCTTTGTTCTTGTTCCAGCGTTTCATTACATTTGTATTTTTCTGGGAGGCAGCATACAATTTTATAATTAAGAAGGACAAGATAGAATCCTTTGTGTTTTCTGCTGTAGTTTCTCAGTTGTGGTTTTAATTGTTGGACCAGTAGGAAAAAAGAAGTCTTTTAACTTAATTCTAAAGGATTGAAAAGGCAGTGAGCAATACATGGATGCAATGAGATTGGGGCTGGAGATGCTTCTAACCGAGCGGAGGACTAATCAGCCCTCACACACCTTTCCAGCCGGTGAATAAAACCCTTTGGTAAAAGATATCCAAGAAGGAGCATTTGTTTCCTTATCTCCTATATGGTTAATTATTTTTGTTTTCCCATATACTAGGCATGATCTGTATATACAGCATCTGTCTCTATTAGTGGAAAGAGCTTAGTATTGGGGATGAGAAAACCTGAACATGGTCTGTGGTTAGTTAAATGTACAGTTTTGTGCAGGTTGCTTGTAAAGTCCCTGGGCCTTAGTTTCTTCTTCTGTAAAGTGAATATGTTATACCACATACTTCTTTTTTTTATTTAATTTTATTATGTTATGTTAGTCATAATACATTACAGCATTAGTTTTTGAAGTAGTGTTCCATGATTCATTGTTTGCGTATAACACCCAGTGCTCCATGCAATATGTGCCCTCCTTGATACCCAACACTGGGCTAACCCATTCTCCCACCCCCCTCCCCTCTAAAATCCTCCGTTTGTTTCTTGGAATCCATAGTCTCTCATGGTTTGTCTCCCCCTCCGATTTCCTCCCCCTTCATTTTTCCCTTCCTACTGTCTTCTTTTTTTGTTTTAACATATAATGTATTATTTGTTTCAGAGGTACAGGTCTGTGATTCATCAGTCCTACACAATTCACAGCACTCACCATAGCACATACCCTCCCCAATGTCCATCATCCAGCCACCCCATCCCTCCCACCTCCCACCACTCCAGCAACCCTCAGTTTGTTTCCTGAGATTAAGAGTCTCTTACGGTTTGTCTCCCTCTCTGGTTTCATCTTGTTTCATTTTTCCCTCCCTTCCCCTATGGGCCTCTGTCTTGTTTCTCAATTCTTTATATCAGTGAGATCATATGATACTTGTCTTTCTCTGACTTATTTCACTTAGCATAATACCCTCAAATTCCATCCACGTCATTGCAAATGGCAAGATTTTGGGTTTTTTGATGGCTGCATAATAGTCCATTGTGTGTGTGTGTGTGTGTGTGTGTGTGTGTGTGTGTGTGTGTGTGCATACATATACCACATCTTCTTTATCCATTCATATGTTGATGGACATCTTGAGTCTTTCCGTAGTTCGGCTATTGTGGACATTGCTGCTATAAACATTGAGGGGCATGTACCGCTTCAGATCACTACATTTGTATCTTTGTGGTAAATACCCAGTAGTGCAATTGCTGGGTTGTAGGGTAGCTCTATTTTCAACTTTTTGATGAACCTCCATACTGTTTTCCAGAGTGGCTGCACCAGCTTTCATTCCCACCAACAGTACCACATACTTCTTAAGTTCTTCTCCAGTTCATCTCTTAAGTCATCAGGTATCTAGTCCACATATAAATTTCCCCAAGTCTTGAGATATGGTTTTAGAACTTCAGAAGAAATACAAATCCAGTAGAAATTCAAACATTGCATTTAATTATTTATTTCTTTGAACTTTAAAACAGTTATCCGACTCCAAGAATATTCCATATTCTGGATTTGTTGAATTGCTCATATCGAGATTTAACTTCTTTATCTTTAAAAATTTTGTATAATCTAACTTTATTAGATTCAGTATAAACATTCTGGACAAGATTTCTTTATACATAATATTGAAACATGTTTTGCATCATACCAGAAGGTACATTATGTTAGACTATATGTTATGCCTTGAATTTCCTAAATGTACATTCATACTATCAGTAGCTGCCAGATATGTCTTCTAATTATTTTCATTATTTTCTTGGGTCAAGTACTCTCAGTTTCCTATTAGTATCTGAAATCCTGGGGTGCCTGGGTGGCTCAGGTGGTTGAGCATCGGACTCTTGGTTTTGGCTTGGGTCATTATCTCAGGGTCATGGGATCAGGCCCTGCATGGGGCTCTGAGATTGGCACATTGGCCCAGAGTCGGCTTCTTCCTCTCCCTCTGTTCCTCCCTGCTCCCCCACCCACCGCCCCCCACCACACTCTCTCTCAAATAAATAAATAAATAAAATCTTAAAAAAAAATAAAATCCTTAAGCTGTAATCTCAAAACACTTTATATTTTGCAGTCCTCTAGGAAGCCCCTTTCTGCTCCAACTAAATCCGTTTGATTTTTATCTTCTACATATAATCTTGTCTTTCCCACCCTTTATCTTCCATATCCTATTGTCTTCCTCTGGAATCTGTATTATGATTTCCCCTGGTTTATGTTTATCACCCTTTATGATTTATCCCACACCATGTAAAATGTGCTTTCAGTAACACAAGATTCTGATTTGTATTTAGGAATAGTATTATGACACTACTGTGGAAAGAGATTTGTCTATGCAAATCATTCTCTTATTCAGTTTTTTGTTTTTGTTTTTTTTACTGATCATATATTTGATTTATGGCATATACTTTTGTAATTTTCAATACAATGTTTTATTTTTTTTCCAACTGGAAATAATGGCTTTTCAATACAGGGATTATGTTGATTCAAAGTTATAGTCATTGAAAAGTTGAAAAAAGTTTTAAACATGTGACAAACTTGTTTAAAGAATAACTTTTTTTTTCTTTTGATGTCCACAGCCATCACATATTCGATGAGAATGTGAGTCAACATAATAATGATGAATAAATGTATGGCTTTTTGTAAAGTCAAAGAAGCCACCCTGTGAGACTAAGCCATTATTCAGCAGTGTTGGGAGTTTTCTCTTCTAATTTCAGGTAAGGTATGATTTTTATGTGGCCTATATTTCTGGAATTGGGCAGTTTTTTCCAGATGGAACTTTTATGGCTATGGTTTGCTAGGATATATTGCTGTACTTGCAGATCATTCCTTCACTGATAAACTGAATTGACTTTCCCATGTATTTAACTCAGTTTTTCATTGTGCTATAGTGAAAAAATACTGGATTTTGAGTCAGAAGACTTAGGTTTAAGTATTGGCTCTGCCACTTACCTTATGTTTGACCTGGAGCAAATCCTTTAGCCTGTCTGAACTTTAATTGCCTTATCTGCAAATGAAAAAAAGAAAAATCCTACCATGCCTACTTCACAGGGTATTTATCTTGCAAAAGATAAATTAGATAACATGTGAAAATCCCATCTGACTTATAAAGCACCATCCAAATATAAAGGATTATTTACATTTTTAAACTTATTAAGAAGATAGCTTCTTTTAGGAAAAATTTTCTATCTTCTACCTAAAAACCATCTTATATTTTTCTGTTTTTTTAACTAAGAAAGATATGATTAGGTTTTTTAAAAGCAATAATATTAGAAATGAAGAGAAAAAGAATTTTTCTTTTAATTCTTTCTAGCTATATATTTTGCTCATTTTCTCTGTTATCTTCATTTCTTCTGTGTTATGGTATTCTTTTTGGAGATAATTCAATAGCATTTTGCTAATTTTTTTTATACTGATTTAATTCCTGACTTCAGGGCTAGTTTTACCCAGTTGAACAAACCTCTCTATTCTTACATTCTTTTTCTTTGTAACATTTTTTGCTGTAAATCATGTTCCATCTATCAATCAATCACACAACCAATACTTATGACATACCTGCTATGTAAAAGTCACTTTTCTGTTATTGCCTTAAAATTTTAGAATGTGTCATATCTGTTTTGGATTTCATTTATTCAAATAATAAACAATTTTGGTCACCTACTGTATGCAAGGTATCATGGTCCCATAGAAATGGCTCCTATTCTCAAGAAGTCTTCATATTATTCTGGGAGATGACATAGAAACAACTTCAACAATAAAATTGTAGGTATGGAGAGGAGAAATGAAGTATTTACACAAAGAAGGGATCATTCATGAGTTGTCTCAAATGAAAGGAGACTATATGGTGTAAAATGTGCTTTCAGTAACACAAGATTCTGATTTGTATTAGGAATAGTATTATGATATTACTGTGGAAGGAGATTTGTCTATTGCTGTGTAACAAATTACAATACGTAGTGGAAGTCCACTTTATCTCTTCTTCCATAGTCTGTTGATTAGAAGTGAGTCACTAGGGGCCCCTGGCTAGCTCAGTTGGGGGAGCATGTGGCTCTTGATCTCAGGGTCATGAGTTGGAGCCCCATGTTGGGTATAGAGATTACTTAAATAAATAAATGTTTAAAAAAAAGTGACTCACTAAGTCCAACCCACATACAAAGGGAGGGGAATCAGTCTTCATGTTTGGAAGAGAGAGGTATTAAAGAGTTGCAGACATGTTTTTAAACCATGGCACTCTGTCCTCCAGCCAAAAATTAGTTACATTCTTCCTACATGCAACATATACTGAGTCACTCCTATATCTGCTCCACAAAGACTCATCCTTTACAGCATCAGTTTAGAGTCTAGGATCCCACCATCTATATCATATCCAGGTATAGATGAGGCTTCTCTGAGGTAGTTCCTTAAGTACAGTTCCTCAAATATAGTTATTCTTGACCTGAAGACCTATGAACCAAAGAGACAAGTTATTTGCCCCACGAGTGCTAAACACAAAATGATGGGACAGGCATAGAATACATGCTATAAATACCCACATTCCGAAAGACTGAAAACAGGAGGCTTACAAGGAGGTCCATAGAAATTCCATATTCTAGCAGAGCACTAGTTTGTAGCTCCATGACTTGGGAATGAAGACCTGGGACTCAGTCTCCACACCTCTTGGCCTGTATCCTGGTCTCTCGGTTTCACCTTCTGAGTCATCTTCCCTTTTCTGTGAAAAGTAGCCTACACTTGTAGTTGAGTAGTCTTATAAGCCTACTTCCTGCAAGGAGTTTGGGAACCCAAAGGTCTCTTTTTAATTTGTACCATGTTGTTCCTTTCAGTCCATGCTGGTGGTATTCCTGCCGTGTAATTCTCTTTAAAACTTGTGGGTCTCCTCTGATTCTTGTTGAGGGTTCATCCTATTGACAGAAGCAACACCTCTGAATATTTTTGAGATATGCCCTTTTTCACTTTGGCTTCTGCTGAGACTGCTGAGAGAACAGACCTCAAGCCTCTTAGCAGCCTTGTTTGTTAACTAAAAGGTTCTTTGAAGCAGCTCCCTGCATCTTTTTGAGGTTCAGTCAAAGCCTTTTATGGCCACTCCCTCAGCTTCATCTTTACCAGTTTTTCTGATAGTATCCTGGGTTTGCTCTCTACCTAGGGACATTTCTTTAATTTTAGTATAGTTTGCCATCTGGAGAGATTGAGAATTTTCACAACCGGCAAATCCTCGTTCCTTTATGTTTAATAGTCTTTTTCTGAGCTTCTCTCTCTTCTCTCACATTTGAATATAATCAGGCAGAAAAAAGGAAAAGAGGTGGCACCCTCAAAACAATTTCTGGAGATCACCTTAGATGGATAATCCAGTTCATTAGCACATTTTCTACTTTTCACGTAACTAACTGCATTTTACAGTGCCTTTAGCTTTCTGCCACTACATAACAACAATTCCCTGTGCCCCAGCCTCAAATGACATTTTTATTACTTTCCTTCAAGGCTTTACCAGTAACCTCCTCAAGGTCACCAAGATTCTGCTAAACCTGTCCTCAAAGTCCCTTCGACTTCTTCCTGCTTCTTGGCTCCAAAGCCGTTCCCACATTTTAGGATTTTATTACAGTGTCATATCATTTCTAGTACTAAAAATCACTATCAGTTATCTATTGTTGTATAACAAATTGCCCAACATGTACGAGCTTAAGACAAAAATAAGCATTTATTATTTTCAAATTTCTGTAGGTCAGGAACTCAGGAGTGGCTTAGCGAAGCAGTTCTAGCTCAAGATTTCTCAGGAGGTTGCAGTCAAGATGTTGACCAAGCTACATTCACATGGAGGCTTGACTTGGGCTGGGGAATCTGTTTTCAAGTGGCTCACTCATGGGGCTGGTGACTTGATGCTGATTGCTTTGTTGGAGGCTTCCATTCCTTGCAACGTGAGCCTGTCCACAGACTGCATGAGTGTCGTCGTGACATGATGTCCAGTCTCATCTAGGGTGGGCAATCTAGGAAAACAAGGTGCAACAATGCCTTTTATGATTCCGTATCGGAAATCACAAACTGTTACTTCTGCCACATTCTATTCATTGCAAGCAATTCACTGTTTCCAATAGACAATCAAATGGAGGTGAATTTGGCCACCTTTTGAAAGGAAGAATGTCAAAGAATTTGCAGACATAAAAACCACCACAATCTGAATCCTGCTCTTGACCAGTAACTCTTGCAAAAAGATCACCAAGGGAATGTACACACACAGAGAAATGACAATGAAAGAAAGGCAAAGATGGAGTTTGACCCCAAACCTCAATATATAGGGGAGACATTTTTAACGGAAGCTAGGTGGGTCTAAATGACATAATACAAAAGCCGGCCAAAAAGCTCTTAGGTATTAATTCCACTCTAAAACCTAACCACTCCAGGGAGACAAAAGTGGAAGGAGCACTTGTGAGAGAAGAGAAAGGGAAGCAAGGAGGGCAGACAAAGATTTCCTTTAGTGTCTAGAGTTGCTTGCCTCAGGTTTTTCCAAATAGGGTAGTAGCTCCAGAGCTGCTTCTGTGTTGGAGAAAAAATATGGAAAAAGAGAAAGAGAGGTCATGGAGGAATCTTAGGGCAGCTATAGTATTCTTACCATTCCAGACCTGTGAAAGAAAAGCCCCAACATACATATCCTATGATATTTAATTAGCAAAGTGTGTCTTCCCAGTAGTATAGTGGCCAGCCAGTATAATGCCTTTAAAACTGACCAGATCGTAGCAGCAGATTATCTCTTCTTTTACATTTTAACAACTTGGGGTGGGGGGAAGGCAAGGGGTAAGAGTAACATGTCCCCATTTTTTTTTTTGTTTTTATCCTATTAATCTAGTTGATTTAACCATACTAGTGGTCAATCTAGAGTGTAGTCGTGGCTCTCGGCGGTGGGGGGTGGGGGGTGGGCAGGCGGGGCTGGGAAGATTAGCAGCACATTTAGGTAAGTCCTATTCATTCCTTTGTGGGACTCCTTTAGCAACAACAATTGAGAGCTAATATAAGGGGAGTCTGGGTCCCAAGTTCCTTTATGAACGTCTCTCAATGTTACCCCTAGAAGTGTCTGAGATGGATTAACTTGTAGATGAAGTTTATCCCAAGGCCACCATATGCCCTAGGCTGAGCTTTCATTCCTCAGTGAAATCCTTCATTCATTCCTGTTATCTCAAAAATGGTCCACTGCACTGAACCAGAATTGTTAAAATAAGCAATATGTAAAAGTGTAATGCCAAATATAGTTATACAACATAAAAATGCTCCAAATTTATTGCCACCCTAATAAAACTTAAAAATCCCTTCTCATAATCAACTACTAATTATTCTGTTGCCAGGGCCTGTTTTTTTTTTTAAAGATTTTATTTATTTATTTATTCATGAGAGGCAGAGAGAGAGAGAGAGAGAGAGAGGCAGAGGGAGAAGCAGGCTCCTAAGGAGCAGGGAGCCCGATGCGGGACTCGATCCCAGGACCCTGGGATCATGACCTGAGCCGAAGGCAGACGCTTAACCATCTGAGCCACCCAGGTGCCCACCAGGGCCTGTTTTGAGAGGTATTTGCCCTGACCTACAGAAGAAGCTCCAATTCCAAATGCCAACTAGCCAGTAGCAATGGCCAAGACAACCTCAGGTGGCATGTTTGAGATCCTAAGATACAGTAGGTCACAGTTTAACCAGAAAGTTTAAACAGTAGCTTTCCTTCTGCATTGTAGGGAATATCAACTTTCAAGCTGGAGTCAAGGGGCAGGGGCGGGGGAGAAGATCCTGCTGCCCACAGCACTCCTTAATTGAGCCAGTCCTATATGTCAGGGTCTGTCATTTGCAACATCCCACTTCTCCCACTTCCACATACCTATTTCCATATAAATCATGACACCTGGTGGCAATTCAGAAACCCAAATCACTAGATGAGAAAAGGGAAAGGGAACAGAATTGCCAATTAATTATATCTCAGTCCCAATTCAGTGCTTGGAAATCTAATCTTGCTATTAAGATCTCAGTCTCCTCTCTGGTAAGTTTTCTATCTCTGCCTTCTGAGTAGGGTCAGTAAAGGACACAAAAGGGTGTGGCTTCCTCCCCCTACATTCCTTCCTCCCCCATCTTATGTGCTCATGCCCCTCATGGCACAGATGGGGTTGGGGTGGGGAGAGAGAGGAATACACTTAGGTGATTGCTTATATGTTACAGATAAGGAGGTGAACCCCTTTCTGTTGGCTAATTTTGCTTCTCCCTCAGATGCTTAGTGCCTTGAGAGTTGCTCATATCTGCAGATATCTCCACCTGGGTGCAGTAGGAAGCAGGCTCCCTGTCGTCCATTGGTCTTAGGTGTGTTCCCCTGATGCAGCTTCAGGCCAGGGGAATCCCAAGAGGAAAATGCTCCCATCTCACTTCAGCCCCCTTCAGCAGAGTGTACACTTGCCCCCTCAGGTATGTGGTTTCTGGCTAAGTGGGCAGCTGTCCTAGACAGAGTAATGTTTCTCTTAACTCATCTCCAAATCTCAGCACCAAGGAGCCAGGAAACCTTCTATTTCTCCTTTTTGGAGCCACACAGTACTCTGAATGCTTTGCATCAGCTCTCAGCCACTCCAGGCAGAAAATAGGCCCTTTCCCCATGACCTAGAGTGATCCTCAAACCCTGACTGATGGTTCTTCTGGGACTTCCAGCTTTTTCCAGGGTGAAAGCGTGAGGCAGATGGAACATCACCTTTTCCACACTCTTCACCATTAAGGAAAAGGTAAAATGGAGAAAAGACCAAGTATGTAACAGTAATTCTTTCCCCAACTCTCTTTTTTCCCCTCTCCCCATTTCTAGCTCTCTTTATACAGATGATAAAGGAAGTACTATTATCAAATAATTTCTGCCAAAAGACCTCAATATAGCAAATCATGTGCTGGGTAGTCTAGTACTAACAGACTAGTGAACTTGAAAGGTGTTCTTAGTGATAAGGTGGTATCAGAATATTTTACACCATCTTATTGGATTAATACAAATGAGTTATGTGACCCATCTAAATTCCTGTGCTTGACACTGAAGAACTGCCATACTCTGAGCACCATCTATCACATCTGTACTGTTCCTCCACCTATCCCCTCTTTGAATCATAAGAAGCATCTGTTTCCTTACCACCCATCATGCTGTTTTTATACACTGGCATCTTTCCAGTGCTTTCCTTCTCCCTAAGACCCCTCTTCCTTCCTCTTCTCTTTTTCTCTCCATCACCCATGACCATGTTGTTGCTTGTGTTATCCTTATATTCCAAGCTGAATGGACCACTTCTTCCTCATATCTTCAATAAACTGTGGACTCCACATGGAATGGAACCTAGATGGAGATCTCCTTGAGGGCAGAGGGCACATCTCACTCACCTTCATATGCCTAGTGCAACTCAGAGTGCCTGGCATAAAATAAGTGTGGGATACATAGTGAATTGAATTGAGTTTCTGAAGGAAACTTAACCATACCCAGTTTGTTCATTGGTCTTGTGAGGACCCCTATAGCTACTCTTCTATTTTTTCTTGGAAGATTCATTTTGGGAACAGGTCGTTTAAAACCACTTAGATCATGTTCTGTCTGTATGCTCTGATTGCATACCTTTCACAATAATATTTTATAGACAGTAATTATCCTGTCACTCTTAAGATATAGGTTAGTATCACTGTATTGACTGAGTAGCTTATTTATTGAACTGCTATTTGTCTCAAAGACTCTCTTTCTTTCAGAAAAATTCAGCTTTTAAAGATAAAGGACGTAAAATATCTGTATATGAGCCAAGTCAAGAAAAAAGAGGTAATTGGCTGCTAAATTCCTGACACTGTAATAAGCCAACTTTGATAGCATTGATTTAAGAACTAACCTAAGATAGATCTTAAAATCAGCCAATCTGTAGTTACTTTAAAACAAATAATTCAACCAAGAAAGGCACATGAAATGAATGATAAGCACCAATGATCAATGCTATCATATTCATTCTGTGTTTTGAGTCCAGGAGAATGGTCCTGGAATATTTTCTCCTCATAAAGCAGCTAAACCAATTTATGTAATACGACTATTAAGAGAGAGGCAGTTGCATAGTGCTTTGTGCTACTATGCGCTGGGCACTGTACTTAGTAAATACTTTATTTCATTGCAATATTTAGATCTTACTACCCCTTGTATTAGGTTTCTCCAGAACCAATAAGATATATACACATAAGGAATTAACTCACATGATTATGGAGGCTGGCGAGTCAAAATACCTGCAGAATGAGTTGGCAGGCTGAAGACCCAGGAGAGTCTATGTTTTGGTGTGAGTCTGAAGGCAGGAAAGAAGCTGATGTCCCAGTTCAAAGGCAGTCAGGCAGGAGGAATTCTTTCTTACTTGGGGGAAGGTCAGCTTTTTTTGTTCTATCAGGCTTTCAGCTGGTTGGACAAAGCCCACCATGTTAGGGAGGGCAATCTGCTTTACTCAGTCTACTAATTAGAATGTTGATCTCACCCAAAAACAACCTCACAGACACACTCACAATAATGTTTGACCAAATATCTGAGCACCTGTGGTCCAGGCAGGTTAACATAAAAAACTAACCATCACCCTTCTGTAGTAGGTTCCCTGACTATCCTGCTTTTTAAATGAGGCAAGAGAGAGGTGATGTCACTCCCTTGTCATACATAACTGATAAATGGCAGAGACTCAGACCCATTCTTTCTCAACTTTATTATATCAACTACCTAGGTATGACTGGCCAAAACATGGTATTCTAAAAAGAGGACAAGATTTGGAATTTAGACAGACCTCGGTTTTTATGAGAACTAAATTTTTTAAAAATGAATGATAAGCACCTATCACTGTGCTTGGCATATAGATTCATTACATATAACTAACAGTATTAGTAGTAGTACTAGTATTATTATTAAAAGGATTATGATTATGAACAAACCTTTTTCCTCAGAATACGTGGTAGTGAAAGTGCCAGAATGTACTTTAAATGAAGATATATTTGACCAATATTACTCTCTATTCTTTCCTTGCTTTTGTGATATAAAGATAAAAAATTGTAAGTCACTAGATAGTTAATTTCTCCAACATATCCTCTTGCAAAAATAACATTATCTTTGGCAGAGATATACCTTATTCCTGCTGATGTCATTAGAAAATGGCAAGGTCAACCAAAATGAGAAATTGACAGCATCTCTATCTTTCCAGTTTTTAATAAGTATTGTCAAAAGAAATAATAATCAGATTTGAACTTATTTGTCCTTGAAATGCCTTTTTCTAAAAGGCCTCCTGGCAAATCTAATGTAAGATCAAAAGCAGCTGGGAAAAAGTAGAAATCACTTAAATGTACTTCCTTACTTTATTCTATGGGATAAAAATAAAATACTTATTCACTTTCAGTGACGCAGGCACTGGGGAATTTGCCTCCTTCTTTTCCTAGGGTGTGGAGAATGTTGGTGAAGGGAGCTCTAATGAAGTAATAAACCAGATTTTCCAATATGTAAATAAAATATAGCCTTCTAGGGAATAAATGGTATTTAAAGACTTCATGGGTCCCCCAGACCCCTCACCTCATATCTAGGGCAAAACTCCAAGCAAAATTGAAATTAGTTATATTTTTTTCTTCGTTTTCTTCGGCCATGGGGCCTCCTCTCTTCCATCCAAAATCCTCATGTTCTTTCAACTCCACATTTTGTGTTCTCAGCAAAGGATGTAATAAACTCACAGCCATTAAGATACAATGACTTAGGTAGGGCGCCTGGGTGGCTCAGTTGGTTAAGCGACTGCCTTCGGCTCAGGTCATGATCCTGGAGTCCCAGGATCGAGTCCCACATTGGGCTCCCTGCTCAGCAGGGAGTCTGCTTCTCCCTCGGACCCTCCCCCATCTCGTGCTCTCTCACTCTCTCTCAAATAAAATCTTTAAAAAAAATACAATGACTTATAAAAATTACTGTGCTCTTTTTACCCATCCCCTTTAGAATTTGACAAACTTCATAACTTAAAAAGTTTCAATTTTAGGCATCCGTGTGATTGAGGAGGGATTTACTACAATCAGAGGGACCTTGCTGGAATTGCTGAAATCATAACATGTAGAGAATGGGCTCTTTCTACTTTCCTAGATGTTAAGGGCAGCCTTGCTGTTTTGTCATCTTCTCTCTAATGTAGGCTCTAATTCCAGCCACACTAATCACAGTGCTAATCTCCCTTCCTGATTCCTACTAGTGCTCTCCTCATTCTGTTTCTGTAGGATGTGTCAGTGCTGTTGTCTCCACTGAGAATGCCTTCCTCCACCCTCTCGGGCAACACATGCCCCTGACTTCACATGAGCCCAGCTTAATCAAAATTCTCCATCCAAGGTATAAAGTTTACCTGAGGAAATAAACCATCCTCTAAAGAAGCAACAATGAAAGAGTATAAGATAATATACAACTAATAGCCATTTGTGCATGTGTGGGTGATAGAGTCATGAGGAAACATCGTCCTGCCCCCAAGGAACTTACCTTCTTGTGGAGGGACACAGATAAACAGAAAAATAACACACAGTGAAGACAATGCAGTAGCAGCAACAGGCATGGGGCATTATGGGAGTGGAAAGGAAGGTACCCATCTGCAAGGGTGCATTGTTGTCACCTGGGTAGCCCTGAGAAGCTGCATTATCACAGGAGTTGTGACACGCAGTTGCCACACAGTTTTGTTTTTCGAACTTTGCCAACTAACTGCTACATTTGGGGGTGGGGTGGGGCAGGGGACGAGGTGTGACAGGTGAGAGAAACATTTTAGTTTAGTAGAACCAATGAAAACACACATCAAAAGGAATGTTTCCGGCAAAGGGGAGTGGTCAGACCATGAGCACCATTAGATGCTAGTAGCTCTCCATGTCACTGTCTCACACTGAATGAAGGAAGGGGCTGCTGAGTCACTTTCCTGATCACATGCATCCAGCTTCCTTCCCCCTGGTGTGGAAAAGTACTCACTGCAGATTCCCTCATGCCTGTGAGCCAGAGCCCCCCCCAACCATAAAACATGCTGCGTTTAGCATATATTTGCCTGTAGTAACAATCATATAAAGGGTTTAAATTCCTAAATGGGGGATTATAGAGAGCAGTGATTAAGAACAAGCCTGCTTAGGTTTGAGTCCAGGCTCCACAACTTACTAATGGTTTGATGATGGGAAAGAGGCTTAAATTTTTGATGCCTCAGTTTCCTAGTCTATATAATGGGAAGAATAATAATAGCATTACCTCATAGGATTGATACGAGAATTAAACGAGATAGTAAGGTTAAAGTTCTTTACATTGCACCTGAAACCTAGAGGTTTAGTTACCTAGGGCTGCTGTAACAAATCACCACAAACTGCCTGGCTTAAAACAACTGAAATTTATTCTATCACAGTTCTGGAGGCTAGAAATCAGAAATCAACGTGTCAGCAGGGCTATGCTCCCTCTGAATCATTCCTTGCCTCTTAGCATCTGGTGGTTGCTGGAAATCCTTGGTGTTGCTTGGCTTGTAGACAAATCACTTCAATCCCTGTCTGTACCATTACATGTTGTTCTCCTTGTGTGTCTCTCTGTGTCCTCACCTGGCCTTCTGATAAAGATACCAGTAATTGCATTTAGGGTTCACCTTAATCCAGTATGACCTCATCTTAGTTTAACTACTTACATCTACAAAGACATTATTTCCAAATAAAGTCACATTCACAGGTTCCAAGTAGACATGAATTTTGGGAGAATACTATTCAACCCAGAATACCTAGTAAGTATGCAATAAATGTTAGTTAAAACACACTCACCCATTTTACCACACACACCCACAATCATAAAACACATACTCACCCACATGCACAGAGGGGATTCTGGTGGTTTCAATATGGCCTTATTCTAACTCTTTATTCTCAACTCCAGTCTCTATTTCTGAGCCAAGTGGTTGGGGGCTTTCCAGAAGAAGGCTCTGAGGATGGACGTGCAGCTGTTAGAGAGAACTGGTGCAGGAATATCTTCCCTCTGGGTCGGTCCCAGGGGAGAGTTGATACCAGGTTCCATAGTTTCCCTGGATCTCAGGGAGTTGAGGAGTAGCTGAACAAATGGGCTGAATCTTTGTTCCAGAGAATGAGCAAACGGGAGGAAATTGGGTGCAGAGATGATGAATGGAGATTGACTGCCTGCTTGTTGCACCCAAAAGAGCAGAGACCAGTGCGTCTTCTTCTATTTTCAGACCTTTGGCCATGTAAGTTGCTCCAGCAGCTGCATCTGAGCCCTACTAAGCAGACAAAAGAAAATAAGGCACACCAGGGGCCCAGGTAGAGAAAAGAGGACTGAGCAATGCCTTTTGGAATGAACTGCTATTAAAATATAGCTGCTGGAGAAGATAAAGGATAACAGGAATAAAACAATGAAAAGACACTCAAAATATACAAGGAGAGCACAAAACAGACTGTCTGGAACTAAAACATGACTTATAAATGAAAACATTCAGTAGACGAAAAAAACATCATCCCAGTCAAGAGCTGTGTATTGGTCTGAAAGATTAAATTGATTGGCACAGAACAAACTTTCAAAGAGATAGAAATCATGATGAATAAGAGAACAGACCTTGAGGAAAGATCTATGAAAAACCTAATATGGGAATTATAGGAATTCCAACTAAAGAAAAAGAAGCAGAGGGATGAGAGAGCACAAGTCCTGACTGTAGTTTGAAAGTGCATACCATGTTCCCAGAAAGGCTGAAGAGGAAAGATTTATTTAGGCAGATCCTGCTAAAAGTCCTAAATTCCAGGATAAAGAGAAACGTCACAATTCCAGAGGAAAGGGAAAGGTGGTTAGAAAGGCAAAACAATCATACTGGTTTGAACTTCAGCAGTATTTGAAGTGGTAGGTGACTTAGAGAAAAGGACTAAAACCCAAGGATCCAAGGCAGAACCAAGATATAATTCATTCATCAGGCTGAAAGTAAGATATCTGTGGTTATGCTCCCACTAAGGAAAATACATGAGGAAGAACACAAAGCAAGCAAAGGAACTGGAATAGAGACTTCAACATAAAAGAAGATGAAAGAGAAAGAAAAGTGTTTAGAAATAAGGAGGTTTAAGTACAGATTCAAAAGATACTGTAGATACAATAGAGAGAATACAATGTGCAATTTTTGGCAATACAGTAATCTCTTCTTATCTGTGATTTCATCTTCTGCAGTATCAATTGCCCCTGGTCAACGATGGTCTAGAAGCAGATTATCTTCCTTCTGTCATTGGAAGGTCAGTCGTAGCCCAAGGCATTGTTACAATTCCTACATTAAGCTCCTCACTTCATCTCATCATGTAGGCATTTCAGCATCTCCCATCATCACAAGAAGTGTGAGTACAGTACAGTACAATAAGATATTTTGAGAGAGAGATACACTGCATTCACATAACTTTTATTACAGTATATTGTTGTAATGATTCTATTTTATTAGTAGTTATTGTTGTTAATCTCTTACTGTGCCACATTTATAGGTTAAATTTATCATAAGTATGTGTGTATAAGGAAAAAACCCCATAGTATATATAGGGTTTGGAACTACCTGCCGTTTCAGGCATCCGCTGGGGTCTTGGAACATTTCCCCTGCTGATAAGGGGGGAATTACTGTAAATTTGAAAACCTAGTGAAAATAGATGTTATTCTAGTAAAATACAAAATATCAAAGTTGGCATAAGAAGAATTGAAAAATTTGAATAGACCAATGTCAATAGCAGACATTGCAAATATGGCTAAAGATTATTATTTTTAAAAAAGACAATGGAATCAGAAAGTTTCTCAGCTGAATTTCGACTAACTTTTAAAGAACAATTCCAGTGTTTTTAAACTATTCCAGACATAGAAAAAGAAAGTGCCCAAATCCACTTAATATTCATTTTGTGAGTACCACTTAACTCTGGTACCCAAACCTAAAAAAAATAGTAAAAGTAGAAATAAATAGATTGATAGATGATGATGATTGATAGATAGATAGAGACAAATAGATTGACTGACATAGCCCCTCCTATGATAGATGGATGGAAGAATGGATAGATAGATAGATTTTATTCATGCTTTCTGAAAAGCAATAAAATGCTCACTACTCGGCTTATTAACTTTTATTTTTATTTTTAACATTAGTTAATTTAATATAAATGTCAGACTCCTTAAAAATTCTTCATTTGCTTTCCATTTAGTATGTTTTATAAAAATTTAGTGTTTTATTAAAAGATCATAGAACATCTATTTTTTTTCTTTTTTTTTGAAGTTGGAATAATTTTTTTAAATTTAAATTCAAGTTAGCTAAGAATAGTGTAGTACTGGTTTCAGGAGTAGAATTTAGTGATTCATCACTTACATATAACACCCAGGGCTTATCCAACAAGTGCCCTCCTTAATGCCCGTCATCCATTTACCCCAACCCCTCACCCACCACCCCTCCAGCAACCCTCAGTTTGTTCCCTATAGTTAAGAGTCTCTTATAGTTTACCTCTCTCTCTGTTTTTATCCTATTTCATTTTTCCTTCCCTTCCCCTATGTTCATCTGTGTTCTTTCTTAAATTCCACATATGAGTGAAATCATATGATATTTGTCTTTCTCTGACTTCTTTCGCTTAGCATAATACACTCTAGTTCCATCCATCATAGAACATCTATTTAATTTTGCAAGTTATTTGGTAGTTGTAGGAATATGAGGTTTTGTACCATGTTATATGTATTCAATTTATTTTTAAAAACACTTACTTGACATTTACCTTAAACCACACTGTACTAAGTGCTTTACATTCATTAATGCATTCAGTCCCACAGTAATCCCCTGATTTGCACCATTATTGCTTCTGTTTTCTTTTTAAAGATTTTATTTATTTATTTGATAGAGAGAGACAGCGAGAGAGGGAACACAAGCAGGGGGAAGTGGGAGAGGGAGAAGCAGCCTTCCTGCGGAGCAGGGATCCCGATGTGGGGCTCAATCCCAGGACCCTGGGATCATGACCTGAGCCGAAGGCAGACGCTTAACGACTGAGCCACCCAGGCGCCCCTATTGCTTCTGTTTTAAAGACAAGGAAACTGAGGTTTGGAGAGAATGAACAGCTCACAAAGGTCTGCAGAAGAGCCGGGCTCTTCAAGTCAGCATCTTACTGTTTATGTGTCTCATCTCCTGGGCCAGACCAGAAGGTCCTTTGGGAAGAGGCTATCTTATTTATTTTGTGTTCAACATGCACCATCATAGTTCTTCGAGCATATCTAAGTACAAGTAAGTATTTGTTGAAATTATTTGGCTGAGTGGCACTTTTTGTTTGTTTTAAAGTAGGGAAAACTTGGGCATGTTTCAAGGTATCAAATATGGGCCAATGTAGTTATTGAAGATGCCACAGAGGGACGTATTAATAGATCACGGTAAATTCATCAATAAGTTTATTAACTATCTTTTCCTGCCTAGTCAATAGAAAGACGAAGTAGCACAGAGCTCACAGGAAAGCATAATCTTCTGAGAAAGATGGACAGTTTCTCCTCTGAGAGTACAGGGGCAAACAGACAAGGAGAGTTGAAGCAACATGGATATGCAGAGATAAACATAAACGAGAGGGGAGCTGAGGGCCTGCCCAATCTGTTATCAGAGCTCAGAGGAAATAATTGGGGAAATATTTTCTAGACTGTCAGACCTTATCTTTGTAATTTAGTAAAAATAGCAACTGAAAAATCCACCTGCTGACATGACTTTCATTTACAGTTGAGGTCTGGGGGGAGGAATTCGTTTGAATAATGCCCTTGTTTTATTGAAACAACTAGGTTGTTCCATATTGGAGTTCACTGGTAGGTCATATATTGATAAGCCAGCCAGTTCCCCAAACTTTAAACAATTGCTGATCTAGAAATTGAAAAAGAAGTAGATTTGGAAATGGTCTGAAAACCAACAGTGAGAAATACTCTGTGTCAGTTTTCAGATAAGCATGACTGTCTGTTAGCTCCTCCAGGCATTTAGTGAAGCTGGGCTATTGCCCTACAAAGCTTTCTGTGCAGGGTCTTTGGAAAAGTGAGCTGAGAGTTCTGTATGGTTGAATGAGCTGAAGAGTAGAATGTCCACTGTCTACATGCCCCAAGATTATCTGCAATGTCCAGTTTTCCACTTGACCACACAGAAAATGGTTTGGCTATAAATTATCGTTTCAGTGTCAGCAGATAAAGTTATCATGGAGCATATTTCTTTTATCCTGGGTAGAGTTGTTTTTTTAATCTTTGCATAGTATATTTTTTAGTTTAGTTTTGTTTTGTTTTTAGTGAATGCTGGAAACTTGGAATTACAACATCTCTCTATTTAGCCTTTCCTTTTTTTTTTTCCAAAGAACATTTCCAATTTCTTGCTGCATTTCATGAGAGTCCTAATATCCTAATCTAGTCACAGTACAATGATTTTCATTTATAAAATAAAATCGCTCCCACAGCATCAAATTAAACTCTCTTTTTAAATGAAATATGTGGTTAAAAAAATTAACCCCAAACAATAAAAATGTATATTTTCTATATATGTAATAACTAACATGTATTTAATAAATCACAGTTTTTAGTGCCTATTTATGCATATTTTAATAAACTGTCACTACCATTCTGTGAAGGAGGTGTTATTGTCTTTTCTAGTTTAAAGATAAGAATTGGGTCCCAGAAAGAATAAGTGACTTGCTTATGATCACATACCAGTAACTGGTGGAAATGGAACTCAAGCCCATTTTTTTCAGCTTCTAAATCCTGTGTCTTGTCTTCAGAGGGAGAAGTCCCTATTGATTCACTCACTGTTCATTTACTCAAACATTCAACAAACATTTATGAACACTGTGTTGGCTCTTGAAATACAAGGGTGAATAGGACATAGTCCCTGCTCTGATGAAGCATACAGTCTAATGGGAGAAGACAGTCAAATAAATGGGAAAGATGATCTGTGCTCTTGTTAGAAAAAATACAGGAAGTGATGAAAGCCCCAGTGGGGCGGTGGGGGTGGGTGGGTGGGCAGTGATGGGGTGATCAAGGAAAGCTTTCTGAAAGAGGTGATGTCTAAGGTGAGACAGAATAAATAAGTAGGAACTTGTGGTGGGGAATGGGGAACAACGTACTGAACTGAGGGAACAGCATGTACAAAGGTCCTGAGTCAGGACAAATCATGGGTTGGAAGGTGAATATTAAATAGTGGCCTCTTTAGCCATTAGCTCAAACATTGAGTGTTGGAGAGGTAAGGGAAACCTGAGCAAGCTGGGTCTTGGAACTAAGGACAGTCTTGTAAGATTTCTAAGCAGGGAAGTACTGTGTTGTTTTATTACTTTAAAAAGGCTACTCTGGCAGGAGTGTGGAGAATGGATGGGAGAGAAAGTAAGACTAGCATAAGAAAGGACAATTAAGGGGTTAAAATGTTGAAAGAGGTGATGGGTGAGTGGCCTGAACTGCTGCCTGGTGGCCACATCTGGGTAACTGTGGCAATTCCATTTGGAGAATGAAAGACAGGCCTGCCTAAGCAGTCTCTAAGGCTAGCAAAGCAACCAGAGGACCCCAGGTACTTAAAACACTGACAACAACAACTACAGGGCCCCCGGTTATGTAAATTCCACCCAGTTGGCAGGCCAGTTAACTTGCCCAGTCTTTGAATTGATTCACCCTCTCCAGATACACAGAAACTCAGTCCTGGACGGTGTTTCCCCTTCTTAGTTAAAAGCATTCTACTGATATGCAGTAGACATCATAGCCACTCTGACTGGTTTTATTTGATTGGGTTGTAGTTATCTGAGGATTAGACAGATATTGATTCATGTCATGTTCTGTGCCTTGGATTCTCATCTAATCAAAATATTGCCAAAACATTGTCTCCTAAATGCAAAATTACTCAGTGAATAAATCATAATGTGAAGCTTTCAGGCAAGCCATGCTTAGAAATGAAATTTAAGTAGGAGAAGCTTCAAAAGGAATAGGGCAAACTGTTGCTATTCTGAAGATAATAATTTACACTCTCCTGGTACTTGGCAGTGGGGTGGCAAGGTGGCAAATAGAAGGGAAAAGCAAATTGAGAAAGTCCGCTCAATTAACTAGGCTATCATTCGCTGCTCTTTACAGAGGATACAATCTCCCCTCTTTAGCACGGAATACAAGGCCTTTCAGGATTGTTGCCTGCTAGTCTGTTCAATCTCATTCTTCCCACACACATTTCCCTCTTCCTGGAATACTCTCTTCTTGTTTACCTGTGGATCCAATACCTGTTCACATTGTAAGTCTTTGCTAAACAGTACTTCCTTTCTGATGGCTTTTCTGCCCCCTGCCATCCCCACCCACCAAATTCTTTTCTTCCTCTGCATTCCCATTGTACCTTGTCTGTGCTTCCATTACAGCATTTACATGTTATGGTTGTATATGCAGTCTCTCCTCATTTATTCACAGTTCCATATTTATCAATTTTCCTACTTGCTAAAATATATCTGTAATCTGCAAATCAATACTTGTGGACCTTTCATGGTCACTTGTGGGTACATTCACAGAAGCAAAAAATTTGAACCACTCATTGTGAATGTTCCCAACTGAGATCACACTAACAATGCTTTATCTTCATGTTTCAGCTCTCATACTGTGAACAAGTGTCCCTTTGGTGGTATAATTTGTGATACATTTTCACATTTTTGTGCTTTTTGTTGGTGATTTTTTTGTTTAAAATGCCCCCGCCAAGCATAGTGCTGAAGTGCTGTGTAGTGTTCCTAAGTGCAAGAAGAACGTGATGTGCCTTAGAGAGAAAAACACATGTGTTACATAAGTTTGCTGAAGCTTGAGCCATGAATTCAATGTTAATTAACCAACAATATATATTAAGTTGTCTTTAAACAGAAACATACATAAAACAAGGTTATGTGTTTATCAGGATGACAAAAATGTAACCAGAGGCTTGCAGGAACGTAACCCCGTATTTCTTAGGAGCAGGGGCTCAGTATTCACTAAGTCAGTGTTTGTGGTGACTTTATATAACATACTAATGACAAATAATGAGAATCAACTATACTTGTTTGTTTAGGTGTCTGTAGAATTCCTTGAGAAATGAGACCATCATCTTTGTATACTTAACACCCGGAATGATGGCTAAAATTAAGAATATGGTTGGTGCTTAATATTCTTAACAATAGTACCAAAGGATATTTCAAATTTAATTTCACTGGTAATTGAAATGGATTCTTCCTTATTCCAAGTCCACAAAATGCCTGCTCAAAGGCCAGATGATTATAATTCACTTTTTAGTATTAGTTTGGGCATTAACTCCTAAGGAACCGTGAATGGTCTTAAAACATTTATTGACCTAAAGGGATTGTGGGATTACTGCATTGAAGTTAAATAACTCTAGGAAAAATCAGAGCATATTATGTGGCATACTCAACAGAAATAAGGCTCCTTGAAACAGAATTTGCTAAAGCAGTGAGTTTCAGTGGTAGGGCCTAGGGATTTGGATTTGAAAAAGGACTCTAGTGGTTTTAATATAATGTGTTCACATGCCACATTATGAGAAATACTGCTATTCCGGGAGTTTCTTACCTGGAAATTGTTCTTTCTGGAGATCCCTAAAGGGATCTTTAACTCAATTCTTTTTGAAGATAAATAAAGGTTTTTGTTTTGTTTTGTTTTGGCAAATAAGTGGCTCCCTAAACTGTATATCTTTTACTGTATGTATGCATTTACAATAAACTCTAGTCTATTTCACCTCTTCTTCACTAAGGAGCAGGTGCTGATCAGTGTGCTAATGAAGAGTTCAGGTTCATTTTAGGCTCTCTTCTAGGTTCATTTTAGGCTGCTCTTCTCACACATAGTCCAGTCTGAGCTGGGATACAAATTTCTAGTTTCAGGGCTCTCATAATGCTAAGTTTTAGGGTACTATCAAAGTAGGCAGTGGTAACAAACAACCTTCAAACTCTGTGTTTAGAACAACCAAGTTTTCCTTTTTTTTTTTTTCCCCTAATACTATACATCTAACTTGTGTTGGCAGGGGACGGTGTTCTCAGTTGTCATCCTGGGGCCCAGTCCCATGAAGGCTCTATCATCTTCTAACATTGCTATTTCAACACAAGTTTTCAGGGTTTGCTCTGACAGGGAAAATAAGCATGGATGATCATGCACTGGATCTTAAACACATCTGCCCAGAAGTGACACATCATTTTTGCTCCTGTCCCATTGGCAAAACAAACCACTGGCTATACCTAACTTCTAGAGAGAGAGAGAAGTATAGTCCTTTAGTACTCCTAGAAGAAGAGGAGAAGAGAAATACTGGGCAGTACTTATAATGCCTACTGTAATCTGGTAATCAAGTATTAGGTTCATTTTTTTTCCCCTACATGCGGTATGCTCCTCTGCCCTGTGTCTTAGTCTGTTTGGGCTGCTGTAATAAAATACCAGGGATGGAGTAGCATATAAACGAATTTATTTCCCATAGTTCTGGAGGTTAGAAAGTCCAAGATCAAGCTGCCAGCAGATTTGATGTCTGGTGAGAGCCCATTTCCTGGTTCAAAGATGGCACCTTTTTTCTGTGTCCTCACTTGGTAAGAAAAGGAACTTTCTTGAGTCTCTTTTATAAGGGCACTAATCCCATTCATGAGGGTTCTGCCCCCATGACTTAATCACCTCCCAAAGACCCAACCTCCTAATACCATCACATCTGGACATTTCAACATATGAACATTTAGATCATAACATCCTGCAAAAAAGAGAATCTCAGATCTGTATGAAACTCTGTGAACTAAAAAGACAAGTCTTCTGCCCCTCCCCTCATGCCCTCCTTGTGAAGGATAACTTCAATAAACATTCACATTCTGTAAGAGGAAGAATGGGAGACATATGGCAGTAACTGGTTCGGAGCAATTCTGAAAACTCACTGGCTTGTGCTGGTGAGGTATATTCCTAGACTGAGCTCCATTCTGATCTCTAGGAAAGTCTTTCAGTCCATCAATCTCCACAGCCCTTGGCTTGGCCCACTAGGAGGTCCTTCCTTCTCTATTATCATCCTTGGTCCCATAACTGAAGTGGGCATTGGATGATGCTGCCATCTCAACATGGGGCTTCAGGCTTTGCTGCAGTAGGAGAAATAGAGAATTGCACTCTTGATCTTAAATGCTTCTGTCATTGGCCAAAATAGACCACCATTAACTTAAATGGGTAAGGCCATGTAATCCACCCACATATTCAGTACTATAGAAGAACCTGAATATATTGGTAAGCTTTGGTATTGTTTACCACACCTGATTTTGTTTCTGCGTTTGCTCAAAGTACAGAGTTCCAGCAGACAGACTAGGGTTCAAGGCTGGCTTTACTGCTTACTTGCCATGAGACCTTAGGTGAATTACTACTTGTTTAATAAACCTGTTTTCTTATCTATAAAATGTAGATTACAAGAGTGCCTCTTTCCCTGGGTGGTTCCAAAGATGCATGTTTGTCAAGTCCTTGACAAAGTGCCTGGCAGATAGTGAGTGCTCTCAAGTGTTAGCTGTGATGTTAGCTACCGTCCTGATCACAATGATCTGTATTGGATTGTGCTAGAAACTACACTCTTTTTACAGAGTAGTTATTCTCTGTTGTGGATGTCTGTAAACCCCCTGCTGGATTATCCTTGAATATGGTGGAATGACGGAAGATATTAGAAGTCCTTTGATGGGCAGGGTTTCTTTCTGAGAGCCTTCATTTGTGTAGCACATGCATTTGCTGTATAGCATCACTAAACATCTTGGTATAGTGGTTAGGGAAATTCCGCTCATTTGCTTCATGCCCAATATGGTGAGGGTCATAGATTCCTGCTAGGCCCCTGCATTTCATTGCTTGAGTCATTGTATACAGCAGGACAGTATACAAAGATTTCTCAGAAATGGGTGAATTTCAGCAAATTCAGGAAAAATGAAATCAATGTATTAATAACAGTGTTAGGGGAAAAATATTCTATTATGGACATTGTTCTTTGAGCCTTTGGGATGCTGCTAATGACACCTCTTCCTTTACTATCCAGAAACAAGGTTTCATAAAAAAGAATAAAGAATCAGATGTCTGATTCCTTTGCACCAAGTGAAAAACATCTGTTTTAGCTTAGGCTTCTATAGCAAAAATACCACAGACAGGAAGGTTTAAGCAACAGACATTTATTTCTCACAGTTCTGGAGGCTGGAAGTCTGAGATCAGAGTGCCAGCATGGATAGGTTCTGGTGAGGGCCCATTTCCTGGTTTGCAGATGGTTGCCTTCTTGTAATACCTTCATGTGGTGGCAGAAGAGGGCTCTACTCTCTTTATTCTAAGGGCACTAATCCCATTGTGGGATTCCATTCTCATGATCTCTTCTAAACCTAATTATTCCCTAAGACTTTACCTCCAGATACCATCACATTAAGGATTAAGGCTTCAACATATGGATTTTAAATGCACATAAACATTCCATCCATAGAAATATATAACTGACTCCCACAAAGCATGTGGACACCCATGATGTACCAGGCATTATACTCATCACTGGTAATATAAAAATGTGTAAGATGTGGTTCTTGCCACAAGGAATACCAATCCAATGGGGGAAAAGATGGATCAGTAAGCTGAAAATTCCATATAACATGTTAAATATTCCAAACAGAAGAACAAACAAAATGCAGTGGTTCTCCAATGTGGGAACGACTTACATCTGTTTGGGATATTAAGATTTAGTTTGGTTGCCGTGGCAAGTGGGCTGAACTGATCATCAAAAAAAGTTGGCATTTTTTTACTGTGACCTATTTATACACCCAAATCATGTTCGCTTTAGTATCTTTGGAATTAAGCCAACTAGATTTTTGGTTCCTGTCAGATTTGCCTTGGTTTTATTACATTTTTTTAACAGTGGGTGGCCTGTTACATTCCTTTTGTTTCCCTTTTTCTCCTGACCTTTGTTTGTAAAGAACTGTATATAAAATAAAATGTTCAGTTGGTTTATATATTGGCATCTGAGCGTCCCTGATCAAAGACTATTCACAATTTCACATTTCTGGCATCTCTTCCTCAAGAACCTCAGAGACAGATTGGTTAATGTTATCTTTCAATTTGCCTTTCTTTTCATTGGAAATGTAGAAATATATATTATTTTGGCATGCTGAATTTGACCTTTTCCAGACCAGTTGTTTCATCTGTCTGGGACAAAGGGAGTAAAGCAGACTGTAAAAAGCAGGTCAGAGGGGAAGATTACTGATGAGAAAGAAAGCCTGACTCAGAAGGGAGGCGATGGCATTCACAGTGTTTTTAAAGTACTTAAGATATTGTACTCTCTCAAGAGAATCTGTCTTCAACAAGCAAAGAAGAATGTCAGGAAATTGTATGGCTCTTGAAAAAGCTCTCCATCAAAGAGTGATAAGAGAGCTCTCTGAAAGCAGAAACCTTACAGAGTGGGGAGCCCAGGTAATGCTGAGACTATCATCCAGCAAACTTTTGGAGACTTTGGCCATTATCTCAAAGTTGACAAAAGGTAGCTGAATGAGGAATTAAAAGCAAATGTGAGTTAGAGCCCAGCTGTCAGAAAATAAGACAAATCTGCCTCCAGTACCTAGTTAGAAAAAGGCATAAACTAGGACTGGCCAGTCCTAGACAGAGCAGCCACACATGGCTGTGTGGGTTGTCTGGTGCACAAAGTGCCACATTAGAGAAGATGGTGTCCACAGCATAGACATCATAGATCTTTGTAGTTGTTATTTTTGAGTAGATGGTATTTAAGTGTCTTGTTTTAACAAATCCATGCAGAAGGACAATTTTCTGATAGGTGGATAAAACTGTCTTGAGAAGGGGGCTCCTTTTCTAATTTGGACACACTGTATGAGCTAGCAGCAGCTGCATGCTCAGAACCAAATGAAATCAGATATACATATTCCTCGGTGTTCTTTGATACTTGAGTCCACTCTGGCAGGATTGTGTCCCTAGATCTCATTCATTCATTCATTTAAACAAGCAAACAAAAAACGAATTGGATATCTGCCACATGTCAGCCACTGTTATGGAGAACAAAAATCCCTGCCCTCACGGCACTTTCCCTCCAAAGTGAACTATGAACTGTGAACATCTGGGAGTTGGGAAGAATAAAGGACAGGGAGTGTTGGTGCAGAGGAACATGATTAGGCTTGAATCCTGTGTTTAATCCCAGCTCCCAAATAGTGTGGCCTCGGGCAGTTTGATTCTCCTCACTTTATTGGTCTATAGAAAAGGTTAATAATACTTGACTTGTTGACTTTGTTGGAAAAGTTAAAGATATTATATTAAAAAACTTTTAATATGAAGCTTATGACATAGCAGGTATATGATTGATGGTTGTAATAGTTATTATTATTGTAATTATTATCTAAGGATAATAGCATGGACAATCCAATCCTGAGTGTACCGCTGGATAGCAACCTCTGATGGTTGTGGTTGGCCTGACGTGGAAGGAGGGTGTTAGAATGGGAACTTTTACTTCCTGTAATCTGGATTCACTTCTCTTCCTCATTGTATAAAACTTGTTTTCTAAACCTCCCTAAAGAAGTTCAGTGTGGTGAAAACAGACAGACCTCATGACCTATGTGAGATTATGTTTCCACATGTTTCCAGAGGGGCTGACTTTTATATGAAAGAGAGACTGAGTTAGAGGTTGTCACAGGTGGGTTCTGGGAGGCCAACTGAGAGATAAAGATTTGCAAGTAGGAATCTTGTTGGGTGTGCTCCTGGGATCAGCACCTGCAGGAAGAGAAGAAGGCAGGATTGGGCAGAAAGGGAAATTAAACAATGATGCCTTGAAACAGAGGCCTCAGTTGAACTTACAGGAGCTCTGGGGTTGGGGTAACTCTTCACACTTGACTAGAATTGGAGAGTGGGAGCCAGGACTTCATTCCCATCTCCTCTCATTTAACAGTCATTGCTTGCAGGCTGTCCTTGAGGAGGGAGGTGACCTTGAATTAGGCTCTCTTTAGCAGAGTATGAGCCCCAGTGAGGGACTCAGCCAAGAGCTTCAGCTGCCAACACTCCCAGCGGTTAGGGAAACAAATTCCTCAGTCCTGGAGGGGCTATCTGAGCAGCACATCCATGACAGAGGTGAAGGTCACCTCCAAGGCAAACCCATCCATAAAGAACTCTGCAGACAGAGGCATTAGCTGTGCTTTCTAATCTTTTCTTCACTGTGGCACATCAAAAATGATAATATTTTGTATTGCATTAGGATAAACAGATTGGGCTGCTTGTGGTCAGAGGTGACAGGCTGAGGGACTCCAGCTGCCATATGCCCACCTGATAGCCTGGGGCTCAGACAATTAGAGACAATTTTAAAATTAGACAATTTTAGCAAGCTTTTTCATATAACCTGAGCCTAAGCACAGTGCTTGGGAGGTGGTGAATTAAAGTCATAGGGCAGGTTGGGGGGGTGGTGCAAAGCTAATAGAAATCCTTAGGGCAAGGCACATGGTCACTGGTGCATATAAGATGTAACGCATAATTCTCCCTGTCACATTTGTGTCTTACTCTTTGAGTACCTTAATTGCTAGAAAATCAGAGGCTAGGCTCCAGCTCACAGTGTGTTCAATTTGAACCCTCCCCCCCTCAAATGGTTTTGAGACCCACAAAAACTCCCTGGGTGCAGAGATATGAATTTAGTTTCTTTCTGGCTGTGTGTTACTTTGGAACCAGAATTCAGTTCATGGTTATATAGCCTGATTGAGGTGCCCCTAAAATATATTATTGATCTCTCTCTTTCCTTTTTTACCTTACCAGGAAGAGAAAAGCAAATAATATTGTGGAAAGAATATCCAATGGAAAAAAAGACAGTCTCTTCAATAAATGGTGTTGGGAAAACTGGACAGCAACATGCAAAAGCAAATCCTAGCTTCCATCTAGGATTCATTTCTCTGTGCTCTTCATCAGAATATGATGGAAGCTGGAGAGTCATGATGTGGTCCATCTTCATTATCTGACTGCTGTCGTCCATCATAGATTCACAGGTAAATGCCCTATTGACATTTCTATTATTAACCAGCATGTGACATGTCACAAACTGGGGTTACAGATGTGTTTCTTTTGTTCCTAATAGTGTCGGTTCATACAGCATATATATATGAATATAGATAGAATGTTAAATTAGTTGCCAGCAATAAAAAAAATAGATTTCTTAAAAAATCAAAAGATCTGCAATGAGTGGGCCCTAGTTTGTTCCCACATAACAATTGGTTCAAGCTGAGTTTGGGCTGTACCTTCATGAGATGAGGCATGTGCTCTAGTTTGCCTCAGTCCCCATCATGTCCTAGTGTCTCCCTATCCATTTGTTTTAATCATTTATGTTACCTACTGGACCCTATGAGTATGAGTTTGACACTTGATTTGTGTAATTTCAGGGGGTCTCTTGGGATTCCTAAAAGGCATGAAGAAAAATGGTCAAAATTAGTCTTGGGGACAACAAAGTCATTATAATTTACGTGGTATGACTTTTATTGATCAGCTAGTCTTGAGTACAGCCATTGTCGTGGAAGCCTATAGATGTTGTGCAAACTAGGGGAGAAGACTGCCAAGCAGCAGCTGCTAAAGGAAAATGGTTGTGAGAAGTGTACAGTAGGGAGCCTCCAGTGTAGGTCACTAGCAAAGACCCATAGTCAGAAATGGGGTAACGAGGGGAAGCTGCTGAAAAAGAAGGGTTAGAGAACTCAGAAGATGAGTTAAAGGGTGGTTTCTAGGAATCCAGGACAAGAGGTAATAGAACTGGAAAGACACCTGCTAGAGGTCAGGGATTCTGCAACATCAGTCCTGTTTCCTTTGTGTGGCAGACTCAGCCCATTGTTTTTAAGAAGACATGGTATTGTTAAAATGTCTGTACTACCCAAAGTAATCTACACATTTAATGCAATCCCTATCAAAATACCACCAGCATTTTTACACAGCTAGAACAAATAATCCTAAAATTAGTATGGAACCACAAAAGACCATGAATGGCCAAAGCAATCTTGAAAGAGAAAAGCAAAGCTGGAGGCATCACAGTTCTGGACTTCAAGCAATATTACAAAACTCTAATCATCAAGGCAGTATGGTACTGGCACAAAAACAGACAGATCAATGGAACAGAATAGAAAACCCAAAAATGGACCCACAACTATATGGTCAACTAATCTTTGACAAAGCAGGAAAGAATATCCAATGGAAAAAAAGACAAGTCTCTTCAACAAATGGTGTTGGGAAAACTGGACAGCAACATGCAGAAGAATGAAACTGGACCACTTTCTTATACCATACACAAATTCAAAATGGATGAAAAACCTAAATGTGAGACGGGAGACCATCAAAATCCTAGAGGAGAGCACAATCAGTAACCTCTTTGACCTCAGCTGCAGCAACTTCTTACAAGGGAAAAAAATGAACTACTGGGACTTCGTCAAGATAAAAACCTTCTGCCCAGTGAAGGAAACAATCAACAAAACTAAAAGGCAGCCTATGGAATGGGAGAAGATATTTGCAAATTGCATATCTGATAAAGGTTAGTATCCAAAAATCTATAAAGAACTTCTCAAACTCAACACCCCAAAACCAAATAATCCAGTTAAGAAACGGGCAGAAGATATAAACAGACATTTCTCCAAAGAAGACCTCCAGATGGTCAACAGGCACATGAAAAAATGCTCAACATCATGCATCATCAGGGAAATACAAATCAAAACCACAATGAGAGACCACCTCACACCTGTCAGAATGGCTAAAATTAACAACACAAGAAATGACAGATGCTGGCGAGGATGCGGAGTAAGGCAAACCCTCTTGCACTCTTGGTGGGAATGCAAACTGGTGCAGCCACTCTGGAGAACCATATGGAGGGTCCTCAAAAAGTTAAAAATAGAACTACCCTATGTGCCAGGAATTGCACTACTAGGTATGTACCCAAAGGATACAAAAATACATATTCAAAGGGCTACATGCACCCCGATGTTTATGGAAGCATTATCAACAATAGCCAAACTATGGAAAGAGTCCAAATGTCCATCAACAGATGAATGAGTAAAGAAGAGGTGGTATACATGGAATACTACTCAGCATTAAAAAGTATACTATCTTGCTTTTGCAATGATGTGAACAGAACTAGAATGTATTATGCCAAGCAAAATAAGTCAGTCCGAGAAAGGCAGATACCTTATGATTTTACTCCTATGTGGAATTTAAGAAACTAAACAGATGAACATATGGGAAGAGGCAAAAGAGAGAGGGGGAGAGAGAGAAACCATAAGAGACTCTTAACTATAGGGAAAAAACTGAGGGTTGATGGAAGGAGGTGGGTGGGAGATGGGCTAAATGAGTGATGGATATTAAGGAGTGCACTTTTTATGATGAGCTGTATGTAAGTGTTATATGTAAGTGATGAATCACTAAATTCTACTCTTGAAACCAATATTACACTGTATGTTAACTAACTAGAATTTAATTTTTTTTTTTTAAAGGGAAGACATGGATTTGGCCTTTGGCACCACAAGGGAATCACACAGCTGATGAAACACATTTGACTGAAAACAATCTTACTTGTTCCAGATAGTATCTTGTTCCATCCCAATCCAGAATACTAATTTGCTGACTTTTAATGATGAACGCAATATTTATGTAAGCAGTGTAAACACAGAGAGCATTTAAGTTTAAAATCAGGTAATATATGTGATGTAGTAACCATTCTAGATCATCCACAAGTAGGATAATGGATCATAACAGCCTGTTCTCAATAGATATCCCAAGGGATCATCAAAATCCATAGGATGCTTGCTGCCCTATTTCTCCTGCACAACTCCATGCCTTCCACAAGCACAGAAGTTTGAATTCATATATTAGATGGGGATCTGTGAAATTCATGATATTGGGTAGTTCTGCTTTTTTTAAAATTTAAATTCAATTATACACAAGTTAGCAATTGCTACAGGGATTACTAGATATGGAAGGAGTGGGTCCACCATGTTGGTTCTTTGACAAAGTTGTTATGGATAGTCTTGTCCTTTATATTAGATTTCTGCAAGTCGCTTGTTATAAAAATGGTCACACTGATAGCACTTTCTCCCCTCCTTCCACTCTGCTCCATTTCCCTCTTGCTCTCCCCTGGTTACTCTACCTGTTTTCTCCTCCTGCCAGTGTTCACCCTCTCTACCCTTCTCACTGTTATGTAGGGAAAACTCTCTTCCATTTCTCCTTTCCTTGCTTCCTGTACCTTTGACTGACAGACTGGCTAGTTTGTGTTTCAGGGTTCCCTACCATCCTGCGGCTCCCTCTTTCTGTTTTTATTCCTTTGATGGAAAAGGCAACTTTAAAAATTTTTGAGGAGTTGGAGGGGCAGACACTGAATTTCTCACCTCAACCTGAGGGCAGCTTAGACTCCTTTCACCCTTTTTGGGGGACAGGGAACTCCCTCTTTCCTGTGGTTTCTTCATCCTGCATAGTTTTAGTGGCCTGTGTCTAGACACTTGGAGGATTAGGCTAAGGCTACCAAATGTATGTTTCGAGCAATCATTCTCAGTTAGAATGTGGACCAGAAGCCTGGTTCACCAACCACAGTGCCCTGTCAGGGGGGTGAAGCCATGAGGTCTGTGAGAGGCCAGGATGTGGGCAACTGAAGAATGACTCCATCCAGCTGAGCCAACATTCTTGTTTGTATAAGAATCAACAAAAGCAAGATAAAAATAACTTGAGAAGACTGGGGAGGACTGTGAAATTAAGATAGAAAGCAAGAATCTATACCAAATGAGAAAAAACTTTTGCTTTGAAGAAATTTTGTGGTCTTACATTTGTGAGCTAAAAATGACCTTAATGAGAGTTAATAAGAGTAGCTCCTGATTCACAGAAATCAAGAGAAAGGAAGCTGTAATTGCTCCAAATGTAGATGTGTTGCTCAAATGAGCCCAAGCCTTAGCTGTCTTGTGTCTATAAATGAGCTTATATTAATATTAATTCCCAAATCTCATTGGTTGCATGCCTAGCCTCCACAGTGCAAAGTCCTGTACTATGTATTTGCCCCTTCCCTCTAGTGTAGAGGTGAGTCCCCAAGTCTTACACAGAACGAGGACCACTATCGCTCTTGGCAGCTACTTGCTGCTGACCTTGCTGACCAAGCTGTTTCCAGGTTACTGCGGTGCTTTGCAAGCCACTGACTATATGGAGGCTGTGCCAGTGTTGACATGGAGGGCAGTCCCAGGTCTTTCATCCTGGGCCCTGTTATGCTCAGTCTTAAGTGTAGTGAGAGGAAGGCAGTTTCTGTCCTCTGTGATGTGATTGTTGTGTGTGTGTGTGTGTGTGTGTGTGTGTGTTGGGGTCTCACAAAACAGAGTCGCTTGGATGCAAAAATGTTACAGGGTTTCACGGAACAGCTCACGTACCAACAATCTCCCCACCCAGGTAATGGGCCAGGGGCCGTGCGGCATTCAGACCCTCCCGCCCTATTGCTTCATTGCATACCAGGCCAGACTTATTCCTAAAGGAGAAATTCCCTCTGAGGGACTTTGCTCTTCCCTTCACCACCTCCACTGCTGCCCCATGCATGCCTAGGACTTGCCACAGCCATGGGCAGGGTTCAAGCCTTTTTTCACAAGTGCTTAGCTCTATGAAAAACAGTGGGTATAAACATAAACTTGGAGGAATGACCTGACATATCTAGTTCCTATCTCAGTCTTGGCCTTGAACAAAAGGGCCAATGGCCATCATGATTAGAGGCTTTGAGCAATCTAAGGCCCTTCAGAACATTCTTAACAAAAATGTCAATCCTAGTTGCTCCTACCCTCATCCCTATGCTTCACTCAAGCACCTGAGTTCCAGATAAAGGTTTTAAAGTCTATTTTTTCCTAATTTTGTCTTATGATTATTTTGTCAGCTGGTCAGAATAAGGCACATTTACAGAGAGTAAGGGAGATTCACAGGTTTTAGCCTATTGCTTACTCTGTGTGGGTTAAAAAGACTAGCAGGGAAAACAGCCATCCTTTGTACTTGTGTCTTGAGAGAGAAATGCACTCAAATTTCCAGACGTACAAATCATTTTTTTGTACTAAGACTTAGATAAGGAAACTATTTAAATCAGTTCCAGCTAGTCTTCTAGAATGTACATGAAGCAAGAGAGTATATATTCCCAAGGATTGACAATGAAATTATGTTTTTCTTTACAATCTTTAATTTCTCTCTCTCTATCACAGCGTACAAGTGTCCTTCCTTAAGAACAAAACAAAACAAAAAAGACTGCCTTAATTCATTCAGGGTGCTATAACAGAATACCAGAGACTAGATGGCTTATAAATGGCAACCATTTATTTCTTACAGTTCTGGGGGCTGGGAAGTCCAAGATCAAGGCTCTGGCAAATTGGTCATCTGGTGAGACCTGCTTCTTTGTTCATAGATGGCTGTTTTCTCAGTCTGTCCTCATGTGGCAGAAGGGACTGGGGACTCTCTGGATTGCTTTTATAGGGGCAGTAATCCTATTCATGAGGGCTCTACCCTCGTTACTAATCACCTCCCAAAGGCCCCATCTCCTAATACCATCACATTGGAGGCTAGGTTTCTACATATGAATTTAGGGGACATGAGCATTCAGTCCATCAAGACTCTTGCCCGACTTTAGCCATGATATTTTTGCAGTTGCAGTACCTGTTCCACTTCCTTTACTGCTGAACTTCCAGATAGTGGCATCAACCCTCATTGTTTCCACATCACTTCCTGCTCTCTCATCTACCTCCTGCAATCTGATTTCACCCTCACTGATCTGTTGAAACTGCTCTTTGAAAGATCAAAATGATCTAATTGTCAAATCCACAAATCACTTCTTATCCTCCTCGGCTCCTTGCAGCCCTGCCAACCTTGTGTCCGATTTAAAACTCCTCTTTTGATTTCCCCGATGCTGTGCTCTGCTAATTTTTTCCTTATATCTCTGTTTCTGACCTTGTTTCCTTCTCTGGATATTTTCCTCCTTTGGTCCCCTAAGTACAGAGTTTTAAAAAATGAAATATTCCATGCATATGAAACTGCAAAAACAGTAATATAAAGAATACCCAAGCACCTATCACCCAGTCTAAGAAAATTACAGCTGTAACTGAAATCCCCTATGTGTGCCTTCTTGATTCTTTTCCCCGCTTCTCCCCCCCACCCAGGGATAACCAGTGTTCTGGACTTTGGGATTATCAGTCTCATGTATGCCTTATACTGTTACTAAAAATATTTGTTATGATACTTCCTTGTCCAGTTGAGCAGTGTGTGCTTGAGCAAGTCTAGGGAGGCACTATTTATAAAAGCTGTGATAGGGAAAGCGTCCCTCAAAATCGTGAGGTATACAGCCTGCACAGAGAGATGCAGGGATCTCACTGTTTTGCCTGTTAGGGATTTTTTTTTTTATATATAACTGGTATTATACTGAATGTCTATATGCGTGTAATTTGCTTCTTTCTCTGAATATCATTGCAAAACTGGGGAAGGAGGTACAGTCTACAAGACCACCCTCACTTTGGACACCAATTGTGAGTTCTGGAGTTCCCAGAGCTACTCTCACATTTCATAATTTACTAAAACATTCACTGAATACACTGAGAGCTGCTATACTGACCTTTATAATTTACCATAGGGAAAGGATACAGATTAAAATCAGCCAAGGAAAGAAAAGCATACAGCAGGGTCCAGGAAACTACCACACATGGAGCTTCCAGTCATCTTCCCCCTGTGGAATCATGGATAGTGTTACTTTCTTAGCAACAGTGTGTGACAGTATGCATGGACTACTGCCTACCTGGAGAGCTCACCCAAGCCTTGGTATCCGAGTTTTTATTAGGGCTCCATGACTAACTGCCCATATGGCTTACCTCTAGTCTGCAGCTCCTCCAGAAGTGAAGTAGATACTGGGTAGCCCAAACCCCCACCATAAATCACCCTATTAGATGGTCTGGTGACCAAAGCCCCCAGGCAAAGAAAAACATACCAGGTGTGACATTCCAAGAGCCTAGAGATCAGCTCCCACTAGCCAAGGGCAAAGGCCAGATGTGTCTTTAGGTATGGTTAATTCTTCACTACATAATTATATTTGGGAGAGTCATTCATATTGTTGCAGGAAACTGAAGTTTGCTTATTTTCCTCATAAAACATATTTGGGGTAGTTTCCAAGTTTTGGCTGTTAAAAACAGTGCTGCTATGAACATTTGAGTACATATATCCTGGTGTACATATGTAAGTTTCTTTTGGGTATGTATATATAACTAAGGAGGGGATTGCTGGGCTGTAGGGTATATGCTTCTTCAAATTTCCTAGACAATGCTGAAATGTTTTCCAAAGTGGACATACTGGTTTATTTTCCCACCAACAGTGTATGAAAGTTGCACCTGCTCTATGACCTCACCACATTTGCTATTGTTGGATTTTATTATTTTTTTAAATTTTCTTGATGGGCATGTAATGATATCTTATGGTTTTAATTTAGATTTTTCTAATTACTAGTGAGTTTAAGCTGCTTATTTTTAAGAGAAAGAAAATAGTTTTATTATTGCATAAGATTAAACCAGAATGTGATGCACATCACAGACAATCCACTGAGATTGCAAAGACAGAAGGAAATCCACCCCTTTTATATAGCTAAGGGAATACAACCCATTACATTCATACTTTCATGAAAAATTGCTAATTTTCTTGTAATTTTATAACTGGAGGTAGGTTTTGCAATTTGGAGCCAGGTGACAGTTGACAGATTTATGAATGACATGAGGCGACAGTACCACGCCCTTTGAAGTTCCCACCTTAGAATGATATTGCTGGGTAAAGCATGAGCTCACCTGCAAGTCCACTAGAAACAACAGTGGCTCTCCATCTGGTCCTGCTGACGTACAGATCCAAACACAGTGAATTTGAGCTGCAGCTGTTCATCATCTGTTCACACATGAGCTGCTTTTCACAGTATTATTGGCCATTGTGTTTCTTTATCTAAGAATTGCTTGTTCATATTGTTTGCTCATTTTTCATTCAAGTTGTTTGTCTTTTTCCTTATTAATTTGTGTGAGTCTTTTACTATTATGGTATTATGGACACTATACTTTTGTAGTTATATGCATTGTAAGTGCATTTGCCTAATCTTTCTTTTTATTTTTGGTTTGTGATTTTTGTGTTTTGTGTGAGAATCACAAATTCCTGTGGCCAATATATTCTAAATTTTTTAAGGATTTGGTTTTTCAAATTCAAGTTTTTAACCATCTAGAACTTATTTTTATTTATAACATGAGGTTAGAGTAAGATAAAGATAAAAAAGTTTATCTTTTACCTAATGACCTGTGATTCTATGATAACCTATATAGTTCACATATTAGGCTTCTAGATATGCGTGGGTCAGTTTCATGGTCCCTGTTTTGTTCCATTGGTCTTTTGTTTACCTCTGGCCAATATCACATTGTCTTAATTACCAAGGATGGATAATAAATATTGATGTTAGGTAGGATAACTCTCTCAATCTTGTTTTTCTTTTTAAAAATTTTCATATTCATTTTTGATCTTTTGTTTTCCCATATGTATTTTAAAATTATATTGTCAAATTCATGAAGATTTCTGGATTTTTAGTTGAACTAATATTGGATTAATTAATTTTAGGAAAACATATCTTTATAATATAGAGTCTTTTAATCCATGAACATTGGGATATCTATAATATCTTTTAATATTTAAAAATTTTTCCTCCAAAAGACAAATACCATAAAATTTCACTCATCTGTGGAATTTAGGAAACAAAATAGATGAGCATGTGGGAAGGGGGAAAAAAAAGAGAAGGAGAGGGGGGAGGCAAACCATAAGAGACTCTGAACTATAGATAACACACTGAAGGTTGCTGGAAGGGTGGTAAGTAGGTGGGGATGGGCTAACTGGGTGATGGGTATTGAGGAGGGCACTTGTGATGAGCACTGGGTAGTATATATAAGTAATGAATCACTAAATTCTCCTGAAATCAATATTACACTACATGTTAACTAATTAGAATTTAAATAAAAGCTTTGAAGAACAAAACACTAATTCAAAAAGATTTTAAGAAATGATGCCAATAGATTTTCTTGATGCAGCATTGCCACAAATTTTCAGTTTGTAAAAAAAAGAAAAAAACAGTATCTGTGAAGCTCAATAAAACAAGGTATGTCTGTATTTGTGTATGGATGATTGAAGGACAATTCTTCATGTATTATAAAGAAGATAATTTATAAATCATCCTTTGTAAAATTTGCAGTCATCAATAAAGGCAAGACAAGAAAAAAATTTTTTCTCCATAAAAGTCTCTGCACCTTTGGATTGGATTTATTCCTCATTATCTTATATATGCTATGAGATATGTATGATATGTGCATATGATATATATGGTACATATGTAAATATATTTGCTGCTGTTATAATGACATCTTTTGCAAAAATACAATTTGCCTGTTGATGTTTAGAAATGCAATTCATTTTTATATATTGATCCTATATTCTGCAAATTTGCAGAAAAATTAATTATTATTATTATTAGTGATTTGCTAACTTTCAATAATTTTGCAATAGACCACTTTATCTGAAAGTAATATGTTTTGTTCTTTACAGTGCTTTTATCTCTCTTTCTTGTCTTGCTCTACTGACTTAGACCTCTAGTGAAATGTTGAATCGAAATGGTATTAGAGGGTATTTTTGTCTAGTTTCTGATTTTGAAAGGAATATTTCTAATGATATGCCAGTGAGAATGTTTGCTCTAGATTTTGGTAGATATTCTTTACCATGTTAAGAAATTTCTACTCCTGGGCGACCGGGTGGCTCAGTTGGTTAAGCGGCTGCCTTCGGCTCAGGTCATGATCCCGGAGTCCCGGGATCGAGTCCCACATCAGGCTCCCTGCTCAGCCAGGAGTCTGCTTCTCCCTCTGATCCTCCCCCCCTCTTGGGCTCTCTCTCTCTCTCTCAAATAAATAAATAAAATCTTTAAAAAAAAAGAAATTTCTACTCCTAGTTTGCTGAGTTTTCTTTTTTAATATAGTGAATGGATGTTGAATTCTTTCAAAGATTTTTTCCCTACATTTATTGAAATGGTCATTTGTTTTTCCTTATTTTAATTGGCAATATGTAAATTAGACTAATAGACTTTCTGTTGTTAAACCATCCTTCAACTCCTTGAATAAATCTTAAAAATCTTTTTTTTTATTTAAGTGTAGTTGACACACAATATTACATTAGTTTCAGGTGTATAACATAGTGATTTGACAAATTTATACATAACATTATGCTATGCTCGTTACAAGTGTAGCAGCCATCTGGCACCATACAATGCTGTTACAATATCATTGACTATATTTCTTATGCTGTGCCTTCTATTCCCATGACTTGTTCATTCCATAATTGGAAGCCTATATCTTCCACTCCCCTGCACCCATTTTGCCCATCCCCCAACCCCTCCCGTCTGCTAATCATCAGTTTGTTCTCTGTATTTATAGGTCTGATTCTGGTTTTTGTTGGTTTATTTATATTTTTTAAGAGTCCACATATGAGTGAAATCATATGGTATTTGTCTTTCCCAGTCTGACCTAATTCATTTAGCATAATACCCTTTAGGTTCATCCATGTTGTTGCGGGTGGGACAATCTTGTCCTTTTTTATGACTATGCAGTATTCCTCTGTGTGTGTGTGTGTGTGTGTGTGTGTGTGTGTGTGTGTGTGTGTATACCACATCTTCCTTACCCATTTGTCAATCAGTGAACACTTAGGTTCTTTCCATATCTTGGCTACTGTAAATAATGCTGCAATAAACATAAGGGTGCATATATTTTCTTCAAATTAGTGTTTTTGTTTTCTTTGGGTAAATACCCAATAGTGGAAGTAACCGAATCTATGGTATATCTATTTTTAATTTTTTGAGGAATCTCCATAGTGTTTTCCACAATGGCTGTACCAGTTTGCATTCCCATCAACAGTGTACAAGGATTCCATTTTCTTCGCATCCTTGCCAACACTTGTTATTTCTTGTCTTTTTGATTTTAGACATCCTTGAATAAATCTTAATTGATCATGATGTTCTATTTATCTACATCTGTTTGCCTTTATACCTACACACATATATATATTTTTAAGATTTATTTATTTATTTTAGAGAGAGAGCACAAGCGGGAGGGGCAGAGGGAGAGGAAGAGAACCTCAAGTAGGCTCCGTGCTCAGCGTGGAACCTGACACAAGACTCAGTCTCACAACCCTGAGATCACCACCTGAACTGAAACCAAGTGTCCGATGCTTAACTAACTGCACCACCCAGGCACCCCCATACATCCATTGTTAAATACAGTTTGCTAATACTATACTTAGAGTTTTTGGGGTTTTTTTCATTCTCTTTTGATTTTTCTTTCTTGTTTTTTTTTTTTTTTCCATATTCCAAAGAGAGATTGACCGTGAGGGAATTTTGTCTTCTACTCTTATATCTCTCACCAGATGAATCTCAGATCACTATTTCCAACCCTGACATTTCTCCTGAGCTCCAGACCACACATAGTCACCTGAATAGTTCATTTGTACTTGCTCAAAAATCATCTTCCACAAATGCCTACTTTTTCTAACTCCCTTAACCTAAAAATTACCTTTGATTCCTCCTCTTTATTATATCCAATAGTTTCAGTAGTCTCTTAGTTTTGTCATGGGATATATCTTTACTGCATCTCTTTATTTCCATCTTGACTTTCATAATCCAGGTCCTAATTACTGCTTGCCTTAGTTTATTGTAAGAACTTTCTTTTTTTTTCCTTAAGAACTTTCTCAGTAGTCTTTCTCCCTGTAGATTTGATTTCCCACCCCTATTCTCCCATTCTAGTCTATAGGCTGTGCCAGATAATCTTGAAATTTTTCATTTTATCAGTCTCCAGGGCATGCTGTGGCTCTTGTTTATTTGATTGTCAAGTTCTTCCTGTTTTAGACTTGACATGCCTCTAGTCGCACTGCCCATCAGTCCCCTTCAGAACCTGTTCTCCAGCCATGCTACTTGTCCCTAACATGTCCTGGCATTTCCAACCTCCAAACTTTTCCAACATTGTCCTTACAATGTCTCTGACTCAAAATCCTAAATCATCATAGCACATCATAACTACTGTTTACTGAGCACTGTTTATGTGCTAATGAGCTAGCTGTTTGATATATTTCTCATTTGGGATCACCACATTCTTCTGATGGTAAAGATTGCTGCATTTCCTGAATGCTTATATATTTTAGGCACTGTTCTAAGTATCGTTTTGTTTAATCCTCACAACCCTATCAGATGAGTGCTGTTATTATCCTTATTTTACAAATGAGCATATGAGATCGAGAGAGGTGGAGTAAGTTGCTCATGGTTAAATGTCTAGTAAGTGGCAGATCGAAGGCTTGAGCACAGATGGTCAGTTTCTAGATACTCCATTCCTTGCCATTACAGGTGAGGGGACCAAGGCTAGGAGTGGTGGAATAACTTGTCCATTTGTGCCAGAGGTTTAGGTGCATTGGTTAATGACTGTTTCTCTTACTCTTTTATTTCCTTTTCTAGACTTTCACTTCCCCAGCTCCTCCCATATTTCACGTGAAGTCTAATTCCTCTACTAAATCCTTCATTCCCATAATACAGTACTTTGCTTTCTTAATTGAACGCTGACACACTCACAGTACTTTTCAGGTTATACATAATCTTCATAGACATGATCTCATTTACTCCAAAGCTTTCCTAGGATTCAAATTATTATTATTTTTTCTTTATGAGTCTACCCAAACTAATCCTAAACTTCTCAAGAGTGAATACAGTAAAAGATGAGAGAAAATGCTCTTCCTATAGTGCCCTCAAAACTTTTAAGTAAGAAAATAGATACAAAATATTGGAGTCACAGTTCATGAGTTTGCCAGATGAAAGTAATTCTGAACTTCCAGATGCTTTTTCAAGAAGGTGGAGGTTTGCAAGTCTGGAGGACAGCTCCTGGAGGGTGAAAATAAATTCTGCCACTTTCCGGGAGAGTTTTATTTCCTCCATATGTTTATACATTTTTCTTTTCCTTATGTCTGTGATTCATTGCCGGCTCAAGCCTCATCTGTGAGTGGTGCTGGAGAGATTGATGGCTGGGAGGGCTGCAGGAGTGGTGAGACCATTGCTGCCGTGATGTGACACAATTCTTGGCATTTATACAAAAATGGGGAGTTCAGATAGCCACAGAGTAGTGGAAATAGCTCCGGGAACCCTGACTTTTACCAGGAAGTCATTTGGTTTTCGGTGAGGCCAGGAGATCACACACACATAAAAGATTGGTAGCAGTTTTATGACAATTTCAGAATATAAGCAAACACTTGCCTATGAGCAAAAGCTTTCACTACCAATAGTGAGGATTTTAGCCCTTGATCACACCAAAGATCAAGTTTTCTCCTGTTTCCTTTCTCTTTCTTTCTGCTTTTACGCACCTCGACTAAAAGGATTGGGTCTTCCATGGTATTTAACCTCCTGAGTTCTGCCTCAAGTGCTGCTTCCTACTATATTGCACAAGTAATAGAAAGGAGAGGCAAACATCCTAAGCATTGGGCTAACTTGTTTTAGGGCTTGTACTCAAGGGTAATATGTGAGTGGTTATGAGGGGTGTTGCTGATTATCATGCACATATGGGTTTTCTTCATTAAAGAAATGAGTGCCCACTGTGTAACAATCATGATACTAAGTAAAAAATTGTGTTTATTTCAGCTTCTCCACATATTAGCTGTGTGGCCTTGAACAAATTATTTAATCTCCTTGAGCTTTGTTTCCTAATGAAAGTATAATGTCTACCTCATAAGTTAGTATAGAATTTGAACGAAATGATTTATGTAGAGCATTTAGCTAGGCCCAAGAGACTACTAAAGTGCTTACCACGTAACAGACAATCCCCTAATTAATGGCAAAGCCAGAATTAATACCAATGACACCTGACTTCTATTTGATGCCCTTTCCACGGTAACCGTTTTTGTTTTTCTAAAAAATCAGTTATGTTACATTATGTATGCTCATATATGACCTTTATATTCCATGTGGTAAAGCAGATACTTACGTTGTAATACCTCATCTGGTCTGAGCCTGACTTCCTGGTTCTATCCATTACATTCCAACTTTTACATATCCTTCAAACTTCCTTCAGTGGGATGCCTGTTTGTTGTGCCTGCTTGATGCGGACACCAGGTGGCGCCTGGTGTCAGATTTGGAGAGGCAGTTGTCAAGGGAACTGGGCTCTGTGCCAACCTGGAAGGGCAGGCTGGCTTTCCCCATCAAGGGAAGCTGATCCAGAAAGGAGAGGTTGTATGCTGGGTACACTAACCTTCAAGAATTCTCTCCCTCCTATCATTTGTTAAGGAAAGGAATTCTTAATTTTTTTTAAAGTAAATTTCAGTTTTACAATAAAATCTACCCCTAACCATGTCCTAATCACACCCAGCTACCAAGTAATCCAAAATTGATAGCTTCTTGACGTTCATCCAGGGCCTTCACTGGGAACAGCATTTGTAAAAGGGCCCATTTCTGTAGCAACAGAAGGAAGCACAATATAAGCTTTGGTAAGAAAAGCAGTTACTCATAGGTGAGAAGACTTGGAAGGGAGCTGGATTGCAACTTTGAATAAAAAATGTTGCCATATTTTATAGAAGCTAAGATGCCATTGACTGTAAGTCTCCCCATTGTTTTATTTGTACTAAGAAAGAGAAAAAACTTTGCCAATCAAATTAGATCATTGTGGGGTACCTGAGTGACTCAGTTGGTTAAGCATCCGACTCTTGGTTTAGGCTCAGGTCATGATCTCATGGGTCCTGAGATCGAGCTCCGAGCCAGACTCTGCACTCAGAGGGGAGTCGGCTTGAAGATTTTCTCCCTCTACCCCTCCCCCTACTCATGTGCATAAATTCTCTCTCTCTAAAATAAATAAATAAATCTTTAAAAATTAAGTAAATGAATTAGATAATTGATTCTATTGGCCGACATGATTTCAGAGATATTAAAATGTGAAAAACCTCTGTGCTTTTCCATTCAATGAAATATGGTAAATCTGAGGACACATTTCAGAACCAACTGCCTCCTAGATGTCTTAGCCTCCCCTTCAATCCCTCTCTACCCTAGAACAATGAGAAGATGGCCTTACAAACAGTCAAGTGTACTGGGCTTCCAGAAAAATAGTTCTTGTCCTTAGTGAGACTAAATGCAGAATGGTCTATTCAGGTTTATTCAGATAATACTAAAATACCAAAATACCAAAGACTACATAGCTTATAAACAGCAGTAATTTATTTCTCACAGTTCTCGAGACTGGAAGTCTGAGTTCAGGGTACCAGCATGGTTAGGTGAGTCCCCTCTTCCAGGCCACAGACTTGTATTCTCACAGGGCAGAAGGGACTAGGGAGCTCTGTTGTAAAATCACTAATCCAATTTTTGAAGACTGCACCCTCATGACCTAATCACCTCCCAATGGCCCCACCTACTAATACCTAACCTTTGGGGGTTAGGATTTCAACATATGAATTTGTGGGAATTGGGGGGGTGCAGTGGGGACATAAATAACCAGACCATGGCAGGTTCCTTCCACTTTTCCTTGGAGAGCCAAATCAATCCATGTAGTTAATGGTGACTCACTGTAGCCTCTAGCAAACTGTGGTGGTTTGGGGGCCAAATCTAGTACAATGCCTGTTTTTGTACAGCTTTCAAGCTAAGGATTGCTTTTACAAATGAACATTTGAAATGAATATGATGACAGAAAGCATTAACTATGACTGCAATTAAGTGAAATTACCGTCCAAAAAGTTTTCCTTCTTGTCATTAGTAGATCTGTATTATTAAAAAATTGTATTAAATTATTATTATATTTTGAATGTAATCAATACTACATGATATCTTTAATTTTGCTACTTGGCCCACAAAGTCTAAAATATTTACTGTCTAGTCCTTTACAAAAATGTTTGCTGACTTCTGCTCTAAACGAAAATGGAAATCATAGATTAATCTGTTTTGTTTCATTCATTAGCAGGAGTGCCAGGTTATCTGAACAGAAATTAGGTTGCATAAATTAACTTGTTGCAAATGGCCAGACCCAATTAATAGATACATATTAGGAATGTGGCTGTTAAGTGAGATTTTTTCAAAGCACTAGAATTTAGACATATAAAATTAGTGCTAAAAGTAGACATCTAGAGAGCCTCTGTGATTACTCTACAATTCTCAGAATGGTCTTCAGAACTAGTTTATGAAACATGAAATGGAATCTGTTATTCATTCCAGCTAGTTTACATCTCTATTATTTTTAAAGATTTTATTTATTTATTTGACAGAGAGAGCAAGAGAGCACAAGTGGGGGAGCGGCAGAGGGAGAGGAAGAAGCAGGCTCCCTGCTGAGCAGGGAGCCCGATGCGGAGCTCGACCCCAGGACCCTGGGATCATGACCTGAGCCAAAGGCAGACACCTAACCAACTGAGCCACCCAGGTGCCCCGAAATAACGTTTTTGATAAGTGAGGTCATGAGATCTTTTGTGCCCTGGTCTTTTCTTTTCCCTTAGATGAATTAATATTAAGGCTTAAAACCTTACCACAAGCAGATTTCATGTCATAAGCCACCGAAAGAATTTTCTGTCAAGAAGTAATGCTGAGTGTTATGTTTTGTGTTTGAATTGTATTAAAAATGTTCTGCGTACAGAGCTGTCTGGAACTGATTACTCATTGAAGAATTTTTTTTTTACATATTTTAAATGTTTATTCCAAAGATTTAGCTCTGGCTTACTAGGTAAAAGATTCCATATACTAATAAATTGAAAATATTTTAATTATTGCAAAATGAAGAGAGTTGAAATGCTTTTTTTGTGCAGACACTGGCCCGCCATTTTTTTAAGCTGGGAAAGTCCTGGATGGCTTTGCTTTTCTACTTCTACATAGGTTCTGTTTGGTGCAGCTGATGCATATTGTAATTGTTCCTGACAGTGGGTACTGGCAAGTATACATATAACTGGGGTTGCCCCTTAAAACATCCCTCTTTAATAATGTAAAGAAATATTGTTGTAATGCATTTGACACTTTTTAGATAAGCTATATATAGATATATATGTATATAAATATACAGAAATTGGGACACAAAAGCTTCAGGTGACATCTTCAAATGTTCACAACTATAGAAGAGAGAGGGCTAGAAGTGCAATAGTGGTCATGATTGCCAACTTAAAATATAAGGATATAATTTATACTTTTATATGTGCTATAAACTGTAGCACATTTAAACCTTTCCCCTAGTCTCATTGGGGAGGAGAGAGAGCTTCATAGTGCTTTGAGTTTCTTCCTTATTTATATTCTATGGGCCATAGAGCAGCTTTCTACTCAATATTCATAGCTATTATTGAAATATATATACATACACGTATATATACTTACGCATATAATGTATTGGGTATCTAGAGTCTGCAGGCATGGTTCTAAATCCTTTTCATATACTAATTCTTTTAACCCTTACAATAACCCTATGAGGTGTATATATCCTTTTCTTTCCAAAGAGACAGCTGCTAACACCTTATCACATAAAGCTGGTGCTAATAACCTCTTGATTAATTCCTGCCAGGTTTTATACTTTACTTTTGACAAGGCCATTGTAGGGAGGAATCTTTAGTATCACGAGAGGCTAGTGGGGGTCACACGGCAGATGGACATTCTGGCGTTTCTGAAATTTCATCGTCTTCCCTGTCACATTGGCCATGCATAGTGGCACACGTGAGTATTTCCTGGAAAACCTTGCAAGGTTCTGAGTCATAGCAAAAGCACTTCCAGTCAAGTATAGTATTTTCTTTGGTTCTCCAGCATTTTCATCACATTGTTTATTACAGCAATAATGCTAGATGTGGGAGATAAAGATTGCCTACTTTTGTAATATTTTTTATTGTTTGGATAAAGAAGGCTTTGGAAGTGCCAAGTGTTAGCTTTCCGTGATACATTAACTGTACATTTTACTTAGCTACTGTCAGCCCTAACATTTTATGTTTGGAAGTTAACTATTATTAGGGTGTCATTTAAAATTTCCTAAAAGGTGAGAAATGGTCTTAATGGAGACCTCATCTGCAATCATGCCTATCAGACAAAAAGCAATCTCATTCTTTGAGGTATATTCACATATTTGAAAATTACATGGGTTGGCCTTATAAATCAATTTGGAGTGTCATTGTTTGAATGTGACATGTATCGGATTTTTTCAAAGGAAATATGCAATTTTTCTTCTTAAACGCCTATTAAATCAACACCCCCAATCTAGCAGAGGAGAGAAACTGGGTGAACACCAAACAACCACCAATTTAACAAACTAATGGTAAGAATGGAGATGGGAAATGTAGACTCCAAAGCACTTTTTTCTAAAGAGGTTTTTATTTACGTAAGCCAATCAAGTAGTTTGCCTTTAAAGGCCATGGTCATAAACATAACTAACCCCACTGTGGTTGTTGAAAACTTAGACAGTTTAGTGTTCTGGAGAATAACCATTTCTTTCTTTTATAAGTGAGTGCCACTACCTTTAAGGGAAAACTCTGGAAGTAAGCACTTTGGTTATTATAAAAATGCTGTGGTTATTAATTCAGCTGAATACTTTTTTTTTCTTCCTCTTACATGTAAATGAGAAAATTCCTTTTGAGTTGAAATGGAAACAAAGGCCCACATTTAGCCAATCCAAAAATATTGTGATTAGAAACAGAATTGCTTTGGTCTCCTAATAGATTGGAGAACCAGCCTAACCACTGTCTTGAATCTTTACTGGAATTTATTTTTATTATTAGTTTTTTTTAGTTTTTTTTTAAGGTTTTATTTATTTATTTGACACAGAGAGATAGATAGAGAGAGAGAGAGAGAGCACAAGCAGGGAGAGCGGCAGGCAGAGGGAGAAGCGGCTCCCCACTGAGCAGGGAGCCCCCAGTGGGGCTTGATTCCAGGACTCTGGGATCATGACCTAAGCCAAAGTCAGACGCTTAACTGACTGAGCCACCCAGGTGCCCCTGGAAACAGCTGAATGCTTTTTAAAGTCCTTTTGCCTTTACATTTTGGACTTTTAGTTTTAATTCTTCCCTCCAAAATTTATTTCATTCTCTTTTATGCCCTGCCCTTGTTTGTCTTTTTCTAATTTTAGTAAGTTCTTGCATTCTCAATAACAAAGTAATTGTTTATGAGTAAGAGGATGAAAAGATGCATTTCTTCCCCCTCAGGCCACTTTCATTCACTTCCTTTCCCATTCTTCAGGTTGTCAATTCTGATGGAATCTTATTGTAAGCAAAATTTTTGGTTTCTCATCAAGGGGGACCAAGCTACCAAAAATGCTGGTCTGCAGAATTTCAGATAATTCCTAAGAGAATTCTAAGGTAGCATTTTTGGCTCTATCTTAGAGGGGTGAATGCTCCTAGAAATAGCTGTCAGGATGTCGATCTTTGGAGCTTTAATACCTTAATTTTGTTGTCACTTTATTTCCAACTTTCTTCTGCATTATTTTTCCTGGACACGGTTATTCACCCTTCAGCCAAAAAACATTTAAGATAATAGTTGTTGTCAGGGAATTAACTTGTTTCCAGGAAGTTTTTTTAAAGCATTTTGATTTCTTTAACTATTCTAAATTGATGGGAAGTGGACAGTTTCCCTCTCTAATATTCAACTTATTAAAATATTTTAAATTTGTCAGTAAGAATAAAGAAGGTTTGCCATCTGCTGTTTCTTAACTAGATCTGACTATTGCTTGAGAGAGATTACTGAGAAAAATCTTAGGAAAGCCCACTGAATTATATGTATTTGTTCACTTGACTGTCTTTCTCTTAGGTTATAAGCTACTTGAGGGCAAGAATTGTGTTTTATTAATCTTTGTATTCCCAGAGCTAGTGCAGAGCTTGACACCCACTGGACATTCAACAAATGAAAATGAATGAGTGCATGTTGAGAGAAGGTCCTGGGTCATTCTTCGTCTTCTTCTTTTTTTTTTTTTTTAAGATTTTATTTATTTATTTGACAGAGAGAGAGACAGCGAGAGAGGGAGCACAAGCAGGGGGAGTGGGAGAGGGAGAAGCAGGCTTCCCACGGAGCAGGGAGCCCAATGCGGGGCTCGATCCCAGGACCCCAGGATCATGACCTGAGCCAAAGGCAGATGCTTAATGACTGAGCCACCCAGGTGCCCCCTGGGTCATTCTTCTAATTCTGAATAGGACTGCATCAATCATTTCTAAGGGAAATGGTTACACCATATCTTAGATTTAGGGGTCTTTGGAAAAGAATAATCAGCAAAAATCATATGTAACATGTAGAATATTTTACAGTTCACTTTAGAAAACATTTATTTTGTCACATCTACCCTAATAATTAGGGGATAGTGGAATTGATCCCACTTGGGCATTGCATAGAATAGGCACTCAAAAAAATACTTGCTGAATGAATGAAAAACTTAGCAAATGAGGGACTTGAAACACACTAGACTATGACCAACTTCAAGTTACAGAGCAAGTTAACATTAGAATTTGCACTAAACCCCAAGTAAATATCATGTTAGCTTTCAGTGCATCTCTGACCTCACATAATAAGGTGAATACTTCTTTCACATACTTATAAAATTTTTAAAGCTCACTAACAGCTTAATTTGGAGGAAGGTCAGTATGACCTACTATAAAATCAGAAATATGTGATATTAACAAAAAAAAGGACTTTCACTTTTTTCACTTGGTTTCCAGGACATGACGTTCTCTTGCTTTTTTACCTTAGTATTGCTAAGTTGGAGTAGTCCAGGGCTCAGCTCATGATCCTATTTTCTTCTCTTTGTACATTCACTTTCATGGTAATCTCATCGATACACATAGACTCCTAAATTTATATCTCCCGTCCAGTTCTTCCTTTCAAACTACAGACTTGTACAGCATATTACCTACTTGATATCTCCACTTGGATGTGTTATGGACATCTAGAATTCAGCACATCCCAAACTGAGCTCCTGACCATCTTTCCCAAACTCCTACCGTCCAAAGACTTCCCCATCTCAGGGGAATTTCATCCTTTTAGTTGCTCAGCCCAAACACTGGAGGTATCTTTGACTCCTCTTTGTCTTTCAAACTTGGGGACTCCACCTAATTTATTGTACAAACCAGGATACTTTCAGAATGAAAGGAAGTGCTATTACCAGTCATTCCCAGACAACAGGCGTAAACTGGGATTATCCATGGCAAAGCAAGTTTGTGATACTCTATTCCTACCTCATATCTAACCCATCAAGAAATCTAAGCTACACCTTTGGAATTGGTCTAAAATCTACCAATTTATTACCACCGTTACTTTCTTTCTTCAAACCACCACCACTGTTTCTTCCCTGGATTATTACAATAACTTCCTAATTGGTTTTTGTTACCACTCTTCTCTTGACCTGCCTAGCCTGGTGCCTGCTAGGTCCAGCATGTCTAGGCCTTTGGGGTAGGGACTTCTCAGTGTTTCTGTCCCCTCTCTTCTTGGCAACCATCTTATACCCATGGTGTGTCTTGGATGGAAAAGACTCCCTGCCTCTCCCCCAGTAATAGGAAACCTCAGTGGTGCAGCTGTGGGATGGTGGATTTGGGACTTTTTCTGCTTCTTCCCCAAGAGCGGAGGGGCTTTTTCCTTTCTACCCTTTCTCCAGTACCAATAGGTAATTTGCACTTGGCTTGGAGGCCAACAGAGTTTGCCGCCCATACTGGTGACTTAAGGCTACTACTCCTTGTGGGAGAAGGGACCCAGGAAGGGATCCAGATTAGATTCTTTTGCTTTCAGGGGGAGCCAGTTTCTTTCTGCACATAGGCACTACTGAAGCTGACTCTCTCCAGTGTTCATCCCACCTGCTCCCATTCTTCCTTGTGGTTCAGGGAGATGAGCTGCTAGGAATGCAAACTCCTCTTGTATCTGAGATGCCCCAGGAGTTCTTTCCTGTCACGCTAGCCCACCTTTGGCCTTTAGCAACTTGTTAAACTTTTAATTAATTTCTTCTTACCCAGTTGCATGGGGGCCAGTAACTCTTTCTCCCCTACTCTGCCACAGGTAAGCCAGGCTGTGTGCCCCCCTCTCCCTGAAGGGACTTGTCTCTACTTGGAAGTTAGGCAGCCTTATTGCCCCACCATTGCATCTTTCACTATTGGGTGGGAGCAGTACTCTTCCTGGTACTTTATATACCGGGTGGAAGCAGAACGTGGCTCTTATTGTCATGATGTATTTTTGATCAAAATTTTCTGGAACTCCTTTCTGAGAATTCCCTTCTATATTGAATGTCCCTGATTTTTAGCCAATTTTTGCTCTTTGAAAGTGAATGTACTTTTTAAAAATAGTTCAAAGTAATTTTGAGTTAAGTTTGGTAATTAAATGTGTAATCTTGTTGGTTACTGTTGCCTTTAATAAGCAGACTCATGCAAGACAAGGGCTTTGTAAAGACCTAATTGAATGTCAGTTGTTACTAATGGTATTTTATTATTTTGTTTGTGAGCTATTACTATCATAATTATTAACAACGATAAATGTTTACTGAGTACGTATTACATTAAGCTGTGAGGCTAATAAAATCATTTAAATGACTGCTCAATGCTAAAAAGGATTTTTTCTTTTTTAAAGAAAGTATCAGCTTACCCTTCATTGGATAGATCTAGATCACTAAAAATTTTTCTTTTACTCAAATATTCTTTGTAAATTTACTGCCACTACCATATAAGCTCTATATGAGAACTTTTATGCAGTTTTATGTGTTTTCTACATTGGGATCCCTTTTATAATCGTTTTCTAGAACTTGAGGGATACCTTCATTTTTTGAGTGATCTTAGGGAATAGGGTAATTTTATTTAGCTTTATATTATAGGTATTAAATATTGTTTACCACAAAATTTTTTTAATTTTATGTAGCTTTTATTATATATTGTTAAAATACATATTTTATATACATGAATTATTGAATATATATATTATTTATATATATGTTGATTTTAAATGCCAAGGATTATCCTAAGCACTTCACATATGTAAATTAATTTAATCCTCACAACAGCCCTTTGAGGTTGGTAGTAGTATTATTCCCGTTTCACAGATGAAGAACCTGAGGTATAGAGAAGTGAAGTAATTTGTCTAGCTCCTCTAGCTACAGCTGGCTCCAGACTAGCCAGTATGTAAACTGCCTAGGGGCTTCTCTGCAGAAGCCTAGGTTCTAGAGGAAGAGGTGGCTGAATACCCAGAACGTCTCTTAGACTTCTAGTGGTAAGCAAGGACCCTTTTCTTCCTTTCCTGTTTTTAGAGTTGAAGCTAACAATAGCCCTCACTCCAGGTGGCTGTCTTGTACTTTTGTGTCTATCGCCAAACTGCTAAGTCGATGTTCCATAGAGGCCCAATAAATGAAGAAAAAAAAAAATCTCCCAGGCAAGCTTTCCTAACCCCACCAGGCAAGTTTTGGCAATAAATCATTGTCATTTTTCTCTTTATGTTGGTCACCGGGGCTCAGATCCTTCTTGTGTTTCAGAACAGGCCAGAGGTGCAGATGCAATGGGGTCATGATGAAGTTCTTTCTTTGGATGTTAAGTGAGTGGAAAAATGGTCCAAAAGCAAACTTAGAAGCAGACTTCAAATCTCAAATTTTTACTATTGAGGGATATCTTAGATTTATAGATCATAGTAGAAGGTAGGTTGTGCTTAGTAACAACATATATCCAAATTTGTGTCTATTTTCTAAGTCAGCTTGAAAAACTATTGGCTTGTCCAATTTCAAGCCAACTCAGACATCTGTCACTAATAGATAAAACTTATGCTGTGCAGCAATGCTGAGTGACGCTCCTATCTTCGGAATTTACTCTCTCTTCTTGGAAAATGCCTTAGTTTTTCTGCATATGTCTTTTCATCCTCCTTTTGGCTAAGCTTTGCAAGTGGCAACTTCCTTCAGCTGATGGTGCAGAAACTTTGGTTATCTCATCTTTAACTAATTTGCCAGCAAACAGAATGATCCTGAAAGACTGTCATGATCTTGGATAGTAGCAATGGCTTAAAGAAAATTCTCTGCAGCCCCTCAATAGGTCCTGAGGAGGCCTTTTTTTCTTTTCCTGTTTTTTTAATGATCTTTGAACTTGAAATAGCAGCTACATTTGATGAAATTTGGCCTGTTAAACTCTAAAGGAGGTCCGGATGACAAGCAAATGTTTTGTGACTTCTTTCAGTTTGTGGCTTTGTGTAGTGCAAAGCCATCATTTAGGATCTCCCCCAGGGCTGTATCAGGGCTCACCCAGGACTCTGTGCTTTACAATTGCTGTACATGAGATCTCACAGAGATGTTCACATCACTGATTCAGTTAATGTTTAATAACACGGTCTGGTACTTGGTCACATGAGATGCTCACAGTGTCTTGAACAAATATTTAGATCAAAAAATGTCCAAAAAGCAATTGTGTAAAATCTGTATTGTGAAGACATATGAGAATAAAATGTCTATAAAAAAGAGCTTTTTGGGCGCCTGGGTGGCTCAGTTGGTTAAGCGACTGCCTTTGGCTCAGGTCATGATCCTGGAGTCCCGGGATCGAGTCCCACATCAGGCTCCCTGCTCGGCAGGGAGTCTGCTTCTCCCTCTGGCCCTCTTCCCTCTCGTGCTCTCTCTCATTCTCTCTCCCTCAAATAAATAAATAAAATCTTTAAAAAAAAAAAAGAGCTTTTTTTTTTTTTAAGGTGAAACTATGGCCAGGAATATGAGTAAATATTTTCTCCATTTTTCTGGGTAGGAGAAGATGTCTATTGTGTGCAACCTAAGAGAGAATTTTTATTGAAATTTAAACTAGCTGTCCCTAGCATTAGAAAAAGGATAGCAGGAGAACAGACAGCTTGTATGAAATTCTCTGCCATTTGAGGATGAGGATTGTTGATTTGGATTAGAAAGAATTGTCATCCTTCACCAACGGAGAGAGTAGCAAAGGCCTAAGTGGAACATTCCAGCAGACATGAAGGAAGTTTTTTCTATGACTTGAAACCCATTGAGAATCATGTTGGATTTGTTTGTTGATTTCTGTTGGAAGTATCTGTGTGTACCCGGGGAATGGCCAGGCGTGCCTAGAGTGGCAGCCTCCTATAAGAGGTCTCAGCCTCATCAGAGAATTACTCTTGGGATTCTTCTAGACCATCTAAGACATCCTAGGAGATACTTTTGGGTCCAGCTCTCCTACAGCATCCTCAGGGGCTCTAACGTATTTGGATGAACCAAATAGAGCCACATGGCAAATTATCCAGTAAAGTACACATCTTTACAAACAGGATAACATGTGCTGTGAATTGCCATTTTTATTAAACTATGCCTGTGATAGAAGAAAATGACTGCATCTTCAGCATCAAAGTGACAAAGTACATTAACTCCCTGGAGTCACTTTGTGATCCCTCCAGATGCTGCATGGGCAATGAAGATCCTGCAGCCAAAAGGATGAGGAATCTAGCACTACTGCCTATCAGGGTCACTGCAGGTGCTGGCCAACCTCAGTGCATTAATTAATGCCTTCTTTAATGTCACCATACGGTTGAATGAAGATATGGTCTCTCTTTTCTGAGGCAAGAGACCAGAGAGTACCCGTTATGGCCAAGAAAAGGGGGTTTTGATGGAGACAAATGGTGAATCCAGACAAACTGATACAAATAAAACAAAGAAGCTGGAGGGCAGGTTATAGATCTGCAATATAGATGCTCATCAATCACAAGTTATTTTGCTTTGCAGAGCTTGACAGAATTATAGTTAGATAGCCAGGACTATAAAAGAAACCCTGAACTGTTGTAAGACAACAGACTCCCTAGTTTGTTGTGCACACCATATTTCTCACCCCAATTTCACTCTACTTCATTTACTCATGAAGGTTGGGGAGCTGACCCTTTAGTCAGGGTGAGCATATTCTCCTTTCCACAATTACAGGTTCATGGTTAGGTAGGTCTAAGTCAGAACAGTGAGACTCAAAGAATTTTCCAGAAGCTTCTGGCAAAGAATATTCTCACTCTTGAGACAGCTTCTGGACATGACTCTCTCTCCTGCGAGATGTGAATAAAAAAGCATGCCACATGCATTGCTACCAGCAACCATCCTGTGTCCATGAGGGGAACCAGCTTTAGGAGGAAGCCCACTCTGCGGACAGGAAAGAAGAAACATGGAAAAAGAAGCTAAGTGCTTGATAACATCAGGATTCCTGGATAAACCAGTAGTTTGGACAGGGATCAAGAGAAATTATGGATCTCCCTGACTAAGCCAACAATCAAGGGATGGCCACTCAGTGTGCAAAATTTTTAAACTGCAATGTGTGCGATTTAGAGAGAACAGTAGTACACATGGACAAGTTGCCTATTGTATAAACATGATCTAGTGTTCATTCACAAGGAGTGTTTGGTTATAATTAATTTCTGATGTGGTGGGATTTGTAGTTCAGGAACCTAACTCCATTGGATGGAATTGATGGTGGACATAGCAGTGTATGAGGTCTGGTGAGATATTACTAGTTTTTAAATATCCTACTCAACAGGACATGGCAATAAAGACAAAAATTGTGACTGGCTTGGGGAGATTTGGATGCAATATGGAAAATGTGTACAGGGGCGCCTGGGTGGCTCAGTTGGTTAAGCGTCTACCGTCAGCTCAGGTTGTGATCCCAGGGTCCTGGGATCGAGCCCCGCATCAGGCTCCCTGCTCACTGGGGAGCCTGCTTCTCCTTCTTCCTCTCCTGCTCCCCCTGCTTGTGTTCTCTCTCTCAAATAAATAAATAAAAATCTTCAAGAAAAAAAAGAAAATCTGTACAAACTGGGATAAGGGGGAGTCACCAGAAGCTCTCCATTGTGCAATAGCATTGATACACTAGAGTCATTTCATCACTGTTCTGAGATGAATGATACCAAAAAGTCATCTAATATTTAGGGGTAACGTGGATTTATGTGTTATTTTAGGCTTTATTGCAAAAACCTCTATTCTTTTCAAACACTAGGGAGTCTCAGTAAAGCCCTTTATAATCTGTCTCTCTCTCCCGCTCCCACCTTGTCTCCCCCTCTCTCTCTCCTTTTTTCCCCTCTCTTCCTCTGACTCTGGGCCGCTCACTTTGTTAATCTTTCAAATTCTTATTTCTCATTTAGCAACAGTGTGGAGGTGGGCAATGTGTATTGACATATTTAATTTTCATTTCTTTTTATGCTTGTTGGAATTTTCACAGCACATTGATCTGATGCTTTATATAAGACTCTTGTAAAACGTTGACTGGATCTTGTGGGTTTTCCTGACACCAGATCGGAGCTTGTGAAATTTAGTGATTTTTTTGTCTCCAAGTTAAAAATCATTTAGGCTAAGTGTCTGGGGCTTAAAGGCCTAGAAACCTCTTCAGCAGCAGGGGTCCCAAATAGTCACTGCTCATCATGTTCTTTTCTTCTTCTTCTTTGTTTAGTAAAAATTAGCTCCCTTACTTTGTGTCTCTTGCCTATTGAAACAACTAACTCTTGGTAGCAGGAATGAACCAATGATCCTCTGGTTGTTTTAAGGTAAAAGCCTTGAATGGTTGCAGCTAAGACTATACAAAGGGAAAAGATTATTTTGCAAAGCCCAAACAAGATAAAGTTGAAATCAGTGTTGCTAGACATTTTCAGTTATTCCCTACATCATGAAGCTTTCCTTGAATCTCCCAGTCATAATTAATATGTACTTCTCTCCCATCACCTAACCTAGACCTGTTGTCTAAGATTAATATCATTCTGATTGATAGTATAGGCTTTAGGCTGTGTTTTATTCAGTTCTGTACCCTGGTACCTGGTATACAGCTAAGCAGTTAGCACATGTTGATTTAAGACATAGCTACAAGGATTTGGGGCCTTTAGACCTCACTATCCAACAAGTATTTATTGAGCATCTACTCAGTACTAAGCATTATTCTAGGCACTGGATATACTGTGAAGAGTAGGATAGTCAAAGTCTCTGCCTTCATGGTTTCACTCTAGTGGGAGAGACTGACAATACGCAAAGAGCATATATAATATAATGTTAGGAAGTGAAATGCTATCAAAGAAATGAAGAATAAGGGAATAAAGAGAAGGGGGAGGGATGAGAATGGTGTACAATTTTAAGAGAACTTGGAGCAGATAATAGAGGGGTAAATGAAGCCACCCAGGTATCTGAAAGAAGAACACTCCAAGCACAGCGAAAAACCTGGACAAAGGTCTCGAGACAAGAATAAACCAGGCTCATCCCAGGAATTGCAAGAAAGCCAATTGGACCAGCGAGGAATGGTTGCAGAGGGGGTTGAGATTGGCAGTACCAGATCACATGGGATTTTTCTGGGTGTGATGGGAAGCCAGTGAAAGATGGGGCTAGGGGGAGATATGATCAGATTGTATTTTTAAAAGGTCGTCCTGGTTGCAATATGCAGAATAGATTCTAGTGGGGTACAAGTGGATGCAATTAAACACATTTGGAGAAAATCTCTCCAATAAAAGTGGATGAGATTATAGGTGATGAGGGTAGTGAGCTGTGGTTGGATTGACAACATAGTTTGGAGTTCAAACTATCAGGATTTATTTTGACCTATTAAAACTCTCCCACAAAGTCTGTACTTTATGGAAGTTACTCTAAAATGAAGACTGGGGGCTCCTGGGTGGCTCAGTCAGTTGAGCAGCTGCCTTTGGCTCGGGTCATGATCCCAGGGTCCTGGATTTGAGCCCTGCTTTGGGCTCCCTGCTCAGTGGAGAGCCTCCTTCTCCCTCTTCCTCTGTTGCTCCCTCTGCTTGTGGGTGCTCGCTCTCTCCCTCTCCCTCTCCCTCTCTCTCTGTCAAATATATAAATAAAATTTTTAACAAATAAATAAATAAAATGAAGACAGGGCATCTGGGTGGCTCAGTCAGTTAAGCATCTGCCATTGGCTCAGGTCATGATCCCAGGGTCCTGGGATCGAGCCCTGCATCGGGCTCTCTGCTCAGTGGGGGAGACTGCTTCTTCTCCCTCTGCCTGCTGCTTCCCCCTGCCCTCCCCTCCTGCTTGTGCGCTCATGCTCGCTCTCTCTCGCTCTCTCTCAAATAAATAAATAAAATCTTTAAAAAAAATGAAATAAAATGAAGACTGATACTTATCTGCTCAGATTGAAGTCCAACACAGCAGTTCTCAAATGTTTTGGTCTCTAAACTCTTTATACTCCCAAGAATTATTGAGGACCCCAAAGAGCTATTGTGTTTATGTGGATTAGATCTATTGATAAATGTTTATTTGCTGATTCATTTAAAAATGATAATAAGGCTAAACCTAATAGACCCGTTACGTGTTAACAGAAATAACCTATTTTTTTGTGAAAACTAACTATATTCTATACACACACACACACACACACACACAAATTAATGACAGTAATGGCATGGTTTTACATTTTTGCAAGTTTTTTAATGTCATGTAATAGAACACCACTGTATTCTCATATCCGCTTCTGCATTCAATGAGTCTATTGTGATTTCACACATTATGTAGCCTCTGGAAAACTCCACTATACTCTTGTAAGAGAATGAACGTAAAAAAGGCTAATAAAATCTTAGTATTATCATTTTTTAAAAAAATTCTGACCTCAGACTCGCTGAAAGTATTTCTTTCAGCAGGTTCCTTAGACTTTATTTTGAGGACTGTCAATCTAAAGGAAAATCATCTTGGTGGTAAAGTTACAACTCTGTCTAAAAGAGATATTAGCATCAATCCCATGAGTTAGATGATGAAACCATTGTGAAACTCCTTTATTGCCTGTAATTACCAGCATTAGAAATATATAAAAATCCAGACCACAATTTTTAAAAATTTTTATTAACATGTAATGTATTGTTTCAGGGATACAAGGTCTGTGATTCATCAGTCTTACACAATTCACAGCACTCACCATAGTACCTACCCTCCCCAGTGTCCATCACACAGGCACCCCATCCCTCCACCCCCTTCCCCTCCAGCAGCCCTAAGTTTGTTTCCTATGATTAAGAATCTCTTCTGGCCTGTCTCCCTCTCTGATTTTGTCTTCTTTTATTTTCTCCTCTCTTCCCCTATGATCTTCTGTTTTGTTTCTTAAATTCCACATTTGAGTGAGAACATATGATAATTGTCTTTCTCTGATTGACTTATTTTGCTTAGCATAATACCTTCTAGTTGCATCCACATCATTGCAAATGGCAAGATTTCATTTTTTTTATTAATGCATAATATATTATTTGTTTCAGGGGTACAGGTCTGTGGTTCATCAATCTTACACAATTCACAGCACTCCCCATAGCACATACCTTTCCCAATGTCCATCACTCAATCACCCCATCCCTCCCACCCCCCTCCACTCCAGCAACCCTCAGTTTGTTTCCTGAGATTGAGTCTCCTATGGTTTGTCTCCCTCTCTGGTTTCATCTTGTTTCATTTTTCCCTCCCTTTCACTGTGATCCTCTGTCTTGTTTCTCAAATTCCTCATATCAGTGAGATCATATGATACTTGTCTTTCTCTGATTGACTAATTTCGCTTAGCATAATACTCTCTAGTTCCATCCACGTCATTGCAAATGGCAAGATTTCATTTTTTGGTGGCTGCATAGAAGTCCATTGTATATATATATATACACAACATCTTTATCCATTCATCTGTCAATGGACATCTAGGCTCTTTCCATAGTTTGGCTATTGTGGACATTGCTGCTATAAATATTGGGATGCATGTGCCCCTTCATTTCACTACATTTGTATCTTTGTGGTAAACACCCAGTAGTGCAATTGCTGGGTCATACGGCAGCTCTATTTTCAACTTTTTGACGAACCTCCATATTGTTTTCTAGAGTTGCTGCGCCAGCTTGCATTCCCACCAACAGTGTAGGAGGGTTGCCCTTTCTCTTCATCCTCACCAACATCTGTCATTTCCTGACTTGTTAATTTTAGCCATTCTGACTGGTGTGAGCTGGTATCTCATTGAGGTTTTGATTTGGATTTCCCTGATGCCGAGCAATGTTGAGCACTTTTTCATGTGTCTGTTGGCCATTTGGATGTCTTCTTTGCAGATGTCTGTTCATGTCTTTTGCCCATTTCTTGATTGGATCATTTGTTCTTTGGGTGTTGAGTTTGACAAGTTCTTTATAGATTTTGGATACTAGCCCTTTATCTGATACATCATTTGCAAATATCTTCTCCCAGTCTGTCGGTTGTCTTTTGGTTTTGTTGACTGTTTCTTTTGCTGTGCAAAAGCTTTTTATCTTGATGAAGTCCCAATAGTTCATTTTTGCCCTTGCTTCCCTTGCCTTTGGCGATGTGTCTAGGAAGAAGTTGCTGCCGCTGAGGTCAAAGAGGTTGCTGCCTGTGTTCTCCTTTAGGATTTTGATGGATTCCTGTCTCACATTCATCCACTTTGAGTCTATTTGTGTGTGTGGTGTAAGGAAATGGTCCAGTTTCATTCTTCTGCATGTGGCTATCCAATTTTCCCAACACCATTTGTTGAAGAGACTGTCTTTTTTCCATTGGACATTCTTTCCTGCTTTGTCGAAGATTAGTTGACCATAGAGTTGAGGGTCGATTTCTGGGCTCTCTATTCTGTTCCATTGATCTATCTGTCATTTGTATGCCAGTACCATACTGTCTTGATGATGACAGTTTTGTAATAGAGCTTGAAGTCCTGAATTGTGATGCCACAGGCTTTGCTTTTCTTTTTCAACATTCCTCTGGCTATTTGGGGTCTTTTGTGGTTCCATACAAATTTTAGGATTATTTGTTCCATTTCTTTGAAAAAAATTGATGGTATTTTGATAGGGATTGCATTAAATGTGTAGATTTTCTAGGTAGCATAGACATTTTCACAATATTTATTCTTCCAATCCATGAGCATGGAACGTTTTTCCATTTCTTTGTGTCTTCAATTTCTTTCATGAGTATTCTATTGTTTTCTGAGTACAGATTCTTTGCCTCTTTGGTTAAATTTATTCCTAGGTATCTTATGGTTTTGGGTGCAATTGCAAATGGGACCGACTCCTTCATTTGTCTCTCTTCTGTCTTGTTGTTGGTGTATAGGAATGCCACTGATTTCTGTGGATTGATTTTATATCCTGCCACTTTACTGAATTCCTGTATGAGTTCTAGCAGTGTTGGGGTGGAGTCTTTTGGGTTTTGCACATAAAGTATCATATCATCTGCAAAAAGTGAGAGTTTAACTTCTTCTTTGCTAATTCAGATGCCTTTTATATCCCTACACTGTGATGAGTTTTAATCAAGAAAGGATGCTGTACTTTGTCAAAAGCTTTTTCTGCATCTATTGAGAGGATCATATGGTTCTTGTTCTTTCTTTTATTAATGTATTGTTTCACATTGATTGATTTGCGGATGTTGAACCAACCTTGCAGCCCAGGGATAAATCCCACTTGTTTGTGGTGAATAATCCTTTTAATGTACTGTTGGATCCTATTGGCTAGTATTTTGGTGAGAATTTTTGCATCCATGTTCATCAGGGATATTAGTCTGTAATTCTCCTTTTGATGGGGTCTTTTTCTGGTTTGGGGATTAAGGTAATGGTGGCCTCATAAAATGAGTTTAGAAGTTTTCCTTCCATTTCTATTTTTTGGAACATATTCAGAAGAATGGGTATGAATTCTTCTTTAAATGTTTGGTAGAATTCCCCTGGGAAGCCATCTGGCTCTGGGCTCCTGTTTGTTGGGAGATTTTTGATGACTGCTTCAATTTCCTTAGTGGTTATGGGTCTGTTCAGGTTTTCTATTTCTTCCTGGTTCAGCTTTGGTAGTTTATACATCTCTAGGAATGCACCCATTTCTTCCAGATTGTCTAATTTGCTGGCATATAGTTGTTCATAATATGTTCTTATAATTGTTTATATTTCTTTGGTGTTGGTTGTGATCTCTCCTCTTTCGTTCATGATTTTATTTATTTGGGTCATTTCTCTTTTCTTTTTGATAAATCTGGCCAGAGGTTTATCAATCTTATTAATTCTTTCAAAGAACCAGCTCCTAGTTTCGTTGATCTGTTCTACTGTTCTTTTGGGTTCTAGTTCATTGATTTCTGCTCTGATCTTTGTTATTTCTCTTCTCCCGCTGGGTTTAGGCTTTATTTGCTGGTTTTCCTCCAGCCCCTTTAGGTGTAGGGTTAAGTGCCAGACCACAATTTAAAGATTGTTTAAGTTGGGGGTTCACAACCTTTTAAATTCTGATAACATTAGGTTAAGCATGAAACAGCAAAGACTCAGACAGGGGAGAACAAAGCAAAGGAGAAAAAAAGAAGAAGAAACAGTCACAGACCAATGAGAAGAAAGAGATGACAAAAGAGAATAGGGTATATGTGGTGGGAGTGAAAGACTAATGATAAGAATTGCCTTTGTTTGGCTCAGTGGCTCCAGACATCCATTACCCATTCTGATCCAAGAAGTCAACAGTGATTTGCTTTGGCAACCAGTTCCAAATTGTGTGCCCTGAGACATTCCCCACAGAGGAGTCTAAAGGAGGAGACACCCACCATAGCTAAAGCTATATGTTGGTCCAACATTACTCCACAGGGAACCAAAACCACCTCTGCCTAAGCTTTTCCAATTCAGATGCCAACACTTCATTTCTTTAAGTGAGATGCTAGTTTTAATACCATAACCTTCATAAAATCTACTGTAGGTGAGCATGACTGAATGTAAAATAACCCATTGCCTCATTCACCTGAATCAGAAAGGGAATGCAATCTGGAAACCCTACACGTGAGGGAAGACTGAGAAACTTTATCCACTTCCAAATGGAGCATCAGGCAAAAACCAGTTTTTCCTTCCAGAAAATACAATCAGTAGATGACATTCAAAACCAAAACTACATTAATGTCCAACTTTTGCCAAAAGGAGGCTCAGGAATTCACAGCATCATTACATGGCCTTGAACGTCAAGGTGATGTGGAAAACATTAGAACAGGTTTTAAGGCCAGGTTCAAGTTTCCAAAGAAGTTCTACTGAGATGCATTCAGCCTCACAGAACAGAGACCTGGCTGATGCTAAAAGTAATGTAGCTTGAAACATTGGTGCTGGGTGAAAGGTGGCCCAAGGTTGTAGAGACCTGTTTATCATTCCTCTTGAGGGTATACCTCTTGGTATTCTGCCCTGTGTCTGACAGCACTGAGAAAGGTTACCTAAGTCTATCACAACTTGTAGAAAAAAACAGTCTAAATTCCTACCTGTTTGCTGCTAGAATGGGTGCACCCTAATGGGCTGTCAGGCTTGGGTCATAGGGAATTAGGTTTTTATTATCTGAAAACACTTTCTATTTTCTTTAAAATGCAAATGCAAATAGCATGGTTGTCTCTGAACTTTGAAGAGCAGGTTGTGCTATGGTGCATGACTCAGAGCAGGGAGCAAGGACAGAAAGTGACCATTCTCAAGAGCAAGGTGTGAAGCCATGGGATTAATAAGGCTAGCATTCATTTACAACAACTTGTTTGGCACTGAAGTCATTTACGTTTCTATGGGCTTTAACAGATACAAATTGGTCTCAATCTGAAACATTCCTGAGATTCTCATAATAGTTATCCCTTCATTTTATTTGTAGTTCCAGTTTAGCACAAAATAATACCTGGACTGTCTCTGTGTGAAGATTTTATGTCAATGTGGTCATCAGGTAAAATTCTGTTGTGAAAGAGGCAGACTGGAAGTCATTAGTCACTGCTGATGTTTTATCACTTCTTTCTGATTCACTTTAGCAGTATCGGAAACACGAATAAAACAAGCTGCCAAGGCCACTTACAGGCACACTTGTAAAGTGGAAACACATTCTCTTTGGTTTATTCCTTCTCAAAGGCGATGGGTGTTGTAGGGAGAGTAAAAAGAGTTAATATTGTAGGCCTTGCCATCAGAGAGATCCATGTTTGAATTCCATTTATTCATTTAATTTTTTTCATTTATTCATTTATTGATTCAACAAATATTTATTGAGTGCCTATATTTGTGGGACTCTGTTCAAAGCCTCGGGGTGCACTGAGTGGGGTAAAAGCAAACACGGGTCATCCCTCAGCCTCCCTCAGCCTTATGCTGAGCCATTTATGAAGATATTACCTCTAGGCTGCAAGTCTCCTCTCCCATGGACTACTCCATGGGGCTGGGCTGGGACTCCATAGACTCTTTCTCCTTTGCTACCTGGCTTCCTGTTAAGAGTCTGCTAATAGGGACGGACCATAGAGGGAGACTGAAAGGATGGAGGAAGGGGCTTTCTCCTCCCTGTTTCTTTGCTGTTCCTCTCAGTATCACTCTAGCAGTGGCCTTCATCTGACAACTGCATTTGGTTCTGGTCTCCAGTCTCTTTTGGCCTTGTTGGTACCAGTGTCTGGGCATGTTCTCAGAGCAGTAATAGCAACTGGATTGTGCCCCTTGTCAGAGGTGTGAGCCCCAGCTCTATAGGACTCTTTCTCTGAGCTTCTGGGCTCTGGTAATTCCAGCCTCTTCCCTGGATAGCAGCTGCTCCTGCTGTGGAATATCAGAGTTACCTTTTGCCTGTTCAGCCCCTCCACCATTTGGGAAAATAACTCCCTGTAGTAAGTTTCATGTTAAAATGCCTCTTCTGGTATTTGTTTTGAGTGACATACACAACACCATATACCAATTTATCTTAAGATAGTTAAGATTTGCAACAAAGATGCTGGGGAATAGTAACTGGTTATGGAGTACATCATCTTGGCATATTCACCATCTTAAGTAATGAAAAAATAGCAATTAAGTGCTTTTGTTTGGCTGAGTATTTTTCATGATTTTAAAGAAGGAGAGGTACAAACGTCCATGTTCACTTTGACAGATCAACATTGCATCTTTATGAAAATGAAACATATATCAGGAGTAGCTTTTCTTAAACATTTGTCTAGATCTATAGGAGAAATAATTTCACGACCTTTTACCAAAAATAATCAAATATTATAAATCCATGTTCTGTTCTTTTTTCTTTCTTTCTTTTCTTTCTTTCTCTCTCTCTCTTTTTCTTTTTAAAGATTTTATTTATTCATTTGACAGAGAGAGAGAGAGAGAGAAAGAACAAGCAAGGGGAGCTGCAGGCAGAGGGAGAGGGAGAAACAGGCTCCCCACTGAGCAGGGAGCCTGACACAGGGCTTGGTCCCAGGACCCTGGGATCATAATCCGAGCCAAAGGCATACGCTTAACTGACTGAGCCACCCAGACGTCCCATCTTCCTTCCTTCCTTCCTTCCTTCCTTCCTTCCTTCCTTCCTTCCTTCCTTCCTTCCTTCCTTCCTTCCTTCCTTCCTCCCTCCCTCCCTCCCTCCCTCCCTCCCTCCCTCCCTCCCTCCCTCCCTCCCTCCCTCCCTCCCTCCCTTCCTTCCTTCCTTCCTTCCTTCCTTCCTTCCTTCCTTCCTTCCTTCCTTCCTTCCTTCCTTCCTTTTTGGACTTGGGAGCAAGACTCCTACTAACTGTAATTCTTTAACCTCTTTCCTGCAAATTTATTTTATTTCTATCACCTCTTTATATAATATAGATTAATTTAACCAGAATATTTGTGGATTCTGTTATAAAGAATGTGCTTAACAACAATCATCAATACAGCCATATCCATTTTTAAGCCCTAACCGTACTACTTCTTGATGTTCATTTCCAAGCATAGAATAAAATGTTCTTCAAATGCAATCTAGCAAGGCAATGGACTTTAGAAAACCATCTCCACTTATAAAGGATCAGTGTCTCCTCTCAGATATTGATAATGCTGCTCCAATTCTGTCAGATTCATAATTATAAATTTGACAATCTTTATGAAATGAAAGTAGTTATCTATATATGAATATCAAGTGGCTATCTCTCTATTTGCCTTGCCCTTTTAAAGTTGCTTTGGTATGTGTTTTTGTTTGTTTTTGTTTTGTTTTAGACAGGGAGAGAGAGGGTGAGAATCCCAAACAGGCTCCACACCCAGAGCAGAGCCCAATGCAGGGCTCTATCTCAGGACCCTGAGATCATGACCTGAGCTGAAGTCGAGAGTCGGATGCTCAACGAACTAAGCCACCCAATCGCCCTGCTTTGATATGTTTTAATAAGTGAAAGTTTATTAAGGATATAGGTCTTTGTTCATGGGCAATGGGAAAAAAACCTAAAATATACAAGTTTCAGTTTTACCTAATTTTATTTTTATTTTGACTTTTTAAAATTTGAGTATAATTGACACACAATGTTACATTAGTTTCAGGTATACAACTTAGTGATTTGACAAGTTTATACTTTATGCTGTGTTCACCACAAATGTAGCTAACATCTGTCCCATACTGTTACATTATCAGTGACTATATTCCTTATGCTGTGCCTTTTATTCCCATGACTTGTTCATTCCATAACTGAAAGCTTGTATCTCCTTCTCCCCTTCACTCATTTTACCTATGCCCCACTCCCCTCCCTTCTGGCAACTATCAGTTCTCTGTATTTATAGGTCTGATTCTGGTTTTTGTTTGTTTGCTTGTTTTTTTTTAGGTTCCACTTATGAGTGGAAGCATATGGTATTTGTCTTTCCTAGTCTGACTTATTTGACTTACCATAATACCCTCTAGGTCTATCCATGTTTTCTCAAATGGAACAATCTAATCCTTTTTTATGGCTGTGTAATATTCTATTATATGTATACACACTACATTTTCCTTATCCATTGATTTATTGATGGACACTTAGGTTGCTTCCATATCTTGCTATTGTTAATAATGCTGCAATAAACATAGGGGTGCATATATTTTTTTTAATTACTGTCTTCATTTTTGGGGGGTAAATACCCAATAGTGGAATTTTTGGATCATATGGTATTTCTATTTTTAATAGCTTGTGCTCTCTGTGTCAGTCTCTCTCTCAAATGAGTAAATAAAAAATCTTTTATATATCTATATATATATACACACACATATATACACATATATGTGTGTGTATATATATATATATAATTCAACTGTTGAATCCTGTTTCATTTCAGCATTACATAATATTCATCCCAGCTTGCATGAATTTACTGAGAAAAAAATCTATTGCATGAAAAGGTATATTCCAAATATCATTTCACTTGTTTGGTCCAATAATTACTTTTCAAAATTGGAAACATAGTTAAACTGCTTTAATAAACTGTATGCAAATAATAATTTTAAGAATAATGCAATACAGAAAAATAATTTAACACAGCTTCATGTTTACAAAAGAAATAACCTTTTTTCCTAAAAATTTCAGTTCAGATATATATTTGTAGCTGACAAATGGGATGATCAATGAAATATTTTCAAACATAAATATCACATTATGTAAGGGAAATGCAATGGCTACATTTCACAGAAAGAAAGTATTGTGTATAAAGTCCAACTGTCAAAGGGTATGTTCATGTGTATTTTAAATAGATGATGGTGGGTATCGAACACTATGGTATTTAGATTCTATTGCATTTATTTAAAGATGCAATGAAATGCTTGATGTTTAAAAATGTGAATATTTACAATATCCTGGAAATTATTTCTTTGCAACTATTTAAGCTAATAATGAAACATTTTAGATAATGGTCTATGGATATGCAAAGGGGTATCTAGTTCTTATACTTATTTTGGGGACATATGAGCAAGAAAATTTTTTTTAATTTTTTTATTGTTATATTAATCACCATACATTACATCATTAATTCTTGATGTAGTGTTCCATGATTCATTGTTTGTGCATAACACCCAGTGCTCCAGGCAGAATGTGCCTTCTTTGATACCCATCACCAGGCTAACCCATCCCCCCATCCTCCTCCCCTCTAGAACCCTCAGTTTGTTTTTCAGAGTCCATCATCTCTCATGGTTCGTCTCCCCCTCCGACTTACTCCCCTTCATTCTTCCCCTCCTGCTATCTTCTTTTTCTTTTTTCTTAACATATGTTGCATTATTTGTTTCAGAGGTACAGATCCGTGATTCAACAGTCTTGCACAATTCACAGCTGAGCAAGAAAATTTGAAGACTACTGGCATACAGAGACCAGCAAGTAGTCAGTTTAGAATAGTAGTAATTCAGGGTTTTTGATGGGGAATGCTGCCTCTGCATCAATGCAGAGACCCTGCATTCAACAGCAGGGTGTCTCTTACAGGATTCCCTGGTGTTCTTGGGCACAGAAAACCATTTTTTAAGGGTGGCTCATGCATAATCATGAAAACAACTGGAAGATTTTTTGGGGGTATTTTTCTTACACATGCATTAAAGAACAATTTTTAGAACTAAAATATTACTTAGCATTCTGTTCTTAATACCATACACAGTGTTTCTCACGCATGTCTCATGGATCATCACCTATTTTAGTCTAACTCATTAGCATGTACTTTGTACCTTGTACTTTGCTTAGCACGCAGAAGATAGCTAATAAATGTTGTTGAGTTTAATTAAAATTAAATAAGATAAAGGCCAATCCGTCCTTTATGTTTTAAAAAGATGGGCCTTCAATGTCAAAAAATAAATTTAACTCTAGAGAGGTGAACGGGTACTTCATTCCATAACTACTACAGTTCATATTACATCTCCAACCCAATGTTTAGCTGGCCAAGGTGGAAACATTGGCTACCTGTCACTTTTCTATTTCCATATTGAAAGGGTACAGATGCTTAGTTCTGAATGGGACTTTTTAAGTCTGCAGGGTTTGTACCATTGCTGAAGTTCATGCCTCAAGATGCAGCCTCTAGACATAACTACAGATTGTAAAAACCATGATTATTCTGGGAACATAAAAAAGCTCTTTGCAATGCACACAGCTGTGGAAAAAAACAAAATTAATCTTTCAAATGTTATTGAAATGTAAATGTCTGCCTATCCTCAATTGAGTATGAGCATTCACAAACTTATGTTCAGGCACCAGGGGTACCCAGAGCATTTAAAAAGCACAATTGAAAAAAACATTAAAAGCGCAGTTGCAACTCTAAAAGACAAAAGTGAAAATGCAAGTGGTTTCATCCTCTGTTTGCAAATGTGCTGAGCACAGTTTCTGTCAGGCCCTTGTTCACAGAATCCAACTGGAGTCCTTCTGTTTAAATAAGCTGTCAGTATCCACGGTCTTATTTTCTACCAAGAAGTAACTGTATCCTTGAAACTGCTGTTATACAAGATTTTCTCTATTTCCTACCTCCAGCCTTACACACTTTTGCCCTAAAATTGATTCCAAATGGCAGCCAGAAAACATATCCAGGGAAAACGTATTCTGTGCCAAGCCAACCTTTGTCAAAAGTAAGCAATCTCTCTGCTCCTTCAATTCTCCATGGCCATCCCATAAATAGCCTGCTGTCAGTGCTAGTGTGCTTTTCATTTACGCTTTTACAAGGTTGGTAACTTTCTTAGTTACACTCTTACCAACTGGGGGTTCACAGGTGCTGGGATACATGTATAGGTGTCTTTTAGTTTTGGACCTAGAGTCAATTCTTTTCATTTTCCTAAAACAGCCAAGAAGGGAGTCATAATGTAGAACAAGAGGAAGGAACACGGTGCTGAGGTATTTTGTGAGAATGATAAGCCTGGAGTCAAAACTTTGGATTTGTCTCTTTTTATGTGTTGTCTGGAAAGAGTTTTCTTCAAAGTGTCAGTGTAAATACATTCACTTCCCTGATGTGGTTGAAAGTAGGGTTTAATAAATAGCCCGAATCTACTTTGAGTTCCTGTACCACCTGAGCATTCAGTAACCTCTATTTTAGCAGACATGTTTGTTAATGGTGACCTTGTTAGAAGACCAAAAAAGAGTAACATTTCCAGCCCTAGGAGGATAAAGAGAATTCAGTGTTTTTACAGATCTACAATTGATCCTTGAACAACACGGGGGTTAGGGGCTCTGACCCCTGCACGGTTGAAAATCTGTGTATAACTGTTGACTTCCTCAAAACTTAACTACTAATATAGCCTGCTATATATGTATATATGTATACATATATGTATGTATAATAATATACAGTGTTATATTAGACTAATAGCCTACTGATTACCAAAAGCCTTACTATAATATAAACAGTCAATTAGCACATCTTTTATATGTTACATATATTATGTGCTGTATTCTTATAATCAAATAAGCTAAGGAAAAGAAAATGTTATTAAGAAAATCATAAAGAAGATACATTTACAGTACAGTATTTATCAAAAAAAATCCTTGTATTAGTGGACTCACACAGTTCAAACTTGTGTTCAAGAGTCAACTGTATATTAATGGTTTGGGATATCTATATCTATAGATATAGATATATATTCAAGGTAGAACTACTCCCTCAATTCACATGACCTCTTGGTAGAATCTACAGCTGTCTCTCCCACTAAATATTTTATTAGCCAAATCAGAGAATTCATATACATCCTCAGTAAGAATGGATTTTGAGCTCAGAAATTCAGAACTGTTACCAAGTCTGTTTGTAATGCCTCAAAGTGATGGAACTTCTCAGAAAGACTGAGCCAGTTTGGTCTTGTTTGGTGAGGGGAGGCCAGAGGCACTGAGAGACCCCTCTTCAGGTGACTGTTGAACAACAGGGTCATGTGTCCCTGAAGGTCCTGGCAATGTGGCCTGTGGCCCCATCAAGACAATCAATCATGATGGCAGACCCTTCATGCTCACTATCTTGACCACATTGGGGCACCCAGGAGCACACAGTCTAAGCTGCTGATCCACTGTGATGAGTACTGAGGTGTTTGAGACTTCTCAGGAAAAAGATATATTATGGGCATTGATCACTGCATCAGTGAAGAAGAGCATGTGGCTACAGAGGTCAGAATAGTTAATAGCCTGCTCTTTTAAGAGGGGAAGGGATAATAAATTAGAGAGCACTTAACATTGGCACCACTGATGGTGGTCTGGGAAATGATATGTCTAAGGGTGAAGGAAAATTTTGTGCCACCACAAACAAACCCCTAATCCTTAAGCTCTCTTTACAGAATGCTGCATTCCCTTAGGTCTTGGCTGAACCCTGACTCTCCCACTCAGTGCATGACTGCCCCTCCAGCCCTACTCAGTGAGGCTCCTATTCTCCCACACTGTGCATACCACAGCTGGAAGGTTAGGGTCATGTGTTTGTGTTTCCCAGGCACCCCACTGCCACTTCACACATGCATGCCTCAACCCTTGTATAAAATGCATACTTTTGGGAGGTTGACACAACGAAACTGTACCACAGTGTACTAGCAACTGTTGTTTATGGAGCCCAAATGTCATTCTGACTAATTCACAGAAGCCTCTAGCTTTCATTATCACTCTCCATGCATGCCAACCCCTGCCGTAATCATAGAGTATTTCAGGACCTTGGAGGATAGATGAATCAGCCCCCACTGGGGGCCTTACAATTTCCCTGGACCTTCTCAACTCATTCCATTTCAACCACCTAGGTAGAAACCTGTGAATTCTTCTTGACTCCTCCTCCCTACATCAAATCTTACCTAATTACCTCATGATTCCTTATAAACATGCCCTAATTCAGGATTTTTTTTTTGAAATTTTTTTAAGGATTTTAATTAAATGTTTTTCCACCTCCTATCATCTTTGTCCAATCCCTTTTTTGCATAGCCACCAGTGTGATATATTTTATTCATATATAATTATGTCAATTATTTGTTTAAATGCTCTAGTTGTATTTATTACTAATTTTCTCCAGGATGAAGTTCAAGATCCTTAGCTCCATGATCTGCTTCCTGCTTTATCTTTCCAGACTCACCTCTCCACTTTCTGCCAGGGACTTTTTGAGCAACAACATTGAATAGCTTGTAGCTCCCTGCACACACTGTTGTCTTGCTTCCATGCTTTTGCCAATGTTCTTCCCTGTACTTGGACTATTCTTCCATTCTCTCCATTGCTGAACTTCCATTTATCCTTCAAGACCTCATATGTGATATTCATTAGGAAGCTTTCTCCCACCCCATGTGTTAGATGTTTTTCCTCCCACACTACCCTGGGTATTTCTCCAACATTGTATTCATTACTTTCTGTTCATTCACTAGCTGGAAATGTCTGCTATGTTTCTCTCTCCCCATCTAGATTATGAGTTTTTTGAAGTCTTGGAAGGTGTCCTTGTTCATATTTCTATTTCAACGCTTCGCACAAAGAGATTATAAGTATAAAATAAGGATAAAAATAGCGGCAATATATTGACAGCCTCTCATGCACAAGGCATTTAATATGTATCTGATCTCATTTAATCCTCACCACAACTCTAAGATGTAGTTGTTATTTTTATGCCCATTTTACAATGAATAAACTGAGAGTCAGAGAGATGAGACACCTGGACCCAGGTCACCTGGCAAGTGAGCGGCAGAATTAGGATTTGAATCTCCATTTGTCGACTCCAGAACACACATTCTGTTCACAATAACCACAAGATGAGAGTCATCCTGGAAGGGCGCTCTGCTTTCTCAGTCATAATGAGATGGAAAAGAATGAAAGCCGCTGATAAGAAAGTTAGTACTGACTGGCCATCACACCCCAGGGCAAGTGCAGAATTTCATCACTGCCTGCATTCCTGTGTCCTTTACCCAGGACATTACTGTGGCTGTCGACACTCACAAATATGAGCAGACTGACTTACTCTAAAACATAACTTATCACAGAGCAAAAAATTCATAAAGAACATGCCTCTCAGGGTTTTGTTGTGTGGAGAAGGCATTACTGAAAAGGAGCAACTATGCTTCACTCAGCATTATTTTCCCCCCCATGATTTGTGGATTTACTTATATGAGAATTCTTAACTGCACATAAATTAAAGTTATCAATGTAATTAAATAGTTACAAATTTGATTTTGAAAAGAATAAAAATATATGGATCAAGACTGTTCCAGAAAAAAGGAGAAAATATGAGCATTCTATGTTAAGAATCCTCACAGTACATTAACAGTAAGTATTGCATAGATGGAATCTATGCATATTTCAAAACAAAATTTCTGTGACTTAAATTAACATCTGTCATTATGACAGCTGCAAACCGTTCCCAAAGCTTCTCCTCTTTATGTGGGGCCTAAGCCAGCCCATTAGTCAGCATCAAGTCAAAATCCCTCTCCATGATACCGGCAAATGGATTTCATTTAATGGAGGAAATTCAACAAATATTTACTGAACATCTGTTGCAAGATCTGAGCTAGGCATTGTGGAGGATACAAAGATAGTACATTTCTCCCTTAAGACTTTTACAAAACAGTTGCAGATTAAACGTTAAATCAGAATTCGAGGTGTTATGTCAAAAGTAAGTGGCACAGACAGTGGATAATAGATACTCCCTTTTCCTGCTTTATATTTCCTCATAGCACTATTTCCTGGAGTGATAATATATAAATATAAATATAAATGTATGTGTACATCTGTGTGTGTGTGTGTGTGTGTGTGTTTAGTCGCCCTGTTCTTCCCCACTAGAATTTTAAGGTCATTAAGGGTGGGGACTTGGGTATCTTGCTCACTTTTTTATCCACAGCACCTACAGCCATATTTGACACATAGTAAGTGCTCAATAAATATTTGTTGAATGAATGGATGAATTTGGAGAAGAGAGAAATTAAGCAGAGGTGATCAAAGAACAGAGGGCATTTGATTTAGTTGTGGAAGAATGACGATCTGGATAGAAGCAGGGAGACATTTCAGGAGCAAGATGTAACCAAAGCAAAGATTTGGGAGTGATAATGTGCTGGGAGTAGGCTTGCCTTGTCGGCAATGTTTCTTATCGTCGATTATTTAGCCAAGTTAACCAAGTAGGTAAGGAATTTCCTCAGGTGCATAGGCACTAGAACTATTGGAGAGACTGAGTCACTCATGTCAAAGCCTTTTCTGTTTCCCCATGTTTGTGGCAGTCTGTCTGTGCTTGTAATCACAGGTTTGTTACACCTACCTAGGACTACGTGTTCATTGTTTTGCCTATAGCAAATGGCTAACAAGGCCTGCGTTGAGCAGACTGTCAGCACTGACAGACTTAAATGTTACACTCCACTGAAAATGACACTTTTCTAACCAAATATTTTGCAGAAAAATCCTTCAGAGCAAGGACACTGGCTCTTTCAGTGTATTTTAATTCTTATAATCTCCCCACCCCACACACTATAAGATTCATCTATCTTGATTTTGCTCCCGAAGCACCCACAAAGATTGATAATCAGCGATTCAGAGTTCAAAACCCCAGCACAGCCCTTATCAAACCTCCAGATATGTCTGAATAAAGACTCTCAGAAGTGTATCAGGCTGAGTGACTTTGTCATTGAGGTCATCCTCAGCGGGGATTAAGTTGGAAAGTCTAACTTTGGGTGATCCAAGTATCTCTTGTATCTCAACTTGGAACATATGTAGAAGTGAGAAAATTATTAATTTGCTGATTTTTTTTTTACATTATTTGTTGCCCCTGGAGTTTTATCAAATCTGATTTTTGCCTCACCTTCTTGTCCCAAGTTTTAAAAATGAATGACAGAAAGTTTTTATATTTTACTTACAAAGATAATATTACAAATTTCCAACATATATTAGGGTTTGGTTACTTTTTTTTTTTAACAGTCCTATTTGTTTAAATGGAATTCTCTATTCCCTTATATAAAACAGATCAGGAGATAATTGTTCTGGTTAGAGAAGGGAGCCCAGATCGCCCCCTGCTGGTCTCCTGTTTTTCTTCCTCTCCACCGTCCCCCGCCCCGCCAAGGCAAGCACATTTCTTGAACTCCACTGAACACAACTTGGAAACTACTGAATTAAGGTGATACAAATGAATAATTAACTGGATCACCATAAAGACAGCCACTCATCCAGGGCTCTCTCTGTGGTATACTTGCCCCAACTGTACCCTCATTCTCAAATGAATTATGCCATGGATAGCATGCTTATTCTTCTGAAAACTCTCCCTCAGTGTGCTGAGAATTTAAGGAGGGAAAGTATGGTCTGCATTATTTTAAATGAGGTAATTTATTTAAAGTACATACTAGAGTGTTTGGCACGATACAGTATCTACCATCACTTGTAAAATCCATTATTCAAGTTGTCATCCAATTTGTCACATTTTTAGCTGTGTCAATAGAACATGGATACATTAAAAACATAAATAGTGTCTAGTCCCTTGGGCTAGAGAGAGATGGGTTTTCTTGTCCTTTTCAACTCTTGGACCGTAAAGTCTATATCCTGCACTTATTAATCTGTGTACTGAAGGAGGAGGACCCTTGATTCTAGTCTTCATGGGCTCAGCTCTACTCAGCCATGGCGGGATTAATGCATGTCCACGTTCATGTTACAGGATTCATTAAGAAAAGAAAAGTCAGCTCACACTATGTGGTTAAGGATAATGGAAATTTGCTTATTAGAAGTCTTCCGGAGAGAAAATTTCTTAATTACTTGCTTTCTATTAAAACGAAGGTAAATAGAAGCAATTCTGAAGCAAGCCTTGTGATTGTATTTTCCTGAACATAGTGTGGGAGTCTGACAATTAGGAAGCAATTTCCTGCAGTTCTCTTACATTTGTCTGAGTCTCAGACAGTTTGCAATCAAACTATTGAACAGGAGAGTCACCTCACATACTTTTTAGAAGGAGGTGGTACATAAGTATGGAGTTTACCAAGGAAAAAATGCATCAGCTCAGCCTAATTCTTTTAAAGGGGTAAGTAGGGGGCGCCTGGGTGGCTCAGTTGGTTAAGCGACTACCTTCGGCTCAGGTCATGATCCTGGAGTCCCGGGATCAAGTCCCACATCGGGCTCCCTGCTCAGCAGGGAGTCTGCTTCTCCATCTGACCCTCTTCCCTCTCGTGCTCTCTCTATCTCTCATTCTCTCTCTCTCAAATAAATAAATAAAAATCTTTAAAAAAAAAAGTCTTTAAAGGGGTAAATAGGCCAGTTAGTCAAGGGACCGCTATTGACATAATGTACCTGATTTCAAAAAAGCCTTTGCAGGGTACATTGTGGCAACTCTGCAGTCAACCTGGGAAATGTGGTCAGGTAGCTAGGATTATAACCCAATGCATACAAGTCAGGAAGTGATTAGGTAGTAGTGTCTTGGGTGATTGTTTACAGGGAGATGGCTAATGGTGTAACATTTTTGCACAACAGGAGAATTTATTTTTAGTTTGAACTATAAGAGGAAAGTGATTCTTCTGATTTTAGTATGTTAAATGCTCCTCAAATTACTACAGGTTTCAGTAAACACTGATTGCTTCAGCAAGAAAGCAGACATATAGACAACGCAGACAAAAAGAGATCCAGGGGTGCCTGGATGGTTCAGTGGGTTGAGTGACGAACTCTTGGTTTTGATTCAGGTCATGATCTCAGGGTCGTGAGATCGAGTCCTGTGTGGAGCCCTCTGGCCTGCTCGCTGCTGGGTGGAGAGTCTGCTTGGGATTCTCGCTATTCCTCTCCCTCTGCCTCCACCCACCCCCCACCCCCCGCAATGTGCATGCTCCATCTCTTTCTCAAATAAAGAAATAAATCTTAAAAAAAGAAAAGAGATCCAAAGCTGCATTATCATGCAAGCATTTTGCTTACAAATAAAGCAGAGGATCAGATTCTTCCATAGCTATCAACTGGTAAGAAATGGTTACCATGGTCAAGGACAGGAGCAGACTAGTACCATTTTTCTTATTAGTAAGGAAGGTCTCCAGAAGTGGTGTGCTGATAAATAGATACCATAGAAGTAAATAACCTCAAGGTCATAGATAATAGTAAAATGTAGTAAGATTAGGAAGTGACAAGTTCTGAGTATTTATTGCCTTTAAAAAAAAAACAACGATTTCCACCTGTGTAGCTCAGTCGTTAAGCGTCTGCCTTCGGCTCAGGTCATGATCCCAGGGTCCTGGGATAGAGCCCCACACCCAGCTCCCTGCTCCCTGCTGCTTCTCCCTCTCCTACTCCCCCCTGCTTGTGTTCCTGTTCTTACTATCTCTCTCTGTCAAATAAATAAATAAAATCTTTAAAAAAAAACTATTTAAAATTTTTAAAACTTTTTATTTTGACGTAATTTTAGATTTATAGAAAAGTTGCAAGGTAGTATAGAAAATTCCCATGTGTCTTTCACCCAGCTTCCTCTAATATTACATATTATAGAACCATGGCACATTTATCAAAACTAAGAAATGAACATTGGTGGAAATATACAGACTTGATCTGGATTTTACCAGTTTTTCCACTGATCTCCCTTTCTGCCCAGGGTCCCACAAGATACCACATTGTATTTAGTTGACATGTTTCCTTAGTCTCTGCCGATCTGTGACAATTTCTCAGGCTTTCCTTGTTTCTTTGCTTTTTTCCCCCATGGTCTTTGTTTTTAATATAATTTATTTAATTTTAAGTTTATTTTTGAGTCAGCTGTAGGTTCACAACTTATCAAAGCACAGTACCTGAAGGGACATCCCCACAAGGATTTATCATTGGTCTTTGCTCTTCAGTGGTTTTATTAATACCTTGGAAAAGACTATTGCTGCCATGCAAATCATATTGGCAGATGATACAAATCTGGGAGTATAACAGGTATTTTGGTTAATAGTCACAACAACAGGGTATTAACCAACATTTTTGTACCAAAAACCACCTCCATAAATGACCTAGGATGATGTGATTTAACAGAAGTTCATACTAAACACATGGTTAGGGCTTTTGGGTAATCCATGTTCCTTTTGTGGACAGAATGGGACCCTAAGCTCTAATAGGAAGTAACTTGGAGGGGCATGATCCCTACTGGATGTAAGGAAGATGTGGATATTTCTAGGGATGTATTCATCCCAAATCAGATGACTTGTCTAAAATCTGATGTGATATGGGGCGCCTGGGTGGCTCGATCAGTTAAGCGGCTGCCTTCGGCTCAGGTCATGATCTCGGGGTCCTAGGATCGAGTCCCGCCTCGGGCTCCCTGCTTAGTGGAGAGTCTGCTTCTCCCTCTATCCCCTGCCCCTGCTCGTGATCTCTCTCTCTTTCTCTCCCCACCCCTCAAATAAATAAATAAAATCTTTAAAAAATGATATAATTTTCAAGGGAGAGTCTAGAATCACAAATAGTGTTGCCTAGAGATGTGGAAAGCTGAGACCAGGCAGAACTTCCAGTCCACAATCAGGTAATGACAGAGGCCTTGTGTAAGGTTCCTGTTCTTTTCCAAGGCCAGGGGTATGCCCTGAGGGTGAAAATGTACCCAGGGCATAGGTGATTGCAAGTACAATCTGCATCAATGGTGTGATTTGACTGTAGAAAGCCTATTCAGCTTGCTCTGTATCCATAGAAATACAGGGTCCAGCTCAAATGAGCTAATAGTCTCACTCATGGCTACATTGATCAGCCAAATATGGAGTATTATGGTCAATTCTGCATATAGAAACCCTGGGCATTTTAAAGGGAGGTAAGCCTGAATGGTCAGAAAACTTCAAGCAATACCCAGTGAGGAGCATATGAAAAACCAGAGGCCTGGTAAAGAGAAGATGTAGGGGAATTAAGACTACCATTTGCAAATACCGGAAAGGCTCTCTGTCATGTGGAAGCACAATTAGACTTGGATAAATGGGTGGGCACTACAGAAAGATGAATTTTAGCTCAACATACAAAAGAGCTTTTAATTATTAGAACTCTCCAAAAATGGAGTAATCAACCTCAGGCAGAAACACTCGAAATAGAAGCATAAAAAATACTTGGGAGAAGTGTTGTCTAGAAGATTAAGTCTGCTCTGTTTCTAAATGTGACTTAGCTCACACTCAGTTGGCCACTGGCAGAATGTTATCAGTATGACATGTACATTGTGTTGGATCATTGCTGGTTCTCGTCAGCCCTTTGCCATTTTGCACCACCAAAGTACCTTCACACCTGCCCTCAGACTGCTGAACACAGCAAGACCCGGACGGGCGCAGTGCAGTGTCCAAGGTGAACATGCTCCAGCTTCTTCTTGGCTCAGTTCGACCATGTATTCCAACTTAGAAGTGCTTGTTGGGTAGTTCTTCCCAATCTTTGTGATTTTTTTTCCCATTAAACCAAAATCTACCTCCCGTATTTTTAAGGTTAAGTCTTGTATTTACTACACCTATATTTTGAGGATTTAACATTTAAAAAATTATGTTAGTGTTATTGTATTGTTACTATTTTTGTTAATACCCCAGTTATCAAGTTGCATGTGTTTTCAGTGGTCTGCCCCATGTCTGTTTTGCCCATGAACTTGAGAATTTTTAGGGTGTAATTTGGAAGAATAAATGGTGAGAGAACAGAATTGTCTCTATTAGATGAGGGATTGGATTCATAGCAAAGTTTCCCATCCTGACTGCACATCCTAATCACTTGGGGAGCCTTATAAACTTTAAATTCCTATGATCCACCTTATGGTCTTTCAGGGGAGGGACATATAACTGTGTGTTTTTAACAAGCTCTTTGAAGCTAGCTAGGAACCATCTCGAGGAGCTGTGATTTGAAATCACTAGATAGATGACCTCTTAGCTCTGCAATTCTAGGATGCCACTGCTTTCCCTGCCATCTATTAGGAGGAGGCACATGCAATCCTTGGACTAGTGAAGCAGTAAAATAAGAATTTCATTGTTGGCATGGACAGCTGCCCCTACCGCAGTGAAATTTAGGTATCCAGTACAGCGTGTATGTTAGAACCCTGGGAATTTTGTAAGATCTGCATCTCTGCTTCAAATCACAAAATTTTTTGTACCACTGAGGTTAAGCTCTCAAGAACATTGTGTTTATTGGGCTCTTTTAAAAGGTGAGCTTATCTTTCAGCCAGACAGAAATTTGAACAGATTAGGAACATTATGAGCCCAAAATGCAAACTGGGAATAGGATGTCCGTTTGTGACTCTTTTCATCACATTGGCACAGGACATTTCAGTGTTATCGAAAATCTTGTGAGAGCTGTTATGAGGATAGGAAGGGTGGAGCGGGTCAGCAGGGAGGTGTGTTGACTCTGTATCTGGTCATTGGCCTGGACTTGCACAAGTCAATTTTATGACCATTAATTTCAATGTCTTTTTCATAAAATTTACTTCAAAGACCATTGCAATCTTGTCTTCCCCCTTGAGTAAATGTAAAGTCCATGGAGACTGCTTAACAGACAATTTCAAGCAGGCAAATCTTGAACTTTCCCCACTAAATAGGGATCTAACTTTCTAGAAAGTTATCTATAGCTATGAAATATTTTCTCAGTCTTGTACTAAAGCATAAATAGGCAGCTGAGCTACAGGCCTCCTGCTTTCGAATCTTGATAAGAGAAATGCTAGGAGGTTTGAAGAAGAATAAGAAAAACCTGATATAAAGCTGTGCTTCAGTACTCCCAGCAAATTATGGGATATTTATAACCCATCCTGGGTTGTCTCATGTGCAGACAGACTTATTGCAGCAGAACAGTATGCGTACTCCCTTGCGTAATTTAGATGTCTAGCAAAACAAATTTAAAACAGGAACCTTAACTCACAAATCAAAGATGAAAAAATATTCTTTTTAAACATTTCCTTGAAATGGCTAGGACCGTTCAACAGCTGCCTTCAACTGCCAATGAATTAGAATCTCACTAGAACAGCAAGTGATGGGGCGCCTGGGTGACTTAGTCAGTTAAGCGTCTTTCTTCGGCTCAGGTCCTGATCTCAGGGTCCTGGGACTGAGCCCCACATTGGGCTCCCTGCTCAGCGGAAAGTCTGCTTCTCCCTCTCTCTCTGACCCTCCTCCCCACTTGTGCTCTCTCTCTCAAATAAAATTAAAAAAAAAGAGAGAGAAAACTTTAAAAAAAAAGAACAGCAAGGGATACATTTTGTAGCCAAGAACACTGCACTTTACAGCTACTGGCTTCAGAGTCGTCACCATTTTCTTCGATTTCTCAGCTTTGTGGTCTTTACGACGATGAGTCAAACCAGGATTGTGTTTTTCCAGTCCTTTTTTGGACAAAGGAAATACTTTTGTGTGTATAAAATCATACTCTCTGGGGGCGCCTGGGTGCCTCAGTCGTTAAGCGTCTGCCTTCGGCTCAGGTCATGGTCCCAGGGTCCTGGGATCGAGCCCCGCAACGGGCTCCCTGCTCAGCAGGGAGTGTGCTTCCCCCCTCTCTCTCTGCCTGCTGCTCCCCCTGCTTGTGCACTCTCTCTCTATCAATTAAATAAGTAAAATCTCTTTTAAAAAATCATATTTTCTGGGATGCGTTTGTATAGGTAACACAGAGGGTTGAAGATTTATGCAGATAATTCAAAATAATAATAATTATGTGGGAAAGGAACTGAAAGCCAGTCCCTAATGGAAACCAGAATCCCTGTTCCCCTCCACCCCAGCAACAGAGAGACGTAAATACAGAATTCTTACCAAACCCTAAATTCTCTTAAGTGAACAAGACTGAATTGAAACTTTCAGAGGTCTCTAGGCTACTTCTTGAATGAGAGACTCTAATCAGGAAAAATCAAATGAATGATTTCAGGGAAAAGTCACTGAAGATATGAGCAAGAAATAAGAGGAGAAGAAGAATTGAGGGGGGAGAAATGGGAGAAGAGAAAAAGAGAACACGGACGGGAAGAGAGGAGCGTGTCTGTGATACGCTGTGTACAGCAGCCTCTTAGCAACATCATCAGGCAATGACTCTTTCTTTTCCCGGAAATTAAATATTAAAACATTTGTTAGTTCTTTTTCTACTCTCTTGTGAGTTCCTCTTTGTATGATTCCTCTTCTTCCAGAGTATTACCACATACCTAGCACATAGTAGCTGCTCAATTAATTGGGGGGAGGGGAGGTAGCAGGGTAAGATGAGCTTTTTGAATTTTGAATTGAACTAATTTAATTTTTTGAATAACTATTTTACTCACATGTGTTATGGACTAAATTGTATGTGCCTAAAATCCGTATCTTGAAGCCCTAGCCCCCAGTGTGAATGTATTGGGGATAGGGCCTGTAAGGAGATAATTTAGGTAAATTGAGGTCATGAGGGCAGGGCTCCCATGCAATATGACTCATGTCCTTATAAGAAGAGGGAGAGATACCAAGAGTGCTTGCACACAGAGAAAAGGCTCTGTGAGGACACAGCCAGAAGGCAACTACCTGCAAACCACGAAAAGAGGTCCCATCAGAAACCAATCCTGTTGGCACCTTGATCTTGGTCTTCTAGCTTCCAGAACGTGTGAAAACAAATTTCTGTCATTTAAGCCACCCGGTCTGTAGTTTTCTGTATGGCAGCCCCCCAAAGACCAATACAACAAACATGGTTCAACAATTTGTGAAAGTAAGTAAAGGAAACCTCATTTAAAACTGAGTCAGGAGATCCTGAAGGGGGAGCTCTCACGCACGAACTACTCATTGCAGCCCACATAGCCAACAAAAAAAAGAAGGCACGTTAACAAGGGAGGACATTTTTCACATAGGAATTTCATGCTCTTAAGAGAAAGGACGATCCCTCCCTGGCCCCGCAGCAACGCGCTAATCACCGCTTGCAGCCAATGAGAAACCACCACAACCTGAGACTCTTGTTACTCTCCACTGAACTTTTGTTTAAAACAACCCTCTCCAATTTCCTCCTCAAACCTAATAAAAGCTGACCTTCCCTTTCTCTTCTAGGACTTGCCCAGAGTTCGCCATAGCTTGCATGTCCTGAATTGCAATTCTTCTGCTATTCTTGAGTAAACTCATTTTGCTAGTAAAATAACAGGCTATTTTATTTTTAAGATTGACAGATTAAGGGCTTCTGGCTGGCCTAGTCAGTAGAGCATGCGACTCTTGAGCTCCGCCGGGTTGAGAGTTTGAGTCCCACGTTGGGTGTAGAGATTATTAAAACAAACAAACAAACAACAACAACAAAAAAAAAACTGACAGATTAAAAAATAAAAAGTCTCACTATTACCCTTGTCTCTTTCTCAAATAATGTGCCCTTCCCTGTCTGTAAATCAGTAGGCAGAGAGTTGGTGAACAATATTCTTGTAGACGCATACTAATTAGATGTCTATTAGCAATGCAATGAAAACTAATGGGCTGTGGCACAGTGATGTTCTTATGACCGCAAGGCATACAGGGCTTTGAACCCTTGCCCTCTTTTCCTCTTACCTTGGGATAACTTTCAATATTTTTTATTTTTAAAAATAGATTTAAAAAAATCCCTCTGCCAGGTTATCAGCAACTATTGTAACTGTTAATGTTCTACCACTAGCATCTGTTCCACCTGTTGCTGATTTTACCAACTCTGTTAAAATTGTTTACAAAATAGGCATCAGTAAGACTGAAGCAAGAGCTGAGCTCTTTTATATGAGGGAAGCACATAGGCTTTGATCCGTCTTTTGCATTTTCAGAAGTCTTTTGTCTTTGTTTTCCAGTTTCTAGCTTTATTTTGGTACTTGGGGTTGTCCGACAAGTAATTTCCAGTTAGCATTTTGTATTCGTAACTGACCAGTCCTCCTCTATGATTTCATGGTCTCAAATTTACTGGCTTTGCCAGGAGATGGCACTGGTTTGCCCAAGAGCCTAGAGTTAATGGCCTCATGGTGCTTGCCTTTGAGAGTTCCACAAATGTCCACGTCTCAACCCGTCAGTTCTGCATGACTCCCATGTGCTTTGATGTCTTTTCCTGATGGTTATTACAGAAAACTAGTTGGAGCAATATATTAATAGTTAATCAAGGAGCCCCTTTACTTAGGTGTGAGCCTTCCATGATTAGACATGCATGTGATGGTCTCTTGAAAGGTTCATGATAAGCAGCACTTGGGCTGAAGGCTAGACTTTGAAAGCCCCCCCACCCGCTGCCTGGCAAGTCTTGTCACTTTTATAGATCACAGAAGACAGTAGAAAACTGTTTCTTAATACTCCCTCCTAGTCTAGAAAGGGAGCAGCAACTTTCTTGCTCCTTGGTTTAAACTTAACCATGCAACAAAGTATGACGGTTTCCTCATTCTTAGTCCAATTAGGAGAACCAGCCAGGCCTGCATGTACCCTTAGTTCTTGAGACACACAAGTCCAGAGTCTGACAGGCCTGAATTCAAATCTGAATTCCAGCACTTAGTGGCAAAATGCCTGTATTCAAGTTTCTTAATGTCTCCAAGTCTCATTTTCCTTAAATGTAAAATAGGAATACTACTAGTAGCTACCTCGTAGGGTTGGTATGAAGGTTAAATGAGATGGTCTATGTACAGAACTTCTTACGTTGCCTTGAGTATCGTAAGCACTCAGTAGTTCTGCTTCATTAACCCCTTGGTGTCCAGTGTCTAGCACAGATTCACCGAAGGTGGCAACTTTTTGGCCTGAAGACCAATTTAGGATATATTCAATATTTATGAGCTACTTGAAAAGTGGAAATTTAAAACACACTTGGGTCTCTTGGAGAGAATGTATACCCATACAAATTAAATTGCCTGCTTTATTTAATACAAGAGTGTCAGAAAACAGCACTGCTTATTGCCCACAAAATTTTTGCTATCATGATACAACTCTTTAATCTTTCATCCTGAAATTAGCTCATGGGCCAAAAGGGGCTCTCAGAACATGGATTGTTCAACTTGGAAACACAGCTAGTAGGCTGACAGATAATTTGACTGACCAGACCAACCCATATCTTGTCATCATCAATAAATCAACAGATAGCACATGAAACCATATTCCATACATTCAAGATCATTGCTTCAACTCTCACTCTCTTCTCACAACATAAAACCTTTTACTTAACAAGACCCATATCCTTCTTCTGAAAGTGAGTCTGTAGGAAAAGTTTTTAAATGGTGATCTAAAGCAGATTCTTTTTAAAAAAGATTTTATTTATTTGAGAGAGAGAGAGAGAGAGCGTGTGCAAGCACAGGGGGAGCAGCAGAAGAAGAGGGAGGAGCAGGCTTCCTGCTGAGCAAGGAGCCCAATGTGGAGCTTGATCCCAGGACCCTGGGATCATGACTCGAGCCGAAGGCAGACGCTTAACCGACTGAGCCACCCAGGCACCCCTCTAATGCAGATTTTTGAGACAGAGCTGGTCCTGAAGATATGTATTATTAGGGCCCCAAATGATGCCAGTTAGAGAATCGTTGCCTTAAAATATACAGAAATTGGCTTTTCAAACTTATTAAGCTTTCTGTTTTTTCTTCTGTACATTTTCCAAACAAGAAATCAGTATAATGTTAATCTAGAGCAGCAATTTCAAACCCCAGGTGCCACCTGGTTCAGAGTCCTACTTTGGGGTTGATACCAAATATATGGAGTGAGGCTCAGATCGTTCTGACTTTCTGCAGGAATCACTGTTCTGGAAATCCTGATTTCATCAGAGCTTTTGTGATTGCTAAATAGTCTTTCTGAATAGAAGGCAAATATATATCTTTCTTTTTTTCTTTATTAATTCTTTTCTTCAAAAGTAGATTATCCTAGTGTGGTTTTAAAAGAATACCTGATCTTAAACTTTTATCTGATGGAGTACTTGACATTCTGAAGGATAATGAAACATCTGGAGCCTTTAAGACCAAGCTAGAAATTTTTAATTTTGCAAAAATTTTTAATACTCTAGGATCTGGATAAACAAATCCCATTCCCTATGCTGAGTTAAATCAGACAACAGTCCTAGTGCAATAATCCAGATTTGAAATAATCTTCAGCCCTGCTTCACCTCTATAACCAACAACCTCGAAGAAGCACATTTCACTTTGCCTCAGTAAAGCTGTCTTTTCCCCAGGGTAGGCCATTTTCCATGGCTATCACCTCAACTGCCTCACCTACTCTTTAAGTTAAATGATTTGGCTTCTATGTAGCCAAAAGGGCTCAATTATCTTAAAAATTTCATTGGTTTCTTATTAAGTATCTTCAATAGTCACATACATTAGAACGAAGAATACTTCTATGAAGGTCACTGTGAAGGTGAAACTTACAAAATTACTCAAGCCTCAATATTTAACTTCTCAGCAGGGATAAGTGTCCTTCCTGTGAGGAGAAAATACAATATTCAGTGAATGTTTACTGAGTCCAAGTCTTAGGTCTCAAGGAGGAAGGACAAATAAGGCTTAGGACTTCACCGAAATCATGAGTAGGAAATAAACACTTATTTTAGTGACTGTAATACGGCATGATAAGGGCCATACTAGTAGGTGTTGAACAATGTGCTGTAAGAGCCCACACAGGAAATTATTTACTCTGCCTGAGAGGTGAGACCTGTGGTGGAGGCTCAGGGAAAGCATCATACAGAAAGTGACAGCGGCATTTTGGTTGCAGATACTCTCCAATGATTGAAGGAGTCTTTTTTGTTTCACATAGTAGGAGTGAGGGAGATTGAGCGGTGAGGAGGAAGGTCTACTTGTACATTTCCGTCTTCTGTGGAGTACTACATTTCTGGCAGTTAAAAGTTGATACTTTAAAGTTTCATTTAAGATCAGTCCTATGGTTTTCAATTGGCAATAATTTGAGTTGTCCCAAATTACTTTTTACACTTGGGTTACATATTGTGATGATGCCTCTGTAGCTACTGCAAATGGCTGAACAACTTGCCAAATTTTGAAAAATAGGTCATCAATCCAAAGAGTGTGAATGTACACACAACCGAGAATTACAAATGCCATTTCAGTTCTGGATTCTTCATCTAAGACAATTTGCCAGAACCCTTTGCATAAATCAATAGTTAAGATTAGTTTTAAAGTTTCCCAGTGATCTAATGGTGCAACTTCTCTGTTTATTGATTATGCATAGGCATACCTATCTATACAGAGTCTCATCAAGTTGTCCAGTTAATATGCTTAGACCATTGTAAAAAAAAAAAACAACAACACAGGAATTTTCAGAGAAGGGTTAATTATTTCTAGAAGTGTTATTTCTTTCACTTTCTTTCTCCAAATAATTTTACTGAATAATCACTCATGAATTCTATAAAGAATTCGTCTATGTGGTCTATCAGGTCATTTATCTGGAGCATCTTGTGACAAAATAATTCTTCTGACTTTGCTCTGAATAATTTCTGTGAGTTCACTTAACACAGACATAATTCTCTCCCCATCTGACTGAGGAATGCCTTTAAACTCTTTTAATTACTCCAGGCCACATTCTTCCAGGATAGCACCAATGTATCTGTAACCATTGCTTCCTTTAATGATTCTGGTTTGTCACAGTGCATATATAACAATGACTACATTTCATGGAGTGATCCACACTCACAGTGTTTATTGCACACTATTAATAGGATCCTTAGGACAACCTTGTGTTGTATATATCATTATTGCTTTATACAGGTGGTGTTGAAAACCACAGTGCAAGGACAGTAAGCAAAGGTTACTAAACTAGTGCATGTAAACTTGGGATTTTAACCAGAGTCTTTGTTTTCCAAAATCTATTTTAATAAGACTCACAAAATAATTATATGGTTTAGCTAAGTCCTTTGTTTAGTAATAGAAACTACTTTAAATGTATTAAGTATATTAGTTAGAAGTATTTAATTGCTAGGGACAAAAAACCCAATTCAAGCTAGTCTAGTAAAAAATGGGACTCTATTGGTTCCATTGTCTGCAGGAGAGAACAGTGGTCCACCTGAGCTCAGGCACACTGGAGCCAAGGACTCTGCCAGGTCTCTCTCTCTCCATCTCTCACCTTTTCTCTTTATACACCAGACAACAAATGCTGTTGAAAATAGGGAGAAAAGGGAACCCTCGTACACTGTTGGTGGGAATGTAAATTGGTACAGCCTCTCTGAGGAACAGCGTGGAGTTTCCTCAACAAATAAAAGTAGAGAGGGAGGAGTCCAAGATGGCGGAGGAGTAGGAGACCTTAATTTCATCTGGTCCCAGCTATTCAGCTAGATAGCTATCAAATCAGTCTAAACACCTGCAAACTCAACCAGAGAGCTAAGAAAAGAATAGCTGCAACTCTACAAATAGAAAAGCAACCACTTTCTGCAAGAATGACAACACGGAAAAACTCACCTCAAAAAAGAGAACAAGAGGCAGTACTGACTGCCAGGGACTTAATCCGTATGGATACAAGTAAGAGCATCCTACTAAAGAATGAATGGGTCAACCAGGAAGTTAAAGAATTTTTAAAAATTCATGGAAAGAACTGAAAATGAAAACACAACTGTTCAAAACCTTTGGCATGCAGCAAAGACGGTCCTGAGAGGGAAGTATAAGGCAATACAAGGCTTTCTCAAGAAACAAGTAAGGTCTTAAATACACAACCTAACTTGACACCTAAAGGATCTGGAGAAAGAACAGCAAATAAAACCTAAACCCAGCAGGAGAAGAGAAATAATAAAGATTAGAGCAGAAATCAATGAAATAGAAACCACAAGAATAGTAGAACAAATCAACGAAACTAGGAGGGTTATTTGTTTTTTTGTTTGTTTTTGTTTTTTTAATATTTTCATTTATTTGAGAGAGAGAGAGAGCACAAGTAGGCAGAGTGGCAGGCAGAGGGAGAGGGAAAAGCAGAATCCCCACTGAGCAGGGAGCACAACAGGGGGCTTGATCCCACGACCCTGAGATCATGACCCAAGCCAAAGGCAGGCACTTAGCTGACTGAGCCACCCAGCTGCCCCAGTTCTTTGAAAGAATTAATAAGATTGATAAAGCCTGGGCCAGACTTATCAAAAAGAAAAGAGAAAGGACCCAAATAAATAAAATCATGAATGAAAGAGGAGAGATCACAACCAACACCGAAGAAATACAAAAATTATAAGAACATATTATGAGTAACTATATGCCAACAAATTAGGCAATCTGGAAGAAATGGATGCATTCCTAGAGACATATAAACTACCAAAACTGAAACAGGAAGAAACAGAAAACCTGAACAGACCCATAACCACTAAGGAAATTGAAGCAGTAATCAAAAATCTCCCCAAAAACAGGAGTCCAGGGCCAGATGGCTTTCCGGGGGATTCTACCAAACATTTAAAGAGGAATGAATACCTATTCTTCTGAAGCTGTTTCAAAAAATAGAAATGGAAGTAAATTTTCCAAATCCTTTCTATGAGGCTAGCATTACCTTGATCCCAAGACCAAGACCCCACCAAAAAGAATTATAGACCAATATCCCTGATGAACATGGATGCCAGAACTCTCACCAAGACACTAGCCAATAGGATCCAACAGTACATTAAAAGGATTATTCACCACGACCAAGTGGGATTGATTCTTGGGATGCAAGGGTGGTTCAACATCTGCAAATCAATCAATGTGATACACTACATAAATAAAAGAAAAGACAAGAACCATATGATCCTCTCAATAGTTGCACAAAAAGCATTTGACAAAATACAACATCCTTTCTTGATTAAAACTCTTCACAGTGTAGGGATAGAGGGAACATACCTCAATATCATAAAAGCCATATTTGAAAAGCCCACAGCGAATATCACTCTCAATGGGGAAGAACTGAGAGCTTTTCCCCTAAGGTCAGGAATATGGCAGGAGTGTCCTCTATCACCAGTGCTATTCAACATAGTACTAGAAATCCTAGCCTCAGCAATCAGACAACAAAAAGAATTAAAAGGCATTCAAATTGGCAAAGAAGTCAAACTCTCACTCTTTGCGGATGACATGACACTCTACATGGAAAACCCAGAAGAATCCACCCCAAAATTGCTAGAACTCATATAGGAATTCAGCAACATGGGAGGATATAAAATCAATGCACAGAAATCAGTTGCATTCTTATACAATAACAATGAGACAGAAGAAAGAGAAATTAAGGAGTTGATCCCATTTGCAATTGCACCCAAAACCATAAGATACCTAGGAATAAATCTAACCAAAGAGGCAAAGGATCTATACTCAGAAAACTATAGAACACTCATGAAAGAAATTGAGGGAGACACAAAGAAATGGAAAAACGTTCCATGCTCATGGATTGGAAGAACAAATATTGTGAAAATATCTATGCTACCTAGAAAATCTACATATTAAATGCAATCCCTGTCAAAATACCATCAACTGTTTTCACAGAGCTGGAACAAATAATCCTAAAATTTGTATGGGACCACAAAAGACCCCGAATAGCCAGAGGAATGTTGAAAAAGAAAACCAAAACGGGTAGCATCACAATTCTGGACTTCAAGTGCTATTACAAAGCTGTAATCATCAAGACAGTATGGTACTGGCGCAAAAACAGGCACATAGATCAATGGAACAGAATAGAGAACCCAGAAATGGGCCCTCAAAAAGCAGGAAAGAATATCCAATAGGGAAAAAGAGAGTCTCTTCAATAAATTGGGAAAATTGGCTAGCTACATGTAAAAGAATGAAACTGGACTATTTTCTTACACCACACACAAAAATAGACTCAAAATGGATGAAAGACCTAAATGTGAGGCAGAAATCCATCAAAATCCTATTGAAGAACACAGGCAGCAGCCTCTTTGACCTCAGCCACAGCAACTTCTTGCTAGACATGTCTCCAAAGGCAAGGAAACAAAGGCAAAAATGAAGTATTGGGACTTCATCACGACAAAAAGCTTTTGTGCAACAAAGAAAACAGTTGACAAAACCAAAAGACAGCCAACAGAATGGGAGAAGATATTTTCAAATGACATACCAGATAAAGGGTTAGTATCCAAAATCTGTAAGGAATTTATCAAACTCAACACCCAAAGAATAAATAATCCACTCAAGAAATGGGCAGAAGACATGAACAGATATTTCTGCAAAGAAGACATCCAAATGGCCAACAGACACATGAAAAAGTGCTCAACATCATTTGGCGTCAGGGAAATCCAAATCAAAACCTCGAGATACCACCTCACACCAGTCAGAATGGCTAAAATTAACAAGTCAGGAAACAATAGATGTTGGCGAGGATGTGGAGAAAGGGGAATCCTTCTACACTGTTGGTAGGAATGCAAAGTGGTAGCCACTCTGGAAAACAGTATGGAGGTTCTTCAAAAAGTTAAAAGTAGAACTACCGTATGACCCAGCAATTGGACTACTAGGTATTTATCCAAAGGATACAAACATAGTGATTCAAAGGGGCACATGCACCCTAATGTTTATAGCAGCAATGTCCATAGTAGCCAAACTATAGAAAGAGCCCAGATGTCCATTGACTGATGAATGGATAAAGAAGATGTGATACACATATTCAATGGAGTATTACTCAGCCATCAAAAAGAACGAAATCTTGCCATTTGTAATGACATGGATGGAACTAAAGGGTTTATACTAAGTAAATTAAGTCAGTCAGAGATAGACAAATACCATATGATTTCACTTACATGTGGAATTTAAGAACTAAAACAGATGAACATAGGGGAAGGGAAGGAAAAATAAATTAAGGTAAAAACAGAGAGGCAAACCATAAGAGACTCTTAACTACAGGGAACAAACTGAGGGTTGCTGGAGGGGAAGTAGGTGGTAATTGGGTGGGCATTAAGAAGGGCACTTGATGTATGAGCTCTGGGTGTTATATGCAAGTGATGAATCACTAAATTCTACCCCTGAATCTAATAGTGCATTATATATTAACTAAATTGAATTTAGATAAAAAATTAGAATTAAAAAGAAGAAAAAATATATCAGGTGATCTAATTTGTAACTCTGTACTTAAAAATTTTTTGTCTGCATCTCTCTTGTTCTTGATTAATTTAATATTATTTATTAAATGTCTCCTATGTGTCAGACATGCTTCTAGAGTGGACAATGTCCCATTGCCCATAGAGCTCGTGTATCTCCCATACCCCTAAATCCCCACCACACCCCTTGTACTCAACCTCAAATTGACTGTCAAGTTTAGGCAGATGGGGCTCTTGACTTCCATGGCCTCTCACTCCTTTTTAAGGTCTTTATCTCCTTGAATCCTGCACTTTTTTTTTTTTTAACTTCTTTCTAAAAACAATTGCCCTGATCTTTACATGCAAAATCTAGTGACCCCTAGGCAGCTATTATCTCCCTGGGAGCAGTAGGGATGTGACTGCAAAGGGATAAACAGTCGCCCTGGGGTGCCTGGGTGGCTCAGTCATTCAGCATCTGCCTTCGGCTCAGGTCATGATCCCAGGGTCCTGGGATCGAGCCCTGCATTGGGCTCCCTGCTCTGCGGGAAGTCTGCTTCTCCCTCTCCCACCCCCCTGCTTGTGTTCCCTCTCTCGCTGTCTCTCTCTCTGTCAAATAAATAAATAAAATCTTAAAAAGAGAAAAAGAAGAGCTGCCCTGCAAAGAAGGGCTTTTCTTTAATACATGGAGGTGTACATGGGGGACTGTAGGTGGTAGGGGAGTGGAACTGCAAACACTGTAATAGATGCATTTTAGTATCTTTTCTTTTAACTGCATGGCATGGTTTTTTTAAAGTGTTTTTTTCTGTTTCAGATACTGAAGAAGGGGGAAGAAGAGAAGGAAAAAAAGGAGGGAAAAAGGTAATAGATAAAGGAATGAATAGCAGCTGAGGAATGGGAGGGAAAGAGAAGAGATTTCTAATTCTAGGCAACCCCTCTCTGCCTGGTGACTTCTCTCTCATCTCCCTAAAGGCCTCCTACACCACCCTCCTCCTCCATGGGCCACACGTTTGGGAATGTGTGTTGTGGGAGAAAAAAAAATGCAGAAAAATGGTTGAATGTAAAAGCCGTCATAGGAATTAGCCAGTAAAATGGCTTAAAATCATATTCTAGGCTTTGGAGTCATTGACCTTCTCCTTTAATCTATCAGAGCCTAATCAAGTAACTTCATTTGGGTTTCTCCAACCAAGCATCTCTTCATCAAATATTCCAAAAGAAAGATGACTGACAACTTTCAAATGACTAGTGTTCATGTATGTTGATGAAATCTACAGGCTTTATTTTTTTAAATAATTCATTAATTATGAGAGAGAGAGAGTGCGCACACAGGGTGGGGAGGGGCAGAGGGAGAGGGAGAGAGAGAATCTCAAGCAGATTCCATGCCCGGTGCAGAGCCACATGCGGGGCTCAATCTCATGACCCTGAGATCATGTCCTGAGCTGAAGTCAAGAGTTGGCCACTTAACTGACTGAGCCACCCAGGCACCCCTACAGGCTTTATTTTTTGAAGTCCAAAGATATTTCATCCTCTATATATCAAAAATACTTCTGAATTCTTTGAATACAGTAAACTTTTATTTAAAAGGTGTTTATGGGTACAAACAGAATTGCCTTTGAGCCGGTATGAAAGCAAAGTAAGGAGTCTGTGTGTATTTGCAAATAAATGTCAAAGAATTCACGCAATCTGGGGAAAGGTGTAGTAGCTCACAGCCTTGCCTGTAGCTGAGGCTCACAGAAGCTTATCACAAGGTTAGAAGAAATCGATGTACAACTCACATGAGCATCCCTAGGAGTTTCCTTTCATTGGGAAACTTTTGCAGTTTTGGAGGTCTCTATAAAGACCCAAGTTGTAGTTTAGTTCACAGGCACCTAAATCTGGCGCTAGAAGCAGTTGAGATGTTACACTGGACCTGTCCAGAACCTCATCAATAGATTTTCTGAATGCTTTCTTATTTTTTCTGTTGCCTCACTCAAATTGAGGTAGTCTTTTAAGTTTTTGTCTAAATTGGACTGGCATCTTTCAGTATATTGGCAACATTTTAAAATCCACTTATTTTTAAGAACATGTGAATTTGAAAAAGAGCATATATGCAAAGTGTTGGATTAGGAAAGTTCCCTACAGAGTGTCTGGATGTGTTCTAACTATAGCATTTGGCAAATACATAGCTGTCACTCAAAAAAGATAGCTAATGTGCAAGTTAATCTGAAATATCTACTTGGATCTGATATATTTTCTCCAAGTTGGTCTGGAAACTCAGCAGTTCATGCTTCAGGGTTAGAGGGGAGGGGAATGAAGGGAAGTGTTTCCAGTAATTTAATTCCATATACTTTAAATTTTACACTGAACATTAGAGAGCTCCCCAAGCAAATGTTGAATATTAGTCTACAATTTAAATTAGATTTAATGTGTGTCAGTTCCCAAATAAGACTGCAGCTACACTGGACATTAAACAGTCATTCTTGTTTTAATTAACTCTAATACCCAGGCCCAGATTCATCTCTATTTTGGACCTTGAATAACCAAATACCTTTGCCAGTTAAAGCTGTTCTCTTAATCCTTTTGGGCTGCTATTACAAAGTTGCAGAAACTGAGTGGCTTGTAAACAATAGAAATGTATTTCTCATAGTTCTGGTGGTTAGGGAGTCCAAGATCAAGGTGCCAGCAGACTCAGTGTCTGGTGAAGGTCTGCTTTCTGGTTTATAGATCGTACTTTCTCACTGTGTCCTCACTGTTGGAAGGGACTAAGAGCCCCCTTGGGTCTCTTTTGTAAAGGCACTAATTGCTTCCCAAAGACCCCACTTTCTAAAATCATCATTTTGATCATTAAGATCTTAACATAAGAATTTTGAGGAGACATGAACATTTGGACCATAACAGCTCTAGATCAGATGTCAACAGGATTTAGGGGGTTGAGATAGGGTAGTTTTTTGGGGTTTGGATCTGGAGTTTATAAAAATCTTTCCTGGGACTAAAGCAGAGCTAAAATTCACTTCCTTGGTATTTGAAATCTATCCTTGTTGTATAGATGGGGCTTTGAAGAGGACTAATTCTAATAGACACTGTTGGTTGCCCACCCTGAATCCTTTCCATTAGAACCTTGATTTTGTTTAGTTTATATCCTTGTCTCCCATGCAGTCACGTGTTTCAGAAGAAGCTGACCCCAAATCCAGCTCTAGGGATGAGCTTCATTTGCTTAAATATCAATCACTTTCTTTGGTAGTATTTGGTTCAGTGATGGGCATGGGACTCAGACCTGGCCAAAAAAACAGAGGCACAGTCTGTTGGGTGAGGGAGGGAGAGGGGTTCTGAGGAACATTCTTGAGAGAGAGTTATAAGAAGATACATTTCTGTATTCCTCTGAATGTCATTGTGTCTGAATATGATGCCTGGAACAGCTGCAGCCATTTTGCTACCAGCCTGAGGGTAATGCTGATACTGAGAAAGGAGCAGCAGAGCTGGAAAGAACCTGGGTCTTTGATGACAATGATAAGCCACCGAGTCAATTAGCTACCTCTAGACTTCTTCTTTTGTGAGATAATAAATTTTCCTATTGTTACACCATTGGGTTCCTTTTACTGCCAGCCAAATGGACCATATCTGATAAAATTGTCCAAGCGGATTTGGAGCATTAGTTGATACCACTGCTGAAATAGCTTTTCTTGTGCCAGAACTTAAAATAATGTACCTTTTAACTATTTTATCAAAGATGAAACTATATGAGACAGCTTAGTTGAGTTATGCCATTTTGAGCAAGAATCAAAGCTAGTCTGTATGATCTAGGGTGATCCAACAAACTTTAGTGTCACTTATTAAATTGGGCTAAAAGCACCTCTGTTTCTCAGGAGTTCTTTCAGGATAAATTTATTTATATAGTTTTAAAGTATGTTTAGAAGAAAGATATGTCATGAATTCAAATAATTACAGCCTTTTCTGGCATGTCTTTATATCTACATAGGAAAAAGGCTTCTAACATTTCCTCTTCTGAGTCTATGGGGTAATCATGCTTGCATGCTATTGTAATTTCAGTTGTAGTAAAGAAAAAAATATTTAAGGATCTTATAGAGAAAATTTTCAAGATATACTCTCCAGATCCATTCCCCTTGTACTTGTGGGGCCAAATACCCACACACATGTAACACATTACGCATATAGAATTTCACTAGATTTCCAATGCACTAGTTGACTATTTACTCTGTGACATCATGCAAAAATCCATAGAATGTTTCTGAAGCAGGTTTGAAGAAGGAAAGTAAAATTCAGGTATTTTAAGAGGAGAAACATACCATGCTTGTGGATAGAAGGATTCAAATGGAAATGTGCTAAATTTTCATCAGCAAGAGAATGAATGACTATTTTGGAATATTAAATAGCACTGAAAAGTATATACATTTATATAAATGGAGCATACATATATGCAAATGAACAGAAAAAGAAGGTTCAGAAGAATATATGCAATATAATTGTATTAATATGAAGTTTGGAACTGATGTAGGAAACAAAGGCAGAAGGAAATATAGACAAAATTAAATCTCCTGAAGCCCATTGACAAATACTTGTGACAGGCAGATTATAACATTCCTCCAGGATCTTGAGTCTTCTTTAATATATGAAAGTCCTTTTGGAACTTCCTTTATCTTACTTCTCCCAACCCCCAAGGTATATAATCACTTGCTCCTCATAATACCCAGGAGCAGGGAGCAGCATCCTCAACTCCTTCTGCCCACAGGTCCTGTCCCCATGTTTTACTAAAACCACCATTTTGCATGGAAGATGTCTCAAGAATTCTTTCTTGGCTGTCGGCTCTGGACCCCACAAGCCTTACTAACATTTCAAAACTACATCAGAACCGTATAAAATGGAACTATTTTTTAGGGATATGTACATTTATGTAGTGAGTACCAAAAAACTCATGGCGATGATAATCACCACATTTAGAATAATTGTTACCTCTGTGTACTAGGAAAGGAAATGTGGTTGGAGAGAGAAGCACATAGTAGTTTAAATTTCAAATTATATTGGAAATATTTTATTTCTTGAGTTGAATAATGAGTACCTGAGTCTTTATTATCTGAAATTTTATAATACACTAAAAATGAAACAAAATAAAAATCTCAGTTTTCTTCCCAATGGCAGTGCTGACAATTTTCCCAGCCATGTGAGGACTAGAGTCTCACTTTCAATCTAGAAGATTCTAAAATGGGTACATTCATTGTAATGTTTTCTAACTACAGGGGCAGAATCTCCTTGATATTTATGTAAGAGAGCTAGACAAACAAGTGAGTCTAATCAGATTATGTGGCTGGTTTATTATAATTTATTATTTTTCTTTTAATGCATATCTCAGGTACTAGACATCTACAGGTCTGATGTACTAGAAAGTGATGTAGTTTTTGAATACAGGTGAGGTTGGTTTGTCATCCCACTGCATCTTACAGTAACTTCTCGTTTAAACAGCACACCACATACCTCTCCTTCATGGCAGTTCTCTTTATATTTATTTGTGTGGTTATTTTACCAATGTCTGTCTTCCAGACAGGATTGCAAGCTCCAAAATGGCAGAGACTATCAGTTTTATTCTCTTGTATTCCCAGACCTTAATAAAGTTTCTGGCACAGAATAAGTGTTCAATATATATTGGCTGAATGGTTTGAATAAAATATGATCATATCACGTTTTTCTTTTGCTCACCAGAGCCGACTGACATCAAGGCCTTCTCAAATCTTCCTCAGTGACATGAGGAAATAGCTTACTGTCTTTCTACCAAATCCCTCCACTTTATTCATTTTTTTAAATTCTTATTGCTATTTGACTCTTTTATTTTAGTTTTCCCCAAACTAAAGCCTGACTTGGGTACAAAGAGAGATGATATCAGGAAACATGAGGAAGGAAATGGGAAGAGTTAGGCAGCAAAGATGACGTGCTCATGAAGGAGACTGTGGCAGACCCAGCCCCAAGGGAACAGGGCCAGGGAGTTCACTCCCCCAACTGACTCACTAGAACCTGATGGCAAGAATTGGGTGGCTACTAGAAATTAAGTAGGTCAAGTCAGCTGGCCACTATCTCATTGCTCCTGCAGGTTCAGGGGACATAGTTGAGATATGAACTACAGAGTCAGTAGCCAGACATGGTTCAGAAAGACATAGGTTTGAATCCTGCCTCTTCCACTGCACCAGCTGGGATGCTTTGGGCTGCAAGTAATGAAAACCTGACTCTAATAAGTCAAACAATTAAAAAAAAAAATGTATTGACATAACTGGAAATCCAAGGAAGGAAGAATGACCTTTATTGTTTAATAGTGGCTCTGGCTCTTTTCTCTTGATATTTCTCTCATTCAAGAAGTCCACGTGCTTTCCGCTCTGTTTGCTTGTCATCAGGTTGCCTCCATCCTTGGTGACTGTGCATGCATATCACCTTCCCAACGCCGGCCTTTTTTCTTCGCTGGGAAAGCTCAGATTTTGTCAAACATATATCTACCTATATATTTGGAAGTTTGACTCTCTACAGCCTAAAGGGAAATAGTAATTATTCAAACCAAACATAATTCTATTCTTGCCAAACTTTGGTTTAGTTACAGGCATGTGATGTTACCATTGCGAGTAATAAATAGGGAAACTATCTAAGATCCCCAGAACTGTAGTAACCATCCCCAGGAGACAAGTACAAGAATCAAGTCAACATGCTAAGCATGGAGAAGAAAGGTGGAAAACACCTGGGTTTTGTTAAGGACATTGCTTAGCCGTGGAATTAACTTAAAACTCCCTATCTACCTTTAGACCTTGTGTTTGTGAAACAGCACATTTTCCTAATTTGGAAGTCAATTTTAATTGGATAACAGAGGTGCTACCAAAAATCATCCTAAGTGATGCCATGGCAAAAACCTCTTGTAGTTTCAAGCTTTGTCTCAGCAAATCACCACGTTCAGAGAAAGAGTGGGCTTTTCTTATAAGGGCTCTTTCTTACAAGTGAGGAGACTATTGTGTAGGAACCCCAAGTCAGCCTCCCTCTGTGCCTCATCCGCCCAGAGGGGATCATCTTATTCCTGAAGCAATTCTTGTCTTCAAGGAACTGCCATGTGCTAATTGTCATAGGCCTGGAACCAATTACTAGGTGGGTGTGTGGGTGGGTGGGGTGGGGGGGTGAGGGTGGTGGTGGTAGGATTATCTTTAGATGCCTCAGGAGCTTTTCCCCCCGAAGTGCCAGCTGGAATACAGTGGAGCAGTGGTAGAAGGAGGAGGGTGAGGATGAACACTGAGTAGGCCGACAATGTCTTCTCCCCAGACTACTTGCTAAGCGCATCTATAAAATGGGGATAATAGTTGTACCATCTTCACAGGATTGTTGCGTGCTTCAAATGGAGTAACACTCTTCCTGAACCTGAGCAAAGTATTGAATAAATATTAGTTATTATTGTTTTTGATGATATTTAGAAATCCTAGTCCCTTGCCCAGTCCTTTGGCATATAGCTGGTACTCAAATAACTCATGTTTTTATTCCATGTTACAGTTCAGCAATTTTAGTAGCAGGGAACAGGGAGTCACTCATTTGGCATTTCTTAAGAAAAAAGGGATTTAACTAAAGGACACAGACAAATTGAAAAGTGATGCCTGTTTCCATTTGCATTTCTGCTTTAACAATACTAATTCTCCTTGAGGCACTGCAAGTGCTTCTTATTGAATAAAGGGAAGGACACAAACAAGAAAGTGCAGGGAAATAAAGTGCATCAATATAGTTGGGAATATAACATCCTTGCTAGAAATGTCCTTAATATAGACAGCTAAAGAAGAATCTAGTTACTTTGGTTATGATTTTAAGCTATGTCATATGATACTGACTTCCCTTAGTTAGGTGTCCACCCTGGTCCAGTCATCTAAAGATTGAATCACACAGTCCATATACCTGTTACGTTCTGTGGGATTATGGGTGGGGCAATAGGCAACACAGTTACTCTGAGGCCGGGCCATAAAATTCTCATTGTGATCACTATTGCTTTAGCCCTCTTTGGGGATGCTTTTGTTGGCTACCCTCCAGCCATTTCCCACCACCCACACCAGCACTGCTTCTTCCTTCTTGAAAGTGCATGTCTTCTCCAATATGTATACTAGAAATGCCTAAGTTTTCCCAGCCCAAGGTGCAGCTAAGGCAGGGACATATGACCCTTATGTCACCAATGGCACTTGAGCTCTGCACCCAAGATCTAGAATAGGTTTTCCTTCCTAATACAAACTTGTTATATCTGAATAATATAATGTCTACAACTGCTAGTTTGCAAACAAAGAGTAAATGCTGATGATGTGCTGAAACCTGAGCAAAAAATATGGAAAATACTGAGTCCTAGACTCTGTTGAGCCACTGTACCAACTCTGTAACTGCCTTGCCTCTGGGTTTCTTGTTAGGTGATTAATTAAATGTTCTTATTTTTTGTAGACACTTATAGTCTGCCATTTTGTTCCTTTTGGTCAGCTCCATTTCCTGTTCTTACAATCTACTCACCTCATTCTGTCTTCTTTTTATGCATTATCCAGTATGTGCTTCAGGCTGATGTACTCTCTACTACCCCAGAGTCAGGTGCTTGGTGTTGAACTTCTGTTGTTCCCACTGGCTGGTGCACAGCCCTGGGGTCACAGTTCCATCAATATTAACTGAACACTGATGGTGTTCTGGGCACCATATTAGGGACTGGAGATGCATAAGACATAAGTCCTATCTTTGAGAAGATGTCTGTGTTTTGGGAGAGGTTCATATAAACAAATAACTCAAATAATGTGACAAATACATGATAAAGTTAAACACCAGGAATTACAGGGTCAGAAGGCCTGAACCATCTTTATCTGGCTTTCTCTACTTTTAATCCTTGTTTAAAGAGAGGACATCAGAAAATGGAGACCTATAGGGTCATGCTAACATTAGCTCATACCACACTACTATTTGGACATTTTTATTCATGTCTAGAAGAATCCTCATTTCACCATTTACAAGAGCTGTTGAAACCCTTTTCCATTCTTTGAGCCTTAATCACAATACTCTCACAACCCACATTATTGTCCTTCATCTAAAGTGTGAAGAAATGGAGCTATCAATTGAAAAAATACACATTTTGCGCTTTTTTGAAGATTTTATTTATTTATTTGACAGAGAGACACAGTGAGAGAGAGAGAGCACAAGCAGGGGAAGTGGGAGAGGGAGAAGCAGGCTTCCTGCCAAGCAGGGAGCCCGATGGGGGGCTCGATCCCAGGACCCTGGGATCATGACCTGAGCCGAAGGCAGACGCTTAACAACTGAGCCACCCAGGCGCCCCTCACATTTTGCTTTTTGAGAGTTGATATTTATTTGCAACATCTAGCCTTGGTCTGACATACAGTAAATGTTCAGAAAATGCAAATTTTTTCTTTTGCCTTGATCCTTTTCTTCTCCCATGCTTTGGCTCAGTCTCGTCCTTTCCACCAGCTCTTTCCTCATAGCCTAAAACACACTCAGGTCTCCTTCTCTCACTAAAACTTTTCCTTGACCTTCTTGCTTCCTGAAGTCCTAGCTGAATCCTCCTTTATGTTGATCTATGTCCACCAACTCCTCTCCTCTCCATTCCCTCCATCTACACCTCCATTCATGGCTTCATCCCACCTTGCTTGAACCACTGACTGGCATCTCTGGGTCTTCTCACCTTTAGTCTTTCCTCTTCAAATCCATCCTCTGCTTAGAGCACCACTTTGATATATTATCCTCTGGTCAGGAGTCTTCAGTGGATTGCTTTCTTCTAACAATAAAATCTGCCCTCTGAGACCCACTTTCAGAGTCTTCCCCAACATGGTCCTAAACTCTTTTCCCAGATGTGCCTCACTTTTCCCTACACTTAAGTACTACTCCAATCACCTGGACACATGTGTGCCCTCCTTTTCCACTTCTCTGCATCTGTTAACTTTGCTCACTCATCCGAGTAATTCATCTGCTTTTATTCCTAACTGTTAAAAAATCCTGTTGTTTTGCTTCCTGATGTTCCTATCTGGGCTAAGAGTTTCAAATAATAGGAAAGTCAAGTATTCTGAGAAGACAGTGGTGATACCTTAAGCTGAGAAATATTTCAGTGCCCCTCGTATCTAATGGCTTACCTGTCCACGCATAGAGTGACCCAATTATCTGAAATGGTGAGGAACTAACCATGTTGGAGTGAGGGTTGAGAATGATGGGTTAGAATTGGGCATTTCATTTAATGAACTCTGGATTTACATGTCTTCACAGTTAAAGCTATTTGAAGTTGCATTGAATTCTAAACTTAATTTAGAACCACACAATTCCATGGAGTGGTACCCGTTAAATCTCATCCATGCTGTTTTTATAGGACTATAGTTGCTCAGCTAGATCTGCTCCTGGAGTCCTTGGAAAGGTGTACCCATTATATAAGCACTTATAAGTCATTTATTGAATATTTACTGCTACATTATGGAGGGTTTGATAGTGGGAGGTGTGGTTAAATGAGGAAACTAATTTTACTTAGGTAGATTATTGGAGCCAGATTCCTTTATCTTATAGCACATCTCAAAATTGACATATAAGAGAATTAGTAAGTTTAAAAGTTTTAAGGCTGAAAATATTTAAATTTTTTTTTCTTATAAAAACACTACATGTTAGGGAGACAAACCGTAAGAGACTCTTAACCATAGGAAACAGGCACCTGGGCGGCTCAGTCGGTTAAGCGTCTGCCTTTGGCTCAGGTCATGGTCCCAGGGTCCTGGGATCGAGCCCCACGTCGGGTTCCCCGCTCTACGGGAAGCCTGCTTCTCCCTTTCCCACCCGCCCTGCTTCTGTTCCCTCTCTTGCTGTGTCTCTGTCAAATAAATAAATAAAATCTTTAAAAAAAAAAAAAAACATAGGAAACAAACTGAGGGTTGCTAGAAGGGAGGGAGGGGGGATGGGGTAACTGGGTGTTGGATGTTAAGAAAGGCACGTGATTAATGAGCACAGGGTGTTATATAAGACTGATGAATCACTGACTTCTACCTCTGAAAACAATGATACATTATATGTTCATTAATTGAATTTAAATTAAAAAAATGGGAAAAAAGAAACAATACATGTTCATCTTAAGAATTTGGAAAATACAGGGGCACCTGGGTGGCTCAGTCCATTAAGCATCTGCCTTCCTCTCGGGTCATGGTCTCGGGGTCCTGGGATTGAGCCTCGCATCAGGCTCCCTACTTGGTGGGGAGTCTGCTTCTCCCTCTACCACTGCTCCTCCCCCCTGCTTGTTCTCTCTCTCTTTCAAATAAATAAATAAAATCTTTTAAAAGAAGAATTTGGAAAATACAGAGAATAATAAATAAAAATTGAAATGATCACTAATAGCCCTAACATTTTGCCCTAACATTTTGTATTTATACACATACAAAAAAATCTTTTTGTATGTGTATAAACGCCAAGCTGCTTAAAAATATTTTGAGCTGTTTAAAATGTTTGTTATAAATTATTTTATAGATATTTACAAATTATATAAGATATATATCTTTAAGATATATATCTATCTATATCTTTTATAAATATTTTAAAGTAGATATATATATCTTTAAGATGTGTCTGTATGTATATGTATATAAGTCTCATAAAATATGTTAAAACAGTTTTATTTATATTTGTGTGGGTTAGCCAGGCTTAATCTTTTCTTATTAGACATTTTATTAAATTTTTATAAACATCATATTGTTTTCCAAAAAAAATAATTTCATATATATATATATACACATATTATATTTCATAGTTTAAATCTAAGTGACCAAGTTATGTCTTTTATGCAAAAGTATTAAACTTAAGGAAAATGAATTTCCTTGCAGTGGGGTTTCTGATAAGTTGATAGAACTTGTTTTTACTTAGAATACTTACCTGCTAAAATTGAGTATAAGTCTTCTGGTTTTGCCTTGTGTTGTTTGATGCTGACTTGGAGTAAAGCTGGCCTGGGGCCTTCCTAAACCCACACTGAAATCATTTCCTTAATGATTTAACTTCCTAAAAGTTCTGTGAACTTGTATCACATTTGCTCCCTGGTGCAATGTTACCTTGCTATCTGGGGAGCTCCTCTAAACATACATTTATGAGCATAAGGATGGTAAATTGATTGTGGAGTATTCCCTTTATACATATAGAGGAAATACTTTCAACAATATATACCTCCTCAGTCTAACACCGCCAAGAATATAAAACTCCAAATCCTTAGCCTGTGTAAATGTGTAATTATCTGTGAAACTAGATTTTTTTTTTTTTTTTGAGTCAAAGCAGAGTTTGGTCCCCATCACCTGAATGTAATTAGCTGGGATTACAGGGTGCATCTGGCCATCCTTTTGGAAATCATTCTGTTATGCACAACAAATAAGGCTTCTGAGCCTGGAAACAATCCTCTAGTAACCTTGGTGAGAAAGCAGGTAGCATTCGCAGCAGCTCCGCTTTGATTAAAAATTAATGGTGATGTGGGCACTGGGAATTAATTATGAGCTGTGAAATCTATGTCTGATACAGTTAAGAAAAAAATGAAAACTATGACTGCTCAAAGTAGACTATTGTCAATGCATTTTGGATGTTTCCTTTATATTAAAAAAAAGGTTTGATTGATTTCAATAGCTTTTTTTCTTTATTCTTTTCATTAAAGAACAAACAATGCTAACTGCATGCTTTGCTCCTTCGTAATTAAAAACACCTCAAATAGTATTTCCTTCCAAATGATTTTTTTCTAATAAAACTGGTAATGCATTCTTAATTTTGCTGGCAATTTGAGTACAATAATATTTATGTCTTATTGAAGGCTTAGAACAATGACAATGAAGTCAGAAGAGATTTGTTATTCGCTACTCTGTTACTTGTTTAATATTTGTTTCAGTTAATTATTTGAATTACATGAAGAATGTTTTGCATGAAATATTTCAGTGTGAAGGAACAGATGCTTGGGAAGATATTAAACGACGCTTTTGCCTTGGGAATTTTTTCTCCCATTTTTCATGATTTGGTCTTTGGTGCTTTTCCAAGGTATTCTGGATGCTTAATGAGGTCTGGGAAGGTTGAGATGACAGGCTTACAGGAAGCGCTAATTTTTACAAATGTTTCCTTCAGGATTTGCCCTCAAAATTTCACTACCCTGTGTTTTAAAAGCAAACTCTCAGTGTAAGGTATTATGTCCTGAACTATCTCGGGTACATTTTTTCCTCCATCCCTTCCTCTCTTTCTCCTGCCTGTTTCTGCCTGCCTTCCGCCATTCCTCTGTCTTTTCTCCCTTCTCCCTTCCTTCCACCTCCCTTCCTCCCTGCCTGCCTTTCATCTTCTTTTTTTCTCCCTTTTTCTTCCCTTTGTCTGTTCTTCTTTCTCCTCCTTAATTTATTCATTCAAACATTTATTCACACCCCCCCCCCCCATTATTGATCACCTTCTCAAGTGCTCACCGCACTCTGTGGGAGGTGATGGGAGGGAGGAAGACAAAGCCCTGACTGAGCCCTTATTCCGTCCTCCTGACCACTCCACAGGTAAGGGTTCTTACTATTATTTCCATTTAAGAAATTGAGGCTTGGGGACAGTAGGTCCTTGCTCACCTAAGGTCTCTGAGGTGATAAATGATAGGTGAGAATCTTTTTCTGTCTTTGCCTCTCTTGGAGCAAACCCTCTTGGTGAGTGTCAGTGATGGCTCTGAACCCAGATCTGTGGGTTTCCAGAATGTGAGCTTACTGTGTTGCACTATTCTCCATTCACACACAGGCACAGGCAGGGGGAGCAGGGGGAGCACACACAAAGATAGAAAAATGTGAGGAAGAGGAAGCATTGGCTGATTTAAGCTGAGTCAATTAAAGTTTAGTTGAATCCATGGATGATAAAACCTTAGGGAAATCTCCAGCTAGAATCAGTATCATTTATAGTGAAATTGCTGCTGGGTCTATGAAATTTCCACATTGTTATCTTCAATTCTTAGAGCAGTCCTGCTGCCTCATTTACAGATGGAAAACTGTGGCTTCATTTAGAAAGGTCACAATCTAGAAAGAGATTGGAAATTTGAATCCAGGTCTGTCTGATTGGGGTTCTCCACCTGATCTTTGGAGGATGAAGTTGGAGAGAGCAGCTTGGCGTCAGAGAGGCATTAACCAGTCTCTGTCGTGCATATTCTTTTACTGAGGGCCTCGCATGTGCCGGGCGCTGTGCCAAGCACCTGAGCCGCAGTGACCGTGAACAGCCAAATTCTTCCCTCGTAAATACCTACTCCCTAGTCCTTCTAATGCTGAAGCCAAAGCAGTTTTTAGCTCACTGCCCGTGAGAACGTTTCTTATATACTTACCTATTTTGACTCAACATAGTGCATAGTAGGAGCATATACCTGAAAATACATGTTAACTAGGAGGTCAGCTTTCTGTTTTTATTAAGTGTCTTTTGTGAAGAGAAGAAAATCAAAGGTCACTGTTTATATAGTGCTGGGCCACACTAACCATCACATTAACCATGGGAAGAAAATCTGCTTTGGTGTGGAGCTTTGGGTTTTATGTGTTTAGAACCCTCTAGTTTAAAAAGCTCTTTGAAGTTGCATGGTTACATTTTATTCACAAAGGTAAAACAGTGGAGGAAGAGACCTAAGGAAATAAAAAGACAACAGCCCACATTTGCTGAGAGCTCACTGGATGCTAAGTACTGTACCCTGGGTTTACGTACATAATTTAATGTAATCCTCACAGCAACTCTAGAAGGAGTCACCTTATAGTCCTCATTTCACAGATAAGGAGACAGACACACAGAGAAGTCAAGAATTACACCCAAGGTCAGGCAGAAGAATGGGGATTTGAACCTAGGCGGTTGATGATGCCAGTTGATTAAATTCACTTAACACATCTGTCCCTTTATTTTGCTCATATAAACACAGTGTAGCACTTATTTTGCTTAATTCAACAGATAGCTTTTCACCAAGGCCTCTAATAGGTCATAATCATTCATTGTTGTCACCAAGCATTTATTTAGCACCAACCACATGCCAGACCTCATACTACGTGGCTCACATACACCGTGTTTGACAAAATGTTTATCTTCCAAGGTTTGTTATTTGGGTCCTCTCCATGTATCTCCTCATAATCTTTCTGTAGAAAATGACAAACTCTCTGCAGAATACCAATGAGTTATTCCTTTCTATTCTTTTGTATAAGACATAATTCAGATTATGGAAAGGGCCAATTTCAAAAACTTAAGTTTATGTGAGGTAACTCGAACATGTGGAATTCATTCAGGTTCTGATTTTTACAGCTTTCTAAAATCCATGAGAACTCGAGTGTGTCTTTCATTAAAAAAAATTTTTTTTTCTTGTAAGAGGATCTAGGGGTGAGGTAAGAATCAAGGTCATAGGAAGCAAAGATGCATGCAAATGCAGTGTAAAACGTCGGCTCTTTGGTTATGGGCAATCAGTCCGTGGTTAACTAAGGACCTCTGCAGAGGCCCAGGCCCACCTCAGGCAGCAGGGAGCCAGGAGGGAGCAGGGTGTACCCCCCCTGCTTGTTTTCAGGCGGCTCCTCACTGCTTTGATGTACTATATCTGCATGTCATTTCCCAGCTCTGATCTCCAGCTTCATTTTCAGCCAAGGTCTTGGCACCCCACTGACTCTAACTTCCATCTCAAGGCCAGCCGCAGGCGGACTATTTAAAAAAATAAGTCTGTCTTGCTCCTCTGCAGATGGAATGCTTTACATGTGAAATAATCCAGCTGAGTTTCCTCCACAGTTTGAATAGGAATGAACTGGACTTTGGTTTGGGAGGGATTCAGGTCAGGAATGTGCTGCTTTCAGAAGAGGTACTTAAGGTGGGAGTTCGTGAACACTCAGTTTCCGGTTGACACACTATGGTCTGGTAGTGTTAAGGGGTGACTCTATAGAGTCGGACACAAGTTCGAGTTCTAATGTTGCTACTCACTAGCCACCTTTTGGAGTCTCAGTTTCCTCTTCCCTGAACTCAAAAGTTGGTGCAAGAAGTGAAAGGGATAATGCACCACAGTGTTTAGCATATTGCCTGATACACAGAGTGCTGCGTTAATGCTATCTGTTGCTGTTGTTATTTTGGTCTTTATTTCATGGAGAAGGAAAGAGCATCCTATTTCTGTTTGGTTTGCTTTTTTTTTTTTTTTTTTTTTTTTTTTAGTCTCCACACCCAAAGTGGAGCCCAATGTGGAACTTGAGCTCACAATCCTGATATATTTTTTAAGATTTTATTTATTTTTTTGTCAGAGAAAGAGAGAGCACAGGCAGGGGGAGTGGCAGGCGGAGGGAGAAGCAGGCTTCCCGCTGAGCAGGGAGCCCGATGTGGGGCTCCATCCCAGGTCCCTGGGCTCATGACCTGAGCCGAAGGCAGCCGCTTAACTGACTGAGCCACCCAGGCACACCACTACTTCTATTTTTAAATCTTCCCCAGATGCATCGTCACAAGTGTCTTACAAAATAGTTAATGGTGTAAACCCTTTCATATCAACCCCATTTCCAGTGCAGCTAGGTGATCTTGCTTTGCCATATAACCACGTCAGAATTTAAAAGGTGCTTTGGCTGGTGGATGACTCTCTTGGGGGAAGTCTCCACTGACCCTCTTATTGTAAATTTCAACAATCCCTCTTGCCCATCTTCTATATCCCTTACTCACTTTTAACTGCTTGGTCTCTCCATTTCTGAGATACATGTCTTGTAAAAATTATAGTGCAATGGTGAATTTGTAATTCTGTAATTTTTTTAGTTTTTATTTTACGTGCTTTGTGGTTATATTGTTAGAAACATGGAAATTCATACTTATTTTACTTTCTTGGTATATAAGTTGCTTCTTACCATTAAGCACAGTCGCACTTTAACCCTAAGAGTGCTTTCTTTAAATGGTGGGGTTTTTTTTCTGAAATTAATGTGAAAGTATCAGTTTTCTCTTCTGTAGAATGGATTATTACTCAGCAGTGAAAATAAATGAATTTGAGATACATGTGACATGCATGAATCTGAAAAGCTGAGTGAAAGTAGCCAGACAGAAAGACTGCATACAGTATAATTCCATTTTAAAAATTCTAAAAAAAAATCTAATTTACAGTGATAGAAAGCAGATTTGTGGTTGCTCAGGGACAAGGGTTGGGTAGAGGAATTCACTGGGAAGGGGCACAAGGAAACCTTTCATGGTGATGGAAATGTTCTATACCTTGATTATGGTAATAGTCAAAACTCATCAAACTATACTCTTAATGGATGTACTTTATTGTACATAAAATATGTTTCAATGAAGTTGAGTAACAAAAAAAATCTGATCTGATGATTTCTTTCTAACATGAGTTTTTCTTCCCCCCATTATAAATGACAGTTTAACACTAAACAGATTTCTAGGTTGATAGTTATTTTCCCTCATACTTTTAAATGTATTATTCTATTAACTACCTACTCTATTATCTCACACTTTAAATATATTATATTTGTATTATTCTATTATCTACCTATTTTCCCTCACACTTTAAATATATTATTTTATTATCTACCTGAACTCAGTCATTCCAAATTGATAATATGGCTTGTTTTCCTGCTCTAGTAGTTTTGAAGAAAGCTTTACTTTTTGTTTTGGATGTTGTACATTTTCACTAAAGTGTGTCCAGTTGCAGATTTGTTTTTTATCCATCTTGTTGAGATTTGGTGTGATCCATAAACCTAATGACTTAATTCTTTATTGATTTCTGGAAAGTTCTCAGCCATTATCTCTTTTGATATTGGTTCTTCTTCATCCTCTCCATTCTTTCCTCTGGAAATTCCTACTGGATATATGTTAGACTTTTCAACTTTCATTTTCTAGTTTCTTAATATCTTTCATATTTCATATTTTCCATACATCTCTGTGCTACCCTCGTGCTGGAATAATTTCTTTAGGACTACATTCATTTCATTAATTCTCTTCTTAACCTGTTAAGGTTTCTTATTTCAATGTATATATTTTTCATGTCTAAAATTTCAACTTAATACTTTTCAAACATGCCCATTTGTTTCTTATACTATCTAGTTCTTGCCTTATGTCTTCTATTTCTACCTGTAGTTCTTTGCACATTTTTAGGTGTTTATTTCTAAGTCTCTTTCATTTTCTTCCACTATTCCAGATTACAGTGTGCTAATTCCACTCTCTGCTGTGTCTATATTCTGTTTCCCTATGATTTGTAATTTTTGTTTTTTGTTTGTTTGTTGTGGTTTGTAATTTTTGATCACAAGTTTATTCTCAGCTTGTTTCCTATGTAAGGTCAGGAAGCCTGGGTTATGGGGGTGGTTTTGAGTCTGCCTGTGTGAGGTCCCTAGGACTTTCATTGGCCTTGGTCTAATTTTTATATTAAACTTCTATGGTAGATAGTGTTTCCAGAGAAGGCCACAATATCTCCTCTCCCACAAGCTCTTTTGCAGTGTGGTCTTGACATCTCTCATCAAGAGGTGGAGTTTATTTCCCCTTCCCCTGATTGTGGACTGCCCTGGGACTGGCTTTGGCTGATAGAATGTGGTAGAAGTGATATTGTGTAACTTCCAAAATCGGGTCTTAAGAGATTCCCAATTTTTATTTTCACCACTTGGAATGCTCCCTCTTGGAGGCCAGTCATCATGTTAGAATCCTGACTGCCTTGAGACCACTGTGCTATGAAGAAGGCCATGCTCTCTCCATAGAGAAGGGAAGGCCAGGTTGGGGAGCACCAGAACAAACATGTGAGTGGGAGATTTCTTGGACTTTCAACCTCACTCAGCCCCATAGAACCGCCACCTGAATTGAATCACCAGGGCAGCAGAGGACCTCAGCCTTAAGTGGAGCAGAAGCTCGACCTGAATCCCTGGCTGACAGATCACAAGTAATTGATTTGAATCCACCATGCAGCCTTGGGATTCTGATTCTTATAATTGACCCTTCTCCACTCATGGGATAGGTAGATGGCAACTGTCTTATCACAACCTTAGTCTAATGGGTACAGCCTTTCAAGTTCATCTTTCACTGGGGTCCTTCCATGTCAAACCATTTCACTGCAATGACTGGAAATGTATCCTCACTCATTAGGACTCAGTTCAGTTCTCAGACCCTCTGCATGACTTTCTCTGATCATTATATAGAAGAATGAATATTTCCTCTCTCATGCCACCCCTCTACACACAAACAAATAAGTTTCTATTTTTTTATGGAATAGGGTTTTATTTCAAGATATTTGTATCTAATGAAAATTGTGCCTTTCCTATCTCATTGATTCTCTTCACCTATCTGTGCCTTGGTCAAACTGAATTACCTCTTTTTCCTACATACCCCACTCTACTTCCTTTCTGTAGAATTTTGTGTGCATTGTCCTCTTTGAGTGACATACCCAACCCTCTGGTGCCCATAATGTAACGTAAGCCCTCTGGTGCCCTAAAACCAATCTTTCAGGTCCTGCTAAAGTACTTCCTCTTCCATAAAGTCTTTTTTGAAAACTCTAGATGTTAATCTCTTCCTCCCTTGAAGGTCAATAATAATTTTAACTCGTAACTGTCTTGTGATTTCGAGTTTCTCAGGATTTTATAGCATAGTGGTTTAGAGCAGAAGCTAGCAAATTGCAACCTTCTAGACATCCAGCCCACTGCCCATTTTTGCAAATAAAGTTTTATTGGAACACATACTCATTAATATATTCTCTGTCATTGCTTTTGTACTATAATAACAGAGTTGATTAGTTGTGACAGAGACCATATGGCCCACAAAGCCTAAAATACTTACTCTCTGGCCCTTTACAGAAAAATTTTGCTGATTTCTGGTTTACAGCATGAGAATTGGACTTTGTATCACAACCCTTAACATTTACCAGCTATTTGATCCGCAGGCTTGCTGTGAAGGTCAAATGATAGAATAAGAATGAACTATTTTTGGAACCATACAGCATGAATATGGAGTATTTTTATTGCTATTACTTTTGCCCTAACTTAGAATATGTTGTGATTTGCCTCTAACTGGATAAGTATTTCTCATAACCAAACAAAAAGAAATTAGAAACGGTGTGGTGTTATGTAGCTGTTATTGCATTCTTTTTATAAAGGTGTAGAGATATGTGTGCATATGTGAGGTGCTGTAGAAATGAACTTCACTAAGCAAATACCTAGCGTAAGCTTAGAAAAATAGAGAAACCTTTCCCTTTGTAAGCTCTTATGTGGAACATTGTGACTGCAACATAGACACAGGTCAGTGTGTACCAGCACATCTTTGCTTGTTTGTTCAAAATGTCTCTCTTAAGATGATTTTTGAAAGTGAAGAAGTTGATGCTGCCATTTCTAGTCATGAAATGATCTCTCAGCTTCTGTACTTCCGCAGAGCCAAATTTGGGAAAATAGAATGTCAAAGACGGTTTATCAGTATGGATAAAATAAGTGAAAGGCCACTGTTAAAACACACACAGAATAACAACAACAAACAAGGCTGATTACACAGAGATAGCTCAGAGATGGTGGTAAAGGGAGCCTCCCCCCCCCTTTTTTAAAGATTTATTTATTTATTTATTTGACAGAGAGAGACAGAGAGGGAACACAAGCAGGGGGAGTGCAAGAGGGAGAAGCAGGCTTCCCACGGAGCAGGGAGCTCGAGGAGGGGCTCGATCCCAGGACCCCGGGATCATGACCTGACCCGAAGGCAGACGCTTAACGACTGAGCCACCCAGGCACCTCCGGGATCCCCCTTTCTAACCAACTCTCCCAGCCAGGGGTATTTGGAAAGAAGAAAGTTGTGGCTCATCAGGAAATTTTGCTTCCTTATCCCTTCTGGGACATTATTAAATTTTCTTCTAGGAAGGAGACCCCAGTAGGCTACAAATTGTTATCTCCACTGTTTGTGCAGTGAAAACAGTGGGTAGGATGGGGGGTGTTTAAGGAGCCTGGCATTCTGCAGAGCATCAGGGCCTCTTTAATTAGAGAGAGGCCATCAGGGAAGATGAACAATGTTTCCTTTGTTAGAACAACACAGTGTCTTTCAAAACCATATTTTTTTTAAACTGGGTGTATTTGCTCACCACCATGATGAGAAACACAGTTTAGATGATGCATAAGAATTTGAACAGGAGATGTTTGCTTTAAAAATTATAACAAATAGTGATACAGGCTTTAAAACTCAGGAGTTACAATGAGAGTGTTGTAAAAAGTTTACTCTAACTTTGAAATGTGCTGATAAACGAGTTATATCAGCTTGAGGGGAACTATAACACACATGGGTACTTAGGATATGAAAATGGAATCAAAACTATTCTGACAGGAGAGGTAAATTTTATGACAATGGATTTTTAGTTGCCTTTTTTCCTTTCTTGGGCATCTTGCATTCTAAGTACACTCATGAAAGAGTAAAATGATACAGACTGTGAAAACTTTTCAACTTCTAGGAATTTCATTGACTCAGGCAAGGATATTAAGGGGGCTTGTTGTTTCCAAGTATCTTAGTGATGAAAACAACATCATCCGAGAAATTTTATTTTCTAGGGTAAATGGTGTGATGTGGCTGCTCAATAGTATAATAATACTTTAATGAAGCGTCTTCTTTAAGATAAGTTGCCTACGGGTCAGGACCAGTTGTTGAAATTCTGCCTGGGTCTCTGTACCTATAAAATGCCTTTTGAAAAAATAAATAAAATAAAATAAAGTAAAATGCCTTTTGTTGGGGTGCCTGACTAGCTCAGTCAATAGAGCATGTGACTCTTGAGCTCACGTTCATGAGTTCAAGCTCCACATTGGACATAAAGCGTACATAAAAAAGAACAACGACAACAAAGAATAAAATGTCTTTTGTATTTTTTTTCCAATGTGGTTTTATTATATGCAATGCCAGATTACCCAATAGGCAAACTTTGTATTTTACAAGCATCAACAAAACAGGGGTATCAAAAAAAAAAAAACAATTTGGGGTGGGCAAGAAGTTGATAGTATATGTGTGTGTGTGTACGTGCATATATGTATATATATTTATATGTATATCTGTCTATCTGTTTCTTCATGTATGGGGTACATATTTTGATTTCTTACATATTCTTATATTTCTATTTCTTAATATATATTTCATATGTATGTATTTTTTGTTAAGGATCAAGCTAATTTCCATGAGAAACACAAACGAGAACTTTGTTGGACCTCCTTGTGGCTACTTTGTGTTTTGGTATGGTTTCTCTGCTAAGTTATTATTGAGGGAGGGTACTATTTGATATTTCCAATCAGGACTTGACTTTGTCTTACATCATACTAGGTCTTTCAGAGGAAATCAAGGAAAGGAAAGACACAGTCCTTTTCCACAAGGAGTCTGTGACTTACACAAGCAGGAGACATACACTCAAGAAACAATTAGAGACTTGACCAGTATATTATAACTAGTAGTTATAATTGTGTGTATTTGATGTTTTATTTGGTTTGATTCATTGTTAACTCTCATGTTAACAGAGTCCTTTATTATATCGTTAAATACCCATTTGTTTGAAATATAGGTAATTTACTGATTAAATGCAACAGGAGATAATCCACCACACCTCATGCAGATGATCAGAGAGCAACTCTCCATAACTGATGTCTGCCCAGCCATCTCCCAGTAGACTGATGACTATGGGAATAAGCCACATGGGGACCCAACTAACTGGAACCTTCAAATGATTGGATTTTTTTCCCCTTGAGCTTTTGTTTGATGAAGAAGAAACAATGCTGGGACATCTGAGTGGCTGAGTTGGTTAAGTGTCTGACTCTTGATCTTGGCTCGAGTCATGATTTCAGGGTTGTGGGACCAAGTGCTGAGTCAGGCTCCATACTCAGCAGATGGTCTGCTTGGGATTCTCTCACCCGCTCCCCCGCTCCCCCTCCCCCTGCTTGCTCTCTCTCTCTCAAATAAATAAATTAAAAAAGAAAAAGAAACAATGCTAAGATGGTAACCAATAAGAGGAATTTTTTTGAGTTCTTGAGCGTGATTTTGGATCAGTATATATTAAGTCCAGTTTCCTACTCACTTCCATCTATAGTTTTGCTTAGTGAAAACTGTTATTGCTAAGAATGACATTGGAAAATACCAGCCTTTAAATAAATATCAATTCTGTTTTCAGTATTACTCTTATAAAGTGGACAAGCACATTCAGAAACATTTTTTAATTATAAGAATTGAGGCAAAAGAGTTTTCTATATAACTTAGTTCATTTTACTGAAACCACAGTTTTACTTATCATTATTGAGGTAATTAAGTTTGTGTATGGAGATGTGCTCTGTGATCTGATATTTTTCTCAGGGTCTCTAAGAATGGCAAAATCTCTAAACAGGCCAATCAAAGAGATTCATCATCAAAGCTCAATATAAAGAAGGGGTGCCTGGATGGCTGAGTAGGTTAAGCGACAGACTCTTGACTTTGCCTCAGGTCCTGATCTCAGGGTTAGGATCTCAGGATCGTGAGATCGAGCCCCATGGGGAGTTTCGCAGTGGGCTCTGTGCTCAGTTGGGTGTCTGCTTCTTGCCCTGTGCCCTTCCCCCCACTATCTCCCTCTCAAATAAGTAAATAAATCTTTTTTTTTAAAAAAAACCTCAATTCAAAGAATACCTCTACCACGAATGAATCAGAGTTATAGTAAAGACTGCAGGAATTTGGAAGGGGAGTTGAATGCTACAGGTATTATAAGGCCAGGAACTGTGTTTGCCTTGTTCAAGGCTACATGTCTAACTCCTTGCATACAGTAGGCACTTGGGTGAGTTTGTCAAATATTTCCTATTATGAGGATCTTCATATAGATTATAGCTTTTGAATTAGGCATTTACAGATGAGTTGAATTTCTACCGCTGAAGAGGAGAGGGAAGACCATCCAGGTGGTGGAAAGCATGTGAAACAATGCTAAGATGAAAAGAAAAGTCATGGGAACGAAAAGGGTGGGATAAAATACTGCACAGAGTTGAATGAAGTCATTTAATAGATTATCCTTATGTTTTAGCTCATGCTTAGACTTGGTGATGGTTTGAGAGAAAGATGTTTTATGTTTGTGCTTTTATTCTTTCACATATCATTCTCACTCCCTGCTCCCAACACACACACTGTGGATTTGGAGAAAGAGCATTGCTTATTGATAAGGGTCGGCATGGGTTTTAGCCTTCAAGTATTCTGAAAAAAAATGATAACTGGGCACACTCACTCTAGGGTGCAGAGCTAAAGAAAGCTTTGCAGGATTCCAGAAATTTCATTTGACAGCATGTCTTCACTTTTATTCAAGATGAAACCTTGGCGAAATCTCATTATTTTGCTACTTCAAATCCGTAAAGAAGTTACTTGAAGTGCCCTCAAGAACACTAGCATGGTGATTGTTAGGATGGCTGGGCTAGAGCACGAGGTCACTGGTCCTATATCCCCTGCGGAAATGCCGTCCCAAATGCATCATTTTGCTGAGTGTCCCTGCTCAGTGCCAATGCTGGTTTGCCTTCTGAAAAGGCCTGCTTCCTAGAAATTACCCTTCAGGTGACCCCACGGCACCCCACACATTACATGTTTAGTGATGTCACTCCCGTTCCCCGGGTGCAGACAAGAGACGCCTTAGAAAAGGAGGAAGTTTACACTGAAGGGAAATGGGAAGTGTTTATTTTCTGTCTCTTGCCAGAAGCTCAGTGCCAGACACACATTTCAGGGCCCAGTGCACTGAACACGCACACGCACACGCACACGCACATGGACATTGGGGTGAGTGTGGAGAATCCAAGGGGAATGTGGGACCATAAAGAGACTGGAAGATAAGAGTTCTGTGTCATGAAAGAGCTTTAATTTGTTGCAAGGGAAAGGCCAGGCTTCACATAAAGGAGGATTTTGGAAAGATTAGAAGTACTAGGGCTGAGGATTCCTAAAGAATGTTGTAAAATTTTCCTTTCAAATACGATGGGTTCTCACCTTTCTGAGCTGGGCTAAGTTAGCACTGTCTTCCCTGAAAACCGAGGAATAATTCAAATGCCCCCTGAAGACATTTGCACGGTGGCCAGGTCTGTGCGACCGCTTCAGAGCATTCAAACATAGATACAGCGATTCTGCAAATCAAGGGCCCTGCCAGACTTCTTTTCTCTAATTCTTTCCTGGGCTTGATAGTGAATATTTGGGTTTGCTGAAATAGAAAGGAAAAGAAGTGTAATTCAGAAGAACAGTTAGCCAGTGATATGAGCATCAGTTACTTATCAGTAATTCAAACACCATTCTCTACATGACTAAAACTTTAGCAAAATTTATGTAATCTCTGGCCATGAGAAAGATAGGAAGTGTGTGTGTGTGTGTGTGTGTGTGTGTGTGTGTGTGTGTGTGTGTACTGGAAAAAACATAAAGAAAGTAAAAGATTTTTTTTTAAGTCAATGGGTAAATATTTCATTTTAAAGCATAAAGTCTTTTTTTTAAAGATTTTATTTATTTATTTGAGAGAGAGAATGAGAGAGAGCACGAGAGAGAAGAGGGTCAGAGGGAGAGGCAGACTGCCCGCTGAGCAGGGAGCCCGATGCGGGACTTGATCCCGGGACTCCAGGATCATGACCTGAGCCGAAGGCAGTCGCTTAACCAACTGAGCCACCCAGGCGCCCCTTAAAGCATAAAGTCTTAATGGCATTTGATGTCAGGGGCTGGAGAATAACAAATATTTTGAACCTGTGTCTACTTTAGAATTACTTATTATCATTATTATTTTTATGAACTCCACTTACTAAAAAATTGAAGCAGCTCACATTCATTCAACAAACACTGCTGAATGCCTCGCATGCTCTTCCAATGGTTGCCTAAATTTTTTGAAACTAGGTACCGAGTACCACATCAGTTAAAATTCATCATGGCACATACAGTGACTGTGATTACTAGCAGGGGACAATTCTCACTTGGTCTCTTAAGTTTCTGTGTTGTCTTGCAAATGGAGGTACAGAATGCCTTCCTTCTGGATTATCTTTTTAAGGATGTTTATATAGCTCCTGGTCTTGGAAGAGAAAAATATTATTTCCTTCAGGAGCAACAGGCCGGCATGCTTATTGCCCAGTATAAAAGATTTGAGTTCTCTAAGCTCAAGGTTCTTCTCTGAAACACGACTGACTGCGGATGCAAGTGTGTGGTCTTCTTCAAGTTTTGTTGTGGGAATTGGGGCTTGAGGAGTGGGTGCATATGCTGATGCTCTCTGCCTGTGAGTAATTCTGTGAGTAATGAATAGCCCTAGGACTGTAGGTAATAAACAGTCCTGTATCTCTGGCGCTGGAGTCTTGGGCTTTAGCCAGCAGTCATAAAGTGTGCAGATAAATTCTTGGTTTGCATGTAGGATAAAATTTCAGGCTCTTCACAAATCTGGTCAATTGCTTTGAGTATTTACATTTTATTCAGACAAATACTTGAGACAAACTTGTACTTTCTTAAGGTAAAAGATCTCTCTTGGTCTTTAATTTTCTGTTGAATTTAAACTTAAAAACTTGCCCGGGGAAAAGGAGTAAAGGAGATTGTAAAAGAAGGAAGAGGTAAAATGAGGTGATGGAAATACCAAAAGTAGTGAAAAAAGAAAAACAAGTCAAAGAAAAGGGCAGGACATAGATATCAAACATTTGTATGTGTTTAGACAATTTTTAAATCTGGGGTTCATCCAACGTCTGTGTTAGACATACTTTTGTTGAAAATACAGAGAAGCTATGGGACACCTGGGTGGCTCAGTCAGTCGAGCGCCCGCTTGATTTTGTCTCTGGTTGTGATCTTGGGCTTCTGGGTCAAGCCTCAGGCTCAGCACTCAGTGGGGAGTCTGCTTGTCCCTCTTTTTCTGCCCCCTACTCCCGCTTGCCATGCACACGAGGGCATGTACACTCTCTCTCTCAAATAAATAAATAAAATCTATAAAAAATGAAAATACAGAGAAGCTAATTTATCAAGAGAGAGGTGGCTTACTATTTTTCATCCATTTTTAAGTGGCAAAACTTTATTCACAATTCAAAAATGGAGAAAGCGGTGAGTAACTCATTTAAAATGTAAGCTGTTGAAAGATGAAGGAAGTGGCATTTTTCTGGTGTCCAAATCGTGTGATGCTTGTCCTAAATACTGCTGCACTCGCCACTTGGAAGAGAAGACTAATCCTATTTGGAATATGCCATTATGTAGTGTGTAATTTCTTACTATTTCTTAATTAGAGAGGTATCAGTAAAAACTGCACATTCAGCTATTTAAATATTTGATACCTTTGAAAACCCATATCTCTTCATCTATTAGGCAAAATGGATTTATTTATAAGATCCTATTCATTTCATTAAATGAAAATAAAGACAAAATAAAGTGGAATGGACTGAAAAAATCACAGCCTAAGTCAGCGAGTCATTTTTAATGAGAATAAATATTGGATAAACATAATGCAATGTGACTGATTAAGAAATACTGTATAGAGTGATTTTTAAAAATCATGATGGAAATAAGGCTGCTTCCCCTTAAAAGAAAAGCATCACTGATTTCCTAATCAACTGAGAACACCCACAGGGGTAATTACAGGCCACTCTTTTCATTAAACATGGTCTGCAAAATCCATCTAAATCAAGTAACCACCCCGTTGATTAAAAAACCAAAAAAGCAAATCACTAAAATAATCTGATACATTCCTTATAAAGGAAATATGAGATGATCTGAGAATATCATATGTGGTGGAGGAATTAATAATACATCCAAAATTCTCTTCTCAAAATCTTTGAGTGGTGTCCAAAATGGTAGAACAATGTGATTTTCAATTTTATAAATTTGTGGTTGCTTCTCACCTGGTGTTCTTAGTTATCTCTTCAGAGTTGCTGTATTTCTTGGCTTGGGGCACAGAGTGGTGCAGGATGCGAAGAAAAAAAAAAGCCAGGAAGCTTGTGATCTATTTGGGAAGTAAGGCCAAAAATAAAAGGCAAAATAAAGATTTAGGTAATAGGACACGTTAATGCTAGAAGGAATGCCATCAGATAGGATGTGATGAATTGCCAAAGAATTTTGCAAATGGTAACTGCTGGAATTCAAATAGGGGAAACTGCACTAGACTAGGGTGGTCCGAAAAGACATCAAGGACCAAATGGGATTTGATCCAGGCCTGAAGGATGAAATATGGCTCAATGAAGAGGGCAAAGATGGAGACTGATTGGCAAACTACCGTTGGGCCAAATCTGACCTCCAGACTGTTTTGGTACACCTTCAGAACCAATAATAGATTGTGCATTTTTAGATGTTGAGAAAAACAAAGAATGATATTTCATAACACTGAAAATTATATGAAATTTAAATGTCAGCGTCCATAAATAAATGTTATTGGCACACAGCCACTCTCTATTTGTTGATATGTTTGGCTGTTTTTGTGCTAGGATGGCAGAGTTGAGGAGTTAAAACAGACACTTAATGGCCCACAAAATCTGAAACATTCACTGTCTAGATCTTTACTGACAAAGTTTGCTGAATCCTGGGGTCAGAAACTACTAGGCAATAATGGTGGAAAGAGATGTTGGCTGGCCTGTAATAAACCAAGCTGTGGAGATAAAGAGGAACCACTGAAGGTTTTGCTTATAGGAGGAAGCCACACTCTCTGTTTCCTAAACATATCACCTGAGCTTGCAAATGTTTGTTAAATCAACAAATGAACAAAATTTTTTAGATTCCTAAGTGCTCTGTTGCTTTCTACTTGTTTTTTTTTTTTTTAAGATTTTTATTTATCTATTTAAGAGAGGGAGAGAGAGAGAGGGAGAAGAGAGAGAGCACAAGCAGGGTGAGGCAGACTTCCCGTTGAGCAGGAATCCTGATGTGGGGTCCACCCCGGGTCTCCCAGGATCATGATCTGAGCCGAAGGCAGCCGCCCAACTGACTGAACCACCCAGGCGCCCTCTACTTGTTGCTCTTGAAAAGAAGAAAGGGCTTTTCTGTATGGGATGTGGCCCTTGACTCTCTCGGGTTGTCCCTCCTAACTTCACAGTGGTGTGCTGTGAGCAGCTCTCACAGACTTTGACAGTGTTGGACACAAAACAACACCTTGTGTTTGGGGACTTCTCCAAGAGTACATGTAGATGACCTCTCCTTGCGTCATTCTTCTTTGGATTGCAGGGCGTTGCTCTTCTCCTACCTTTCCTCCAATAGCCAGGCATAGCTACAGAAAAACTGAAGGGTTTGTGTTAACACAAGGAATTCGCAAAAAAAAATCCTAGCTCTTTCCAGAGGGTTTGTGAGAGCCAAATCATTAGAGAAAAAATGGTTCAGGCAAAACGAACTGCAGAAGGAGGCCAACTGTGAGACCCCGTCCTGTGGGTGTTCCCATCAGATCCACCATGGATGCATTTCAAATACTAGATTTCCACTCTAATATTATACGACAGTATGTCATCAGCCCTCACGAAGAGGTGAAATCTAAGAAGAGCGTACAGAAATACACATGGGAAGAACCTCCCGATAAAAAGAAAACAAACTCTGAGAAACGTGGTTAAGAAATATCGGACTCAATTAATAATGGAGCCTTCAATGGCCTTAGAGAAATCCAATACAAATCAAATTCCAACTACCTGCCAGTGCTTCCGGCCATATTTACTTTCAATTGATTATATTTTTAAAAGATCTTAGGGGGGAATTGTTTAGAGAAAAACAAATCTGGTCAAAACCTAGAACATTAAAGAACATTAATTTCAGATTTTTTCTTAATGAGAAACAGATTTTTTTCCCATTTTTGGTTCATTTGAAAAAAAAATGGAGAAAAGATAAGAACTTCCAATAGGGAGAGTAGAACTGAGATGAAGTTGAGAGAGAACATTAAGGGAGAAGGAGAAAATATATAGTATTTTAAAAATGCAGTCCTAAAGCATTCATAACTTGTTTTGGAGTTCATCCCAGATAAATACGAGTATAGTCAGGGATAATGATGAATTCTGGGTTAGAATTGTGTAAAGCTTTAAAAAAGCAGTAAGCTCAAGTCTTGGGAATGTAAAACGGATGACATTTTAGAATGATCTGCTATTCAAAATGGAGGGAAATGAAGCTTAACCCACATGTCAATATATTCCCAAAAATATATATCTAAAAGGGCCCATTCATAGACATACTTGGACACAGATATCAATATAGACAAGCACATGGACACTGACAGGATAGGCATGTGCTTTAGGATATGAAAAAGTTCTTAGGTCATTGCACTGTAATAGTGCAATGGTTTCTAGAAAAAAAAACATTTCCTATTCTGGCTCAGAATGTAAAAAAAAAAAAAATGACTTTCCCATAACATTGTATAATGGATCTTCCAGTCACACTCTCCTATGGAAGCATAATTTATGTAGTGGATGACAAGAAGAGTTTTATGATATCTGGAATTCATTTAAGATCTTTAGATGGGAAAAATTGAGATCCAATTAAAACCTTAATAAATGACTCTGTGTTGAATATAAATATATTAAATTAATATGTGTGCAAGATGAAATTGGAAAAGTTATGGGAGTCTTCATTTTAATTCTATTTCTATCAGGAAACTGTATAACTCTGAGAATTACTTCCTAATGGGGCTGTTTACAATGAAGCAAAACTGAATTTAAATAGGACATTTTAGCCCGTGACTGGTCATAAATCATGAGGTCTCAGCCTTAAAGCACGTTGAGATCTCATTGGTGAAAGGCCTGTGAGGAGAGGGAAGATGGACCAATTGGAGCCAAGAAGGGCCTTAGGGAGACCCAGGTCGCGATAAGACCAGCCCCCAACGATCTTGCCATGAGGGGAAGCGAGGGCAGGTAGGTTGCTATATGGCAGGCTCCATTTTGTAGGTGAGATACAATAATGAGAGTCTTTGGTGGGAGGTAGTTTTCATGGGCAGAAGGTGTTAACAGCTTGGTTGTATGGGAGATCTGGATGGGATGTACAGTGTCTTTGTTAAAGGACCCAGGGGCTGAGGGCTGATAGATACAAAGTGAGTGTACCTATCCTGTACACTCAGACAGACAGAGAATGTCTATCTTCTACATATTTACATACTTGCCCTAGGTTTTGTATCCTAGTATGTATCTTAGGGGGAATACATACTTACCCTAGGTTTTCTGACTACTAAACTTAAGAGAAGAGACTAAATCTGAATGGTGCTGAGAGATTGGCTCCTAACATACTGGGCAGCTGAGTGTAGCAATTAAGATGGCAGACCTGAAAGTCAAAACTACCCAAATTCAAATCCCTGTTCTCCCACTGACCAGCTGGGGATAACAACATCCATATCAATGTCGTAAGGATCAAATGGGTTATTGTATATAATTGCAAGGTGCATCCAGTCTGTCATCTTTGGAAATAGGTTTTTGGCTTAAGTCACGTAACTTGAGACTTGGAAAATTGTGCTACATCCATGGGCTAGACTAAGCTATTATTTTTTAAAGATTTTATTTATTTATTCATGAAAGACAGAGAGAGAGAGAGAGAGAGAGAGAGAGAGAGAGAGAAGCAGGTTCCCAAGGAGCAGGGAGCCCGATGTGGGACTTGATCCCAGGACCCTGGGATCATGACCTGAGCCGAAGGCAGACGCTTAACCATCTGAACCACCCAGGCGCCCTAGACTAAGCTATTCTTATAGTTTGGCAAGTTGTAAAAAAAAAAAAAAAAAAAAAAAAAGATCCTGGCCATACCCTCCCTCATCTTCCTACAAATCTGGCCGCACCTTCATTCCCTAGTAGGTTCAGAACGTGTTTTTATTTCCATCCAATGCTTTTTCCCATCCAATTGCTGTCCATCTGAGACAGTGATTGTTATTGTTTTGTAAAACTTCTGCCCAGATTTATAAAACTTCAGTGCAGATTTATTGTAGAATCTACTGAGTTTGTTTTTAGGTTGTTATAAATTGCCTTAATTCCTATCTCTGTTTAGGCATAACTGTGGATGTCGATAAAAAAACAACATTTTGGGAAGTATGGGTATGGGTGAGTGATAGTTTAATTGAGAAGGCCATACCGAGACTTGATGGAGCTGGCAAAGTCCTCATTATGCCTTCACTTGGCTATACCCAAGTCACAAGATGCCAAGTGTTTGCCTCATCAATGTTTATCTTTCTGAGACATTCAAGGTGAATGGCAATCGCCCTATTCATCCTCTCCTACAAGCTATCTTTAGTCAAAAAATCCACCCCCCCGCCCCGCTCCCGATAAAGAGCTACCATTTTGAGAGTGTTCGTAGTGCCAGGAATTGAGGTGAGTGGACTTACAAGCATCATCTCATTTAATTCTCACAAGGATAAATACTACTACGTAAAATAAAGGTTAAAGAGAGGTTAAGAAACTTGAACAAGGTCACCCACTAAGGAAATGCGCAGCAAGGTTGCTCACTAGAGTCAGCTGTGTTGTCACCCAGACCTGCAGAATTCCTGGAGAGAGAATGATGTGCTCTGCCCACCCTTGCCCCTCTCACCTGCCACCCTGCCAGGCTCCATCTCTCTTTCCTTAGAGCTTTGCTTCTACTTTGGTTAAGGACCTTACCATGTTATATTATCATGTATCTCTTATTTTTCCCACTTGACTGAATTTGAGATGATGTTAGAGACCATGAAAATCATTCTCTCATTCCTGATGGGTCCTGCAGTACCTCAATAAAGTTTTTTTTTCCCCCTCCAGTTAGTGGTAGCTCAAAGAAGGTTTATCTTCTAGTAGCAGCTCAGTAAATGTTTGTTGAATTCATAAATGAATAAAATACTGAGTTTTTTCTGGTTTACTAAAGATCATGAGCTAAAGCAGTGGTTTAAAATATACAGTCATAAAAAAATATGCAGTCCTGATCAACCAAATAGAGGATACTCTTACTGAACTTACTGATCAGAGAGTTCTTACTGAAAATATCGCAGATCTCTGAAGCACACAGACGGGCTGGAGGAAGGAGTGGGAGAGCAGGGAGTGGTCCCTTAGGGAGACAGCAAAGAGGGACTTTCCCTGGGAACAGGTAGTCCATCCACTCTCAGTGTTTGCAGCACTTTTCCTGTGGTTCCTCCTGTTCTCTCAGGATTCTGAATGTTCTCACCAAGAAAACACCAAATCCCTTGAAAGTCTGGTTTCTGCCTTGTGGTTTGTGAGCCAATCTCATGACGTCACAGCCACCAGCAGCCCACAGTGCTTTTCCTGACTCCATGTAGGCACACCAGACAGGGCTTCTAGCAAGTGAAAGCTCTTTTGGGTAAATATTTTGGGCCTGGTTTTAAGATTTCTCTGACAGACCAAGTGGTGGAAATCTGTGTATATATACAGAATGCTCTCTCTCTCCCTTCCTCTGCTATGTGTGTGATGTCACTTTCCTCAGAGAAATAACTCTGTTTCTCTTAGCCAGTTCCTCGCTTGGGAATTGGGCTTTCCTTGTTGATTTTCACTCCAAAAGGGCTGCTAAAGAGGGGTGGAAAGGACCCAAAACATATCTTCTTCCAGGCTGCCTGCCTCTTAAAGCTGCTCTATCACCCTTTGTTTTATCACCAGAAACTTCAGGTTGGATGGTGAAGAATGGCCTTTCTGGATTTCCAAGCCTTACAGGAAAGTTTATATTTAACCTTGTTACTTAAGTTGCGACAAAGTTCATTCAAATTCTAAACTTGTAGCGGGGGAAGAACAAAGTCCTGTGCTTGTGGGCACAAACATAATTTATATACATATATAATCAATGTATATATATGAGAATATATTAAATCTTCATATATATTCTATTTACTGTATTTTTATGTATACACACCTTTTTTATAAACGCACAAGCTGAAAGCAAGAAAGCAATGCATACATGTCTGTGTATGCGTACCTACACACAAAACATACATCATGAGTTTCCGGGCATCTTTTGATAGGTGTTTGTGCTCCCTTACTAGTGGCGAATTAATTAATTTTAGATGAGCCCATCACAGCAGTTTTAAGCGGAGCGAAGGCTCTATCGTTAAACAGCCCAGAGAGAATTTCATCTGCTACTTTTGAAGAATCCTTTGATGCGCCCAAAGCCTGTAGAAGAGTGATTCCAAACCCACTTAACTTTTTTTAAAAAACTGTGAAATGTCTGCAAGGGGTTCTCTGATCTGCTAGAGGAGACCGAATCGAGGAGAAGAAAGGCCGCTTTCTCTCCCCAGCAGGACCCAGATCCCTGCCTGTTGCCGAGCAGATTTCGTATACGTTGAACCACAGAACGTTTATTGAGGGGCGGGCGGTGGGGGAGAAGAGAGGGAGAGGCAGAAAAAAGAAAAAGTAGCAAGCATCCAGCGGCAGCCGCGGGAGACCGGGACGGCACGTAATCCGGGGGCGGGGCCTCGGGGGCCGCTAGCCAGTGGACGGGCACGGGGGCGGGGCCGCGGCGCGGGGGGGCGGGGCCTGTGCCCGCGCAGCTCGCACGGCGGTCCCCTTATTTGGATCTGCGGGAATGTGGGCTGGAGCGGTCCTGCAGCGGTACCAGCCTCCAGCCTGTCGCCGGGACTGCCCCTGACCCAGGCGCACCCGCTGCTTGGTGGCAGAAGGGCCGGCGGAGCGCTATGGCCTGCATCCTGAAGGTAACGACTGGGATCTGTGGCTCGGACGCGTGGTTGGCCAGCCCCTTGCAAGGAGTCAGCCGCGGTCCCACCGCATCCTCATCTCAGTTGTCTTTTCCTGGCATTGATTTTCTTTTTGTTCCTTTGGCAAATGCATATGGAGGGAGATTCTGAAACATGCAGCTGGCACAGCTTCTCTTCCCACCATTCCTGCCTGCTCGCGCCTGCATTGAAGGAGCTGCAGACTGTTGGCTCCAGGGAAGAGTAGGGCTGTGTGCCGAATAATGGGGATGGCAGGGAGGGGAGGGGTGCTCCCGCGGGTCCCGCGGCTCCGTTGCCTGAGGCCTTTCAGGGGCCAAGGAGAATGGAGAAGAGTCGGCATGGGTTACTGGTGGTAGAGGATATAGCACTTCGAATGGGGGTGAGAGTGAGCAGAGGGGGGGTTCTATTGAACATTTGATCTTGTGAAGACAGAAACTTCTGAGTTTACAGGTAGTCCCTTAGGAATGAGTTTTCCGTGAGATCTGCTGGCTTTATGTGCCATTAACTAACTTTGGAAAAGTTCACAGAAGGATGTTTTTATTAGCAGAGAATTTGTGACCCTCCTTAAGCTCATAAATTTGAACAGACCCAGTGATTTTACTCCATATTAGAGTCCGCTGGACCACCCCTTCTTTGTTGAGTTTTCTTTCTCCAAGTTTGGTTTCTTAGCCTGGACCAAGCATCGTTCTGGGTTTATAGCTTTGTGGTGTCAGGTGGAAGGACGTGGGGTCAGTGCCTCACTTGAGAACTTCTCATTCAGCAGGGAGAGGTGTTTTATTTGTTTTTTGTTTTCATTTTTCTCACTCCTGTCTCTCCTCGCGACTAACCTGCCTGACTCCTGACGGCCTGAATCATAAACATTCAGGGCCTAAAGGTTTCCTGGGCCTTGACTGGAGAATGCAAAGGCCTGTTTGTTCCAAGGTTGGGGGAGCTGTGTGTGATAGAGGAAAACACGAGGAAAAGATTTTCGTTGTTGTTTATTGTGAAATAGCACTTGTTTCTCTGTTGTTATACTAGTTAGCTGTGTCATCTTATACCATGCCTTGGTATTAATGATACAAATAAGAGACTAACCTAGGAATAGTGTTGTTTTTTTTTTTCCTTAGAGTAAAGGAGGTCAGATATTTCCTGTGACTTTTCTGAACTTCCTCTCTTTGGTTTTGGAACATTTTCTGGGACATAACAAATGGTAGCAAGATCAAGAGGAAATACGTAACACATCGGTATTACAGTATGGGATTTTTAACTTGGAGACTCTTAGTGTAAGGACTGAAATAAGAGTATGAGTCATTCTTTACTATTTATTGTATTATTAGCTGAAAGAGAAATTGAGGAGCATGACATTTATCATTGGCCATCTTCTTTGGGTTTCTCCCTGCCTTATCTTGCATATGTTCGAAACATTTTTAACTCATACCCCAAGCTATACATGAATCTGATCCAGACTATCTTTTCAAGCACCTCACATTGACCTCAGACATTTGGGGGCACATCTGAGTCCTCCTTATCTTTCCTCCAGTGAAATTCATCTGGGATGCAGACAGGTAAACTTCAAAGAGGTTTGGATTCAGAAAGACCTTGGTCTGAATGCAGGTTCTGCCCGTTGCCACCTGTGTGGCCTTGGACAAATTACTTAAATGTCTCTGAGTCACAATTTCCTCAATGTAAGATCAAGGTAATAGCATCTACCCCACAGGCTGCTGTGAGAATAAAGTAAGATAGGGGATGAAAACTGCTCTGTGGCATAGGCATTAATATGTGCCACTTTTTTTCTGACATTGTAATGATAACTACAGTTTAAGAAATCCTTAATATATCCTCTGCCTATTTCATATAAATATAACTCTCATTCTTACATCAGACCCTGCAAGGTAACATTGTTTAAAACCCCATTTTACAGATGAGGAAGCCAAGGCTCCTCAGTTTAAGAGATTTGCCCAAGGCAACAGGGTTAAGGTCGACGTGAGCGTGGGCTTAGACCCAGATCTGCCAGCTTTTCTTATACTTTAATGCTGTTCTCTGTACTTTCCCAGGTGACCACTTTCTAAGATGTCCTGATACCATTCAGAATCCTTACCACATTTAAGAAACAAAGTACCTTTGTGCAGTGATGGTCTCGATGGCCTGTGGTAGGCCTTTTCCCCTTCTGGTCTTTGAAAGTCCGCACATGGTGGAGTGGAGAGTCTGGAGACCTGGATTCAGTGCAAGCCTGACCTCCTGTATATGATTTTAGACAGTCACGGCAGCTCGCTCATTTTAGAATGCAGAAAATTATAATAATTCTCTGGCAGGATTTTATGAAGGTAAAATGATGGACTTTTTTTTAAAACAAAACATTTTCTGCTACATGCCAGCCCTGGGCTTGGCATTGGCATTACAAGATGTATGAACCATTGACTTGGTTCTCAGGTGGCTTACAGTATAGGAAAGGGGATAGAAAGTAAGTGAACATTTATGTTACAGTGTGAAGAGTAACAGACCTGTGGAAGGCATACTACAGCACTGAGGGAGAGAGCAGTGAACCCTCCTACTGATAGTCAAGACAGGCTTTCCATGTACTGTATTGGAGCTAGGTTTTGAACACTGCATCAGATTTACTAGCGTGGAGCTTGTGTTTTTGGAAGATAACTTTTGAGGCCATGTCAACTTTACTCTGGGGGTGAAAACTAATTTTCTTAACAGATTTTTGAGGTTGATTTTATTTTCCATTTTTATATATGAGAAAATGAGATAGAGGTTGATTAAGATATCCTTATGGCCTACACAGTAGTGACCCTAAAAGTGGGGATCTCTGAGTAGCTAAGAGGAGAAGCCCATGCCATGGCAGCCAGGGAAGGTCCTTTGCAGCACATACAACTGTCCCCTCGAGGTACTGTGTATGGGGAAGGCCCATTCTGCCCCTGCACAGAGCTGGCTCTCATAACAGAATGATGATTAGTACCTCAATAATCATTTAATTGTGAAATACATACTCACTCCACATCGCCTGGGCTTTGAAGCCAGAACTATGTGGGTTTTAATTAGGGCTCCACCACTTACTAATTGTATAACCACAAGCAAGTTTCTTGGTTTCATTGCTCTGGTTTCTGAAATGGAGATGATCATGCGTTCCTCAGTGAGAATATCTGCACATTAGAAAGCATAGGCTAGTTATAGTTTAGTAAAAATGAGTCTGAGTCTTAGGATCCTTTCTTGCTATGCTCCTGGTTAGGCAGCCCTCCTGGGTGGCTGTGCTGTTGTGAATAATTAAGGCAAGGACCAGTCTTTTTCCAAGGAGTGTTTTAAAAGTCTTGGAAATTTTGATAGACGAGAAAGATATCTCATTTGTATTTATTTGATGGCTAGTGAAGCAAAACTTTTACATTTATGTTAGTCATTTGTTTTCCTTCTTCTGTACATTATAGATATTTAAAACTTTCCTGTAATAAAACTTGTTTGTGTTTTCTTTTATGAGTTCTACCTTTAGTTGGCAGGTATGTTTTTGAGCACAGTATCTGGTGCACTTTTGGTATTTAGCAGTATTTGATGAATTGTATTCAGTTGCCTTTGTATCCAGCACTAAAGGGATCACTGAGTGGACATGTAGACACGAGACACTTATGAGTCATTTCTGCCTTAGCAAAGATCACGGTTTTGCCAGGTTGAGGAGACCTATGAGCACAAAGCAGTTAGACAACACGACAGGTGCATGACTAAGCCACGGCTTTCTTCCCTCCCAGTCACCCATCCCCGTATAATATTTACTTAGATGGATGGGAAATTGGATGACTGGTGATACCAAGTTATGAACTTGGTGTCTTCTCCTCTACTTTTCTTCCCCCTGCCCCAGACTTAATTCTTCACCATATTGCATCAATTATATCTAGAAGCATCTCTCAAATCTGCCTATTACTCTCCATTCTTCCTCTCTCTGCCTCGCTCGGGGCCTAGTGTTTGCTCTGTCTTTTGAAGTAGCCTCCCTTTCTTCAGCCTCCCCCAGGTCTTGCCCATCCTCCACATCCCCCTCATGGTATTGTGCTAAAGTGCAGTACTGATCAAGCCATTTATAGGCCTGAATGCTTGATCTGGCCCCCCAGCCCCTGGGAGATGAACCCAACTGGGGTTCACATTCCCTCACCATCTTGCCCCTGCACACGTGCCTCACCTCACCCCCTGCTGCTCCATCACCCATGTCCCTCACCCGGACACTTACCTATACTCATCCCAGGTCTGTAGATGTGGCACTTGCTCGTGGCTCCGTGTCATTGTGGTACAGCAGTGGGATTAACAGCCTTGGCCGTTAAGCTTGGCGACCTGCTTCAGCAGTAAAATCCATCAGCCTCTGCTTCCTCAACTGTGGAATTGGAACAAAAATAGTGCCTACTTCAAGTTATGGGGAATAGATGAGCTAATTCTGTAGAACAGAACCTGACGTATCATAAGGCCTAGATAATCATTAGCAATCCGTTGCTGTTGGCAGGCTGTTTTCTCTGCAGGAAATTCCCTCCGCTATCACTTTTCCTCCAGCGACAAAAGTTGTACTCATCTTTCAGCTTCTAGGTCAGTGTCCCATGGACGGTGAAGCCTTCCTGTGCTTCAGCAGTCTTCCCCGTGCTCCCGTGTTCTTAGTTCTCATCTTGTAGCAGCAGCTATTACCCTGTACTGTCAGTTCGCTGTTTGCCTTCCCGACTCTTCTGTCTGGGAACTCATCGAGGGCAGGGGCCTTCAGTAGGTCGATTAGCTAGTGTTTGCTGAGCACGATGAGTGAATACTGCTAAGGGTGCGGGAGTATATGGACAGAGATATGGGTGGCTGCCCAAATGAGTCTTGGGGACAGCAAAAGCCTTGTCTTATTCAACTTGGTATCCATTAAGAACCTGCTTGGCTCTCACTGAAGTGTTACCTAAATATTTGTTGAGTGCCTAAATGCATTAATGTATTCGTTTTTTTGTTTTTTGAGATGCCATTTCTAGACATGGGCCTAACCTGTCCTCTTTTGTAAACAGATGAATTCTTCATGGATATAGCATGGGTTTTTCACTCTAACATATCGGAAGCAGGTTAGAGCTTATTAATCATTTTGCTCCTTAAATTCCTTCTCATTTTGTTTCTGGTGCATCTGTTACTCTGTTTCCTATAAAATCTGGAGCTAATTTGAAATCTGGAGGGAAGGGGAAAGGGGCACTGGACTGGAAGGAGGAGACAAGGCAGTGCAGGAACGGCTTATCTTTTGTTATGATCATTTTGGTTCTCCAGGTTAACGGAAACAAACAAAAAAGCAAAAGTAAAAACAAAAACAAAAAACCCAACACCCACCATCCCAATTTGTGGTTCTCATCCTATGAGGTCTCAAAGTGTTTGAAAACAGTCTGGCTTCGCTGAGCCTGGAAAACCACGGAGACTTCATAGATACACAGATTATAAATCTGAAACTAAGATCACCCCAGCAAGTGGAACAGACAAGGCACTTGGTCTAATAAATCTGCTACAACGTTTCTTTCTGCTGTGCAGGGGATGCCGACATGTGGGCTGGGGTCCTGGCTCATTTTCAGTCTTAAGGTGACTGAACAGAATGCTTTTGCAACTTCCAATTGCACAATTTGGGGAAGGAGTTTCTTGTGGAGAAGCAGTGTTCTTTGGATGAACTGAGAACAACGGCAACGATAATAGTTGCTCTTTCTTGAACACCTAGAGTGGTAAGGCTTGGGCCTGTGCTGAGTGCTTTATAGACATCATCTCGTGCAAACTCGTATTATAATGAAGACGCTGAAGTTCGGAGAAGCTGAGTAGCTTGTCCCGGGCCCTGTGGTTAGTAAGTGGTGAAGATGGAATTCACCTGGCTCTGTGTGGTTATGTAGTGTGTCTTTTGCCTTCAGCGCCAATTTAAGTGAATGTTTGTGGGGACTTGTGTTTATTTCACCCTCTTCTACCCAGGCAGCCCTCAGTCTAGACAGCTTCCTAACACCCGCCTGGTCGGGATCACTTTTAGCTGTGTTGTCTTTATCTGTTCCTTCTTCAGAGTTTCCTTTGTGACTGAGGAACTAGGGGAAATAGAGGGGCCACCGAGACTGGGGAGGTAAGAAAGTTCTAATTCTGCCTCCAACACGGAATAGCCCTTTGAGCCTGCGCAAGTCACGTGACCTCTCCCCCTAGCCTGAGAAACCCACGGGTCCCTTTGGTGGGGGAGAGTGAAGGAGAGGGGTCGTACAGAGTTGGATTTCCCCTTGGGCCAGGCTTCAGGGCCCCTCCACGGCTCTGGGAAGAGGCCCTGGATTTTTGTATTTATAATTTTATATTCATTTTTCTTAAAGAGACTCACAAATCGTATAAACTTTAGGCTCCCCAGCCTGGATCCCCTCTGGGGCGGTGTTGGTGTCCCAAAGAGTTAATGCTTGCAAAGGCACTCTTCAAAGCAGAATGCACCGTACACATATGGCAAAACTATTATTAGTATTATTAATAGTTAGATAACAGCTTGAGTCGAGGAAACCTGTCTTGGGAACTGGTGGGCTTTAAAGAAGGGTTTAGATTTGAGGAAAGCAGAGGGAGCCTATTAAGCTTTCCAGTCGATGACGGGGAAAAATTATGAAATCTCCTCCCCAGGAGGAAAATTTCTATCTGTTTGTGAAAATTTAACACACACTTGTGCCTGAGGGCTGGGAGTTGGAGGAGTTCTTTTCTGTTTCCTGGCTTCTGGGAAAAGTGGAGGAAGGCATTTTTCTAATTGGAGAGAGTAGATTTACAAGTGCTACCAGGATCCCATTACAGAAAGCTGCAGTTAGCTCCTGGTTATTAAAAGGCTCATTATTCAGTTTATGGATTTTCCAGATCTTGTCCATCCCCGGCCGTTCTGATGTACACCTTTTATGCATTTTACTGCCAATTAGCACCTCCACCAGAGTCAGGAAAGGGAGAGGAGCTAAACCCCGAATTGTTTAATTCCTCTCCTTGTTAACAGCTGTGTCAAGGGTTTTCGGCAAGAAGGTGGTTATAGACATGGCCCAAGTGAGGTGAAGGGATTATCTGTGCTTTCACTATTGTTTTCTTTTCCCTCAGCTCAAGGACTGAGAGTAGGCTCTGGTTCTGATTTTAAACTGATTTAAAGTTTGCCTCATCAGAGACCTTGGCCCAGGGTATCCCAGAGATTCAATAAACAGGAGCCTCGGGGTAGGTAACATTCTCAGAGAGGCCCTGTGCCCCTTACCCCATCTTCTCCGGGCCTCCTCTCATTTCCTGTGTGATGTGGAGGGGTGGGGGCTCACAACATCTGGTGCTTGGGAGAGTGGGGGAGTTAACTCCCAAAGAGATGGCTTGGGGGCCAGGAAAGAGGGGTCCTTGTACTTGAGTCATTCTAGTATTTGTGTAAAAAAGAAATGTGTGTCTCGGCATATACATAGTCAATGTAAATATATAAATAAAAATATATACCCACATTCATTCAATCAATTGTACCTTCATGTTTACTCAGATATGAAAATTCTTACACATAAAATCTTTCTTGGAAGGCACGTCTTGCTAATTTCAGAGGCTGTTTTTTGTTTTGTTTTGTTTTGTTTTAGTGTATGTATTAGCTGTGCCTTTACCGGACACAAAAATAAAAACCTCTTTGGTTTGTTATGAAAACTGTCTTTACATCTTGCCGTGAGAAGATTCTGATCACAAGGGACTGGGAAGCAAGTTGTGTATGTCCTGCATTGGAAATGAGTCAGGATGTGGGATTCGAATGTGCACCTGGAGCTCATCTTAGGTTTCAAGGACTAGAATGAGCAAGTCAGTGTTCTTGGGATGATCCCCGTCCTTGGGACAAGTGGGATACACCCTTGCAGAGAGCAGGGGCTGCCGTTCCTGGCCCTGACCTTTGCTGTTCCTGGTGGCCCCACCAGTAGACTGGACTCTAAAGAGGGGTGAAAGTCTCTCCGTGAAGGTTTTGCCTAATCAAGCAGGGGAAATGATAACCGGGAAAGAAGGGCTGTTCTCTAGGGTGCGGGTGGTAAGAGGATTTTGGGTGCAGAGGTCAGAGCTGAACCAACGCCGAGTCTGAGTCCAGCTTTGTGATGAATATGAGTCGTGATGGTAGTACATTTATTTACTGCAGTGCTGTCCAGTAGAAATCTCATGCAGCTCACGTACGTGATTTTACGTTTTCTAGGAACCACGTTAAAACATAAAAGCAAAACGAAAGAAATAGGCAGAATTTACTTGAATAACATATTCTGTTTAACCCATTATGAATTCTTTATATAATAGAGGAAATTAATAATCCCTCTGTAACTGTAAAGACTATAGGGCGTCAATGATACTGAAGTTATGAATATACAGATTATGAAGAATTAAATTTTGACTCCTATATAATATATCCCAAACATTTTCATTTCAACATGTAATCAATATAAAAATCAATGAGATATTTCTATATTTTTTGTTAAGTCTTCAAAATTCGGTGTACATTTTGCCATTACAGCATATCTCAATTTGGATGCTAAATTTTCATCAGGAGTTTAGATTTTATAAAATGTATAGTTAAAAAAATAGGTTCACATGTTCAAGTTGCTCCAAAGATGCTCAAAAGCTTTCCAAGAGTTGAATCGAGTATTAGTTTTTAAATGTAAATAAAATAAAATGAAATTTAAAAATGTGGTTCCCCAGTCACAGTAGCCATATTCCAAAGTCTCTACGGCCAATTGTGGGTGGTGGTTACTGGACAGGACAGCACGTTTGTTCAGGTCCTTATCCTCACCATCGGAAGGGACCACTAACTGTGGGGGCATTGAGAGCAGTAGAATGGGGTCGGGGGAAGGGTTGCCTGCCGGCTGGGGGAGCACAAGGGGAGGGCACTCCTGTTGGTCAGACCCTTGGCAGCCGAAGGGAGGCAAATGATGAGCAAGTCATGAGTGCTGGACCCAGGGACACACTGGAGCCTCTCTTGAGCCCTTGGAACTTCACCTAAAATGGAGTCCGATTGGTGCCCTAGATGTGGAGCAGCTGTGAATTCTCCCAAGCGGGGTGCAGCTTTGGTCTCAGTGTGGTAGTGTGATCTCCCGTTGGCTTTGAGGTCAGAGACGGACTGTATATACTTTGATTGGAGCTATTCCTTTGCTCCAGCAGGGCGGTCCACACATGGCAGCAATCTGGACAACCAGAGTAAACCGCATGTCTTAAGAGAAGTAAGGTGATTCGCGTTCCTTTGTACAGTTTGCTTATTTTCCCCTGCTTGTTTGTGTGTCCATAGCTTCAGCAGTGTGCCAGTAGCTGTGTGTCCAGTGGTGCTTAGCGCAAATTGGTTTGTAAACCCACAGCTCTGTTCGGTCTACACTTGTGCATTGCGGGCCTGCCCTGCTTCACCTCGTCTTCTTGGATCGTGCGATGAACACCTCATTATACTAATGGCAGTAGCTGCCCTTTGCCACGTGCCTTCTCTCGGGCAGACAGCCTGCCAGATATTTTGCAGCTATTTATTATCTCACGAGATTTCAGGATGGGCATTATTTACTTTTGTTGGACTGACAGGGGAACTCGGGTTTGTATAGCTGAACAGTTTTGCTAACGCAAGAGTGCTAGACCAGGATCCTCCAACTACAGCCCTTGGGCCCAATCTCCTGTCGCCTGTGTCTATATAGCTCTGTGTGGCCCGTGATTAAGGATGGGTTTTGCATTGTTAAGTGGCTGAAAAAAAATTCAAAAGCAGGATAAGAGTTCATGAGGTGTGAAAATGTATGAGATTCAAATATCAGTGTCCATAAATAGTTTTTCTGGAACACAGCGGTGTTTATTTGTTTCCTAGTGTCTATGTGTGCTTTCACGCTACAATGGCAAAGCTGAGAAGCTGACATTTGGACTGCAAAGCCTTAAAAATTTGCTGTCCCTTTGCAGATAAAGTGTGCCACCCCCTGTGCTGGGCTGTTAAATTCCTCCAGCAGACGGTAAGAGCTGGGGTCAGGGCCGGTGCAGGGTCTCCCGTGGATCTTCAGCTCTCGCCCAGGAGCCCCACACTGAGGAGGGCAGAGGGATTTCCTGAGCGTTGCAGCCAAGCACTCCATGTGGAAGAGGAAACGAAAGCTTAGGGAGGAGATGTAACTCTCCAAAGCCAGATGGTGGTGTTGGAATTCGGACTCCAAAGCCCCCCAAGTCTGTGGCTTCTGACAGATACTCTGACCACGAGTGCTGTTCAGCTTGAACTGCACCAGGAACCCTGAACGGCCTATTTGACCAGAGATTGCTAAACCCCACACCCAGAGTTTATGATTCTGTAGGTCTCTCTTGGGGCTCAAGAAGTTGCATTTGTGACAAGCCCCCAGGTGATGCCGATGAGGCCCATCTGCGGGCCACTGTCCTGACATCCTACATCCCACCCCACAAATGGTTGTTGAGCTGTGGAAGGCTTCAAACACATGCGGTGACCCACAGAAACTGAAAAGAATTTAAGTCCGTTTAGAAATTTAAGTCAAGTGCATTCTAATAAGCTTTTTCGGCATTGTAATAAATTTGATTCCTTCCTTCATTATTCTTGTTAAACCCCAAGCTTTCTGATGCCATGGGGCTCAGGCCACCATGAATATTGAAACACATGTGCCTCTGTGTCCAACAGTCAGGGGCTGGGGGGGTGAAATGAACCCCCTCATGGGTGGCACTCCTCCTGTGTTTCTGGAAACTCAGTTTCTTTCAAATCAGTTTCAAAATCAGTTTATGCTGATTTATAAACCAGGACTTTGGTTCCTGCCGTGATTTATGTCAAACCCTTTCTTGTGCTCTGTTTCTGCCCCTGCACTGCCTCCCCCGCCAGGTCTGTTTCTCTGCTGGGGGTGCGGGAAAACAGCTTCTGTAGTCAAATTATACTGCCTTTGGTCATGAAAGGTAATGCATTAGTGCTAGAGTTCACTATCTTAATTATTGGCTCTACTCAATCTCATATTTAAAAAAGTCATTATTTAAGGATTAGGAATGGGGAGAATGAAGACTGTCGAAAGATGATAGCTTTCATTTTTTTTGTTCATGTTGATGATTCACAGCCTTGTTTGGGATGTTAATAAGTAACACAAAGCATTGGTAACTGCTGATTTAATCTCTTCTTATAGGCTCATACTGGCATAAAGAAAATAAATCTCTAAGGTGTACCCTTTTACTTTCTCTTGGCTCTCTATTTCCATGCCGCTATTCATTGTGCAGCTCATTTTTCTGACCCGCCCCCAGCTTCATCTCTGGCCTCTGAACCCCTCCCCAGTACAGTTGTTATAGGGATCATTAGTTAGAATGTGTAAAGAACCATAATCTCAGCTCTATAGAAGGGAAGCCTTATAGAACTCTATTATCAAGTAGATAAAACCCTCTAGCAGGGTCCCAGGTTATAAGCCATTCCATTAGGAATTCCCTGGGAAATGTGACTCCTTTCTACACCTGCTATAAAACCATCAGTATGGTGTTCATGACAGCTTAGGGATGTCATCCCGAACGCTTTTGACACTGCCTGGAGGCTGACTTTACAACTACTCGTGTTTGCTCTTTTATTGCTGACCTTCTCGACCTTGTAGCCCCTTCTTTCTCCCTATTTCTAGGAGAAAATTCATTCCCCAGAAGCAGGAATTACCTGCCCCCTTTCACATGCTGCCTTATTTATTTTCCTCTCATTCTTTCAGTTGGGAGTAAGAAAATCTCTCTGTCCTGCCCTGGTTTATGTCACTTAATTATTTGTTCCTTAGCTGGTTTAATGTTTATTTAATTCTGTCATGCTGTTTAACCCCAGCAGCCTGGTTCATGGCTTAAGCTGAGCCAAAATTTCTGCTTGTGACTTCTAACTTGTTGATAGAGTAAGGTTTGTTTTCCTCTCATCCATGTTTGACCCTTGGTATTAAAACCTTATTTAAAGAAATGACATCTGAACCATATACCACCCTAGATTTCTGTATTAGAAAAATTGAAGTTCACTGTATGTTCTAGATTTGTGTAGGTGAAAGGGTCTGTATTTGACCTGTTTTTCCCTCTTATCTTCAGCAAATAGAGGCTTGTGAAGAGGAAGTTTATCATCAAGCACTTAGAGAGTACCCAAGTACAGTGCCTGAGAGGAGGGGTAGGGGGCATGGAGATGAAAGAGAAGCTGAGGATTTATTTATTTTTTTAAACAATTTTATTTTATTTATTTATTTTTATCTTTTTTTATTAAGAAACTCCACAGCCAACATGGGGCTTGAACTCATGACCCCGAGATCAAGAGTTGCATGCTCTACCCACTGAGCCAATCAGGTGCCCCTGAGAAGCTGAGGATTTAATTCCTTTCTAAGGGAAAGTGAGTCTGCATGGATGATAATATTAATTGAAAAAATAGCTTACATTTACTGAGTGCTTACTGTTTTTATTGAGGGCTTTATATTTTTGAACTGTCTCATTTACTCAAGCTCATAGGGTAGATTATGAGTTATAAATTTCCATTTAGATGAAGAAATTGAGGCTTAGGGAGGTTGAATAACATTCCCAAGATTGTACAAAGCAGGGTCGGGGTGTGGGTGGGCAGGATTTGAATCCGGGAGCCTGGATGGAGTAAAATATATGTAATAGAATCTCTTCCTATAGTCATACATGGACAAACCTCTTTGTAACTTGCCCACAATAATAATAACAATAACTTTAATGAACATTTATTGAGTACAAACTTTGTGGTAGGTACTGTAAGGCATACACGTGATTTCCTTTATTGTTCAATAATCCTATTAGAAAAATATTTTAATTATCAAATCTATTTTGCTTGTGAGGAACCCTGAGGCTTAGACAAAACTCATCTTCTTTGCCCAACCCCATGGCTAGTGAGGAGAGAATTTGTGTGACCATATTATTTTTATTAGCTATTTTACTATTATTTAGAAAAAAAATTTTTATTAAGTTTTTATTTTAGTTCCAATATAGTTAACAGTGTTATATTAGTTTTGGGTGTACAATAGAGTGATTCAACAATTCTAAATATCCTTACTCAGTGCTCATCATAAGTGCATTCTTAATTCCTTTCACCTGTTTCACCCATCCCCCACTCATCTCCCCTCTGCTATGCTTTATTTTATTTTATTTCATTTTATTTTATTTTTTAAGTAGGCTCCATGCCCATTGTGGGGCCCAACACACAGCTTGAACTCATGACCCTGAGATTAAGAGTTGGACGCTTAACTGACTGAGCCACCTAGGCACCCCTGATATGTTATTTTAAATGAGTACCCTCTTTTAAAGTTTTTTTTCAACAAGAACATTTTTTTACTTGATGCGTACTTCAGAATAATGGTTCTAAAAGATACGTATAAAACATTCCATCCAAGAAAAATAGAATACATATTTTCTTCCAAGTACACACAGAAGAACCCCCTGGTTAAATCACGTAAAAAGAGACATAAGAAATATTACGAATTTAAGAAGACTAGAATCATACCAAATATATTTTCCAACTCTAGTGGTACAAAACTAAAGATCAACAATAAAACCAACTTGGAAAATCTACAATGTAAATATTAAATATTTAATATGTAAATATTAAACAACACACTACTGCACAAGCAATGGGCCAAATAAGAAACAGCAAATCAAAATATGTCTCAAAACAAAAGATAAAAGAAAGCCAATATTCCACAACCTATGGGATGCAGCAAAGGCAGGTGTTCGTGTGAAATTTATGCTATAAATGCTTGTATTAGGAAAAAAAAGTTCAAATAAACAACTTAATATTATACCATAAGGGACTAGAAAAATAAGAAACTTAGCTGAAATTTTTTAGTAGAGGCAGGAAATGACAAACAAAAATCAGAATTAAATAAAATAGAGACCAGATTAAACAATCACATAACATTGAAAGTTATGACCAGTTTTTCCAAAAAATATTGTTATTAGCTAACATTTATCGTGCACTAAGGCCTGGGCACTGTTTTCAGCACTTCACACTTATTAACTCATTTAATCTCTATTTTCCAGGTAAGGAAACTGAGGCACAGAGTGGTTAAGGTCACCAAACTATTTTTGGCTATGGAGAAACCCAGGCGCTTTGGCTCTGTTGTCTGTGTATGTAATAAACATGCACATGGCCACACACCCTGTTTTTAATTGTTGTTTTTGTTTTTTTGTTTTGGCTTTTTTGTTTGTTTTTTGCCACTTTTATGGCTTACTTCTTAGTGCAGAGAATCACTTAGGACTATTGAAATCCATTCCAGTATGAAATCAACCCACATCAAAGGAGGTTATGTAGATAAGAAAGATTGCTTGATTTTTGACTTGAGAGGAACTGAATTAAAAGATTTTTTTGAGTGTTTGTTTTCCCTTTGAAGAATTTTGAATCAGATCACACTTAGGAAAGACCCACTTAGGTTGTCAGATGTGGAATTAATTTCTTTGTGAAGGTGGTATTTGTATTTGAGCCTAAGGCCATCATTCTGACTGGGTGGGGAGTGCCAAGCAGTGTTCCCTCTTGACTGTTCTCCCTGTTCTCCCATTCATCACCGTCCCCCTGGTTAACTCTACTGGGCAGCTAGAGTGATCCTTTAAAACGTAAATCAGATTATGGCAGTTGCCTGTCTAAATCTTTTGGTGGCTTTCCATTTCACTTGGGACAAAATCTAAATTCTTTCCCATGGCTCACAATGCTCATGATCTCACTTTTGCTTATTTGAGAAATCGTCTCCTATACCTTAGTCCCCTGCTCATTTTCATTCCATCCAGTTGTTGGACCTTGTCAAGGTCCTTTCTGCTTCAGAGCTTTTGGGCTACGGTTCTCCTGCCTTCCAACTTTGTCCCCAGGTTCCTTTTGATGCTAATCTTTTCCCCTCTTCTGTGTGCCAAATTATTAAATGCATTGCCTCAGGCAGGTCTTTTGTTGATTATGCCAGTAAAATATAATTCTTCCTGGGCAGCTGGGTGGCTCAGCCGGTTAAGCATCTGCCTTCAGCTCAGGTCATGATCCCAGGGTCCTGGGATGGAGTCCAGTAGGGCTCCCGGGTCAGCGGGGAGTCTGCTTTTCTCTCTCCCTCTGCCGCTCCCCCCTGCTCATGCGTGCGCTCTCTCTCATGCACGAGCGTGCTGTCTCTCTCAAATACATAAAGTCTTTAAAAATATATATATATAATTCTTCCTGATATTCCCTTTTAAGCTTCCCTGTTAATTGTATGCATAGAACTTTCTTAATATATGAATTCATGTGTATTTGTTTGTTTACTTGTCAGTCAAAGATTGAAAGGGCAGGGATCATGATTATTTTATTCATCAGTAGGTATCTAGCATCTAGCACAGTGCATCCAACAAATGAATGGTTGAATGAATTAAATGTCTGGCAAAAAAAGAGGAAAAAAGCATGTGCAAAGGTACGGTGGCATGAGGCATGAAGCAGCAGGTCATTCTGGGGAATAGTGAAAGTTGTGGGGGCGCCTGAGTAGCACAGTTGGTTGAGTGTCTGACTCTTGGTTTTGACTCAGGTCACGGTCTCAGTGTCGTAGGATGGAGCCCTGTGTCAGGCTCTGTGCTCAGGAGGGAGTCTGCTTGAGATTCTCTCTCTCCTTCTCCCACTACCCTTCCCCCCTTTCTTTCTCAGTTAAATAAATAAATCTTAAAAAAAAAAAAAGTGTCACTGGGCTGGTTTTGGGAGCTGGAGGAGACGATATATATGGGGTTAGATCATGAAGGATTATGTGGATCCTGCCAAGGAGTACGAACTTTATCCTCTGGAAATGAGGAAACACTAAATGGGTTTTAAACAGATTATTAAATGCAGTTGAGGTATTGAGTCAGAGAGAACGTTCTATTGTCTCATTGTCTTTTAGAGTACTCAAGAGTCCTTAGGTTGACTCTCATTATTGTCCTTTGTATTTGGAAATTATGTGTCCCAATTATGATTTTGCTACAAGGATCACACAGGCAGAATTTCAAGCAGAATGCTGGAAATTAAAATATACCAAAGATGTAAGTGTGCTTCTTTATGGCATAGCTTCGTGTTCTATCTATCAAATGTGATGAGCCAATGATAAAATAAAACTAAGCATTTTATACGAATAAGTTATTAGTTGTTCGGGTTGTTCAACTTTCTGTATAATGAAGAGAATCTTAAATTTGGACATTATCTCTTGAGTCATTTAGGTGATACATGGCAGACTTTAGGCTCTGTTTAGTAGAGCTGATTTTATATTCACTTGATAGTATTGCTTTGAAGGAGGATGCTGTGTAGTTCTGCCCTGTGGATCAATTATGCAGTGACTGTCTTGGGACCCTGACTTTGCATAGCTACTGTATATTGAGCATCTACTCTGTGGCAGGCACTGAACTAGTCATCTTACATCACATGGGTAAAACTTGAGAGCATCTGTTTATGGTAGATGTATTCCCATTGTACAGATGAAGAAACAGGTTCAGGGAAGTGAAGTACAATAATCTCCCCTTACCCACAGTGTTGCTTTCCACGGTTTCTGTTATCCGTGGTCAACTGTGGTCTGGAAGCAGATGCTCCTCCTTCTGACATATCATCAGAAGGTTAATAATAGCCTACTGCTGCATCACTGTGCCTACATCATTGACCTCACTTCAACTCCTCATGTAGGCATTTTATCATCTCCTCTCATCACAAGAAGGGTGAGTACAGGACAAGAAGATATGAGAGAGAGCCTACATGTACATAAATTTTATTACAGTGTATTGTTATAATTATTCTATTTTGTTATTGGCTATTGTTGATGATCTCTTACTGCGCCTAATTTATGAATTAAACTTTATCGTAGGTATGTATGTATAGGAAAAAAACAGTATATGTGTTCAGCACTATCCATGGTTTTAGGCATCCATTGCGGGTCTTGTAATGTATCCCCTGTGGATATGGGGGGACTAGTGTAATTCTCCCAAGTGAATGTGGAGCCAGGGGATTAAATTCAGATTTGAGTCAAAATGCCCCACTTTTATTTTAACTCTCTGCTGTCCTGCCTCTGTAGGGGAATCATATAGGACTATTGAGATGAACTAAACATAACTGTACTTTGAAGGAGCTTAGAGAAATAATTTTAATCTGAGTTAAACTGAATATTAAAAAATTAAGGAATTCTAAGAATACTTTTTTTAGTGGGGGAGGGGGAGAGAGAGGGAGAAAGAGAATCTTAAGCAGACTCCATGCCCAGTGTGTGAGCCTGAGGGGGCGAGGCAGGGAGGACAGGGGAGGTCAGGAGGGGCTCGATCTCACAACCCCAAGATCATGACCTGAGCTGAAATCAAGAGTCCGGTGTTTAACCGACTGAGCCTTCCAGGTGCCCCTAAGAACCCTTTTTTAATTTGAAGAACTTTTAAACTAGTTTACACTTAGGCAGTCCTTTTATTCAACCTGTTCAGTTTGATTCAGCCCTAGTAAGTTTAGTTTCACTGATGAGCGGGTACCTGAACAGAATCTTGATGGATGGGCGTGAACATTGGGGCACCTGTGCTGCATACTGATCTCCGCCCCCCCACAGCCTCCTCTTCACTCACCATTCTGGAATCTGTTCTCGGCACAGCAGCCAGAAGCAACTTTTAAAAATGTATATAAGTTGATCTCATTCCCTTGCCTAACTGGTCATATTCTGGGCAAAAAAAAAAAAATTGCAAATAATTTGCAAACCATAAGGGGTTAATATCCAAAATATATGAAGAACTCCCACAATTCAATAGCAAAGGAAAACAATCAAATTAGAAAATGGGCAAAGTCTCTGAGGAGACATTTTCCCAAAGAAGATATACACATGGCCAGTGGGTACACAAAAAGATACTGAACATCGCCAGTCATGAGAGAAATGTAAATCGAAAGCACAATGAGATCTCACCTCATACCTGTCAAAATGGCTATTATCAAAAAGATAAGAAATAACAAGTGTTGGCGAGGTTGTGGTGAAAAGGGAACCCATGTGAACTGTTGGTGGGAATGCAAACTGGTGCAGCCACTGCAGAAAACAGGATGGAGGTTCCTCAGAAATTTAAAAGTAGAATCACCAAATAATCTAATAATTCCACTTCTGGGTGTTTATCCATAAAAATAAAACACTAACTCGAAAAGAAATCTGCACTCTCACTTCATTGTAGCATTATTTATAATAGCTAAGACATGGAAATAACCTAAGTGTCCATCGATGGATGAATGGATAAAAAAATGTGATGTATATCTTATAGATATGTCTGTGTGCATGTATGCATGCACATGCTTGCACACACACACAGGAATATTATTCAACCATAAAAAAGGAAACTCTGCCATTTGCACTTGAGGGCATTAGGCTAAGTGAAGTAAGTCAGAGAGAGCAAAATACATACTACATGGTCTCACTTATATGGTCAGACTTATACATGGACTCTAAAACAAAACAAAACAAAAAGGAACTCATAGATACTAAGAGAACAGATCGTCAGAGTGGAGGGTTTTGGGGGTTGAAATGGGTGAAGGGGGTCAAAAGGTATAAACTTCCAGTTATAAAATGAATGAGTCCTGGGGATGTCATGGCCAGCATGGTGACTGTAGTTAGTAATACTGTACTGCATGTTTGAAAGTTGCTAAGAGAGTAGATCTTAAAAGTTCTCATCACAAGAAAAAAACTTGTAACTTTGTGTGGTGATGGATTTTAGTTAGTATCCACTTATTGTGATCATTTTTGCAATATATACAGATATCAAATCATTATGTTGTATACCTGAACCCAATATAATGTTATGTATTAATTATATCTCAATAAAAATGCATATGATATGATCTTGTTCCCTTGCCTAACTGGTCAATGGCTTCCCTTTCATTTGAAAGAAATTATGTTTTTATCATGATTCCACAGGCCTGCTTGATCTGTTCCTGCCTCCCTTTCCCGTGGAGCAGGGAGCCCGATGCGGGGCTTGAGCCCAGGACCCTGGGATCATGACCTGAGCCGAAGGCAGACGCTTAACTGACTGAGCCACCCAGGCACCCCTTACAAGCGTTTTTAAATGAGAGTTTCAAATCTGATCCTCACAACAGCACTGTGATATGGATGCTCTTATTGTGTCCATTTTATAGAGGAGGAAATGGAGATGCAGAGAGGCTAGATGAAGGGGTGGCTTCATGGCATGTGACATGTGTGATCACAGAACTGACTGCATGCTAAGAGGACCTCACGCTTGATTTAATGTTCTGCACTGGCTGTCGAAAAATTCTTCATAATTTTTAATAAGGGACCCTGCATTTTTATTTGCCCAGGGTCCCCCAAATTATGTAGCTGGTCCTGCCTTGGTGAGTTGCCTAACGTCACTCAGCTGTGAGCGGCAGAGTTGGGATTCAAACCCAGACTGCCTGGCCTTAAGCTTACGCCCTTTCATTTATGTTCTCTGGCTCCCCGTATCCCATATTCTTAAAGCAAGCTCCCCTCCCTCCACCTTCTTTTTGTTTGGACCTGTCTTTAGAGACAGGTGGCTTAACTCTTTGGATCTGAGATCTGTTTGTTGGGCCCCGTATCTGATGCATACAATTTCCCAATTTGGTTTGTAGGACAGCAGTAGGGAAGATTTGAAGATATGGCAAGGACTGCATTTCCTTGCCATAACGGGAGAATCATAGCCTAAAAATAAATGAGAATAAAGTGGAAATACTGTAACGTATTAGTTTTGCACAACTTCACTAGAAAAACTAGACGAAGATAGCTCCAGTGCCTTTGGAAGGGAGGCAGTCCCTCAGCACTGCCTGTCTGCATGCGGTGCTCTGTGGATTGGCAGCACTTAATTACCACATACAGTTTTATGGACTGTTTTATGAGAAGCTGCTTTTTAGCCTTGCATGGATTGCTGTAAAGGGAAATATAGAAAGACAGGAGAGGATTTACATCACGTTGGCAAAAATCGTCCCTCCATGGTCTATGGTTATAACCGGAGACTGCCCGCGATCCATCTCTCAGCCTTTCCTGAGAACTTTCTGTGGAGAGGTAGAGGCCAGCAATACACCAGAGCTCAGAGGTGGAAGGAGTAAGGACACAGGTGTTCACCACAGGGCACCCAGGGCCTTGACAGAGGCATGTGTTGGCCATGGAAGCCCCAGAAGAGCATCTGACAAGATTAAGCGGAGTCTAGGAAGTTCAGGGGAATTATCTAGGTGGAGAGACGAGAAGGAGTGTCCACGATGGAGGGAATAGTGAGAACAAAGGCGAGGAGGCGAGGGAGGTTGTGGTCAGGGTGAACTGCAAGTACATGGTCCTGGCCAAAGTGCTGGACATGATATTGGAGAGGTGGGTGGGGACCAGGTACTGCTGAACTTTGTGTGCTATCTCAGGGAGTGCAGGTTTATAGCCCAAGGTATTAGGGATGATGAGGATGATGATAGCTAACGTTGATGAGGACTTCTCTGTAAGTTGTAAATATTCCCGTGGTCCCTGGTCACACATATACCTGTTAGAGTGACGTGATGTGCACACTCAGTCATCATTGTCGGTGGATGAGACGACTGAGGACTTCGGAGTCAGCTGGGGTCCTCACGCTACCATGTGCAGCAGGATCTGGGGGCAGGCAGTGAAGCATTTTGAACCTTCATTTCCCTAATCTGCTCCCCTGTTTGTTATCAGGAACAATATGAAGTAAGACCATATACTTTGTATAAATAATATTTGTTTAAATTGTCTTTAGTGTAAGAAAGTTTACTATGTGTACTCTACTCTTTTTTTTTTTTAATTATTCGTGGCAACTTTATACATCATTTCAAAGCTGGGGAATTCTCGGCAGACTCTGGTTAATTAATTGCCTTTTGGGAAGCCTGGGTGATTCATTGACAGGATGGAAGATGGGGAGGGTGAACAGTTTTCTTCAGGCACCGGGTTAGAATTCTCAAGGAGGTGGGATCTCGGACACATCACTTAACCTGTCTGAGCCACAGCTTCCTCCTGGAAGATGAAGACAAAGCTGACAAAGCTGCCAACTTTTAGGGACTATTGCTAAGAAGACTTAATTATATATATAATTATATATATATATAATATTTTTTTAAGATTTTATTTATTTATTTGACAGAGCCAAAGAGCACAAGTAGGGGAAGCAGCAGAGGGAGACGGAGAAGCAGGCTTCCCCCTGAGCAGGGACCCCAATGTGGGGCTCAGTCCCAGGACCCTGGGATCATGACCCGAGCCGGACGCAGCTGTAACCAACTGAGCCACCCAGGCACCCCGTAATGAGATATTTGATGGAAAGCGTTGGCACATAGCAAGTATTCAATAAAGGGCAAGTGTTATTATATTTATTCCTGAAAAGATTTCTGTTTCACTGTGTAGCGTATGAGGAGTGGGGTGAAGAGCCCAAAAAGTGTTTATGCACTCTCTCCCATCTCCAGTCTGTTTCTCCCCTCCAGGCTGAATGAGATTGGATATTTTGTAAATGTAGTGGTGCCTTTGCCACAGCACCTTTAGACATGCCCTTGTGACGCTCTGACAAATGAATCAAAACACAAAGAGCCGAGGGTTGTTGATGGAATTTTCTAACTTTTCATCCCGTCACGTGCAGGGATGGTGCCAAGTCTGCCTGGCTTAGTCAGACCAGACAGAGATTGGAGGAGCTGGTGCTGCCCGTGGAGGGCTTGGTTACCTAGGCAACATTTACCTATGCTGATGACAAAGGAGCTATCATCACTGCCTAATGCGTGCACAAGTGTATCAAGTTATGGGGGAGATGAAAAGAAACAATTTTCTCTTGAAATGAGATAGATGCAGGTGTTAATTTCTTTTGAATGGCAGCTAATTTTCTGTTTTCAGAGAGCAGGACAAAGCTTAAACTTTAACTTGTGGCTGAAAATACTCAGTTTGTGATCCTGGCAACCCTCTTAAGAAAAAAAACAGTCCTGGAGCTGGACTGTTAGGCTTCCTGTCTTTCAGAAGCTTATTGCATTTATTTTACTGCTTTGGGGGATTAGAAAATAGTCTCTGAAGGACATTTCTTTAATGACTTGGAATATTAATGTGGAAAATTTGCTTGTTGGACACTACAGTGAATGCTGTAGCTTTTGTCTCTAATTGGCTATTGGATCCGTCATTCTCTGAAGTTTTTTTTTTAATGTTTTCTTTGTTGCGAAAGATAATGTACATTAAGGAAAATACACAGAACAATTAAACAGTCCAGCGATTTGTCATAGGTGAATATGTTTACAGCTGTTACCTCTACTGAGGTGAAGATCGAACATTGCCGGTGCCCCAGAAGTTCTCCTCCTCCTTCCCCTTACTAACGTCCTTGCATTCCCCACAAGGAGACCACAGTCTTGACTTTATAACCAATAGCAAAGAAGTTAGTACTAGAAATTTTGTTACTTAAGCATATATTTCTGAACACTGAGGTTTAGCTTTGTACCTGTTTGGAATTTCATATAGATGGAGTCATACGGTACTGTTTTATGTTTGGCTTAGTTTTTTCCAACATTTTCTGAGGTTCTTCCCTGTTAGGTGTGTAATTGTCTTTCATTCATTTTACTTACTATACTTTATTATCTGAATATGTCACAGTTTCTCCACTTGACTATTGATGGGTATTTGGGGGGTATTTCTGGTTTTTAGCTATTATAAATAATGATGTTATACACATTCTTTTTTTTTTTTTTAATGGATCCCAATGCAGGGCTTGAACTCACGATCTTGAGATCGAGACCTGAGCTGAGATCAAGAGTTGGATGCCTAAATGACTGAGCCACCCACGCGCCCCGATGTTATAAACCTTCTTGCACATGTCCCTTGGGATACAGATGCATGCATTTCTGTTGGTTGTGTACCTAGGGGTGGAATTGCTGGAGCATAAGATATATGTATCTTCAGCCTTCGTGATATTAAAGGATATATTTTTAAGTAAAATCATTACTCTCATGTAAATACAGAATGAACATGTGCCAAAGATTTCATTTAACTCATTAATGGGGGAATCGCTGAGTTATTATAATTGGTTGAAAGGAGAATTGAGAGAACCACACATATCTAGGCAATAGGGATATTGAAATAATTTACAAATAAATGCAAAATGAATCTATCCATAAGGCAATAATCCATTGCATTCTATCAGACAATTCATTAACATTTGTATTTTTATTAGGAAGCGTTTGTATTTTTATCAGTTTCTAAACTTGGAGAAACAGTACAAAGGCAGAGACAGGCAGGACAACACAGAAGGGTACATTAGACTGGACACTCCATACTCTTTTTTTTTTCTTCCATATCCAAAGTCTTACACAATTTTTCCTGGCGGTCTATAATACCAGACTGTTTTCCAAAGTGATTGTTTCAAATTATTGTCCCACCAGAAGGGTACTGGAGTTCCCATTGCTCCACATCTTTAACAGTTGGTGTTGTCAGGCTTAATTTCTACCATTCTGGTAGGTTGTCAGTGGTATCTCTTCGTGGTTTTAATTTGCAACTCCCTGTTAAGAATGAGGTTGAGCTGCTTTTCAGATGCTTATTGGCTATTTGAATATCTGCTTCTGTAAACTGCTTGTTCTAGTCTTTTTCCCATTTAAAAAAATGGGTTACTTCTACCTCCCCTTTTTTTTTTGGTAGGAATTCTTTATATGTGTTCTGTACATTAATGTATTATATATTTTCCTATGTATGTTGAAGATCTCATCTCCCACATTTTGCCTGGTTCCCTTTTCATTTTTTTTACTGGTGTCTTTTGATGAACAAAACAAATTTTTTTTAAAGATTTTATTTATTTATTTGACAGAGAGAGACAGTGAGAGAGGGAACACAAGCAGGGGGACTGGGAGAGGGAGAAGCAGGCTTCCCGCAGAGCAGGGAGCCCAGTGCGGGTCTCAGTCCATGACCTGAGCCAAAGGCAGGCGCTTAACGACTGAGCCACCCAGGCATCCCTGAACGGAACAATTTTAATATACTCAGTTTATCATTCTTTTATCCTATAGTTAATGATTTTTAAAATCTCTCCTTACGAAGGCTTTCATTACCTTGACTTCTTGAACATATTTAAGTATATAATATTAACTTCTAGAAACTATATTATTTGGCCTTTCAAATTTAAATACAAAAACCATGTAAAATTTATTTTTCTGTAGAATGTGAAATGAACTACCAGTCCCCCCTCCCCTGCCCTATTATACTATGCAATTTTCCCGGCACCATTCATGAAAAAACTGCCCTCTACTCCTGCTTGGCAGAGGCCCCTTGGTCACATATCAAGTGTTCATATGTGTTTGGCTCTGTCTCTGGGCCTTTTGTTAAATTCCATTGATCTGTTTGACTATTTTTTTAAATAATTATTTATTTGAGAGAGAGAGGTGTGGGGCTGGGGGAGGGGGGGCTCGATCTCACTACCCATGGGATCGTGACCTAAGCTGAAACCAAGAGTTGGATGCTTAACCACCCAACTGAGCCACCCAGCCACCCAAACACCAACATCACGCTGTAGTGTTTTTATAATACATTTTATAAAGTTTTTATTTCTGGTAGAGCCAGCCCTTCCACCTTCTTGTTCTTCTTGAAGGCTATATCTGCTCTTTATATTTCCTTTTTGAATTTTAAAATTAGTGTATCAAATTCCACAGAAACTGTGGAATTTTATTTGTGATTTTTAAGACTGCATTGAATCCCCAGAAATTTCATTCCTAGGTATTTATCCAAGAGAAATGAAAGCATATGTTCACAAAAAGAGTTGTACATGAATGTTTATAGCACTTTATTCATAATTGCTCCAAACTGGAAAAAACCAAGTTGTTTGTTCATACATTGTAAAACTACTAGGCAATGAAATGGAATGAACTACTAATAAACCCAATAACGTGCGTAAATCTCAAAAACATTATGTTGAGCGAAAGAACCCAGGCACAAAAGAATATATACCGTGGGACTCCATTTATAAGAGGTTTTATAATACCCCCAACTACTCTATAGTGATAAATATCAAACCAGTGGTTGAATGGGGTAGGGAGTGGAGGAGTTGGTGGGAGAGGGTGAACTGCACAGGAGCATTTGGGTACGGATTAGGGAGGTGATTACAGAGTTCATCAAACCATACTTTAAAAATGTGTGTATTTGATTGTAACTGATACTTTGGTAAGGTTTTTGTTTGTTTTATTTATTTTGTTTTTGTTTTTTTAAGACTCCATAACTCTATAGATCTGTTTGGGAAAAACTGATATTTTTACAAATTGAATCTTTCAATCTATGAATATGGCATATAGCTCCAAGAAGTATTGCCTTTAAATTCTCTGAATAATATTCCATCGTTTTCTACATAGAGATTTTTCGTATCTATTTAAGAATTAATCCAAGGCACTTATTTTTAGATATTCTTGAGTATTTTTTTTAAGATTTTATTTATTTATTTGACACAGAGAGAGAGAGAGAGAGAGAGAAAGAGCACAAGCAGAGGGAGTGGCAGGCAGAGGCAGAGGGAGAAGCAGTTTCCCTGCAGAGCAGGGGGAACCTGATGTGGGACTCAATCCCAGGACCCTGGGATCATGACCCGAGCCGAAGGCAGTCACTTAACCAACTTAGCCACCCAGGAACCCTCTTGAATATTTTTTATGTTATTTTGTAATTTACTTTTTAAAATTTCATTTTGTTTATAACTGATATATAACCAGGCAGTTCATGTTTGTTTATTGGTTTTTATTCTGCAGTCTTGTTAAGCTCGCTTATTGTTACTTATCTAGATTTTTCTTTGAATTTCTATATCCACCATCATATCATCTGCTAAAAATGACTCTTTTATTTCATCTATTCTAATTATTTTATTTTTTATATTTTTTTCTTACCTGATTATACTGGCTACAGCCTTTAAAAAGATACTGATTTCGGGGCGCCTGGGTGGCTCAGTTGTTAAGCGTCTGCCTTCGTCTCAGGTCATGATCCCAGGGTCCTGGGATCGAGTCCCACATCGGGTTCCCTGCTCTGCGGGAAGCCTGCTTCTCCCTCTCCCATGCCCCCTGCTTGTGTTCCTGCTCTCACTATGTCTCTCTTGGTCAAATAAATAAATAAAATATTAAAAAAAAGATACTGATTTCAGAAAGAAAACTTTCAACATCTCAAATGTATTAGGTTTGCAGTATTTTTTTAAAGATATATTTTTAAGGAATTTTCTTCCTATTTTGCTACAAGGTTTTAGTCATCAATGGATATTGAATTTTATCAACACTATCTTGCGTATATAAAAATCATTGTATTTATTTCTCCTTAATTCTATAAATGTGGTAAATAACATTAAAAATGTTAAACAATCATGTGCTTATTACAAAAGTAATAAGCTTAACTAGATCAAGATGGATTAATCCTTTTATATATTGCTATATTTGGTTTGTTAATAATTTGGTTAGGCTTTGTACCTCTATGTTCATGGGTGTGGTGACCTCAAATTTTTCTTTCTTACGAAGTCCATCTCAAGTTTTGGTTATCAAGGTTATGCTTAAAGTGAGTTAGGAAATATTTTCTTTTTCTATTCTCTAGAGATGTTTGTGCATGATCACTATTGTTTCTTCTGGTAGGATTAAATTTCTGGTAGGATTCCCTGGTGAAGCTTTCAGAATCTGGTGTTTTCTTTGTGGTAGGATTTTTTTTTTTTTTTTTTTAAGATTTTATTTATTTATTAGAGAGAGAGAATGAGAGATAGAGAGCACAAGAGGGAAGAGGGTCAGAGGGAGAAGCAGACTCCCCGCCGAGCAGGGAGCCCGATGTGGGACTCGATCCCGGGACTCCAGGATCATGACCTGAGCCGAAGGCAGTCGCTTAACCAACTGAGCCACCCAGGCGCCCTGTGGTAGGATTTTAAATTATGCATTACATTTTTTTTTAATAGTTTAAGACTTCAGATTTTTAGAATTTCTATTTCTTTTGTGTCGGTTTTGGTGAGAGTAGTTTTCTAGAACTTTGACCCTTTCCTTTAAATTTTCAAGGTTATTGGCATAAATTTGGTCATAAAATCTTCTTATATATTTAATGTCTGTCTGATCTGTAGAGATGTCCCCTTTTAAAATTTCTGTTATTGGTTTTTTTTCTGTTCACCATTCCAAGGGTTTATCAGTTTTGTTAATCTTTTCAACAACTCTCTGGTTGATTCTCTGTATTTTGTTTTTTCTTCACTTTTTTCTGCTCTTATTTGTGTCCGCTTCCTTTCTTCTACTTACTTTGTTTTAAATTTGTGATGATCTCTTAGAGTGGGATGCTCAGTTTACTGGTTCTCAGCTTTAATTCTATTGTAATATATGTATTTAAATAATAAGTTTCCCTTTAAGTACATTTTCATTGCATCCCATAATTTTTATTTTATTTATTTATTTTTTAAAGATTTTATTTATTTATTTGACAGATAGATAGAGAGCACAAGTAGGCAGAGTGGCAGGCAGAGGGAGAGGGAGAAGCAGGCTGTCCGCTGAGCAGGGAGCTGGACGTGGGGCTTGATCCCAGGACCCCAGGATCATGACCTGAGCCGAAGGCAGCCGCTTAACTGACTGAGCCACCCAGGCGCCCTACATCCCGTAATTTTATAGGAAACCATTTTATTATCATTCAGTTAAGAGTATTTTCTAATTTCTACTGGGGATTTTCTAGCTACCATTTTTTTATTGATTTTTTAGCTTCCTTGCGTTGTGAATAAAGAACACACTTGGATTTTAGTACTTTAAAACATGTTGAGACTTGTTTGGTTCCATCATATGTGGCACTTTTGTACATGTTTTTTATGTGTTTGAAAATAATGTGTATTCTTCAGTTGATCAGTGCAGAGTTCTGTATGTTTCTGTGGTCAAGTTTGCTGTTTCTGTTTTTCAAATTTCCTATATGCTTACTGATTTTTTTTTTCTTATTTGTTCTACATATTTCTGAGAGAGGTGTGTTCAAATTCCCTACAATTCCCTACAAATTCCCTAAAAAAAAGGTTTGTCTTTTTCTTTTTGTACTTTTTTCAATGTTGGCTTTACATAATTTGGAACTATGTTGGAGAAATTTGCAATTTGGAATTGTTATATCTTCCTGGTGAATTGAAACCTTTTTGACATTACAAAGTGACCCTCCATACACCTAATAAGAATTTTTGCCATAAGCGCTGTTTGACATTAATAAAACTACACCAACTTTCTTTTCGTTAGTATTTGCCTAGTGTATTTTTTTAAAAAATCCTTTTAGTTTTTACATTTTTATATTCTTATGTTTTAGATGTGTCTCTTGTATATAGCATAGTGTTGGGTTTGACAACTTTTGTCTTTTAATTGGAGCATTTAGTTCACTCACTTATAATGCAATTATACACATACCTAGGTTGAAATTTACTATCATATTAAATGCTTCCTTTGAGACCTGAATGGTCTATGTTCCCATTTTTTCCCTTTTGAATTGAGTTTGTTTATTTACCATTCCATTTTTTTTCCATTAACTTGGAAGTTTTACATTCTTTTATTATTTTGTTGGTTACACTAGAGATTTTAGTGTGTGTCCTTGATTTAGGCCTTAAAACGCTTTAGTGCCATTGATACCTCTCTTGACTTCTCTGTCATTGTTGTTGTGTATTTTTCTTGTATACATTTCAGATGCCCTAGATAATATTATTGTTTTACACGATCACTTTTTATTTTGTTTAACTCATATATTTATCCTGTTCTTTTGCTCTTCATTTATTCTTGTATCATGGTTTTCCATGTGGGATTACTTTCTTTTTTGCCTGAAGAACAAATACCCTTTAGTATTTCCTTTATTGTAGGTCTGCTGGTGACAAATTCTTTCATTTTTTTTCTCTCCAAGATTTCTTTATTTACCATCATTCTTAAGGATATTTTCTCTGAGCATAGAATTCTAGGCTGTCACTTGTGTTCTTTCAACACTTTAAAGATGTTTACTTACTTCTGGCTTCTCTTGTTTCTATTAGTAAGGTAGATGAAAGTCTAGTTTTTGTTCCTTTTTGTCCCCCTTTGGCTGATTTTACGTTTTTTCTCTTTGTGGTTTTAGCAGTTTTATAATAGTGTGCCCAGATGGAGTTTTCTTGTTATTAATCCTGCTTGAGATTTCTAGGGCTCCTTGTCTCAGCTCCTTCTAAGGCCAGACATTATTCTTCAGTTCTGGAAAGTCTGCTGCTATTTGCTTGTCAAATATTGCTTTGCCCCATTCATTCTTCTCTCTTCCTTCAGCTGTAATTACTTATATTCACTTTATTAATTATATGGGCTTAATTACCTTCTCACTGTATTCTATAATGTCTCTTTTCCTGTATTTTCCATTCTTTTGTCTTTCTGTGTTCACTCTTGTTTTCCTTGTTTTCTATTCTTGTAGAGCTAAATTTATTCATTAAGTTATTAATTTTAGTTAATATATTTTTATGTCTCAATTTTCCATTTCAGTCTCTTTCTCTTTTCGAGTTCCCATTTACCTTAATTTCCTAAGGCATTTGTAGTAATTTCCTAAATTACTAAAAACTGGATGGCCTAAAACAACAGAAATTCATTCTCTCACAGTTTTGGAATCTGTAAGCCTGAAATTGAGGTGTTGGCAGGGTCACTCCCTCTGGAGGCTCTAGAGAAGAATCTGTTTCTTGCCTCTTCCTGCTGGTAGCTGTCAACATTCCTTGTCTTGTGCTATTCTCTGTATTCACACTGCCTTCTCCTCTCTGCCTCTGCCTTAAAACTCCCAGGATGAACTTCTCCTTTTAACACCCATAAGTTAGATATTTGACCATAAAATAATATTCATTCCGCTGCCACATAAGGAAACACTCACAGGTCTCAGGTATTAGGACATGGACGTATCTTTTTGGGGGCTACCCTTTAGCATCATTCTATGCTTAAATTCTCACCTTTGTAATTTTATCTTCTCACGCATAGTAAAACTTTTAACTAAACGTCTATTTCAGATAATTCTAAATCTGGAGCCCCATGGGTCTATTTCTATTTCTGTTATTTCTGCTGGTTTCTACTTATATCTCATCGCTTCATGTGCTTATTATTTTTAATTGTGTGTGAGTCATTATTTTTGCTCAGTTGTTTACAGATATAATTTGAAGTCAGTGTTATTCAACTCTAGAAGGGATTCATGTTTGCTTCGGCAAATGCTTGGGGCATTAGCAGTCTAGAAACACCTTACTTCAGTTTCAGAGATTGTGATGGTTTGAAGATAAGCCGTGGGTCCTCTGAGGGCCTGTTAGCTTTCTGTTCTCCCTTCCTGCTAAGGTGCAGTTCTTTGGAGATCCTAACCCAAAACAAATGCTATGCTCAGGTCTATTCCTGCCATTCTCAGCAGACTATGAACACAGATCTCTATTTGCCTAATTTCTCAAAGCATTCATAGAGGGAGAACTGGTCCAAAATGCCTTCTCGACTTCCTTCCTTTCATCCTCACTTGATTCTTCCTTCCACCCACTACCCCTCCCACACACAATCTTGTTGGCTTTTGAATGGTTTTAAGCATTTAGTAAATATTTTGTCTATCTTTCCTACTTATCCTTGATGAAAAGGCTTATCTGGCACACCTAGTGGGTTATTATTAGAAGCAGAGGTCTCCCTGTCTCATCACTCTTAAATTTTTATGATAAAAAAACTCAGACTCCCAAAAGTGGAAAGAATAGTGCAAAGAACCACGCCATTACCCACATTCAGTCATTATCAAGGTTTTGTTACATTTGCTTGGACATTTTTTTGTGACATATAAGAATAGAAAATCTTAAAGCAGGGCAGTATTCAAACCTGTAGCCATCCATTCACTTCCGAAGTCTATCATTAGACAGAGGACTTGTGCTTTAGTAACTGCTACATCTCCAGCCGCTGGCGCAGGGTGTACCTGGGGCATAGTTTGCGCCCCATGAGCTATTGTTGAATGAATGAAGTTCTTGGTAGAACGATAGACTGTTGGAGCTAGAGAAGCTAGAAGAGGTCTTTGCCTGCGGTAATGAACCTCAGTTTGCAGATGGAGATGCCAGGATCCTGAGATATACGGAGAGGTGCTGATGGTCATGCAGGTGCACAGCAGAGTTAGGCCAGGGTCCTAGCTGAGGGCTCTTTCCGCTTGTCTACACTTCCTTCTCACTTTGCTAGCTTGCATAACCACCACTTTTTCAGTTCTTCTGGTAACACTGAAGTTTGGGAGCATTTCATTACAAGTGTGATGGTATAATGTAACATTAAGACACGACAAGGCAAGTTTTATCGGCCATTACTACTTGCCTCAAGTGAGTGGGAAAGCCTTTGACCACTCGAGGCGTATATTAATAGCCCCATAAAATACATCCAGGATTGCTAGTGCTATTATCATCTGGCTATTACATTTCCTAAAATTATTGTACAAATACCACTTTAAATAGTTTTCTTTCCTGCCTTCCTTCCTTCTTTCTTTCCTTTTTTTTTTTTTAACTGGGAAGATTAGCTTTCTTTTATGAGAGACAATTCTTCACTTGCTGAGAAAATAGAATTATCAGGTAACTTGGAGCACGTATGAGCTCTGGAGTCAGACTGTTGTGCGTTCACGTATTTGCTCTGCTACTTACTAGCTCTTTGGCATTAGGCTAGTTTCTTAACCTCTTTGAGAATTAGTTTTCTTTTCTGTCACATAACAAAGTGCTTGTCTTTTAGAATTTATACCTGTAAAACACCTAGCATAGTGCCTTGTACATAGTAAGCAGTCAATAAATCAGAGTGTTATTGTTGTGATGGTGATTTTTTTCTTTTAGTCAGTTTATTTGTGAGATTAAAAATGGCTCAGAGCACTAACATGAACTTTAATTTAAATTCTTATTAATAAAAGAGCTAATATGGGTCGAATATTTGTTGTGTTCCAGTGTGTGTTCATAAGTGCTTTGTGTATACTGTTTCATTTAATCTTGCTTTATGAGATAGGCATTATTATCTTTCCTTACAGGTGAGGAAATTTAGAAGTCAAGTAATTTGTCGGGGATTTCTGGCAGATAAGAAACAGCTAATACTAAGCTCAATCTTCCCATTGCCTGTGGTCTTAACTATTCTGCTATGTTGCTTCCCTCCCGGACATCTTGAGGTCACAGTGATGCTGAAGAGTTCATTGAAACAGAAACATATCTGATGAAAAATAAAATTGAATGGGGAGACTTCAATCAGAAAAATTTTGCTAATGCAAATGGTTCTTGCTAATTTGGAGTTTGTGACCAGGCTGATGGAGGGCTTGACCGAAAGTCTACACTGGTGTTAATTTTGAAGGTGGCCATGGTTAAGAAAATGAATCATATTCCCAACATAGGGATTATTGAACATATTTAAGGAAGTAAACTTTTCCCAAGCATCTTACCACCTCTCTATATACAGAATTAAATGCAAATGGTTCTAATGTGTTTATGATTGCGGATATTTCAAGTGTTCTCTGCTTGGTGCACTTTTGGTTAGCAAAGTAATATAACATCCGTGGGTAGACATTTGTTGGTTACTTTCTTAGCATCCACCTCCTCTTTTCCTAACAGAACCTAGAAAATCCTTTTGGGAACCATCTTATACCTCATTTATAGCAACCACTGAGTTTGGGAGGGATGGACCCTGATTGGCATGGAGCCATTTTTCCCAATACCATGCTTTTTAAGGAATGGTGGGCAGACCTCACTCAGGCCTTACCCAGTGAGTGCATAGCAGTTTTTCCCCGTGTGCATTGATGAGTTCAGTGCTGTGCATATGACCTAAGTTGGTCAAATCAGCGTGAAGCCCAGGACTTTTGTTTGATGGCTGGAGAAAGAGAAAATCGTTCTTCTCAAAATGGTCTGGGCTGCCCATGTGAGTCCTGGAGTTGTTGCAGCTATTTTGCTCCCATGAGGGAAGCCAGCCAAGGAATTAAGCAGACACAAGGAGGAGGGCAGAGGTGAAAGTATTATAAAGAGACTGAGCTGAAGCCCTGATCACCCCATCTCTAAAGTCTGTCTTACTGCAGGACATTTTTATTACATGAACTAATAAATTTCTTTTATCGTATGAGCCAGTGTAAGTTGGGTTTTCTGTCTCATGCACTTGAACTTATCCTGACCGATATAATTGCATTGTATACATTTTCTATAATTTGGGGTTTTTATTAACTGCAGTAAATAAAGTTTAACCGTTAAGACAAAAGTACCTGGCAAAAAAAAACCCCAAAAAACAAAAACAATGTTTGTCCATGCCCTTGAGGGCCCTATAGCCTCTTAACGCCATGGCAGGATTTTAGGATTTCAGGCTTGGTCTGGTCACTTTCTGGTTCACCCAGTTATGTGATATCTCTCACTTGCACTTTCCTCATCTGTAAACTCAGGATAATAACCGTGTCTACTTGATTTGGGATTATAAGGGCTACCTTAGCTGATTTACGTAAAGTATTTAGCACAGGGTCTCTCACAGAGCGAATGTGAGTGAGTGTTAGTTATTACTCTTATTGGGATTATTATTGTTGATGTTACTGTTACTAACAGATCATTCTCTTCCAGAACAAATGTCTCTTTCCTCTCTAGCCCTCATCCCTAAGTAAATGAACTGAGCAATGTTGATTAGGGCAAAAGGGGCAGACAGAATGAGTTTTGCTAAGTCCATAAAATGACCTTGGGAAACCTGCCATTTCCTTTCTTACTCCACGCTTCTTGGAAGTGGAGCTCTCAGAGAGTCTTGGTGCTTTGACCTCAGCCATGCTCCTTGTGCTTGGGATGACCGTGTCCCCCATGTGATTCTGTTGATGGCCTGCAGGGCTCTGTCCACGAATCAGATCATGCCGCTGAAACAGTCATGTCACCTGGTGGGGTGAGACAGAGCAATAGCTATGAAATACTGTTGTTGTTTTTGTTTTTTAATTAAGCATACAGAAAAATCCATAATTCCGGGGCGCCTGGGTGGCTCAGTCGTTAAGCGTCTGCCTTCGGCTCAGGTCATGATCCCGGGCTCCTGGGATCGAGCCCCGCATCGGGCTCCCTGCTCAGCGGGAAGCCTGCTTCTCCCTCTCCCACTCCCCATGCTTGTGTTCCTGCTCTCGCTGTCCCTGTCTCTGTCAGATGAATAAATAAAATCTTTAAAGAAAAAAAAAGTCTCTAAAAAGAAAAATCCATAATTCCAATATGAGGAATGTTGATTTTTGAATGGGAGAGAGTGGACTTATTAGCAACAACAACAAAAACCTGGGACAGAGAATAATGATTGAAATCAGTGAAATAAAATAGTGGCACTTCCTAGGTGACTTTCTTCCCCCCGGTCTCACTGCCTCTGTCATGGGACAGGCGTGAAGGGCAGCCCTCACTCTGAAGTGGGAACATGGCATATATGTATTTGCCTTTGAACACTTTAAAGGCCTAAAGACAGTTCCTTGTTATCTTCCTGAGAAGTGAACTTCTATTTTCCCCCTTCCTGTGAGCCAAAAGAGCTCCCTAGTTATGAGTTTGGGGAAAAAAACCCAGGCTTCACTCGGGGGCTGCAGCGGCCGCTAGGGTTTCCTTGGTCGTGGAGGGGATTTCCACGGCCTGTCAGCAGCTGTCATGCCCGGGCCGCCTGCAGGCCTCGTGCACTTGGTCCCTGCGGCCTGACTGACTTCTTCCCTGACTCAGCCCATGAATACACTGGCTTGTGAGAATAAAAGCGGCCATTGCTAGTAGTCAAATACATTATTCTTAAAATGCAGTCTTATTTTCTCTCACAATAATCAATGGTCCAGTGCTGTCTGTCCTATTTTTATCCTCATTTCACTGAGGAGGCAATGAAGTCTCTGAGGGGCTCGGGAACTTGCCCAGGTTACAGCTTTAGGAGGGACAGCCAGCTCTCAATCCCAGATTGGTCGGACACTAGTGGGTGTGTTCTCTACCCCTATTCTATTCTCTGATGCCATGATTATTTCCTTGCCTTGTAAGTGTTCTTGCATGTGATGCTGTTCTTGCTTTATTATATTATTATTATTATTATTCCTGGTATGCACAGGCTTCTTTTCTCTTGCTTTTGCTCCTAGTTCCTTCTCCATTAATCAGTATGCATCTTTTTGTGACTGAACCCCTCTTTCCTCCTGTCCCACTCCCTAGCTCACCTCATTTTTGCATAGCATCCTGTGTCTAGACCAGAGTGGGTGGTCCATGTGCAGAGGCTCACGGAAGATGCAATGTGGAGAAGAAAGGAAGCTTATAGTTTTTTTTTTTGTCCACTTCCTCCTTCCTTCTGTACCCCAACGTACTGCGTTTGTCCATTTCCTCCTGTCTGACTTTCCATCATACTTGGAGCTCACATTCTGGCATTTGGTCTGGAGACATTTACATCTACTGGTGTCTTGGCTACAGATCCCTACTATTTGAAGTGATTTTCAAAAATGTGAAAAAGAGCCATGATTTCAGTTAAATGTTTGGGCTAAGGTGAAAATTATGAAGAGTAATGTTTGTAAAAGAGTTGGGGCAGGATAGCAACTTGGTCTAAGCCTGACTCAGGCTGTGTGATACTGGTTCGATATCTCCCAATTTCCTTTCCAGCATTCTTTAATGTGCTAATGAAGAAGAATTTGATCATGGTAGGTCAGATCATGGGGGATCTGAAGCTGTTCTCTTGAGTTCATTTATTCATTCATTCAACAAACAGTTACTGCCTGTGTTCCTCTAGGTTCCTAAATTTCATTGAATCAACCAACCCTTTTACTAAAAGCTATGGGCTCTTTTTATATAAAAATCCACAGAATACATAACATAGATTAGCATTCAACTGGAGGGTGTTTACAGACCCTTTAAAGCCCACCCATCTAAGAACTCCTGGCTAAGAACCCCAGCTTCGGGATGTACCACCTTTTTTGCTTAATCATGTTCTAATCACTAAATCAAGCTTTTTCATTATGAATAGAGGGAGGTATTCAACCTGGTTTCTTGGATGAACTGTATTCACCCAAGTTCTCTTGGCTCATCACTGAAGCTTTACAAGACTATTAAAATAGAAACAAAGTAGCTGTGCAGAATTACTCATGATCAAAAGGTGTCCTTAGCAAGGGTGCCATCTTTTCCAGGTGGCCTTCTGAGCTTTCATGCCTAGGGTCACTAAAATATTGTATGGGGAGTTTAAATCCGTTGATTGAAATAAAGATCCAGGACGGATGAAAAAGATCTCAGTAATGGTTAGGCATAGTGGGTTAGGTGTTTGCAAAAGGCTTGGTTACTTTGAAAAAAGAAATACCAGTACATTGAATTCTTAAATCTGTAGACACATGTGTGTGTATAATGTCTGAGAAAAAAAAGAAAATTTTCACATCTAAAGAAATGAGCATTTGCCTTGGGGTTTTTTACTCCACAGCAATATGACAGCTAATCAGAAAGCTGCCACACTCTGAGGGGTTTCTTTGACTCTGTTTTGTATTACTTAATTAGATGATTTATAGTTTCTCTGACAGGTCCTGTGCAGCCTTTGCATTCCTGGAAGGAATCATATATAGCTTTGAGTGCTAGAATACAGGAAGAGAACGGTAGTACCCAGGCCTCATTAGCTGTAATGGTTTATGTTGGTGACTTAGATATGTCTGACTTTGGTCAACATAAACAGAAGTTGGTCAATCACAAAAGAGTGAATCAAATTTTGTGCTGACTTTCCTTCTGGTTACGCTTTCCCTACCTTCTGCCCCATTAAGAGTAACTGGAGAATTCTCAAGCTAGAATGGCACTGTGTTTCCATGCAGAAAACCAAAGCCTCCTGTAAACTGAGCTGAGGTGGGAAGGGCATCAAAATCTAAGGACTGGGCATTTGTCATTTGTTATTAAGAGCTGTGACATAATTGGTCAGAGGGGCTCATCATCCAGAGCTTTGTATAGAACCATTCATTCTGGAATGTTTGCCCTAAGGAAAAGAAGCCAAGCTCTGTCTTCACCTTCCTGAAGTCTTTGGTGACTCCTGTCCATTGGGCAGTATGTCCTGCTTGGGGCCTGACTGTCTTGCTGTAGCATTTTGGAGAACCCACATTTCCCTTTGGCCTGGCTGGATCCTGGACAATGCCATCCCAGGCTGAGTTGGGAGAGGCTGAAGCTGCATTTGCATTGCCTGGTCCTGGCATTGCCTGTGTGCCAGGGCACCATGCAGAGCCTGGGCTTGCAGGCACACTTTGGATGAAGTCATTCTTCCCTGAAAACTGAGATGGGAAATTTCTCCTGATGGGTTGGAACTGACTAAGAAGGTTAAGCAAAGCCTAGCTGAGAATCAGGCTGGGAATGTGTTCTTTCAAGCATAGGTTTAGAAGGTGGATCACATTGCTCTTACTTCTATTGTTTCCTCTGCTAACGAATCATTAAGGTAAATTTCCACTGGAAGAAAAAAAATGGGCATTTGAAAGTATTTGAAAATGTACTAAATTACATAGTCATTTGAAAACTTGTAAGACAGACTATGAGGAGATCAGACAGTGAGCTGAGAATTTAATTTGGAAGCATGGAATTTAATTTGCTTGGAGATATGTGGATGGGAACTAACAGGGCTGGTTGTGCTCACTTGCTCTTTCTCCAACTTCTACCCAAAGGGCCTCCTTATAATTTCTTTTTATTCTTTTAGTACCGTCATATTCTTCACATCCCCTCCTCCACGCAATCTTGATTTCAGAAAAGAATCTGATCTTGGCTACCTCCCCTTTAGTACCTTAATGTGAATGCAAACCTGATATTGATCCTCCCAGGGGAATCAGAATGCTGTTACTTATTTTGAATTAGAAGACTTGCCTTCTTTATAAAAGAGGTAGTAGCAACTAATACCTAAGTGCATTTAAAAAAATAAACTTGAAACTTTGAGCTTTGCCCTGTTTTGGAATTGCCCGAATTAACACTATGACTGGAAACACAGAAGTGTGTATGAGTAAGCCTTATAAACAGCACTGTCTGGAAGAGAGGGAGACCGGCAGAATCAGGCTTGACACTAGTTCGCACTGTGGATGTGGGAAAGCAAGCTCACTACACCCTTGTACAATGAAACGGTTATGTTAGTTGATCTCCATGGGCCCTTCGGGACCCGAGAATCTGAGCAGTTGAAGCTGAATCTTGAAGATAACAAGCTGTGTAGACAGACCACAAATGCCCACCAGGTGATGGTCTTAGGTATCAAGTCTGCTTCATTATGATCTTTGGTTCCTACAAAACCAGTATAAAATGGAGAAAATGTTATAATCTTTATATATAGCTGGTACCAGATTTTTCCTTGGGGAGGGAACTGCCTTTGTTTGGGGGGGAAATACCATGATCAATCATTTAGAGTAGATGGTGAAACACTGAGAACATTAGTCTGTAGTGAAAACATTAGGGTGCAGGAGCCCAAGCAGCAGAAAGATACCTAATCTTTTGAACATGAGAAAGTTGGAGTGCCTGGGTGGCTCAGTTGGTTGAGCATCCAACTGTTGATTTCAGCTCAGGTCATGATCTCAGGGTCGTAGGATCCAGCCCTACATGGGGCTTGATGCTCATTGAGGAGTCTGCTTGAGATTCTGTCTCTCTCTCCCTCAGCCCATCCACCACTCTTGTGCACTTGCTCTCTCTCTCAAATAAATAAATCTTTAAAAAAATGAAAATGACAAAGTGAAAGGGATTTATGTTTTGTTCTGCCCTGGGCAGAGAGGGAGAAGAAAATAGAGGAGCAGAGACAGAAAGAAAAGGAGAAAGAGAATTTGGAGAGATGGCAGAAGACAGGGTGCTATGTGTTCTACAAGGCCAATAGGAAAACCCTAGAGATATTAGGAACCGTAATGTCTAATGTGAGATTTTAATTTGCTTTTCAGTGTGCTGTCTATCTAGTTTCTGTAACCTACTAATCTTTTGCAACTCTAATTTTTTTAAGATTTTATTTATTTGAGAGAGAGTGAGAGAGAGAGTGCACGAGATGGGGTAGGGTCAGTAGAATCCCCCAATGAGCAGGGGAGCCCGATGCAGGACTCAATCCCGGGACTCCAGGATGATGAGCTGTGCCGAAGGCAGCGCTTAACCAACTGAGCCACCCAGGCGCACCTTGCAACTCTAATTTACTCTCAAATGGTTGTTAAGTGGATTATTTTGTAGACACTGAGGAAAGTATTGAGATTTTGTGTCTAGATTTTGGGCCTTGGCATGGAGCTAGCAGGTATGGAAATAAAATCTTATAGGCAAAGTTTGAAATGAGAATACAACCTCACCTAGAGAATTGTGGAAATCTTAGTAAAGACATTTATATTCCATCAGGCATAGAGTTGAGGGGGCCCTAGTCAATTTTAAGATCTAATCAAATCTTAAAGTGCAGATCAGGTGAAGGAGTTACCATAATTATGGGATCTTATCTGAAAATCTGTGATGCAATAATGGTAGATGAGCAGTTATGACAAATTTATAAGATCCTGGCAGGAAGAAGAAGAATCTGAATGTGTTCTTGTATGCATTTATTTATTTATTTGAGATTTTATTTATTTTATAGACACAGAGAGAGAAGAGAGAGAGTACACAAGCAGGGGGAGCGGCAGGCAGAGGGAGAAGCGGGCTCCCCACTGAGCAAGGAGCCCAATGTGGGGCTCCATCCCAAGATCTTGGTCATGACCTGAGCCGAAGGTAGATGCCTTATCCCACTGAGCCACGCAGGCGCCCCTCTTATATACTTTCAATTGTACTTTGAGATGAGGTGATGAACCTCATCCAACTCTCAACAAGGGCCCCCCCTTTTGACCAGAGGTTGACTGCCTCAGAGAGATCCTAGAAAAGATCATTCCCTGGTTTAATTTTGTGGCCATTTGTAACTCATGGATGGCTGTCTTGTCTAACTGTTGTTTCCTAGGATTTCTGAAGGAAATTCTGGACAAACAACCTCCTTGTCTGTGAAAGTTAGCTTTGGAAATAACAAAATAGAATGTCTTTCCTCAGATTGTATCCACTACCCAATCCCGGGTGCATAAAATGTATGCATATTTAACAATTGCTCTGAAAAAATATAGGAAGCATGGGTCTCAAAATATTAACTAGAGTGAGGGTTCCCATCCTAGCTTTCATTGTATCTAATTTTTATACTTTTTCTTTGTAGCATTTATCAAAATTGAAATCCATTCCTGTGTGCTTTGTTATCAATTCCTTTCCCTAGGACAGGGACCTTTCTGTCCTGCGCCAGGCCGAGGGTCATACAAAATTAAACCTCTGAGCACTGGAATGAGCAGTGATTTTCTCTAGTGTTGTAGCTTCTACAAGAGCTTATTTTTGCCCCAGATTATAAAATACAAGTTTTACCAAAAAGGAGCAAACATAATTACGTACTCTCTCTTAATTTAAGAAACAAATTTGTGCCACTGAAGTAGAGACCTACAAAGACAGATTGGAGAAGTGTAGGTAAGTGGTTGGTTCCTTGCTTAGACCTAAGAACTTGCTTACTAGAGGAGAATCCTAAAGAGTCCAGAGTGTGCTGAGGGCAAGGAGAGTCTATGCTCATGATAGCGGGTCATTGACATGGCAGCTTTATCTTCCTTTAAAATAATTGGTTTGTGTTTTGTTCTCCACCCTTTAGAATTGGGTTTTATTTCCTCAAGGAAAAAAAAAAATTAATGAGGCTGCTACTATAGGATCACTTGTTCGATGTGTTTATGTTTCAGGATGTACCTTCCACGCACTTCTTGGTGGAAAGTTGGCTTTTGGAGGCTTAGGCTTGGTTTTTCATATATTTTCTGTGTCCTCTAAGTAAAACTGGGTACTACCCCTCATCCCCAATGATTTGTGACAGATTTGGGGGTAGCTGTACTTTCTTTTTAATGTCAGTGAGAAGGGAAAGAATTTAAATTTACGACATGCCACTCGCATTCCAAAGCAACACAGAAGGAGTCATTTACATTTGACGGAGGCTGTACGTCTTAAGCAATGATCTTTTGGCAATGCATCTTTTGATTTTAGGTTGAAAAGAACCTGCTGTTGGGATTTCTGGTTTTTCAGATGAGTAGCTAGTAGCCAGTATTGAGAAAGGCCTTGGGACGGGAACGTGTACTTGGCTTCCTCGAGTGCGGGACTTCGGCTTCTTGGTGGACCACAGTTTGGACTTTGTTTTCAGGGTTGCCTTGGTGTAACAAAGCGTCTCTTATGCCTCTGGGGTTGCCCTTGCCAGCCATCACCTGCCAATTGGTGCCTGTCTATGTAAGTGTTCTGAGTCAGAAAATGAGGTGTGAGAAATACTTTATTTGATTCTAGGCCACTCCTACCTTTTGGATACCATTAAATTTGAACGTTTAGGAATTTGGCCTGGTTTACTTGCTCATTTTTTTTCACTCAAAAGTATGCATTGGATATTTTTTGAGTGTTTACTATTGTAGGGCACTGTACTAGGCACTACAGAATTAGAATCAAGCAGGAGAGGCAGGCTCTGCCCTTTATTAAGTTTGTAGTATGAGAGGAAAGAAAAAAGAAGTCAACCTCAAAAGCCACATGGCCCTTCAGTTGCGGGTGTGATCAGTGCTCTAGTCTGGCCTGGGTGTCATGAGGGACGTCTAGGGAGAAGATAGGCTAAGGGGAGGCGGCTGGATGGGAGGGAAAGAGCCGCAGGTGACCTCACATGAGACCTGGAAGTGAGCAGGAGCGGCTGTCGTAGAGATGAGGAGAAAATGCAGTGACCAGAGCTCCTATGGGAAGCTGTGTGCTCTCAAGAGGAATGAATGGAGGTCAGGAGCTAGATTCTCAGGGCTCCCAGGCCACGTCGAAGACTCTGGAGTCTTTACAAGCTAGGAGCTTTCTACCCATCTAAGAAAGGTGTGTTCCCTGGAAATATGTGTAGGAGACACGAATCATTTTGTTTACCTGTCACTTGACCAGCCCTCCTTTAGTCCCCTCCCAGTCCTGGAAGTTGCTTCTTTATTACTCTGTGGTTATCATGGAAACAACTTTGTTGCATTAGGCTATTCTGTGTCCCGGCCACAGCCGATTGGCCCAGGGGTTTTTCTTTTTTCTTTTTCCTTCCCTTCCCTTCCCTCCCCTCCCCTCCCCTCCCTCCCTTCCTTCCCTCCCTTCCTTTCCTTCTTCCCTTTCCTTCCCTTTCTTTTTCTTTCTTTCTTTCTTTCTTTCTTCTTTCTTTCTTTCTTTCTTTCTTCTTTCTTTCTTTCTTTCTTTCTTTCTTTTCTTTCTTTCTTTCTTTCTTCTTTCTTTCTTTTCTTTCTTTCTTTTCTTTCTTTCTTTCTTTCTTTTCTTTCTTTCTTTCTTTTCTTTCTTTCTTTCTTCTTTCTTTCTTTCTCTCTCTCTTTCTTTCTTTCTTTCTTTTCTTTCTTTCTTTCTTTCTTTCTTTCTTTCTTTCTTTCTTCTTTCTTTCTTTCTTTCTTTCTTTCTTTCTTTCTTTCTTTCTTCTTTCTTTCTTCTTTCTTTCTTTCTTTCTTTCGTCTTTCTTTCGTCTTTCTTTTCGTCTTTCTTTCGTCTTTCTTTTTCTTCTTTAGATTTATTTATTTGGGAGAGAGAGCCAGAGTGTGGGGAGGGGCAGAGGGAGATCATGACCCTAGCTGAAACCACCACTTGACCGCTCAACTGACTGTGCTCCCCAGGGGAGCCCTGATTCCTTGGGGTATTAGAATTGCAGCTGAGAAAGAGAAGTTAGTTTTTCTCCTAGTGGCTGCAGCAGAGAATGAAGCACTGTTGGAGGCTGCTGTTCTGTCTGGTGGCCTAAGGCACCAAGATGGAGTAATGAAGCAAATCTGCAGAGAGAATTTAAATTTAAGGTGAAATCAGCGAGGGACGACATATTTTTTAGGTCTCCCCCTGCCCCAGGCCTTGGTTCTTGATCTTTCCAGCATGTATCTTAGCCTTGATTCCACAATATAATAGTATTCCTCTAAAAACATCTCCTGTGTTTTGTTTAAACTAGCCGGAGTTAGTTTCTGTTACTAATGCAAAAATTATTCTTTCTGTGTGTGCAGATATTTATAGACATATATTATAATTCTGCTTTAGGCTCATTTTCTGATTGTAAATGAGCCTCAAAGCTTGTTAATTCATGGAAAGTCAATTATCCTCTAGTTTTGTTTAAGATCTAAAGGAACAGGGGAAGTTAAGTTCATCTAACATTTCTCAAGAATGGAAATGTGACCCAAGGAAACGCTGCTGCATAAGCAGAAATACTTTAGCAAGTTAACAAGATAATTTATGGATTTGATTGTAAAAACTTAATAAGAAATGAAATTTTACCTGTAGCATTCTCTCTCATCTGAGTCTTTACAGCCCACTCAGGTCTTATTTCTTTTTGAAGGTGATGCAAACAGCAAGAGTATTTGCATAAATTTAAAAACGTGGTTTATTTATATGTGTGCCCAAATGCATTTTCCTAATTCTGTCTTTGCTGCATCATCAGCTCTTGGAGAGAGCAGGTTTGCTAATGGCAGGGTCACTCACGCCCGTCTGGCCTCTGGGCCTGCTAATTTGAATGAACAGTCTCTGCCAACCGGTGCTGAGATTTGAGAAAGTGCTAGCCCGATGAGTGGGCACATTAAAGACAATTCCTCACTGTGGTGTGATATCCAATTAGTCTTGTTACCTAGTTACTGAGCTGGTTGGCAGGCAGCGTGGTATCATGGGTAAGAACAGGCTCTGTGGATTCAGACCTCTGTGGAAATTCTCCTTCTGCTATTTGCTGGGTGACTTCAAGCAAGTTATCCAATCTTTGTAAATCTCAACTTTCTTATCAATAAAATGGGGTAATAATAGTACCTACTGCATAGGAATATTATGATTCAGTAAAATGATATTTATAAAGCACATAGTAACTTTTAAAAAAAGATTTTATTTATTTATTTGCGAGAGAGAGTGAGCACGAGTTGGTGGGGGGGTTAGGGGCAGAGGGAGAGGGAGAAGCAGACTCCCCACTGAGCAGGGAGCCTGATGCGTTGCTCCATCCCAGGACCCTGAGATTGGGACCTGAGCTGAAGGCAGATGCCTAACTGAATGAGTCACCCAGGTGCCCCAAAGCACATAGTCACTTTTTAAGTATTAGCAATTATAGGTATTATTATATAAAGCAGTTACCACAATGCCTAGAATTTGATAAATGCTATGGCTCTTTTACCCCTAAAATGTACAGATTCATATCCTTAAAACTTCAGTGGATAAACATCTCCCCTGACCTATCTGTCCTTGGATCGTAGGTTAAGAATCCCTGACTTCATCCAGCCTCTCATTTTAGAAGCAGGGAAATTGAGACCCAGAAGAGTGGCAGTTTCTCAAGGTCAGGCAGTGCCTGGCAGAGCTGGGTCTCAGGGACCTGTCCCTTAATTCAGTTCTGTACCCACTGTGCTGTTTCATGTGCAGAAGACCTAGAGCATTCTTCAGCTACATTGATATGTATACAGAGGATACATGACATTTATGAAAGATACATTAGAGGCCACCACAAACCTCCAGACTTGTGAACATGGAAATGTTTATCTGGATCCTTGTTTATCCCAGATCATATTTCTATTAGGGATCATGTTTCTATTAGGATCATGTTTCTTGTGCAGAGCCTTTTATGTGAATACGTTTTTACTAAAGTATCTTCTCTTGCTTGTTGTCAAGTTTTCACAAGCACCTGAGTTTGTAATCATGTCACGGGCATTATTGCACCTCAGGACAAGGAGGGACTCTCCAAATCTTATTTGCAGAAAGATGCTGGGCCCTTGAAACCTCAGTAACTCTCCCAAACTCTAGGTGCATCATCTGGAATATCCAAATTTGTAGTTCAGTGAAATTTCACATTAGAACATGTCACAGATCTTTGGAATTGCTGCTCATGAGGAATTGAGACACTGATTATTAAGTCCTTTAATGCTAAATATTTCTATGTAACAGTTCCATTATACTTGACATTGGTCAGACCACTATGTTCCACTGCAGACCATATTTTAAGAGGGCTGTAGCCAAACATAATATATGTAAGAATAGGCAGTGAAGTTCAGGGAGCTGGGTTCTGTGAGGGATGGTAAAGGAATTTGGTATATTTGCCCTAGAAGAAAGATGAAGAGGAGTGATAAAATCTGCCTTCAGCTGTTGGGGGAAGGAGCGATTTTAGTTAATCTGTCATACTGGATATTTTAGGGAGACATTTCAGGCTGTTTATAAAAAAAAGGTGATACTTGAACAATAATAACTATAGCAATTAAGGTGGCAGTTCTTGGGCCCTTAATGAGTACCAAGTCCTATGCAAAATGCTTTCCAGGGATCATGATCCTTATTTTATAGATGATGAAACCGAGATGCAGACAGGTTTGGGAATTGGCCCAAGGGCACCCTAAGCAGTGGATCTGTAGGATTCTAGAGCCTCGTGAAGAGCATATGCCTCCCTCCTGGGGTGGATGAGAGGTTGTAGGAGGAATAGGTTCTCTGAGTAGCTCCCTGCCCTTTTCCACTCCACCCAGGATAGGGCCTGGTTCTGCCAGTGCTCAGCAAATCATCATGCAATGAAATGAATAAATGGATCCTGCATTTGGTGGGGGCTTGGATTTCTCTGGGCTCTCAGACTCTTTAAAAACTCACTAATAATTTAGCAGGAAGGGGAACCCACATCTCATCACTTGGCCATTGGATATGAGCTAGTCACAGTCAGGCTGGCAAGGCTGGGTTTGGGGGAGAGAGGAGCAGGCAGTGACAGTGGGGAGGCTGGGATTTCCTTATAGCTCTATTAATTGGGAATGCCTCGGGCGATCTGGTGTGTCCTTGAGAATTATGGCCATTTTTTGCCCCAGGTACTGCTCACTGCTTTCTGTGGAGCTTGATGGGATATGATGAGCTTTGTGGAGACAGAAGGGACTTTAGAAAGTCTCTGAAAAATGACTCCCATTGCCTTTGGGTTAGAGGCTGATTTCTAGGAATAATAAATGCCTTATGTTAGTGGCATACTTTGAACACTTGGATAAAATGTCTCCTTTAATCCTTGAGATAAAGAAGATATAATTCCTCTTTTACAGAAGACACTGAAACTCAGAGAAATTAAGGGACTTGCTCAAGGTCACATGCAGTTCCAGTCTCGGGGATCGGTTCTCATCTACCTACTTGGTATCTGCACGTGGATAGCTAATGGGCACCTCAACTCCAGCATGTCCTCACAGAGCTCCTCATTCCTGCCGCTTCTCCAGTGCTCTCTGTCTCAATAAAAGCCGGCACAATGAACTCAGCTGTAATGGTTTCCTATTGCTGCTATAACAAATTGCCACCAACTTAAAGCAACATAAATTTTATTACTTCACGTTCTGTAGGTCAGAAGTCTGAAACGGGTTGGCAGGGCTGCGTTCCTTCTGGAGGCTCTAGGGGAAAAAATCCATTCCCTTGCCTTTTCCGGCTTCCAGAGGCCGCTCAGATTCCACGGATTCTTGCCCTGCATCACTCCGACCTCTGTTTTGATCATCACGTCTCCTTCCCTGACTTGACCCTCTTGCCTCCATTTTTCTCTTATAGGACCCTTGTGATTATATTGGGCCCACCCAGAAAATCCAGGATAATCTCTCCATCGACAGCTCCATAACTTAATTACATTTGCAAGTCCCTTTTGCCATGGAAGATAGCATACTTACCGGTTTGGAGATAATATGGATATCTTTGGGGGCCATTATTCTGCATACCACACCAAGTTCTAGGGCCCCAAACAAGGTCTTGCCTCTATTCTTCCCTCCGTTCCATCAGCAAGTCCTGTTGGGATCTCTATCCTCGCCCCTTGCCCACACCCTCTCTCACCTGGATCGTTGATACCGATGCCGCGTGTCCATTCACCCTGCGCCCCCCTTGCCTCCCCACTCTCTCTTCTCTGCATAGCAGCTGGAGTGACTTTATTTATTTATTTTTAAAAGATTTTTTAAACTTATTTGAGATAGAGAGCAAGCGAGCGCACAAGCGGGGGGAGAGGCAGGGCAGAGGGAGAAGCAAACCCCCGCTGAGCTGGGAGCCCGATGCAGGACTTGATCTCAGGACTCCAGGATCGTGACCTGAGCTGAAGGCAGACGCTTAAACGACTGAGCCACCCAGCATCCCCCAGAGTGACTTGAAAGTCAGGTTAGATCACACCACTCCTCTTCCCGTGAGCCATCCAGGAAGTTTATCTTACTCAGAAAAAGATATCTAAATCTCTTCCCGTTGGGTATGGGCCCTACCCTCTGGCTCTCTTGGCTTTGATGTCTCACTGCTCCTCGCTCTCCCTCGCTCATTGAGCTCCAGCCACACCAGATTTCTTGCTGTTCCTTAAACATACCTGGGACATTCTTCACTCAGATGTCTGCGTGGCTTACTCCCTCCCTTCTTTCATGTCTCTACTGAAATTTTATCTGCTCAGAGCTGCCTTCCAGTGTCAGCCTGTCCACCCTGACACTGTTCTTTTGTCCTGCTTTATTTTCCCATCTGTATTCCTGACAGTATTGTGTGGTGTGTGTGTGTGTGTGTGTGTGTGTGAATATCATCTGTCTTTATGAGAGGATCGTTCATGAGGGCAGAGAATTTTGCATTTTCTCAGAACCTGGTATGCTGCCTTGTGTGTAGTAAAAATTTAATAAATATATAAATGAAAGCTGGGCTTTTTTAAAAAAAAGATTTATTTACTTATTTTAAAGAGAACATGCATATGAAAAGGGGGTGGGGCAGAGGGAGAGAGAATCCTTGAAGCAGACTCCCCACTGAGCACAGAGCCCGATGCGATGCGATGTGGGGCTCCATCCCGGGACCCTGAGATCATGACCTGAGACAAAATCAAGATCTGACTGCTTAACCGACTGAGCCACCCGGGCGCCCCAAAAGCTGGGCTTTAAATGCAAGTCTTCTGGTTCTAGCTGGGGTATGTTCTCCCCTCCCCTATGCTTCCTCGCCATAGGTGGTTCCAAAAATTACTCTTTTGTAACAAGAAAGTCTTGTTTTCCTGATACTCTCCCCAGTACCAGTCAGCATGGGTCGCATGTGTCCCTTTGTATGCTGGGAGGTGGCTAGGCAGACAGGTGAATGGCCTGTCCACTCCATAACGCAAGAAGCATCGAGCTGTTCACAGAGAATTTCTCAGCATGACTGACTCCTTGAGAGCTTCATTGGCTAGCTCTGCTCTACTTGTAATTGTGGGTACACGTTTGTTACCCTCTCATGAGAGAGGGTGACCCTGCATATCGTGCTCTCACACCCCAGAGTTGCTCCTGACTGAGCAGAGTTTTCTGGGTGAATTTAACATGGGGGTGATTATGCTTGAGAATAGTCACTTGACCTCACAGCACCTCACAAGATTCTGGATGTGTGGGTGAGCTACAAATGAAGTGCCTGAGCTCCAAGAATGGGTGGCATTGTTTCCAGCTAGTTCAGCTGGAGTTTGTTAGCACCTGCCATGAACCAGGGACTGAGGTGAGGGCGGGAGACACTAAGAGCCAGTGTCTCCAGACGTTGCTCTGCAGGACCCCGTGGTCTCCATCAGGGCTTCTGGCCTCCTGGCCTATGGACCAGCAGTATCCGCATCCCCTGGAAATGTGGTGGAAGTGCAGAAGCTCAGGCCCCTCCCTGGCTCCCCTGACCCAGAAGCTGCATTTTAGTGGGATCCCCAGGTGATTGATCTGCATGTTAGTATTTAAGAAGCAGTGCTGTTTGGAATGAGACAAACACACAGGCACATTGTTATTATGTACAGTACCAGTGAGCTAAGAATGGGAAGACTGGGAAGCCTCAGCTGCCCAGGGAGGGACCTCAGATCCAAGTGAGTACGTGAGTGCGCTTTTGTGTATGGTACGTGGTGGGTTGGTAGAGTGGCCTTGACAGCAAAAGCCAACAGGTAATAGCTGAGGTAAGCTTTAGAAGGAGTAGAGATTTTATTTTATTTTTTTTAAGATTTTTTTTAATTATGTTGTTAATCACCATACATGACATCATTAGTTTTTGATGTAATGTTCCATGATCCATTGTTTGCGTATAACACCCAGTGCTCCATGCAGAACATGCCCTCTTTAATACCCATCACCAGGCTAACCCATCCCCCACCCCCCCTCCCCTCTAGAACCCTCAGTTTGTTTCTCAGAGTCCATCGTCTCTATGGTTCGTCTCCTGCTCCGATTTCCCCCCTTCATTTTTCCCTTCTTGTTATCTTCTTCTTTTTTTTTTTTAACATATAATGAGATTTTATTTATTTATTTGACAGAGAGAGACAGACAGACAGACAGACAGAGAGCACAAGCAGGGGGAGCAGCAAGCAGAGGGAGACACAGACTCCCCGCTGAGTAGGGAGCCCAATGTGGGGCTTGATCCCAGAACTCTGGGATCATGGCCTGAGCTGAAGGCAGATGCTTAACCGCTGAGCCATCCAGGTGCTCCAGGAGTAGAGATTTTAATAGCAATAATAATAGCTGCTGCTTATGGAACACCCAGGAGTGGTATAATGAATAATAGTAGTCACTTACATACTACTTAGCATGTTCCAGGCCCAGTTCTACTCATTTGAATTTCTAACGCACTTAGTTTAATGCATGAACTTATTTTAATCCTCACAAGTCTCTCTGAGGTTGGCATGGTTATTCTCCCCATTTTTCAGATAAGGGAACTCTTGCAGAGGTCAAATCATCTGCTCAAGGTCACACAGCTGGCAAATGTCAACAGTGGGATTTGGATTTGTCTTCAAAGCCTGCTCCATGAACTGTATAACCACTGTTATGGTTAATAGTCTTTCCATACCCTAGGCTTAGGTGTCAACATTTCACCCTTTTTTCTCTCTTGGGGATGAGAGTTTCTAACTAACAACATTTGGGGTTATTCAAAGACAGAAAGAATCCTCTTGGTTTCAGGTACAGCGGTGAGGTCCAGAATCTGGAAAAGTGAGGCGAGCAAAATTGAGCTGGGTTCCTGGCTGTGATTACTGGCCTGCCAGGTGATCTGAGCTGGGTGATTTGACGCTCCCCTGTCTGCCCTTCCTCCTTGGGGAGCCCGCCTTGCTGCTGATGAGGCAGAGATAGAGAGCAGGGAAGCCAAGTTCTGTTAGTGTCCCCATGATGAGGAGATCACACGCACCCTTGCAAGGTGATGTGAAGACATGACTAAAAGACTTTGAGAAGTTCCAGGTAGAAATCTTTTTAGCTGGCGTTGACTGGGCCAGGGAGGGGCCTCTCTCCAGGGGCGAGTGGCAGCCGTCCCCCACGTCCCTGGAGGGCGACCAGCAGTACTCCACTTACCGAGTATGAAATGCTGTATTGACTTATTCCTCACAGGGAACCATCTCTGATCCCCCTTCCACAGTAGCCATCATCTGCTGTGCTCCTCAGCAGTGAGCGTGAGGTTGGCCTGTCCCCAAATTCTTTCCCTTTTGTGACAGTGTTAAAGGAAAGGCTCCCCAATTGTCTCTATTCTTCTTCATGTGGATTTGATATCCTGCTTGCTCCCTAGAGCTTTTGGAGAGCTCCTGATGATCATAAACTGCCTCAGGGCTTTTTTACTTATTTAAATAAGATTTGGGGAAAGGTAAGTTTCTTGTATACAAGGTGTAAACCTGCATTACCCAGTTTGGTAGCCACCAAGCTCTGTGTGGCTCCTGAGCACTTGAAAGGTCAGGCTGAATGAGATGTGCTGTGAGAGTAAGGTACCCACCAGATTTCAGAGACTTAATACCAAAAAGAAATGTAAAATGTCTCATTCATCATTTTTTTATATTGATAAGTGAATGATAATATTTTGGATATATTAGGTTAGATAAAAGATGTATTAGAATAATTTCTCCTATTTATTTTTACTTTTTAATATAAGTGCTTGAAATTTAAAATTACAAATATGGCTTACATTTGTGGCTTGCCTTATATTTTTCTGGGATGGTCCCTCCACCTGTTTGACCAAGAAGCGGCCAATAGGGTTTCTGTCTGCTGTAATGCATTCTTAGAGCTGAACATCAAGTGAGTTTAATCTTTCCCCCAGGATTTTTTTCTCCCCTCCTCACCCTTTGCCTTTGTGGTCCTGGACCCACTAATCAGATCCCGTTCAGGTTTTAGGCATTGAGACTGTTGATCACCGAGGGCTCCTGCTTGGTGCTTTGCCCTATCGTCTGGTCTTTCTCCAGGACTCCTCAGCAGGTGCCTCCAGCCAGCCGGCTCTGAACATGGGCAGCCTCCCAGTTCTGACCTCAGGCTCTTCCTTCCCTTCTCTCCACTCCCCTCCCTTCCTCTGCCCATTTCACACTGTGCTTGGGTGATCCCATCCATGCTTATGGGCTCCATTTATATCATCTTTAGACGGGTGACACTCAAATTTGTGTCTCCTGCCCCAACTCCTCTCCTGACATCATTAGCTCAGCCCCTTCCTGGATGAGCGCCCTGGGTTGCCTGCAGGTACCTCAAAGCTTGGTATGTACTCAACGGGACTCGGATTCTTTCTCCTCCCTGTTTTGTCTTCAGAACTTAGGAAATGGTGCTCACATCCATCCACTCTTCCAAGTCAGGCACCCAGGCCGTAATACCCTTGATGCTCTTGTGTCCCTACCTCTCATCAACATGCTGGCTCTGTCAGTTCTATTTCTAAGTCCTTTCGAGTGTACCCCCTTCTCCATACTCTCCGCTCTTGCTCTAGATCAGGACCCCATCTCTCCCTCTATGTCTGCCTCAGTCGCCCTACACCCCTCCTCATCACCTCTAGTTTTGCACTCCTCTTGGCCATTCTCTTCAGCAGCTGTGATTGTTCTCGAACACAAAGAGCTTTGCTCTTAGGATCAAATCCTATTCCTTTACATGGCCTACAAGGACCCTTGTTTTCTTGCTTCCTTCCAGCCTCATCTCTTGCTTCCCTCTCCCATCAGCCCCAGCTCTGTAGACACCAGCCAAACTGAATCTTTATGGCTCATAAGCCCATCTGCCCTTGCTTTGTCTTGGCTGGTTCTTTCTCAGTTTAGGTTAGATGCTCCTGTTGTGCTCCAGGCTTCCTCTCTGCTGCTGCCCTGACAGGAGCTGCTGGGCCGCAGTTGTTGCTTTAATTGGTTCTCCCTGCCCTTCATTCTGTGAATCCAGGACACCGGGGAGCCTGTGCTTGTTTATCTGCATCACCAGGACCCTGTGCAATGTCTAACCCACACAATGACTAACCTTAGTCAGTCTTTGTGGAGTAAATGAATAAGGAATTCAGCTATTAGAGGTAGTTATAACATTGGACGGGAAGTGGAAGTGAGACTCTCATCCCTTGGCTCCTTGCCTGTGGGTGGGGGAAGAGCCCAGTCACTCAGAACAGGGCTGGCTGGCCATCCCCCCTCCCTCCCTCCCCCCGCACCCCCAGCCTGGGTTCTGCTTCCCCAGCGAGCTCTCCGCTGTGTAGTTGCTGGATCACAGGAAAGCACAGGGTCCTACTGACCGTTTACCAGCCATTGGGATGGTGTGATTGGCACATACTGGTGAAAGATCTGATAAGGGAGAGGTCACACTTAATGACTCAAAATAATTGTTTTGCGTTCGTGGGTGACTAGGGCTTTCATGTACCCGACCTGCTTTTCCCTGCACTTCCTAAGACCCAGTGGCAACTTTGGAACACTTGATAACTGAGATGTGCATGAGACAAGCTCTCTCTGAGAACCTATGCCTTTCTGGCTGTGCAGCACTTACCTGGAACCCTGGAACGACGTATTTAACTTTTAGACAGCTGCAAGGAATGATGGCCAAGTGCGAGACTGAGATAGTCGCGCCGACAACGTGAAATGTGGGAAATGGGCTTTGTTTCTCGCTGGACAGTGTATTTCATGTCTCCTTGAAGATGTGACTTAGGAGTGTGATGTAACAGTTATATAGCCAGTTAGGGTGCAGTCCCGTCCTGCTTCCTGCCCTTGGAGCCTCCCCTCTGCTGGAATACATGGGTAGCATCTCACTGTCCTTCTGGGCTGTTTTTGTGCTGCATTTTGCTGCATCCCACCCACTCATTCATGACTTTGGTAGGATCTGAGGGTTTGAAACTGTTTAGGTACAGAGACAACAGGATGGTGAAAACACTGACAGCTTGTGATTAGAATATGAATGGTTGTTTGGGACTCAGAATCACATTGAATGTCTTTCAGATTGCACTGCAAGGTTCTGTGGTCCATCTGGAAAGAGCCATAAAGCATCCTTTGTCATCTTCTTTTAGTACCTAGAACACACTCAGAAGATCAGAAGCGGGGTTCTCTGTACAACAAGGCATGTCTTTCCCATCAGCAAATAGCAGACTTTTTTGTAGCTGGGTTCAAAATCTTTGTCGTTGACTGCTTCTGGCATCTTCTCCCCTTTCCTGGATCTGCGGGATGATACCTTTTGGTTTGTCTGCTTTCTCTTTAACACCAAGATCTGCTTCATCCCGGTGTATTTTTAAATACCAACTGGTGTCCATGCCACAGTGTCCACTGACAACCACCAGACCAGTCTCGAGACCTGCTTTTCTTCCCAGTTTCTGTGTTGAATCCTATTTAGACAGATGGAGCCAATTGAGTGGGCCCTGCTGAAAAGCCACATTCAGTTAGTGTAAATCTTCCTGCTGATGTTGGAGACAGCAAGGTCTCCTGGGATTCCATTTGGAAATCTTATTGGATTTGCAAGACTTAAGTCAATATAGAAACCCCCCCAAATAGTGTCGGATAGTGTAGGGCCTCATTTCTTTGCCTTGAAAGACATTTTCAGAGGTCTGTCTCAAGAGTCTTGCTGATAAGGAAGTTACTTCTAATATTTCAAGGGAAAGAGAACACAAAAACACTTCTATTTTCTTAATACTTTTTCTGTCCATGCCCTTCCATCTCTGTAGTGCCTTTTTAATGCCTCTCCCCACATTCCTTTTCCTCTTTCTCTCACTCACTCATTAACCTTAGGTCCCTGTTTCAAATGGCATTAATTACTAGCCATGAAACTTGGTAAGTGATGCCCATAAGGGAAAAGTCTTTCATGTTTTCCCTGCTTTGGTGAGGAATGAATGTCTCCTATAGACATAAGTGAATACATTTCATGATGAAGAACATTTATGTTTTTCCTAAATCAAGTGAGCATCTCCTTGCTCACATAGAGGATGCGGTTCCCTGAGACTGTTGCTCTGGGAAGCAGCATCTAACAGAAGAAAGAGTGTGGGCCTTGGAATCAGAGCCAAGGGTTTGAGACCCAGCTCTGCAGTTATTCTGAGCAAATGATGTCACTACTCTGTATTTCCACTAACTTGTCTGTTACATGGAGTTGGTAATATGTACTTTGCCACGTTGTGTTAAGAATTAAAAAAGAATGAGTAAGTGCTTAGCCCCTAGTGGACATTGGAATGGTAGTTCTAAACAACTCCAACCAGGATCTTTGATAAACGTCTTATCTTGGCCTTCTTGAGTCCAGCAAAGATGTCATCTTCATGCCTTCATGAAACTAGATCGTGTTCTCTCAAAACTTTCTCATGAGGCATATAAGAAACTGATTACAATAAAATTCAGTTTCTCAGTTCTTCACTTGTGCTTTTAAAAGGGAAGCTTTGAGGTATGAAATAGGTTTCTAGAGTCCTCTTTAAGATTTTTGTATTCTCATTGTGATGGGCTATGTGAAATGCGTGGCCTCAAAACTGTGGGTGGGTATATAAATGAGGAGGCTGCTGTTACAGGAGGGCCAGGAAAGCCCAGAGAGGCCCAAAGAGCTTCCTCAGGGAAGAAATGACTGTCCCCAGGGCTTGGGCTTTTAATCAATGTTGAAAGCCATCATGAGGGCCCTCAGGCATTGGTAATATTTGTATGGGTAGCAGAGTGATGCTGTATCTGCTTTGGCAGAAAAATATGAATTTCCTTCTCTCTTGTTAACAGCGGATGGTCAAGGGGCAACTTATGGACTGCATGTTTGTGCCCCCCCCACAACAAATTCATATATTGACCTTAATCCCCTTGATAGCATTTGGAGATGGGGCCTTTGGGGGTAATTAGATCATGAGGGTGGAGACCTTATGATGGGATTAGTATCCTTATCACAAGAGATATGGGAGAGCTTGCTTCCCTTCTATCTCTCTTTCTTTCCTCTCTTCCTTTCTTTTTTTTTTTCTCCTTTGTCTCCCTTTCTCTCTCTCTCTCTCTCTTTATCTTTGTCTCTCTCTGTCTTGACCATGTGAGGATACATCTCCAAGGTGGCTCTCTCCAAGTCAGACAATGGATCTGCAAGCGCCTTGACCTTGGACTTCCCGACCTCCAGAAATGTGAGAAATAAATGTTTGTTTAAACCACCCGGTCTACGGTATTTTTGTTACAGCAGCCTGAACTAAGACAGTAACTAAAGGAGTATGGCAAGAACTATGTTACTCAAAATGTAGACTTTATTGCAGATCTGAAATGGAAATAAAGTCAAGGCTCTGTTTTTATTTACAATAAACTTCATGTGTTAAGTGGGCTTTTCTATTCTTATATTTTACTGTGTGGTGAAATAATAAACATTCGTTACGTGCACTGTTTTCAACATTTTACATGGATGTTCTCATTTATTCCTCACCACGATGCTGAGGAAGGTATTATTATTTCCAGTAGCATCAAAAGGTTGGAATAAAGATTCTGCAAAGGCACTTGATAATGTATCAGTGGTGTCTGTCTTCTGAGATGACCTGATGATGGAATAACTGACTGCTCATTCAGGGAGGTAGCCTCCCGTGGGTGCTAGGAACCCTGGAAGGTGGGCCTGGAGATTGTCCACACAAGGTAGGTGACCATGAGCACACCCCCCAATGGTACTCATCACATTAGAACACATCTAATGATTTTACATCATCTTAAAGGCTCTACGTGACTTAGCTTCATCTTCTGTTATTCTGCCCACATCTCTCTTTTGTGTACCCTGCTTTCTCTTTCTACGGAGCGGTTATGGCTACCTGACATGATGTTATGTGTAGAGCAGGAAGATCCTGCTAACAGTCCCAGACAAGGATTCCAAATGCATGAAGGATGGTAAAGAGCATAACAGTGCCAACTTGTGGGCTCCAAGTCAACACACAAAATGCTCGTCGGAACAGCACTTTACTCAGAAAGGAGAAGTGAGCAGCAAGATCAGTGTCTGTAGTGTGGGCCAGTCTCCTATGGCCAGTGGGTCCCTCCTCTCCTGATGGCTGGCACTGGGGGCCTGGACTGCACATACTCTTTGTTGGCAAAACCCTCATTCCCTCCCTGAGGAGAAGGCAGGGCAGTGGGGGGGCCAGATATACTAATGGATCTGGCCAGGTGCTGTATAACACACATTTAATGTAATATGAGGAAATTTGCTTCCTACCCAGAAGAGGGAACCCTGTCCTGCCAGAAGGTAATGAAGGAGAGTCCAGTTACCCATCACCAGCTTGTCTAGCTTGTGTATTATCTTTTCTAGGGCCTGTATGCTATTCTGGTATTCAAGCGTGGACAGTCAGATGGAACCAGTCATTAGTCTGCCCCTTGGGAAGGATGTCACCTGCTGCCCTGTGATGAGCCAGCAGAGTGGCAACCTTCCAACCTGCCATGCAGTTCTCCATGTAGACAGTGGGTCCTAGGACTCTGAGGCAGCAAGACTCTTCTTCAGGGAAAGGCATTCCATCACCTATTAAGGTCCACAGAGAAATGTATTCCAGGGGAGAATAAGTGACCCCAATCAGGGTGTGGTTGTTATGTCATTGACTAATCAAGTTATACCTTTCTCTGCCTGTTGTTGCCAGCTTTTGGCTTGAAGAAAAAACGTACACATCTGCCTCTGCCCAAATTGGCTGTATGAGTTGGCAGCACCTTACCACATGAGGGGTCCTTTCCAGTCGCGTTATGGGTGACATTAAAGCAAAGGACATTGGAATGATCTTGCACCTTAACTTGTATTAGTGGAGTCACTCCATGGGTGGGTCCGTTGATGGCCTGAGGAAATCCTGTGTCTTTATGGATTAGCTGGGCCACCAAGATGGGAGTCTGAGGTAAAAGGGATCTCAACTTTGGGTGCCAGATCCAGTTTTGTTTCTGGTCATCTCCCTTTGCTACAGCAGTGCTGATTTTGATGAGGGTGTTATCCATCCAGACATCACTATGGTCTTGGGTGGGGAGAGAGATATCATGTCCCCTCTCCGTCCCTTACCCCCATACATCCTGAGGCAGGAGATGTTCCTGTGTCACTTGAGGTGTAGAGTATCCAAGGATGGTCATCTAGTCCCTCTGTCCTAAACCAAGGGCCAGCACCTCCTCAGAAACCCATCCTGCTCTAGCTCTTTCACCAAGACTTTCAGCCCCATCATTCAATCCTGACAAGGAGGTTACATCCTGTACAAACTTTGCATGTCCTATAACCTGACCCACTAGTACAGGGGACTTGGAAGTTCCTGACACTACCAGAGGAATTCTGGTATTGTGCCTTTCTGTGACCCCCCTTATCTGATTGAAGGCCTGTATGATCCCTGAACATGTGGCAGAGATTTTTCTCCAACACGACTAGGGTGGTGTTGACATGTGGGTGTCGTATGAGGACAGCAGTTCCATACCCAGAGTAGGTTGTCAATGGCTGTGGAGTCATCAGAGGATTCCATAGCTGCGTATTATAAGACCCAGTGTGATTAATCTGCCAAACCCTAGCCTGCAGGTGCCCCTGCATACCTGTGCTAATTCTCTTTGTTGTACTGCCTGGGCTCATTGACAGTAATCACAAGATTGCACCACATCTTGACTTTTGCATCTTTGAGGATTATCCCCCTGGGTTTCGCCCCTTTCTGCATTTGAGGTGGGCTGCCATGACGGTTTTGCTTATGCACCCAGCAGGCTACCCCTGTAGCTTGTTGGCTCAGGAGTTCCAGTCATGTTCTTGTTTGAAAGGTCCTTTGCCATGGGCATCCACATGAGTGACAAAGATTTGCTCATTCCATGTGGCAAGCTATTGCTGTTGTCCTTGTTCCCAGACAGAGGATACCTTAATAGTCTTTAGTTGCCAATCTCCTGACCAAATGGCTAGACCATTTGCCACAACCCAGGAATCAGTAAAGATTTAGTGAGGTGTGGGGCGCCTGGGTGGCTCAGTCGGTTAAGTGTCTGCCTTCGGCTCGGGTCATGATCACAGAGTCCTGGGATCGAGCCCTGCATCGGGGCTCCCAGCTCGGCGGGAAGCCTGCTTCTCCCTCTCCCACTCCCCCTGCTTGTGTTCCCTCTCTCGCAGTGTCTCTCTCTGTCAAAAAAAAAAAAAAAAAAAAGATTTAGTGAGGTGTGTTGGGTGGGAGTGGCTTGCATAGCCATCACCGCTGCATGCGGTCCATGGGGTGAAGCATCCTCCTCAGGTTTCCATTGAGAGGTGGCCATCCATGTGGTAGATAGCCATGGCAGCCCAGTGGACTACTACAGCTTTCAGTTTTGCAGAACCATTGGTAAACGCCAGGCTTTGAACCAGAACCTCTTCAAGTGGTGGCCTGCAAGTGGCTAGGGGAGGGGCCAGCACATCCCCTACAGGGTGCTCTGTTCCCTCTGGCAGGCTTACCACCTGCTCATGGACTCCACTGACCCCTTGGGGGTCCTGGCCTGGCTCGGTCTTGGATGTACCATTTCCCTTTGATGATGGAACTCTGCTGGGCTTGCCCAATTTTATTAGTGGGATCTGTGAGAACCCAGGTAAGGATGGTCCCCTGAGGCCTCAAGGTCACATAAGGTGCTTCGATGGTGAGACATTCAGTCTTTACCAGAGCCCAACATCAGTGAGAAGCTGCGGTTCTAAGGGTGTGTATGAGGCAGCAGCTTCAGGCAGCTTGTGGGCCCAGAATCTGAGAGACCAACATTGTAGTGCCCCCTGGTGTAGTCCCCTGCTGCCACAGTCTCACTCAGCATGTGTGCTGTTTCAGCCATCTGCAGTTCCACAGACCTAACAAGCTCCAAAGGTCCCAAGTCCAGGACCTGGGCTGCAGTTTGTTGAATGGCTTCTAGGACTTGTGTTGAGAAGAGCCCCATTCTAAGGTGGCTGCCTGAAGGATGCCCAGAGGGTACGGACTGTCTCCAGTATCCTTGGAGGCCCGCTAGCTACGGTGCTTCCTGTTAGTGGATGCAGCCTGGGACACAGTCCTGTTCAGCGTCTCCCGAATACTCCACTGAGTCCTGTTTATGTCCCCACACCACTGAGTCCTGTTTGTGTCCCTGTGAGGTGTAGCGACTAAACTCTTGCTGTGGTTCAGAGTTTCACTGGCTGCTCGGAGAATGTGCTGGTTTGTTTCGTGTCATTAAAAACCACCCATCCTTCAGACAAACTGTCTCTTTCAAAACCTGTTTTACAACTACCTTTTACAAAAACTATAAAATGTTGGTATTATAAAAGTAGTATCTTCTTCTTAATACAATTTGGAAAAGGAGGAAAAAAACTTACTCCTAACCCCTCCACAGAAAAGTAGGTTGGCTAAGGTTCTAGTGTATTTCCTTTTACTCTGTTTTGTGTATATGTGTTGGTCAGTTGCACAAGCTGTGGATTTTCCATGTTGTCCACATGGCTTGTTTTAAAAGACTGAATTAAATATCGAGTATCTACTGATAGGACAGAAATGAATCGGGTGTTTCTACATCAGTTAGCTCCTTTCCTATAGCACTGTGGTGATGTGCACAGTACTATGAAAGCTCTGAACGTTTTTGTCGCTTGCCAGATCATAGAGCTAAGAAGAGCCAGAGTCAAAATTCATCTGGCTTGGGGCTGACTTCAGAAACTCATGTTCTTTTGACTTTGCATTTTAACGGCCATCAAATACCCTGTTTCATTATACCATGATGCGAACGGTCTGACAGGTGAGGACATCCATGGTAGGGGTACCTGCCAACTGAGGCAGAACTCTGTCTTTCTGGGTGTTTCTGTCTTCCAGGCCCAACTCGGCACACAGCCATGAGGTAAAACATTCTGCTTTCCTTCCTGGCGTAGCTTCTTATGTGTGGGGCTCTGCTATGATATTGGGCATATATGATTGATTCCAGGTGTCACATATGTCCCAAGCTGGGACGTGGGGGAGGGGCCCCACAGCAGTGCTCTTGAAAGGTTTGGATCTGTCCAAATTGTACCCCTGACTCTGTGATTTGATTGCACACCCCAGACTTTTCTGCCCTGGCTCTGTTAAAGACCTTGGCTCAGGATGGGGGGGGGGCGCCCTTTTGAGGTCAGGGCTTTGTGCTTGCTCCTGTGTGATCTTCTGGAATCCATTGGGCAGGCCTGAGAAGCAGCCTGCCCCTCCCAGGCTCGCGGTAGAATTTGTAACACAGGTGCTCTATTTTAGAAGTTTTTATCCTTCATTGTAAATAGCTAATAAAAAGAGACAGCTACAGGCCATTTATAAATGCACTTCTAGAATCCAAATTCAGAAGGTTTACTAAATGCCAGGAGCCTGGTCAATAGCCGTTTTAAATGCATTTATTTCTGTTGGGAGGCACACTTTCTCCAAAATAGCTCTGCTGTCAATAGACTCTTTGTTCCTTGATATACAGTTTACAAATAAATGAATTTATAGGACTTGCTAATGTGTGAGGGTTTTGGAATTAGTGTTAAATTTGCAGTCTATAGTGTATTATCTAGTCATCTTTGACAAACTCAATTTTAATCTTATTAAGCAGTATCTTCTGTGATTATGTATAGAGATTACTAAGCTAATTCTATCCTACTTGGTTTTTACAGGAGAAAAAAATCCTCCAGGAGACTATTCACCAAAGAGTGTGTGTGTGTGTGTGTGTGTGTGTGTGTGTGTGTGTGTGTGTGTGTGTGTGTGTGTGTGTGTGTGTGTGTGTGTGTGTGTGAAGTATTTCTTTTAGATGAAGAGCACCCAGAAGATGCCAGGTAATAAATAGCTTTGTGTGTGTGTGTGTGTTGTGTGTGTGTGTGTGTGTGTGTGTGTGTGGTGTGTGTGTGTGTGTGAAGTATTTCTTTTAGATGAAGAGCACCCAGAAGATGCCAGGTAATAAATAGCTTTCACAGTTGGTTAAGTATCGAAGCTGGGGAGGCATTTGACTCCAAAATCCTATGACATCTTTTGTGCCTACCAATTCCGGGAACTTTTTTATCGTTGTTTAGAAAATGTTTGAAATATTTGGGAAGTTGTGTCTTTTCACTCCCGTGGTTAGGATGATTTGGAATTGCAGACTCTGTGACCAACCCTTTGGTGAGGTTTTATTTCCCCCAAAGTGTGCTGGATTTGTAGGCCTCAGAAATGGCAGTTCTCATCCACATCCTAGTAATCATCCTAGCCGTCATTCCTCCAGCGTCAGAGTCAGCTCTTGGGGCTTGAACAGTAGCATCTCATTTAATCTTTGCAATAGCTCACCAAGTGGATATTTTTAGCTTACCTTTTTAATGAGAAAGCCAAAACTCAGATTGGTTCGGGACCTTGGTCAAGATGGTACAACCAAGAAGACAGAGGACGGACTGCAAGTGAGGTTTGCCTGCCAGGGATCCTATACCCTGCTGCCTTCCGTGCCGCTAGCCTGCCTGTTCATGCAGAGAGGGGTGACTGCTAGGCCACCAGACTACCTGGCCGGAAACTGCAGAGTTGGTCATTTCTATTAGGTTACATCTATCAGGGATGCTGGAGTGTTCACAGAGATTCCTACCCCCTTTTAGGTACCTGCAGTTGTTTGCTGCTTTGTAGACCTGATGTCTGGGAGAGTTCTCAGGGTCCAGTGGCCAGCTGTATGCACATGAGAAGACTTTCTTTAACTTGCTCTAACTAAACATGCTCCACAGCCAAGTGTGTTGGGAGAAACACATTTCTAGGAAGCAGGTGATCCAAGTTTTTGATGGCCAAAAAGCATGAAATGGATTGAGATAGGATCCAAACAATTGCCATCAAAGTTCAGAACGTTTTGTTTAAAGTGGAAACTTCCAGTAGAGCAGAATCCCCCTCCCCCACTCTTCTATGAGCTCAGAAGATTTTGATTTAATAATCCTTTATGTGTAATCTTCGGTATTTGAGCCAAAGGCATTACTGGCTACCTTTCTCATTAAGTTGAGACCATGGCCATGCCAAGAGAAAATGGGTTGCTGTGGGTCTCAAGATGGTGATTCTCTAGGCTGGAGATCCTTCTAAGGGATTTAAACCTGTAGCCAAAGCCAAATGCTTGTCTGGTTTAGCAGGAAATGTCTCTTTAAATATGCTCTTCTAGCTTCTAGCTTTCAGCGGCTGGTGACTCTGAATTCACTGGTGTCCCAAGGAAGTCTTCCTCAAATCCTTGACCCAGACACTCTTGTGAAGCCACTGGCATATAACTCAGTGTACTGGCCTGTAACTAAGTGACTTGGGAGACTTACCTAAGTGCTGTTGCGTCCTCTTAAGAACAAATCTTCATTCTTCTGTGGTCAAACTTCAGTCTCTATGCTCCTCAGACATATGTTAAGAAATATCTCCATTCACTTAAACATATGCCACGCACCATGCCAGGTCTTGGGGATATGGAGAAGAAAATGCATGGTTCTTGTTCTCAAAGATCTTACAGTCTAATGAAGAAGGTCACAGTTTCAGAATGTCAAAAAAATGCTAATTGAAAAAATGTCACCCTTTTCTTTTAAACATGAGGAAAGGGCTTGTAAGGGGGGAGGTATCTGGCCCTTAGGAAGACACACATATTGAACCCATTAGTGCATTAGCGGGCTGATACAGCAGAGGGTCCTTGCAATGCTGTGTCCTACAAGTTTCTTCCTGAGGATGCAGTGTAGAGCATTTCCTGAGGTCATGGTGAGGCCAAACAGGAAGTTCAAACAAATGCATTATTCCAGACCAGTGTTTAAGAGGCAGCATTAACCACATGGCCAGGGTTGATGCTTGGATCCTTGTGCCTTGCCACTCTAATGCTCTTCCTGAGCACCTCCCCAAATTGGTCATTATGTGCAGATACAAATAACTTTCCAAATAGAATTTCAGTGCTCACCTCAACAAGCATTTGCATGATTTCTGTCTAATATGGAGAGAAGTGAAATCTCCTGAGTATTTTTTGACTTGGTGTGCCAAAGCTTCTTATATGTCTTTTTCAGGCTTCCGTGAACTCTTTAGAACTGTAGTGTAGTGACTTTTTCTGTCCACTAGACATTAAAAAGGGCTGCCAGGTTAGTGAACCCCCCCAGCAATTCTATAGTGAGACATATGCATAGCTTTGTAAAGGCAGTTAAAAGCAGTTTTTAGAGATTCTCCTAGTCTCTTCCTTGCCACCCTCATAAATACAAGGCAGAATTTAAAAATGTATAAAAATACACCCACATATACACACAATCACACTCACAAACACATGTACACATGTAGATGATACTGCTATAGACTGAATGTTTGCGCCCTCTCCCCAAATTCATGTTAAATCCTAACACCCAATGTGATGGAAGGTGGGAGGGGGGAGTTTTGGAAGGTGGTTAGATCATGAGGGTGGAGCCCTCATGAATGGGATTAGTGTTCTTATAAAAGAGCTCGCTAGTCCCTTCCTCCATGTGGGGCACAACGAAAGGACACCTGTTTATGAACTAGTTCTCACCAGACACTGAATCTGCTGGCAACCTTGATCTTGGACTTCCCAGCCTCCAGGATGGTGAAATATAAATTTCTGTTGTTTATAAGCTACCCAGTCCGTGGTATTCTGTTATAGCAGCCATAATGGACAAAAACATACAAATCCACAAACAAGACCTTCATAAGTACATACACGCATATTCACAACTCTCAGATGCACATATGTACATATACAGAACTCACACATACACATACATGTAAAAACATGCAGGAATACATGTAAACACACACCCTCACATGCACATATCTGTGTACTTGGGGAAAACCCCCTTTTGGTGACAGTAGCTTCTTTTTCTCTTTTTGCCCATTTGCACCTTGGCCTTCATCCCCGTAGCAAGCCAGGCTGAAAATTTCTAAACAGCTACAGCTTTTGCTCCAATAGCTATGTTTCGTGACATAGATTCTCAGAGAGAGAGGTGTATTGAAGGAAAAAGGTCTGTAAGCAAATCACAGTCTCTCGCAAATAAGTACTTGTCTAGCACGGGTTTCTAGGCTTACCAGGGATGAGTGGGACAAACACTCAGCTGAGTTCAGGACTTGAGTTCTAATTCTGATTTCGTCACTAACCCGCAGGGCAAGGCATTTATCGTTTCTGAACCTCAGAATCTTTACTTGTAAAATGAACAACTGTTGAGATGATCTCTAAGATTTTAGCTCTGAAATTCCATGCGTGTCTCTTTCCCAGTGACAGAGGAAGTTCAGAGCAGAATAGGATGGGAGTAGCATGTGAATAAGATCTTAGTCCCCACCTGTAATAAAAGCAAAAGCTATTCCCAAACAAGAGAACCTCTTTACCTCCTCAGTGCTTTGCTCAGTGCTCATGTGAGATGTGTCTATCAATCACTGGTTTATTCATATGGCGCCTTTCACCATGAAATCTAGGCTCTTGAACAATATAATTGGTCTAATTTTGGTTTTCTGCCTGCAGAAACGGATGCTTCCCCCGCTTGTCTCTTGTCTCAGCTCTTATTGATTTTGATGGTGAAAGGGATTAATCTGATGCTCTGTGGAAGCAGACATCAAGATCTCTGGAGCAGAGAGAAGTTTCTCATTCTGCCCGTTTGGCATTTACAGGGTATTTCATTAACACCATGGGCGATTCATGCCCCTTGTACTTTTGGCTGCCTTGCAGCGCTGCTAGCAGAAAAGGGGAAAGGCTTTCTTTTGCTAGGAAGGGGGCAGAAAAAGAGGTGGCTCAACACCTCCCTGGAGTCTGATGGGGATTCGGTTCACCCCTGCTGCCCCTGGGAACCAGGTGGTCTCCTGCTTACCTTTCTGTCCTGTCTCCAGCCACTCCCAGAATTCTTGCACTTCTTTAACCTCTTGTTTATGAGATTATATTGAAACGACCTGTTTATCTCTGTCTCTCGTATAGAACTTTAAAAACCTCAAGTCTTTGTCTTCTTACTGCATCCTCTGTGACTTGCCTGTAGTAGGTACTCAATAAATATTTCTTGACACAGTTAATGACTTGAGTTAATCTGGATGCAAGCAGGGATGGATAGAGGACACTTTTTGTAGTCTGGAGATTTGGTTTCATTGCCCCATGCTGCGGTGTCCCTGGCAGCTCTGTCTACTGAGCTGGCACCAGGGACATGCCAGTCTCCTTTGTGGTAGGCTGAAAGCACATTTTTATTAGCCAGTGTGGTCTATTTTATAATGCTGAATTGAGACACCTCACGTAGCCAGGGTTTCTGCAGTGGATCAAGGCAAGTTCTAAGAGCTGGGCCACTCCCAGAATGATGAGAGTTTCTCTTGTCTGTAACCTGGGGAAGAAGTGAGCTTGGATGTCCATCTACCTTGTCTGTCTTGGGACAGGTTGAGAGGTGGCCCAACCACTGGCATGCCAAACTGAGGGAGTCTAATATTCCTTACAGCCAATCCCTGAAGCAAACCACAGCTCCTAGGTATGCCCGTGGCCCCTGGAGGGCTTGTGTTTAAGTCACTTGAACGCCTAGAGAATCCATGTCAGAAGAGGGGAATCAAGATCTAACAAAAGAGAGCATTTTTTTTTTCTTAAAGATTTATTTATTTGAGAGAGCACACAAGCAGGACAGGCAGAGGGAGAGGGAGAGGAAGAATCTCAAGCCAACTCCACGCTGAGCCCAGAGCCCGACACAGGGCTCCATCTCACGACCCTGAGATCAGGACCTGAGCTGAAACCAAGAGTCGGATGCTTAACTGACTGAGACACCCAGGTGCCCTGATAGCACGTGTTTTTCTAAAAAAGCGTGAAAGACTGAAGCTGGTCAGCATCATATTTGCTTGTACCAAAAAAAAAAAAAAAAACCACACTTGGTTATTTTTGTGATTTTAAAATATTTGTTAAAATCCCTGATATATGTCCTGTTCTTTAACAAAGTTTTGGGGGATATAAAGCACATGGATAGCTCCTCCTGTCCGGAAATGAAAGTGACGAGCAGCATCGTTTGAGTGTCTTCATTGTGCTAGGTATTTGAGCTGCAAGGAGGGGCGATGCCGTAGCTTCTAACCGGGTGGCTTGCAAGATCTGCTGCTAAGGGAAAGAAGGGGAGCCGGTTAGCCATCTCCAGCACCAGGAGATAAATAGAATGGGAATGAAAACTGTGATGGACCTTAAACACCTTTTCTCAGGGAACTCATAGTCTTTCTAGAGACAGGGAAGAAGCATGTCTGGGACCTTTTCAGCCAGTGAGGGAGCAGGCGACTTTGGTGGCCCAGGGAGTGCAATGGGCAGACCAGCTGGTGGAGGGCACATTTCACTGTCTTACACACCTGACTCCTTTTCTTCGAGAAACCTTGCATCTGCTTCAGGACCACATCGCTGTGAGCTCCATTGGGTCAGTTCACATGGAGGATTAGACCTGGGGGCACTGTGTCTTTTATTTCTTTGGTTTTGTTCCGTTTGAAAATGTTGGCCTGCAGCCAGAGCAGAGAAAGGGAGAAGGAGGGATTACTTTCTTATCACGAGGAAATCAGATGCCTAAGCTAGTGTGTCGTGATATTTTTTAAAACAAATTTTTAGGAAAATTCAACTTATCCTGTTTACCCTTATGGTAGGCTTTCTGGGCCGTGGGAAGGAACTTATTTTTGCACTTAATGAAATGGATCTTGGCAGGAAAGGGTTTAAAACTAACTTTAGATTTATTTAAAAAGTAATCTCTGTACCACTGACTTGTCTTCTGTCCTTAAAAAGAGGAGAATTTTTACAGTGCTTGTAGAAAGAACACACAGTTCCTCTCCAGTTGCTTGATGGTCCCATTAGCAAACTCATTTGTCAAATCCTTGTTAGGTGATCACAGAGGTCCTTGCCCAGGACCAAGTCTGGATTTCTTACCAAGGCGTGTGTGGGGGGGGGGGTGGGGTGGTGGGCAGGGGAATCCATGTGTGTGTATTTGAAATCAGAGTGTTCAGACATGTCAGTATAAAAGACAGACTCACAGCACCCATTTTTCCTCTGATAAAAGGTTATATCCAAGAAGAGGACTTAAAACATATGAAAAACAAAGAAATTGAGCAGTTCCATTGGAATATAATATCAGACACTGTGGTTTTGTTTTTTCTTGCCTCTGTATGTTGGAGGATCCATAAACATTTTTCTATCAATTCCATAAATTACACTGTGGCACTCCCAGGGTGAGGTAAGAACTTGGGAGGACAGTTACCTCATAGCAGTATCCAGCTTTTATTTGAAAAGAAATGGAGGCTGTCTTACCAACGGAAGCAGGTGGGATTATTGCCACACAGTCTGAGGTGCCAAACACATGCCTGGGATGAAATCTGTGGCTCTCGTGCATCCCGAGGACTGTGGGGTCCTTGAGGTCATCCCCCGGGGAGGCAGTCGGAGTTACGGTTGGGAGAGTGGGCTCTAGAGGCAGACTGCCCAGGTTGGAAGCTGTGTGGCCACTTCCTCGCTGGCCTCAGTCCCTTTATCTGCAAAATCGTGTCATGCCACCTCACACGGTTGCCGTGAGAACCAAATGATGGATGCCAATAGTGTCGCGGAGCAGTGTCCGCCACATGGAAGTGCTCAGTAAATGAACCAGGTTTTTAAAACTCGAGAGCCTGTGTTTTTGCCACTTCATTTGATACCTCATTAAGAAATGGGGGCTGGGGAGAACAGCAGGCTCCTGGGCCCAGAACAGGGTGAGGGGGGCGGGTAAGCATGCTCCTTTCCCCTAAGGAAGGAGAAAAAGTCACTATCCCCTGCCCAGAGGTCAAGGAAATGGGAGGAGGAAGGAGCAATCAGATCATCAAATGTCACAAGAAACCATAACTTTGTTTCCAAAGTATTAATTAGGAGAATAGATATTTACAACTTTGTTTCCAAAGTATTAATTAGGAGAATAGATATTTACTGCTTGCCGCCAGGGACAGTGTATTATTTATTTTTGTATCCATCGTGCTTGGCCCCTAGTAAGAACTCAGTAGCTCCATAAATGTTGCCGTGTGTTGGCCCGTTCCTTGTTCATTCATTTGTTCAGTCACGCGGCACCCCTTATTAAGCACCTGTTGTGGACTGGGCGCTGCTCTAGGAGCTGGCCATCTGCAGTGAAGAAAACAGGGACAGATCCCCCTTCCCTGCTGGAGTCTTCACTCTGTCCGGATCATGAGCCCGTGCTGGCTTCTAAGGCTCACCACTTCTAATAAGTACCATACACCTCTTTCCCTCCCCACCCCCACTTTTGTTAACCGAACTCCTCTCTGGTTCCTCATATTGTATTTCTTGAAAATTTGGCCTCGATGATTTTCTCAAACATAGGTACCAACAACAGGTTCGGGGTCTCCCTGGTAAGCTGTGTAATTTAGAGGAAAGAGCTCCTTCCTTGGTGCCAGAAGACCTCTTAGGTTTGAATCTTAGCTCTGTCATGGGTTGGGTGGACTTGTGCATCTCTTGAGTTCCCAATTTCTTTCTTTCTCTCTCTCTCTTTTTAAAAGATTTTATTTATTTTTGACACAGAGAGAAAGTGTACAAGCAGGGGAAGCAGCAGACAGAGGGAGAGGGAGAAGCAGGCTCCCCACTGAGCAGGGAGCCTGATGTGGGGCTCGATCCCAGGACCCTGGGATCACGACCTGAGCCGAAGGCAGATGCTTAACAACCGAGGCCTCCCCCCATTTCTTTCTTGCAAAATGAGAAGAATACTTATCTTGCAGTAACTTGTCTAGAATGTGCGTGCTCCTAAGAATCAGCTGGGTTTTTATAAAAATCCAAATTTTGGACCTCAGCTTATACCCACTTAAGAACCTCCCCCCCTTTATTATTTTTAGCACTCAGAGAGCCTTGCACCAAAACTATACTGTTATTACAGTGTCATATTTTCCTTTCACATTTGCTCTTTTTCATTTTGCACCTATGATTTTAGAACCTGAGCTTTCCAAGTCTTCCCAGACATAAGGGGTGGCGATGGGCTTATCCAGAAGGTCCAGCAGGAATCACCAGGCAGACTCACAAAACGACTCAGCTGCTTTCACTCAACTTCACTCATCAAACCACATTGCCCTCCCTTATGCTTCAGTCCTGGAAGATGGTTTATTGCTTTGCTCCTCGAAAGAGTGTGGTATGTACCAGCCGTATGGGCATCGCCAGGGAGCAGGTTAGAAACGTGGGATCCCAGGCCTCCCTTCAGACCTTCCAAATCAGAATCTACAACTTGACTCCTCCCTCACAGTACTTTTGGAGCAGCCCCGGTCTCCTGAATGCCTCTGCGTCAACTACTATTCAGGTGTGTCGTTCTTTTAAAATTATGGTAATAATTAGTGACTTGAAACTCACCTCGATTCAGGACCACAGGACTATTTAAATAGATATTTCTGCCTGAACGCTGTTGTCCTGATGTCACAGAATCAATGCCATTTATGAGCTAGCAAGTAAAATTCTATATATGTTGAAAAATGAGATAAATTTCACGTGGCAGTTTAATAGGGGCTTTAAAATTTTAACGTGTAAGTCATCTGCTTTCCCAGTGCATTTTCCTGAGTAGTGGAATCAGAAAAGAAATTTATGGTAGGTCTAAGTGTGTGTGTGTGTGTGTGTGTGTGTGTGTGTGTGTGTGTGTGTGTGTTTCCACTGTGGACTTACAAGTGATTAATTTACAAATTAGCTCTCTTGAGTAAGAAGGTGACATTGATGGTCTGGCCCATACTGGCTGGTCCTCTAAGCCCACTTGGGCAATAAATGTAAATAGCATCCTAGGTCTTTGCTTTTAAAGAACTTATGGCCATCTAAAAAGGTGGAAGGCAATTTAGTAAATACAAGGTGCCAAGCAGCTGAAGAAAAGAGATGCTTGCATCAAACACGTCTGCGTGAGTGGACAAGTTGGGCTTCTCAGGATTAATGCTTTAAGATGTTCTTTACGTCCCTAGCCTGATTAAATGAGGCTTCATTCGAAACCACACTTTTTCCTTTTCTTGCTGCTTCGAAATTCACCACCCTTTCCCATCCCCTCAGGATTGATTGCGGGGCTGATCTCGCATGCTGCCTGTTTACAGCCGTAACTTCGCTCTCTTTCTATAAAAGGAAGATTATCCCTTTCTTAATTCCTTGTTTTTATTGCTGTCAGATGGGAGGCCTTCCGCAGTGAGTTAGCATGCATTGCACCTACCCAGAAGGTGGCTCACCTTTTGATGGAGATATTCTTGAGGATTCGGTTGGTGGCATCTTGGCATCCTGCCCTCTTGGACTCTCATGGCTCCTCCCCTGTACCCTCCTTCCCAAACGCCCCTCCACTCCCAGTCAAGTTGTCGCCCCCAGCCTGTCAGTCAGCTGTTGCTTTCTCTTTTGGAAATCCGTCCTGAGCTTCCAAGGTACAGGGTTTTATTACTTTCCCTCTTGATCAACATTTCACAGAGTTTATCCTGCCAGGTTTTACTAGGCATTCTGCCTCCCCTCGACCCCTAAAAAATGAATTGCTCAGGAAAACAATGCAAAATGCTGACTTAGACAGAATTAAATATGGTTCTGTTTGTTGGGTTAACCACAGGACAGCCCAGAACGTTTGATATGCTGCCAGGTGGGGTTGGGCTCTTGCTTGCCTCGTTCCCAAATTTATTTCCCGGTAGAACCCTCTTGGGAAGTGTCTAGCGAAACCAGCATGCAGTGAAATGCACCTTCCATTCTCTTCCTCAGTATCTCTGCTATGTGCTTCTCTACTTCCTATGCTATGTCCAATGTGCTGCTGCAAATTTAGTATCCTCACCTTCACCCCTGATTAACTGCTACCACCAGTAGCTAACTTCCCCTGACCACTGACTTTTACCACCAGCCTTTTATAAGCATTTTCTCAGAAGCCCCCCCTCGCTTCTTCAGTGTGTGTCAAATCAAGCTCAAACGCCTCACCTCTTATTCAAGACTGTCTGTGTTCTTGGGCCAACCAATTGCAACCACCTTTCGCCCTTCCCGAGCGTTCCATGTCCTCCTCCGTGCTTGGTTTTTTTTTTATACTCCGTACACCTCTTAATTTACTTATTTCTTCTGCTTACTGTCCATCTTCCCTCAGCTAGAACGGAAGCTCCACGAGACTGGGATGTCTGTTTTGTCAATGGTGCTATATTCCAAGCACGTGCGGCAGTCTAGCCCCTAGGAGGTACTCGGTACATGTTTCAAATCTAGCTGGATGTATGACTGTGAATTTGCAGTTTCGTCTCCTGCCTGTGCTCCGTGTTGATTCTCTGCTCTTTCCTTGTGTGTATTCACCCTTTCGAAGTCCCTTGTCTTGATCTGTCATCATCTCTCTGTACCCTTCAGAATCTAACGTCTTAAGTACCGAGTCTCCCAAAAAGTCTCTTCTGATCGGAGCTCTTTCCCCATTGGAACGTTCCCTCGTTTGGAATGTTGTTGTTTCTACCTGTCTTATCAGTAAGTACCTTCTGCCTGGTAGTCCAGCTACTTGTAAGCTGAACAAGTTGGCATGGGGCCTTCGTGTTTGCCTCTTACTTCACGGTGGAATATGCTCATCTATACATTTATATAAATAAAGACGACAAATCCAACATTGTGTTTCCGGTACAGCAAGGCGCAGTCGTGTCTCCGGCTGCATTGTGCTCCAGGCATCTGTGTCCTCATCGAGCCCTTGAGGCGAATGCTTGATGTCCTCAAGAGACTGTGAATGGGAATGTTTCTTTCCCCAACATTTCTTTTCTCCTGAAAGGCATTTCTTTGGTATGTAACAAAGCTTGGGTTGCAGAAATTTCCACTGCTCATCATGGGAGGAGACAGTGGTCTAAGAATTCAGATGGGAGGGTTGTGAGGGGCTCGAGGAGTTTCTTTTCTTTCTGGGTTTCATTTTCGCATTTCATTTTTTCCCTCCTTTTGGGCAAATAGGTTTCTACTTTCAGGCAAATATGCTTAATTCCCCCCCAGTATATATATATTTTTTATTTCTTTCTCTTTGTTATTGGCTCCCCCTCCCTTCCTTCAGGGAGAATTCAGACACTCCCACAACGTATAAACAAATGCTGGGAAATTGCAATGCTCTTTTTCGCAAAGTACGTTTTCTTGGGTGGACCTGGGACCTGTTTTCAGGCTGCTGACGCTGGCTTTCCGCTGAGCCAAAGGAAAGTATGTCATTCTTTCTCTTCCACAGCATGTCCCCTATCCCCAGGGGGCTCAGTGGCAGCCAAGCCATAACTTGTCCTCTCTCTCATAAACCCTCCCTAATCCGCCAAGCCCTTTCTAATACAGCTTTTCTATTTTTCCATATATCACCACCTTAAGTGTGTTCTGCTCCAAGGTGGGGATTACCTAAATGAATAAAAATATGTATTTATTTGGGAGGTAGGATAGCGAAGGCTTGAAACCAGGCAGACTTTTATCCCCAGATTCTCTCATTTGCTAGTTGTGTAACCATAGTTGATGGTCTTTTCTAAGCCTCAGTTTCTTCATCTGTGAAATGGGGATAGCAGTGCTTGCCTTGTAGTGTCATGGCAAGAATCCGATCAGATAATTCATGTAAAATTTGTGGCACCTAGTGATCATTCACTAAATGGTCGAGATATTGCAGGTTATGCTCTCTGCTTTTCTGGTATGTGGGGTCCTAGGGCCCGAATCTTTTTCATCTTATGTGTGCCTGACATATAATAGTCAAATCATTTTGGTTTCAAAGATGAACATGCAGCATTTTGCCTTCACACGCCATTCAGCTAAGTAAAGTGAGGACAGTTCATCGTTTGGTCTCTGTCTGCCACATCCAGAGACATGTAAAAGAAAAGACTCATACGTGAGGGTGACTCTATAGTGCAGTAGAAAGGAGTATATTCCCTGGGAGTCTGGCATTTCCCTTATAAACATAAGCAGATCTGTAAGCAAAAGAGGATTTTTAGGAGGCGTTGGTATGTTGGGTGACATTTTCTGGATGATATGGTGACATTCTTTTTTTTCTTAAGATTTTATTTATTTGATGGGGGGGGGGCAGGGGCAGAGGGAGAGAGAAGCAGACTTCTCTCTGAGCAGGGAGCCTGAGGGGGGTGGGGGGTTCGATCCCAGGAGCCTGGGATCATGACCTGAGCCGAAGACAGATGCTTAACTGACTGAGCCACCCAGGCGTCCTGTGATATGGTGACATTCTTAAATACAGGGACCCTCTCTAGAGCATGAAGATCACATGAGTTTGTTCTCTTCAGCAGCAGTGCTGGAAAGAGCTCTGTTGAGGAGAACGGGGGCTTCAGTGTGATGCAGGTAAAGCCCACGTGTTTCTGGATTGCCCTTCCTCCTCTGCAGGATGAGACTGGGCTAGATGACCTCTAAGATTGTCTAGGACTAAAGGTCACATTTCCATCTCCATTTAAGAGCCTCTTTATGTTGCCTGTAAGGGCATCTTCACCAGTTACCATGCCGGGGGGTGGGGGGGCTGGCTTTGACACGGAGTGCTTTGGTGTGAAGGGCACAATTCTTTTAAGTTGACATCAACCTTCCTTTTACCTTTTCTCTTTTATTCCTGCTCGCTCTCTTCTTTAAAGGGGTCAGGGAAAGCCAACAGTGATACATCAGGTCAGCCCCACCTTTGGTGATGTGGGATCCACGAACGTGGATCTTGCCTCCGTGTACGCAGACTATTCCCTCTTAATTGCCTTTTTCCTTTTGCTCATTCATATCTCCCATCTTCGCATTTCCTGGAAGTTCTAGCTTATTCTCCCTTCGTCCCATCTTTGCATTCTCAGGCATTCCGTGGATAGGACCTATTTCTTGCAGCCTGCCATGGAAAGCAGTGCTGCAGAGCAGGGTCCAGCAGGTTCCCTGGGAGCATGGCCCGAGCAGAGCTGGGCACGGTGCAACACTGCCAGGTGTGTAAACCGTCCACTCACTGCTTGGCCCCCACCTCTGTTCTGTCTGGATGGTGACAATTACAGCACCTCAAACTGGGCGCAGTGATCCCTCCAGAGATGCTCTCAGGGTAGTCCAGATGTGCAGCAGGTGAGGACCCAGAGGTGGCTACCTCGGCAGGTCTTGGCCTGTCTCTGCCAAGCCGCAGATGGGCGAGGTCTCGGAGGAGCTAGGCCTTTCTGCACCTCTTTTATATGCCCGGCTCTAGCCCTGGTCTTTCAACCCCTTGGACTCTGAAAAGGAGTGGCTGGGCCTCGAAGCTTCAGGCACATCTCCCACCCAGCCTGCTTCACAACCTGACATTGCTGGCCTTTGAGCCCCTTTCTGAGTGTGCGGTAACCCATTGGTAAACCCTATCCTACAGGATGTGGGGTCATGGCTCTCAGTTCTGATGCTGAGAGGGGGGATGCATTTAGATCACTGCCTCTGCCTTCGCTGGTGACTCCAGGCCTCAGGAGGAGTCAGCAGGACCTGCCTTGAGATATTCGCAGGGAGATAGGAACACCAAGCTGTGTTACTTTAAAAGTTTACACTCCGGTCAGCCTACTGGAGAAAATTGCCTATTTTCTACATCACAAGGAAGGATTAACCACATGAAGACAGGCCATTTAAAAAGATTAAGCCCCCCGATAGAAAGGCGTATAACTCCCTGTCCTAGTTTCAGTTCCCACAGAAGCAGGAGCTGAGACAAGGATTCCAGGGCACATAATTTATATGAGAGATGATCCCAGGAAACACCGGCGGCAGGGGAGTGGGGAATGAGACGGGAGGAAGGCAAAGGTGGTGTTGTCAAGCTAGCAATCCTTGTGGCAACTGGAGCTTAATCCCACTGGAAAAGTCTGAGAGGTTGTGGAGTACAAGCACTTCCCAGTTACCCTGAGAGGCGAAGGGCCTGCTGGCCATAGAGCCTCAGACAAGGAGATGCAGGCTGTCGGAGGTCAGGGCCCTGGGCTCGGACATAATAAAGGCTGAGGGAATGTGATGGAGCACCGGCTCTGCTACGTCTATTATCCCATATTCACCTTCTAAAGGATCCCAGACTTTTTTTTTTTTTTTAAAACAGAGAATGAATTCAAAACTCAGAAAGGCAACTGATCTCCAGGGTCACAGAGCCGGTTTTTGAGGCGCAAGGTCACAAGGATCCAGGTTTCCTGACTCCCGCTTCAGTGCTCCTTCCACTTGGCTACTCAAGGCAGAAGTTTAGATTTGTCATGATTTATGAGGCTTCCTGCACCTGATTAATGGAACAATATTTCCCTCCCCAACGTGGGTTTGTTAGTCTTTTTCTGAGTGAAAAATTGTCAAAGGGATTAAATCCCCTTTGAGAGCCAGAGAAAGAGCAAAAAATGGCTGAGTGTGTAAATAAAGTCTCCCAGGAAGATCATATTTTTGAAGGCATTTATTATTCATGTCTTTTTGTCATTGTCATGTCTTCATTGTTTACTTGGTCTTCTAGCTTTTTGCTTTTCCAAGGGCATGGCTAATCCATCCTAGAAGAGTCCAACAGCCATCGCCTTAACAATGGCTCATTACTGTCCAGGTTATTTAAGACGTGGTGCAATTATTTATAACAGAAAAGCAGCTTCTAAGCATGCCCCGCCAGGTGTGATGAGGCGTGTGACTTTTGCACATCACACGTTTGTGGAGCTCCTCTGGATCAAAGGGTCAGGCTTGTCTCTAAAGCACTGCACTAGGCGAGGGTGGGCTCGCTTAGATTCTGAAATGCCCCCAAGCCCTTGAGAATGCCAAGCGTGAAGCATCTGTGGGATTCTCAAGGCTGAGCCTGAGGCTTCGACCAGCCTGTGCCGAGGGGGACACATCCACTGAGGATGTTGACTGTGGCCTCTGGCAGAAACAAAAGACCCCAGCAGACCAGAAACGTTTACACTGGGAACAAAATGCTTGTGTAGGATTCCAACTCCTGAAACTAGCTGGAAACATGACAAATTATTCTGAGCTCTGTGCAGATTGGAAAATCATGGATTAGCCAAAGACCACGTCTACTGGACAAGTGAGGAAACGATCCAGAGCTTTCATCATCATGTTCTCTAATGCATCATGTTCCCAGATGCATTTTGGCAGTTGAATTCTGTCTTCATTTTCTTACTTCTTTGAAGCCGAAAGTTTAAGTCCTGTTAGGCGATCATTCATAAACTTTTGAGGAAAAGAGCTTCATGTTGGAAAAGCTTGCCCAAGTCTTTCTTTAGAATTCCCAGAAGGGAATTGCTGGGTGTTAAGGTGAGCACATTTTTTAAGGGGATGCATCTGGTTTCCAGAAATGGGGAAAACATTTTTATACTCTCCTTCATTGTGGTTCCTGGTGTTTCTTTCCTTAGATCTTCTTCAGTAATGGATGTGTCATTCTTTTCCACTTGCCAATCTGTTAGGTGGAAGATGACACAGCATCACCCTTTAATTTGCATCCCTTTAAATACAGTTGTGGATATTTTTTCTTATGGGTATTTACTATTTGCATGCTGTACATTTGCCTATACTTGAAGGACACCGATAATGCTCTCCTCCTGTCCTTCATTTTTTGCTGCCAGAATGACTTCAACTAAGCCAGGCACTCCATTCCTGCTTCGCCAGGGCTCCAAATACATATGGGCTGCTAGGGAGTACCTGTGAGCCCCCGGGAGACAGATCAGCCCCTAGGATTGCTCCCACCTCAGGGCCTCACCTGCCTCTGTGTGGCGCATATGAGACCAAATGGCTGCTTCTGGCCAATAAACTGTTTGTGGGAGGGGATTTCAATCAGTCATATTCCTCATTCTTTTCAATAAAACGTGGAATGAGTCCCGGGAAGGCGGTCCATTCCTACTTTTTCAAGTCAAGACTTTTTTGTGTTTTATTGTTGGTATAGCTTGTTCTGTTTTGCTAACTTTTAAATAAAAAACCATATTTTGTTTAAAACAATAAACCCAGCTTTCTTTGAGTGACTTTATTTTGCCTTCCAATGAGGTGACCCACATGGGGGTCTATCAGGCCATTGACTCTGAGCCCCTTTGCCTCTCATTTTCCTAGGTCTGAGAGAATGGTCTGTTGAAATCAGGAAATCTTCCCCTTTCTGGTATTTATCCAAAGGTGGGACCCTTGGAAATGGGCCATTTTTTCCAGTTGGGTGTGCTCTTTACCACCTTTTTTGCTGGCTTAGTGAGTTGGCTTGGTCTTTGTTAGTGGTGAGGAGATGTCAGCTCCGGGATCTGCAGTCAGTGGCATCTTAAGTGTTGAGAATGAGCGGCAAACCCAGGCAGACGCCAATCAGAAGAGAAGTAAAGCTGAACCCGGTCAGGTCTACCTGAAAATGGATCTATTCATTTCCCCTAGGAGTTTTCTTGTGCTATGTGGGTGGGCAGTTCTCTTGGAACACCACTAGGATTACGAAAAGAAGAAAACAAGCAGCAGGAACCAACTACACTGTACCTGAGCGGAACCTGGGGTGATGGGCACAGGTTTCCACCCTGCATGCAGGGCCCTTTCTCCCCCACTAGAGGGCACTGTCGCCACTCTTAAAGCAATAGTACTCGGGAAAAACTCTGGTCTTTCTTAGTTGGGAGTCCCCAGAAGCGCTGCATTTAAGATGCTACTTTGTGTCTCAGCCTCCACTCTCAAGGTGTGTTATGAACAGAACAACACTCCTGCCCAGCCAGGCATGGGGAAGATTAGTGTCTGGAAACTCCTGTTGTAAATTAAGCACAGTCCCTGCTTATTTGTGTTTCATTAATGAAATGTGATTGTAACCCTGGGGCCTTTCACACTTCCCAGAGAAACATGCACCTTAGAAGTGCTGTACATCCAGCCTGCTCTTCTCCTTTGCCCATGTACTTGTCTTAAATGTGGCTGCAGCACGATTGTGTTGAGGTTGGGCGGGAGATGAGGACTCTGTTCTCTCTGTTGATCTTGTTCATTTTGGGGAGAGCTGAAGAGTGCCCATGGTTGGTATGGATCAACCTGACGGGAGGTTTTTCCATTTAGAGAGGATTTAAGACTTCATGCAAGGGAAATATAAGCCATATTTCACTCTCAATACATCAGGGAGTTCTACCATTTAACAAAACCACTATTCTGACTTCCGGGGTTTTTAGGTCATCTGGCAGCTGCTGGGTGGGGTCAGTTCCTTGGCCTTTGGTCAGAAGTGCCTTCCGATTATGAAGCATCTCTTTATTGAAATATTTACGTTTCCACCAATCTTTTTATCTATTTATTTTCTTGTTAGCCTTGGAGGATGTATGAGGTGACCTTTAATTGTCCTTTAATTGTGGGAGTGGAGGAGCTTCTCCCTAGAGGGTCACCAGTGTTAATCCAGAGGGCTATTGGCAGTGCTGTTCCTAGTTTAAGGTACAGGTTTGGGAGTGGTTGTTGCTTGGCGACTGCTACAGTGATAGCTTATTTTCTGGGCCTGTGAACCTGAATTTGTACAGGAAGAACCTAACGGACTCACTTAGCAAATCTCACCTCCCCACTCCCCAGATTTAGGAATACTACTACCACCACCATTGTAGCTAATAATTATATAGTTGTTACCATGTTCCAGGTAAGGCTTATTTCTGTTTGTTTGTTTTAATGAACATTATGTTTTAGAACCGTTTTAGATTTACAGAAAAACTGTGAAGACAGTACAGAGAGTTCCTATTGTTAACATCTTACATTGGAATGGCAGGTTTGTTAAAATTACTGAACCAACACTGATACATTGTTACTAAATCAAGTCTAGGCTTTATACAGATTTTTTTAGTTTTGACCTAATGTCCTTTTTTTCTGTTCCAGCATCCATCCAAAGTACCACACCACATAACATTAGTTGTCATGTCTCCTTAAGATCCTCTTGGCTGTGGCTGTTTCTCAGACTTTCCTTGTTTTTGAGTCTGACCTTGGCAATTTTGAGGAGCCCTGGTCAGATATTTTGTACAATCTCTCTCCATTGGAATTTGTCTGAGGTTTTCTCATGATTAGAATGGGGTTATGGATTTTTGAGAGGAAGACCACAGAAATAAAATACAGTTCTCATCACATCATATCAAGGGCATATACTGACTTATTATGGTTGGTGCTGACTTTTATCACCTAGCTAAAGTAATGTTTGGCAGGTTTCCTCCCTGAGAAGTTACTACCCCCCATATCCATAATGTGCTCTTGAAAAAAAGTCATTATGTGCCGCCCACACTTAAAGGGTGGGGAGATATGCTTCACTTCCTCGATGGCAGAATATCTACACACGCTTTTTTTTTTTTTTTTTTTTGCAATTCTGCACAGGAAATTTGTTTCTTCTTGCGCGTGTATTTATTTATTCAATTATTTATTTATATCAGTATGGATTTGTGGAGATTTATTTTATACTCTGTGTTATAATAAAATACTGCTTAATTTTGTTTGCTTCAATTTTTCCAGATTTGGCCACTGGGAACTCTTAGTTGGCTCTTGTGTCCCTTTGACCTACCTCCATCATTGTGAGTTTCATTCTTGTTGTTGTTGTCTTTGAGTATTTTCTTATTTTCTGGCACTACAAGATATTCCAGGCTCATCTGGTACATCTCCTGACCCATTCCTAGAATCAGTCATTTCTCTAAGGATCCCTGGTTTCTTTTATTGGAGGATAGTATTAGAAACCAAGATCTGGGCTCTAGGTATGCTTGTTGCTACAAGGGTGCTGTTGCCTATAGGTTCTCTTAGCTGTCAGAGGAGGGAAATATACGTGTGTACCCTAATCTATAACTGTATCACCTCTAACCGTCTGTATCTGTACTAAGCTGAGTTCATACTAATTATCTCCAACTCTGATCAGTTTCCACATGGATCATCTAGCCTTCCTCCCCTGGCATATCTATAATCTCCTATTCCAACAGTGATGAACTTCACTCCATCTGGCATGCATTTACTTAATTGTTCAGTCCACTACACATGTATACCACTATCCAAATTGTTAACCCATATCCCCATGGAAATAGCTTTATCAACTAGAGTAGAGTGCTTATGCACAGTCTCTTCATTTCCAAAGTCACTCAGGTAGCACCTGTTTTTCTTCACTAATTTAATAAGATTGTTTCATACATTTGTAATACTCTTAGATTGTTTTGTCACATTCTGCATTTCATCCTAAGGTTCCCCTGAGCTTCTAAGTTATTTGTTTTTAAGTTTACGTATATTAAACATTATGCTAAAAATTCTGTTTCACCTGTTCATCTATTTAACTCTCCTCCAATTCCTAGAAACTATTTTTTTTTAAAGTAGGTTCTGTGCCCAGCATGAAGCCCAATGCAGGGCTTGAACTCAATGACCCTGAGATCAAGACCTGAGCTGAGATCGAGTCAGATGCTTAACTGACTGAGCCACCCAAGCGCCCCAAAACCATTGACTTTTTAACTGTCTCCATAGTTTTGCCTTTTCAAAAATGTCATGTAACTGTAATAATACAGAATGTAGACTTTTCAGATTGACTTCTTTCACTTAGCAATACACGTTTAAGACTTATTGGTGTCTTTCCATGGCTTGATAGCCCATTTCCATTTATTATTGAATAATATTCCAATGTATGAATATATTCCAGTTTGTTTATTCATTCACCCATTTAAGGATATCTTGGTTGCTTCCAATTTTTTAGCAATTATGAATAAGACTGTTAAAAAATTTGCATGCAGGCTTTGGTGTGGACCTAGTTCTGAAATCAGGTGGGTAAATACCCTTGGAATGAGATTGCTGGATTGTATGCTAAGACTGTATTTACCTTTGTAAGAAATTGTCAATCTGTCTTCCAAATTGGCTGTTCCATTTGCATTCCTACCAGTGAAGAATAAGAGTTTTTATTGCTCCATCTCCTCTCCTGCAATTGGCATTGTCACTTTTTTTTCTTATTTTAGCCATTTTAATGTGTATTCATTCTTGTTTTATTTTGTAATTCCCTGATAACAAATGATGTTAAATATTTTCATATTCTTATTTCCTATCAACACATCTTTTTTGGTGAAATCTCTGCTCAGACCCCTCATCCATTTTTATTGTTATTTTTTTTTTAAAGATTGATTTCTTTAGAGAGAGAGAGAGAGAGAGAGAGAGAGCAAGACAGAGGGTGCATGTATGAACTGGGGAAAGAGCAGAGGATGAGGGAGAGGGAGAGAGAGAAATCTCAAGCAGACTCCCCGCTGAGCTTGGAGCCCAAGGCAGGGCTTGATCTCATGGCCTTGGTATCATGACCTGAGCAGAAATCAAGAGTTGGACTCTCAACTGACTGAACCACCCAGTCATCCCAGCTAACCATTTTTTTTTTAAAAGACTTTATTTATTTATTTATTTATTTATTTATTTTTTTGAGAGAGAGAGCATGAGCAGAGCGGGGAGGCAGAGGGAGAAGCAGACCCCCTGCTGAGCTCCAATGTGGGGCTTGATCCCAGGACCCTGAGATCATGATCTGAGCTGAAGGCAGATGCTTAACCGACAATCCATTTTTAATTGGGCTTTCTTGTTAAGTTTTATGAATTCTTTGGATACAATTCCTTTGTCAGATTTGTGTTTACAAATATTTGCAGACTTCTGTGGCTTTTCTTTTTGTTCTTTTAACAGTATCTTTTGCAGAGCAAACATTTTTAATCCTAATAAAGTCTAACTTAGGTCATGCTTTTGGGATTGTCTCTAAAAACTCATTTCCAAATACAGGGTAACCTAGATGTTCTCCTTTGTTCTTTCCTAAAAGTTTTATAGTATTGCATTTTACATTTAGGTCTGTGATCTATTTTGAGTTAATTTTTGTGACCAATGTAAGGTCTGTGTTTAGCTTCTTCCTCTTCTTCTTCTTCCTTTTTTGTTTTTCTCTTTCATTTGGAGATCCAATTGTTCCAGCACCAGTTTTTTTTTTTTTATTAAAGATTTTATTTATTTATTCATGAGAGACAGAGAGAGAGAGGCAGAGGGAGAAGCAGGCTCCCAAGGAGCAGGGAGCCCGATGCGGGACCCGATCCCAGGACCCTGGGATCACGACCTGAGCCAAAGGCAGATACTTAACCATCTGAGCCACCCAGGCGCTCTCCAGCACCATTTGTTGAAAAGACTATCCTTTCTCGGGCGCCTGGGTGGCTCAGTTAGTTGGGCGACTGCCTTCAGCTCAGGTCATGATCCTGGAGTCCCGGGATCAAGTCCCACATCGGGCTCCCTGCTCAGCGGGGAGTCTGCTTCTCCCTCTGACCCTCTTCCCTCTCGTGCTCTCTCTCATTCTCTCTCTCTCAAATAAATAAATAAAATCTTAAAAAAAAAAAAGACTATCCTTTCTCATTGAATTGCTTTTGTTCCTTTGTCAAAGGTCACTTGAGTCAATTTGTGTGGCTTTGTTTCTGGATCTTTATTCTGTTCCATTGATCTAATGTCTATTCTTTCTTCAATATTGTGCTGTTTTAATTACTGTAGCTTTGTTGTAAATTTTGAATTCAGTTAGTGTGATTCCTCTAACTTTGTTGTTCTTTAGTATTATATCTTCCTATTCTAGATCTTTTGCTTATGCATGGTTTTAAAGGCTTTACATATATTACTTCACTCAATCCTCATAGTGACCCACAAAGAGGCCCAAAGAAGTTGAGCAACCTGTTCAAAGTCACATAGCTACTAAATGGAGGAGGCAGGTTGAAGTCTTAGTGGGGTGGCTGTAGAGGCTGGCTCATAACCACCCAGCAAATGGTCACTGAAGGTAATGAAGAAGGAATCCTTATTTATTTTTGACAACTTTGTGAAAATATTCATGAAGCAATTTCCTGGGACCCATTTTGTTGGAAAATAGGCAATGGGGAGTTTCACAGTTCCTGCTTTCATATCAGAGACTTGGTTTGACACCTGGCTCCATCAATTACAAGCCACAGGATCTTGGGGAAACATGGGATCTAAAATCAGAGTCTTCACTTATAAAATGGGAACATAGTAGACCCCTTCAGTGTAGTGTCTTGCTGGCTTACTAAATGATTCCCCCCCTCAGTAATGGTGTGGTGTTTGTGCAGCATGGTTCTGCTCCCCGGCCATGGTAACCAATTGAATCAGGCCAGTTAGCTTCTCTAGCCTAGAAATTTGAAATACAGAGGGAGGAGCCCTTGGTGTTGAGGCACCATTATACCTATAGTGTGGGGAGCAGGTACATCAACTCTGGCTGCTGCAGTTTCTGGGGTTACGTAGGGAATGATTATTTCTTTGAACCACTCCAATATCTTAAAACAAAACAAAACAAAGCAACCCATTCCCCACTTCTTCTTTTCTGTATTCTCCTTATTAAAACAAAGCAAAACAACAACTTAAGCCTGGCAGAATCAGCCCTTCTTGCTTACAGGTACCTTAATTAGTGCTGGAATAGTAGTAACTACTGCATTCCTTATGAGGATTAAATAAGATAACGTCCACAGCACTTAGCACAGTGTCTGTCAGTAAGTAAGTACCTGGTAATTAGTAGCTTTTACTATTATCTAGTAATAGCTCTTGATATTTACCTAGCGCTTTATAATGTAAACTATACACTCTTGTGTTACCTGCTTATTCTCCTTAACAACTGGGTGGAAATGGTGTCCACATTTTATGGATAAGGAAACTCAGTGTTTATGAGTTTGCCCAAGATCACGAAGCTGTTGAGTGGCTGAGTCGGGAACCCTGGCTAGGCCCTTTGCTGGCAAGCACAGAGGTCCCACCATTGTTTCAGGCTCCTGTGTGGTCTGAGCAGAGATGAGTGATGATGGAAAGGGGAGGCAGTTTCTTTTCCTGCTTTTCAGGGAACAAACATGACGTTAGGAAAGTACAGACACTTTCCAAGGGCCAGAGAGTAGAACGGTCTGAGTTGAAAGTAGTGTCTCTTTCTGTAGTTATGGTGAGTTAGGTTGGAGAATTTAGGCCTGGGGTTCTTTTCTGAACTGCCTTCTGAGCCATGGACAGTGCCTGGAGTCAGCCTGTTTCTGGCTTCTCCCATCTATAGCTTTCTGCATGTATTGAACACCCCATTTTGCTTAGTGCCTTCCATGTGCTAGACATGGTGCTGTGAGCAGAGATGAAGTGATACATGAAACCCATGAAATGTCTACCTTCTCAAATCTTATAATATGTCAGAGAAAACGGACAGGGAAACTGAGGCACAGCGATGTTAAGTCATTTGCCCAAGGTTATACAGACAGGAGTTGTGGAGTCAAGTTCCAGAGCCTGCCCTGTTAATTATGGCACTAACCTGCTCCCCAAAGAGGGTCTGAGTATGTAGTTCTGGGATAGTTGATGATACTTCTAGAGCAGGTGTTATCCAAACTGGCTGTTAAAGGATGAATAGGAGTTTATAAGTGGATAGAAGGGAGTATTCTGAGTAAAGGAAACAAGGTGAGTTTAAAGCACAGATGGCCGAAAGTATATAATGTGTTTTGGGAATGACCTCCCAATCCAATCCAGGGATTGAGGGGTGGCAAAGAATGGTTGGTGATTAAACTCAGAAGGTTAACCCTACTCTAGTAGGTATTGGGGACCTCTCAGAGGATTCCGAGCTAAGGAGTGAATGTTTAGATATGTTTCGAAAAGATTCCTATAGTAGCAGTGTGAGGCTGGTTTGGGTGTGTGCCAGAATAATTGGAAGACAGGGGGATCTGTCAAGGCTCTATGGTGGTCTAGGTGAGACAGTGCATCAGCCTCTGAATGAGACAATGGATGTGCCTGGCTCTTGGCAGTTTTGGGGAGTTGTGCTGCACGGAATGAAGAAAGAGCCGTCTTTAGAGGTTCATTAGAATCCCATTGGGAAATGCCCACCCTATTACTCTTTAACACTGCTCCACAAAGCAGCCAGTCTGTGAACTGTTTATTACCATTTGGGCCAAGATGAGGGGCTTGCATCACAGTGTAAATCGATAGGCTGCTTCCTTCATTGAGAAAGTCTCGGTGCACACACAAGCACACACAGTCAACCAGAGCAAGCAACGTGCTTTGTGACAAAGCTGATGTGTGTACCTAGTGTAAGCTCCCATCTCCTTGCAGCCTGATAACAATGTGTGGACCTTCACACACAGTTCACAACCACAATTAGAGTAGCATTGCTATATAATCAGGTTTATTTGTTATGGGTAGTCTATACACTTTACATATCTTTTTTCTCTATGGCCAAACCTTGTATGCAGACAACCTGGCTTGAGCGTTTTAAGAATTTTCTTTTCATTCTACAGGCAAGCCACTTGTATCCAGGACTCCTCTTTTCCTTTGTATTTTTTGGAACTTTACAGGATTACTTCACCTTGATCAATAATTGATAATTCTTTCCATGAAGATGGACTAGTGACCTCTTCCTATTCTCCAGTATTGTTAGGAGCTAGTTGTTTTTCAGACTTCAGCCTCTCCTCAACCTCCAGTGCTCAGGTCACAGTTGCTTCTCCAAGGTTCTCGGAAGTTATAGAGTAGTAGAGAGGCCATGGAAGTAGTCATTTCTCTATGACTTGAGTGTACAGCATAAACTGAATCAACACTTAGCAGTGATATCATGAAAGGCATTCAAATACTGGTAAAGTGTCTGAGCTAAGAGGCTTTAAACGTTCTTTGCGATCCTGAGATTTTTTTTTTTTTTATTTGACCACAGTCACACAGCTAGGAGCAGCTGAGTAGGGCCAGCACCTAGGTCTCCTGACCCTCCAGCACACTGTTGTCCTATTAGGTTCCCAGATACCTCCCCTCGGTCCTTCCCCAAGAGCTGCAGAACAAATGACAGGCTCCCCAGAGGCTTGAACAGATGCTGTGGGTCTTCATTTAATGGTGGGACCTTTGGAGGTTTTTCTCTCTGCTAATGACCACAGCAGAAAAAGGCTTTACATACTGTATATATATAGCAGATGGGCTGACATTGATGTTCTAAAGTGCATGTTGGGAAGATAATTCCCAATCTCCTGAGGAAAGAGGTGTCAAATTCAATTTTACTGAGGAGCTGATCCGTAATTTGGCTCTTCCAACTCTGGTTTGCCCTAGCAATGAGCCACATAATTTGCCTTGAAGGGCCACCCCTTGATTTGGACACAGTCTGTACAGATGTCAGTTTAACATGGTGCCTAACGCTGAGTCTGTGAATTTCTGTTGGTTTGCCTTTTCTAAATGCTGATTAATTATGACAGTGTCTATTAGTGTTTCAGTTACATTTTCAGCCTTTTGTCAAAACCCCCTAACTAAAGATCAGAGTTGGTCAGAAGTTGTTGGAAATTGACATTTGTCAGTGTCAATCGGTCAAACACAGTTGGTACTGAGCTTGGGGAACAGGGTCAGGAAATTTTTTTTTCCCCAAAAAGTGTGCTCCCAAATCCTCTAAAATCCCTTGTGGGTCCATTGTTGTCTAAACTTACAGCTCGACGTTGGCTTTTCTGCTTACCAGCTGTGTGGGTGGGCATGTTACTTAGCCTGAGTCTGTTTTTCCATCGTAAAAACAATAAATCCAAACCTAGAGGGTAATTGTGAGACTAAATAGGATAATTCGTGTCAGAGGTGCTCAGCTCACTGCTTGGCATATGGCAGGTCCTCAATACATGTTTAGTTTGAATCTTCCGTATGCATCAGGCACTGTAGCCAGGTAAGCCTCTCTGTCCCGTGAAATGCCATTTTATTCCTGCCACCATGCCTTTCGTTTTGAGCAGGAGGAGGGTATGGGCTAATGATTAACAACATGCCTTTAGGGTCAGGCACATCTGGCTGGAGTTTGACTTCTCTGCTGTGGGACATAGGTTAAGTTAATTGATCTCTGCAAGCCTCACCGCCTTCACTTGGTAAAATGGGAGAAATTACGGTACCTACCTTACAGTGTAGTAGTGGGGCTTAAATGAGATGAGGCTTGCGAAGGCTCAGTAGAGATAAAGACGAGTCAGTGTATTGAGCTCCTATTATGTGTTAGTCCTGGAGGCAGAGTGGTAAGCACACTCCAAGTCCCGCCACCATGGAATGAGCAGGTCTAATGGATGTATAACTATGACGGTTATAAACTTGGAAGCAAATAATTACAGAGATGCAAAGCATTTAAGAGAGGGAGTGCTGTAGGAGCACTTAGCCAGGGAACCCAGCTGGGTCTAAGGATCACTTCACCGGAGGAAGAGGTGCCAAAGGTCAGTGTGACGGACAAAGAGAAGGTAACCAGGTCCAGAACGGCAAAGACGGGTCCAGGAAGGCAGAATAGCGTGTGTTGAACCTCAAAGGCAGGAAAGCAGGTGGAATGTTTTGGAGAGCTGAGAGGAGTCCTGCATGGACCGAGTAGCTGCTCAGGAAGTGGAGTTTGTTACTCTAGATTCCCTCTCAGGCGATGGAATCCTAACTCAGAATCGGGGTCCCTTCCTTTGGTCTCATTTCCCCCCTTCCTTCTTGGTTTCTTTCACCTCCTCTGAACTGATTTCCACTCTAAAGACCTATAGCATTTTAGTCAGTGCTGCATATTTCAACACTTAATCATATGCTTTTAAGAAACCGTTCTTAGAGTTTATGTATCTTTCTTGAGTCATCAAAAGAAAGTTCCATGAGGGAAGAGCTCTGATTTCACATTTTTTGGGTCTCCTGAGGGCTGAGCAAAATGCTGACTCTGCAGTAATCAACAAATATGTAATGTTTAATGTTGGAAATAAATCATCTACCTAAAAATTATAGTGTACCTTGGGCCATGTGTTCGAGGTGGGAGAATGTGCATTGTGGATCCAAATGGATGGGTTGAACCCTGACTTTGCCATTTTCTATGTGTGTGATCATACAAAGACAGTTCACTCTTTTTGAGCCTCAGTTTCCTTGAATAAAAAATGAAGTTACACTGTAGTTGATTGACTGTAAGTTTCTTTGTTTTTTTTTCACATTTTAACATTTGTAAAACTTGGATGTGTCTTACACTGAACACTTTACAGTTCAATTGGCAGTGGTTTTTTTTTCTTTGTTTCTTTTGATTACAGAAAATAGTGATGTGTCTTATATTCAGTAGCATTTTAAAATTTGCTGAAGTACTGTAGCTTTTGCCTTTTAAGATTGTTGTAAAAATTTGAGATATTGTACAGAATTCATCTGGTGTTTACCCCATGTTGCCATAACAGCTAAAAGGTAGCTAGACACTATAATTCCAGTCCCGTGACCCAGTACCAGCTTTGCAAGCTGCCACAGTTGAAAACGGTTTGGGCCCAGGCCTAGTAAGCACAGTGAAGTTCAAAGCCACACACCTTTAGCCTTAATTCCTCCAAGTGTATTTTGCCCATTTTCACATTGTTAAGATTCATGGCAGAACGCTCAAGATGATGAGGACTTTGAGAAACCCTCCTTCCTCTCCACATAGCCACACTCACTCTCCTACACAGGTTCTGAACGAATTGAGAAATTAGGTCAAAGAACCGGTAGAGGGAGAACCAAAATGTTACTAGCTCTAGGTTCCAGTGTGCGGCTTATATCTGTGCATGAGAGGGCTCCCTGATACTGTGCCCAGAATTACCTCTGCAGTCCCACATGCACCCAGAGGGGGAGGTGTGGAGGAGCATCGGAGACCTTGGTGCTCTGGGGGCGGTTCATGCCAAGGCAAGAGGGGAGGAGGAAGGAGCTGGACCACACAGGAGGCTCACAGATCAGATAAGTCATCTACACCAGGAGAGGAACCCCAGCAGGGCCCCACTTAAGCAAAGGAAAATTTCAGAGTGGGGTGACACCTTGCGTAGAGTAGGTTTTTATTTTTATTCTTTTTTTTTAAAGATTTTATTTATTTATTTGACAAGAGAGCGAGAGAGCACAAGCAGGGGGAGTGGCAGAGGGAGAGGGAGAAGCAGGCTCCCTGCTGAGCAGAGAGCCCGATGCAAGACTCTGCGAGACTCGATTCCGACTCAGGGGCTCAATTCCAGGACCCTGGGATCATGACCCGAGCCGAATGCAGATGCTTAACCAACTGAGCCACCCAGGTGTCCCTGAATAGAGTAGGTTTTTAATAGATGGTAACTGTTAAAGAAAAGCAAGACAGCTTTACAGACATTGGCATGATCCTGAAGTTTGGAAAATACTCCATTTTTACATTATATATACCCCTTAAGTCGACATTTAAGAGTATTTTTAGGTTTATCTAGGATTTCTAAGCATTGGCTCCAGTTAGATTTTCTTAGTCCAGCCATCACTTAGAGCCAGTTATGCAATTCACAAGCTGGATGGATTTAAAAGAATTAATATATCAGCAATTTTTACATACCATATTCAAATTGTATAGTTACCTCAAGCCCATAATAAGAGTATGGCCAATTTAGGAATTGCCATCATAATCTTCAAGAATAGGGGTAAATAAACAAATTAGGAAGGAGAAAGGATGCTGTTAATTAAGGCCAAGGCTGATTTTGTGGAATCAGAAGGAAAGGAATATATTTGATTGAAAAATGTGGGCATCTATCTCCAAAGCTTTTTTTTTTTTCTTTTTAATGCAGATAGTACTAATAAACTGTGCTGCTGTAGAGAGGAGACAAAAGTGGTTATAAAGAAATTATTTCAAAGGTCTGTATAAACCCTGGATTCTGCAAAGCCTGGTTCATTGCTGGCCTGTTTCTCTCTTCACTGGTTAGGGATCTGGCATGGGAAGAGAGATCCATCCGTGGTGCTGAGAAAAAACCATGAGTGTGGTTGGCACTGTACATAGTTTAGCTTTGTGTATCAGACAAGCTAGTTTGGTTTACAAATGGAGTTTTGATACATTCAGGACTGTGAATAAGTGTTGGGGGGGTGGTCTAGTAAAAGGCAGACAAACCACAGTACTTGATTTCCTTTTATTGATCCCAGCACAAAGTATTGCTATTGCATCTTAGAAATTAAAATGCTAGATTCACAAGATAGGCTCGTGCAATCTGGAAAGATGTTATCTTGGTCTCTCAGGAGTAAATAATATGAATTTTTAAACATTCCCCAGGAATAATTTACATGATTTCAAGTGTTCTAAAGCATCAGGATGTACAGTATTTGTTACAGTAGAGGGAACAAATATTTTGGGAAAAGTATGCAGGTGGAATTGTATACTGGTAGGAATGTATTTTTAAGGATTAAATATTTATTTTATTTGTTCTTAACCCAACAGGTGTTCACTGAGGTTAGTGTATGTGCACATTTTGGGGAAAGTGTTATCCAAAGTATTAATATCACATAGAGACCGTCTACAATCTCCCACTTACAAACTCTCCATACTTAAAACCCAACAACTTCTGCCTCCCACCCCCTCTTGCCATTTCTCTACTGGAGCTATTGATGTTGCTTTCAGCGTTCTGCATTAAACTAAAAAAATAACCCTTCCTCGGGGCACCTGGGTGGCTCAGTCGGGTAAGCATCTGACTCTTGGTTTCGGCTGAGGTCATGATCTCAGGGTCCTGGGATGGAGCCCTGTGTCTTGGGCTCTGTGCTCAGCAGGGAGTCTGCTTGAGATTCTCTTCCTCTGCCCCTCCCCCAACTGGCCTCACTCTCTCAAATAAATAAATAAATCTTAAAATAACATTTCCCAAATAGAGAATGTTCTAGTTAATTTTATGGTGAGTACAGAAATCCTAAAAATCGTAGACAAGCACAAAGGAAAAAGTTAACCACTGTTTGCATTTTGTGAATATCTTTCTTATATTTTATTTATTTTGTATATGTGTACATTTATAATAAAATTATATATAAATTATCTAAATATAAATATAAATTATAAAATATAAAATTGTAATATAATGTAATATAATACATATATGTGTTTTCTAGTCTATTCTTTTACTTAGCATGAAGCTTTTTCCCATATCAATAAATATGTTTTTATGATGTGCTACTTGATGGTATCCATGTATTACATTGTATGGAAGTCCCATTATTTACTTAACAATCTGTTTTCGTCAGACATTCACATTAATCAGTAAATTATGGATTTTTCACTATTTTAAAAAATGACATTGTAAACATCTTTATACACATTCATCTTCTTGCACATCTTTGATTACTTCTTTTGTATAGTTGTCAGTGGTGTTTTTGCTGGGTCAATGTTATGCTTTTTTTTAAGACCTTGTAAATGAATAGCCAAAGTGCCCTTCACAGAGGCTGGACTCAGTTTACACTGCCTTGGAGCTTTGGGGGAGTTATTATTCCCTCATACCCTTTCATACTGGACAGGCTCATTCTTTTATAAACATTTTTAGCTCATCAGATGAGAGTATGTTTTCATGTTTTCTTGGTGGTTTCTTTGACTTTTTTTTTTTTTTTTGAGGCTACATATTGCAAAGCTATCATCTTAGAGTAAAATAGAAAACATGAAGGCTTATTTCGTCCATATATTGATTTGATCCATTTGCTTTGAATCCCTTGTGGTCAGCTGCCCTGAGGGATAGGCCTTTGGGGTTGTCCTGGCCAAGATGGGGACCCAGTTGGGAGAGAAGTGAAATTAAGGTAGTTTGAGAATATCATGGTCCTTGCAAGAGAAGTGCCAGAAGATGGGAAAGAGGTACAGAAAAAGAAAAACAAAGATATTAAGGACTATTTTTTCCTTTAAAATATTCCTTCAGGGGGGCACCTGGGTGGCGCAGTCAGTTAAGCCACCGACTCTTGGTTTTGGCTCAGGTTGTGATCTCAGGGTTGTGAGACTGAGCCCCATGTCAGGCTCTGTGCTCAGTGTGGAGTCCATTTAAGATTCTCTCTCCCTCTCGCTCTGTCCCTTCCTCCTGCGCTTTCTCTCTCTCTCTCATGTAAATAAATAAATCTTTAAAAATATTCCTCTAGGTCTATACTTTGTCATGAAAAGAAGGAAGAAAATTTCTTTTTCCCCTGTAAATGCTGTATTATCCCTTGGCCACTATTCCAGAACTCAGAACAGGCTGTCCTATACTTTGGTTACATGTGGATGAAATCGTTTTTGTGTGCTCTTTTCAGGACAAAGACCCCAAACACAATTTTAATATCACTTCTCCAGAAAAAATATTTTCTGAGTTACTAACTATGGGAACATAACTTATTGGTCATTTGAAGAACTACTTATCCTTTCAGTTTTCCAATTTAAACATTAACCAAGGCAGTCTGAGCTTTGTCTTTTTTCTCTTGGGTAACCTGATTCCCCAATTATAAATAATGATTATTTAATGTCTGTTAATTCTGTCACAGTTTAGAGTGAATTCTAATTAGCCATCTCTCTAAGATATGTGGTTTGTGGCTTGAAAGGTTTTCTAATGTCTTCCCACCCTGGAATTAATGACTCAGAAACAAGAAAGACTGACACAGAGCTTTATCTTATGCTGGGGCTGCAAGGCTCCACAGGGTGTCCATGCCCTCTTGGGTGTGCTGGATGATGATGAGCACCCACCACCCAGCCGGTCTCTGTATTGTGCCTGCTCAGTGTGGCATGGGAAAGGCTTGCTTGGACTTCCCGGATGCTCGTTTCCAAGCACTGTTTTTTTTCAATGAGGTCCTAGGTAGTCATTTTTCCTAGTGCTTTAAAGAAATTAAAAAGTGGTTTTATGGGTAGTCTTCTCAGATTCTTGTGAAAAGAGCTCTAATCTTAATGAATGGTATAAATGGATTCAGAGAGAGTAAAGGAAGATGTCTGTGACTTTCAATTCAGATTAGGCTAACTATATTGATTGGTTACCTAGAGTCTGAGGCCACCTGGGCTGCTAGAACACAGTACCAAAGAACGGATGGCTTAAACAACAGGAATTTATTTCTCAGTTCTGGAGGTGGGAAGTTCGAGGTCAGAGTACCAGTGTGCTCAGGTTCTGGTGAGAATCCTCCTCCATTCTACACTTGCTGACTTCATGTTGTCTCCTCACGTGATAGAAAGAGGGTGAGCTAGCTCCTCTTATAGGGCTAATCCAAGGGTTCTGCCATCGCATTAAGGATTAGATTAGATTAGATTTCAACACATGAAGTTTTGGAGGACACAAGCATTCAGTCCATAACACCCATCAACATTGGCATATGGATACTTGATGACTAAACATGACTTTCTGGAACAAAATGGCAGTTCTTTCCTAAGCATAATGTATAAACTGGGCTTAAATATGATTTCAGTCATAAAGAAAGATAGCTCTAGTTTTATCCTTAGATGATGTTTAAAGAATGGGGAGTTCTGTTTAGTAGGATTTTCTGATTAAGAGGCAAATACAGGGGGAATAGGAGTTGTTTAATGGGTATAGATTTTCAGTTTTGCAAGTTGAAAAGAATTCTGGAGGTGGATGGTGGTAATGTTTGCATAATGTGAATATATTTAATACTGAACTGTACACTTAAAAATAAGATGGTAAATTTTATGTTATCTATATTATCACAATGAAAATCAGAATTAAATGGGAGCCTCTTTTAGAGAGCCTCTTGATCCACATTTTGACTTCGTAAATATAGGAGATTAAATATAATTGTGTGTATCCTGGCTGTTTGACAGTCATTATTCCACATGCAGTTCTAATTTTCCAGGACTAGAGAAGGCAGAATGTGTTTGGGACCCAGGACATGTTTGAGAAGGAACTGATTTCTTTATATTGCTGTGCCTTCCTGTGATTTGCATTCTGCCCCTAAATGTGCAGGGAGAAAAATAATTGGGATCCCAATTAATTGGGTTCTAATTTATCTGTGTCTTAGGTTCTATATTAAAGGATCAGCTACGTGCGGTCGTATTTAATGGTAACCGATTTTTGTGTGTAAGTGCACAGGAGCAAATGCGTTGGTGTGCAGCTTTCTTCCCATTACAGCTTCCCCTCGGCCATCCTGCTTTGTGTGCTTGAGACTCTGTAAATTTTTCTGAAGGTCAGCCATGGTGCAGAGGAGAATTAATATTGAAATGCATTTAATAAATAAGCTGTCAGATGATTCCCTGAGATACCGTAGCAGCTGAAATCTTCTTTCCTTTTTCTTTCAGATCGCTGCGTACAGAGGGAATGATGGTTAATAGAGAGTCTCTGTTGGCGTCTCCTAACAGGCCTTCAGTAATCATTTCTATCCCAGAGTTGCTCCACCGATTTCATCACTCTTGAGTGATGGAGCGGTGTGCTCACAGAATAGGGCCCCTCCCTGGGAGGGAGGGAACAGGACTAGTCATCTACCAGTGTTAACAGTGAGAGAATAAAATGAAAACGACAGCTTCAGCTGACAAGGCTTGCACGGACTGACCCCTGGATTCCTGGCAGTTGGAGTGGGGTTTTGGTCTTTGGTTCGAATCATCATGATTATTGAATGTTAAACCTGTGGCGTGTTATGAGGCCATGATTTTGAACCCTGTGCCCTTCGTAGGCTCTGCCTCAAGGCGCAAATGCAGGAAGATTAAACAGTAATTAAAGTATCCAGAGCAATCACACAGGAGAATACAGCGTGTAAAGAAGCAGAAAAATATCTGGCCTTCTTACTACGGAAAATCATTTTAAGAAAGAAAGGTCTCATATTGGACTTTGGAGATGGATGTAATAGGGCTTCACTAGACCCAAGAGCATGAGTAATTTCTCAGGCAAGTATTCTGCCTTTGATTCCTTGAGAAGAAATTGGAAAAACTCAGCAGATGGGGGACAAACTCAGGGGCCCTAATGGTATGGAGAGAAAGGAGACAAGACCACGTTCAAGTTAGAAGTTGTAACTCTCTTTGATGTTTACTGAGAAACGATGGGGGCAGTGAGGGCAGGGCTGGTTCCAAAGCTCACTGTATGCCTTTCTTCCTTTTAGGTTCCAATTCAGCATATCTGATATGGGTCTAAGAATGTGTATTTCTAAAAGATTTCCTGGTAGACAGCTTGGTTTGAAAACTAGTGGTCAAGGTCAATAGTTTTAATTAAGATGAGAGACAGGGTAGGACAGGGGGAAATTGACAAGGAAAGGGGAGGACGTTTTGGAATCCTTTGTTCAAATATCTGAGGGAGAGGAATATGCAAATTCCTTCAAAGCAGAACCGAGCTGGCTGAATTGCAGGCAGCATTGTTTTAGGTTCCAAGGGCCATGCGAGGGAAGACCAGACTGAGCAATGCAAACCCTCACTCGCTGGTTTTGTGTGGCTGTCATTTCCCTCTTCTCTGTTGGCCACGGCCACCTTCGGCCTCTCTGGGCTGTTTCATCCCTGTGTGCCATCTTTTCGAGCTCTGATTTTGCCCCTTCAGCTATCTCTCCTGGTTCTGCAGTCCCTTTTCTGCCTTGGCTCAGTGACTTCCCAGGTTAGCCTTCAGCATGACTCCTGTCTGCTCCCCCTTGGTACTAGAACCTCCTCTTTCCATGTGGGGGTGTCCCAGCCTTGTGGACAGGACTGGACACTCGGGGTGGGTCTGAATGGAATTCCATAGTAATTTGGTACGTGGAGATTTCAAGAGAGCATGGACTTTAAAGTCTGATAGATTTTCTATAGGCTTCTTCTCAGTAAATGTCCCCTTGTCCTTCTCTTTGCTAAGGTCAAAATTCTTGGAGTCATTCTTAACTCCTTTCTGTCTTTCACAGTCCACATTTAAATAGTGAAACTGTTCAAATGTACTCAGTAGCCATCTATTCTCGCCATCCCAATTGTTCACATCTGGTACGAGCCACCATCACCTCTTGCCTGGATGATTGCCACAGTCTCCTAACTGGTCTCCTAGCTTTTGCCCTTGTTCCTTGAGTCTTCTTCTAACACAGCAATCATAGTGATCCTTTAAAATATAACTCAAGTCCCTTCCTTCTTTGCTCAGGAGATTTTTTTTTTTTTTTTTTCCAGAGTCAAAGCCAAACACTGCAAGGCCCTCCATGATGTGGTTTCCCCCTTTTAACTCTCTCACCTCGCCTCATCTCAGACTTACTTGCCCCTTGATTACTCCGCTCTGGCCATAATTTCCTCCTTACTCTCTCTAATTTGGTCAAACACGCTCCTGCCCCTGGGCAACTGCCCTTGTTTCTCCCGCCGGAAGTTTTTTTTTTTTAATTTAAGATTTATTTATTTATTTTAGAGAGAGACCGAGTGCGTGCCTGCGTGCGTGCACATGTGCGCTTGTGTGTCCCTGGGGGGTGGGGAGGGGCAGAGGGAAAGGGAGAGAAGCAAGAGTCCCTGCTCAGCAGGGAGCCAGTTGGGGGCGCTTGATCCCAGGACCCTGACTGGAGCCAAAATCAAGAGTCAGCTGCTCAACCTCCTGAGCCACCCAGGTGCCACCCCGCCGCCCCCAAGGGTATTTTTAATGAGGTATGTGTATGGTTCCCTCATTTTTCTTCAAGTCTGACCATTTTTTTAAAAAATTATTTTCTTATTAGAGAGTCTATTCTGGATCAACTTCTAAAAAATGGAGCCCCTCCATTCATTTTAGAATGTTTTACTCTTATTCTGATTTATTTTTCTTCATAGCACATTTTATCACCTGGCATTCTGTTTATTTATTTTATAATTTTCCAAGGGGTAATAAATACTCTAATGCAAGCTCTTCGAGGGCAGGGCCTATGTGATGTTCACTGCAGATCCCTGGTAGCTAGAACAGTACCCAGCACATAAGAGGTATTCAGAAAGTATTTATTGAATGAATGTATCAGTAGTACTCATGTATTATTAGTAGAACTGGATTTTCAACTTAGCTTTATCATTTATTTGTTGGTGACATTCAGCTTGTTACTTCTCAGGGTCCAAGTTTTGTCATTTTAAATGCAGACCACTTCTATTTTAATTGGGTTCTTTTGCAGAATAGAACGAGTGCTTAAATTTTTCAAGGAAAGTGTTATATCCAATTAGCACTAAAAATATAATAGCTATTATTATTGTTGTTGTTAGTATTTTTTTTAAGATTTTATTTCTTTATTTGAGAAAGAAACAGAGACAGAGCATGAGCAGGGGGGATGAGGTAGAGAGAGAGAGGGAGAAGCTGAGCAGAGAGCCTGATGTGGGGCTCGTCCCAGGACCCTGGGATCATGACCTGAGCCAAAGGCAGATTCTTGACCAACTGAGCCACCCAGGTGCCCTGTTGTTAGTATTGATTGAGCTTTGATTTAAGACAATTTATTCAGGCATGGGTTGGATTTCAGTGGAAGGAGAATCCAGGGACTGTCTCTCATCCTGTATGACTTTTCTAGAAGGGGAGTTTCAGTTGTTTCTATTCTCCTAAAAGAGTACGAGCTACCTACTGATGGCTCCTGGAGTTTTGCTTGAATGACCTTTGCATAAGTAAGGACTTCCACAGTGTAAATTTTCCCACTTAAATACAACTACAGAAGGGAGAGTATTCTATTTTTTCAATTACATAGGGTTTGTGAAGATTCATTCCTTGTCTTCTTATACTTAATCAACATGCAAAAAAAAAACATGCAATATTTTATGTGACTTTATCATCCACGTGTTAAGGAGATAATATCCATGGGAGACAGCTTTTTTTTTTTTTTTTAACATTAGCCAGAAAAGAATATGGTTAGTGCTCATTTCTGTGAAGAACGCTCATGTAGATAGTTTGCTTATTAACCAGGTTTGGTGTCATCCACACACTTATAATGTTAATAATTGCTAGCTATTAATATTGTAAATTTAGTTCAAATATTGTAAATGTCTGTTCTTCTAAGACTGAATGTTAAGATTAGAATTTAGAATTTAGTACAAGTATGTATAAATCATTTCAAACAGAAAAAAATGAATGCAAATCAGAGACCAGCTGGAGGCAGATTTGCATGATTATTTTAATGCTATGACAGGACACGAACACTTAGAAATTCGAATCAGCTTGTTTCTCATACCTGCAAGAGTTGCTGAATCTCTTTTACGATGTGGTCAGGTATCACCCTGCATTATCAGCAAATCCTACTGATAGAAATTTGAGAGTCCAGTATCAAACTCACTCTATTTGTTTTCTCTGAACACTGGGTTTGAAGATTGAAATGGAATAAGCATTTTCACTATGGTGAGCAATGCTTAGCACTCAAATTATTGGTGTTCCTTAAAATTGCTCCATGGTTTTCCAAAGATAAATCATGCCAATGATTATTGGCAATTATATGTCCAATCAGCACCCAAATGCAGACTGCCCTCTGTGTACTGAGCAGACACTTTTAAGAGAGAATAAAAGAGTAACAACTGCCGTTTTCGAGAACAAGCCTAGACATAGTCTTTTCTGCAGCATGAAACTGGTATCTGGCTGATTGAATCTTGTTGCACGATCATTTCTCATATATGTGCTAATGCCTTTAGTGCTGTTTGTAAAACTCTTCGTAATGATGACTTCATAGGGGTTTCTTTCCTTTTTAGGGACATGATTATCTATCTGCTTTTAGTTTTACCCTGTTGCACTTGAAGTGTGTGTGTGCGTGTGTGTCTGTATATATATGAGTATAATGCCCTCTAGCCTTTTTGGCGGTTAATTTCATTTTAGTTACTCAAATGAATTGCTGGTTAAACATAAGCTTTGATGGTCATTTAGAATGGGAGATGATTCTGGTTTAAAAGAATAACTAGGCAAGTTATTTCTGAAATTAATAAGTAAGGTTATCACTCCACATAAACAGTCATTTTTTAGGAACAGAACATTTGATATATTGCTTGTTGCTTCAGTCTGGGATGGCATTTGAAGAGCATAAAGTTATAACATAGATTTTCATTTTAATGGGAGAGTTGTAATACCCTCGTAATTTTTTTTTTTTACTTCTCATTAGTTTTTACAACCTATGAATTACCTAAAACAACTTCAGTCATTTGAATTTCGACTTGCCACTTATTTTCCTATGAGCAAAACCGTTGTTTGAGAAATGGAGTCTGTATTTATGGTATTGGTGTGTAAGGCTGGACGTGCGGGCTATTACAGAGTTTGCAGATGCTACCGTGTGTAAAGCAGCTCTCCTGCTATCTCTCTGGGGCTCTGTTCAATATGTGATTATGGAGAAGAATAGAAAGGAATGACAATAAAGTCGTAGTTCCTGTCAATCTTGTGGTAATGTAATGAGAATTTAGGGGACTTTTCTGTACACTGGTTTAGCTCTACTATTTTAGACTTGTCTGGGGAACATTTTGTACAATTTATTTTAAGTTTAGTTTTCCAATTTGTTCCTTGATATATTATTACCTTATTATTTACTTAAAAAATAGCATCACAAGACTTTCAGGCTTTAATGTCTTTTCTGTTGTTGATTTCTATACTAAATTTCAGAAATGCTTTTTTTGGGGGGATAGAAACAAGTAAACTGTGCACATATATGTAATCGTGTATATGTGTTCTACAGGTGTTTTGGGAGGGTGGAGATAAGTAATGACTATATGTACATATGCATGTTATTGAAACCTCAGCTCATTGTAATATACATACATATACATCAACGTACGGTCATATGTATGCATCCATATAAAGTTATACTTACAGGTGTGTGTGTCTCTTCTTTCTCTTTGCCACTTTTCCTCCTCTCTCCACTCATTTTAGTAACTATCTATATATTTTTCTATAACTTTTTTTACTTCAGCTCATTTCCAGTCATTAACTGTGTTATGTGATCATCCCTTATATGAGCCAAAAGCATCTCCACAGGAGTATTTCTCTGAGGGAGTTGTCTCTGCTTCATGATAGATAAGTTAGCTTGTCCAAGTCACCAAAACTGAGTTAGGAAATGTATTGCCAGCCCAGGGGCTTCTAGTTCTTCCAGGTTTGCCCAGGGCTGAAACTACAAGCGCAAAGTTGAGTGTTGACCCTTTGAGAATGGCCACTAGGAACAAACCAACTCATGAGGACAGTCAGTGGGAGCTGGTGCTGTTTGGAATTGGGCTGGAAATCAGGGCTCACTGTAGGGAGGTCATTGTGGCTGGTCAGAGGATGCTTTGTCACACAAAACAAATTGTGTTGGCTTGGGTAGGAGTCTCCTTTAGACAGGGTTAGACATGAGGGACGGTTCTTAAGCACCAAACTGTCTTATTTTGATGAGAAGTTTGGCAGGTGTGGATTTGCTCCAGTGTTCTAGTCACGTTCTTCAGCAGAGCTTCGCTCACCTCCTGTCCCCGATGAGGAATAACAATGATCATGGTCATGATCTGAGAGCGGCGGGTTCCATTTCCTGACCATCAAGTGGCCTCGTCTGTACTGTAAAAGCAGCTTGTCTTCCAGCCCTCCCCATAGACCTGTGAGCTGCATTATCTCCACTTTACAGGATCAGAGAGTTAAAGTAACTTGTCACCAGGCTAGTTAGTGGAAGAGCTGGGACTCAAGTCTAGGGCCACATTGCTTCCTAACTCAAACCAGTGTTCTGTGCTTCTGCTTCTCTTGATGCCTGACTTGGAGTTCAGTTCAAAATTACTACCTTCTTCCTGCGATCTTGCAGGCACTGAGGACTCAGAGATGACCAAGACACGGTCTTGCAGGCACTGAGGACTCAGAGATGACCAAGACACGGTCTTGCAGGCACTGAGGACACAGAGGTGACCAAGGCTTCTCCCAAGCCTTGCATGGGAGAAACTCACACCTAAGTGAAGGAGACAGACACATAAGCCATTTTACAGTAGTCCCCCCACCCACCCACCCATCCATGGTTTTGCTTTCCATGGTTTCGGTGACCCACAGTCAACCAAGCAGCTGGTCCTCTTTCTGACGTAGCCCCAGAAGGTCAATAGTAGCCTAAGCTATGTCACAGTGCCTTGTCATTTACCTCACTTCACCTCATCGCTGTCACAAGAAGGGTGAGTACAGCACAATAAAATAAATTGAGAGAGAGAAACCACATTCACGTAACTTTTATTACAGTATCTTGTTATAATTGTTTTGTTTTTAGTTATTGTTGTTAATCTCTTATTGTGCCTAATTTATAACTTAAGCTTTATCATAGATAATGTATGTACAGGAGAAAACATACATATTTAGGGCTTGCTGTAATCCACAGTTTCAGGCATCCAGTGGGAGTCTTGGGTTGGACTCCCTGTGGATAAAGGGGACGACTATACTGTAACACAGCTGAGGGTCTCTGGAATGTCAGCTCTAGGAGAGGAGGCTTTTGTCTTTTTTGTTCTGAAGCATGTAAAACAAGTGACTGAAACATGGTAGGGACTCAGTAACTATTTGTTAAATGCGTGTATGAACATGTCATAAAAGGAAGCATTTTTTGCCTGGTCCGTGGTTCCCATTTGTGCTTTTAATCCAGATTCTACTTCTGGATCCTGATTCCTAGATGGCTTTGCCCACAAGCTCCTGGAACCCGTTGCTGCCATTTGTACTCATTCCACAAATGCTTTCTGGGATGTATACTATGTTCCAGGTATTGCATTGGCATCAGGGACATACAGGTGGACAGACCAGGCATCGTCCCTGTCTTCATGGAGGAATACTCTCATACTCAGACAATCTGGATTCAATTTAGCTCCTCATCCCCACATGTTCTTTAGCCATATGCCATCCTTATGTCATCAGCAGGTTTGATTCTTTAAGTATCTGAATGATAGAGAGGGCCTGCATACCCCAACGGTGACATGACCAGATGCCACCCCTACGAGTTTCTCTGTAGAGACCTCCTGCCCTGTATTCTCATACAAAATCTACTTTTTTTTGTCTGGGATTGTCTGTGGCAGAAATAAGCAGACAGGTCTCAAAGTAAACCCGTTGACCCTTGGGAAGAGAAAGGTCATTCATACGTATGCTCCCTCCGCTGTGTGCTCGGCAATATTCTGGGGGCATTTCTTCCTTCATTTAGTTTGTATAGTAACCCTGAGAAGAAAGTGGTATTTTCTGTTCTGCAGAGGAGGCCCACTGAGTTTAGGGGGGTGTTCAAGCTCAGGGAACAAGGGAGCAGTAGAGCTGGGATGAGAAATGAGGCTCGGTCTCCTTGCGAACCTGCTTGTCTGGGATTGTGGTGTATTCGCAAGACCATGAATAAGGGTCGAGGAGGGCTGGAGAGTGAGTTGCCTGGTGGCACCTATTTATATCAATGCCCTGGACATTGTACCTGTAAGTCATTACCGTGGTCGTCTGCTCTCTGTAACCTTGCAGGGGGGCTTCTTCGTGTTCCTCTGTAGATTTATGAGCTTGTACATAGCACCTGCACTCTGTGGTAGTCTTTAGAGTTCCCCAAGGAATCTCACAGAGATCACAATTATTTAGGTTCTAAATTACCCTTGTCCAGTTTTAAGCAGATGAGCAGTATTTTCGCCCTCTAAACAATGATTCCTGAGGCTTATTGCTGCAATAATATTACATTTAGTTTCCAAGGAAACTGCATATCCATTCCTTCCCTCCATTCCTCCCATTTCCTCAAGCCCGAGGTTTTTTTTTTTTTTTTTTTAAACTCAAAATGTGCCATTTTAACCTCCTACTATTGTTAAAGTTTTAGCTCCAGCACCAATTCCTCAGAAATTAGCTTCCTTCTGATCTTCTTATGTTTAGGATGTTTTTTTTTTTTTGCGGAAGAGCTATGCATTCTAAATGGCACTGAAACAAATTACTGCCTTTGTTTTAACATGCAATAGATGAGTGTATCACACTTCAGAGTCATAGCTTCTTTAGCCAAAATACTCTGGTTGTTTTACATCCTCTGGTTGTAAAATTGCTTACTTGATATTCCATTGGGAGGCCTGGGAGTAAAGTAAGATTAGGCTAAGATATATAGGTATATTTCACACTCAGTATGTGTGTGCATTCCAGTTAACTGACTGGCTAGATTCAATAAATTTGCAACCTCCAGGTAATTAAGTATTGGATTTAAGCTTCACTCCTCTATAGATTATGATATTGGTGACTAAAAACATCCTTGGACATTGTGTAAACCACTGATTTCAGGCAGCCATGTTTGTTACGAAAGGCAAAGAAGTGTGTATTTCCTCCAAAATGCCCTGGAGTACTTGTACTCCTGCTGGAGGGTGGGGGGGGTAGCTGTACAGTGTTATAGGATGGCAACATGCAGACCCGCTGTTTAGACATTAGGGGTGTTGATTGAAGACCGTCTCTCCTGATTCCTCAGTTTCCCCACCCGACACACACACACACACACACACACACACACACACACACACACACACACACACACACACACACACACACCCTCAGGAAAGAGTGATGAGCAGCGCTGTGTTTACAGAGACGCACTCCTGGCAGTGCCTATGGATCTAGAGCACCTCACTTCCCTGGGTCCATCCCAGGCATTGCCTCAAGGCTCTGTGCCTCCCTGCATCCTCTGACCTTTTGATATTTAGACCTATCTATACCTTAGGGTTTTTTGTTTGTTTTTTTCCCTTGAAAACACCCTGAGACTGAGGTCTTGGGGCCTGTGGAACTTGGGATCTGATTTGTGTTCAGAAATGAGTCAATTTAGGACTAGATAGCAGTTGATTCAGAAATAATCTGTATGTATTTAGTAGGTAAAGGCAAAAGTGATTATTATGGTGTGTTTGGGAGTAGGAAGGAATTCGCTTATGTAGGAATCAGATTGTGAGGTCCGCTAAGAGATTGTTGTTGTGTGGGAAATTGATCTGCCATTTACTGAGTCTTTTAAGCACTCAGACTGCCTGGGGTCTAACCAGGTGCTAGCTTCTTGGTAGGCAGCAGGTCCAGAGCCAGTCTTTCCAGAAGAGTTGGAAGGACACAGGAGAGTATAATCCCACCCCCTTTTCCCAGAGGAGAATGGGAACAGGAGCTTCCTTGAGAGAGCCTGGCCCTGCCAAGCCGTATGCTTCTTTCTGTAGGGGAAAATGCCCTGCACTGGGAGAATAGACTTTATGTGCCCACCTTCATGGGGGTAAACAGTTCAGTTATTTTCCTACAGTAAAGTGAATTTATATCCTTTGCCTCTGTCTATCACCACTCCTGTGATAAGTCCACAGCTTCTAGGACCCAGAGACCAGCCATGAGCACGCAGGGCCTTTCTGCCTCTTTTGTATCCATTTCTGTATGCAGTTACCCTGGGCTTCTTAAGTCCCCTCTTTGATCTGGGCTGAAGCCAACAGGCCAGTAAATGGTAGAGTGAAATATGAATGGACTTAAGTTCACTTTGGTCATTGTAATTAGTGAATCTAGAATTTTTTAATCTGAGAATAAGGGACCTAATGATGAATAGTGAGTAGAATGACTCATCAGAGATCGGAAGCCGGCAAAGAGTAGATCCAACAACAACAGATAGTCTAAAGTTTGAAATTCCTTCATCTTAAATGGGAATGCTAGCTTAGTTTGCAATTATATTTGTCCCGCTGCCCCACATGCAGGTGGGCGAGGGAAAGGCCCTCGGGAGAGGTACAGCTTGTGCAAGTGAAGAGCGCAAGGAGCTCACTGCAGAGACAGGTGGGTGCCAGGTCCAGCTGCCAACTGTGAAGGGCCTTATGGGTCCACGTGAAGGAGTTTGAGCATCATCTTGGAGGCTTGAAGGGACCCTTGAAGGCTATCATGTGGAGACTGACATGGTGGGAACTTGACCCTGAGCGTGGCTGGAGGCATGAGTGTCTAGTCACTGAATCACCATAGAATGTGAATTCCGAGAGCTCAGTTGTGGCCGATGAAGGGAAGTCCATCTGATTGATGGATACTCTTTTCCTTATGAGAACCTTCTGACTTTTGGGATAGAGTCTTAACAATCCTCATTTGAAGACGACTTATTGTGTCTAGTTATTAATTAATACAACAAAATTAATGTAGTACATGACACGACATTTTGCCAGTCTGGTGATTGATGGTAATTTGTTCAGGAGTGTTCTGTGATAGTGGTAGGACTCAAAGACTGTATTATCTGCCATCTTTGTGAATAGATTGGAGGGTAGAGTAGGTTGAGAGTCAGGCTCAGAGATGGGAAGGAAAGATTTCACAGAACAATGCAAAATTGTTAGAAAAGTACACAGGACACCAAGCTTTCAGCCCAGTGACTTCTTGCTGTTTTGAAATGGTTGCTAGTTCCTTCTTGGCAAGCTTTGAGACATATGCCCAGCAGTTGGAAGGATTTAGCTTACATCATATTGAAAAATAAAACAAAGCATACAAAGCAGACAAAACAACATGAAAAACCCCACACAAACAAACACAAATGAAATTATTTAGTGAGACAATGTCTTACAAATTTCACCTAGAATGTACAGAAAAGATTCTTATCTGTGGTCCACAAAGGCTTCAGGAATTTGACCCGTCCTTATTGATCAGGTTTGTAAAATAATGTTTTCATAATTTGTTGAAAAACTTAATTTGCTATTCAGCATTTTTTTTAACACAGATCTCCTCTTCCTAAGATAAAGCTGGTTAGTCATCCAGTACAAACCATGGGACTGATACGCTATTTGCCATTGTTCTTATAGATATATAAAAAGAGTAAATAAGGGTGTGCTATATTTATTTGAGGCCCCCAGGAGAAAGGTGCTCTGACTCAAAGGACATATGTAAATGGAATCAGGCAGTTTTCCATCCCCCGTAGCTCATTAAAAGAATGGATGTTGATTCTAGTAGCAAAAATAGAAGTGAAATTAGAGTATAAAACTTCTTTCTCGAAATCTGGCCTACCAACCTGCACCATCACCATCATCATCACCCGGGAACATGTTAGAAATTCAGAGTCTCTGGCCCTTCGCCAGTCTTACTAAATCAGAATCTGCATTTTACCATGCTCCTCAGTTGCTCTGTTTGCACATTAAATTTTGAGAACAACTGGTATGGACTACCCTTTCAGAGCTTGGCCATGTGCAACGTGGAATGGACGTGTAGAAAGTCCTTGCCATCAGGGAAATCCAAATCAAAACCTCAATGAGATACCACCTCACACCCGTCAGAATGGCTAAAATTAACAAGTCAGGAAACAACAGATGTTGGCGGGGATGCGGAGAAAGGGGAACCCTCCTACACTGTTGGGAATGCAAGCTGGTGCAACCACTCTGGAAAACAGTACGGAGGTTCCTCAAAAAGTTGAAAATAGAGCTACCGTATGATCCAGCAATTGCACTACTGGGTGTTTACCCCAAAGATACAAATGTAGGGATCTGAAGGGGTACATGCACCCCGATGTTTATAGCAGCAATGTCCACAATAGCCAAACTGTGGAAAGAGCCAAGATGTCCATTGACAGATGAATGGATAAATAAGATGTGGTATACACACACACACACACACACACACACACACACACACACACACACACACACACAATGGAATATTATGCAGCCATCAAAAAGAACGAGATCTTGCCATTTTGCAACGATGTGGATGGAACTAGAGGCTGTTATGCTGAGCGAAATAAGTCAATCAGAGAAAGACATGTATCATATGACCTCACTGATATGAGGAATTCTTAATCTCAGGAAACAAACTGAGGGTTGCTTGGGGGGGGTGGGAGGGATGGGGTGGCTGAGTGATAGACATTGGGGAGGCTATGTGCTATGGTGAGTGCTGTGAATTGTGCAAGACTGTTGAATCACAGATCTGTACCTCTGAAACAAATAATGCAATATATGTTAAGAAAAAAAAAAGAAGAAGAAGACAGCAGGAGGAGAAGAATGAAGGGGGGAAATCGGAGGGGGAGACGAACCATGAGAGACTATGGACTCTGAGAAATAAACTGAGGGTTCTAGAGGGGAGGGGGATGGGGGGATGGGTTAGCCTCGTGATGGGTATTAAAGAGGGCACGCTCTGCATGGAGCACTGGGTGTTATACACAAACAATGAATCATGGAACACTACATCAAAAATTAATGATGTAATGTATGGTGATTAACATAATGAAAAATTTAAAAAAAAGAAAGTCCTTGCCAGAGATGGAGCAAGGGTGCATGGCACTTTTTTTTTTTTTTTAAGATTTTATTTTATTTTTTTAAGTAATCTCTTTGCGAGGCTCGAACTTGCAACTCCAAGATCAAGAGTCACATGCTCCACTGACTGAGCCAGACAGGCGCCCTACTTTTTTTTCTTTTAACTTGGAAAAGCCTTGAGCATATATGTATTTTAGAGAAGGAGACTGGGAATAAGAGACTGAAGAGAAAGAAGAGAAGTGGCCGAGGTTCCTGGGTAGGAAGAGGGACTGAGGTGCAGATACTGGGTGAGTGACCCTTGTTCTTTTGCAATGGGAGGGAGGAAAGGATGGAAGTCACATAAATTCGCCTGAATGTTGGGAAGGGTTAAGTAAGGAAGTTGGAAAGTTGAGGATAGTCAGACATGATGCTTGCTCTCACTGACAGTGGAGGTGAGAGTAAAGGTCAGTATTGGTCACAGGATTAAGGAAAGTGCAGGGAAAGACACTGGGGGGTGGGGTGGGGGAGAAACAGTAGGTTGAGAATAAGGAGACCTGAGTGACAGCTTGTTTTGGCCACTGTCTTATTAGTCAATTCAATATACCTTCTACATCTCTATAATGGAAGAGTTACTCTCGATCTATGTATACCAAATTTCAGTGCTAAGCATTGTGTAATTAAAGAAACTAATGCTGGCCTAAAATGTGGGCCTGCATTGACTAATTTTAAAAAAATTTTAATTCTGGTCTGGTTAACATACAGTGTTCTATTAGTTTCAGGTGTACAATATAGTGATTCAACAATCTGTACATGACTCAGTGCTCATCACAGTAAGTGTATTCTTTAGTCCCCTTCACCTCTTTCATCCATCCCACCACCCAAACTGGTAACCACCAGTTTGTTCTCTATAGTTAAGACTCTGTTTTATGTTTTGTCTCTTTTTACTCTGTTTGTTTGTTTTGTTTTTTAAATTCCACATATGAGTGAAATCATATGTTATTTGTCTTTCTCTGACTGACATATTTCACTTAGCATAATACTCTCTAGCTCATCCATGTTGTTTCAGATGGCAAGATTTTATTCTTTTTTATGGCTGAGTAATATTCCTCTCTGTGTGTGTTTGTGTGTGTGTGTGTGCCACTTTTTCTTTATCCATTCATGTATTGATGGACATCTGGGCCACTTCCATAATTTGGCTATTATAAATAATGCTGCATTAAACATAGGAGTGATGTATCTTTTCAAATTAGTGTTTTCACATTCTTTGGGTAAACACCCAGTAGTGGAATTATGGGATCATATGGTAATTCTATTTTTAACCTCCATACTGTTTTCCACAGTGGCTGCACCAGTTTGTATTCCCACCAACCATGCACAAGGGTTCCTTTTTCTCCACATCCTGGCCAACGCTTGTTTCTTGTGATTTTGATTTTAGCCCTTCTGACAGTTGTGAGGTGATATCTCACTGTTTTTTTTTTTTAAGATTTTACTTTTTAAGTAATCTGCGAGTAAACTCACAACCCTGAGATCAAGAGTCGCATGCTCTTACAAACTGAGCCAGCCAGGCGCCCCTCTCATTGTGGTTTTGATTTGCCTTTCCCTGATGATGAGTGATGTTGAGCATCTTTTCATGTGTCTCTTGGCCATCTTGCATTGACTAAATTAATACTTTCTTATTTCTTTTTTTTTATTTTATTATGTTATGTTAATCACCATACATTACATCATTAGTTTTTGATGTAACGTTCCATGATTCATTGTTTGCGTATAACACCCAGTGCTCCATTCAGTACATGCCCTCTTTAATACCCATCACCAGGCTAACCCATCCCCCCACCCCCCTCCCCTCTAGAACCCTCAGTTTATTTCTCAGAGTCCATAGTCTCTCATGGTTCATCTCCCTCTCCTATTTCCCCCTCTTCATTTTCCCCTTCCTGCTATCTTCTTCTTCTTTTTTTCTTTTTTTAACGTATAATGTATTATTTGTTTCAGAGGTACAGGTCTGTGATTCAACAGTATTACACAATTCACAGCGCTCACCATAGCACATACCCTCCCCAATGTCTATCACCCAGCCACCCCATCCCTCCCACCCCCCACCACTACAGCAATCCTCAGTTTGTTTCCTGAGATTAAGAATTCCTCATATCAGTGAGATCATATGATACATGTCTTTCTCTGATTGACTTATTTCACTCAGCATAATACCCTCCAGTTCCATCCACGTCGTTGCAAATGGCAAGATTTCATTCCTTTTGATGGCTGCATAATATTCCATTGTATATGTATACCACATCTATTATTTCTTTTTTTCAAAGATTTTATTCATTTGTCAGAGAGAGAAAAAGAGAGAGAGCACACAAACAGGGGGAAGCTGCAGAGGGAGAGGGAGAAGCAGGCTCCCCGCTGAGCAAGGAGCCCGATGGAGGGCTTGATCCCCAGGACCCTGGGATGATGACTTGAGCCAAAGGCAGACGCTTAACCGACTGAGCCACCCAGGCGTTCCAATACTTTATTATTTCTAAAAAGTCAGAGCGTCTTTATACGTGAACAGAGTTTTTTCAAAGTCCATCATCTGAGTGTGAGAGATGGAGAATCTTGGGGACAGATATGTGATAAATTTTGCCCAGAGTCATGAACTGAGGTTAGGTACCAGGCTCCGCTAGCTCCCTGCTAGAAGTTCCTTCTGCTAGACGATTTACATTTCATGATTTATCAAGAGCCTGCCTGCACTCTACTTGACTTGGAAAAGGAATTTTTGAGGAGTCCTGCTCTCACAGAACATCTGTGGGAAAGCCGAAGGACAAGTTAAAGAGAGAGACACTTTAATATTTTATTATCTTGACACATAGCCTCAGAGGCCCCTTCTACTGTCGCTGCCAATAGGAAGTCCTAGCTGTTTTTCATCCTTCTGGTGGCTCCTTGTTATTGGGGCCTGTGTTTTGGTAAGAGGATGTTTTGTTTCAAGGCCAGGTGGTTAAAATATCCTGCCTTAACTGGAATATTCACAGCAATATACTTCTCAGTGCTGTGGATCATTTTTCAAAGCTTTTCATTGCTTTTGCTCTTTGATCAGGAAAAATTACTTAACAGTGAGACTGGAATCTACTTTCATAGACTCCCATGTGTCCTTGTTTTCACCTACTGGTCTTTATTTCTCTGAAGAGTCTGACCTTATGAATTAAATTCTTTTTGATTGTAACATTAGTCAGGTGAATTCGGAAACTGGGGACTTTTGTTTATTGATTCTTTTATCGTCTGCTTTTTTGCCTGTAAAGGTCATTTTTCAATTTCCCCAGAAGGTAATTCTACTTCTCTTAGTAATTCTCAATAAACACTAACCTTAGGACGTTCATATAAAAGCCAGAATAGAAATTAAGTTTAGGAGTGTCATATAAAAACTAGAAACCTATATGCTTCTAAATGTTGCTTATATTACATAGAAAAAAAAATCTAGTAATGAAAGTAACAGATTCTTCCACCCTGTGCAAGGTCCATGAAAGAAAGACGTGACTCCTTCTCTTTAGGAATCTAGACTCGGAAGACTTCTCTTCATCCCTTGGTGAAAACTTCAGTGCTACTTTCTCAAAGATGCCTTCCTTAATGTCTACTTCCCTTTCAGCCCACATTATGTGTCCCTTTTATATCTTCTCTTAACATTCTTGACTTCTCCACAACACTTATGTATTTTTTTGAATAATTATTTGTTTAAAGTTAACCTCCCCGCGCCAACCCCCCCCCCCCCCCGCCAGACTATAAGCTCCATGATGGCAGAAGCCTTGGTGTAACTGTAATAGCTACTAAATAAATATTTTTTGAATAAATAGTGATAATAGCAGAATACTTATTGTGCTTACTGTATACCAGGAACTGTGCTAAATGCTTTACCCCTCTTATCAATCCTTTGTCTTAATCTGCTCAGGCTGCCATAATAACATACCATAGGTTGGGTGGCTTAAACAAAGTCTGGCTGATTTGGTTTCTAGTTAGGGTTTTTCCTGGCTCATAGACAGCCACCTCCTCAGGTATCCTCGCATGGCAAAAAGAGAGATGACTGGCTCTCCGATGTCTCTTCTTGTAAGGAGTCTGATCCCATCAGATCAGGGTACCACCTTCATGATTTCATCTCACTTTAATTACTTCCTGACTCCAAATACAGCCTCATTAAGGTTTAAGTCTTCAGTATTTTTATTTTAGGGGACACATATGCCTCCCAACAACCCTAATGAAGTAGGTAGGCACATGCTTAGCTCTGTCTTACAAATGAGGAAACTGAGGCTTAGAGCAAGCAGCCTGCCCAGAATTGCACTGGTTAACCAGCCAGGAGATATTGCTTATTGCTTGTGTACTCAAACTGGGCCTTACAGAGTTGTAAAGGTATGTACAGTGAGGGACTACAGACTAAAGACGTGATTGGAGTTGGTTGGGTATAAACCAGGGACGACTTTTGGAAGAGAAGTACTCTGAGATACTGAGTAGGATCTCATGGAACTATAGGAAAAGAAGAGGGTTTTAGAGAAGAGAATAATACTGCTTAAACCTTGTATCTTAGAACCCCATTATACTCTTACAAAGTAATGAGAATCTTAAAAAGCTTTTGTTTATATGATTTATATCTGTTGATATTCATAGTATTAGAAATTAAAACTGGGAAGATTTAAAAATATTAATCCACTGAAAAGTAGTAATAATAAACTCATTACATGTGAACACATAATATATATTTAAGAGAAGTAATTATATTTTCCAAAATAAAAAAAAATTAGTGAGAATGTTAACAGAATTTTTTTTTTGTTTCTTTTTTTTTTTTGGAAATCTCTCTAATGTCTGCCTTAATAGAAGACAGCTGGATTTTTATATCTGCTTCTCCATTCAATCTATTGCAATATGTTGCGTTGGTTGAAGTAGATGAAGAAAATTTGGACTTACGCAGGTACGTAGTTGGAAAGGGAGGTGCATTGGAATAGCTTTTTCAGATAATTGTGGACATTCTGCTTTGTTATTACAGCAGAACTCCAAGTGGTAGTTTTGTAAAGGTTAGTTGCAATATGAAATCTGAAACTGAATCAATGAACTTTTCATATTCTGTTATGTTAAAATCCATTGGTCTAGCTTGCACTTGGAGTGGATTTTTTACCCATGTATGATTTTGTGACATCTTGCAGTGGTCATTTGAGAATATTGGTTCACTGAGTTAATGCAGATCTTTCAAATGTTGACACATTTCATTACACAATAGCCCACAATTGCATTCCTTAATATCACCACTCAAACATCTCATCAGAAATGTCTTTAAGAACTGGGAAGCTGTCAAGCTCATGGTGGCAGACACAAGTTTTATAAAATCCTAATTTTCATTTAAAACTAGATTTTTATCATTGGCATCAAGTACTGTTAGTTTTTTTTTTCAAGTGGTAGGATTACTTCATTCATTTTCAAGCAAATGCCTGCCAAATGCCTGCATCTAAATAATCATACTTTGTTAGTTTTCCATTCAAGTAAGAATGTATATGATGAAAAAAGCAACTAGTTGAACTCACAACTCAGACAGTCGCACAAGTGCTTTTCCTTGTGACAGCCATTGTGTTTACACATGTGGAAGTGCTTTATACATTTTCCCATTTCATAGAATATGAAAAGGATGTATATTCAGGATTTAATAAAATTAATCTTACTGGCCCACTAAGAACCCCCTTTTTTTTTTTAAGATTTTAGTTATTTATTTGAGAGAGAGAGCCTGTGCACACATGAGTGGGGGGAGGGGTAGAGGGAGAGGGAGAAGAAGCAGACTCCCTGCTGGGATCATGACCTGAGCCACTCAGGCGTCCTAAGAACACTCTTAATTGGAATTGCTGTTTATTTTACTGTGAGTGGCATGGGCTTGGGAACACAGTGACTACAGGTGGTTTGGGGCCAGTGCCTTGATTCATGCTAGAGCACTAGCACTTTTACCTACTGTTGCTTTTGTGTCTTTGGTACCAATGTCAACAAAGTAAAAAAGGCAAATACACCTTCGCATTATTAGAAAAAAAAGGTTTGGCCCCATAGCCCCCTAATGGGGTCTCGTGGACTCCTCCTTCCTCTGCCCCAAGATCCATGGACTGCACTTTGAGAACTCTTGGGCTAGAGGAATTATGTCATGGGATGAGTTCCATGAAAGAAGCCAGGAACAGGCCTGTACCTGGTTTGAGTATAAAGTTCATGGATTTGCAACTCTGAAATGAGGGTGGGGTGGGGACGGATAGCCCTTAAGTGAGATTGGTAAGAGAGAGAAAGGTTTTAGCAAAGAGTCCTAAAGCTCAGAAGCTCAGATTCTGGGGTAATTTGTCCTCAAGGAAAATCAGGGGATTCCAAAATTTGTTGGGACAGAATGATACTGTCCATGTGTTTTTCTCATCTGTAGAATGGAAATGTAATAGTATTATTATTTTTTGAATTAAACAGCTTACAACAGGGCCTACTACATAGTATGACCTATCTAAATGTTGTTATTGTGAAGATGGAATTTTGCTGTAGTTACGTGAATTAGGCGACTGTTCTCAAACTTCACCGGATGGTAGAATGCCCTGCGGGGCTTGTTAAAACAAAGGTTGCTAGGCCCCACCTCTGGAGCTTCTGAGTAAGGAGGTCTGAGATGGGCCCATGAATTTGTATATCTGTCAAGTTCCTGGGTGATAGTGATGCTATTCTTCTTGGTAGCACATTTCTTGAACCTCTGATTCAGAAGAATTCACTCTGGATCCTTTTCTTTCCCAGTTAATCAGCAAGCCAATGCCTATTATTTGATAACCTTAGATGGAAAATGATGTCTACCTATTCTTCTCGTTTGGTTTGTTTCATTTAATTTTTCCCAAGAATTGAAAATTTTCCTGCATGTTTGTGTGTTTTTTCTCTGACCAATAATCTGATGCAGTAATTACTTTTGAAGACATGCTGTTTTGCTGCACTTAATTGCTATTAAAGCCAGGTGACCGGGTTCCAAAAACTCACCTGTCAATGGTTTTACTCACCAACATAATTTTCAACAGCTCTAAGCACCCTGACTAATGTCACAGGGCATTTTTGCAATTTTCTGAACCTGCCATAGCTTACTTTCTTCCAGGGCTCAGAAGTATAGATAAGGCTGTTGATTTTAAGGCTGTTGATGAAGATGTGCTAAATGAAGAGTGTTGGCAGTTTGATGATTACCATTGATATTGATTTAAAATTGTACATTTGTTTAACAAATATGTGAGTGCCAACCATGTGCGAGACTTTGTGCTAGAAGCTGAGAACCAAACAAAAGCCAAGAGGGCACCAACCAGTCTGGGTCACTGATAAGTCCACAGGCAAGAAGGACAGGCAGCTGGTTGGGCCCGGGGGCGGCAGGGTGTACTTAATTCATGAGGGGGCAGGGATGTTTTCCCAGGGTCCCAGGGTAAGTGATACTGGACCTGAAGCCTTAGGGTGACTTTGAATCACTCAGGTGAAGAAAGCAGGGAAACCATGGGAACAATTTTCCAGCCTAAACACATAGTGTGTAGGGAGACCTGGAAGAGAGTGAAAGCACAGTGTTTTTGAGAAGGAGTGTAATTTGGTTGGCTCATTAAGGTTGGGTCAAAGGGGGTAGTGCAGGAGGTGGGAAATCACAAGAAGGTAGAAAGGTTAGACAATGTCCCCATGTCTTTTGGGTTTCTCAATTTCAGCACTACTGACATTTGGGGCCAGAGAATTCTTTGTTGGGGTGGGAGTGGGGACTGTCCTAAGCATTATAAGATGTTTAGCAGCATCCCTGTTCTCTGTCCTAGATACCAAAAATGTCTCTAGGCATTGCCAAATGTTCCTGGGTGGCAGGGGGGAGGGCGGTAAAATTGCTCCTGATCTGAACCACTGTTCCCAAGTTTTCCCTTATATTAAGAACAGTGGAGAGAAGTTGTAATGCTTTATTCAGGTGAGTGACATGAACAGATTTATACCTTTGGAAAATCACTATGGTAACAGTGTGGAGAATGATTGGTGGTTGGCAAGACTGGAGGCATGAAACATGTTAGAGTGCTTTTGCAGCAGGTGGAAAATACCAGCCATCTGATCTAAGGGAGTGGCTGTAGGGATAGAGAGAAGTATCTAGACTTGAGATATATTTAGGTGATAGAATTGACAGATGTTGGTGACTATACACGAATAGTGAGGAAAAGAGAGGAATCACGGCTGACTCAGTTTCTGGTTTGGGCCGTGAAAAAGGTGGTGGTACTATTCACTGACGAAGGGAGCACAGGAGAAGGAAAAGATTTATTTGGGAGGACCAGGAGAGAATATCTTAGATTTTAGATATGTCAAATTAATTTGAAGTTCCTTGTGAGAGCCAAGTGGAGATTTTCATCTGTAGGTGCAGTTTTGGTTCGAAACTTAGGAGATATATCCGAGCCAATCAGTAACTAGATAGAAGTTGAAACTCTAGGTGAGGCTGAGGGAGGATGCATTGAGTGTGAAGAGCAGGGACGTAAGTTCAGGTCCCAGCAAGAGAAGGAGGGGCTGATGAAGGTGGGACTGTGGAGGAGGAAAACCAGGATGTTGGCAGTGCCAGGAAAGTTTAGAAGAGCTCGGCTCCATGAAGAGGAGCAAACTTTGTGTCCATGGCTCAGAGTCCTTTCTTTCCTTCGGTGGATTTAAGTTTCATGTGGTCCTAGATACTCATTAGGGTCATTTTGCAGTTATTGGAACCTCTAAGAAACAGAAGGGTGTGATTGGTCATGGAGAGTGCCACATTTACCCCTGATATCACCTGAGTAGAAGCTCTTGAGTCATAACATCCAGAGTTGAAGACAGATGCTGTGCTTCTGCAGGACTGATGTTGGCCCAGGATGCTGAGTTATGTAGTAGGCTTTGTAATGGAGACAAGTTTCTTCAGCCAGAGATCACTTGCTACTTCCTTAAAAAAATTCCTTTGGAGTTGATGAGTAGTAGAACTGTGTTTCTGTTTTATAAAAGCCACTTTTGATGAAAAAGTAGTTAATTTAGAGATCATGTAGCTATCACCAAAGGGTTATGATGTCATATAACCAAGTCTCTAAGATCAGCTTTGTATAATATTGTATGATTTTTTTTTTTTTCCTGAGTGGTGTGTGCTCCAGATACCTAACCTTTGAAAGCAGTGATGTATTATTTACATCTAACTAAGAGCCAGTGCATTCTAAATGGTTGTGATTTATCATGACTGTTTCAGAATTGGGTCCTGTGGCCGTATGCTAATTTGACTCTAAGGAAAGTCTGTGCTGTGTACTTGGATTTCATGCTTTAAAATTTCAGCAATAGTTTCAATGCTCTATTAATTAAAATAAGATGCTCATAACTTCCCACATAATATGGAATGCACTCAGTAGCTCATATTTGAATTAAAACCCTTAGACGCCTTACATTTTCTGGTCTGGCAATCTTCATTTTTTCTAATTTATGTGTCCCATTTGTCCTGAAGGAGTTGGGAAGCTGAGATTTACAGCCATCCCAACTAGAAAACTCAAGAGTCTTGATTAAATGAGAGCTTATTTGTGTATTCAAATGGGAAACTATAGCTGGGCAAAATAAAATTTTGCCTACTACTAAATTTGTAGTGGGTTATCTCCCAAATTTAGTGCCATGTCCTCTTTCCTGGTAGTTGCACCTGTTCGACCATCTACATGGTGACTATGGGAGAAGCCAGTTTTGTATAATACAGCTTTTCAGCAGTGACTGACTGAACCATGATTAGACCTCTCTACCAAGCTACGCTAGTCAGCCCCCTGCATCTGGGACTTTGTAATCGGTTCTACCAAATTCCCAGTATGTTTTTGGATGTGGCCATTTTCTGCTATGTCAATAGGGAAATTGAGAAAGCAGGTTTATAGAAATAGAAGAATAAGGGGAAAGAAGCAGCGACTCGTAACAGAGAGAAGGGACTCCCAGTGTTCCCTGGAGCATCTCAGTTCACAGTTCCAGTGAGATTCCAAGACCCAACTCATCCATGCTTTGGGGGTCTCTTGTATACAAGACTCCTGTAGCCTTCTAATAAAGGCATTTGCAAGAGACCCCTGTTTCCTTCAATAAGTCACCCCGTGTGCTTGAAGTAGCTCAGATGGTTTTTGCTCACAGGAGCAATGAAATCAGCTACATTGCCCAGAGTTTGATTTCTTGATTGGATGGTGGTTATCGTATTCTGTTTATATCCACAAAACCAGCTTTTTTTATAAGTTGACTATTACTTGATGGCTTTAGGTTGAACTAGTCTTTGGTTTAAATGTTACAGATATTTTCTGAAAAACTACGACAATAAGTATAAGAAATGTAACAATATACGTGAGATTCTTGAAGGATGTGTGTGTGCTTAAGCAATGATTGGTTCCAGGTCTAGTAATCTAAACCTTTTAAAGTTTGATGTGCAGACAAGGAGAAGAGAGTACAGTCTCTCAGTGGTAGTTAGGAGGAGGTAGGGTGTGGTGACCAGCAAGTGCCTTTGGAATGAAAGGTCTCTTCCAACCCTTCACCCAAGAGACTTTGTTTCTTATTTTCTGCTCTTATTCCTTGAAATAAGTGCTTTGGGATCCCAGCCTAAACAGCACCCTCTGATGATCTAATGATTTTAACCATTGGGAGAAGACTGCTCTTGCGTCTTTGACATTTGGAGATTATTAATAATAAATATCCTCACAAAGTTCCTATATCCATAGGATAGCAATGCAAAGCCAAAATGTATCCCAATGTATCTAGTGTTCCTTTTTTATTATTCAGAAACTGCGAATATATGTCTGTATATAAATATATTTGTATGTAGACACATGTATTTGAGTGTGGAAATGGAGATATGTGTCTATATGCTTGGAAAGATATTGTGATAGATAGCCCCTAAAGGTTAAAAGTGTTAATTCTGAGAAAATGGAGTTGATAGGGCAAGGGAGGAAATTTTCACTTTTTATCTTAAAAATTTTTAAAGTGACATTGGAATTACATTTATATGAATTTTTTATTACTGTAAAAATAAAAATTTAAAGTTACTCTTTTGTGGTTTGAAATTATTATAATGAGAGATGAAAGATCAATAGTTGCACTTAACTAAGAAGTAAGCACTTACCTAAATATGATTACCCACCAAATAGGCTGTTCGAGTAGTGCGCACACACGTGTGCATGAAAATGTATAAAGAAAATTGATAACTGACTTCTAACAATAATGAATGGGAGAACTTTATAGGTGTCACATATGAATGTTTTAGTTAAGTGAAAATTGTGACTATCTACTTTTGTTTGAAAATTGTGACTATCTACTTTTGTTATCATGTAACTTCCAATTATTTATTGACATCATATTGGTCTTTATGTGGCTTGTTGTTATTTTCTAAATGTCAATTATGTTCATTTAATTAAAATCTTGTAAGGTGAGTTTTACAATCTCAATTCATAGCATCCTGGTTATGGCCTTTATCATCCCAAAGAAAGGTTCTTAGAAACTTTTAGGTGCCTTTACTGTGTTCTCATAACTAACATCCCGTATGTGGCTATATAAATGAGGGCATATGGAAAAATGTATCAGGGAAAGAGAAATCTGAGGAGCTAGTCCAGGTATTATTCAGTGGAAATATGAGTAAGCAGTATTTCTTAGTTTTTTCTTGGAAAAGAAGAAAAATGGTTGCAAAATTGGTGATAAATAGTCATACTTCTTGATTTTGTTACTTGCTGGATCTTTGATTTTGGACAAGTATTTTAACCTTTCAGAGTCTTAGGTTTTTCATCATCCATTCATTCATCAAATAGGGTGGAATATCGTGGTGATCCAAAAAATCCCTCTTGGCGCTTACAGTCTACATTGTTTCTAGGATTTTAGCATGCATCGTCATCGACCAAAGAGCTTCTTAACACAGATTCTACACTCTGCCTCCAGATTTCTGATTTAGTAGCTCTGGGGCGGGAGCCCAGAATTTGTGATTCTAGCAAGTTCCCAGATGAAGTTGCTGCTGCTGGTCCCAGAACCATACTTTGAAGGCCACCTGTCCAGAGCTTGCAGGCAGGAATCAAAGTTCTCAAATTCCAATCGTGTTAAGTGCTGAAGAGGAGAGGGTCTTGGTGCTACAAAAGAGTGTATGAATGTGGAGCGGTCAGGTAAGGCCTCCCTGAATAAGTGACTCTTCAACCGAAGGAATTGTTGGGAATAAGTGGGTAAAGGAGGAATGAGACTGGTGAGGGGTGGCTTTTCAGACAGAGGCTTTGAGGAGGGAGCATGGAGCATCCTGGGAACAGGCTGGCTGTAGTACTGACAGCTAGGGAGATGGGGGGAAGTTACGAGGTGAAGCTGGAGGGCAGGTAAGGGCCAGTGCAGAGTCAGATGAAGGATTCTGTCCTTTACTCAAAGGGCTGTCGGAAGGCATTAATGTTTCCAAGGAGAGAGACGGGGGAAGGAAGGACAGTGGAGTGGAAAGCAGTGATATGATCTATTTAGTGTTTTAAGACAAATCACTTTATCGTTTGGCTGCCATGTTGAGAACATACATGAATGTGAGGAGACAAGGAAGGAGATGATGTCGGTAGTCCAGGTGAAAATTGATGGCACATTTTAAAATAGGGTTAATCATACACAAGGTTGTTGGGGTATGTGAAATGCTCCATACTGGCCCACAATAAGTGCTCAGACAATGGTAGCTATTATTATAATTAATAAAAACAAATATTTTGAGACCCAGAGTTATCAGGGCCATAGAAAGTGCCATAAAAATATCATCATACTTTGAATTTTTAGGCTTCTCCTACTCTACCCCCACTGGAGTAGCCTTTGAAAATGCAGCAGTGTATAAAAAAGAAAGAAAAAACAAGCCCAGATTACTAAATCCTTATGTTGAGACTGAGAACCTGAAAGCAAAAGAGAATTCATCATTGAGATGGCATCTGAATTTATAGGTAGTTGTATGGCTAGTTGGCACTGATGACAATTATTTGTACTTCTCTTGTGTATAGAAAAAAATAATCGTTTCTCTGCTCTGGAATCTAGGACGTGCATTGTAGGGAGAAAATAGCTGTTCAAAAAAGGAGAGCCAGAAAGAATAAACTGTATTTCAGTGGAGCTACTGAATTAAAAGAGTAAGAGGGAAAAGAAAGGTAAAAAGGGGAGGAAATCAGAGGCTTCAGCAGAAAGGTAGTAGAGTGCCTTTGAGTAGTATCATTTGGGATTTTAACAGGAAGACATGCAAAGTGGCAAGAATTTGTCCTTGGATGCAGAGTGGCAATTTCCAGTTTATAATTACTAATAACCTCCACGTACACAGCATTCAGCATGTGCAAAATATATTGGCAAATGCATTAGTAAATTTAACTATCCCAAAGCTCTGGGAGCATTGACTTGGTAAAATAACAGAATCCCTATTAAAGCAAAGGTAATTATCTGACTCAGCACTCCTTCTGGGTAAAGTGACTTGATGTCAGGATAACTGTGAAGGACACAGAGGGCAAATCGGGAATTATCTGGTTACAATAGAAGGAAGACGCACAGAGAGACAAAGCCATGCATATACCGTTGAGTCTGAGTTTAACTCAAAGGCAATGTTCTTTACCCAGAGAGCAGGGGAAAACCATTGGTGTTTCTAAGAGAGTCCTTTAAGGTGGTGTGGATGGATTATGTGTATATTGTGCATATGTGTGCATGTATATATGGGCAAACCCCTAAGATTTGCTTTTATAAAGCTGAGCATCAAATGAGAGGGAAGAGCACCCCCGCCTATCTTCCAAGTCCTTCTACCTTAGCCTCCCCCAGTCATGGCTTTCATGAAACTCTATAGGAGGAACTGATGAATGTGTATGGTGAGTTGTTGGAAAGGGAAGTAGAGGTGATACTACCCAACATCAAATGAGAGGAGTGAAGTGTGAAGTATCTGCAATCAGAGACTGCCTATTTTATGCTGATGAAACCAGTCAGCCTTGGATGTTGAGATCAATGTTTTCAGTGAAAAATCTGCCTAGAATCTTAAAAAGTACAGGCAAGTCATCTATATGTCGCCTTAGTGCATTGCATTTTTTAAAGTACTGATTTATTAGGTGTATATTGATGTGATCTTTGGGCCACTGGTGTTAAATATGGAGATTGGAATGCTCTTCAGTTCTTCTTAATTGTGAAGAAATTGCCTGTCAAGGAAGGAAATACTTCCTGAGATAATCAGGTCTGCTGCTTTATAGGATCCAAGTACAGTAACTTTTAACATGTAATTAAACTTTATTGGTCCTGGTTAATTTGTGGGAAGTTGTAGAATCAGAGTTTAGAATATTTTAAATGAAACTGTTACTATATATTGAAGAAAAACTTAATAACTGTCAGCTATGTGCAAGTGCTGGGCTAGGTCTTAGGGTATATGCCAAAGACATAATAAGGTTGCTCTCAGCCTTGGCTTCAAAGTAGTCACCTGGAGGACTTTAGAAAAATCTTGAGATCCAGGCTACAACTCAGATCAATGAAACCTTCACTCAGATCAATGGAAGCAGCACTCAGATAAATGAATAATCCACTCAGATCAATGAAGGACACACTTAGGTCAATGAAGGTGCACTCAAGTCAATGGAGGGGGGCAGTTAGATCAATGAAGGGGACACCTAGATCAATGAAGGACACATTCAGATCAATGAAGGACACATTCAGATCAATGAAGGACACACTCAGATCAATGAAGGCGGCACTCAGATCAATTAAATCATAGTCTCTGGAGAGGGTCCTATACATCACTGGTTTGTAAGTCTCGCCAGATGATTCCAGTGTGCAGCCACCTGTGAGAGCTAGATCAAAGCTCTGGAGAGCTCCAGAAATGACCCTTATCAATTAACTAACAGCCGATCTGCAGATCGGGCTGAGGTTGGTAAGTTTTACAACCTCCCTAAGTGATTCTGATGTACATGGAGGGTTTAGCACTGATAGAGACCTTGCCCTCCTGAGGATTACAGTCAAATGAGAGCAAAAGGAGATTTAATGTGTGAAACTGTTGAGGAAAAGTACGAGAAAGTCTATATTTGAATGCCAAAAAATGAATAAGGGCAAGTAGAGATAGGAAAATATAAGTAGTAAATATTTAATGAATAAATAAAAATGATTTGTATTTAGCATGCTGATTCAGATGGAGGTGTTTGCAAGTGTAGAAATTCTTCGACATTCTTTTTTCTAGCATACATTTTCACCACTTATTCTCCCTTATAGATTAAAACTTGATCCTCTTACCTGCCAGAATTACCTTACATTCTTGAGTGGAAGAAATGGCATTGATAGCTGCCCCGTTAATCTGGTCTCTAAGCAAGCTTAGTTTCTGTTTGTAAGAGGCAGTAGGGTAGAGCTGGGTGTGCTGGTATGGCTGTGATGATAGGAGTCCTTGTTATTATACCTTGGAGGTGGGATCAAGGGTGTGTGTGGAAGGGTCATTGGCCTGGATATCCAGGATCATGTGCCCCAAATGTGCGCTATTCAGAAAATTCCATATTGTGGGGCGACTGGGTGGCTCAGTCGGTTAAGCGTCCAACTCTTGATTTCGGCTCAGGTCGTGATTTCAGGGTCGTAAGATCGAGCCCCGTGTCGGGCTTCACCCTAGCACCCCGTGTCCGGCTCCGCCCTAGGCATGGTGTCTGCTTGGGATTCTCTCTCCCTTGCCCTCTGCCCCTCCCCTCCCTGCTCACGCTCACTCTCCCTCTCTCTCTCTCAAAAAAAGAAAAGAAAAAAAGAAAAAGAAAGTTCCATATTATAGGACGTGTGTCTTAATGCTGAAATCAAGCAATAACAGTCTTTTTATAGGGGGTGTGGGGAGATTTACTTGATAGAAATTTAAGAAAACTGAGAGACGAGAGAGGGCATGAGAGAGTTCTTTGGCTTTCCATAGTACTCTCTCAGAGTACCAATAGCCTTGGAATCTTACATAATAATAGTGTCTTTTTTTTTTTTTAGAGAGAGAGATTTTATTTATTTATTTAACAGAGAGGGAGAGGGTACAAGCAGGGGGAGCAGCAGGCAGAGGGAGAGGGAGAAGCAGACTCCCTGCGGAGCAGGGAGCCCGATGCGGGGCTCGATCCCAGGACCCTGGGACCATGACCTGAGCCGAAGGCAGACGCTTAACCGACTGAGCCACCCAGGCGCCCCACACAATAATAGTATCTTAACTCATAGGGTTCTTATGCCCATTTGGATGGAGTGGCATATGTAAATGCACTTAGGACAATCTTGGGGACAGGGTGAGCACTCAGTAAATGTTAGCAGTTCCAGAACTAGCCCACTACTGCTATTATTCCCAACTTTTTTTTCCTGGATGGTGAGGCCCTTTAGAGCAGGCGAGTTCTCGTCCTTGTCTTTATATTTCCAATACCCTAATACAATGCTTGTCCGGAATCAGCACTCATTAAATGTGTGGCCAGTTTAAATCTGATTTGGGCCCACGGCCCTTATGCAATTTTTTAAAGTATGTTATATCAGTATTTCAGCAGTCTGCTACATGAGCGAAGAGCTCCATGTCTTCCAAATGCTCTGCAGAGAATGACTGCTTTAGAAGAAAGGGCCCAATGTGCACTTAGTGATCAGTGGTCTCCCCTTTTGCCTTCCTAATGGTGGGCGGGCCACACCACACCTCCCCATCTACCTCCTTCCCTGCTCAGTGTGTTCCTCAAAGCACAGGTCAGTTCTTGGGTCCTGATGTTCTACAGAAGACTCATCTCAGGGCCCAAAGAGTAGTGGATATGAGAGCAGGGACAAGGAGCAGATGAGAGCCGAGTGATGCACCAGCCAGACACCTGAGCCCCTTTTCCAAGGAGCATCCTGTTTGTCCTACCTGGCATCCTCTGAGGGAAAGTTAGTGTGCATTTATGAATAGGACCCTTGCTGCTACTTTCATGTTGTCAGAGAGGAGGGAAATCTACAATGGGAGTGAGAAATAATGAAAGTGCATATATTTTTTTCTCCCAAAGAAACCAGAAGCATTTCTACAGCTATACTATCTGATGCTGCCGATTTTATGCTTCAAAGAATTGAGAATGACTACCTGGCAGTAAGTACTAAATCTGTGTGTGGTGACTGACAGATTAAGCACTGGGGACGTTAAAGGAGATTAGACCTTGGATCCCCAAACAGCAAATGTCAGTATTATTTTCCATCTTGGAACTGAATGAAGTTGTCTTTATGTTTCTCACCCTAGCCATCATCATTACATTCTCCCGGTTTTGTTCTCACATTACTTCTCTCTTAGGACATCATTCATTTATTCATATGGCATTTCTTGAGCTCCTTTCAATGTTATGGCTTGGTGCTAGCTACTGAGAAGGGGTATAACAAGGGGTGAGACATGTTCTTTGGACTCTCGAAGCTTATATTTCAGGAAACAGAAAAATGAGACCAGAAAACAATCCTATGAGGTCTTATATGATGCAGTTCCCCAAGGCCACGTTGAAGGAGGGGAGCAGCACAGAAAATAATACCACACTTCAGAGTGAGGATAAGCATGCCTTGGCTGTTGTCAGCCTGAGACGGTTGAGGGCTGGTGGCTTTTAATTCTCCTCTAGGCTTTGGAATGGGGGTGGAAGAAGGGGTATGGTCATTGGAGTTATTTCTGGATTTGAATTCCACCCTTGCCACTTTCCAGTTGCACAGCTGTAGGAAGAGGACTTACTATTTCTGAGCAAAACTGAACACATCCATACCTTCCAGAGATGTGTAAGGCATAGCGCTAATGCTCACGGTTAGCGAAGTGTTGGCATTTAGAAAGCACTCAATAGGTGGTGATGGTTATTAACAACAATTGTAACAGTAAAGGTATTTCTATTGGGCCACTAAACCCATACTTAAGTGGTTACTTCCAGCAAAATGACTCCATTCACCTTGCTCAGGTTAACCTGTCTTTCTTTATATGACAGATTTAATACTTTTCATTCCCCTAAATTAGTTGCATTACACAATATATCATGGAGCAATGCTTGTTCCCCTTGAGGAAGCAATCTGTTGTTTTATTTTTCATCCCATTGACATTTCTCAAGAATCCTCAAAGGAGGAAGCCTCAGGTGGCTTCTACCACATATTAGGAGGGTGTCATCAATCCATTATTTTTGGCTTCTGGTTCCTCTTTCTGTCATTCTGGTAACTAGCAATAACAACTTACATTTATTGAGTCACTGTGCTGAACATTTTACACAATTAATCTCATTTAATTCTCCTAGCAGTTCTGTAAGGTAGATGTTAGCCCCATTTTACAAATTAGGAGCTCAAATGGTGTAGCCGGCCAGCGAGCAACAAGGTGGCAGACTTGCTGCAGACCCTGGGCCTCTTCCCATGGTGTCCAGCTCACCTGCTTTCCCACCCAATCTACGAAAGCCAGGGCTGCACCGCCTCACCTTCTGCTCCCTGCGCTCCTGCACATGGAGTTTTAGCAGCATTTGGGAGAATATACAGTAAGGGTGGTTACCTGCCCCTCTTTCACATTGATGCTAAAAAATGGATGTTAAATTTATCTTCTCTACTGTGTTGATTCCCATATTCTTTACTGACCATTAAATTTTCACCATAAACGCTCCAAAGAACCTAACATATAAAATGACCTTGGAACCTGCTTCATAAAGAAGCTGTGCTGTCGTTAGATGTGGGCACAGGGAACCAGGCCCTGAGCCCTGCCCCTGTGCCACAGAGGGACTCGCTTTAGTGCTTGGTCACACCTACTCCCCACCATGAGTGAGGAGTCCCCAGGGCCTGGGAGATGGCTGTCCTGGAAACTGTGCCATCCCCTCTACATCACAGGGACCCATACCTTCTGGGTGGAACTCTCCACCCAGATAGCCCTTTCCCCATCCCAGGGCCTCCTGGGACCTTTTCTCCAGGTTCGTTTTCCTGAGGGCTGACCTTGGCTTCCTAGAGGGAGCACCTCTAGGCCTGAGGGATATGGGCAGCTATTGGCAGGTGGTCCTGGTTTGTATGCAATTTATATACAATGATTTGTATATCAGAATGCTTTGCAAATGATAGGATGTTCTCTTAGTCCCATTGAGCTGCTATAACAAAATCCCACAGACTGGGTAACTTGTAAACAGCAGAACCTTATTTCTCACAGTTCCGGGGGCTGGTGTCTAAGATCAGGGTGCCGGTGTGGTTGGATGAGGGCCCTCTTCTAGGTTGCAGACTTCTTACTCTACTCTCACATGGCAGTAGGGGAAGGGATCTCTTAGGAGCTTCTTTTGTAAGTCACTAATCTCATTCATGAGGGTTCCACACTCATGACTTTAGCACCTCCCAAAAGCCCCACCTCCTAATGTCATGAGCTTTGAGGGCTAGGATTTCAACGTATTAAATTTGGTAGGGGCACAAACATGGAGACCATAGCAGGTATCATAGAAATTTAGCCTCTGTTCTAGCATGCCTGCTTGAGGGAAAAAAGTTCCAAACAAGACATTTGGTTGGAGGATTAGTCTATAAAGGATGAGGGTGAAGCAGAACCAGAGACTCAAGCCATGCACTGCTGCCTTCCAGGATCTGACTCTTCTGCTCTGGATGAAATCCAGGGACTTTCAGTCTAACTTTCTGAGGGAGGTATTCAGGGGACTTTTTATGTCAAGCCATTAAGTCCAACCTCAAAAGACTGAGAATGGGCCCAAGTAGAAGTCCTATCATTGTGGGTTGGGAAAGTTCGGGTGGGTCATTGCACCTGTCTCTGATTCTTGTCCTCAGCTGGGATCTGAGTGCCTGTGTTATAAGTAGCAAAATTCTCTTTCTGTTAGGATGACGGGGGATTTAAAGTCATTGTTGGTTTCCTTTTTTTTTTTTAACATCTGCCTCCACCATTTTCTAGTCACATTATAGTTGGAGTAATATACATCGTAAATGTTTTTCACATTAAATGTGCTCTTCAAGTGGATTAACTGTATTCTATAGACATCTTCCTCTCCCCTCCGTCTTCTCTGTAGACAATTAGTGCTGATAAGGATTTTACAGTTTCTCTTTCTCTCCTGTGCGTGCACTTGATCTCTTTCTCTTTCTCTCCCCCCCCACCCCCACCCCCAGAGTTTTCCTTAATTCTTCTTGGCCCAGTTTGAGTTTCTTTGGTCTCAGAAACCTCCTGTGCTTCATCTTTAGAGATGAATTTATCTTTTGTATTTCTCAAAGCTTTTGTGTTTAGTGGCTCACTTTGCTTATGTGTGAGAGCTTTTTTGGGCATTTTATTATTTGATTCTTCTCGTTTCAAAGATTTCTTAGAATTTGCTGAGCTGATAGTCTAATGTTCACAAGGTAAATTGCTAAGTTGCATTGTCTTGAGAGTAGGTTCATGCTGTTTGGCCCATTCTATTGGCCGCTTCTACCCCCTATCCATTGTGCTTGAATGTTTCTCGCAGCCGCTGAGCCTGTGCTGCAAATAAAAGCATGGACTTTTTGCTGTCGTGAGCACAGTAGCTCATGAGACTTCACGAACTCTTTTATATCAGTGCATCTCATATGGTTGTGCAGATCGCATCCTGCTTAGGCTTGCTGGGCCAAGGGGCCGAGTAGGGGCTGACTACCAGCCTGGGTTTCCCTAGCCAAGTCTTGCACCTGGTAACAAGGCTGCATCCCCAAGGGAGGAGCCTTATCCTAATATGCACAAAGGTGTCATATGGGCCGGCAGCTGGGCTGCTTTAACTTGGCTAGGTATCTTTAGAGGAAAAGGTGGAAAAAGAGGTGGTGGTGTTTTTTCGTGGGGGATTAAGATATGCTTACCCACCTGGAATCTTGCGGTTCTCCAAGATGAAGGATTGGAGGCCAAAAGAAATTGTTTAAAAGTTGTTAAAGAACCACTTGGCATTTGCTAGACTTTTACATGCCGGGATGATTTATTATGTTCCCTCAGTTATTCTTTACTGAGTAGGGGACTTGCAGTCAGAGCTACTGATCTGATTTGAGCCTCTGGAGCTCCGGAAATACCCTTGCCTGCCGAGTTCCACTCTCCCTAGACAATTGCGGCCCCCAAGTTATATTCAAGCAGCCGAGCTCTATTAAGATAACCTCGTCCCCAGGGGCTCTGACAAGCCAGCCTCCATTTTCCACCCAGTTTGGTCAGTGCCCCACGCAGCCCCACTTGTAGTCAGGACTGCATTTTCTGGAAGTGAACCAGTGTAATGACTTGGCGGCCTCCTTTGCCACACTGTCATTGTATCTGAGAACTGCAGGTACCTTAGGTTTTTTATTGTTTTACTCATGTGAACCATAATTACCTGTTCTCTGCCTAGTATGCTGAAGGGATAGTACAATTCCATTTCGCAAACATTTCTTGATGTTGCCCTTTGTTCGGAGATCTATGACTTGGACCTTATCTACATTGAACTGAATTGATCTGTTCGCCTGGGCACTTGTACTGATGTGGCCTGAAGCTTTCTGTACTCATTTTTGTGTGAGACCCCCAGGGATACCATAATAAAATACCACAGACTGGGTGGCGTAAACAACTAAGACTTACTTCTCACAATTCTGGAGGCTGGATGTCTCAGATCAAAGTGCTAGCAGGACTGGTTTCTGGTGAGGCCTCTCTCCTTGGCTTGGAGATGGCTGCCTTCTGTCTGTATCTTCACCTGGCTTTTTCTCTGTGTGTGCATCCCTGGAGTCTCTTCCTTTTCTTATAAGGACACCAGCTGGATGAGGGCCTCACCTTTCTGACCTCATGTAACCTTACTTAAAGGCCCCATCTCCGAATACAGTCACCTTCGGGGGTAGGACTTCAGCCTATGAATTTTGGGAGGATACAGCTCACTCCATAGTAACCCACACTTCCTAGACTTCCTCATCTGAACAAATCCAGTGGATAATGAAACAACAACATTTTAGTGATACCTTTCCCGTCCATGTGGGCTGATGCAGTCATGTTAAAGACTTTTATTTCCACCCTCAGAGAAATACTCCATTTAGCAATAATTACACTTTGGATCCTGCCCCTTAGATGGCGTCCTAATTGTTATATCCAAAAATCTAAGCCTCATCTTTGGAAACTGCTCCCCTATGTTAAATATAGTGAAATGCTTCCAGGCAATCTCATTTTGTTAAAATTAAGTTGGTGTTTTCTGGACCGTATTTGTCCCATAAGCAGCATTCTCGAAGGGCTTGGCAGGCTTGGCCCCCAGCCTGTGGTTGCAGTAATCATGTTGATTTTTAATCAAGAGACTTATTTTGGCAGCTTCTCTTTTTTGATCATTTGAAAAATACTTCCTGATGTTTTGGAGTTCAGATTCCTGGGATCTGGATCACGAAGAGGAGTTAGAGGCCTTAGTTACCTGGGAAAAAAGCTCCTACCTTTATATCAAATTAATGGGCAATTTTGGTAATGATGATAATGAAGAGGAAGATTTGATTAGCCATCTTGAATCTCCAAATACTTAGGGATCATCAGGACTTATTTTCATGTCTACCATGCAATACTGAACAAATTAAACAATTAGATTTTTTTCGGGGGTAAAAGTGATTTCCATGAGAAGAGAGTGTTTTTTTCAGACTATCTTGAAATGCAGGTGCATGATAAAAAAATGCAAATTCTTTGGGGATTAATCATGAAATGTTTCAGGGTTGTTATAAGGAAGCTTATCAGTATAATGAAATAAGGGCCATTTTCTTGGTCATGAATTTTTTATTTGCACTATTTGATCAGTTACTTGGTGGGCTGGATAGTATCTGTGGGTGTCACTGGTGGGTCTAAGACACAGGTTGGGAGGAAGAAAACAGCTAAAGTTTATTTAGTAAAGTCTGACCCATTCTGTGCTGGAAACATTTGTCAAATAGCTAAAATTTACTGTTTATGCTTGAAATGAGTAACTGAATGAGTAAACGAATGACTCCATTAATTCAGGCGGGACTGCTTCCCAATAATCCAAATTAATGCCAGTGGCAAAGACAGTGCTATGTGTTCACCAAACTCCTGTTCTTTTTCCTCCTGGACACATAGCTGGAATTGGGTATTTCATTCTTTGATGTTGGTTAGAGCCACAGGATTGAATTCTGATCATTGGGGTTCGGTAGGAATGACATATGGTACTTTATTATTATTTTTTAAAAGATATTATTTATTTATTTGTCAGAGAAAGAGAGAGAGAGAGAGCATAAACAGGGAGAGCAGCAGGCAGAGGGAGAAGCAGGCTCCCTACTGAGCAAGGAGCCTGATGTGGGACTGTATCCCAGGACCGTGGGATCATGACCTGAGCCTAAGGCAGGCACTGAAACAACTGAGCCACCCAGGTGTCCCGACATGTGGCACTTTAAAACCTGGCTCCTAAAAATCCTCCTGCATGACACTTCACATTTGCCCTCTTCCCTTATCCAGTGATTGGATGCAAAAATTACATGGAAAAGCTAGGGGGTGGTGGAGACATAAGATGGAAGTGCGCTGGGTCTCTGAAACACTGCATGGAACAGAGCCCCTCATCAACCCATGTGGGAGTGTAATGTGATTTGATCAGGAAATAAATCTTTATTGTGTTTCAAGTCACCCAAATTTGATTTGGGGGTTGTTACATTATCCTGTGTTAATTAACAATAAAGTTTCACCTTGGTTTGTTTCCCAGTATTGTTAGGCTGAAAAATACTTGACCCCAAAACAATGAATGCTCACCAATGCTGTACCTATGCTGGTTTCTGCCCCTTTAAGAATATCCTCCTTTTATTCACTGAAGTGTCAGGATATAAAATCAATGCACAGAAATCAGTTGCATTTCTATACACCACCAACAAGACAGAAGAAAGAGAAATTAGGGAGTTGATCCCATTTACAATTGCACCCAAAACCATAAGATACCTAGGAATAAATCTAACCAAAGAAGCAAAGAATCTGTACTCAGAAAACTATAGAATACTCATGAAAGAAATTGAGGAAGACACAAAGAAATGGAAAAACGTTCCATGTTCATGGATTGGAAGAACAAATATTGTGAAAATGTCTTTGCTACCTACAACAATCTACACATTTAATGCAATCCCTATCAAAATGCCATCAACTTTTTTCAAAGAAATGGAACAAATAATCCTAAAATTTATATGGAACCAGAAAAGACCCCGAATAGCCAGAGGAACGTTGAAAAAGAAAAGCAAAGCCGGTGGCATCACAATTCTGGACTTCAAGCTCTGTTACAAAGCTGTCATCATCAAGACAGTATGGTACTGGCACAAAAACAGACACATAGATCAATGGAACGTTTGATGTTGATCAATTCAACATTTCTGTTGAACCCAGAAATGGACCCTCAACTCTATGGTCAACTAATCTTTGACAAAGCAGGAAAGATGTCCAGTGGAAAAAAGACAGTCTCTTCAACAAATGGTGTTGGGAAAATTGGAGAGCCACATGCAGAAGAATGAAACTGGACCATTTCCTTACACCACACACAAAAAATAGACTCAAAATGGCTGAAAGACCTAAATGTGAGACAGGAATCCATCAAAATCCTAGAGGAGAACACGGGCAGCAACCTCTTCGACCTCAGCCTCAGCAACTTCTTCCTAGACACGTTGCCAAAGGCAAGGGAAGCAAGGACAAAAATGAACTATCGGGACTTCATCAAGATAAAAAGCTTTGGCACAGCAAAGGAAACAGTCAACAAAACCAAAAGACAACCGACAAAGTGGGAGAAGATATTTGCAAATGACAAATCAGATAAAGGGCTAGTATCCAACATCTATAAAGAACTTGTCAAACTCAACACCCAAAGAACAAATAATCCAATCAAGAAATGGGCAGAAGACATGAACAGACATTTCTGCAAAGAAGACATCCAAATGGCCAACAGACACATGAAAAAGTGCTCAACGTTGCTCGGCATCAGGGAAATCCAACTCAAAACCTCAGTGAGATACCAGCTCACACCAGTCAGAATGGCTAAAATTAACAAGTCAGGAAATGACAGATGTTGGTAAGGATGCGGAGAAAGGGGAGCCCTCCTACACTGTTGATGGGAATGCAAGCTGGTGCAGCCACTCTGGAAAACAGTATGGAGGTTCCTCAAAAAGTTGAAAATAGAGCTACTGTATGACCCAGCAATTGCACTACTGGGTATTTACCCCAAAGATACAAATGTAGTGGTCCAAAGGGGTATGTGCACTCCAATGTTTATAGCAGCAATGTCCACAATAGGCAAACTATGGAAAGAGCCAAGATGTCCATCAACAGATGAATGGATAAAGAAGATGTGGTTTATATATACAATGGAATATTATGCAGCCATCAAAAAACCCTGAAATCTTGCCATTTGCAACAATGTGGGTGGAACTAGGGGGTATTATGCGAAGCGAAATTAGTCAACCAGAGAAAGACGAGTATCATATGACCTCACTGATATGAGGAATTCTTAATCTCAGGAAACAAACTGAGGGTTGCTGGAGTGGTGGGGATGGGAGGGATGGGGTGGCTGGGTGATAGACATTGGGGAGGGCATGTGCTATGGTGAGCGCTGTGAATTGTGCAAGACTGCTGAATCACAGCCCTGTACCTCTGAAACAAATAATACATTATATGTTAAAAAAAAAAAAAAAGAAGATAGTAGGAAGGGAAAAATGAAGGGGGGCAATTGGAGGGGGAGACAAACCATGAGAGACTGGACCCTGAGAAACAAACTGAGGGTTTTAGAGTGGAGGGGGGTAGGGGATGGGTTAGCCTGGTGATAGGTATTAAGGAGGGCATGTATTGCATGGACCACTGGGTGTTATACGCAAATAATGAATCATGGAACACTACATCAAAAACTAATGATGTAATATATGGTGACTAACATGACATAATAAAACAAAGTAAAAAAAAAGAATATCCTCCTTTTGCTCTACTTATTTCTAGTGGAGTCACAGGGATGTGCTAACTTACAGGCCAGTTGAATACTTATCAGAGACCTTGTAAAGTCACATGAACATTAAAACAACAAATAAATACACAATATTTTATTTTAAAGATTTTATTTTTTTATTTGACAGAGAGAGAGAGAGAGAGAGCACAGTAGGCAGAGAGGCAGGCAGAGGGAGAGGGAGAAGCAGGCTCTCCACTGAGCAGGGAGCTCAACGTGGGTCTCGATCCCAGGACTCTGGGATCATGACCTGAGCCGAAGGCAGCCGCCCAACCGACTGAGCCACCCAGGTGCCCCACACAATGTTTTAGAGAGGTGAATAGTGCCAGGTGTTTATTCTGCCTCTGAAATCTTTAGGAGTCTGCATTCTCTGATCATAGCCCAGCAGGTGAGCGCATCTACCTCTGGTGGCCAGCCCCATCTGATTAAGGGAAGACAGGTACCAATTCAGGCACACGTTCTTAATTGTGAAAAATCCCATGAAGGAGATGTGTTTGCAGAGTCAAAGCTTATGAATTCCATGTATGACCACTATGTAATTTGTTTTAGGTTTTAAGTGAATGCTTACTTTTTAGGACTGTATTAATGAACTGCTTGCCTCTCAGTGTTGTTTTGAAAGAAACTCAAGAAAAAGCCATTACCAAAGGCCATAAAGAGTGAGTTTATAAGTTTTTTGGGGGGCTCAGTCGATTAAGTGTCCAACTCCTGGTTTTGGCTCAGGTCATGATCTCGTGGTGGTGATATTGAGCCTCGTGTTGAGCTCCACGCTCAGTGTGGAGTCTGCTTCAGATTCTCCCTCCCTTTCCCTCCCCCTCTGCCCCCTCCCCACTTGTGCATGCTCTCTCTCTTTCAAAATAAATAAATAAAGTATTTTAAAAAAAGGTTTTTTTGCCTCCCATCATCCACCCTTTGAGAGGTAGTCATTTTATAACCTAGGTTCCCTTAGAGCTGTGTGGTCTATTTTGATAACCATTAGTCATATATGACCACTTAAATTAATTACAATTAAATAAAATGAGCAATTTATTTCCTTAGTCACATTATCTACATTTCAAGCCTGCAATGGGCTCGTGAGCGTAGTGACTACCATGCTGGACAGCAGAGACAGAACATTTTCATCATTGCTGAAAGTTCTATTAGATGGCAGTAGAACAGAAAGCTAGCTTTGATATTTTCATCTTTTCATGATGCAACCAAATTTTTAGATTTTCTCACTACTCATATATTTCAAAGCACTGTAGAAAAACCAGACAATAGGCTCAAAATGGAGTCACTTATGCTAAGCCCACATCTTCAAACTGCAACTTAATTACAGTTTCAGCTCTCTCAGAAATGGAATCTTAAACCAGTCAATCAGGAATGATCTGATCAGCATTAGTTAAATAATCTGCCTGAGAAGCGTCTACCATCCCCTAAAGGAAAGGAACCTGGCAGTAACTAATTGCCTTTTTTTGCCTACTACAATTCCCCTGTTTCTTCTCCCCTCTACTTATAAAAGCTCTTGCCTTGTATAGCTCTTTGGAGTTCCTTTCTATCTGTTAAATTGGATGTTGCCCTATTCAAAAATTGCTGAATAAAGCCAGTAGGATCTTAAAGTTTACTTAGTTGATTTCTTTTTTTAACAGCACTATGCTGTTTTGTTGTTGTTGTTTTGTTTGTGTTCTGTTTTTGTTTTTTTTTTTTAAGCACATGAGATGTTCTTGAGATTGTTTTAATTTAAATTCTAGGAAAGGTTCTGCAGCAAATAATAAAAGGACAATTTCTGAGTAATTGTAAAAGCAAATTATGATAATTAGGAGCTATTGAGGATTCACTAAGTTAGGTTATGACAGATTCATTTCATTTTCTTCTATGACTGGCATAACAATCTAAACTTCATGAAGGGAAGTATTTTTGATCCATTTTTTTCTTGCTGAGTTCTCAGTATTTTCAGTATGCTTGCAACATAGAAGGTGTTCAATAAATATCTGTTGAATGACTATCAGAGAAATAAGGTTGATGCAATTCATTTCAGTTTTATTAAAAGAAAAGAGGAAGATTCTCACACTGTCTTTTTTTTTAAGGTTTATTTATTTATTTGAGAGAGAGAGAGAGCAAAAGAGAAAGCATGAGCAGGGGAGAGGGACAGAGGGAGAGGGAGAAGCAGACTCTCTGCTGAGCAGATGTTTAGCTGACTGAGCCACCCAGGAGCCCCTCATGCTATCTTTGAAGCAATAGTTGCTAGGTAATAAGGCAGTTGGGTGAGTTTCTAAGTAGTTAAATAACCATGATAATCAGCTAATGAAGAGAACAGAGACTTGGAATCAGATATAGACCTACCTTCAATGCCAGGTTCTTTCATTCACCCTGTGTGATCCCAGGCAGTCATTTCACTTCTCTGAATCATTGTTTCCTCATCTTCATAATAATACCTACTTTGTAGGGTTGTCCTGAGTATCAAATATGGCGATATAAAAGGCTAGCATGAAAATAGTCTTGAAGGAGGTACCTAGGAGAATGTTATCGCTGAGTCTCCATTCTGACCTAGCCAATGTTTCTCATTCCTTCAACAATGAGGATATATGCTTGAATTTGTGGATGGCATAATCTGGTGTAAGAATCAGATTCAGAGGGACCTTAGTAGACTGAAAAGATAGTCTAAATCTAATCCTTTAGGGTTCAATAAGGAGAAATATGATGATTATATTGATTCATTCAAAGACAACGTGCAATGGCAGCAGACAGAGGACGTGCAGCTTCACCTCAGTTTGCAAACAAACTTGGGAACTTCAGAAACAATTTGTGTCATGCACCATGTGATGTGACTACCAGAGTTGGTTTTAGCAATAGGAAAAGGCACCCAGTGTTGCACATGGGTGCTCCTGAGAAGTTAAAAATGCTAATGATAGGGGCCTTAGCCAGAGATTCTAATGTAATTGGTGTGGGGTACAGCTTTGGCATTGGGATTTTTAACTTCTCCTGTCCTACCCTCCAGTGATCCTGATGTGCAGCCAAGGAAGAAGCCCTGGTCTAGGCTGAGGGAGTCCTGCTTAGTTCTGTTCACTCCAGATTTGCACAGTCCATAAATGTTACTTGCATGGGGAAATGATGCTGCATGAAGTTGTGAATGCTCCACCCATGCTTGGAGTATATTCAGGGAATCGTGTCAGGACAGTGAGCACAACTCCCTTCAGGGGGGAGGTTCGTTTTCTTAGAGAACAGTAGGAAGAGGTAACAGTCTTGGACATTGCTCGCTTGGTCTGTCCTAGGAAGCTGGATTCAGTTCCTCTCCCTGGCATTCCAGAGGGTAGACAGGGATCCACTGAGTAGAAGCTTTAGGAGATGGATGTAGATAAGAGCTTGCTGACAATAGTGCTTTCTAGAGAAGGCAGGATTGCCAGATTCTGGAGATTGGCAGAGACCTCATAGATTTTATTGTGGATTTAAAGGCTAGTTGGTCAGTTCAGCTACCAGGCCATTTTCTTTCACCCTTTACCTCACCTCCTTCTCTCTCTCTCTTCCATCCTCTGCCTCAGTCACGCTATTCTCATCACTCTTCTTAGATGTCCACTTGCCCCTTCCCCAGTGTGTTCTCCATCTCAGGATGGAGATGCCCTGCCTTCTTCCTGAAACACCTTTTCTCCAGATGTCAGTACAATTTACTCTCACCTTCCTCAGTTTTTTGCTCAAATCACACCCCCTACCTTGACTCTTTATCCCCCTTTCTTTTTTGTTTTTCTCTATCACTATCTGAGTACTCTCTCTCTCTCACGCATACGCGCGCACATGCACACACACATGTATATATTTGTATGCCTTCTGTAGTAGATTGTGAACCTCACACGGTCCAGGACTGCTGTCTGAAGTGTGCACTGTTATATCCCCAGTGCCAGAATCGTGCTGGGCTTTCAGAGGTGTTCAAGAAGTACTTGTTAAATAAATCTTCAGGATCATCTAATTCTGTAGGATCTCACCAACTGTATCTTAGATTTTCTGTTCTGGCTTGAATAAACTTCTTGTGAAGGAGGCCACCTAATCGGCATCTTTGAAGGATAAATTTAGTAACATATGGGTAGAATGACCACTTTCAAGCTGTTTTTTTTTTCTTTCTTTTCTCCCCCCGCATCAAATGGGAATAGCATCTTCTAAAGATAAAACATTCTTCACTGATTAGCAGTTTTTAGGCAACTGTTGAATAAATCCAATGTGGAGAGGAAATACGAAACTTTACTGCAGTGTAATCTGTTTCTTCTGAACCACTCTGGATACAGTAAAGGTCAATAATGCACAGGAAAGCTAGGTTTAATTTCTTTGATGTGTAAAAATTAGTGCTTTGTCATCAATTACAGATGCAGGAGGACAAATTACCGGCACATTAAGTTGTTCCTGCTACATAAATTACAAATCTTGTTACCAAAAAAGTATTAGCATCATCCCTGGTTATTTTTAAAATGCCAACTCTGATAAACAGTCAGCCTTGGGCATATATTAAAGTGCTTGAATTGTACAACAATAAATTCAGCCTTTTAAGATAACACCTCATTTTAATTTCATACACGATTAAATCTATCAATTCAAAGGTCTTTTAACATGTAAGTTTTGAAATCATAATGGTACCCTTTAACTCCCTGTGGAAAAACTTAAACATCTCTCTGCTTCTTTAATAACTTTCCTTTATTGACAGAAAATTTTAAGAAATCCTTGGTTACTTTGTTTTGTGTTCTTGTGTGTTTTTCTCAAGGAGAAGAGGAAATTAAATTGTGATCCTAAATCCCTTTCATTTTTAGAAGTAGATCTTTTCCTTTAGTCTTTGTCCAGAAGGAGTTTGAGAAAGCTTTGTGAATCAAATATTTTATCTCTATCATGGTGAGAGTCTAAATTATTGTCCTATATCCAGCAAAATCTTTATTCCTACATTCAGTAGAACTTCTGAATTTTTTTGTTCTTTCCATAAATGGTGCCTCCTCACCGCCTTCCAGGGTGATCGCTTCTCAACTCCCTTGTAACTTGAAGACCTCACTTTGCAACTCTAAATTTGGAGAGACCTAAGGTCGGAGCTGGCTGTGGTCCTCACAACCCCACCTAGCCCGGGAACCTAGCCTGGGGAACTCACCCAGGCGGGCTTCCATAGGCAGAGCAGCACCATAGCCTTCCCACGAGGGAAGCCTTGCCAGCCTCCTGTCCAGTTCACAGACCTTGGAGGCTTGAACAGCTGGACGTCTGTTCTCATTGAAATCTCCTTTGAGAGGAAACTGTCAACAGATACTTAGTGAGTACCTTCTGCATCTCAGATTCTGTGCTTGCAGCTGGAGGTACAGTAGTGAGGAAAACGGTATGTTCTATAAAATACCTGACTTAAAGAACTAATGCAACGTGTATATATTACCTCTCTGAAATGAAGAAAAGCTGGTCATCATTTCCTGCAGAAAAAATATATATATATATATATAACAGTATTTACCAAATATTTACTTTTTCTTACCCACCTCCTTCTACTTCCTTCTCTCTCCTTCTCTTCCTCCCTCCTTTGCTCTCCCTCCCTGCCTCCCTTCCCTTCATCCATCCATTCATACACCTTGATTCTTATTAGCTAAGTACCGTATTGCAGGTGTAAGAATTAGGAGCAAAGTCTTTAGAATCAGAAGAAACTATATTTGAATCCTAACGCCATTTCCTAGTAATATTGGTTATCGCTACCATTATTACTGTTGTTCTTGTTTTTACAGTAGGTAATGATTACTTCTGCTACTTACATTTATTAGTCATTTACCATATCAGGCACTAAGGGATTAGCATGCACTTTGCATTGAATCCTTAGACCCATCCTGTGATATAGGTAATATTATTGTCTCCCTTTTATGGCTGTGGAAAGTGTGCCTTGAGACTTTATGTAATATGTTACCCAAGGTCACATAGTAAGTAGAGGAACTGAGACTAGCTTTGTGATTTAAACTTCCTGAGACTTGGTTTCCTCTTTGTAAAAGGAGGTACTAATTCCTGCTAAGGAAGTTGCTGGGGATGATTCAGTGAGGAGAACTGCTTCACGTTTGCAGCTGGGTACCTGGCACATGAGAACATAAGTGCCCACTCAGTGTCTGGCTGATTCTGCCCTGCCTGTAGCTGTCTGGTGGTGTTCTTTTTTTTTTTTAAGATTTTATGTATTTGACAGAGAGAGAGAGCACAAGCAGGGAAAGTGGCAGGCAGAAGGAGAAGGAGAAGTAGACTCCCCGCTGAGCAGAGAGCCCAACATGGGGTTCGATCCCAGGACCCTGGGATCATGACCTGAACCAACGGTAGACACTTAACTGGACTGAGCCACCCAGGCTCCCCTAGCTGTCTGTTTTTAAGACTGAATAATCTGCTTCCTTTCTCCTCTCTTCTTAGTTATTTCCTAGCCCCCTACTTAAGTTTGGGACTTTGTTCTTTTCTTCATCCTAGAAAACCCAGTGGAGCCCGAAGGATGTGCATGACATGTTTCTGAGTGATCCTGGGGGAGATGCAGTGTGGGCATGGCTGCAAATCTATGCGCTTGTAGGTGTGAGACCCCTGTCTGGTGCTTTCTCCTCAGCTCTCTCTGCAGCTGAGCAGGTGCTGGGGGTCAAGCAGGTCTTGTAGGGCAGCCTCCCTCAGTGCACAGAAATATACACTCTCTAGAAGCACCATGTGGGGGTTTTCCTGGTGATGAGGGGCTCTGAAGACTGACAGGGAGGTTGGGCTTTGACCACATGTTGCTAAGTGTGTCTTGTAAGTGGCACGAGGCAGCTGCAGGATTGGATCTGGAGACTGTCAATGTGACATGGCATTATTTGTTAGTGTGCAATTTTCTTTCTGTAACTGAACAAATCTCCATGATAGCAAATGACCCATATGACACATAGACTTTGCCTCCTTTAACCCAGGTAAAGTTCTTGTTTTAAGGAAGTTGGGATTGGAAATGTGGATTTCTAGAGACCTGGGGAGTGATTCTGGATCTTGCTCTGGAATCCCGAGTTGCCGTAGGTCCCAGCCCTGAGTCATTCCTCTGACTCATGATGGTTGTTATAGAGAAGGCATCTATCAGTGAATGAAGAAGCAGCTTATTACTGTTATTAGCAAACACCATTTTTCCTTGAAAATCTGTAATGGTAAACTCTGCTTGAGTAGAAACTTTTATTTTCCCAATTACTTTCTTTTTGCTACAGTTTTCTCTTCATTTTTGAGTGTTTTTGGTTCACATTTCATAAAAGCTCACTTAATCTGGTAAATTTCAGAAGTTTGAGGATAGGGTAAGACTTCACAAATTTTTGCCCTGAAACTCAGTGGTATGATTATAGTTTATTTCTTAAAGATCTATCCTAACTTTGTATTTTGGAGAGACATTAGAGACAGAAAAGAGTGAGTTTTGAGTTTATGCATATGACATAAGTAAATATTCATTGTTTATAACTGTTCTTTAAATACATGTGTTTTACCTAGAGTAAAAGTATTTTAGAAGGTATCTCATGCCTTAATTGAGTCATTCATTCCATTTAGTTAATATTTGAGTCCTATTATATGCCAGGTAATAGGGCTACTGAGGCTTTGCAGATATCATAATCTATTGACATAATATAAACAAGTAATCAGTCATCATAATTTAGGGATAAGCACTGTGGGAGCACCCAGGATAGTGACCTAAATGACTTGGTGGTGGGGGGGGGGTTGTTGGCAAGGACTTCCTCCTGGAAGAAGTAGGGTGTAAGCCAGATCCTGGGGGAGCAGTGAGTGTTAACCTGGTAAAGCTCTTGGGGTGGGGTGGAGTAGGGGGTTTGAACCAAGGAAATAGCTCGTGCAGATGCCAGGACCTGGGAATAAGCCATGGTGTTGTTGGGATCTTCATCTTCTCAGAGATATTTGCAAAAGCAAGAACTTCAGATTGTTCCTGATTGTGACATTTGTGGTTTGAAAAATAATGCAAAGCTGCCTGGTGAACACCATCCCAGTCTGGATAGGTGCATAGCTGACAGGTCCAAAGGTAGCACTTGTCACACAGGCAGTCCTCTGCCCTTAGTTGAGGCCCAAACCTGTTGAGCAGTTGATTCCCCCCCAATGGCCAGGTTGGCTTTGGAGTGATCGGTACAGGTTGGTGCAGACTGGGACGGGGATGCTCCTGGGGATGAGGCAGGAAGCCCTTGTAAATCAAAGGTTCCAGGACTGCTTCTAGGGGGAAGAAAGAAGTAATTGTGAGATGGAGAAGTAAATATCAAGAATCTCTTTGGTTCTGGAGCCCTCAGTGAAAAGAAATATTAGAGGCACATGGCCATAGTCATGGTGCATACTTTGATTCATTTCCCAAGAAACCTTAAAACTACAAAGTCATATTGTATCATAAAATCATGTTTTATGGTGCAAAGAGCCCCAGACTTAGGAAAAGTCCAAAGGGTCTGGGTTCTAGTTCCAAGCACGTGTCCTAGGACCTGTAATTTACTAACCTGTAATGAAGCTATTATTGTCGTGTGTTACCACCCTGACATGGGTTTGGCTGTACTGAGGGCCGCTGTTGGCAACTGGGTACCTTAAAATACAATGGAAGCAACGCTGGCTCTCACCCAGCTTTAGCTTCTCTCTGGGCTTTGTACCTGTAGGAATATGTTTTGTCATATGTCATTCAGCTCGCCTTCCATCCATCATTCTGAGTCATAGTTCCTTGTGTAAATGATTCAGCAACGAGGATCTGTGACCCTGTTTTTGCCTGCCCTCCCTCTTTCCTTTCATTTCACGTGCTCAGCAGTTCAAAACAAAAGAGGAAGAAAGTGTCATATGCATTTCTGGTCAGACCTGAATGCAAACTTTGGAGAGATAGGCTTTGTTTCTGTTTGTTCCCTATTATGAATGATAGATTTTTTTTTTTCACTTAATTTAACTTAGGGGTAGAAATTATTTGTATAAGTTATTACTATAAAAATCTTTTGGCTCACGAAATACCACTGCTATTTCACACTCCCTGCAAATTTTAGTATTCAGCTCTTGGTGTGAGCTTTGTGTTGAAAGAATAAACTTGTGTTTTTGGCTCTTTAATGGGAGTGATGAAGAGGCGAACAATTGTGCTGTTGCTGGGTGGCCACCCTCTTGAAGAGGAGGGTTCTGCAATTTTCTTTTTATCTATCCCCCCTGCCCACATTTTTGGCCTTAGTGAAAGCTCTTTCTCTAAGTGTTAAAAATTAGATATTTGGAGTATGCTTTTGGAAGTATCCAGGCCAGGCCGGAGCTTATATAAATCCGTGTTACTATCTTGCAGTTGATCGATACGGTTATGAATCTGTGCCCTGGTGTACTCTGGAACATAGCAACAGCCTCTCTCATCCTGACGCCACTAATTCACATCTCCAGTCTGTCCTGGTTATTGATGCTAGGATGCTTTTGTTTCTTCAAAACAATTTGGTTTTGTAAACTTTCTGCCTCATATCTCTCTAGCTTTCAGAATTCTTAAACCTGGGTCCACAAATTGCAGTCAGGAAACTGGTGAATTCTGAATCTGTATGCAACACTTTTATGTGTAGAAGATCCAGGGTTTTGGTCAGAGTCCAAGGTATCTTTGATCCATTCTAGAATATCTTAACTTTTATATTTAAAGAGTTTATTTATTTGACAGAGAGAGAGAGAGAGACAGTGAGAGAGAGAACACAAGCAGGGGGAGTGGGAGAGGGAGAAGCAGACTTCCCGCTGAGCAGGGGGCCCAATGCGGGGCTTGATCCCAGGACCCTGGGATCATGACCTGAGCCAAAGGTGGACGCTTAACGAATGAGCCAACCAGGAGCCCCTAGAGTATCTGAACTATTTAATAAAGAGCACACCTGGGGCGCCTGGGTGGCTCAGATGGTTAAGCATCTGCCTTCAGCTCAGGTCATGATCCCAGGGTCCTGGGATCGAGTCCCGCATCAGGCTCCCTGCTCAGTGCAGAGCCTGCTTCTCCCTCTCCCTCTGCCATTCCCTCTGCTTGTGCTCTTCTGTCTATCTCTCTGTCAAATAAATAAATAAAATCTTTAAAAAAAAAAATAGCACACCTGCCCCGCTTTACATGCAACCTCCAGGCATATGATGCTTCCCTCACATCGACCTATTCAACATTTTCTGACCACTCTTTTCTTCCATACCTCCCTGCTTTTGAACCTGATGGTCGTTCTGCTTGTAAGCCCCTTTCCTCATCCTTAACTTTGCCTGGTGAACTTCTGTTTTACCCTCAAGATTTTACTCCAGGGCTGCTTCTCTGGAGAGATTGTATTTCCTTTGCCAGGAACAAAGTGTTCTTCTCTCATCTATTTGTCTCCTTCATAACACTCATTCTGTTTCCCCACTAAATTTGAGAACAAGAAATGTGTTGTGTTCATCCATACATTGCCAGCAGACAGTGGTGGTCCAAGGTAAATGCTCATTGAATATTTGTTGAACAAATAGGCAAAAGGATGGAAGACCCTTTTTGTCTTTGGATGGAATTAAGACAGACTGTTCACAGCCCTAGCGCTGGGATCAGCATTGCCTTCCTGCAGATGAACGGCTTATGTAATCACAACATCAAGTTGCCTGTCCCCTGGATGCGGTATCTTGGTCTCCTATATTAAATAATAGTATACTGATTCTCTGTTCATCACAAACAGGTTATGATGGATTCTTTTAAGTTTTATGAAACAAAAGATTTCTGGTGGTAGAGATTGATTTTGGTACTTACAAGCTTCTCACTAAATCTCCAAGGGGAACAAAGGGGCCTAGGTGGGTGGAAAGGTTTCTTCTAAATCAGCCTGCTAAAAAGTTCTGCATGACAAGATTGCCTTTGTCTCACCTTAAAAAGCACTGTTGCTCACCAAGTGACTTTGGATGATGTGTATGCAAATCCCTTACATAAAGAGAGAGATCTGGTCTGGTGCTGTGGTCCCCTGGAGAATTTGTTCATATTATGGACATCTGATGACAGCAGAGAACCCAAGGGAGTCAACATGGTTCACTTCAGACTGCGTGGATGTCTACCTGGCATTAAAGCACAGGGAGATACCTCAACAGATGGCAGCCTCCTCATTTGTGCATCAGGAACCTGGATTGAGCAATAGCTCTTGGAGTGATTCTTGTGATACTCTTTGGAAGCCTTATTTTATTTTTCATCTACTGAGAAACAGAACCTACCTGCTAATCAGTGAGGCAAAGATTTTCTTATTTCACAATATATTTGATGCAACCAAAGTCCACTTTGCCCGAAGAGTTTAAAGGACTTCTAAGTTTGCTGAAATGGGATTTAATCTGATATTTGAATCTTAGGCCTTCTGTCCAAAGACTAACTCCCGCCCCCCCAGCCCCCGGTCCCCATACCTTACGTGGATGCCAGAAATTTCATAATTAGAAACTCGTTGCTTTAACTTAAGGCTTGGCTCCTTGTGAAGAATGCATTATGTGTTTAAGTGATGTGTGTATTAGTCTGAATGGATCTGTCAGAGGTTCCTTTCCTGAGATGAGCCACTGATGGAAGCAAGAGAGCTGGTACAGACATCAAGGGAAAAACAGGCCCATTAAAGAAGGAAAAGAACACCCCAAATACCCCCTACTCTCTCTCTCTCACACACACACACACATGCACACACATGCATAAACACACACACACACACACACACACACACACACACACACACACACACACACACACACACACCCCAATAGCATTTAAGGCCACCAAGGGTAGTACTGCCTATGCCACTATTTTTTTTTTTTTTTAAGGGTTTTATTTATTTATCTGAGAGAGAGAGAGAGAGAAAGCACAAGCAGCAGGGAGGGCACAGGGAGAGGCACAGAGGGAGAGGAAGAAGTAGACTCTTCTCTGAGCAGGGAGCCTGATGTGGGACTCGATCTTAGGACCCCAGGACCTGGAGATCATGACCTGAGCCAAAGACAGACACCCAACTGACTGAGCCACCCAGGCGCCCCACTTATGTCACTATTCTGAGGAGAGTTTCTAACCTACCATATGCTGCTTCACTAGATTTAGAGAACTTAGTTAATGCACTCTCATTTGGTGAGGATATAATAATACTTAGATAATCGCTTGTGGAAACGTGGGGGTAAATAGTTTGCTAATAAGTTTCATGCATCCCTGAATTGTACAAGGGAGAGAAATTGATGACAAACTGGGATGAGAGGGAACGAGTGTTGTAGGGGAACCAAAGATTTAAGCTTTGAAAGGAGCTGTTCTGTTTTAAGAGGTACTTTCTCTTCCTCTATGCATCTTGCTCACTTGCCTCATCCGATCCCGCTCCGCCCACCCACATACCCATCACCCCAAATACTCAACGAGTGTTTTCCTTGAACATTATTTTTGTATTTAATCCTCATGAAGGTTAATAAAGTCCTCTCTCTCTATGTGGTGTGAAAGCATAACCAATGACTTTATTGGTGCAAATATATTATGGCTGCTTTGACATTTATGTTTTCAGCCCTGATAGATGAATGATTCCAATGAAAGTAAATCAATTGCACCCAGACTGTGGGTATAAAACACAACGCTCTGGGTTTTCTTCTCATCTGGCAGATAGTGGAGGGTGAGAAATATTGAAGTTTGACTTAATACTCTGTGTTTCTTCTCAAAAAGAGAATTCACTTGGTTTTGTTTCCTAAAGTATATCTTTGATCAATGTTTGGCCTGGCACTTAGTGACAACCCAGGGACAGATATCCCTGGTATGGAGGCCGATTTACTTTCAAGGGAATGTAGGTGGTTTTCCTTGGTCTAGTTGGAATTACTTCTTTTTTCTTCTAGATGGTTGCATTCAATTAAAACTAATCACAAATATAGTTTTTAAGCATCTCGTTAGTATTGGCAAATGGAATTTTACTGGAATCCCAATAACTGGAAATACCAGAGAATAATTCTAGTTCCTGGGTTGGGCTTAACTGACTTTTGTGATAAAAAAGAGAACTATTTCTTCATCATGTAGAAATATAGGGGCTTGTGTTTGTTTTTCCAAAAGTGATTTGAGTTTACAGTGAAATCAAAACCCAATGCAACTGGAAATACCAGTTGGAAACTGGAAATGACAGGTACATTCAGGAAGTATATCCCTGTTTTCTTTTAAGTCTGCACCCTCGAATGCCCTTCCTCCTTTGTCTCCTTCCTCCTTCCTCAATCAATCAAAAATGGATGCTGGCTGTAAACATCCAGTATGGTTCTGGTGCCCAGGCTGACTGTCAGCCTTCCCAGGTCCTTCCTGGGAGAAGTAATTGCCTTCACAATTGGGATGCCCAAGAACTTCAAGATCAATCTCTCCTGTGGCATTTATCACATAGTATTAAACCTGTGTTTGCCCAACTTAATTTCTTACTAGACAGTGAAGTCCTTGAGGGCAGGGTCTGTATTTACCCATCTTTATATCTTTTTTTATTTTATTTTATTTATTTATTTGAGACAGAGAGCAAGAGAGAGAGAAAGTGCATGCTCACGCGCACGTGCGCACAAGCAGGGGGCAGGGCAGAGGGAGAGGGAGAAGCAGACTCCCCACTGAGCAGGGAGCCCGAGGCTGGGCTCCATCCCAGGACCCTGAGATCATGACCTGAGCCGAAGGCAGACACCCAACCGACTGAGCCACCCCAGGCGCCCCCTACTCAGGTTTATATCTTTATCACCAACTTGGTATCTAGCACAGAGATAGTCCTTAGTAAATATTTGCCAAATGAATTTTGAAAACTGTAAAGGATATTTGTAATTTTTGTTCTAAATAAATGCAAATGTGTCATTGTGTCATGAACATAGCAGTATTTAAATCACATTCACTGGAATGTAGTTTAGCATCAATTTAGTGTGTCACCCTGGTATTGACTGGGTGAGTTTCTGATTGATATTTTAAAAAATCTCTAGGGAAGAAAATTTCAAAACTTCCCTGTTACTCTTTTTAAAAGTTCAATTACAGTCGTACTCAGTATCTACGAAGGGTGGGATAAATACCCGGACAATTAGGCTATTTGTAGTCTTGTTTGCTCTCATGTGACCAGATAGTGTATATCCAAAGTGCAGCAACAGATTTGCAGCCATGACTATACAGAAACTTTGGAAAATCTTGTGCTGAACTCCTTTGTAGGGGCTGTGGTTGCTAGAACCTGTGTTCAGGGGGAAAATATCTAAAACCTGCAAGTACTCATCTGTGAAACATTTAATTTCATTACTTCGTTAACAAAGTGTGTATCTGGAGGTAAACATCAGTCAGCCACAATTATGCTTCAGGCCCAAGAGAATTGAGGTTAGGATGTCAAGGCAAAAAGATGCCTATTGTAGCAAAATGCATTTTCTCTCGATGAGGATAGATTTTTTTTTTTCCTATTGAAACGTTGGAAATAGACCATGGCATAGATATTTGCTTACCACTTAAGAATTTTTAAGAACATTATATTTTGGGAATACCAAATTTTTTAAGCAAAATCTTGTGGTTTCAGTAATCTTATGAATCAAATCATGACTCCTGTAGGAAAAAGCTCTCTGACTAAAGTAGAGCTTTCTCTCACTCTTACATTCTTGTTCTTTGTCTTGTACTGACCAAATCCGATTCTTTTCCTCAAACATTTATATTAACCAGGTTAGCTCATAGGTGACCCTGGAAGGAAAGGTCAGTTTTGAGTGAATGCAGATGAAGGCTTCTTTCCAATTCATTTCTGCTCTGCTTAATGTTCAGCTGAATCCACCCCATTTCCTTGTCTCTTCTCTGCTCTGGATCAAACTGTGGCAGCATTTTAAAACTCTGTAGGAAGCAGGTCTCAGAACTCTAGAGGAACAATTATGTCAGTCTTGCAAATTATTTTTTAATTATCCATTCCTTAGACATCCCACTTGGTTTACTTCCAGGAAAAATGTTATCTCTGTAAATGAGATGTGCTTTCTATTGTAAGGAAACATAAAATGTGTAACTCCTTTTGTTTTAGCCGAGAGTAAATTTAGATTCAAATTGTTTGCTGTATATTCATTTGTAAGTTTGAAATGAAGCAACATAAACAATGGGATCTGCCTGGAGAAGCTCACACCGGTCAGAGAGAGAGAGAGAGAGCCCTGTATGCTGATGATCATTCTCAGATGATAAATGTTGAATAGACATCTGAACAGTTAATAAGGCAGCCTGGAGAAGGGAGCTGCCTTCAAATAGGCTTTATCAGATTCAAATTAGACTCACCAGGATAATGTTTAATGTGCTTGCTCTGGATTCATTTAGGGCTGAGAGACTAAATATACAAACAGACACTGTGCCAGACCGTATTTAAAAGTGGAAATCTGACCAGTGACCCGCAGCAATCTGCCTAGGAAATTAACCTCTACCTACAATAAATAGCTCAGGCAGCCACCTGCTATAAATTAAACTTTTGGAAGTCAGACTGCTATCTCTAGTAACAATCCAGGAAGCTAAACAATAACTTCTATAATAATCGCTCTCAAACAGCCAGGGCTTGAATAATGATTGACAGCTTCCCTAATTCTTGTTTCTACTTCCAGCTTAGGCCCAACCAGAGGAAGCCAAATATGTTCTCCTAATCAGTCACATAGGATACCTCATCTCTAGTTCATCCACCTCCAGTTTCCCCCATATCCAAAGCCTTTCCATTTTTCCCCTATGAAGCTTTTCCACCCCTCTGTTTGCCTTTGAGTCTCTGCCAAAATACAAGTGACAGTGGCTGACTCCCTTGTGTAGTAAGCTCTGAATAACTAGCCTATGCTTATTCTCATTTGGTTGGTCTTTGCTTATTTCCACTGGGCCTGGTTGGGCAGGGAATGATATTATCCAGGAGCACTTTTTTAATTTTTGCAGATGGGTGATTCCATGTGACTTGCCCATTGGTTCATTAGAATTTCCTAGCTCTGAGGGGGCTGTGGTTGGCCTGAGAGAGATGCGTCATGGCTCCCAGTTGCCATTCCATGTGTGGAAAGGGCAGAGGAGCAAAGCACATTACTAAATGTCAATGCATGCATTACCATCTGATGGTGCACCCCATTCTCATGGCACCAAGTAGGGAGGAGCAGAGGGCCTCTTTGTCACAGAGATCAATGGCCAATGGCTTTTTTTTTTAATGTTAGCATATAAAGGAAAACCTTTTCAAATATTATCCCCCAAATCAAAAGATTTGGAAATACAGGGCGCCTGGGTGGCTCAGTCGGTTGAGCGACTGCCTTCGGCTCAGGTCATGATCCTGGAGTCCCGGGATCGAGTCCCGCATCGGGCTCCCTACTCAGCAGGGAGTCTGCTTCTCCCTCTGACCCTCCCCTCTCTCATGTGCTCTCTCTCTCTGTCATTCTTTCTCTCAAATAAATAAATAAAATCTTAAAAAAAGAGACTGAATATATTAAAAAAAAAAGATTTGGAAACAGGAAATCTGACCTTTGCAGGTCACCAAAGGGCTAGTACTTGCTTATAGATGAGTTGGCTTAGAAGCTTCAACTTCCTCATACTCTTGCTTGTACAGATAATAGGACCCAGTACAACAAGACTGAAAAACAAAAACAAGCTTTTTTTTTCTAATGAAAATTCAATGACATTTCAGCAATGACCTCTTCTCAAACCTCAAGTAGCACATATGAGTACTAAGGTGAGAAGCTGGAAAATTGCCTAAGAACAGTTTGAAACCATATCATACCTTCTTTTGTGATTATATTTGGTTTCTTCTGCACGGAGTTCATTATCTGTGTTCACTCTGTTATTACTGTATTTAAAAATTGCAATTATGGCACTTTCATAAAATGAAGCAAAAGAAGGATGCAAAAATACTTAAACATTGTTCATGGTGGAAGATCTACTTTATTTTAAAATTATCTTTTATTTTTACTTGTTGAGCTTTTAAGATCTTATGGCAATATACTAGAGTCCAAGTATTTTTTGAAATAATTTAATTTTATGCAATTATGATTGGGTTAGCCTACTGAATTCGATCAGTTTATAGAAAAAGCATGAGATGAGCATTATTAAATTTCATATTTTAGTTTTTGGTTTGCCTTCTTTTTTTAAGACTTTAGATCAGGGCACCTGGGTGGCTCAGTCGGTTAAGCATGGATTTTGATTTCCACTCGGGTCATGATTTCAGGGTCCTGGGATCAATCCCCGCATTGGGTTCTGTGCTTAGTGGGGAATCTGCTTCTCTCCCTCTCCCTTTGCCCCTCCCCCTGCTCCTGCTTGCATTGTCTCTCTCTAAAATAAATAAATAGGGTGCCTGGGTGGCTCAGTTGGTTAAGCGACTGCCTTCAGCTCAGGTCATGATCCTGGAGTCCCGGGATCGAGTCCCACATTGGGCTCCCTGCTCAGCAGGGAGTCTGCTTCTCCCTCTGACCCTCTTCCCTCTCATGCTCTCTATCTCTCTCTCTCAAATAAATAATAAAAAAAAAATCTTAAAAAAAATAAAATAAATAAATAAATCTTTAAAAACAAGACTTTAGATATATAATGCCTTATATATCTATATGCAATATATATAATATATATCTTATATATGTAGATATATAATGACTATGAGATACAGATGCCTATTAGTAACTAATGAGTTTTCCTCATCTCTGATATCAGAAGAAATACACTGGAAAGACCAAAGTCAATTCTGATTGTCAGTTGGTAAATATTTCTTGAATTCGAAGAATTATAGCAACGACAACAACAAAGCAATAACTGCCTTTTATTGAGTGCTAACTATGTGCTAGGCACTGGTCCTCAGTGCTGCTTTACTTTATTTACCTTAAATGGTAGTTCCTTTGTGAAGATCATTGTAATGATTCCCTTATAGTGTATACATGCACATTTACAATGTAAATTTGATGTCTGTCCCTCCCCACTCCGTGAGGGGAGTCTATTTTCCTACTGTTTGAATCTAGGTTAACTTCGTGACTTTCTTTGACCAAGTGACTATAGTGGACATGAGGTTCTGCAAGGCAGGGCTTCGAGAGGCCCCTCTGCTCCTTGGGTCAGGATGAAGGACCATGTAGAGTGGGAGGTCTAACCGAGAGCTAGCTATGTTTAGTCTGGGTTCTCCTGAGAGACAGAACCAATTATCTAGATTTATAAAGATATTTATTATGAAGAATTGTCTTATGCAGTTATGGGGGCTAAGAAGTCCCAGGATCTGCAGTTGGCAAGCTGGAGACCCTGGGGGAGCCAATGATATAGTTTGAGTCCAAGTTCAAAGGCCTGAGAACCAGAAGAGCCAAAGGTATAAGTTCCAGTCAGATCCTGAGTCCAAAGGCAGATGAAGATGGATGTCCCAGCTCAAATATAGTCAGATAGAGAGAGCAAATTTTCTCTTACTCAGTGTTTTTGTTCTATTTAAGTCTTCAGTGGATTGGATCAGGCCCACCTTCATTAGGGAGGACAATCTTAATCTTTTTCAAGTATACAGTTCAGTAGCACTAAATACATTCATATTGTGATACAACCAATTTCCAGAACTTTTCCATCTCGCAAAAACTGAAACTCTGTATGGGTTAAACAACTCCCCATTTCCCCTTCCCACCAGTCCCTGGCAGCTACCATTCTACTTTATGTTTCTATGAGTTGGACTACTCTAAATACCTCATATAAGTGAAATCATGCAGTATTCATCTTTTTGTGATTGGCTTATTTCACCTCTCATCATGTCCCCAAAGGTTTATCTGTGTTATAGCATGTGTCAAGATTTCCTTCCTTTTTCAAGGCTGAATAATGTTCCATTGTATGTATATACTATTTTTTGTTTGTCCATTTATCTGTCAGGTGTTTGGGTTGCTTTCACCTTTTGGCTATTGTGAATCATGCTGCAATGAACATGAATGTACAAATATCCCTTCAAGACCTTGCTTTCAATTCTTTTAGATATATACCCATAAGTGGTATTGGTGGGTCATCTGGTAATTCTGTTTTTAAAATGGTTGTTGTTTTAAGCCATTAATAATTAGGTGGTTTGTTACATAATGACAGCAGAGACAACTAACTGAATGTTGGCAACAACACTTGAAGGTAGGTACTATCATCATTCCCATTTCATAAGAGAAAAACTAGCTTATCCAATGTTATATGGTTTGTACAGAACAGAGTCAGACTTTGATCTCTAGAAGTCTGGCATCAGAATCCAGCTTTTTAGCACAACACCGTGTAGTACTTTACAAAAAAGCATGTTCAGAATTGTTTTATTTATAACGGTCTACACTGGACAGAGAGAAGCATCAGTAACCAACAACATTGAGAAGATGACTATCTGTGACTAATGTAGTTCAAGGAAGTGTGCTTTCCCAAAGGTGACAGTATTTATCCATCATACGGTAGTATCTTAGTCTGTTAGGGCTGCTATAACAAAATACGACAGACGGGATGGCTTATAAACAACAAAAATTTATTTCTTACAATTTTGGTGGCTGAGAAGTTCAAGATCAGAGTGCTAGCATGGTGTTTGGGTGAAGCCTTCCTGGTTCACAGCAGATGCTTTCTTTCTGTGTCTTTGCTTGGTGGAAAGGGTAGGGAAACTCTCTGGAGTCTCTTTTCTGAGGGCAATAATCCCATACACGAGGGTTTTGCTTTCAGGACCTAATTACTTTCCAAAGGCTCCCTCTTCTAACACCATCATATTGGACACTAGGATTTCAACCCATGAATTCTGAGGGAGACACAAACATTCAGAACATAGCACATGGCCTCTGGGCTTATTTCTGTGTTGTTGGCAGGGCTTAACCTAGTGGTGGTGGGTATGGTACTGGGACCAACAGAGACCATTCACTCTATTCCATGGCTGTTGGTTACAGCAGAGCAAGTTGGGCCAGAACCAAGGGACTTGCCTGGGAGAGGCATGAATGAACTCTGAGTCCCAGGCCACATTCTACTCAGGTGGGACCAAGCATATGCCTTGGCCATCTTGGCCAAAGGAGGAAGGGCCCTTTATCCAATTGACCCTCCCAGAGGGGAATCCTTTGAGCAGTTTATCTGATCAGAAGGGCTTCTTTCTCTAAGATCCTCTGTGTGTTCTGCTTCAAATCCCTCTTACCCAGGATGGTAGGGCTATAGCTGAAATATGAATAACTTGCTCCCAGTTCCCTCTCTCCTGAACAGCAAGTCCCTGCCTCCCAGTACTGGGTGACTGTTGTATCTCCTCAGTGACCTCTGTCTTGGAAGAAGCAACCAGATATATCTATGGTTGAGTAATGATAAACTCTTGTCTAGAGTATTTATGCAGGGCCTGAGTGGTTTATAGGAACTAGCCAAGTAGGGATAGACCTAGATGAACCTTTTGTCAGTATGAAATCCAGAAGGATATCTTTACTATAGGAACTTAAAGCCTTGGGCTTTGGAGCCAGAGCAATTTCTGGTTTTACCACTTAGGAACCATGTGATTTCAGGCAGTGTGAACTTAGCCTTGCCAAACCTCTGAGACACAGGCATGTGAGAAGTGCCTATCTCATAGGATTGTTAGAAGATCAGAACAAAGTCTCTAAATGGACTGGAATAATGCCGACTTTATATTAAATACTCAATTCATGTTTACTGCTGCAACACTATACCTGTCCTTCCTTGTTCCTTCCTTCCTTGACTTCCTCTGAAATCCTTTTCCAGTAATAATAATATCAATATTGGAACTATTATAACTAAAATCACTACTAGTACTACTAATTCATACGATGTTAGCATTGGAAGAGTCCAGTTTTATTAGATTTGGTTGTATCTAATATGATTAAAATTAAGAGAGTTATGAATAAAGATCTATTTTTGATTCCAAAAATTTACCTGCATGGGTATAGGATGCATGAGACGTGATTTAGCAGCAACATTATAAAAAAGACTTAAACATTTTAGTTGAGAATATTCTAACTTCCATTGGCCAAAGCAAGCACACAGGCCTGACCCAAAGTGAGGAGTGATGAAGGGCATCCAACAAATGTGAGCCAAGGCAAGGCATGGGTGTGTATGTCTTTATAAAAGAGTGAAGAATTGTGACCTCTGATTTAATCTACCACAAGGGGTATGAACTGGTATGGATGAACAGTGGTTTTGGACATTTATCTGTTCTAAATGGGCAGTGCCCATACTGGACGTGTTAGTGCCAGTGTGCAGCCTATTATTAAAGATTTTGAATATTGCTCCTTGCTGCTAAGCATTGTGCTAATAAGGGCTTCATCTTAAGTATATCATTTATTCTTCAACAGCGTCCCTATATGGCATGCATTTATCAATGGGGGGGGGGGGTGACTTAGTCCGTTATGGCTGCTAGAACAAACTACCATAGACTGGGCAGCTTAAATGACAAACATTTATTTCTCATAGTTTTGGAGGCTGAGAAGACCATTATCAAGGTGGAGATCTTAGAGTCCAAGTCTAAGATCTGGTGTCTGGTGAGGCCCTTTTCCTGAGCATCCTCAACATGGTAGAGAGAGCAATGAGGGTAAGAGTTAGCTCTCTTCCTCTTCTTGTAAGGACACTAATCCCATCATTAGGGTTCCACCCTCATGCCCTGATTATCTCCCACAAGGCCCCACCTCCAAATACCATCATATAGGGTTTCAACATAGGAATTTTGAGGGGATGCAAACATTTATTCCAAGCAGGGCAATATCTCCACCAAGGGCAAAAAGGAACAAATAATCTTACTTTGTTTATGTGTAAAGCGCAGACGTACATAACAATCTATAAACAGATATGCAGTATATCTGTGGTATTATATTCAATGGGGGGGGGCAATGAGAAAAGATATCTAAAAGGCTTCTTGGGGATGGCAATAATTTTTTAACAAGCCTAAGAAGTACTGCCATCTGGTGTTATTTTTATTAAATCCATGTTTAAGTGTCGGTTGAGAGGTTAAATAATTTGCCCAAGAACATAAAATGAATAGGTGGGAAAGCTCTGACTCATACCCTCTGTGATGCAAAATCATGTGGTTTTTATTCACTACGCTGCCCTGCCTCCTTGCCACATGTTCTCAGGGTGGGGAAATAGCTCTCTAACCTTCCACCCATCCAGGTGCTTCTTGCTTCCTTTCCTCCCAAATTCCTCCTTCGTGGTGGTGGCCTGGGCCCTCTTTCTTCCTCTAGGTTATAACCTCCCTCTCCCTTCCCCACCCCTGCCCATCTCTGGGGTTTAATCTTTAGCTGAGGAATGCTTCAGGAGAAATTTAGGTTCCTGGGTTGGAGGAGTGGGTATTTGCATTTTGATGCATGTGCCTAGAAATTGCCCAAAGGACTGGCTGTTTCTCAGTGGGGTGTCGGGGTCTCTCCCAGGCCAGTGGGAAGCAATTTGGAACCCTGTGCTTTGCAGAACCATGCAGCAAATTATTATCCAAGAAGGATGACGTCTAGCTTTAACCAAAGCCCTTCATGCTCTGTATGTCCATTTGACCCTCTTGACTACAATCTCTCTGCTGTTGTACTGTGAACTGGGCTCTGCGCCTGAGTTTCTCTGTGTAGCAACTCCAAGAACATTCAATCTCAAAGCACATTTTATAGTACACAGTGGCAACCAGGACAAACACTTTGTTGTTTCTTTGAAAGGTGTTGCTTTGCAAGAATTGAATAGACAGTCTTGGGTTTTTAACCAGGGTATCTAGGATCAGTTTATCAGGAATGAGTGGATTTCTTTCTCTTCTTCCCAAAGGACCCATGGAAGATGAGGAATATAAGCAATAATAGCAAATCAATCAAATTTACATTTAAAGGCTTCCTTCACAAGAGCACTCTGGAGGGCCCTACTCAGATAATCAGATGCTAACGTCCTGTTCCCCGCCCCCACTCCAGAACCAAGAAGAGTGAGCTTCAGCTTCTCCACAGAGACGCTCGCTAGTGGTTACGCCCCAGGAAGCAGGGGCCTGACACGTGGACACTGTCTACAGAGGGCACCAAAGTCAATCACTCAAATGACGATCTCCGGCTCTCAAGAGAAAAGCAAGAACTGTTCTGAGCCACTGCTCCAATGCTGAAAAGAGAAAAAAAGTTACTCCCCACATTTTCAGTGCCCAGACTCACCCATGTGAGTGTCAAGGGCTAAAACTTGATCTGTTTTGGATGCTTGTGAAAGCCAGGGTTATTTTCTTAGAACAATAAGTAAATAGGTGCCTCTCACTTGATATGATAGATAAATCCCTATGCCTCAGTTTCCCCATCCTTAAAATGGGGATCATAAAGAATACTCACCTGTACTAGTTTGCTGGGACTGCTGTAACAAAATACCACAAGTGAGGTAGCTTCAGCAACAGAAACTTATTGTGTCACAGTTCTGGAGGCTAGATGTTCTGGAAACTAGAAGTTGTAGATCAAGGTGTCAGCAAAGTTGGTTCCTTCCGAGGGCTTTGGGTGGCTTGCTGGCAGTCTTTGGTCTTCTTGATCTCCGCCTTCATCTTCACATGGTATTATCCCAGTGTGCATGTCTGTATCCAGACTTCCCTTTTTTTAAAGAAAAGACACCAATCATCGTGGATTAGGAACACATTCTACTCCAATATGACCTCATCTTAATGTAGTTAATATATCTGCAGTGACCCTATTTCCATATAAGGTGGTATTTTTAGGTGCTGGTGTTTAGAATTTCCACATATGAATTTGCAGGGGGGGGGGTCACACTTCAACCCATAACACTTCATAGGGTATTGTGTGGATTAAATGAGTATATAAAGTGCTATGTGAGCATTTGCTCTAATTATTATTGGTAAGTAGACATCCTAAAGAATAACAATATAAATAATTATAATTACTATTTGAGGACTTACTATGTGTCAGGGACTATATTGTTATATTTCTTTCTAATCCTCATAGAAACTTTCAAAGTAGGTTCTTTATCTCCAGTATCCCCAGTTTACAATTGGGTAAACTGAGGCTAGAGAGGTGATATGATTTTCATGTGGCTGAAGCTTCACAAGTTGTTTACGATTGTAAAGAAGACTATAAGCTCAGGGGCGCCTGGGTGGCTCAGTTGGTTGGGCGACCGCCTTCGGCTCAGGTCATGATCCTGGAGTCCTGGGATCGGGTCCCGCGTTGGGCTCCCTGCTCGGCGGGGAGTCTCTTTCTCCCTCTGGCCCTCCCCCCTCTCATGCTCTCTCTCTCTATCTCATTCTCTCTCTCTCAAATAAATAAAATCTTTAAAAAAAGACTATAAGCTCAACTTGATTGTGAAACAATTTGAGTCATGGAAGAAGATTTCAAAAATTTATACCTCCTTTCTTGCTTTTGTATGTAAATGCAATTTTCCATGTAATGTATGGAGTTTGCATAATCAAGGATCTGCGTGTTTTGTTTAGACAGGAAGGTCAGCTGTTGCATAGAAACACTTAACTAAACAGACATAAAAATAGTCATTTTGATCTTGTCAGTAATGTCTTCAAAATAGTGGTGGGTTTCTGATTTAGTTGACATTCAGTGGACAGCCCCTGTTATAGTGTAAGGAATCTCCAGACCAATAAAAGGGGGCTCCTGCCCTCAGAGAGCTCATGGTTGGATTCAGGAATGTGCTAAAGGGCTGGGCCACTGGTCAGGCTTGGAATCAGTTGGGTGAGTGCAGTGGGGCTGGGACCTGGTGAGGAAGGGTCAGATTGATGGTTAGTGGGGAAGGTGCGGAGGGACCTACATGGAGCCATTGAATCATTTCATCATTCCAGGCAATCTCACTCTGAGGAGAATCTTACCTTTATTGCAAGTGCAGGGCAGAGGGGACCTACTTTAGCTGTGCCTTTGGGCTCATGGAAAGGGTCAGTAACAAAGCTGAAAGGTTTGAGATACACTTACCTGTACCCATCCATGCCTGATTTTCCAGAAATATGTTGGAAGTTGAATTGATACCATAGGCTTAGAATTTATCAGGTAGTCACTGCCCGTGGAAGAATGAAAACCAGTTGTTTTCTCGTAGGGTCATCTTTCATCGGAACTCAAAATATGATGGAAGGAATTTATTTAAGGGACATTTAATAGCCAGTCATCCACTGGGACGCCTGACAAAATGAATATTTTCTGGAGATGGGAATGCTGGGCTTGGTGCCATGTGCAAAAGTGAATGTGGTAGGGTCTTTGGTTTAGAAGAGCATGTAGTCTTAGGGGAAGATAGATCCTCCAAACTTTTCTCCTCACTTGCCTGAATATGAATTACTTCCTGCTCTCAAATGAATTAGGCTGATGTTGATTAACAATAATGGAATAATATTACTTTGCATTTATAGGATGCTTTTACCTTTTCAAAGTGCTTTCCCATACGATCTTCTGCCAGCCTGTCAAACAAGCATGGGAATGGATGAGGGCTGGGCTGAGACCAGAAGCAGCACAGGACTTTCAGGAGTCTGGCCTGGCTGCCACTTTTCTGAGAGCAGTGACCATCTCTGGTCATTCTTTCCTAGCGTGTGGCTTCTGCCCTTCTCCTCCATTTTCTACACTGTGCTTCGATTGTTCTGGTCTTCTTTGCTACTGCCCTGGAGTTCTCCACATATCACACTGTGCTCTTTGGAGCAAAGCCATTACAGAAATCTAATAAATAATAAATTTCAGTGCTCAGACAGATCAATAAAATGCATGATAAGAAGAGGCCATTATGGTGAATGAAAAATGCGCAAGAGGATGCCCCCAGCATGCATCAACCTTCAGCCAGGAGAAGCTGAGCCTCCTGAAACACCAAAGACCAAGCGGGCCATCTCGGGGGATTTTGAAGCCTTCATTTCTTAGTTCATCCATAGCCATTTGTTGAAGTTCTGTTCCCTGCTGGACCTGGTGCTGGGCACCAGATGTGCAGAGACCTTCTGTATTCCGGAGCTCAACAGTTTAGCCAGGGAAATGGATGAAGCAGCCGTAGCTAATAGTAATACAATGTTAGTGCCTCTGCCGACAATACACAAAGATCTCTGAGAGCTCAGAGAGGAGGGAGCCAGCTACGGAGAGGAGAGGGGAGAGGCGTCTCTTAAAGCGATAACCCTGGACTTCAACTATAAAGGATGGATAGGATGTTTTTGGGTGGAAGAATTGAAATAACTGTGAGAATGTTTTCCAAGGGCAGGAAATAGCAGGTCCAGAAGTGCCCGATTATACATGTACTGACATGTTTAGGGATTTTTAGTCCATACTTTTTATCAAAGCATTTAAGGTCTTTTTTAATCTGGAGCAGTCTAGATAACCATTCTTCTCTTCCCACTCAGCCTGCTCCATTATTTTGGATTCTTATTGTTAGGAAGGTATAAGGCCCAGTAAGCAAGCAGTGAGCACAAGGGCAAGGAGACTTGGCCCCAAGAGTGTTGGCAGAGCTGGTGGGCCGCCAGTTGAATCCTGGGGATCTCAGTTTGGCCCCACAGGAGGAAGAATCTGAGGGGAATGGTCCAGCCTTATCTCCCTGGTCACATCGAGAGAACACACAGAAGAAGGGGCATTTTACCTCAATGATGCTTTTCCTTCTAAATTCCCAGTTTCCAAATATATGGCCCAAATCAGCATCCCTGACTTGACTTGGCAATAACAATACTCTTCTTCCATGGGGGAGAATGGGAGGATATGGAGACAGGAGCCTGACTTCTCCTAGAAGGAAACTTCAACTTCCAACCACAACTTTGTTATAAAATCTGATGCAGGGCTAGGGTAAGATGCAAAGAAGGCCCTGTGCTAAAGAAATGTCCTTTATCAACACCTTAGTGTTTTTCTCCTGGACTCTCCTCCTTTATTTATTTACCTACTCTTTCTTTCCACCTCCCAGGCACAAGGTTTTATCCTTTGCCTCATTTCTGCCTTTCCCTATGAAGGTGGCCATTCATAAGTTAATTCTGGGGAAAGAGTCTATACACTTTGAAGTTGGAGGTGTGTTCAAATCTAGGAACTATTACTAGCTTATCTGTATGACACTGGGAAAATTACTTAACCTCTCTGGGTCTTAGTTTCCTTAAATATAAACAGGAAATAAATTTGCATCTTTAGATTTGCTGGGAAGATGAGCTAAGATAGCATATGTGTAATGCATCATGTAGTGCCTTGTCCCTCCAGACAGTCCATAAATGGCAGCCCTGCGTCTTTCACGGGCAGTTTTTTATTAGTAGTATGGTTTACCAGAAAGAGCTTTAGATTGTGACAGCATTCTCCAACAATTATTAGCTTTTTGTCCTTGGGCAACTTATTTCACCTTGACGAGGGTTAGTTTTCTTCTTGAGAAAATTGAGAAAATTGAGAAAATGATACCCACCTCATTGGATTTCCGTGTGGTTTAGTTGGGGGAACCTACATAAAATACTTAGTATGGTGTTTTACATAAAAGGTGCTTAAAAATGCCAGCCCCTCATCCTCCGGGCTCATACAAAGTTTCCAGCTTGTTTTACTCTTTGCTAGCACTCTCTCTGTTTCTGGCTAGCATTCTGTCTAGTTCGCCATGTTGAATGCTAACTGCTGGCTGTCCACCCAAATCCATTCTCCTATTTTTCTTTCACTTGACCGTTTTCTCTCCATTTCCAGCCTTCTTTATCGTGAAGCATAACCACTTGACTTAGTGTTTCGTAGCAGAATGTGAGTGGAAGTGATGTGTGCCACTTCCAGGCTTGGCCATTAATTTCCCGCAAGCCCCCATCTGTGCTCTTCTCCCCCTTCCAAAGGACTGGGATGGGGCTGCCCAAAGTGACCTTGGAAGCCATTCAGCTGAGTTGCTCTCAGCCTGAGTTCCTAAGTAACTGTGGAACAGAGTAAGCCTTCGACATTTACCACAACACACACACACACACACACACACACACACACACACACACACACTGAACTGGAACATTTGGAAATAAACTATTGTCTTTCAGCTGTTTAATTTTGGGTCTTTTGGTTCTGGATGTTTAGCCTACCTGAATACTCATTTTTTTCCTTCTTCTATCTCTGAGTGTGACTGAGATAGCTGGGAGATACCAAACCGTAGAGCACTTTACAAAGAGCACCGAATCTAGGAACAGAACTGGGTTTGAGACTTGGCTTTGCACCTAACAGCTATGTGAATGTTTTATTTACTAATCCAGCCCTTTTTGTTCTTATTGAAAAAAAAAATGGTGATTACCTATGTGACTTTGTTGGTCATTTAACTTCTTGGGTTTCAGATTATTTACCTGCACATTATGTCACAGAATTATTGTAAAGATTAATTAGGATAATGCATGTCATAATTTTCAATCTGTACAGTCCTATAGAGCTTTACTGTCTAATATGGTAGCCCCTAGCCGTATGTTGCTATGGAATACTTGAATTGTGGTTAATCTGAATTGAGATATTCTATAGGTTTAAAATACACATTGGATTCCACAGGCTTTGTACAAAAACTTAAAGAAAAAATATCAAATTACTCAAGAGTTTTAATGTTGATTACATGTTGAAATGATAGTATTTTGGATAGGTTGGGTTAAATATATTATTGAAATGAATTCCCTTTTTTATTTTTTAATGTGGCTGCTAGAAAATTTAAGATCACATACATGGCTCATATTACATTTCTATTGGACCATGCTGCTCTAGATATTAAAGTATTATTATTTAGTATCAGTGGACATCCTCTAATTGGACATGGGTAGTGGGTATTGGGAAGCAAGGTTATTTTTAAATGGAGATGATGGTTCTTTCAGGGCTGTTATTGGGATTAAAATTTTTATGTGTATAGGGCACGTGGGTGGCATAGTTGGTTGAGCCTCTGACTCTTGGTTTCAGCTCAGGTCCTGATCTCGGGGTCGTTAGCTAGAGCCGTGTCGGGCTCCGTGCTTCTTGTGGAGTCTGCTTGAGATTCTCTCTCCCTCTGCCCCCCCCCCCACTCTTGCTCACTCTCTCTCTAAAATAAATAAATCTTAAAAAAGATCTTTTTGTATGTATAATCTGTGGTTTATAGAAGTCGTTCAACAATGGTAGATACTGTTATTCTCCCACCTTTTCTTTTTATTCAAGAGCAGCTTCCACAATCAGTGGCTACTGGCTTTGACTTTTCTCATTAAGGAAAACATTCTTTTGTTTCCTCTTTTAAAAACTCTTCTAAAATGTATTTGCAATATCAAAGCTGAGGCTGTTTTTGTTCTCCTTTACAGCCTTTTTAATGTCACCATCTCCCTAAGTGTGTAGTTATAACAGCTAACCTCTCTCTGAATCAAATCTAAGGCACCTGAGAGCAATTAGCTTCATTGGAATTAGGGGAATAGGTTTCAAGTCTAGCAATCCCTATTTTTAAAGCCCTTTGCTTACTTAATGTTTTTCTCTCATCAAATCACTGCCCTTTAATTTTTAAAGAAAGGGGGGGTGGAACTAAATGGCTATTACCCCTAAGTCCAGAAATGGTTTATTTTTCTTTGTTTTTGGTTGAAGATCCATAATGTGGATTGTCTACGTGAAGCATGTGTTTTCCAGAACTGCTCTCTTAGAAGCAAATCCCTGTTTCCTTGCTTCTCTTGTCCCATCTCCTCTCCCCTCCCCCGCTATTTACCTCTTTCTTCTTTCCTTCCTTCCCTTCTCTCTTTCTCTCCCCCATTCCCTCCTTTTCCCTTTTTTCTTCCGTCTTCTTCCTTAGTTCACAAAAACAAAGATGGAAAGAAGATGACCCAGGAAGACTGAGAAACTGTCCCATTTTGTGGCCACCGGCAAACCAGAAGTCCCTAAGATCAGGCGCTAATACATTTCTTCTCCAGGCACTGATGTATTTTGTAGTAACTTGGCTCTCTAGACACTCTCGAGGCCAGTGTACCCCTCTTACTTCCTGGATGGAAGCTGTTTATGTTCTCAGTGGACGGGGTGACCCTGAGAGATGTACATGTTCGGTTTTTTTTTTAATAGCTTTATTGAGATATAATTCACTTACCATAAACTTCACTCTTTGAACATATACAATTCCATAGTTTTTAGTGCACTCAAAGAGTTGTACAACTGACTCCAGTACCTGATTTCTTCATTTCTTCAACCCCTCCCAAAGAGTACACATTTGCCCTTGGTTCCTACGCCCTCTTCTCCCAGCCCCTGGAAACTGTCCATCTCCTTTTTGTGTCTCCTGATTTGCCTATGCTGGACCTTTTGTGTAAATGAAATCATGCAGTATATGGTCTTTTGTGACTGGCTTTCACTTGGCGTTGTGTTTTTGAGGTTCGTCCGTATTGTAGCTTGTGTCAGTGTTTCATTCTTTTCCTTGATGAAGATATTTCAACCCAGGAGTTTGCCATCTTTTGTTTATCCATCTTTCCTTCCTTCCATCCATCCATCCATTCATCCATCTGTTGTATTCACCTTTTGGCTCTTATGAACAATGTTGCTATGCATATTTGTATACAGAGTTTTTTGCGTGGAGGTTTTTAATTCTTGTGGGTACATACCTAGGATTGGGAGTGCTGATCAAATGGTAACTGTTATGTTTTATCACCAAAGTGTTTTCACAAGTGGCTGCATCATTCTGTAATCCTACCCATCCTTGCCAACACTTGTTCTTGCCCATCTTTTATTTTAGCTATCTGAGTGAGTTTGAAGTGCTATCTCATGGGTTTGCATTGCATTTCTTCAGTGATTAATAATGTTGAGCACTTTTTCATGTGTGTATTAGCCATTTGTACATCCTCTACTGAGAAAGTCCTGTTCAGATCCTTTGCCTATTTTTTTAAATTGAGTTGTTTGTCTTTCTACTGTTGAGTTGTAAGAGTGCTTTATATATTCTGTATACAAGTCCCTTATTCGTATATAATTTGCATGCATTTTCTTTCATCTGTAGATTGCCTTTTCACATTTTTGATGGAATCCTTTGAAGCCCCCAATTTTTAATTTTGTTGAAGTCTACTTTATCTGTTCCTTTTGTCACTTGTGCTTTGAGTGTCACATCTGAGAAACAATGGCCTAATTCACAGAAGTTTCTTTCAGGCCTTTGCAAACAGAGATATATTCAAGAGGATGCTTTATGATTTCTAGCCTGTCCTTGTCAGCCCTCAGTGGCTTCCAGGCAAAGTTTTGGCCAGGCCATCAAAGAATTGTTCAAATCTTATTTTCATAGCAAGCTGGTGGTGTGAGGAGGGCACAGCTGCTAGGCATTTGGACACTGCGGCAATTGCTTTAATGGGACATTCCTCACCTCTCTGATCTGACTTGTTAATGGCTTTTTAAGTGAGACACACCAGCCAAGTGAATTAGACTATTTGGAAAGTCAATTCCAGCTCACTTAGAAGCGTTAATCCATGGAAAATAAGCAGAGGCCATCAGCCAGGAGGAAACCTGAATTTCATTTGCAGAGGTGAAAGAGAGAGAGCTGTTGTCTGCAATCTCAGGAGCTTCCAAGTACACTTCCAAGGGCTACCTTATCTAACCGCTCTCTCTCAGCCACATTTCTTCAAGTCAGCAAATGTTTGTTAGCACCAGCAAAATAGCTCTGAGACACACAAGGGAGGTCTGCATGGTGCCTGCCCTGAGGAGCTTCTACTCATTGGAAGGAATAGAAAATACACATATGAAATTTTTAGAAATCACTCGCTGATAATGTCAGATTCTTTCCATCCATTCCTCTGCTTCATGTATTCTGGCTTCACTTGACTGCTCTACACACATTTTTCACTCAGAGAACGATGAATGTCACCAATAACTGACTAGTTGCCAAAGACGACGAACTTCCAAATCTGCGTTTACAGCCTTGACCTTTCTTCTGGGCTCCACCCTGAATTCCCACCTGCCTCCCACAGAGCTTTGCATAGAAGTCTTGGCAGCGCAAGTTCCACACATTAAACATGGAACTTCTTCCTTCCTTCTTTCTCACCTCTTTTACCCTCACTGATCTGTGCTACTCCTTTGGTCATGGCAGAACCACCTACCCCAGTTACCAAAGTCTCCTCTTTTCACCCCCACGTCACCACCAGTTCTAGTCCGTTCCTTCCTTTCCCACCTCCTGCTTTTGTTCTGATTTTGACTGAGACTTTCCTGAATATTACTGTATAAAGCTACTTTACCTACACCCATTTTCTCCTCTGATCCTTGGTCTACATTTCTGCCAAAATTATTTTTCAAAACCTGTTACCTCATCCGGCCAGTCCTTTGTTTAGGCACCTGCAGTGACTCTCCACTGCCTGAAGAATCATCTGAACTCTCTATACAGTTTATGTAGACCTGTTAACTTTTGCCTCGGCTTCCCTTATCTCTCGTAGCTCTAGATTCCCCTCTGTTCTCTGATTGCATCATGGTCTTCTGCACATCTACACCCTTGACCACTCTCTTTCCTCTGCCTGGAGTGTCCTGTCTCTTTCTTCTCTGCTCAGTGAACTTTTACTCACTCTTTAAGTTTCCAGACCCAAACTGAACTCTACAAAATCATCCTTGAGACCCACAGGACCTTGCATAGTCCTCTGTTACGGTTATTTCTGTGATTGTTCACAAGTTTCTTTCCTGCCAGTCTCTCACTCCTGGTCCCTCCAGTGCATCCTCTGATGCCCTTCTCCCCTTTCTCCCTCAGTCTCTGTCTGCAAACTCCGCTTACAAACCTGTCAACTGCTAGATATCAGCGACTGTCTTGCCTCAGACCCTAGCATAGTGCCTCACTCAGAAAAGATGTTAGATAAAGGTCCTGATGAATGAATTTACTGCCCCAAATATGATTAAAACGACCCACCTAAAAGGCAAACATGTTCAAATTTCAAATTAGTCCATAGTGTGGTTTAAGTGCTTTTCATGAGCTGTTTGTTTAGATGGTGGGGAGAGTTACGCCAGGGCAACAAAACCCAGAAAAACCAAATGGGGGGAATTTAATGATGCTAAATTGGCCATAGAGGGCCAGGAGCCAAGCCTGGAGAGGCTCATCTGGTCATATACATGGCACAGTCGCTTCTGTAACTGCTGCACATAGGCCCATGGAGATGGTTCATGGGATGGGTGACACAGCACTGTGGTAGTTACACGGACACTGGCTTTATTTATTTTTTTTTAATTTTAATTTTTTTAAAGGTTTCATTTATTTGTCAGAGAGAGAGAGTACAAGCAGAGGGAATAGCAGGCAAAGTGAGAAGCGGGCTTCCCGCTGAGCAAGGAGCCCAAAGCGGGACTTGATCAGAGGACCCTGGCATCATGACCCAAGCCAAAGGCAGATGCTTAACCAACTGAGCCACCCAAGCATCCCCGGACACTGGCTTTAGCGTCAGAAGGGATTTGGATCCAGGCTTATAGGTCTCATCTGAGGTCATCTCCCTAAGTTCTCTGAACCTCAGTAGCTACCAGTGGGTCAGGAAACAAACACTCCCCTCAAGGGTTTTGTAGGAATGACTAGGATAATATGTGTGTGGTGTTTAGCCAAAACCTTGCATGTGGTTGTCAAATGGGAGCTATTTCCTGTGTATGTTTAAAAAGATATGTATGGGGCGCCTGGGTGGCTCAGTTGGTTGAGCGACTGCCTTCGGCTCAGGTCATGATCCTGGAGTCCCGGGATCGAGTCCCGCATCGGGCTCCCTGCTCAGCGGGGAGTCTGCTTCTCCCTCTGACCCTCTTCCCTCTCGTGCTGTCTCTCACTCTCTCTTTCTCAAATAAATAAATAAAATCTTAAAAAAAAAAAAAAAGATATGTATGCACGGTTTAATCTGGAAAAAAAATAGAGGTGATTTTTCTAACACATCTGACCCAGTTCCCTAGAGCGTGGTCCCTTTTCTTAATTTCTTGGACCGGGGACCAGACTCTCATTCCTGAATGCTACTGATGCTGAGAGAGATGTGCGTTCAAGCCAGTGAACTGAAATTGTACAAAGTGAAATTATTCCTAAAATTTATATCCTTGGGGATATTTAAATAGCAATGTCCAAGGCTGTAAACACAGCTGAGAAATGCTGTTATTGCATTTAAGAATCTCTTTTCTGTAATATTAAGACATTGTGATTTAATTGGTAAGCTGTTCTGTGATAGCATTCAATTTAAATGAGGTTTGTGGAGGGGAGGATCATAAGGCAATCTTTCATGGATCAAAGATTGCTGATGAAGTCTACCTTATTGCCATATGTCAGAAATTAAATCACTGTCTACTGTCATGAACCGATCGATCAGATTCTCTTTTTGATGGTAGAATACCAGTGGGAGGAGGTAGAGAAAATGAGGATATAAAATAGAATTTTACCACTCCTGCATTGTGCAGCCTCTTTCCGGTATTGGAAGAGCTCTGGCTCAGTGTACTGGAATAGTACCATTCAGTATTTTCATATGAAACACATGCACGTACACTCCCTCCAGGACTGGAAATCTGAAGGAAATGTAATATAGAGAAAAGTACAGTTTTGTCTTAAAAAAAAATCCCAGGAGCCTTGGGTTCTACAGTTAGGATTATTTCTACCTTAAACTTTCTTTTGCATCGTTTTCCATCAGTAAATTGGTAACAAACAATATGCCCTATTCCCTGTCTGAAGAAGGAAGTAGATATAAGTGTTTGCTGAGTTCCCTAAAGTTCTGGACAAAAATACTGTCATTGATGTCTTTTGGCTTACACGAAGATGGAGGAGCTCATTTAACATGTGAGGCTTTTCACTATTAAAGCTTCACATGAACCCGAACTGACACAGAATCAAAGCTTTTTTGAGACCATGACAGAAAGAGATTGATTATGTCAACACACCAGGTCTTGAAAAGGTTGTGAAGCATCTGACTTAGTATATTGCATGACACTGCTAGGTTATATCTCAAATTTGGTCAAATTACAGAATTCTTTCACTATTCCTTATTTAAGAAGGGCTTAATTGGAACATAGCCTCCCATGGAAAATTACTGATGCAATTAATTACATGAACCCTGATCACCATGGTGACATCTAACTCTAAGCTTGGCTGAAAACATGGTAAGGCAAGCAAACCAGGCAGCGTTTACTCTTTTAGCACAGGAGGCCTCTCTTTGCAGAGCGTTCTGACTTTCTTAGTTGCCAGGATTCTAGCAGACGGGGTGGGCTGTTGGGGTACAATCTGTTCCCCATACACTGACTTGCATCTTCCAGGGGGATTCTGTGGAGGATGGCGTGTGCCGCACATACCTTGGGATCCTTGAAAGGATTCTCAGTGGCCAATCAGCATTTAAAGGGAAAAGGTGGTAAATGAGGTAGAAGACTTCTGCGAATGAAGTGATGGTCTGGAAGGGGCGAAGTTTGGATTCTCATTCTGTTCATTTTCTCTGTGACCTTGGCAAATGACTTTATTTCTGTGCTTCTGCAGATGGAAGGAATCATGCAAATGGTCATATGAAACCTTGAAACCAGGAAATGCTGTAGAGTTCTAAATATATGCTATCTAGGATGTGATTTTCCTCTTCTGTTCTTAGGACAGTTACTATTTCTGGGTGTAAGTGGATCAGAGGAGAATAGTACTCTAATGCTCTAAGAAGAAAACGAATGTTAAGCTGGATATTGGTGTGCTTCGCTGCAGTTAAGGAAGCTGCTGTGGAATTAGTGACTCACCCTTTATCAGGATACCAAAGCTGTCTCATGCCGAGTTTTTGACTCTTCTCCCCCGTTCGGTGTGTTAGAAGTCTTTTTTTATTTTTTGTGATAGGGGAAAATGACAATTATCCTTCTCTTGTATTTTTGGTAAGCAGTGGGCAGAGTTTACATTGGATAGGATTCCAAAGGCTTGTTTTTGTGACAAATTATTCCCTCCTAACAATGGCAACATGGTGGGGTTGGGGGGGGGGGACTGTAGTTGGCTTTTATTTTACCAGGTTTAACCATCTGCAAAGGCTTAATTCAGTGACTAAATTCAATGTCCCATAGACATTGGGAATCTAGTTATTGTCACGATCTGCCTGGGAATTTCTAGTCTTAAAACCATCCTGAATTTTACATTAAGCTGTTTGGCCTTGTGTGTTGACTACATCCCGGTGTCATTTTATCACCCTCCTCCTCCCTTAGACCCCCTGAGTTATTTGGGCTTGGGAGGACTACAAACTATTTTTAATGCAGGGTTAGTTTGAACTAAATTATTGCTAAATGATAAATTTTGTAGGACAAGCAGTTGCACACTGAGGCCATCTATATGCAGATTTTGAATTATCTGCTCTTTTGTTTTATCTATTCTATAGCACTTTCCATTGGTGCAAATAAGAAAGAGTCAATTGAACCTCCTGTCTGGAGAGAGATAAACCGAGATTGGGAATGAAATCTTGCAGAGGTTGCAAACTGGCCCTGGAAGGCTGAATTCGGCCCCTGTATATATTCGATGTAGTTGTTGCAAATTTAAATTCAACCGTATTTAAGTGGCTTTCCAGTGCAGTTTGTTATAGTCCCCATTGCTCCCTGCCTATGTCACTGCTTTATTGCCTTCTGTTCCCTGAATGAACATGAATTTTCAACCTCTGGTTGAAAGACTTGTTCCTACCAAGAAGCAGTGTGTTTTTATGCAAAGGACTTGATCTTTTTCTCTTAAGTGCTAGGAAAGGAGGGCTACACCAGAACAACAGTTGAAAACCAAAAGGGTGGAGAGGAAAGAAGGACAAAAGCAAATGGTAATAGTAGGGAGCGGGAAAACAGGGCAGTGCTATTCAACGGGTGTGATGTTTCCTTTAGGCAAGATGATTAAGTTCATGATTAAGTTCTGCTGCACAACGTTGTGCCTATAGTTAACAATACTGTATCGTACACCTGAAACATTGTTGAGAGTTTTTTTTTTTTTTCCCCTATGTACAAGACGCTTTTATTGGCTTTGAAGTTGTGTTTCTGGTGCTTTCATGGAAAGCAGTACTCGAGACAGTTCTGTGTGTCGGGCTCCATGCAGCACACTTTCGGGATTAAAGGCCGACGATCGGATAGTGAACCTTCAAGTACAGTTAGGATTGACGGTGTTGGGCTCTGAATTTTGGGGACTAAAAATCTGACTTAATGGTTGGGCTTGAATGCGGAAGATAGAGCTTAATGAACACCCAGAGCAAAGGTGGTCATCACCACACTGGACCCTCCAACCAAGGCCCGCGGGGTGTGAAGTAGGAGCCGTGAACCAGCTGTGTGGGCCGCGTGCATCCTGGGGGGCACCTTTATCCCACGAGTCCCAATGAGTCCATGTGCGCCTGCCCCCAGGACGCCCAAGCGAGGCAGTCCTAACTAATGATCTTGTGTTGAGAGTATTTTTGGATCTCAGAGTTAAAATAACCGGACTTATTTTTCTTTTATCCAAGAACTAAAAAACGTTACAAGACGTACAAAACACATGTTAAGTGTGCTTACCAAAATATTTTTAAAAAAGCAAAAGATAATATATAAAAGTCAGGAAAATAATGACATAAGGAAATGCAACAGAAATCAAATACATTTACTTCTATGAGAACTTCTATAAAGGAAAAGGCAAAATAAAGTATAATGATATAGGACAAAGATTTATAGAATTAAAGAAAAACTCTAAACGGTAAAACACACACACACACACACACACACACACACACACACACACACACACACAGTAAAGTACAATTAGGAAATGCTATAAAGGCTTCCCAAGTCTAACTTATTTAACTGAGTCAGGAAAAAATATAGATACTTGTAATATCAAACTTAGCAAAATTGAATCCAGTATTTTAAAGGTAAAAATTAAGGTACTTTAAAATAGTTTAAAAATATGTTTCTACATTGTGTACATTTGACTTGTTCCAACAAGAATTAAATTACCCTTGTAATTTAAAAAAGAAAAGAAAAAGGTAAGGGTCTCCCCTCCCTCTCTCTGATTCTATTTCTTTGGAACAGCCATTGTTGAACTGATTGCAAATCCATTCAGTTTTTAAAATTGTAGTAATTTTTGAGGGTAATCTTCATGTAAGAGTAGCCCAGCTGTTTGTAATGTTCTTTAATCATAACAAAAAGACACTAAAACTCAGGCAGCAAGAGACCCCCATTATAAGTGCAAAGAATAACAATGGGAAGAAGGGAAAATTCCTGAACAAGTTGCTTCACAACTGGGTAGGTGTACGTTACAGTGGTATCATCAGTGACATCCCAGGGCTTCCATGAGTTTAAATTCTATTACCTCCCCCAAAAATAAGTCAATTAAAAAAATTAATTTGGAGGATACATGTGCGTACATTAGAGTTTTTGTTTTTATTTTGTTTTGTTTTAATAAGATTTAAATATATCTCCTCTTCTGGTATTTATTATGGGTTCACAGGATGACCACAGATATCCCCAGGGGGAGCGAGTAATTGGGAGTACCTCATGAAGTTCTGAAAACATAAAATTACTTGGGTTTTTTCTTTTTTAATCTCCTGGAGACTTAAAGAAACCAGCACTGTGTAAGGTATAAAAAGGACACACTGAACAGTGATTTCACAGGAGTGGGGAGAAAAAAACTCCAGTCACAAAAGTTAGAATCAGAGTAATCTGAGGCATTCACAATACTTTGAATATCCTGTCCATATTCAGGGCTACTGATCATATTTCTAAAGAAACTTACAAAACCAGATGTCTGGTTGGCAATTCATTCTGATGAATCTCCAAATGTTAGCAATGAGAAAAATCTGACAGTTGTCAAAAGCAGCTAGTGATTATGAGGGAGACAGGGAATTTTTTTCACTGTTGCAAGTATAGAATTGTTACAGGGAGGCATTGCATCATGATATCATGTTTATAAAGAAGGTTTCAGAGCATATGGTGAAACCCCCAATTTTTAAAAGTGACAGTTAATTTTCCTGGATGTTGGAAGGTGTTTTAATACCTCTATTACACTTACACGGTTTTATTATCACCCATCAAAATGTCTTGATATTTCCTAATTTAAAAAAAATTGATTTAATGAGAATTACATTGTCAAGAATTCACATTGCCAAGAATGACACTGATATGGCTTGTAATAGTGGTTCTGAGGCCTGCGTGCTTCAGAATAATTTGGAGGAACTTGTTAAATATATAGTTGCTTCGGTCCCTCCCCACTCCTAGAGATTCTGATTTAGGAAATCTGGGGTGTTCAGGCATCTATATTTTCTTTTCTTTTTTTCTTCTTTTTCAAAGATTTTATTTATCTGAGAGAGAGAGAGAGAGAGAATGAGAGTGAGAGCATGAGAGGGGTGAGGGTCAGAGGGAGAAGCAGACTCCCTGCTGAGTAGGGAGCCCGATGTGGGACTCAATCCCGGGACTCCAGGATCATGACCTGAGCCGAAGGCAGTCACTTAACCAACTGAGTCACCTGGGCGCCCCAGGCATCTATATTTTCAACAGGGGCAATTCTGAGCCAAAGTCAGGTCTGAAAAGCACTGGTTTGGGGAGTCCCTGATTTAGCTCAAAGAATTTTCTGGTGCCTTTCTTTAGTTGTGCTCTTCAGCAATAGTAGGTCCTTGTACTGCCACACATACTCCAGTAAATGTCTCCTTCATTTGCTCTGTCATTGCCCCTCTTGAGTCTCTGCTTCTGCTCTGTCCCTGTCTTTTTGGCCTGAATCCACTGTTCACTAACAGAAGCTGGGAGCTTCTAAAATGGGCCGAGATTCACAGTTGATATAAACCGAGAAAAAAATGACAGGCTATTCTACTGAATGATAATGGGAAAAAAAGGGTGTGGTAGAAGCCCGATGATGTTATTTTATTTTCTGTCCAGTATCTTTGCACTCCTGAGTGCTTTTCCTTTCATTAAATTGAATCTTATGCAGAATCACACCCTATAAAGCAGATGGATGTGGAGCGGCTCTGGCTGGCAGCCCTGCCCATTTGGCCTACCTCTGACTCAGATACTGTGCGTAGGCCCCTCTCATGAACCTGAAAACTGCCGTGACCTTTAAGCTTTAGTGTACCATCTAAAAGCAACACACATATTGCAGTGGCTTCTTCATGTTTAAATTGTCTCCTGTAACTGATATGTTCTCAAAGTAGAATTGGTCTTTAATTAAAATGATTCACGTGTCATCTAAAGTGTTTTTCATCATAAACCTATCTCCAACTTCTATAGTGAAATTCAATTGTAAAATAAGATGAGGTGTTAAGTTTCATTGGGGGGGAAGTAGATATTCATTCAGTAAATATTTATTAAGCACTTTGTAGATATGATACAATTCAGTTTTAAAAGTAGAGTGTACCCCCTTATAAAATTGCATCATCTTTAAATTGGAAGGCCAGATATTCTCATCAGATATTGCTTCTTCATATCTTTACTTCCTTAGCTTTTTAAAGAACTGGGTACCTTTAACATGGATGGGTTTATATTCAGATGATAATTTCAGAGCCATCAGGGTTTCATTGCTGGGGAAGGAAATCAATTTTATTGTCATTTCAAGTCTCCCCTGGGACGAAGCAATAGTGGAGGAAATAACAGTCTAGAGTGTGGACTTTCCAGCGAGTTGGAGTTTGTGTAAAAAAATAAATTATCTCTGATTTAGTTAAGTTTCTTTTGAGCACCTGCTCTATGTAAGGTATTGTGGGAGGGCTAGGTGTGCATGGCATTGTAAGACGTGGCTTCAACCCGCAAGGGGCTTGCAGTCTAGCTGGAAATAAAGATCTGGCAATAAGAAAACAATGAACTCAAACGAAAGGGTCGGATTCTACATACTACAGCATGCATAATACGGTTGAAGAAATAGAAATCACCAGGTTACATAGCAGACCTGGAAAAACCAGCAAGGTTGTTTTGGACATATTTGCAGACCCTTGAAATTGACTTCCTCCAAAATTTTCTAGTGAATGGAGGGCATCAGAGAACTCTGCACTCAATCAAATGTGAGGGGAATATCTTGTTTCTATGAGAAGATTTATATTCTCCCTGCCTTTTCAATCTTGTTTTCCTATCTTAGATGCTATAAGCAAAACCTCATTCAGGAAAATAAAAGACGGATGCATGTTCTGAAAGAATATAGAATTATGGTGCTCAGCTGAAATGGCCATGATTTCTTTTAGGAGATGAAAAATCTAAATATGTAGGTGGGAAGCATTAGAGTGAAATGCTCTAAGTTACCATTTGCTTAGAAAAAAAATCAGAAGCAGCTGTAGCAATCGACACTTCTAATGGAAGGCGAAATCGCGTGCTACATACCGTGGAGGACCGAGGACTACCGCGGTCTTAGAAGGAAAGTGATGAAGAGCTCTTCATGGGAAGAGCATGGGCTCAGAGGAGAGACTCCGTGGGTCTAAATCCTGGCTCACTGCTGCCCAGGAATGGCGACTTCACCTCTTCCTGCTTCATGTAGTACCCATCACAGGCATTGTTGGGCAAAGTGCTCTGCAGGGTGCCCCTCAACCCATCAGTGGTCAATAAATGTTAGCTGTTTTCACCATTGCCAGCACCCTTCTCTAATAAAACTTAAGCCCAACTGTTTTGGATAAGCCCATACTTTAATACCAATGGCCCCCTTAAATAGTTTGAAGCAAACCAGTACTCCACTGATTGCATCAGAGAGATTGCAGGTACGGGTGCCGTGATCTATATGGCTTTGACTCTATCTCTATTAGTATCTACGTAGTGGTGCTGAGTACACACACTCTGCAGCTGAATTTAATTCAGTTTGGGCAGTAGCATTTTCATTGTTGAGAAGCTTGTATTTATTTGCTCTGGATAACAAAGCAGCTGGGGTTGTCCAAAAATCTAGGAAACCTCCGAAATTAAAAATGTTCTCTTTGTTCATATATACTTTCTGTAGAACCTACAGTGACTCTCCTGAGGGTGAATAGAGGCTGATCCATCTGTCCTGCTTTCTCACTCTTGCTCTCATTTTGCTTTTCTCTTCCTTTTTCCCGGCTGAAGCACGGAATAATTGGGCTGTGTTCATTGAGCTAATTACCTCACCTGCTTCAGGGCCTTAGAACCCAAAGACCTGTGGGTGATCTGTGATCATGGCAAGAAGGAAGCTTTGGGGACCATGCTTCACATTTGAAATAGTCCTGGTTTGAAAATGTGGCAGGGAGGCCGAGCAGCTAGAGAGTAGTACCATGTGGCTGCCTAATCAGAAAATGTTGAAATGGAAAGATGTTAGAATAGAAAAATCAAATGTCATTTATTCATAGGCCTACGCTTTCACAAGTACCTTCCTGGAAGCCTAAGCATATTCTTTGTGGTGGTGGCCTTTTAAATATCAATCTGCAAGAGGATTTCTGTTTTTAGCAAAGGCTGATCTCTAAGGCAATTAGAAAATAAATAATCATTACTTATCGAACACTTGCTATGTGCCAGGTACTGTGCTCAACACTTTCTTTGCATGAGGTCATTCAATCAGGACATCCCTGGGAGGTGGGATCTTCTCATCATCATTTTGTAATTGAGGCAGCTGGGGTTTAGAGATAAGTAACTTGTCCAAGGTCACAGGGAGTAAGTTGCAGAGATGGGATATGATCCTGGATCTGTCTGACTGCAAACCTTGTGCTCTTAGCCACTTTTCTATACTTCTTCATGTATGTTTCATGGGGGCACAGTTTATACTGAAAGGATACATTGCTGATAAATCAGAAGGAGCCTAGAGGAAATTAGGTACAGACTCAGATTAAATTTAATGTGTCAGTCTCCCTTATTCCCTCAGTTTTTCAGTTAACAATCTTACCTTTTTTTTTGAAGAGACTCTTTTTTTAAACTTAACACACCAGGAACATCCAACCAGGTTAATACATTTGTGTCTGTCTTCTAATGGTTGCATAACTTGGTTTGGATACACCATAATTTATTCCATCATTCTTTTGTTGGGTTGGATACACTGTAGTTTACTCAATTGTTCTTTTTTTATTAAAGATTTTATTTATTTATTTGACAGAGAGAGAGACAGCAAGAGCAGGAACACAAGCAGGGGGAGTGGGAGAGGGAGAAGCAGGCTTCCCACTGAGCAGGGAGCCCAATGTGGGGCTCGATCCCAGGACCCTGGGATCTTGACCTGAGCCGAAGGCGGACGCTTAACGACTGAGCCACCCAGGCACCCTCAATTGTTCTTTTATTGATGGGCATTCATGTTGTTCCATGTTTGTTTGTTTGTTTTTCCGATTAGGTACATTTGAAAGTTGCTGCTGTCTGCATTGCAGCTGTTGTGTGGTAACGATTGGGTATTGGTGATGTTTGGACAATCAGGAGCCATGGCCCGGTGATGAGCACCTAAGTGGTCGAGTCAGTCAGATGCTAGTCCAAGTCCTGGCCTTACCACCCACCTGCTGTGTGACCTTGCATAAGCCATCCAACCTCTCTATCTCGATTGCTTCATGTGGAAAAATGGAAGAAATAATGTTGCTGTCAAGGAAAAACCCAGAGAACGAACAGAATCCTGTGTGCAGTGGGCTTTGTTAGCACAGAGAGGGGCGTAGAGCAGGTGCTCCACAACAGGAGCAACCATATTGCAGGGACCCAGCAAAAACGTCCGCTGGCTAGAACTAGAACATGAGTTCTCTGAGGCCAGGACCGTGTCATTTATCTTTGGGCTTGGTGCATAATAGAGACTCAATAAATATTTGTCGATCAAAGAGGTTTGAAAAGTACTACTGTTCTGGGCATTATTTGCCTCTTCTTTCCTATATCTTTATTCTAACAAATTTCTGGATGATATTTAAGAGTGTCTGGGATGGAGAAGCTCTAGGGGTTTAAATAATTTTGCCAAGGAAATGTTTTTCACATGGAAAGAAGATTGGGTGAAATTTATAGAGATCTTGCCTCATAATTTTCATTTGCCCAAACCATGTCTTTATGACTTCAGTGTCTGGGCTCTCAACCACTAAGCCATATTGCTGTAATAATGATGATATGATGATAGCGAACATTTACTGAGCACTTGTTTATATGCCAGAAAAATGTGCCCAGCACCTTTACCAACCATTATCCCCTAATCATCATAGCAATCCCATGAGGAAGCTACCCTCATTATCCCTATCTTATACTTGGGGAAACTGGGACTCTTTGATACACCAAATTTATTTGGGTTGCTGGGACCTGGACTCTAATCCAGCCCTGCCCATGCTAATTTCATCCCATGCTGTTATAATTATGTATTATTGGGCCCAATTTTTATGGAAATTTATATTTGTAAAGATACGGGAACCTTTACTGTAAGACTTACAAGAGTAAAGGATGGATACACAGAGGCGGAAAAAAAGAGAGGATAGCTTAAAACTACTCATTAGTTTTGATGCTTCTTCTTCAATGTTGATACTCAGATGATTTAATTAAGTGTATGATGAAAACAATATTCAAGAGACTGCTCTGGCTACTTTGTCTAGACCAAAGTAGAGGTGGTAAAGGCCAGAATCAAGGAAAGCAGCTAAGAGGCTGTTGTAGTCTTTAGGCATGAGGTCAGGAAATCTGGGATGAGAGGAGTGGCCGTGATAATAGAAACAAACCAGCAGATGTGATAAGCAGTGTGGCAGGACATAGAATGGGTAGTAATTAGACCTTTCTCCAGGATTGGATCGTGGAGAGTGGGGCGCAGGGTTCATTATCCCTCAGAATGTCGTCTGTCACTGAAGATTGACAAGGTACACCTAAACGTTCCCTATTTCCCTTTCCAAAACTTAAGGGAACATTCACGGGTGGTAGTTCCCAACCTCTGGGAGTGATATCTCCCATTTGTCATGTCCTGGTTGGGGAAGTTCTTCCTTATCTGAGGCTCACTGGGTCCATGGTTATGTGGTGATCCAAAGGCCATATCTATGAGGATATGGCCTAAGAGTACCTCAGACAGGGGTTATCAAGAGCAGTATCTTAGCTGAGTCACCATGTTTCAGTTCTGATCTCAATTCTGTGAGTATTTTCAGGTGATCCAGTTGAGTCTCTGCCTCAGGAAAACTAAACCGGAAGAACAATATAGAGGTTATTGTTCTAGTCCTTTGCCACTCTTAACTGTGTAGCCTTGGGTAAGTTACTTAATCTGTCCCAGCTTTGTTTCCCCAGATTAGCATGGGATTTTCCTTGTAAGATACCATGCTGATTAAATGTGTATAAAGCATTTGAGTAGGTGCTTGGACCATAGCAAGTGCTCAATAAATATTATGAGCACTGATATGCTGATATTATCATGATTGATCGATAATCAGAATTAACTTCTGTGATATCCTTTTGGTAGGGATGTCAAATCTCAAGTCCCTATACCAAGGGCTTGCTGTGCTTCCCTTGTCCCCTCTTCTCTCTCCCTCCTGCCCCCATTCTCTTAATGAAGCTACTGGGAAACTGAACTGCTCATCAAAAGGTAGCTTAGTGAGCATGGAGTCAAGACAGATAGGAGGTTATTTAGGCATGTAATCCTGAAGCTCTGGGAAAGTGACAAAATAGTCATGCCTCACAATAGCAGTTACCTTTCTGGTAACAGAATCGGTTTAGTTCCTCAGCTCCAATGTCTCATTCCCTCAGAGACTGCTGGGTAGACACATTTTGGCCCTCTGAACACTGTGTTTCTCTAATGCTCATCCCTGGCAATTGACATATTCTTTCTGCTGATGCATTAGAATCACTCATTAAACCAAAGTCAGCATTGCCCTTGCCTGGGAAGTGCTCTTTTCCTATCTTCTATCTTTTGTTCCTGAGTGGCATACCATTGCAATACAATTGTTATTTTGTACAACATACAAAAACCATGGATATGGAAGGAGCCACAAAGATTGCCTCTGTCCCCCTCATTTTACAGATGAGGAAACTTACTTAAATAATAGTCTGAATTCTATTAGAACAAGCAGAGGATGTGTCAGGAGGGAGCTGGGGTTGGCTCTAGGCAGCCACATCACAAACCAATTTTTCTTCATACTGTGCTGAATCCATTTGTTATAATGAACCTATCTATCTCTATATATTATAGTCATCAAATTATCTTCAGTAACTAGATAGGTGTTATTAGTTTAAACCTTTAAGACCCATGAAAATACTTTGGCTCACCAAGCACGTCTGCCATATGCACTTAAGGAGATTCTTCACTGAATGGTAATTGTAGTAACTGCTGTCCTACTCTTGTAATATCTTCTATAAAAATAATAATTTGTGCTTCAAATGTCTCTTTCTGTGAGTTGCTCAAAGTACTTTGCAGGAATCACTTACTTAAATCCATCCTTCGAGATGGTATATGGAATAGCTTACAGTGAGTGGAGTGGCTCAGTAGGAGGTGAGGAAGGGTGCCGGGAGCTCCGAGAATCCACACCTAAACCTGGTCTTGTTCAGATGTGATCCTTATTCATGAGATGAGAATATAAACTTATGTGTTCAAAGCTATTTCATAGTCACTGAATTAATAGATTATTAAACTCTTCTGAAATAGTAATGGGAGATATTGTGACATTAAAACAAGATGGAGATTTTTTTTGGGGGGGGGGCTTTAAAAACACCAAACTGGTTATTGATGAAACTATACCGCATGACTGTTGGCTATAACTTCAGTGATTTTTCTACTAGATTATATTACCTAGAGATGTGTTTTCCTTGATAACATAGTGGTACTTTTAAGGAACGGCCTTTATCCTTCTGGATTACAAAAGATAAATTATCTATTCCTATCTATGCATTATATGAAGCCCGGTAGCTCTTTCAGGAACATCAAGAGAGCATTTATAGCGTCCAAAAGCTAAAACTTGGTGCCATTTTGCTCCAGGAATAATTATACAGGTGATATTTGACTTTGACAACTACTTTGAGGGGAAAAAAATAATTTTGGCTAGAGTAAACACAATTAAAATTTGATATGGCAGCTTTCAGTGAATCATGGGTTTTGTTTTCGTTTGTTTTTTTGCACAATTCAAGTTTTTGAGACCACTTGTGGCTGCACTGGCCTTCCAAGGATACCTGTAGGCAAGTCATGGTGGTTATGCAGGATTGTGATATTGATACAATATCATGCTCTAAGCATGTTGTAGCATAATAAGCCAGCATTGCTAATCATTTTAAATCAAGACTACTAAATTCAATGGTAACATTTCATTTTAGTGCACAAACATTGCATTGTCCATCCACGTTGCTATTTTCCTTCCTCCCTATGTTCTTTCTGCCCCTACTGCTCTTCATACTGATAGGTTGTAAAAACATAAGTACCCGCGAATGCAACCGTATTTCCTCTCAGTTCTATACCACAAGGCATATATTTTCATCAAAATTAAAGTAAAATAGACTGAAAATAACACACAGAGCATTGTATTTATCATTGGTTCTGTAGCTGGCATTCACTGAACTAAGTCTAGTGTGTAAGAGCAGGGGTTTTGGATTTAGGTAGACCTGGGATGGATCCTGGCTCAGCTACTTACTGGTTGCATGACTTGTTCAAATCAGTTTCCTTATCTATAAAATAAGGAGGGTAATACTTGCCTCATATGATAATTACAAGGAATAAAAGAAAGTGTGCATGAAATCTCAAATGTAGGGCCTACTATAGTGTTTTTTGATACATGTAAATCTCGGTGTTTCTCAAATTATTATATGCATAAGTATTCAGCAGTGCTTATGAAAGCTTCAGATTCTTGTGTTTTCTCCCATCCCCTGCCAGGAATTTTGATGCAGTGGGTCTGAGTAGGGACCAGGAATCTGGAGTTTCACAAGTAGATGGTCTGAGGATCATATTTAGAAAAATCATGCTTGAGGTTCTAGGCAAATGGGCTATATAATGAGTTCTTCCAACTTTTCTGGGCTATGGTCAACTTCCCTCAATTTTTCAGAGAAAGAAATTGTAACTTTCAGGGGTCACTTCACCACCTGCAAATAGCTAGTAGTGGAAAATTGGTTGTAGTGGAATTCATTTATTCATTCACCATGTGTTATCAGGCACATTCTCTCCAGCAAGAACAGCTCCTAGCTGCAGGAACCACAATGGCAGACAAGGCAGGCATGGAGGCAGAGCACTAGGTAAGCACCTCTCTCTCCTGGGAGCCTGGAACTCTATTTCTCAAGACATCTCTTCCTCAGTATCGAGATGACTCTATCAAGTACGTCTATAGATGCTTTGAAGTCCCTGCTGCCAGGATTCTTGCCCTTACTCCAGAGAGATGTTGGGTCTTGGAGGAAGGTGTCTCAGAGGAAGTAGAGCCTAAAGCCTCTCCTTTATTGGGACCAGACCCTGCATTCCTGGCTAAGATCAGATTTACTGTCCTTATCATTAGACGTGGAGCACAGGGTCCTGGACAGTAGAGGTGGCCTCCCATCTAAAAAGGCAAGGCATTCTGATGCCTAGAGGAGGGGAGTTGGTTGCTCATAGGGCCTCGTTCTAACCACTAGCTAGTAGATGTCATCTCCAGTTCCTATCTCCCTGCTCTGTCTAGATTCTAGTCACCCATCTGAGCTTCCTGCTGCCATTTGCCCTGTGAGCATTCCAGCCATTAACTCTGCTCCCTTCTGTCCCACTGTGGGCAGAAAACAATCTGGAATGTTGAGAAAATCTGACCTCTCCAGCTGTGTGTTAGATTCTGTGGCCACCTATAATCTTAGGCTCAGCTGCTCTGTAGGATCAGTCACAAATGGTCCAGGGAAGCAATGTCTTTGTGTTGTATCCCATGCTCAGGTCTCTTTGAAGGGCAGCATGGTGAATGGTGAGAGAACTGGGCTGGGAGCCAGCAATAGAAGCCAAAGCCCTTCTGCTCCAGCCAGCTCCCCAAACTTGGCCAAGGACCACATCTTTCTAGAGAATTCCAGATCTCCTTCCAGCCCAGAATGCCTGTGGGGCTATGCAGCCACACCCCAGCAGATTCTAAGCCAAGGGTGGATGATGGTCTGGTGAGCCCAAAGAAAAGACCTGAAGACAGCAACCGAGACAAGTTTATTGGGGGAATTTACGTACAGGGAGTCCAGGAGCAGCCAACTGGACAAAGCATCCGCTGCTGGGATCTATGTGCAGCAAGGTTTTACAGTGTAGCAACTTAGCCTAACAACTATCTATAGCCTCTCCTCTCCTTACACAGCCAGGTTCCCAGGAGATCAAGACCTGCCATCCTGGCATTCCTCAAAGGACATGCTCCACATTGGACATTCCTGGAGCCCCTGACCTTGAACACTGAACAACACGTTCTTCTACATGTTCTGTTTGATGGGAGTATGGAGGGAGGACAATATCTCTACATTCTCAAGATGGTGACTAACAGGGGCATTCAGGGTATGCTGTACAAACTAGCTATCCAGCACTTACCATACAGGGGCAGTGGCAGACAAGCACCTATGTTAAGATCTCTTTCCTAGGGGCGCCTGGGTGGCTCAGTCGTTAAGCATCTGCCTTCGGCTCAGGTCATGATCCCAGGGTCCTGCGATCGAGCCCCGCATCGGGCTCCCTATTTAGCGGGGAGCCTGCTTCTCCCTCTCCCTCTGCCTGCCGCTCTCTCTCTGTCAAATAAATAAATAAAAATCTTAAAAAAAAAAAAAAAAGATATCTTTCCTAGGTCCCTGATCCCCTTTTCCCCAGTTACCTTCTCCAGATTATGGGTCCTCAAGGCCTGACCTCTTGGTCATGACCCCTTGCCTGGTGGACCCGTGGAACTATCTTCTCTTCTCTTTCCAGCTCATAGTGACCTCTCTGGACTTGGTCACTCGTCCACTTCACTTAGGATCTTGCTAAGTTGCCTGCTCTTTCGCCTGCCTTCTCATCCTGTCTAAGCTCTGTCCTACTGTTGTCCAAAGTCGGACGAGGCAGAACTGCATTCCTCATGGTATCTTCCTCTCTTCTTCCCTGCCAGAGAAGAGCAGCTTCATTCCCCTCACTGCACCTTTACCTCTTTTCCTTTAGGGTCCAACTGAAAATAAGATCAAGATTCTGAAAGGAAAATATGTCAGTACCGAGGCTGAGTATGAATCTGATCTTCATAATTCTCAGATTTAAAAAAAATACATATTTTCTGAAGAAAGTAGACTGTTCTCTTAATTGTCACCCCTGTAAAATTGCTAACGGTCAGAGGCCCAAGAAATGGCTTTGTTCTGACTATGTGTGATATGCAAATGAAATGAATTCAGGCAACTGAGACCCTGGCTTTAAAATCAGCTCTTTGTGAATCGAAAGCAGCCAATATTCTGTAAATCCTCTCTAGATAGTGTTTCTTACAGAAATACTGGCAGTCTCTGTAATGACTGTGACTGCTTTGATATGAGGATGTAGTCGATATCTCATGAAAAAAGATTTCAACTCTCTACCTTCTGCAGTACATAGAGGAAGAGAAGTACGTGATGTTCTCCTGTCCATCTGACTCAGCCACCAAAATGCTTTATAATTTTTTAATTGATTTGTCTGGAGAGAGTCCATTCCCTGTAGAGCTCACAGATCTCCATTTCTGCAGGGAAGGAAACTGCAGTCTTGTCCCCACAGCGGCTTGAAATTCCATTATTGATGTGATAAGCTCTTTGTTCCTCGTTTTGATACAGATAAGATATTGAACTGAAGAAAATGCCCGAAATATATCTTTCTCCACTAATAAACCGAGAAGTGGTAGTGGTGCCGTTTGTTAATTCAAGATTTGTTTTGCTTTGCCAGATGGATTTGCCGTTAATTTCACTCAGGCACACAAAGCTCTACAGTAGTGACACACAGAAATGGAGGTGGGCTTTTCGAGTAGTGGCCAGTATTTGTCTTGATGGTGCTTGATGCAGATTTAAGAGAGAGAAAAAGCAAAAGCCCATACATTGCACTGGGGTGCCAGGGCCTGAAGGACAGTGACTGTCCCCCTGAGCGTGGCCCAGGGGCAGCCAGCCCTTCCCCTAAGCCCCCACACCCAACAAGTCAGTTATGCCGTGCGTGAATCATCTTGATTTGAAGAGAGAAAGAAATTGGGTCCCAGAGTCTCCAAGCTGAGGTACTTACGCACTAAACTCTAAGAGGCATTTCATTTTTAACTACCTTCGCTTTTCCTGTAGTTTGACAACAACCCAAATCAAGAAAACACTTCAGGAAGAAAAGTAGAGCTGCTGGAAATTAAGGGCAGTGTCTGACAGCTGAATGAATTAGAAGCCCTATCCTCTTGTTTTGATGCTATTGTTTTCCTTTATTCAGCTCCGGGTGGTTTGCCCATCTTCCCGGGCCCAACTGAGGGCTCCTTTGTCAGGCCCCTGTGCCTCGAGGGACCACCCAGGTTACTTTGTCTCACCAATACCGCACATTTATGATGCCCTGTAGTGCTATCTCGCGTTTAATTGCTTCATGGGATTTAGTGGTATCGCTATAGAAAGAGCGTATTTCACTAAAGGGAGGAAATTTGACTTTGTTTTGGTCTCGGGCTCTAAGCTCTGGTCAGCTGTGGAGAAGCTGGGAACGAAATTTGCAGCCCTTCTCCAGCTAAGTATAGACCTGTATGGTGGACACTGTGGGTCATGACCCCATTCCCGGCTTTATTGCACTGTTTCTTCTCCTCCCTCCCCTTTCTTCTTGTTGTCTGTCTCTTCTAAGCCTCTTTCAATCCTTGTAGGGATTAGGCAGTATAAATAACCTTCTATATGTGAAACCAGGGGTCATCAACACAGATGCTTCCAGCCTCCAGGCAGGTAATGAAATGACTCAGCCCAGGGAAGAGGGCATGACCTGTCTCTGCACAGCTACGGGCACTGATGGCTGCACTGGACTGAGAGCCCATTGTTGCCCAATTTTTAGATTTTTCAAGACAAGTCAAATCTGGTCTTAAGTAAATATCATAATTTTTACACATAGTCAACAAATGTGTGTGTGTATGTGTATGTATTCCCTTGTACCTCCTCATCCCCACCCCCACCCCCAAATATTTGGCTGCCATATTCAGCTTGTGCACCACTGGTTTGCACTGTCTGCTTTAAAGTTTCATTTGGTAGCTGCCCAGTTATAATGGGATTGACTATCCTACCGTGGCTCTCTTAGTATAAGGCCATGCATATTTGCTCACTTGCCAAATGTTGTTTGCTGATCAGCAAAAGCTGTTGAAGGATTCAGAAAGGAATAGGAAGAAGGAAAGCTAGTTGCTTAGTTCTGTAAAGAGCTGGGTAGTGTCGTATCCACTATGAATACACCGTTCAAAATCCAGGACCTTACTAATGAGTTGTCTTCTCTCCCAGAGGAACTGCTCCAGAGCCTTGTGACTTAGCGGGGAATCTAAATATATGTGTGCCTGAAACCCAGCAAGGCCCAGTTCCTCTCTTTTGTCCTTATATAAGGCATCGAGTTGAGAGTCAGAGCCATGCTCCCAATGTCACGCTGACTCTGAGGTTTTATCTCCAGATGAGGGATTCAGGAGCATTTACAATGGTGCTCCCCAAATGCTGGTTCCTGAGAAAATTTCTCTGACCTACTTCTCATCCTGTGAGGGAAAAACAAGTATTTCAGGAAGTTAAAATTATTAAACTTATTTTGTGATTATGTACCTAGTGTTTCCTGGGAGTGTGTCAAAATATCCGGCCGAGGAGGTCTTTTTAGAAAGAGTCCATTTGCTTGATGATATAAAAAGTAGGTAACCTTATCATTTTTCCTCCCATCTCTCTTTATTTCTTTATTTCTAGATTGTGCCAGTCTGTGAAATCAAAGTCTGTGAGCAGACTTGAGCTACACCCTCAGTTGTTGAAAGGTGCAGAGAAGGAGGGATGGATGGGAAAGGCAGAGAACCCCAGGGCAGGAGGGGGAGGAGTGAAATTGGTCACCCTTGCAAGAGGAGCATGTCCTCATTCAGCCCACACTTGGAAAGAGATTTATCCAAAAGCTATTGCAAGCAGCTCAGGGTTTGGGGTTTTTTTTGGGGGGGAGGGAGGGCTTGAGAGGGGGATTTGACCTTTTCTAGTCTTTGAAAGAGGATGCATTACTCTTGAGAAACAAAAGATCTTACTGTCAGCATGCCTAGAATTTAGCAAACAGACCTGAAGATGGCCCCGAGGGATGATGGGCTCAAAGAACATGGATGATATCGTGGCACTTTGACCTATTTCATATGAGCATCACCGAGCCTGCTTTTTGGGACCACTGCCTTGTTTGTTTTATAAATTAATCCTCCTATCGATTCCTTACTTGATGGCTGTGGAAAAGAAGTCTCCCTCCTGTCTGAACTCACGTCTTTGTGGGTTACTGTTAATAAAGGACCAGCCTGCTTATCACATGAAAGTCTCCCTAACCCTCATTGATTTGGCAAGTGACTTTCTTGCTGAGAATCTTCCAGGCTGCAGAGTAGGTGTAAAGTGGTTTGCTGTAACAGTAAAGGTTAGAAGACAGGATCCTAGCTCCGTTATGAAATGACGCTTAACTGATGTTGCTTCTTGCAACCAGAAGAACTTATTCTAGGACATAGAGAAATTATTCTTAGAGTCCTAATTATTCACAATTATTTACTGAGTATCCCCTGTGTGCCTGGCTCTATTTCAGGCACTGGGGCTGTAACAACCACTAAACAAAACAGATACAAATGCCTATCCTCCATGCTGTTACACTCTAGTTGGACAAAGCAGACAAAGACAGAACCAAACCCACAACATAGAAGTGCATTACCTAGTATGTGAGAAGGGGACAATTCTATGTGGAAAATGAAAGGTGATCAAGGAGCATGGGAAAGGGATTGCTATTTATTTATTTATTTATTTATTTATTTATTTTTATTATTATTTTTTAAAGATTTTATTTTTATTTATTTGACAGAGAGAGAGAGACAGTGAGAGAGGGAACACAAGCATGGGGAGTGGGAGATGGAGAAGCAGGCTTCCCGCTGAGCAGGGAGCCTGATGGGGAGCTTGGTCCCAGGACCCTGGGACCATGACCTGAGCCGAAGGCAGATGCTTAACGACTGAGCCACCCAGGCACCCCAAGGGATTGCTATTTAAAAACAGGGTGGTCAGAGTAGGTATCCCTGATTAGGTGACATTTGAATGATGACTTTATTTATATTTTTAAAAAAGACGACTCTGGCTATTTCTGCTGGGAAATGACCACCGAGGAGCGGGGCTGGATGCCTGGAGACCCGTTAGGAAGCCATAGCAATAATCCTGGTGAGAGAAGCTGGTGGCTTGGAGCAGGGTGGTAGCCATGGAGGTGGTAAGAAGTGGTTAGATCCCAGGGTATTTTGCAGGCTCAGTTAACATGGATTTCTGATAGATTTATAAACTTATAAGAAGGGACTTTAGGGATCATTCAGTTCTCTTCCCCGGCCAGATTGGGAACATAAGTAAGTGAAACCAGCTTCATGATGGTAGGGGCTTTTAGAAACAGAATGCTATGCTCCATTGCATTAAAAGAAATTAAAACGTTATGTGAGCCAAACTAAATACATTTGCACAGTTGGCCTGTGAACTTCCAAACTGCATCCTCTAATAATCAACCTTCATTTTATAGATGAGAGATCCAAGGTCATAGGAAGTTCATTGACTTGTCCAAGGTCATTAGAGGCAGAATCAGGATCAGAGCCTCAGGTTTCCTTGTTTGCGGTTCAGTGTTCTTTCATTACATTTGTACTTGAACCATGAATCACTTTTCAACTTAATGTCACTTTGAGAGAGCACCAGCAGGGTTAGAATGCTCTTTTTAGTTTTGTTCCAAGGAGGCAGCTTGATGTATTCATTTTACTATTTCCTTCATCTCTCTAGTCAAGTGTCCTCTTCTTAAACTTCAAGTCTTTCCTGCTGCAGCCGCCCCAGAGAACATCCTTGGGACTGACTGACCCAGTCAATGTGTGTGCCCTAGGAACTGTGAGAATTGAGAGGATAGGGGTAGCTCAGCATCCTCACTGGTTTGGTGGGCACTGCAGGAGGTGATGGGTAACAGACAGAGCCTACATAAAATGGGAACAGAAGTCTATACTTTGCTTTGCGCAACTTGATGGATGGATCAGTATTTACATAACAGATAAAAGGGAAGGTATGAGGAGAAGAGAGCCATTTGAAAAGTGTTCAGAGGGTTCAGTCACGGTCCTTTCAGTGACAAGATGTTCATTACATTTATAAACCTAGAAAAATTATAACATTTTTTCTATTATAAGAGAAATACATCTTGGTATAGAGAATAATTTAATATATTTGATAAAGAGGGTATTGCCAGGAAAGAATGTTGAGAAAATTGGATATCTGAGGAAACATCAAGTTCTATTTTCATCTCATATCATAGACAGAAATAAAAATCTCGATGGATTAGAATTTAAATGAAAAAAATCGTAAAAAACTCTAAGGAAATTTAGTGAATATTTATTTAAATGATCACTGAATAGAGAAGGATTTTAAAGGTTTAAAAGCAAAGAAAAAAATAGGGGAAAAAACCATAATATTTATCACAAAAAAATTAAAACACAAACAGAAAAATATTTGTAACACGTATTTGATAAAAGATGAATAAGCTTAATATAGAAAAGTTTATATACATCTTGAGAGGAAAAAACCCAAACATCAATGGATAATGAAGTCGAAAGGAAGAAGTCACAATTCATAAAAGAGGAAATAGAGATGGCCAATAAACTTACAAGAAAAGGTATAACCTTCTAGTAATCAAAGAAGATGAGAACTAAACTAGACCAAGACATCATTTTCTGTTTGTCAAATTGGTAAATGTTAAATAAAATCTTTAATACTTAAAAATAACAGACTAAGATAGACCCGCTTGTACATTTTTGGTAGAAATATTTCCTAATACATCAATCTGGAAAGCAATATGCAATATGCATTGATATTTTTAGGATATTAATATTTATCCATTAATCTTAATTTTGAGACTTTATTCAAAAAAGAAAAAGCTAAAATTTGAGCCAAGATTTACATCATAGCCTGATTTACAAATAGGGGACAATTGGAAATGATCTAAATATCCATTCAAGATGTGTAAGTAAATTTTGTTATACTCATTTAGTGGAATGATGTTCCTGGAAGTTTACCTCCCCACACACATGGTCCTTGTACCACTCTTGTGCTTTATATACTATGGAGGTCTATTGTAAAAAAAAATCTCTGGCCATTTCCAAAGCCAGTGGTACCTCACTCCTTCGTTCAGTGGGAACACGTTATATGGCTCAGAGGTGAGAGTCCCTTTATCACAGAAACTTTGGAGTACACATAAAACTGAAAGTGAGAAAAAGACTAGCCATAATTACAACATCTAAAGTCAGACGTAGTTAATATTATAGTATTTTTCCTTTTTAATCTTTGTAAAAGATATTGACGGAGAGAATTTTACTTAGTTGTCATCTCTCAATAATGAAAAACCCCTTCGAATTCTGCTTAGATTATGTATGTGTACAGTTGTGGCTACATATATATTATGTATTATTTAAGCAAGCTTATCCTAATTCTCCAACTCAATACTAGACTCTGAACCTATTCCAACTCATATTCAATTTTTAAAGTTTTTATAAAGATTCTAATTTACCCACAGCCTTTTAAAAACACACCTGCTATGCAAGGTGAGGTTGGAGGATCCAGCTGTGAAATCTGTCTCCGTAACTCTTTTAACAACACAGGCTGCTGGAGCAAACATGAGCAGTCTTCACGAGCTTGCCCCCAACCTCTCCCAACCTCCAGTAATTCAGGCATTTCCCCTTTGCTCAACCTTATCTCTGATCAGTCTCTTCTCCCATTACTCATCATTCCACATCAGGAATCCACTAGTAAGCAATTCAAAAACCTTGAGTGGAACATGAGTTAAAGCTATTTCTGTGGCCCAAACTTCTTCAATCAATAAAAGAATATCAGCAGTTCTATAGTCAGAACTTACTAAGTTCTAATATTATTCTGATATTATTTTTAAGATGCTAGCCCCAGTCCTCTCTGTCTGATTTCTAATCTCCGAAGGAAAGAGTAAATGCAAACATAGGCATTTTAAGGGTCTGGGGGTCGAAAGGGGATGCTTTTCCAGAGTGCTCTCTTACTGTTCTTTTGACAAACTCCTGTGATTTAACTGTTACTGGTAGAGAATTTCACCAACAGTTTGTTACTATGACAGCAGAAGCATTCAAAATTGGGGAACATCAAACTTCATCTTGTGGTGAATTCAAACCTGGCAGAAGGCCATTGCTTCACTAGGAAATGGTAAAATGTCACCCTCTGAGGGGGCAATAAATGGAGCCTAGAGTTCTGCTTTATACAGGGAGTGAGAGGGTGATAGTATGGCGTCCCTCTAGACAGGCCGGCCGCCTTTGCTCTATGGGAACGGTGTTTTCTAAAATATGTTTGGCAATTACAGTTTCTCAGCTTGTGATAGATGTTCCTTTAGAAAAGTTCATCGCTTAAATGCATTTAGGGAGAGAGGTTCATTGCAGGGCTTTAATATTCTAAGGCTCATTGTTAATCAATAGGAACAGGTTGTGGCATACATTTCCTAAACCTGCATAACCATGAAACCTTTCTTCATGAGAGAGTAGGGTTTTCTAAATCTTTTTTTTTTTTTTTTAAGATTTTATTTATTTGACAGAGAGAGACACAGTGAGAGAGGGAACACAAGCAGGGGGAGTGGGAGAAGGAGAAGGAGGCTTCCCACCAAGCAGGGAGCCCGATGTGGGGCTCGATCCCAGGACACTGGGATCATGACCCGAGCCGAAGGCAGATGCCTAACGACTGAGCCACCCAGGCGTCCCAGGGTTTTCTAAATCTTACTTTGAGAAATTCTGTGTGTTGGAGCTTTGCCAGTGTAGCCGATTTGAATCTTGGTCTACAAACTCAAATATGCAAGAAATAGCACATTTTATTTTTTGAAATGTTAAATTCTGATTTTAAAGCCTCATCCCTCTTGGATGTCAGGAAATCTAACCTTGACCTTTGTTGGTGTTGTGCCAAAGATAGTGCTATGCCAAAATTCTGATCATTGCTCATTTGTCTACACCTGACCAGTTGTCTCTGGTCCCAGATGGTGCCTAGGAACCATCCTCAGGTCTTTTCCTGGATAATACTGGAGCCTCCACTGCTGGAGATGTGGGTATAGATCTTTTCTTTTTACTTGATGGTTTTCTTAGTATTTAAGAAAATTACCTCCTCCAGTATTTTTTTTTCTTAAAGATTTTTATTTATTTGAGACTGAGAGAGAACATGAGCAAGGGGAGGGGAAGGGGGGAGGGAGAGGGAGGGAGAGAGAGAATCTCAAGTGGACTCTGTGCTGAGTGCGGAGCCTGACTCAGGGCTGGACCTCATGATCTTGATATCATGACCTAACCAAGAGTTAGACATTTAACCAGTTGAGCCATGCAGGTGCCCCCAGTATTTATGGTTTTTATTTAATTTAATTAATTAATTTATTTAAAGGTTTTATTTATTTATTTGACAGAGGGATACACAGTGAGAGAAGGAACACAAGCAGGGAGAGTGGGAGAGGGAGAAGCAGGCTTCCCGCCGAGCAGGGGGCCCGACGCGGGGCTGGATCCCAGGACCCTGGGATCATGACCTGAGCCGAAGGCAGATGCTTAACGACTGAGCCACCCAGACACCCCAGTATTTATGTTTTTTTTTAAACAAGGGGATTTACTGACTTCTATATCTAGCTTATCCCCTGGTAGTGCAAGCTTTAGGATTGGTTTGATTCAGTAGTTTATCAGTGTAACCCTGGTACTGGTTTGATTCTTCCATATTGTGTTGGCTGATGAGGTTGATCCTAACTAAGAGCTATTCCTTTTTGGAGGGTGGGGGGAATAGCTAAAGCGATTCCAGACTTTATATTTGCATACCACATCTTCCAGAAGGAGAGAGAAACAGTTGGTTTGGGGTACCTTCTCAGAATTTAAAGAATTCCTTTCCCATCAAACTTCTGTTAACTTCTTATTGGTCTTCACTAGATCCCACAAGTTTGTTAAAATTATTTTGAAATATTTTACACATATAAAACTGTATGTAACATATAAGATATCTGAAGAATAATGCATGTAATGCAAACCCATAGAGCTACCACCCAGCTTTAGAGCTAGAGTATTACCAGTTCTGTTAGAGGCCACTTCTAGTCTTCGCTTGCAGTGCCTCCCACATTCACTGCAAGAGATAAGGTTTCTTTGTGTTTATTCATATCTTGCTTTTCTATATAATTTTATTCTCTCTCTATATATATTTTCCCAAACAATATATTAACATTTTATGATTTTGAATTTTATAGGAAAGATACCATTTATGTATATTCTTCTACAACTTGCTTTTTTCATTCCATATCATTTATGGGATTCATCTATGTCGATGGATGTTTTCATTGTGATATAGCATTTCATTGTGTAATTAAACCACAGTTCATTCATCTGTCTACTGTTGTTGGACCTTTAGTTGGTTCCAGTTTGAGACTATATGAATAATTCTGCCAGATATTTCTTGTGCATCCTGGTGCCTACATGGAAGGAGTTCCCACATGTAGATATATATTTAAGAATGGCATTGCTAACTGAGATCATGCACAGTTGTTTTCTTTTTCTTTTTCCTTAAGACAGAGAGAGGGAGCATGGGGGTGGGAGTAGGGGCAGAGGGAGAGAGAGAATCTTAAGCAGGCTCCATGCCCAGTGCAGAGCCCGGACATGGGGCTCAATCCCCCACCCTGACATCATGACCTGAGCCAAAAGCAAGAGTCAGATGCTTAACTGACTGAACCACCCAGCTGCTCTGATCATGCACAGTTTTTAATATTACTAGATAATGCAAAGTTATTTTCTGAAATAGAATGAAATTTTTTTCAATACAAGCAGAATATAAGATATGCTGTTGTTCCACATCTTTCCCAATATTTGGTTTTGTCAGGAGTTTAAATAATTGCCAAAATGGTCTGTGTAAACTGTGGTTCAGTTTACTTTTTTGACAAATTAATTAGGTTGAAAAGATTTTTATTTGTTTATCAGTATTTTTATTTCCTCTTTTGTGAAATATCTATTCATATCTTTTACATGTTTTGCTTTTGGGTTGTTTTTCTCCTCTACATTGACTTACAGAAGTTCTTGTATATAGTGCTTACTAATCCAGTGTTGGTTATTTCTGTTACAATATCTTCTCCCAGTTTGTGATTTATAGTTTCACTTTTTTTCATTAAAAAATAATGTCTTTTAATAAGTTAAAAAAATTTGGATGATTAAATCTATCAAACTATTCCTTATGATTTATAGTTTGATGCCTTATAAAAATTGTTTCATACTCCAACTGCATTTTACACACACACACACACACACATGCACACATGCACACGCATACACGCATACACACTCTAACACCTACATACATCTTTAATTGACCTGGCATGAAAGAAAGACCCTATTCCATTTATTTTTTGAATATGGCTATTTATTGTCTCAACACCATTTATCTTTTCCCAGTGATCTACACTGACATCTCTGTCACCTATTAAGTTTCTATATATGCATGGGCTCATTTCTGGGCTCTCCATTGTGTGCCATTGTCTAATTGTCTGTCTTTGTCGCAACAGCACACTGTCACCAGCTTTAAATCTGATTAGGCATGTCTCTTCCCACCTCATGACCCCCTGTACCTTGTTCTTCAGGAGTGTCTTGGCCATTCTTGGCCCTTTGTTCTTTTGCATAAACTTTATAATGGGCTTGAAAATTTCCAGTATTTTTATTGAAATATATTACAGTTATAGATTTTGGGGAGAATTGATATTTTCATAGTTTTATAACATTGAGTCTTTCTATAGCTTTATCTATTCATATCTTTACTGACTTAAGTCCTTCTGTCTTTAGTTGCTATTATAAATGATATCTTTCAACATCACATTTTCAAAATATTGCTGGGCTTTTTTTTTTTCCCCCAATGGACTTCAGTGTTTACATAAGAAGGGCCTTTGGTATCTGTTCACTGCTACTTTTTGATTAGCCCAAGTTGCTGAGGCAAGGGATGAGAGTTTGCCTATTTGCTTGAAAGGAGAAGGAACAAAGAACTAAAGGAAAAATAATACAATTTAAAAGTAATTTTAGTAAATTTCACCTGCCACATCTACATGATCTTACTAAACCCCACCTTTTAAGGTAGGTGTTATTTCTCCTGTTTCAGTGACAAGGAAAACAAGGTTTAGAGAAGCCAAGTTACTCGCTCAAAGTCAGTTAATGTGTTTATGGCAAAGCCAGGATTTAAAATGAGAGTTTCACTCCAAAATGGTTTTATGCAACATACTGTGCTTTCCCTCAGACAAAAAGGATGTTCAGAGTTTTCTAAGCATTGAATACAATGACCAGAATGGAGCACTTATTCTGTAGCCCAGTTATGTGGCCCCCCCACCCCCACCCCCACGCCCCACCACCCACCCCAAGTCAGCAGAGGTTGGATAGCACTTTATCCTGCTCCTTGTCCCTGTTGCTCACTGAGGAGGCCAACTGGCCCCCGGGAAGAATTTTTGCACACCCGAGGGAGCAGATAACAGACATCACCAGCATGCTTCCCCTGCACTGCGTGCCAATCCACGTAGCCAGGCCGGGGAACTGAAATTGTAAAGCAGAAGTCTGTGTGGAGCCTTTTAATATTTTCTTAAACAGTCAGTGATGGAAAACTCTGATAACAACTCGAGTAAAGGCTCATGGCTGTAAAAAGTCTCCTCTGTGGATTCGGCTGGAAAGGATTCTCTGCTGAATACGGCCTGGATTCCTGAGCCCAGGGTTCTTCAGTGAGAAAATTACCGCAAGTCATCTCGCCATCTGGGATCCTCATGGGTGGAATCTGCTGGAAGACATAGTTGTTATCAATCAACCTGCACCATCCAACAGGCCTCCGGAGCTTTGGGGGATGTTGTTACACAAGAAATGGGAAGGAGGACTCTTTTGTGGGGAAGAGATGATTAGTGTTGTTGATGGCTTGTCAGAGGCAGGGTGTGGCGGTAATCGAGTGAGTACAACACTTGAGAGCGCCCGGAGTAGTGCCCACCAGCTGCTGTCCGATGCAGAAACGGAGTCCTCCTCCCAGCCCAGGGCCTCAGGAGGTGCCCCGTCCCGTCCCGTACCCCCCCCCGTATGATATATGTATGTATGTATGTGTCTCCGTATGTGTGTAGCTATGGATCCCCCTGCTTGTTCCAGCCCGGAGCATCACTGTCACTCCCCAGACACGCTGACCTCGGGAGTCTCACCTGGGTCTCTCCAGAAACCGTAGATGAAGTCTGAAGAACTGGGCAGAAAGTTTGCAAAACTCAGTAGAGATCCTCTTCATAGATGTAATTTCAGAAACGGAGCGGAGATAAGGGATTTTCAACGAGAGGAGCTCTAAATGCTTTTCTAACATGACAGCTTTTTGAGAAAGTGGGTGCTCAGTAAACATTTTTTTCTGTCTCGCTTCCTTTCTAAAACCTCTCCGTTGCTCCTTCTCTTCTCCTTTCATCTGTCATTCTCTGTTCTGTTCCTCCCCCTCCACCACCCGCCTCCACTTCTCTTCCTTTCTCTCACCTCTGTCTCCTTCTCCCTCCATTTCTCCCTTTCCTCTCTTCCGTCTCTCTTTCTCCACGCTACCATTTGTTAGATGCTGAGTCGGTGATGCCAAAGTAGACAGTTGGAAAAAATGTCAGAACTCCTATTTATATTTATTTCAACACTTGTATAGCTCTACCTTTTTGTGTGTATGTTGCTAATGGAGTAAGGAAAGACTAGAAACTACTGCTTTCAAATGTCCGTTTTCATCTTAGAACTAACTGCATCCTTTCCAGTTGAGTGCATGGATTATGTTTCTTCTATGGTTCTTTCAGCATTTATTATTTTTGGTGAATGAATACCTAGTGTGCCATTTGGGGAGCTAATTCTGTAACTGTTTGGGTCAGGGGCGAGGACTATGATCTTGTGTTGGCATTTCCCTTGTTGCCGCCACTGGAGACAGAAGATTGAGTTGGGTGCACTATAGGTGGCATTGGGCTGGTTCTATGTACTATCACCAAGCATTCTTGTAAGAATTAAGTGAAATACTAGGCAGGGAATTGAAAAAGAAATAGCTGCTAGCTGTTATCATCATTGTTAATATTATGTGCATGATGTGGTACAAAGATGTGGATTCAGATTGACCGCTGTTCAAATCCCAGCTCAGTCCCTTGCAGATTTGGCTAAGTCTCTTTATTCTATTTGAACCTCTGTTTTCTTTTCTTTACAATGGGATCAACAATACCCCTTTGGTCATAGAGATGAAATTACCTAACAAAGACAAGATGCTCACTGATTATTGCCTTCCTTCTCCCCACCCACGTCTGTTCCTTGGGCCCAGTAGTACGTACGTACGTATGGTATGTATGTATGTATGTGTCTCTGTATGTGTGTAGCTATGGATCAAATACTTATCTAATGCTTACTTCATGTCATGCACTGTTCTAAGGGTTTTATAAACTTGACTCTTTAATATCATAATAGCCCTTGGCGTACTTACCATTATTACAGACTTTACAGATAAGGAAGCTAAAGCACAGACAGGTTTAATAACTTGCCCAAAGTCACTAACTGATATTTGTGTGAAGACACCTTAGTGCAAGTTGTTTATTCTTTTAATTGAAGATATCATTACCCTGAGCTGTTGCCTGGGAATCAACATAGATTTTTCTCTTGAGTCTGCAAATTTTCTCTTAGAGACCTCAGGAAACAACAACAACAACAACAACAACAACATGAACTAAGAGCACACTTAATTATGAGTTTATTTTCTGTGTTCAGGTAGTAAAGGGGTGAGTGGTTTTCATTCGGTTCCAGTCTGAGGATGCGTCAGATTGCAGCGCCGGCCGCGTTCTC